>NC_056059.1:100290180-101506014 GCF_016772045.2 Ovis aries | reverse complement strand
CAGACTCTGCAACACCATGGACTGAAACACACCACGCTTTCCTGTTCTTCATTATCTCCTAGAGTTTGCGCAAACTCCTGTCCATTAAATCCGTGATGCCATCCAACCATCTCATCCTCTGTCACCCCCTTCTCCTCCTACCTTCAGTCTTTCTCAGCATCAGGGTTTTTTCCAATGCCCGGGATCTTCACATCAGATGGCCTAAGTATTGGAGCTTCAGCTTCAGCATCAGTCCTTCCAATAAATATTCAGGGTTGACTTCCTTTAGGATGGACTGGTTTGATCTCCTGGCAATCCCAAGGGACTCTCAAGAGTCTTCTCTAGCACCACATTCAAAAACATTGGTTCTTTGGTACTCGGCCTTTTTCATGGTCCAGTTCTCACATCCGTACATGACGATGGGAAAAATCATAGCTATGACTATATAGACCTTTGTTGGCAATGTGATGTCTTTGCTTTTTAATATTCTGTTTAGGTTTGTCTTTTCTTTCAAGGAGCAAGCATCTTTTAATTTCACGGCTGAGGTCATTATCCATAATGATTTTGGAGCCCAAGAAAATAAAATTTTTCACTGTTTCCACTCTTCCCCCATCTATTTGCCATGAAATGAAGGGACCAGAGGCCATGGTCATAGTTTTTTGAATGTTGAGTTTTAAGCCAGCTTTTTCACTCTCCCTTTTCACCCTCATCAAGAGGCACTTCCAAATCAAGTGCCACATGGACAGGACATAGTCCATTTTTGATTTGCTATTCCTGATTATTATATCAAGTAGGAAGTACCAGTTGGGGATGAGAAGTTCTCAAGTGCTTCTGGCACCTGCCAATCTTCACTTTCATCAAATAAACAGAGGTTCCAAGGGTCAGAGTTTTCCCAAAGCAGCTATATTCAGATAGCAATTAATAATATGCTTTGTGGCCATTGCATTTGTACTATATTAACCTTGTATTTATGGCAAGTGATGCTGCTTTTTAGGGGGAAAAATATCAAGTTCCTTTTACAATGAAATTGATCAAAAATAAAAACAGTGGAAAAAATTTAAGGAAAAATATCAGAAAATCAAACACAGGTGTTATAAGAATATGGTCAAAGTCAGGATAGTCCTATGTCATTCAACAGACATTTGAAAAGTACTCTAAAACAATGGTTATCAGTCTTGTCAAGCCACTATAATATATAAGAACTGCATCAAAATGTAGAAGTGTTAGGAGCTACCATAGCTAAATAGATGCCCAGAACTTTGGAGGACTGACTTCCTTCTGGACTTGGGAAAATCACTCAGTTGCTGAAAATAAGTAGCTAATTTGCCATCTATAAGTTCAGGGCTTGCTTTAGGTGAACTCCTGAGTCTGTTCTTTGCTTTTCCAACTCTACCTGTTCTTATGCCCTCAAGCTACTATTTTCTTTCTTCACTTTCCACAATCAGGCTCGGCAAGATCTTTGATTTACACTATGATACAAATGCTCTATGTCTGTAGTATGTCATCCAACTCCACAGTGCTTGAGTTTTCACATGGATCGAAATACTGTTGTTCAGTTGCTAAATTACATCTTACTCTTTGTCACATCATGGACTGCAGCACACCAGGCTTCCCTGTCTTTCACTATCTCCTGGAGTTTGCTCAGACTCATGTCCATCAAGTTGGTGATGCCATCCAACCATCTCATCCTCTGTCGTCCCCTTCTCCTGCCCTCAAGATCTTTCCCAGGATCAAAATCTTTGCCAGTGAGTTGTCTCTTCCCATCACGTGGCCAAAGTATTGGAGATTCAGCTTCAGCATCAGTCCTTTCAATGAATATTCAGGGTTGATTTCTTTTAGGATTGACTGGTTTGAGCTCCTTGCTGTTCAAGGGACTCTCAAGAGTTTTCTTGACATCAAAGCAAAAGCATAGGGATGTACTTTTTAGGATGTTGTAAAATTTCAGACCCATTTTAGCAGATAGGAAATATTTTATTTTACACATAAAATGTATTCCCCAGAAAGTAATTTATCTTTCACGACAGTGTAAGTAAGACCTGTTTAGCCGAATCAGAACTAATATACTGCTCCCCATAGTGCTTGATGTTAATATTTGCCTCCATCTCCTATATTAGAAAACTGAGGCACCTCACTATAAAGAAACAATTTTCCTCCAACCCACACTTCTGCAGCCCACTGTCTGTCTACCATGTCCCAAGTCGTGGTTAGAACATCATGTGTATAAGAATGTATATAAAGATTATCTGAGGATTTGCCTGAAATGCAGATTCCTAGGTATCCTCAATCCTTTTAAATCAGAATGAGAGCCACTGGGGTCTGGGCATCTGGACCTCGAGATCTCTCTCTGGGTCATTCTTTTCCAAAATAATGTTTGAGAATCTGTAGTGTATCCTTTTCAAGGTCACTTTTTATAACTCAGGTCAGTAAGGCTCAAAATTATATGGCTACCCAGAGGGTAAAATTAAAATGTGTCTGGTTTTTCTGTCTCCTAAACTTTTGGTTATTTATTTATTTATTTTCATTTACATCTGTAGACTTGAAGTTTGTTTAGTGATCCTGAATCAGTCACGAACACAAATGAAAAATGAAACAGAAGAGGAGGAGGGATGAAGGCAGAATGAGCTCAGTATATGGGGGAGGGCAGTTGGGGTACCTCGGACAGCAGCTGTCTTATGGGATTCTTGGACAGAGTGTGTAAAATCACAGGCTTCTCCAGCCTTCTGTCTTAGCTCTTGAAGGTGGTGTTGTAAGTGTGTAGTTATTTTGTTGCTGAGCAATTAATGCTACAATGTGACACCCACATGGCCATTTTTGACCCTACCTTCCCAGCTCTTCCAAACTGCATCTTCTTTAACAGCTGATACCATCTGGAGAGCTTTGGAAACAAAATAACACTTGGCTCCTAATCTGGTTTCACACATTCTGCATTTCATTTTTGTCCCTTCAATGTGGGGAAGTTTAACATAAAATGTTATATTTTGATTTGTTTCACTTTGAAACAGAAATAATTAAGAAAAGAATGGTTAGGAACTCCAACATCCGTTGTTTTTTACAGTTGACATAAACTGATTAAATACAAATTCTTTCAGGTCAGTGAAAGTGTCCTTTCTCACAGAATTCCCTTTGGTCAAGGAGTCTGTGGAAATACCTCATTTAAATGTAGGAACAAGTCATTCATACATAAGGTCTCAAACCTGGACCTCAGAACTGGGGAAAAAGCATTTGATACCATTAAAGAAGAGCAGAAAGCGCCTGGTCTCATAAAAGCTGGCACGTGCACTTGCAATTTCTAAATTCAAGCAGTCTATGTTCTAAGTTTCTCTTTCTCAAACCATCTCTTTTTTTCTCCTGTAACACAAGATATTTCCTTTCATTCAAATATGAAATATTAACTTCCAAATGGATCCACAGCTTCAAAAGCACAGCCTGATTTATGAACATAGATGCTCAGCAGTGTACAACTGATGTAGGCAAAACACTGAACACAACAACAAAGGAGAATGAGACAAGCCCACATGATGGTAGGAGGAATTGCTATCAGTTCAGCTCGGCCGCGCAGTCGTGCCCAACTCTTTGCGACCCCATGGGCTATGAATTATTATGTTATCCCTGAAATCGTGTTTATGAAAATTACTTAGTGACACGGAAAGTTTTTTATGATACAGTGTTAGCATGAAAAGGCAAAATGCAAAAACTGTGTGATTCCAGTATTTGTGTGTGTGTGTGTGTGTGTGTGTGTGTGTGTGTGTGTATATATATATATATCTGCATTTAGATATATCTTTATTTTTATTCTGTACATATCAACTTATATATATATATAAAACAAGATCTCTCTGGGTTGTTTTGTTTTAAAATATTTATCTTTCTTTCTTATATGCTTCTATATTGTATACAAAATGTTATAATTTAAAATGTGATTTTAATAATGTTTATATTAAATTTTAATAGCACTATACTTTTATAAGTGTAAAATGTTATTTAAAAAGCTTACTTTAAAACTCAAATTTTTGAGCTTAATATTAGAGCTATAAGGTGATGGCACCCCACTCCAGTACTCTTGCCTGGAAAATCCCATGGACAGAGGAGCCTGGTAGGCTGCAGTCCATGGGGTCGTGAAGAGTCGTACATGACTGAGCAACTTCCCTTTCACTTTTCACTTTCATGCATTGGAGAAGGAAATGGCAACCTACTCCAGTGTTCTTGCCTGGAGAATCCCAGGGACGGAGGAGCCTGGTGGGCTGCCGTCTATGGGGTCACACAGAGTCAGACACGACTGAAGTGACTTAGCAGCATAGTACTATTAGGCCTTAATATTAAAATTAGAGATGGTCTTTGAAGAATTCCTGTGAGATTTTCTTTCCAGATTTTAATAAAGATAAAGATGAAAGCTAAATCCGGTCGACTCTTTAGCGAGATATAAGCTTTGTTAGAATAAACAGGGGATACTATTTATTCATTCTTATTCTTTAATATATTTCACAAAGGAAAATTTCTGTACTTTGCTTTATATACTAATATCTAGTCAAAACATTGTGCAAGATCTATATTTTTAAACATATTCTTTTTTAGATCACTTTGATGATGAACACTGGTGAGAATAACTTGAACTAGTAAATGTTCCCAAGAAGTTTGCCTTCACATCCCCCTAAACTGAAACCTGAACTAGGACTTGATCACATGAAATTTTAAACTCAGCCAGTTCACTAAAAAATCTGATGGGCTGAATACTGTACTTGAACACATTTCCAATAGTAATTCACTCTCCTTGGTAAATGATGGATTATTTATTCCCAAAGAATATAGTTTACAATTACACTTGGTTATAAACATGTTACTCATTTTATTTCATGGTCCATGTATCTGGGAATTCTTTTTTTTTTTTTTTTAATCAGTAGCAATTTGCATATCTGCCTCCCTATGACTGAGGGACACAAGCTTAACAATTTACTTATCAAAACAAGCATATTCAGATTGCTAGAGTGTGATAACATGATCTCTTTTGATTTTCATCCCTAGCTCCTGATCAGAGCTCCTAAAACCCTTGTAATTTCCTAAATTATAAGAATATAGAAGCATCTTTTGTTATTTTCTTTTTATCCCCGGTTCCTAAAATAGTTCTGGAATGAGGAAAGAGAAAGGAAAAATTCTTTGTTATTCCTACCAAGCTCTTTCAACTGTGTCTGAACTTACTTAAGGGATCCTTGAGAAAGTTCTTAAGGAGGATGAAGGGTGGAGTGGGTGAAGGGTGGTTGCCAGAGAAACCAATCAGGTGAATAGAGGGTTGGAACCTTAGGCCCAGTGATTAATCAATCATGCCTATGGCAAGAATACTGGAGTGGGTTGCTATTTCCTTCTCCAGTGCATCTTCCCAACCCAGGGATTGAACCCATGTCTCTTGAGTCTCCTGCATTGGTAGGTAGATTCTCTACCACTGTGCCACCTAGGACTGAAATCCCTATGTAACGAAGTCTTCATAAAAATTTCCTCACTGAAGGGGTTCAGAAAACTTCTAGGTTAGTGAACATGTCCAAGTGCGAGGAAGGTGGTATAAGTGGGGAGGGTGTGACTGTTCCAAGCCCCTCTGCCATCCCTGCCCTACGCCTCTCTTTCATCTGTGTTCCTGAACTGTATCCTTTTATCACAAACAAGTAATCTAGTAAATGGACTGTTTTCCTGAATTCTGGGAGCTCTTCTAGCAAATGATTGAACTTGAGGACTCTCAGATTTATGGCTGGTTTGTCAGAAGTACAGGTGATAACCTGGTGGGACTCATGATCGATGCCTGAAGCGGGTGGGAGGTGGTGAGGCAGTCTTGTGGAAACGAGCCCTTAACCTGTGGGGTCTGAGCTAACTCTGGGTAGTTATTGTCGGAACTGATTAACTCATAGGACGGTCAGTGGGTGTCCATCAAGAACTGGAGAATTTGCTTGTTGTGGAAAACCCACACGTGGTGCCAGAAGTGCTCTGTGGGTAGATTAGTAGAAAATATTAGTTTTCTCTCACAGAGTGATGTTTTTCTTTCTAACATGTAAATAAAATCTTTCCATTAGTTTGTTAAGTGTCTTTCAATGGATTTCCATTTCACTTAGAATAAAAATGACATTTCTTATTATAACCTACTGCATTGTTCAGGATCAACCTCTTTCACCTCATCTCCAAGGACGTCATTGGTAAATATTACCCAAGATACATGGAGGAAATAATACAACCTACATCTACTTTTTTTCTGAAAATAGAGGTTGAAGGAATACTTTCCAGCTACTTTTGAGACCAGAATTTCTTTGATAACAGAAGTAGTCAAATGCATTACAAGAAAAGAAACTGCTGAGTCAGCAACCATGATGCAGATGGGTTCAAAAATCCTCAGCAAGTTGTTTCCAAGTCAGATACAGCAAAATATTAAGAGTAATACATCACAACCCAACGTGGTTTATTCTAGGAGTGCAAAGATGGCTTAACATTTGAAATCTACCTCATTAACATAATTAAACAGAAGAATCATATAATTTCTACAGTAAATATGGGAAAAGTGGACTTGATAAAATTCAGTTGTCAGTCATTATTAAAACTGTTAGCAAACCAGAAATAAAAGAGCATTTTCAAACATGATAAAGGGCAGCTACACAGAACATATAGCTACCATCATGAACAATAGCAAAAAACTAACAACTTCTCTCTGTATATAAGAAACATGTTCACTCACCATTCTAGTAGAATAATTTTTAGCAAGGACAAAAAGTCAAGAAAAAGGAATACAAAGCATGTCAAAAAAGAATAAATAAAACTCTCATTATCTACAGTCAATAAGGTCATGTATAGAGAAAATCCTAAGATCTAAAAAAAAAAAAAATCCTCTAGCATTTATAAATAAATTTGTCAAGTTCATAGGAAAAAATCTCTCTATAAAAATCATATTTATATAATCTAGCAGAAGAAATTAGAAAATTAAACATAAAAAGCAATGGTATATATCAGAGCATTAAGGATGAATGTAACAAAATAGAGCAAAATCTTACAGTGAAAATTACAAACTACTGCTGAAATATGAAAAGTCCTAATGATACATTGAGATGGGCTATGTTCAAGGATTAGAAGATTTCATATTTTTACACTGTCATTTTTCTCCTAATTGATTTCTAGAGTAATAAAATATCTATCAAAATCATATAGGCATTTTTTTTATTTTTTTTAAATTTATTTCTTTTTTTTATTTTTATTTTTTAAATTTTAAAATCTTTAATTCTTACATGCATTCCCAAACATGAACCCCCCTCCCACCTCCCTCCCCATAACATAGCATGGGGATGACCCAGAAAGATGTTATAGGCATTTTTTTTAATTGACAAACTTACACTAAATTTTTTAGAGATATGCTAATGTTCTAGAATATACAAAGCAGTCTTGTAAAGAACCAAGTTGGGGAACTTACTCCACTTTATTTCTAGATTTTAAAGCTATAGTGATTTTCTCTTAAAATAACATCCCACAAATTCTTCCTTTCCTGAACATGTGTGCCCCTTCTGTCCACTCTGGAGTTTATTTCCCTTCCCTGAAATCTAGGCTGCCCCTGTTTCGTGACTTGCTTTGACCAATGCTTATAAGCTTCCATATTCGCTCTCTTAGAAGCCTGAGCCATATATCATTGAGTCTGATTAATCTGATAGAGATAAAAGTTGCATGAAGAGATGCTCTACTGGATGTGAGACTTCAAAGAGAGAGACAGGACCATGCAGCCTCCAGCAATCTTCTGTGTACACTAAGTTGCTTCAGTCGTTTCTGGCTCTTTGAGACCCCATGGACTGTAGCCTTCCCAGCTCCTCTGTCCATAGGATTCTCTGGGCAAGAATATTGGAGTGGGTTGCCATGACCTCCTCCAGGGGATCTTCCCTACCCAGGGACTGAACCCATGTCTCTTACGTCTGCTGTGTTGGCAGGAGGGTTGTTAACCACTGGCGCCACCTTGGAAGCCCAGCTAGCTTAGTCATCTCAGATAATGCTCCAGACATGTGAGTGATGCCTTCTTTCATCCTTCAGACTGAACTGATCTATATTAACCAACACCACATGTTGGAGAAATGAGCACATCTTCATCAAGTCCTGCCTGAATTGCTGATTTACGAACAAGTGATTGGTTGTTCTTGCTGATGCCACAAAATTTTGGGGTCAGTTCATATACCAGGGTAGAAATCTAATTGAGCAAATGAATGACACTCCTTTTTCTCAAAGCAGGCTAGTAACATCATCATATCATGCCTTATGCTGAAATATTCTCTATAAGTCTCTTCTACATATTTTCCAGGGAACAGGCGGTTTCTGTAGATACACTTCAGAAATTAGAAGATAAGGACATTTTTGTGCAGCATGAAATTAACTGAAAGACCTTTCAGATTAAATTTCTGATTATAAAAGTTAAGGTTTACTGAATTTATAGTATAAAAAAGAGGAGTACATTCCTCATCATTACACAAAATTAATGTTTATCTTTTTTATATTTTCTTTAGTCTCAGTGCATTGATGCATTTTATGAAAAAATGCATTTTTTGCAATTGGGATCATATTTTATATAAAGTTTATTGTTAACCTATAGTTATCAGGAAATAATTGCTTACAGGGCACATCTCTTCTTACAAGTACCCTAAGACATAAAATAGACCCTTATTCTCACATTTAGCAAAGATCTGTTATCAGAAACAAACTTCAGATACTTAGGAGAATTTTTAATAAATACACTTTACTATTAAGGTCATCTGCATGTACTGAGATCATTACATAAATACAAAGAAAAAGGTCATTGAAATTTATCAATGTCACATGAAGTTCATTGTACAGAATATTGTTTTCTCATAATGTGTTATTTTATATGAGAATCCCACTGATTAACTTTTTTCTAATTTTAGCACAAAACTTTACATTTCTTCTAGATGAACCATTGTTTATATATTCTAAACAGGCCTGAACTATGGAACCACTCAACTTTGGTTTTTTTCAAAGTATAGACTAAGACATGAGGCTCCCCCACCAAAAGTATATCTGCATTTTTGAAATGTATTCTCTGACCTTAGTTTTGAATTCATTTCCTTACCTCTCCATTTAATTTTCCATCAGGGAGGATTTATGAATCTTTATAAACTGTGATACTTTTTGTAAAATTAATTTACCTGTCTTATTTTTCCATTTATCATTATATAATTAGCATTTTCTAAACATTTCAATAACTAATCGACATTTTATTATAGTCATCACGCTACAGCTAGAGATAATAGATTGGTGTTCATTCTTCGGTATTATAGAAATTGTAAGAAACAACTCTGCACTTCAGTTTTTTCACAAATTTTTTTTTTTCTAGGATTAGGCTTTAAGGGGTCTTGAAATATATTACCAAATTTATTTAGAAAGATTACAATGATCTCTACTCTAATGATGAGGGTGCATACCTCAGCACACCTTGCAATCACTGAGTAGTATTATTGTTCAGGATTTTGTTAATGTGACCAGTAAAAGGATATCAAATGAGTTAACATGATTTATTATTATTATTAGCAAAAACCCATACTCTCAATGATGCTTCCCTTACCTTGTATCAAGTATTCAAGAGTCTTTTGGTCTATTTGTTCTATAGACCTGTGTCTATCCATGTGATAATTCTATACTTTCAAAGAGGAAGTATACTACACGATTACCTCTAATAGTGAGAAAAGTCACAATATAAATGTTCAACATTACTGAAGTAGTTATATGTGACATAGCTGCAGAGCGAAACAATTATTAAAAATTATGCTTACAGAGTTTGCCAATGATCAGATGTTAAATTAGAATATGTTGGCATAAGGGCATTTCTCAACTATTGATATGAAAAGAAAAACTTGTTTCTGTTGAATTAAAAAAAATGAAGAGGTAATTAACAAAATATTTTCAGTGTTCAACTCAATTAGTGGAGTTATGGGTGTTTTATGCATTCTTCGCTATAACTTTCATTGTTTTCTAAATTGTACCAAGCTATATACTTTTCCTTGCTTCCTTGCAAATCTATTCTAGATTAGGGTGGGGCTATATATTTAAGACACAATGCTTTTAATTACATTGTCAATATCCCAAGCTGTTGATCAACACTTTAAATATTCTTTATCTGAAAGAATTCAAAGAAACCTCAAACAAGAGAAGACTGCTATTTTAAAAACTCACTTTTCCAATGTGAAAGTTTAATATTTGATTTGAGATCAAAGGAAAAGAATAAATAATAATGTTTTAAGGGGGGAAAAGCGTAGCAGAGAAAGACACCTAATACCACATATCCATCTTTGCGAGGCCATATAATTCATCTTCTAAACTGTGAGGATATCAATTCAAGTTACACCATTTCAGCTCACAGCAACCTTTCAGATTAGTTAGTGTCTCAGTGAAGGATGATTAGTAAAATCTTGAAATCTACCTGTCAAATGACGGCTTCTCTCCACAGTCAAAAGCATCCTGCAGTTCCTTCACGAGGTTAGCCTGGCCTGGGAGTCGAAAGAGACCCTCTTCCTTCAGCCCCCTTTGTCGGATGAAGTCCACACACTGCTCCACCAACATTGGAGCCAGGCGGTTCCCATATCTCTTCTCATAGCGAACAGTATCTTCCAATTTCTGTCCAAAAATGCCTGGAGAAATAAAGGATCACAATGAATTCGAGAAATTCATCTGTTCCTACTACATAAGTTTAAGCTGCCTCTGGGAGATAGTGAAGGACAGGGAGACCTAGCTCTCTGCAGTCTATAGGGTGGCAAAGAGCTGGACATGACTCAGCAACTGACCAACAACTGCTACTACTCCTTTGTTCTAACTGCTGGACCACAAGAGAATTCCCCTCTCTTCACTTTTGTTTTCTTTTTCTTTTTTTAAATAAAAGGCCACCTTTTGTTTTCATTCAAGTGATGATGCCATGATTATAATCAAGGTGATAAACCATGAAAAGAGACGCACAGAATTTTCTCCCATATAAAATATTTCAGACAGTGTCTGCTCTTTAAAATCTTAAACTATTAATTTACTGGAAAGAAAAAAAAATTGAATTATGAAGCTCTGTGTTCCAAAAGTGAGGAGACAGGGTCATGGTGGTTTTTCCTAACAGGAATGAGTATCTGATTACATATTGTCTAGAATTAGCAGCACATGGGGGTAATAAAAATCAAAACCATTTTGACCCGTTTTATTCATTATTTTTAAATACTTACAAATGATGCATTTCTTTGTGCGTGCATTTGGGGCTGAATATCCCCACTCTTAATCCTTGGTACCCCACTGATTAAGAAACAATGCCTCAAAAATATACTAATATGAGTTGGAACTTGGAAAAATAACCAACCAATGAGAACAGAGGAAGAAAAGGAGCCAAAGCAAATATGATTCCAATGTTCCCAGATGGGATGAATATTACTGAAAGGTTTTAATGGCCTAATGAGTTTCATAAAAGGGGAAGAAAAATTAGTTGTGCATGTTGAAACTATGTAAGACTCTGGAATGTTTGGGGAATTATTTCAAAACCGTTAAGTTCAGGATTTAACAATAAGAACATATGCTTTACTTCTCTATCGGTAAAATAATTTATGTATGGATTCAGTAAAGTAAAACCATCACATTCCATGCAATAAACACTTGCTACCAAAGAGAATATTCTTAGCCTAGGCAGAAAGAAAAACACAACAAATGAAACTATTCTCCACCTGGTATCAAGTTTAGCACTAACAGATTCCTTTTAGGAAAAAGGGTTGAATGATCTGATATTAATATTTAAGTGCATATAAAACAATTGGAAATTAGCTGAGTTTGTAGACTTTACAACAAGAAGTTTCTCGATAATGGTATGTTAAACTTGGAATCCCTGATCTCTGGGTTTTCTGTTACTTGAAGCAGCATCTGATACTTTATGAAGTGGTGATAATGATTTGAAACTCTTTTAGTATTTTAATAACAAAGCTTAAAAATTGATTATGAATGAAGAACACTGACTCTTTCTCTATGGAGCTCTTTCAAGCTTTCTTGCTTGGAATGTTTGGATTCTATCCCAAATTAAGGAGATAGCGTTTCAGAGGCACTTATAAATTAAATTAAAAAAAAAATAATGTTAACATTAGGGAATAAATCTTCTCTATCTGATTTTTCACTTTTTTTTTTTGGACTGACACATTATTAACACATAAGGTATCTCCCTAAATCCAGCAGAAAATCTATTAAAGATGTTCCAGTTCAACCTCAATGTGTGCTACAAATGAGAACCAAACTTCCAAGATTTAGCTTTACACAGTAATGAAAAACAGTCAAGCATGCTTTTCTGATCAGGATTCCTTTATTCCCCCAAAACTCAGGGAGGTGATAAAGGATACAGTAAGTTTTACTTTAGATGGGTTTTCTGGTTTTCTTTTTCTCCCCCTGTTACACATAGGCTTGCCTGTATGATAAGGATTTTCTTAAGTAGAGCAACAAACTAAAAGCCAAGAGCTCATGCATTAAGTACCTAACATGCACTAAGTTGTTGACATGTATTCTCTTATTTCCATAATAAATATACATGGTAGCTATATCATACCTGATGAAACTGAGAGAGATTAAATACATAAGGTTAGTTACACAGCCGGAGAAGACAATGGCACCCCACTCCAGTACTCTTGCCTGGAAAATCCCATGGATGAAGGAGCCTGGAAGGATGCAGTCCATGGGGTCACGAAGAGTTGGACACGACTGAGCGACTTCACTTTCACTTTTCACTTTCATGCATTGGAGAAGGAAATGGCAACCCACTCCAGTGTTCTTGCCTGGAGAATCCCAGGGATGCGGAGCCTGATGGGCTGCCGTCTATGGGGTCGCACAGAGTCGGACACGACTGAAGCGACTTCGCAGCAGCAGCAGCAGTTACACAGAACCAAGTCACAGAATGGAAATCCTTACCTAGACTTAGCCCTACAAATCTTTGCTTGTCTCTGAATACTTGTCCTCTTCCTCTTTATTTAACTCAATTATCATGTGTTCTAATTTTCTAGTAATTTAAAATATTAATAAATTCTAAAAGTGAAGAAAACAGCATATCTTTTCTGTGCTCTGAAATATGGTAATAGCTAGGCTGTATTTATATATGCCAGGCATGGGTACAAGCAGTTTATCTACACTTCTGTTACTTAAAACTCACAGCATCCTAGGAGGTAGGCACCACCATTTACTAAGGAGGAGGCTAAGCACAGAACAATTAAGTAACTTGCTGAATGTCACAAGGTAAAAGGTAGAACCAGGATTTGATCAAGGCTGTTGCATTTCAGAGGGACTGTGTGGGCATAATGGATAAAAACTGAGTTACAGAGGAAGAGCCAACTCATCAGGAAAAGACCCAGATGCTTGAAAAGATTGAGGGTAGGAGGAGAAGGAGGGCAGAGGATGAGATGGTTGGATGGCATCACTGAATCAATGGATATGAATTTGAACAAACTTTGGGAGACGGTGAAGAACAGGGAAGCCTGGAGTGTTGTAGTCCATGGGGTCACAAAGAGTTGGACACGACTTAGTGACTGATCAACAATAGAGGAAGTAACCTGCCTTTTACTAGTTTTCTGGCCTCAATACCTGTCATCATATTAAGGGTGGGGGAGGAGATTTCTGTTGAGAAAATGAAAATCTAGGGGAAAGGTGGAAGAAAGGAGAAGGAAAAATTCAGCATCCTGGCCAACAATATGATTTCCTTAATATAAAGAGCTATACCTATTTAGCAACAGAATATGTACAAGAGTTTTAGAATGTAGACAATATGTACACATGCTTAGAATAAAAACAGTAATTTTCTGCTGTTTATCTGGTCTTGCAAAGCATTAGGTAACGATTAGTTGTATACCCCCCAGTCTGTAGCATTGGAAATAGAATGTTCCAAAGGTCTCTGACTTACAAAGGTAGACGGTGAATCAACTTCTGTATAAGAATTTTTTGTTTTTGGTGTGGAAGCCAGGGAGAAATTGTGTGCTTAGTCACTCACTCATGTACGACTCTTTGCGAGCCATGGACTGTAGCCTGCCAGGCCATTTGTCCATGGAGATTCTCCAGGCCAGAATACTGGAGTAGGTTGCCATGCCCTTCTCCAGGGGATCTGCCCAACCCAGGGATGGAACTCAAGTCTCCCTCATTGCAGGTGGATTCTTTACCATCTGAACCACCAAGGAAGTACAGGGGAAAACTGGAGTTGCAGAAATAGAGCATGGAGCTAAGGGCACAGGTAGAGAGGGAAAGGGAAGGAGCAATGAATGGACAGATTGGGACTGACATATATACACAACCATATCTAAAATAGACAGCTAGTGGGACCCTCGGAGAAGGTGACGGCACCCCACTCCAGTACTCTTGCCTGGAAAATCCCGTGGATGGAGGAGCCTGGTGGGCTGCAGTCCATGGGGTCGCTAAGAGTCGGACACGACTGAGCGACTTCACTTTCACTTTTCACTTTCATGCACTAGAGAAGGAAATGGCACCCCACTCCAGTGTTCTTGCCTGGAGAATCCCAGGGACGGCGGAGCCTGGTGGGCTGCCATCTATGGGGTCGCACAGAGTCAGACACGACTGAAGCGACTTAGCAGTAGCAGCAGCGGGAACCGGCTCTATAGCAAAGGGGGCTCAGCTCTGTACTCTGTGGAGACTTAGAGAGGTGAGACTGGGGGTAGGGTGGGAGGAAAGCTCAAGAGGGAGGGGATAAATGTATACATACGGCTGATTCACTTCATTTACAGCAGAAACTAACACAGCATTGTAAAGTAGTTATACTCCAATAAAAGAAGCTGCTTTAGCTAGAACTTCAACACTTAAACTTCAAATTTTAAAATTAACAACAGCAAAAAAGCACAAAGGTCGTGAGCTATCCCCAACTACTAGCATGAAGAAGAGGACACACTGATTAGTAGATTATTAACAAGAATATTCCCTGTAGTGTGAGTCTTGCCAGCAGTTCCAGATATGCCCCTGTAAATTCTCAGAGAGGTTTCACATTCCCTAACAAAAGCATCCTTGGAATTTCTGGGTGACAACAGCACGTTACACGTATTTTCCCCTGAAGTACATTGATGGTGTCATAAAGCATCATTCAGGACGTGACTTTCCACTGAGAAAGTAAATCACACAGGTGATTTTATTATATCTTTGGGAGGCTGTTTCAGCTGGAGGGAGACACAGAGAGGAAAAAAAAAATATGAAGAAAATCTAAATAGCTTCAGGATTTGTGAGGTTCTTCCTTTACATGTAAATTATATACTTCATAGCTAGAGGCAGCCTGTGGCATTACTGAATGTGATCAGAAAAGTATATTCAAATTCTACTTATTGCATAAATAAGTAAATAAAATACAAAGCCAAACATCTCTGGACTCCTCATGCTTTGTAATTATTCAGTTTGTTCCTTGATTCTGAACTAAGTATAACACTGGCTCCATTTCATCACTTCCTGCCTTCTTGCTGATCTGTTACCATATGGCGTCTGACACCGTCATTTCACTAAAAGAGCTTTCAGAATAATTACCAATAACTACCTAGTTGCAAAATCATTGGCAGATTTATTTTTTGCAGTACTTTATGGTTCACTCCCTTTAAAACCATCAATCTCACTCTTCTTACTGCTACTTCTCACATCTTATGTAATTCTTGCCTTCCAGAACATTCTTTTCAGTCTACTTCTTGACTATGCAATCTACTACACCTTTCTTATAAGTTTGCTGGTCCTCTGGATTCTGTCCACAGCTTAGTTTTCACCTCATTTTACACAATTTCTTTGTTGGATTACACTCAATCTCACAGTGTAACAATTGTTCCCAGATTTGTATCTCAGTCTGGGCCCCTCTTGCACTGGATTTCCAAGTGTCTATTAGACCCCTAAACATGAGTATCTCAAAACATTGGCAAACTCAAAAATTTTAAAACTGTGAATTCTTTTTCTTCAAAACCTGTCATACTTCCTATAATCCTGATTTTGGTTCTCAGAACCAGTGACCCCCCCCCCCAAACATTTGAAGGGCCATCTGAGAATGGACCTAGATTGCACCTTCCTTCACAACCCTCATTTAATGGCCACATCAGTCCCTTCCAAACTCATTGCCATTAGATCCTCAAGACTTCTTAACTGACTTTTATAGAGCCAAGTTCCCAAGTCAGGCAAGTGTTGCCATAGTGATCGTCATAATATTTAAATCAGATCACACCACTTTTTTTGTTTAATTTCTTCCAATGGTACCCACTGGCTAGCCAAGCTCCTTTTCATGAAATGTGTGTGTGCTCAGTCGACTCCAACTCTGTATAAACCCATGGGCTGTGGCTCAACAGGATCCTCTGTTAATGGGATTTTTCAGGCAAGAATACTGGAGCAGGTTGCCATTTCATCTTCCAGGGGATCTTTCTGACCCAGGGATGGAACCTGCATCTCCTGCGTTGGCAGGTGGATTCTTTACCACTGAGCCACCTGGAAGCCCTTTCATGAAATACAGTCTCTACCGCTTCATCAACAATCCAATCAATAGGCGTTTAGGTAGTACCCTTTCCATGCTGGGTGCTGGGCCATATTCACCCTCATTACTGCTGCTCCCTCAAAAACAACCTACTCAGTAACTATATTGAACTATTTATTGTTTCTTATATGTGTTATGACTTATTATATCTTTGGGTGTCTTACTACAACATAAGTCTTATTGTCAAGAGTCAGCCTAGAAAAACTTATCCTGAAAAAGTCAACTCATATAATCTCCTGTGTTAAGTCCTTATAAACATTCCCTCATACCCATCCCAGTCACAAACTTGTTATGTTTCTTTCTTTGATTTCTTAACATATCACTTTCTAATTATTTATTTAGATCCTTATCCACATTGGACTAGTTCCCTACCAGTCAAAAAAGGATTGTTTAAAAAATAAAAAAGGATTATACTTTCACAATTATTATAAGAAGACAATAGTCTACATTTATTACTATTAAAAATGATGCTTATACAGTTTATACTATTATTTATTTTATAAACTGAAAGAAATTTGAGTAAATTTCTTAAGGTTCTGCAGACACAAGGACTGAACTGGGATTTGTGACAGATATGAAGGACTCCAAGGCTCACAGTTCATTCTATCATCGTGTCCTGGTATGAATGTTTGTGTCCCTTTCAAATTTCTACGTTGAAAATCTAATTCCTATGGGAACGACTTTTGGAGGCAGGGCCTTTGAGAGATGATTAGGTCATGAGTATCACTTCCCCTTGGTGGCTCAGATGGTAAAGAATCTGCCTGCAATGCAGGAGACCCAGGTTCAATCCCTGGATCGGGACGATCCCCTGGAGAAGGGAATGACAACCCACTCCAGTATTCTTGCCTGGAGAATTCCATGGACAGAGGAGCCTGGTGAGCTACAGTCCATGGGGTCACAAAGAGTCAGACATGACTGAGTTACTAACCCTTTCACCTTTCACCCTAGGTCATGAGTGAAAAGTTCTCATGAGTGGGATCAGCATTGGGTTGGCCAAAAAGTTAGCTTGAGTTTTGACATAAGATGTTATGAAAGACTTGAATGATCTACTTGGCCAACCCAAACACCTTTATAAAAAGGACCCCAGAGAGCTTTTTCTTTCTACTCCTTGAGAATGTAACAAGTAGACAGTCTGCAATCCAGAAGAGGGCTCTCATTGGAACCCAGTCATGCTGGCTTTATCTCAATCTTTCAACCTTCAGAACCATAAGAAATAAATTTCTGTTGTTTAGAAGCCACCCAGGCTGTGGCATTTTGTTATAGCAGCTTGAATGGACTTAGGCACACTCTCTTGTTCTCTGGAACTCAATACCAAAGTGGATAAGGATTGAGTGTTCCATTAAACATCTGTGGAATTAATGTAGGCATTAAAACAAAATATCCACCCCCTCAATTAAAGGAAATAAATGAATAACTCCAAGGTAAAATGAAACTTATCAAGACTTCACAGGTTGTGGTACTGATTTCTACAAAAACTTGAAAACAAAAAAAGTCTTTGTTGATGAAAAAGGTACAAGTTAGCGAATTTCTTGGTCATTACATAAATTTTCTACTATCAACTATTTTTCAGAGTTCTCTGACCCTCCCATTCCATAGATTACCACCAAGTCATATAGAGAATTTGCTTTTACTTATATTTGTGCTTACTGCAACCCTGCTAGCAGAATAAGACTTGGCGTGACCAGGATTGTAGTACTTTTCAATTAAAAATGAACATATGCCCATGGTAAATGGACAAATCAAAATAAAAGACATAGCACAGAACTAAGAAGCAAAGTCAGCCAAGGCTTACTTTGGTCTCTCACCAGCAGTTTCCAAGTAGCCAACAAACCTTACATGAAAAGAAACCTTTGAATTCAAGAAGCTCAGAATCTATATAACCACCAATGAATTTGGTAAAAGCTTGACTCTCCTTGTCAGAATGGGGAAGAAGGGAGAAAAATAAAGTCTTGAAATAATTAAGAAAGTGTAATAATGTGAAAATAGTGACCTGGTAGCATTGGTCTTAGACCAGCAGAATAATTAAACTCATCATTTACATCCAGGTACCAAGCCACAGAATTTACATGCATTTTCTTATTTGACACTCACAGACATTCTCAAGGGCATCTCCCTTCTATAAACAGACTCAGAGATGCAAGGTTACCTAAAGTCATACATACAGAAAGCAGTAGATCTGGGATCTAAACACAGGCCTATATGATTGTAAAAGTCTTCCTTTTCTACTGGATTATATTAATTCAATTCAGACATACATTCCCCCCCCCCCACCCCCATAGGAACACTGACTACTCTCTTAGGATCATGTAGTAGAAAATGTCTTTCCATAACTTCCAAAGATCAAATCTGGTTTCACGTGGTTCATACGAATCACCGCCTTTCCAGATGAACCCATAGTGAGTCTTCTTATTCATAAGCTCCTCAGAATTCACACATAATTTGTTATAGTGCTTTTTACAGATTAAACAATTACTTTTATTTATGCTTCCTTATCCTCAAGGAGGGTGTGAGCTCATAGATTCCAGGCAGCCTGTTTTGTTTGCTTTCTCACCCCCAGAATCACTTGGTAGGTGATTCTGTAAAACTGTGATGTGTGAATTGATGAGCTATTAATATTTACAGCACCATTTAAAATTATATAGATTTAAATAGCAGCATTCTGTTCGACAAATCAATTTCCAAAATGTGATTATAACTTCCAAAATATACAACTAACTTAAAAAATTATTGGTTGTATTCATTATTACTATAAAGATCTTCTATTCTGTTATTGCCTATGAACTAGTAGGTTATAATACTATACATCACCATAAATAAATAAATCTTAAATCGTGGATTGAAAAGGCCTATCGCTGTTTTTAACTTTCAGAAGAAATAAACAAATACATACATAATATATATGTCAACACACACATACACATATATATGTATACACACACACACATATATATATATCTTATCACAAATGTGTTTAACAGCACTTGAAGATAGATATGAAGATAAAGTGGCCTGATGGCAGCATGCAAGATATATAAGGGAGGACTTCCCTGGTGGTACAGTAGATAAGAATCCACCTACCAATGCTGGAGATATGAGTTCGATCCCTGGTCCGGGAAGATTCCACATGCTACTGAGCAACAAAGCCCGTGTGCCCCAACTATTGAGCCTGTGCTCTAGAGCCAGGAAGCTGCTACTACTAAGCCCACATGCCGCAACTACTGAAGCCTGAGCCCTAAAGCCTCTGGTTTGAAACAAGAGAGGCCACAACAGTCAGAAGGCCATGCACCACAAGTAGAGAGCAGCCTCCACTCCCTACAACTGGAGAAACTGCAGCAACAAAGATTCAGTGCAATCAAAAATAAATAAATTTAAAATAGTAGATATAAGGACTACAGAGTAAAGAATACAAGAGGTGAACAGAGACAGCCTGATGAAGTGAGAGCCAACAATGACTTGAAGAAAGTGTGGACACACTGCAGAGGAGGAACAACGGACAGAAGCAAAGCAGCAAGAGAGAGGTTCAGGGAGGAAAGTGGGGCCTGTCTGGGGAAGTGGGAACAGCTGCAATTGCTTAGAAGGCCTTGATAATTACATGAAATAGTCAGGACAACCTCCTGGGAGCAACAGGAGCTCATAAAACATTTCTGAGCTGTGGAACACTGCTTAACAGTACTGTTTCAGGCATATCAGTTGGATGACCCTTAGCAAATTAACTGTATGAAACATCTGAACAATATTGAGGGTAAAAAGAGGTGAGGATGGATGCTGTCTTGAAGAGCCACTTTTAAGGTTAAAATCAGTTTTGTGCTTCTAAGATGCTTGTTCCTTGGAAGAAAAGCTATGACAAACCTAGACAGCATATTAAAAAGCAGAGACGTCACTTTGCTAACAAAGATCCATCTAGCCAAAGCTATGATATTTCCAGTAGTCAGTCAGGTATGGATGTGAGAGTTGAGCCATAAAGAAGACTGAGAACTGAATAACTGATGCTTTCAAATTGTGGTGCTGGAGAAGACGCTTGAGAGTTGCTTGGACTGCAAGACCAAACCAGTCAATCCTAAAGGAAATAATACTGAATATTCATCGGAAGGACTTGTGCTGAAGTTGAAGTTACAACACTTTGGCCACCTGATGTGAAAAGTGGACTCATTGGAAAAGACCCTGATGCTGGGAAAGTTTGAGGGCAAGAGGAGAAGGGGACGACAGAGGATGAGACAGTTGGATGGCATCACTGACTCAAGGAACATGAGTTTGAGCAAACTCTGGGAGATGGTGAAAGACAGGGAAGCCTGGCGTGCTGTAGTCCACGGGGTGGCAGAGTCAGACACAACTTAGCAACTGAACAACAACAATTTACAATAGCCAATACGTGGAAGCAACCTAGATGACCATTAATAGATGAATGGGCATAAAGAAGATGTGGTGCACATATATTAATACAATGAAATATTATTCAGCCATCAAAAGGAAGAATCAGAGTCAGTTCTAGTGAGCTGGATGAAACTAGAGTCTGTTATACCAGTGAAGTAAGTCGGAAAGAGAAAAATATCATATATTAATGCATATATATGGAATCTAGAAAAATGGTATTGATGAACCTATTTGTAAGGCAGGAGTAGAGACGCAGACATAGAGAACAGACTTGTGGGCACAACGGGATACGGAGAGTGTGAAATGAACTGAGACAGAAGCATTGAAACATACACCACAATATGTAAGACAGACAGCCAGTGGGAATTTGCTACATGACCCAGGGAGCTCTGTGAATCCTAGCAGGGTTGGATGGGGTGGGAGGTTGGAGGGAGGTTCAAGAGGAGGGGATATATATAAATACATATGGCTGATTCATGTTGATGAATCAGAGGACAATGCTAAAACCAACACAACATTGTAAAGTAGTTATCCTGCAAAGAAAAATAAATAAAAATTTAAAAAGTCAGTTGTGTGCTTGAAACAACAAAGGCACAAACAACCAAGGTGATGGAAACACAAATGAAGCTGAAAGTATATAAAGAAGGAAAAAGCAATATATTGCTGTTAAGTTGCTAAGTTGTGTCCAACTCTTTGTGACCCCACAAACTGCAGCCCTCCAGGTGCCTCTGTCCATGGAATTTTCCAGGTAAGAATGCTGGAGTGGGTTACCATCTCCTTCTCCAGGAGGTCTTCCCAATCCAGGGATCTCATTCATCTCCTACATTGGCAGATGGATTCTTTACCACTAGTGCGACCTGGGAAGCCCACAGAAGCAATATGGCATGACCACTAAATAGTTATTGGAGATGGAAATGGCAATCCACTCCAGTATTCCTCCCTGGGAAATTTCATTGACAGAGAAGCTTGGTGGGCTACACTCCATGGAGTTGCAAAGAACTGGGCATGGTTTAGATACTAAACAGCAATAACTAAATGGCTATGGTATGTGTCGGGGGAACAACTGGGGAATTAATGATGACTTATTTCCAAGAAGAGAGCAACTCGAGAAATAGACAGGATAAAGTTAGGGCTTAAAATTGTACTTTAGTATGTCCTGTGATCACAACAATCGTAAACCAGCCAGCCCTTTCTAACTAGAAATTTCACTGACATCAGGACCCAAAATGTTACGCACCCCCAGGGAATCAAAAGATCAGTTATGCTCTGTATATTCAATATTAGTCTTATGGAGGCAAAAAAATAAAAGTTTCAAATAACAAAAAATACGTTCTCACGTTTATCTCAGCAGAACATAAATCCAGCAAAGCACCACTCTCCCCAGCTTCCTGCCCAATAGATGGTTCACATTTCCTTGATTTTTAAAACCACTGGGAAAGTAAGTTCTGAGAACCGTGTGTGTGTGTGTGTGTGTGTGTGTGCGTGCACGTGTGCTCAGTCGCTCAGTTGTGTCCAACTCTATGTGACCCTGTGCATTTTCCCCACCAGGCTCCTCTGTCCATGAGGATTTTCCAGGCAAGAATACTGGAGTGGGTTGCCATATCCTCCTCCAGAGGATCTTCCTGACCCAGGAATGGAACCCATGTCTTCTGCGTTGGCAGGCAGATTCTTTACCACTGTACCACCTGGGAGACCCTTATTAGAACCTAAAGAAAGAAACAGAGATGGAAAGAACAGTAAAGGACAGAAGAGGTCTGAAAGAGAAAGGATGGCTGAGCAGTGAGTTCCACTGGCTCAGTACAGAAGCTGCAATCCCCCCAGACCTCTGGAAACTTCAGTCCAACTCCCCTCTGCATTCTGAAAGCCTTTCCATTCTGTCAGCCTAGCCAGGACAACAGAGAGAATATGTTTAAAATATGGATCAGGAAAAGCAGACATGTCACCATTTTTCACTTCTGGATGCGTTCCCATGATTCCTGAAAGGATTTCAGGGGATGCTTTCTAAGAGGCTTGAGAGAGGAACTCAGAAACCCCCATTCACTTCTAGAACTCCCAGAGCACCCAGGGGATGACACAAAGAACAAAATGACACTCTTTTCTTAAGGTAGCGTGGCCTGGGAACCTGGGATTGAAAGAAAAGTTCATTCTTTTCAGTGCAGAACCTTGAATAAAGATCTAACTCTCTGCTGGACGCTGCTGCTGAAGGGCCTGGCTAGTGCAGCACAGAAACAGTCTCACAGCCACAGCCTGGCACTTTTCCCCCCAAAGCCTCACTGCCTATCAGGCTGAGCAGTGACCTGGGAGAGGCTGGTATGCAGGGCTCAGCAGAAGGGGAGAGGGAACTTAAAAAACAGCTGAACGCTTCCGGTACCTCTCCTCTGACAGTGACCAGAATGCAGCTTTGTCAATTAAAAATCTGTTAATCCTTGACTCAAATGCTGAACATTCCTCAGATTACTAAGACTTCGCAGAGGCAAGGACAATCATTTAAAAATAGCCCACGGGAAATGATAAATGGACGCCATTCCCACTCTGTGGCTGCCCTTTGCTAGCCTGCCCTTTTTTTTTTTTTTTTGCAGCATTGCCTTCCCTTGCTGATGTTTCAGGAGAGAGGGAAGGGGGCATAATGAATAGCAGGGCTAGCCAGGATTCTTGGAAAAGTGCTATAGCTCATGACAAGACAGAAAGTGCAAAACATAAAAGAAAAACTTTGTGTTTCAAAGATAAAGTAATTGCTCCCCAGAACATTCCATGTTACAAATGAGCAGCGATAACCTGGAAATTAGACCTTCTCTCCTTGTTTGGATAAACCCAATTTAGTTGCTGATGGGTGGAGGGACCAGAAGAGGGGATGTCCTTGAAGCAATGAATTCCTAGCTTTTTTCAGTTTCATTGTCAATTTCTCTATCAATGATGCAATCTTACAGTAACCACAAGATCTCTTTGATTGTCTTTGTGGATGAGAGAGCAATATACATTAACACCCAATTCCTTGCTTATAATATATGATAATGATTACAACCAGATACTAACTGCTCAAAGGAAAAGATTCAGAAGGAACGAGGTTTAGTTTTTAAAAGTTACCACTATATCCTGCTTTAAATACAGCTTTTTTCTTCTATTTTGTGTTAATTACTAGATAGAGAATGTTAATCAATGGGCAAATCAAAGAAAGAAGGGGAGAAGGAACAACATTAGATGTTACTCAAATCAGCTCCTGATTAAGTTATTAACAGCGTACATGACTTTAAAATTATAATAACCTAGTTCCAAGTTAAATAATAATTTGATTTAATTACTCCCATTTTTAAGTCAAAGGAAATTTTAAAATATTTTGATACATAAACATTTTCTAGAAATATTCTTTATATATATTTTGTACCCTCTAACTCCCCCTACACAAGTCATTTCGGAAACAGTTTCTTTTCCTGATCATAAGCTTATATTTTCCCACTCCTGTTTCTGATCGTTCATATCTTTGCCCTCTCCCAATGCCACCTTCTGATATATTTGGAAAGTCAAGGTGACCCCTATTTCTAATCAGTGTTAATCAATATGATTGAAAGCCTCCTGAAAAAGAGTCACAACAGATAGTGATTACTAAAATTTTCTCATAAGGGAAGGTGAGGCAAGGGCAGGCAGACAGAATCAAAATGATCTGATGGGAGCACAGGACAGGGACTTGACAGGGACTCATTTCAAGGGGGAACAAGAGGGCTGCTGGGTGTGGGTCTGGGAACAGCCCAAGGCAGCCTTGCGCCCTCCCCTCAGCATGGTAGGGCCAGCTTGCTTGTTCTCGGCTGCCAAGGTGATCCCATAGGACCACCGTTCTTTAAGCCCCGCCCACCCGGGCCATTCACAGACAGTAACAAACAAATCAATAGGCGCCTCCAGAAATCAGTGCAGACAAGCAAAACCACCTATAAACCACTCTAGCGCAGTTTTAAACCCTTGGTTTCCAAACTCTCATTTTATCTGAGCATAAACTGACCTTAAAGCATCAGAAAATATCTGTACCTTTTTTTTTTTAAGGACATGAACATATTATCCACCTACCTTTCCGAAAACTAAAACACCGTTTGATTCTTCGGTATGTAGTTTTAGGAATGAAAGAAGTAGACGCCAAGGCACCCGAGGGGTGCTCCCCAGTATTTCGGTCTTCAGGCATCATACAGGCCCAAAGTTCTGAACCCGGTTCAGGCTTCCTTTAAAACCTGCCTCTGGGCGACCTCAGGACCCCAAAGCCACTCCACCTCATGTTTGTTAGGTTTGAAGTGCGGTTTCCTAGAACTTGAAGATTTTGATCAGCCAGGTCTTGAATGGGGGATAAGTTACCCCCTCTCATTTCCTTCTTTTTTGGCCCCCCAAAATAATAATAATAATTTCCTTTTCTCTTGCCTAATCCCGAGAGTTCTGGAGGCTGTTTCTTTTTAAAGTTTCTGCAGACATTCCAAAATGTCACGGCAAAAAGAACCACAGCAAGCAAGCTGCACCTTCCATTCAGACAGCAGGATTGTTTAATTTTTTTTTTTAAATTTTTTAATTGAGAACTGGCTTCTCAGCTGGAATTGGGCGGGGGGGGGGTACTGAGATTTCTCTGGAAAGGTCAGCAAATAGCCATGAGCAGGGGGCGAGAGGAACAATGACCACAAGGCCCCTGAGGGATATACTTCAGGACGGTCCTTGCCGGCTCCTTTCATCT
The DNA here is from genome assembly GCF_016772045.2 of Ovis aries. Lineage (NCBI taxonomy): Eukaryota > Metazoa > Chordata > Mammalia > Artiodactyla > Bovidae > Ovis > Ovis aries. The sequence goes on along the minus strand of NC_056059.1, from coordinate 101,480,464 downwards.
GAGCAAAAGGGGAGGCTGATAATGGCACCTTCTCCAGAAGGCATTTCGATGCATGAGAGATTCTTTTCAAAGAACTCCCTTGGTCCTTTTACAGCACCCCTCCGCCTTTGATGCTCTCGGCGGGCTTCTCCCTTCTGTTTTTAAACTCCCGGAGCTCTCCAGGGAACTGCCACGTCAGAACAGTCGAGTGCCCAATTCCAGGAAGGCTCCTCGGAGGATCCCTGTTGGAGGCAGCTGCTTCCCCTCGTCCCGCTCCTGGTCCCCCTTTCTCAGTGAGAGCTGGGCGGGAGCTGGCAGGGCTGCAGCCGCCGCCGTGACCGCGCCGTGGCTGCCGCTGCCTACAGTGCCCGCGGTCACAGGCAGCAGGTGCAGTCACAACACTGGGAGGGGCAGGAGGGGAGGCCACGCGGCGTGTGAACCCCTGGCTTCTCCCTCTGACTTTGCCGCTGCCTCCCCTGGCGGCTCTGTTCCTCTACATACCTTTACAGCTGGCTGCCTCAGCCCCAAACCATCCCCACGGGGGGTCAACTTTTTGACCCTTCCTTTCTGCATTTATTCCGTTCCTACACAATATTTTTTTTTTCCAGGTACTTTGCCACTGAATCTATTTGTGAGTGCTGATCTCAATGTGCGTATCATTAAAACCTACAGGTGTAGGGACTTCCCTGGTGGTACAGTGGTTGAGACTCACCTTTCAACCCAGGGGGTTTGGGCCCCATCCCTGGGCAGTGAACTAGGATCCCACATGCCTTGTGGCCAAAAAAAACCACAGAGCATAAATAACGGAAGCAATATGATAACAAAGCCAGTGAAGACTTTAAAAATGGCCCACGTCAAAAAAAGTAATAAATAAATCTTCAAGAAAGCAAAAACTATGTGTGTGTTTGTATACACGTGTGTGAAACAGAAAAATATTCAAAACGTAGCAACAAGGAATCTGCTAGTATAACCACAAAACAAGTTAACTCCTTTACATATATATATTTATTTCTAACTAAAATGTGTTCTTATGTGTGTTTATACATTTATATATTTATTTCTCTGCCTGTGGTTTGAAAATTGATCCTGTTTTTATATTTTCCCCAGCTCTTGCAGGCACCCACAGCACCCCAGCCCCCACGTCTACCAACCCCCTTGGTCCTAGTCACTGAACAATTGACTGGCTAGGTTAATCATTCATCCACCTGGCTGTTCCATGAGCAGATTTGGAATGCTAGTGCTTTAACCCCAAATGACCCCTCAGGCCTCTGGGTGCCTTCTGAGCCTTTCAGCAAGAGTGTTGAAAAAGCTGTGAGGAATACTACACAAAGGTCCTCCCTTGAGAAACTTCATTATCATTACTCTGATGAGCATGCCTAGACAGGAAAACTTCTGTTGGAAATCATTATTATTTCTGTCCCATGGTTCAAACATTGTTTTTGTTTTCTCCATCACAGCAGGATGCTAGGAAAATAAGGAACCGTGATGTATAGAACTCTGTCCACCAAGACAGTGGCAGTGCTGGAGGAAGGCACCTTGGTGCCTGAAAGCATCCCTCCTCTGAGCCTTGGTATGGAGGGAACGCATGTAATCACAGGACTTTGGAGTTGGACTGAATCTTAGTTGAAACATTTTTCTGAAGTGTTATTTCACAAGTATGGAATCTAGAGGTGGGAGTAACACCACTTACGGGAAACCACGCAGTGGTCTGTGTCAGAGGCAGGACCACAGAGCTTCTTAATTAACCCCTGCTTGCCCACACGCTAGTTATTCATCATGAGGATTACATTCAGTATTTTTACTGCCTTGATACATCTCTGACTCAAGGCTTTTCCTAAGGAGACAGAAATATACAGGAAGAACCCGTTTTAGTTAGTAGCTAAAATTAGGCTCTGCATTCAGGTCTAATGAACAGCTAATGGAATTCTCACTCTCCCCGGATCCCAGGCTGAGTACCTCAATATACATTGCCTCAAAAACTGTGAAAAAGGAACCCAGAGAAAAAAGACAAAAACAAACCAAGACAGAAACAAAACCCTAAAGTTTTCCAAAGTTAAATATATGTTTTGACATCCCAACTTCTAGATTTGACTTTTAAGCAGATACCATGTACTTCTCAGTGAGCAATATGAATATGGAAGCAACTGTTTATAAGGGGAAGCTAATCAGGTAACAGAAAGTGGAGGTATCTAGATTCAATATTGAACTAGGTTATCAGGTTTGGTTGTTAAGAGAGGATGTCTCCTTTTTGCATTTCCACTGGTTCCTTTCCTTCATCTCAGTATTCATCATAAGTTTGTTGTATTTCACAGGAAGAAACACCAAAGTCCTATATTTTATGATTTTCACTTAGTTTTTAATTTCTAAATATTGAAAAGCAAGGCAACTTCCTCAGGTGTTGTCTATATTTTAATTAAAAGTCCAATATAAAAACCATAAAGAAGAAATATTTTACATGTAAAAACAACCTGAACAAGGTAAGCTCCAGTGCCTCATGAAAAACTGTAACTGTTTAAAAACACAGGCTGTCAAACTGCAGTTATAGACATTGAATTGTCATAATTGCTTTTCATTGGAGAATACATTTCCCTTTCCTATTTTCGTCATAGAATCCAAGATTATTAATCCCAAATAAATACCTGTTGGCTTCCAATCTCCTTCCCACTGCTCAAAGATTGTTGCTGTCATTGATTAAATGGCATCCATAAAGACTTTGAAAGGTGACTTTTCACCCTGATTTATCATAATCTATGTAGTACCTTTGGATACATCTTCAATGTATTTATTGCAAAGAAGACATTTCGTTGTCTATAACTGCAGTTCCCCCATCCCAGCCCTAAGCAATTAGTAATCTACTTTCTGTCTCTATAGATTTCTCTGTCCTGTACTTTCATATAAATAGGACTATAGTTCAGCAGTAAAGATTTGGCCTGTAATCCAGGAGATGCAAGAGATATAGGTTTGATACCCATGTTGAAAAGATCCCCTGGAAAAAGGCATGGCAACCCACTCTAGTATTCTTGTCTGGAAAATTTCATGGACAGAGAAGCCTGCTGGGCTGTGGTCCATAGTGTTGCAAAGAGTTGGACATGACTAAAGCAACTGAGCATGCACACACATACACATACAGTTCCTTCTGACTCGCTTCTTCCACCTAGCACGTTTTCAAGGTTCAATTGCACCTCATTTTTTCTATGGTTGACTAATCCACTGTATGAACATACCACTTTCTGTTTATCCATTAGTGCATTTCCACTTTTTGGCATTTAGGAATAATGCTGCTATAAATATTGATGTACAAGCTTCCCAGGTGGCACAATGGTAAAAAATCTGCCTGCCAATGCCTGAGACACAGGAGATTTAGGTTTGATCCCTGGGTCAGGAAGATCTCCTGGAGTAGGAAATGGCAACCCACTCTAGAATTCTTGCCTAGAAAATCCCACGGACAGAGGAGCCTAGTAAGAATCGGACACAACTGAATGACTGAGTATACCAATACTGATGTACAATTTTCCGTGTGGACATACATTTTCATTTCTTTTGGGTATATACCTAAGATTACAAATGTTGGGCCATATGGTAACTCTATGTTTAATCATTTAAGAAACTGCCCAACTTTTCCAAAACAGCTACATTTTACAGGAAAATAGGGAGGTTTCAATTCCTCCACATCCTCACCAATACTTGTTATTATTGAACTTACTGATTCCAGCAATCCTACTGTGTATGAAACAATATCTCATTGTGCTTTTGATTTTCGTTTCCTTGACGACTAATAACGCTGTGCATCTTTTCATGTGCTTATTTGGATATTTGGATATTTTCCTTGCAGAAATGTTTATTCAGATTCTTTGCCCAATTTTGAATTAATTGTAATTGAGTCAAAATTTTGATTTGTCTTTAGTTTTGAGTTGTAAGAGTTATATATATATTCTAGATACAAGTGCAAAATCAGATTTATGATCTGGAAATACTTCCTCCCATTCTATGGGATGTCTTTTCACTTACTTGATGGCATTAATTCAGATTTTTTGAAGGACTTAACTATACTCATTCTACTTATCACACTTTTAAACACTCTTGTTTTTATGTACTGAATAATACACTATAATAAAACAGGGACTTGTAATTGTGGACTTCCCAGGTGGTGCTAGTGGCAAAGAACATGCTTGCCAATGCAGGAGACATAAGAGACGCTGGTTTGATTCCTGGGTTGGGAAGACCCCCTGGAGGAGGGCATGGCAACCCACTCTGGTATTCTTGCCTAGAGAATTCCATGGACAGAGGCACCTGGTGGGCTATAGTCCACACGGTCACAAAGAGTCGGACGTGATTGAAGAGACTTAGCACACGGTCCCACAGTAAAAGTAACAGATCACACTAATGTGCAATAAAGCAGGAAGCTCCCTAGTCAGAAAACACAAGGTTTCTTCCTACCTATATTACTCATGATATGACACTTGAAAGTCATTCTTTCTCTCTGGGTCTTAATGACCTAATCTACAAAATGTGAGGTTGAACTAATGGAGTGATTTTAAAATATTCTTAATCAGTGAAAAACTCAACTTATTTTCAAGGAAGTACTAAGTAGAACCCATATATATATATATATATATATATATATATATATATATATATGATAAAGGAATTCTCAGTCACATAAATTTATTGTTTATTGTCCAAATTTATAACATTTCTTTAAAAATAAATCAGTAAGTATAGAGGAGCCATATTAATACAAACACTTGAAACAAGATTTTTGGTAACAGTTGTAACCTTCTATCAGGAGTTTGGTTCTACATGCTGTAATAACTTTAGAAAATTCTGACTTTAAGATGAGTCACAAAAGATTTCTTGCAAATTGAATGAGTAAGAGCTTGGTGTGCAATCTCTTAACACTTTTCAATTAAACAAAGAGGGTAAGAGAAGATTTATTCTTCAGACTATTGTTTCTATTCTAAGTGCTCTATGTTAAAATAGATCTTTAAAAAAGTAAATTTGAATCAAGCATTTGCAAAATTTCTGGAGCATATCCCATAGGATAAAGATGTAAACCAATCAACTACTAGAGTTCCAGGTTCATAAATTTGAAGATTAATACTTAAGAACCAAGAGCATTTGTGATACCCTTGTGCTGACAGGACTTGTTGTAGCCACTGATTTGGTGAAGTAAACTGGATCTCATTCGTTTTCCTTAAGAAAAGGACAGATTGGAAGAGGAGGAAAGGGAGAAAGTAACACACTTGATGGAAATAATCCCCCAACAAAAGTACCATTTTCTATACATATTAAGAATCCTCCTGAACTCAGGAGCCCCAGAAATCTGATAATGGAGGGGAGAGGAATGTCTTTAGAAACAAAACAAACTTTGAAAATGCATATCCTTAGTATTCCCCATAAATCCTTGACCCTGAAGGCAACAGCACATGTATCTCTCATGAATAATCATGAAGACCTCTCTGCTAAGGCACCAGGATGGAGTCTTAGCCCACCAGCCTCTTCAAACATTTCGAAGTCACTTATTAGCCATTTTAGTATATGAATAGAGTGACCATACAAATTGCCATCCAAACTAGAACACCATGCGAGCGAGAGATAGCACTATCAATAATTAGCCTGAGACAACAGTTGTAAACCACACTGTTACCAGGCAAACTGGGATGAATGGTCAGCCTCTCCTTTTCCCACATCATGCTAAAGGACCAACAATTTTCAGACATGTACCATCGCTTTTATAAAATCTCAACACATCTTCCATGAATCTTCACTATTTTAACTTTAACCTAACTTTTCAACTTTTTAAACTAAATTTTTGAAGTTATTTTAAAATATAATGAGGTCAGTCATTAAGAAGCATCTGATATGTTAAGGGAAAAACATTTCACATATGAATTCAGGGTGCTGACAATACACAAAAGAGAATATAAAATAAATACAAAAGTTGCAGTTGCTTTATTAAATATGCATTTGATTTATGCCATCTATTTTAACTACATCAACATAAAATAATTAGGTTTTACTGTCTTAGAAATACATGTTAGTTATAGATGAATATTTTGGGGTCCTTACTTCTTTGGTTCCATTTACTGAATTTTCTCTTGAAATATGTTTTTCTGTTTCTATCATTTTATTTTATAATACTTGACAGAAAAAAATCACATCTTTTATCCTTCCTTCTTTTAGCTCTGTTCATAGCACCATATACCTTATTCTTCAAATATGTATTCTTTATACTGCATAAATAAGATTAAAAAAACCCACACATTATCCAATCCACAAATGCTTTCCTGATTTCAAAGATTTTTTTTTTTTAACTCTGTTAATTAGCAGATTCTCATTCAATGCTTTGCCACTTCTATTTGATACCACCGAGCATCTGGGGGCTGAAATCTCATCCAAAACTAACAGTCAAAATGGTTTTTGTCCTGTATCTACATGCTATTAACTAATCCACATTTATGGTATCAGGGTCATATATATTGTTAGTACAATATAAAAAGGAACAATCTAAAATAAAAGAAAAATATATCTCTTTATAATTCAAAGTATTCATGAAAGAAATTTGGTTACTAATGATATTTGATCCAAATTCCCAGGTGGTGCTGGTGGTCGAGAGCCTGCCTTCCAATGCAGAAGACATAAGAGATGTGGGTTCGATCCCTGGGTTGGGATGATCCCCTGGAGTAGGAAAGGGCACCCCACTCCAATATTCTTGCCCAGAGAATCCCATGGACAGAGGAACCTGGTGGACTACAGTCCATGGGGTCACAAAAGACTTGGACACCATTGAAGCTACTCAGTACATACGCAAGCATCTAGAAGTTACGTAGAAACGTGTCTAAAAATAAATAAGTAGTTTACTACTTACTTTAACATTCATTCATATGAAAATAGGAGTTGATAGTGACACTGGCTTGGGGAAAGGATGAACAGGTTTGGCCAACCTTCCTGTTTTTCCATGATTTTAAAATATACTCACCTCCTCCAAATGGTCCCCAGATGACTCGGCGGATGGACTTGACCCAGTCTTCCATATCATTCTGGGTGCTCGCCATAAGGAGATAGCTCTCATGATTGGCTGTCATTCGATCTCGATCGCCTCCTGTAAAAAGACAGGAACAGTTACACATGAGTGTGTATTCAGCCAAAGTTTCCTCATCAGCTGCCTCCGATGAATCCCTGAAACATAAACTGTACCTAATGCAGCTAGCACTAGGTTCTACCCAATGAATTGAAAATATTTACCATGGTTTCAGCATGGGGAAAAAAAAAGAATCTGCTTAAAAGGGAAAGGCTCTTATGTTTCCAAGAGAAAGCCAGCAAACAAATGTCGTTCCCCAAACAAAGCCTAGCTTTTTGTCCTAGCAACAGCCCATAGGCCTGCATTAACTCATAATCCAGTCTATTCACACTGCACTGCTGAATAAGGAAAAATAGCAAAAGCAAAATGAAAGATGGAGAAGTGGTCCACAGAGCCTGAGCTTTCATTCCAAGCAAGAACTGAATGGTCTGCCTTTGCTCGGCACACACAGGGAGGCCACCAGGACATCATGGCTGAGAACAAGAGTCCCAAGAGAGGGAAAGAGCCACAAGTGAAAATCTGACCCAGAGGTTTTGCCTCTATTTTTCTCTCCTGGAAAGGGGAGCCTCTTCTGATCACACTTTCAGGGAGACAAACAAAAGAAGACAGAAGCGTAGCCAGTCACAATGGCCAAATCGACATCCCAAATGGCCCTCCCACCTAAGAGTGAGCTTTAGGAAACCTCAGCAGTTAACTGCTTGCTTGTTGTTGTTCAGGTGCTAAGTTGTGTCTGACTCTTTGCAATCCCATGAACTGCAGCATGTCAGGCTTTCCTGTCCTTCAATATCTCCCGGAGTTTGCTCAAACTCCTGTCCTCTGAGTTGGTGATGCCCTTCAACCATCTCATCCTCTTCGCCCCCTTCTCTTTTTGCCTTCAATCTTTCCCAGGGTTTTTCCAGTGAGTTGGCTCTTCGCATGAGGTGGCCAAAGAATAGCTTAAGCTTCAGCATCAGTCCTTCCAATGACTGCTCATGGTTGCTTTCCTTTAGGATTGACTGGTTGGATCTCCTTGCAGTCCAAGGGACCCTCAAGAGTCTTCTCCAAACCACAGTTCCAAAGCATCAATTCTTTGGCTCTCAGCCTTCTTTATGGACTAGTTCTCACATCAGTACATAACTGTTTGTTGGTTTCTCTTATTTCCTCCTCCCCCTCTCGGAAAGACAACACATACACTTTGAAACCTGTATAATCTTTGAAATCAATCTTGAAATGCTAGTGGTCTCTGAAACATTTTTATGCTTAAAGGAGTATTTCTGAAAACAAGTATCTGAGACTGAACTGCTTCACTCTCTTTTCTCATGACTAGCATTGTTCACAGAAGGAATAATTAAGAAATTGGATCACTAAATACTTAATTCTGAATTCTGATAATACGTCAGTATTATTCGATTTCTAAGGTGCTCAAACTATCTATGCACAATTTAATTTTCACGAAGTGCTGGAAAGGTGTAGCCTTGGTTTGGATGAATTCATACCCAGTGTTATATTTGTTTAAGACGTTGTCATTTGTTTATAAGTGATCAGAGCAGATACCAACTGTTTTAATTCACAGCCCTTTAGTCCTGAGAGCTGGCTATCACACCTTGCAACTGAAGGAGCTCAAAAACAGCTTCTTTATGAGGAGCTTGAGGCTCCAATTTACAAATCCCATCACTCCCTGTTCCTGCACATCCAGCCTCATATGCGAAGCTCTGAAAACTAGAACTTTAGTTTGTGTTCTCTGAATTTTACACAAATGTCCTAGGTTGAGAAATATGATGTTTCTAGCATGATGCAAGTTAACAGAATAGGTGAGAGGTTAGAGAAATGAAATAACTTTAAGCCAATCAGTAGAAATGCCAGCATTGGTGTTTTACATTTCAATACAATTGAATTAGGGGGTGTGTGTGGGGGGGTGAGGGACAACATCCAATGTTTCCTAAAGTTTTTAAATCTCTTGAGTAAACAAGAGGAGCCTTTTCACTTTGAAGAGAACAGCTCACTATTAGGGAAACAATGACCCTCTTATACTTCTTGGTCTATCCTAGGTCAATCCTCACTATAAGTTACTTGTATCTGAAAAAGTATAGGTTCAGGATATCAGAGAAAACTTCTGAAACCGCAGTTATATTTTCTATTAGCAGTGTATCTTCTGGGAAATCACATAACTTCTGGAAACTCAGTATTTTTAGTCATGCTTTAGAAATAATAGTCTCTAATAAATTTTTTTGTGAAAATCAAATGAAACAAAGTTAAAATACTAGTACTGTTAGGCTGAAAGAGAAATTCTGAAAATATTCATTCATTCTCATTTAACTGCCTCCTGTATCTACAAACGCAGAAAGGACATAGTACATCTAATTCGTCCTCAGAGATATACAAGTCGAGTATGCTACTAAGGGCTTAGGAACAATTAGTCAATAACACACATACAGGGGCTTATTTTTAGAAGGCTGTCTTTCTTTGACACATAACAATGCACATTAAAATTGTATACGTAGGAAAATTCGCTAAGCCACTTCAGTCGTGCCTGACTCTTTGTGACCCCATGGACTGTAGCCCGCCAGGCTCCTCTGTCCATGGGCTTCTCCAAGCAAGAATACTGGAGTGGGTTGTCAAGCCCTTCTCCAGGGGATCTTCCCGGCAGGAAAGTTTACTGCACATTAATATGCATATGCATGACTGTATGACATAAGTAGCGGAAAGAACTAAATGACAAAAGAAAAAGATGCTTCATTTGGCATGGCATAGTACTAGAACTTTATTCTGTATCTGATCCACTTATAAAAAACATTACCATTTTGAAATAAAAAATATTTTAATTATTGTCTTTGCCTGGAGGATGCTTAGCAATTCAGACAGCAATATCCTGCTGTGTCACTCCCAACCCTGGCGGAGAAAGTCCTAGTAATGAGAGTGAGCAAAAGCCACTGGAGTGTGTTTCTGCCTGAAAACAGGGAAATAAGAGAATGATAAGCACTACTGGCCATTATCGCCTGACTTTTCATTTGATTCTCTATCTCTGCCAATGATACTGTGTGTCTGACCCTGAATCTCATGTTGACTGTCAATCACAGATGTAAAATCCTCCCTGTGAATTTCACCCATGGATATAGATCTTGATTCTTCAGTTGAATTAGCAGAAGAGGGGGAAGAAGATTTAGAAAGACTTTTCTCTATGGGTCTCAGTGGAAATAAGACTCATTGCTAAGAATGTGATTAAAACAATTGGAGACATTTATATAGATATGAACTAAGGTATGTGATTTCTAACTGGAGAAGCCATCTGTTCCTAATTCATGATCCTTCAATTCTGAGAGTATTGTGTTCTGAGAGTACACAGTTCTGGTACGGTGCCTTGCAATTGCAGGGACTCAAAGACAATTAGTGTATGATTTGATAAATGAATGAGCTCAATGTTGACTTTCAAGGATTTGGATCAAGTTTCACTCTTAATGTTCCATTATTTAACCTAAAATTCTTCAAAAGGTGAAATTTTAAAACGCAGCCTTAAGATGTACCTATCACCAGAGTGATAGTATTATAATCATCTTCAACCCATGTATATGTGTATATATATGGATATATATTATAATATAACCAGTGTACATTTTCCATTCATAAACTCTGCTTGAACATAAATATTTATACAGTGCTATTTTTATTTTTTAAAACTACTTTTTAGATATTAACTTGGGTTGGTAGCAATGCTTTGGTGCTAGTGTTAACAGTTCAAGCATTTGATTTTAAATTAACCAAGTAGTTTATATGTAATTGAAAGTATGTGTACATTTCATTGGGATCTTCTGAATATTTGCATTTAATATGAAGTTTTTCCCTTCCCCCAAATAAAATAAATTCTCCAAAATAAAATAATTGGCATGATTAACTTTTGCAAAAATTAAAAAGTAGATTAAGATAAGCCTAATGAACTTAATAGATTAAGAAAATGCTTAATGTAAAATTCAAGTGTGTGTGTGTGTTAGCTGCTCAGTCACGTGCAACTCTTTGTGACCCCATGGACTGTAGCCCACCAGACTCCTCTGGGATTTTTTCCAGGCAAGAATACTGGAGTGGGCTGCCAATTCCTCCTCCAATGGATCTTCCCTACCCAGAGAGAGAACCCACATTTCCTATGCCTCTTGTATTACAGGTGGATTCTTTACCCCTGAGCCATGAGGGAAGCCCAAAGTAGATGTACAGTTATTCAATAAATAAATACAAATATTTACTACATGGAAACTTCAGCCCCTCTTATAATGACAAAATAATAATTTAAAAGATAATACTTTTGATGAAAACCTCTGTGAAGAGGTTAAGAGAAATATTGGGAATGGTATACTGAGATATATATGCTCACTGTTGATAGGAATATGGGTAATATTCCTTTTGATGAAATCACTAAAATAAGATTTTGAAGAATATTTATTAATACGAACTTTTAATACACAAGAGAATGTACAAATTATATATATACACATATGATATCTCTATTTTCATATAGATAGAAAGCCAGATAAATAAGATACTAGATTGAAATACACAATAATTTTAATGATGATTATCTGTGAATGCTAGGATTGGAAAAATTTTGCTCTCTCTTCTGTACTGTAATACAGAAAATATAGTACTTCTCTGTATTTTCTAGATGTTCAGCCATGTGTTATTTTATAATACATACATTACTTCAGATGTTCTACCATGTATTATTTTATCATCAGAAAGAAATTATTGCAAAGAAGAAATGATAAGAATTGTATGCTCATGAATTAATCAGCAAAAATTCCAGGTGAGCTGGAAGGTAATTATGACTAACTTCATTTAGTGCTGCTTAAAATTGTTCAATTTTGAATTTTCAGAATTCTCAGTAGGTTATTTACCTGTAATCTCTTTCCTTATTTCCCCAAATACATCCCTGAGTATATTCCCAAGAGAGGATTTGGGACAGCAGATCAACATTGCTCAAAGTATAGGCTGCATCATGTAACTAGGACTTTCTCAGTAAAATAGACTGCTACCTTTCTTAAAGACTATATTTAAAGAAATATTTCACTGAATTTATTGTGTGGAAATTCCCAAAAGCAGTCACCAAAGTAGGTTATTTTCCCTTGGAGAATTAACTGTAAATTGTTAAAATTATGAACTTGAAAAGCAAAATGATCAGAAGTGAAATATTTTATGTGTATCAGCTCAAGTAAACAAACTTTTAAAGATACACAGTGAACTACTTCTTTGTGTTTAAACTTTAAAACAACTTGCTCAAGGGAAACATTTGGGTTCAGTTTCCAAGCAGAGTTCATGGTACAGACCTGAGGACATTTTAGTGAACACCTCTGATACTGTTAATAATTTCAAGGGCAAAATGTTTCCTCATTCCCAATTACAGATCAGTTCAGACTGAGACCTAGTGTACTACCAATTTAATTAGAGCTTACAGAAAATATTTTAAGTGTTTCAAGTAGGGTTATTAATTTTTACACATATGACTCCAAGGTCTTAATTTTTTAAGCATTATTTTCTTCAACACTCAGTCTGAGTCTTCAGTAGTAGTAGAACTCTAATGATAAATTGCAAGATAAAAAGTAAATTATGAAGCACATCAGTGGAAAGTTACTGAAATAGAAAGACATTTCTTCCCTTTTATAGAGAATGACATTTGGAAAACAACCAGTGTCCTGTGAACTACAAGCAACAAATTGTAGGTTTCTATGGATACAATCATCTCAATAAACAACAACAAAAGAATAATAAAATAGCATGTAATTTACAAAATAAGGCCAGAGAACAAATTGGACTCACATTCAATATCATTTTTATTTTTTCATGTGTATTATAGAGACATTGTTCTCTGAAAATTAAGAGTTTTGGTATGTTTTACTAATCATAATTTTTACAAGTATTTTTTCCTCCAAGGTTAATTTCAAAAATATCAGAGTGGTAAAATTTCAATGCATTTTGTCAACAGAAACTTTACATTAATCTTTAATGAGATCTTCAAAATGTTAATACTCTTAAACAAGAAAATGAGAATTACTCAAAGGCGAAAGGCTGTACCATCACTCTGTTTGTAGTCTGCTGCCAGGACACAGCAAACACATTACTAAATGTCTTCTATTATAATAAAATTAATGTGACATTTCAATTTCATGACTACTTTATAATACTGTTTTACATACTTCTTATACTCCTTACTAGATCATATTCTCTTTGGAAGAAGGAATCATCCTATCACTTATAGCTCCATTATGTGTAAGCCAAAAACAGCTGTAAATGCACATTTATTAACCAACTATGATTGGTATTTATTATTTATGGTACATTCCTAAATTTTTCTAATAATATTTAAAAATGATTTATTTCGAGAGTCTGTCTATATTTGGCTAGTTGTTGTTGTTCAGTCACAAAGTCATGTCCAACTTTGTGCAACCCCACAGACTGCAGCACACCAGGCCTCCCTGTCCTTCACTATCTCCTGGAATTTGCTCAAATTCATGTTCATTGAGTCTGTGATGATATCTAACCATCTCATCCTCTGTCATCCCCTTTTCCTTTTTGCCGTCTATCTTTCCCAGCATTAAGGTCTTTTCCAGTGAGTTGGCTCTTTGCATCAGGTGGCCAAAGTATTGGAGCTTCAGCTTCAGCATCAGTCCTCCCAGTGAATAGTCAGGGTTTATTTTTTTCAGGATTGACTGGTTTGATATCCTTGCTGTCCAAGGGACTCTCAAGTGTCTGTCTTCAGCACATTTCTAAAGCATCAATTCTTCAGCCCTCAGCCTTCTTTATGGTCCAACTCTCACATCCATACATGACTACTGGAAAAACCATAGCTTTGACTAGATGGACCTTTGTCAGTAAGGTGATGTCTCTGCTTTTTAATATGCTGTCTAGGTTTGTCACAGTTTTCCTTCCGAGTAAGCATCTTTAATTTCATGGCTGCAATCACTACCTGCAGTGACTTTGGAGCCCAAGAAAATAAAATCTGTCATCACTGACACTTTTTCCCTATTTGCCGTGAGGTGATGGGACCAGATGCCATGGTCCTAGTTTTGTTTTCTTTTTAAATGTCGAGTTTTAACCCAGCTATTTCACTCTCCTCTTTCACCTTCATCAAGAGGCTCTTTAGTTCCTTTTTGCTTTCTGTCAGTAGGGTGGTGTCATCTATATATCTGAGGTTATTGATATCTCTCCCTGCAATCTTGATTCCAGTTTGTGATTCATCCAGCCTGGCATTTTGTATGATGTACTCTGCATATAAATTAAATAAGCAGGGTGACAATATACAGCCTTGACATACTCCTTTCCCAATTTGGAACCAGTTTGTTGTTCCATGTCTGGTTGTAACTATTGCTTCTTGACCTTCATGCAGGTTTCTCAGGAGGCAGGTAAGTTGGTCTGGTATTCCCATCTCTAAGAATTTTCCACAGTTTGTTGTGTGGAGACACAGTCAAAGGCTTTAGCATAGTCAATGAAGCAGAAGTAGATATTTTCCTGAAATTCCTTTGCTTTCTCTATGATCCAACGGATGTTGCAATTTGATCTCTGGTTCCTCTGCCTTTTATAAATCCAAAGTGTACACCTGGGAGTTCTTGATTCATGTACTGTTGAAGCCAAGTTTGAAAGATTTTGAGCATAACCTTACTTGCATGTAAAATGAGTGCAATTGTCCAGTAGTTTGAAATTCTGTGACATTGCTCTTCTTTGGGACTGGAATGAAAACTGAACTTTGCCACTGTGGCCACTGCTGGGTTTTCTAAATTTGCTGACATATTGAATACAACACTTTAATAGCATCATCTTTTAGGATTTTATATAACTAGCCTGGAATTCCATCACCTGCTAGCTTTGTTTGTAGTAATGTTTCCTAAGGCATACTTGACTTCACAGTCCAGGATGTTTGGCTCTAGGTGAGTGATCACACCATCACGGTTATCCAGCTACAGATATAGAAAGTATTGACCTAAAAATTCTATACCATACAAATGATTTCTGATTACCTTTCTACAGGCTTCACTCTAAGAAATGTCCAAATATGTGACTATCAGAGCAAAAGTGATGCCTGGATCAAACTGCAAAGACAGATATGTGCTTATGAAGAAGTACTGAAAAGTGGTTAAGAGTTAAGACAGAGAAGCCGGATTCAAGTTCAAATTACTGACTAGCTATGAGATCCCTCAGCTTTAACTGAGGGTGATGAGTACCTGCTTCTTAGCATTATTGTGAATTAATCAGATAAGTAATACCATAAAATATGTTGTTATAGTGTTTGGGACGTAGAATACCCTGCTGTTATGACTGCCATGTATCATTGCACGCCTGCTTAGTCATGTTTGACTCTTTGTAACCCTGTGGACTGTAGCCTGCTAGACTCCTCTATCCATGGAATTTCCCAGCAAGAATACTGGAGTGGTTCTCCAGGGGATCTTCCCTGATCCAGGATTTGAACCTGCATCTCTTATGTCTCTTGCACTGGCCGGCAGATTCTTTACCAACTGCACTACCTGGGAAGCCCCACTGCCATGTAAAATTCAAACAAAGTTTTTTGATAAATTAATTAAATATTTATAATTTGAATCCTTTAAAATGCAGGAAAGTAGATTACTTTTGAAAAGTATACATATATTCTGACTAAAGCTATGTCAAAGCTATGGTGTTTCCAGTAGTCATGTATGGATGTAAGAGCTGGACAATAAAAAAGGTGGAGCACCGAAGAAATGATGCCTTCGAACTATGGTGTTGGAGAAGACTCTTGAGAGTCCCTTGGACAGCAAAGAGATCAAATCAGTCAATCCTAAAGGAAATCAACCCTGAATATTTATTGGAAGGACTGATGCTGAAGCTGAAGCTCCAATACTTTGGCCACCTGATGTGAAGAACTGACTCATTGGAAAAGACCCTGATGAGGGAAAGACTGAAGGCAGGAAAAGAAGGGGATGACAGAGGATGAGATGGCTGGATGGCATCACCGACTCAGTGGACATGAGTTTGAGCAGACTCCAGGAGATGGTGAAGGACAGAGAAGCCTGGCATGCTTCAGTCCATGGGGAAATAAATGGCAACCCACTCCATTAAGAGTACTGGACTATACTTAAGGAAAGTCCTTTTATAAGAAAGTAACCATCGATTTATCTTTTAGGGAAATGTTAATTTTCATATTGGTCATGTTTTAAAAGTACAATTGTGATATATTTACTTTCAAATGATTAATTAAAATTTTAAAAACTTAAATAGACATAATTCTTATTTCCTCTAATTCTCCACATGGCTTGGACTCATTCTTTCAAAAACCTACTATTTGTGCTGAGTACATTAACTATAAAAAGTGATACAATTTTTTTACATTTTGGGTAGCTATTTTCCAGATTGCATTGAGCAGCCAATAGAAGCTCAATTTAAATCCAACAATATATTTTGACTCACTTGTGTCAAAGATTCAGGATCTAGTCACTTTCTTCACAGTATCTAATTAAATTCTGGTGATGAAAACTTCTGAGAAATTAAAGTAGAACATTTCTTTGGAAGAACCAAAATATGTAGACATTTGCCTTTTAATTTAGCTTGGCTTACTTTGGGAGATCAGTGAATTAAAAATCTTATCTGATTGACATAGAAGGCAGGCAATGCACCTAGAATAAATGACATGTGTATTCGGATCAGAGTTACTCTGACAGTGGTGATACAGATGGGAGCTACAAATGAAAGCAAGTCCTGATGCAATAATCTACAAGTCGTAGCAAATGAAATGCCATTCACGGTTTAAAAAGCAAGGCAGAGAGGTTTTGCCTTGAATGAATCTAAAATGAAAAGCGTTCTTCAATAGGGAGGTCCCTTAACAGTATAATTGATGACTTTAATATTGGGGAATATTGAGAAATTTTGGAGAAATGTTTTGGAGTTATATTGAATTTTATATTCTATATGAACATAACAATAAACTTTTTATTGCAGCATTTCTCAAAGTGTAATGAAACTCGTATCTGTCCAAGAGAATAATAGGAAACAACTGAGAACTTGTTAGACATGCAAATACTTGGTCCCAAGCCCAGCTGAATGAAAAACAGTGGTGGGACCCAGTAACCTGTGTTTTAAGGTGCTTGCCAGAAGATTTTGATGCACCATAAAGTTTAAAGAAATCAACCATGAATATTCATTGGAAGGACTGATACTGAAGCTGAAGATCCAATACTTTGGCCACCTAATGCGAAAAAGCCGACTCATTGGAAAAGACCCTGATGCTGGGAAAGATGGAAAGCAAAAGAGGAAGGAGGCAGCAGAGGATGAGAAGGTTAGATAGCATCACCAACTCAATGGACATGAGTTTGAGCAAACTCCAGGTGATAGTGGAGGACAGGGGAGCCTGGAGTGCTGCACTCCATGGGATTGCAAAGAGCCAGACATGACTTAGTGACTGACAGGCAAGAGAATTTGTTATAACAGGCAGAACGTATAATTTTAGAATTGATGCGTTTCAACTGCATTCATTGTATTAGCTTGCATCCACGTCTTATTCTTTCACTGACAGCCAGTAAGCCAAAAAGTGTTAAGCTTTAAAGCTATGAATCACATAACTTATCTAATTGCTTATTTGCATTGTAAATGATTAACACTCTGCAACTAGTTTTGCAAGGACCTGTCATTCAAGTTGGAATTACTGAGTCTATCAAATTTGTGGGCCTCATGCATTATAGATACTATGCTTTTATCAGAGTAAACATTAGAGCCTTTATTTTTTCACTTGAATACAGATTCATTATACCTCTTTCCTTGGTTCTCAGAGTCTGAAGAATGAAACAGAACATTGAATCTGGGGAGACATACCCTTTTTGAAAATCTAGATTCAAACCTTGAAAAAATTATAAAAATCCTCTCATCTTGTTGTTTAGTCACTCAGTTGTGTCTGACTCTTTTGTGACCCCATGGACTGTTGCTCCCCAGTCTCCTCTGTCCGTGGGATTCTCCAGGTAAGAATACTGGAGTGGGTGACCATTTCCTCCTCCAGGGGATCTTCCTGACCCAGGGATTCAACTCACATCTCTGTATCTCCTGCATTGCAGGCAGAGTCTTTACCGCTGAGCCATTGGGTAAGCACCACCCCCCAACCCAAATCCTCTCATATCCTACTGATATTATCATTTTTTGAACAGTGCAAAAATGCAGGATGAATAATATTATGACAATTTCAAGGTAAATTACCTTTATCTCCCGATTTTACTTGGTTTCTACAACTACCCTGAGAAATGAAACAGACCATTCATTCATTTATTCAATTAATACTGATTGAGCCCCTGTACTGTGTCACTCTTCTGAGGATATAGCAGGGGACAAAACAAAGGCTGGAGTTCATGGGAAAGATCTGGACTGAAAATACAGATTTGGAAGTCATCAATATGCTTGGGGCTGGTGCATGGGGATGACCCAGAGAGATGTTGTGGGGAGGGAGGTGGGAGGGGGGGTCATGTTTGGGAACGCATGTAAGAATTAAAGATTTTAAAATTAATAAATAAATAAATTAATTTAAAAAAAAAGACATAGAACTGAATGAGGTCCCCAGGGAATACTGTACCTAGACTAGAGCAAAAAAGTTCAAGTGAGCTCCAACTTTTAGAGAATCAGATTGAGATGATGGGAAGAGAAACAAGAGAGGTTGAGTAAAGAAAGTGATCAGGTGAGTCAAATGTTGTTGAGGGCATTCAAGAAGATGAGGAGTTAAGTATAGACCACTAAATTAGGGGAAGCAGGGGTCACAGATTAGACAGCATGGAGCTTATTGGTGACCTTGAAAGATCAACTAGGCCAACAAAAATAAAATCATCATTGGAATGTGTTCATCAGATCATGGGAGAAATTGACATGTACAAAGTGCTGTATTTGAAATTGATAACCAGAGAATTCTCTGGTTGTCCAGTGGTCAGGACTCTGGGCTTTCATTGCCAAGAAGCTGGGTTGAGTCTTTGATCAGGGAAATAAGATCCCATAATCCAGTGGTATGTTCATAAATAAATAAATAAAAATGAGGAAACCAACAAGGACCCCCTGTATGGCAGCACAGGGAACTGTGCTCAGTATTCTGAAATAACCTAAATGGGAAAAGAATTTGAAAAAGAAAGTCCAGGTGGTGCAGTGGTAAAGAATCTGCCTGTCCGTGCAGGAGACACAAGAGACATGGGTTTGATCCTTGAGTCAGGAAGACCTTCTGGAGAAGGAAATGGCAATAAATTCCAGTATTCTTGCCTGGAGAATTCCATAGACGGAGGAGCCTGGTGGGCTACAGTCCATCAGAGTCACAAAGATTCGGACATGACTGAGGGACTAACACTATGGGAGAGAGAAAACAGAAATGGCCAACGTAAACAAGTCTTCTAGGCATTTTAATGTATAGAGGAGCAGAGAAATAGGGGTGGTGATGGGTGAGCAGGAGAGTTGTGAGGATTAAAGGGATTTAAAAGGAGAAATATTTCAGAGTATTATATTCTTACTGGAATTATTCACTGGAGAGGGAAAATTGATGACGTAACAGAGAAGAGGTTTAAAGACTTATCTGTATTTCTTTAAAGCTGTGTTCAAAATTTCTCATCATCTCTATGACAAACTCTAGGTCCATCCACGTCTCTACAAATCCCAATTTCATTCCTTTTAATGGCTGAATAACACTCTGTTGTGTATTATGTACCACACTGTCTTTATCCACTCATCTGTCCATGGACATTTGGTTGCTTTCATGTCCTGGCTATTGTAAACAGTGCTGCAATGAACACTGGGGTGCATGTGTCCTTCTGAATTATGGTTTTCTCAGAGTGTATGCCCAGTAGTGGGATTGCTGGGTCATATGATAGTTCTATTTTTTAGCTTCCTAGGGAATGTCCATACTCTTCTCCATAGTGGCTGTATAGAGTGAAATAAGTCAGAAGGAGAAAAATGATATATTAATGCACATACATGGAATCTAGAAAAATGGTACAGATGAACCTAATTGCAGGGCAGGGATAGAGATGCAGATGCAGAGAACAGAGGTGTAGACACGGAGGTGGGAGGAGGAGGGATGAGTTGGGGATTGGGACTGACATATATACACTACCATGTGCGAAATAGCTAACTAGTGGGAAGCGGCTTAGAGCGCAGGGAGCTCAGCGCGGGGCTCTGTGCTGACCTGGAGGGTGGGATGGGGGTGGGCGGTGGTGGGAAGGTGGTCCAAGAGGGAAGGGATATGTGTCCACAAATATCTGATTCACGTCATTGTACACTGCAAATGAACACAACATTGTAAAGCAACTACACTCCAGTAAAAAAATGAAAATAAAAATTTCTCACTCTTTATGAATCTTTAATAAGGTTTGAGAATTGATATACTGCGTTTCCCCCAAAGTGTATTAATTTCAATATATATAAAACATCTAGGAGAGAACCACTGAAAGAAAAGAAGTGACAGAGGAGCTGTTTTACTCACGTTTCTGCCTGAGAGCAGCATAAGGAGGGACTAAGTTTATGTGGAAAAGTCATTTTTTAAAGTCAAATTTTACTATCTTTATTGGAACACAATTTTCAGCTTATTTGCTCAATAGGAAATTTCTGGCAACTTAATTGGGATAATATTCTTCATACTCTATTAGTTTTAATCGCCACAGATGCTAATTGCCCGACTTTACATAGCAGCAATTACATAAAATGTGTTTTGATACAAACAAAAGAATTGATATCTTAAAATGCAGTGATGCATAACTCAAAATTAAATTATTTCATTCAACAAATGACAACGAGTAATCATGGTTTTAGTGTAAAATTAAAAATAACTCTTTGATTTAGGTTTCAATGTTGTTCTCTTAAGCAGCTAACATTAACTTTGTGATCAGAAGAGCTCAACTGTACATTGTGTTTTATTTCCCACAGTTTATGAATTTTCTGTTTTCATGAGTTTTCATGTATATATGCTTGGGAGGGTAAGATAAAAAATTTGTCTTAAGGATCTGGAATTTGAACCTAGGCTTTCAGGTAAAGACACTACTTCAAAGACCGCACATTTGTATAATGTGTCAAAAGCCTAAACAGACAAGATCATTTGTATTCTGAAACTATTTTCACTTCCACTGGCAAGGATACCTGGGAATAATTTCCTAATTCACTTGATATAAAGATTTTTGTTGTTGCTTAGTTGCTCAGTCGTGTTCAACACTTTGTGACCCGATGGACTGGAGTCCACCAGACTCCTCTATCCATGGGATTCTCCAGGCAAGAATCCTGGAGTAGGTTGACATTTCCTTCTCCAGGGGATCTTCCTGACCCAGGAACCAAGCCCACATCCCCTGCACTGGAGGCAGATTCTTTACCACTGAGCCATAAATATATTACACATTAATTATGTGGTTTCCTTAAGTTTAAGCAGTTTCCACAATGAATGGTGAAAAGATTCTGTATGTTCACACAGTGTCTGGGGTCAGGGGTGTCACCTAATAGTCCCATTCTAATTAAAATAATTCCATGATCCTACAGAAGACTTCCCCGGTGGCTCAGATGGTAAAGCATCTGCCTACAATGTAGGAACCCTGGGTTGGATCCCTGGGTTGGGAAAATCTCCTGGAGAAGGATATGGCAACCCACTCCAGTATTCTTGCCTGGAAATCCCATGGATGGAGGAACCTGGTAGGCTACAGTCCATGGGGTCGCAAAGAGTTGGACATGACTGAGCAACATTTACTTTACTTACAGAAGGAGTAGGGACAGAAAGACGCTATTGCTCCCAAACTGACTACAGACATAGGAGTTTCTATAAGGAATACTCTTCCATATCTGCTTCTTAATCCAAATTTAGAATGGTTAACACTCAGAAGGGCTATGCAACACAGAATTTCATTTTTAGTTTTCATATTGGTGACATGAACACATTTTAGGATGATTTCTTTCAAAAGAAACACATATGAATATACTTATAACTGCACTCAGGTTGATTATAGATCATTTGATCTAGTCTTTAAAATTTAACTCCTTGCAGGCAAGGCTTCATAGTAATTCAGTTTTACACATTGCAAAAAGTTGAATTTCCTTTCATATTCTCTAGAATTAAAAATGTTCACTACTTACGATACGTTGAAAGTGAAAGTTGCTCAGTCATGTCTGACTCTTTCCGACCCCATGGACTGTATAGTCCATGGAATTCTCCAGGCCAAAATACTGGAGTGGGTAGCCTTTCCCTTCTCCAGGGGATCTTCCCAACTCAGGGATCAAACCCAGGTCTCCCACATTGCGGGCAGAGTCTTTACCAGCTGAGCCACAAGGGAAGCCCAAGAATACTGGAGTGAGTAGCCTATCCCTTCTTCAGTGGATCTTCCCAACCCAGGAATTTAACCGGGGTCTCCTGCATTGCAGGCAGATACTTTACCAACTAAGCTATCAGAGAAGCCCTATGATAGGTCAGCGTATCAGTTTTCAATATAATCAATACAATGATCATTACAGTCAGGATTAATAAGTCAGGTAGGAATTTTTATTATTAAAGGAAGGTGTAGGATCACTTCAAAGTAAATCAGTTGGTGAAGAGACGATTTAAAGCCAAGTAAAGTATGTGCTGGCAGAATCTAAGAATCCCAGGGATAGGGGAGCCTGGTGGGCTGCCGTCTCTGGGGTCATACAGAGTCAGACACTACTGAAGCCCCTTAGCAGCACAGCAAGAGTATGTGCTGGCAGAATTTAACTAACTTCAGAATTTTTGAAAGGAAAATATTTATGGAATCCAAATGCTTAAATATAATAGGTTGGCAGTATTCATTATCTACTTGGAAAGATTTTGGTAGATCTCTATGACTGCTTTGGGAGGTGACAGAAGTATTAATTACTAATGAGAATTAAATTTATTGTACAATTTAAAATGATACAGGGATTTCAAGTAGTATCTTTTGTTATTGTTGTTCAGTCTCTCAGTCATGTCCTGACTCTTTGACAATGTGTATTTTAGTTCAGTTCAGTTGCTCAGTTGTGTCTGACTCCTTGTAACCCCATGAAGAGCAGCAGAAATCTAATTTGTCAAATTCGTGTTTATTGAGCTTTAAGCAAAAACATATAAAAGTTATTTTTAATCATAACATAATATACTAGATTTACATGTAAAATAGGAAAAACTGGAACTACAACTGAAGGCTCAGAAAACTCTAGGGTTCTACATCTTTAATTAATGGAATACTAATTTAAATACAATTATTCTTGCCTTGTAGCTCACATGATAAAGAATTTGCCTGCAATGCAGGACACCCAGGTTCAATCCCTGGGTTGGGAAGATCCCCTGGAGAAGGAAATGGCAACCCACTCCAGTATTCTTGGGAGAATCGCATGTACAGAGAAGCCTTGGTGGGCTACAGTCCATGGGGTTGCAAGAATCGGACATGACTTAGAAACTAAAGTGTACCACCACAGTATTGAGGAATGTTTGCCTAAGAAAAAGTAAAAGTGTTAGTCGCTGAGTCTTGTGTGACTCTTTGTGACTTCATGAACTGTAGTCTGCCAGGCTCTTCTGTCCCTGAAACTCTCCAGGCAAGAATACTGTAGTGAGTCTCCATTCCCTTCTCCAGGGGATCTTCCCGACCCAGGAACTGAACCTGGGTCCTGCACTGCAGGTGGTTTCTTTACTCGCTGAGCCACCAGGGAAGCCCAGCACCCCTCTTAAATGATTTTTTTTTTAAGTCTTGCATGGGCACTAATTTTAAAGCTTAGAAACACATCAAATCTATATTACTAAAATAGTAAACTTTCTGTTTACTCCAAATTAGATTGAATCTGGCTAATTATATCAGAATTATTATAGAAAGGTTTTCTTGGGCTTCTTAAAAAGTCAGTTTTATAGTTTTCAATATCATTAAGTTAGCAAAAAAATGAAAATCTGAAAGTCTCCTTTAAAACTATGGCTCCCATAAACATTTGCAGGCTGAAACATAAATATGGAGTCATATACCACTTATAACAAATGAGAACCATCTTGAAAGAACCATCATAAAGCCAAAATAACTTAGAATATTTCAAGAATTCCTTCCTACTTCTCAAAATAATCTGTAACTACTTCCAAAACCTTAAAAAACAGTGACCATCCTTAGCAAAGAGAAGTAAAATGTTCACTTAGGACAACCACAGAATGTTCCAAGTTCTCATAATTATTCACTAATCTACAAATATGTTAAAAAGTAAAAAAAAGAAAAAGTACCACCTCACTTTTGCATGAATTTTGGATAACTGAGTCCAAATGAGAATTTAAAGAGGAACAAAGGCAAGGAAAAGCCCCTAGAATAAACTCTCAGATCTTTCACAATGCATTCATTTTTTTGTTATATATTATCTTTCATATCTAATACAATATCCACTTCTTTGAATTCTTAAAGCTCTACAATTTTCTAGACACATGCAATAAATTAAAATTGATCCTGCCTGCTGATAGATTGATGCTATGCATCTCATAATTTTAAATTGAAGAGCAGTGAGCCAGAATCCACAAGTCAATTCAACTCAGCATACCATTATTAATTAACGTTTAATGAATACCCTCGGGTGTCTGCAGTAGCATTTGAAGTCAGTAAACCAGTTGCTGTTTGGGGGCATGTAGTCTAATTCATATATAATTACCAACCTAAATCTGGCTCAACTCTGAATACAGATTGGCAGATTGATGGGTATATTGTTAAACTAGAGGGAAGGTTCCAAAAAAAGAAAGAAAGAAAGAAAAATGAGAAAATAATATTTTTTCAAATATAATGTATGAAAGTCACCAAAGAGGTAATAGATATATGCTATATATCCTGATCTTTTGTGTGGTAGGTGGGGTATCAGAGCAAGATAATAAAATGAATGGACAGATACACATCTTTTTATACATATACATCAAGACAGAAAAAGAAAAGGGATATAAAGCCAGTTATTTACTGAAGAAGAAAGTTTCATAGTTGAAAGCAAGACTAAACCAAGGTCACTGAGTTTCTCTTCAGTGTTAGAAGGCAATGGCATGCCACTCTAGTACTCTTGCCTGGAGAATCCCATGGATGGAGGAGCCTGGTAGGCTGCAGTCCATAGGGTCACGAAGAGTCAGACACGACTGAGAGACTTCACTTTCACTTTTCACTTTCCTGCATTGGAGAAGGAAATGGCAACCCACTCCAGTGTTCTTGCCTGGAAAATCCCAGGGACGGGGGAGCCCGGTGGACTGCCGTCTATGGGGTTGCACAGAGTCAGACACGACTGAAGTGACTTAGCAGCAGCAGCAGAGTTCATAAACACTTCAAAGTTAGCAAATTCCATATTCTAGATAATGGAAAAATCTGACCCTTTTCAGAAGATGTGAAGAAAGTAAGTGAGAACTAGCTATGAGAGTTGTTGAAAGATTTTCTTGAATAATGTAATAGAAGATTAGAGACTTACATGACCCCATTCACTGAACATTATCATTTATTACTCTTTAATATGCATGTAGGGGCTTCCCAGTTGGTGCTAGTGGTAAAGAACCTGTCTGCCAAGGCAGGAGACTTATGAGACATGGGTTCAATCCCTGGGTCGGTCAGATCCCCTGGAGGAGGGCATGGTGACAGTTTTCCTGCCTGAAAAACCCCATGGACAAAGGAGCCTGGCAGGCTACAGTCCATAGGGTCACAAAGACTTGGACACAACAGAAGCAACCTAGCACACATTCGTGTGTGCACAATACGCATACAAGCTTGACCTAGAGTATATTGAAACCCACCAGGAAGACTTCTTTACGGTTTACAACATATTTAAAAGGAAGAAATGAGAAAAAATGGGGAAATTATTCAGTACCCAAATTATCAATAGAGGCCAGCAGAGAACAACCATACACGAGCAATGGTGGAATAACTTACCGACTATTGTAAGTGATCCACCACCCAAGCCGAAGTTACCATGTGAATCCAAGTTACAAAGTTATTTTGTTGATGATTTGTTTGTTTGCCCTTTAAAAAATTTTTAACTAGTTGAAGTACAATATTGTGGTTATTTTCAGATGTACAGCTTCATCTTCTTTTCCATTACAGATTATTACAAGATACCGAAAATAATTCCCTGTACTCTATGGTAAATTCTTGTTGCTTATTGGTTTGTTTGCCTTTTTATCTATAGTTCCTCAGCCTAATAACAGGTTATTATTTTGTAATCTAGAATAAGAATTTGGACGGGGGAGCCTGGTGGGCTGCCATCTATGGGCTCGTGCAGAGTCAGACACGACTGAAGCGACTTAGCAGCAGTAGCAGCAGCAGTCTCTGTGTCTAAAGGGAGTACTTCTAACAATTAAATATAACTATTGGTACTTTTCATACATTGTCTCATTTAATCAATAAAAGTAACCTGTGAGGTAAGAATTACTATGTCTCTTTTACAGATGATAAAAAATGGGCATCAGAGAGGTTTTGTTCATTTGCCAGCTGCTAATAAATAGAGCTGGGGTTTGAACTGCTTTCAGTTTAGCTCCAAAAGCCAATTTTCTTTTCCTATTATTCTTGATTTCTTCAGAATCATGCTATGCTCTTTCAGAAATCACCTTGTCCTCTCTGTATAGTATCGCCTTCCTCTTTCTTCATTAGAACAATGAAAGATCTTACCCAAAGGAGAAACCCTGCTGCCTTTCCAAATAAAGTTGATTCCTCCCTCCCTGACTTCCACAGCACTCCGAATGTATCTACTGGAGAAGGAAATGGCAACCCACTCCACATTTGACTTAACTGAATTAAAAGTCTGTGTTTACTATTAATTTTTAAAGAAAATATTACTCTTGGTGGTAAAAATTTTCAAGTATCAGGGCAGGCTCCATTAAGAGATGATGTGCCAGATACTGTCTATGAGTCCCTTCAGATACACTCTGCACTTTTCCATCCAGACTTCTGCCCAGAGAGACTAACTTGCATGGATAATAGAACTAGGTTCCCATCCTTATAGTTTTCCCACTGGATTAGGCCAAAATAAAGAGCTAACTCAATGCAACCCCAGAGCTAAGGAGTCAGGAAGATAAATACTCTGATCTCACACTTCTATCTCACCTCCAGTCTGTCTCCTGCCATGGCTGCCTATTGGCCAAAACCAATGCTGCCATCTTTTTCCAGGCTCGCTATTTGCAAATAACTACTCCATGATTGGAAGGTTCCTGAGATAGACGAGAAGCAGCTAAGCATCCCTTTTTGGATAAGTTCATCATCAGCAACAGGACATGACATGGCAAGCACCAAATTACTTAAGGCCATTGACACAAAGATGATTGTCACAATTGTTCGGAAGTAGTATGCCTTCGAATAGGAGAAATTAAAAAAGTATATGACTCTCCACTTTCTGTTCCCAATAAAAGCAGGGGCATTGTGGGCAAATACAATGATTACACGTATACAAATGCATACATACACTCATATATATGCTGGCTCACACAAAGACACTTTTGCTGGTAACCTTGTATCAGGCAGGAATTCATTTGCACATAAGCTTATAATGAAGAGAAAATATATCATATTAAAATCATTCAGGGAATCAATTTCAACGAGTGTATAGAAGTGCAAGATCTTTGATAACTATGAAGATAATATTTCTTTTCATTTAATTCATCTGGACAGATGTACTTAGGTTTCATAAAGGGATTCAGGTGGGTAAAATATATTGAACATTTAAATATATGCATAATTTTAAATAAAATAAACAGATTTGTTTGGCTATCCATGTTTGAGTTGACATGGGAATTCCAAATGCTAACTTGGCCACAGCGGG
This sequence comes from Ovis aries, assembly GCF_016772045.2. NCBI lineage: Eukaryota > Metazoa > Chordata > Mammalia > Artiodactyla > Bovidae > Ovis > Ovis aries. The sequence continues at coordinate 101,452,707 of NC_056059.1, read as the reverse complement.
GCTAGTACTTTTTCTTAGAACCCGAGAACATATTAACACTAGGAATATATTAACAACTGCAGAGAAGAAATGTGGTAAAATGAAAACCCAGTTCAGAGGTTCAGAGTTCGGTCAAGACTGAATCATTACTCCACTGAAAGATGTCTGAGCAAGCAAAATATCATGCAAATCATATTTAATTTTCATTTTGCATCTACAATTTGATTTAGATTTAGTAATCAGAAGATTTAATAATCAGTTAGTTCCTTGCATATTCAGTCTCTTTTTTCACCCATATGTACCTTCCTGCCAAGATTTTAACTTTCTCCTTCAGTCAAAATAGAAATAATAATAATATCTTTCTGATTTATCAAGAATAGCAGAAACTGGTAGGTGAGAGACTCTTCCTTGACTAGGATCCCTATTTAAATATAGAAAACATAAATTTCATATAACTCAGCCACATTTCTTTTATCCTGCCCCTCATGAAATTTTGGCAGTGAATCAGTCTATTATCATCATCTTCCAATGATGTTGAGAACTTTACTGTCCAATATTATGCACTAAAAAATTCCAAATGCTAGCAATGACGAAACTTTGGGATCTATTGTTTAGTTATATGAAATATGGGGTCAGTATGGTGATGTTTTTCCTACAATTTTCCATAAATTTTTTCAGTTTTCTGCTTATGTTAGTTTGTACAGCAAAAATTAAAATGGTACAAAATTTAAGGAGCATCAAAGTACATAGTAATCAACATAAAACACTTAATAGAAACAAATTAATATTTTAAAAACCCATCATGAATGAAATATCAAAATAAAGACACCATCACTATTACTGATTTTTCCTTCTGCCTTAGGTTCCAATATCAATATTATTGATCCTAGCCCAATTAGTTTGAATGTTATCAATCCCAACTATTACCTTATTTCTAAACTCCCATTTCTGCTAACGGAGCATACTCCCTGCCTTCCAGATGATAAACCCTTTATTTGACTCTGAGAAACAGCAGAGAGAGATATAATCAGCTTTGTTATAAAAATGATGGGCTTCCCAACTGGCTCAGATGGTAAAGAACCTGTCTGCAATGCAGGAGACACAGGAGACGGAGGTTCAGTTCCTGGGTCAGGAAGAACCCTGGAAAAAAGGAATGGCCATCCACTCCAGTATTCTTGTCTGGAGAATTCCATGGACAGAAGAGCCTGGTGGGCTACCATTCATGGGGTTGCAAAGAGTCAGACATGGCTGAGTGACTAACACTTATGTAAATGATAAGCTTTAGTATGCTGGAAAAATCTATAATATGTACCTTGTGTGCTGGTAGCAGTTACCATAATTCTGAAATGTTTGTGATAGGTTTTCACTATCTTTCTTCTGTAAGAAGACTGAAAAAGCAAGACAATTCCAGCATAGTCTCTCTTTATTGTAAACTCCTGCATACAATACAGTTCCTGGGCTAAACAATGTCTTTGGCTTCTAGCACCAGGTTAAATACAGTTTAGCAGTAACCTTGGTGTCAAGATGAAATGAGCCGATGGCCTTATTTCAGCTCCTTCTTGGCAGATGTCCAGTGTACTAATTGGCACCCAGGTGACAGCATCATGAAACCAACCAAGGTGAACTGAATGTGTAAAGTAACCCATGGATACAATTTTAGGTCATCTACAAACTTGAAATCAGACATACGAAGTTTTATTTTTGCTTCACTAAATGTAAGGGGAAAATTGACTGCTTTCTGACAATCCTGCTAGCATTATAATTTTAAGCAGAAGATTCTTTATATGTATTTAGGATAAGGTACAATGATGAGCTTATGATCCAAGGAAGATTGATGCTCAGTGCAAACCAAAGGCAAAGGGAAGCATCTCTTCGCACAGAACACATCTCAGGACTCTTCACTTACTTTCTTAATATTTTATATCAGATTTACTGTATAAAAAGCACAGAGTTGTTTAATACAGTGGAAGAGAGAACTGGAACAAAACAGGGCAGAGCAGATAAAGGAATAATAGAGAAAGGAGGTAAACAGTGTGAATACAGATATAATACCCAAGTCCATTATCTCACACACACACCATTATCACAATTTTTTTTAAAGAAACTCTAAGCAACAGATGATGTTGTCTGTAAATATAAGAGGATTTGAATAAAATTTCTTCTACTCAGTGTGCCTAGCTTAGTGACTGGCCCATGTGAAGTGAAAAGACACTGATTAACAAATCACCCTTTTTTCTCCCTTTTTCTAGAGGTAAAACTAATGATAACATTTTCCAATGTTATGGAAATGCTTCCTTTCTTAGAATTGTGACCGTATGTCTACCTCAAACCCAAAATGTCTCTAATATTTTTCACCAGTGGAAGAAAAATACAAATATAATTCAAACTTCTTCTGAACATATTCAGTTTAGTTCAGTCACTCAGTCGTGTCCGACTCTTTGCGACCCCATGAATCACAGCAAGCCAGGCCTCCCTGTCCATCACCAACTCCCGGAGTTCACTCAGACTCATGTCCATCAAGTCCATGATGCCATCCAGCCATCTCATCCTCTGTCGTCCTGTTCTCCTCCTGCACCCAATCCCTCCCAACATCAGAGTCTTTTCCAATGAGTCAACTCTTCCCATGAGGTGGCCAAAGTACTGGAGCTTCAGCTTTAGCATCATTCCTTCCAAAGAAATCCCAGGGTTGATCTCCTTCAGAATGGACTGGTTGTATCTCCTTGCAGTCCAATGGACTCTCAAGAGTCTTCTCCAACACCACAGTTCCAAAGCATCAATTATTCGGCACTCAGCCTTCTTCACAATCCAACTCTCACATCCATACATGACCACAGGAAAAACCATAGCCTTGACTAGACGGACCTTTGTTGGCAAAGTAATGTCTCTGCTTTTCAGCATGTTATCTAGTTTGGTCATAACTTTTCTTCCAAGGAGTAAGTATATTTTAATTTCATGGCTGCAATCACCATTTGCCATGATTTTGGAGCCCCCCAAAATAAAGTCTGCCACTGTTTCCACCGTTTCCCCATCTATTTCCCATGAAGTGATGGGACCAGATGCCATGATCTTCGTTTTCTGAATGTTGAGCTTTAAGCCAACTTTTTCACTCTCCTCTTTCACTTTCATCAAGAGGCTTTTTAGTTCCTCTTCACTTTCTGCCATAAGGGTGGTGTCATCTGCATATCTAAGGTTATTGATATTTCTCCCGGCAATCTTGATTCCAGATTGTGCTTCTTCCAGCCCAGATTACAATAAATTAAAAACTCAAGTAACTAATTTTGACAAATTCTCTGTCCCCAACCTCTGACCATAATTTTAGATTCTATTCTCTAATTAAAGGCAATAATTTTTAAAATTATTCATTTTAATTAGAAGATAATTACTTTACAATATTATGATGATTTTTGCCATTCATCAACATGAATTGGCCATAAGCATACATGTGTCTCCCATCCTGAATCCTCTCTCCACCCTATCCCTCTCTGTGGTCACAGAGCACTGGCTTTGGATGCCCTGATTCACGCATCAAACTCTCATCTGGCCATCTGTTTTACATATGGCAATGTATATATTTCAATGATATTCACTCAAATCACCCCACTAAAGGCAATAAATAAGCACTTGTAATTTGTGTTTTTACCAGTCTATTTGTAAAGCCTTGTGATATGAAAAGGAGCACTCACCAACAAAGTGTTTTTGTTTCTAAACTTCAATTCAGCAGATATCTAATAATATGGTGACAAGAGCACTTTCAGTAGTTTAGCTCCACAGAACCATTATTCTATTCAGGGAACAGGCACTTAAGCCACTGAAACAAAACACTCATATGTACTTATTTGCTTTCTTCCCGATTATTTCATGCAGTCAGAAAATAAATCATACAAATGTTGACTTAAAAAAAGAGTCACAACCTAAAAGTTGAGTTATGCTTTATTTAGTGGGAATTTTTAGAACTTCAAGCCTGGGAGACACCATCTGAAATAACCCAGAGAGAACTGTTTTGAGGAGGCAGTGGGGAGGGGTTAGCTTATACTGAAGTTTGCAACAAGGAGTAGATAGCCTGAACATCAAAACATTATGATGTAAGCTGGTGCTCTGGGACAAGCCAGAGGGATGGGGTGGGGAGGGAAGTGGGTGGGTGGGTTCAGGATGGGGGCACACAGGTGTGCCCGTGGTCAATTCATGTCGCTGTATGGCAAAAACCACCACAATATCGTAAAGTAGTTATCCTCTGATTAAAATCAATTAATCAAAAAAGGATAATTGTTAATTAAGGAAACCAGATATCTCAAATTAAGAAATTTAGTGCTTTTCTATGTATGCAAGATGCAACAATCTAATGTTCAACCAGAAATCACTGAAATCATTCCTTTCACGTGCATCTCAGCTGTCTGGGGCCAGCATCCTGAGATTTGATTTTTCACATCCTTAGTTCCTCCCTCACCGTAGGGAGTGGCAGCAGCTCACTGTGGCAGCAGCTCACTGTGGCAGCTCACTGGCTGCCACATAGCAGGCACTATTCTTCCTGGGCTCAGAAATTCATATTTGGAGGGCTGGAATCCCTGAGGGCTGTGAATCATTGTTTATTGATATGGCAGGATATACTCCATTTCACACAAAAGTAATGTGACTCTTCAGTATTTAATTTTTAGACACCATTCAGGCAATAGAAACATTCCATTCATAGGTCTAAATGGAGGTAAAATGTTTTCAATAGCTTTGAATGTGGCACATTCTCAAATATGTTATAATCATATGGCATTAGAAAGCAGTACTGATGTAAACAACAATTTGGATCTTGTCCAATTTTATTCAGCAGCATTTCTCAAAGGACATTCTGGAGAAAATAGATTTCACAGTCTAGTTTTATACTCAATATTTTGTAAGAACCAATAAGGGAAAAGGACCTGAAAAAGTATGTAGGTGTGTATATATATATTTTATAGCTGAATCACTATGCTGTACACCTAAAACTAACACAACATTGTAAATCAACTATGCCTTAGTTGATTTAAAATATAAAGTGCCATTGACAGAAAAAAAAAAAATTATCCAGGATCAAATCCACCTGAGAAACTACAGGTTACACTAAGGTAAATAGAGTTAACTTCTGCAGGATCTCCCAGAACCTCAATATTTAAAAATGTTTTACAAAAATGCCAAGAAAAGGTGATATGCAGATGATACCTCACATCTTGATATTTGAGGATATGGCCACAAATTTGTATTTTTAAAAAAGCTCCTAGAGTAATTTTGATGTTTTAAAAACCCTATGTTTTTGTTTGTTTGCTTTGGTTTGGTTTGGTTTTAGCTTTTCAGGAATACTTCAAACTGTCAGCAGTTTTAAGTCTTGAGGTTGTACTTCTCATTACAAATAGTGGAAGTTTTCAAATATATCTCTCTATAGAGTTAACTTAGTAAAATTTTTATACGTATTGAACTATATTCTGGAAGGAGAACACCAAAATATTATGGCTATCCAGCACAAGAATCCTGAGGTGAACCAACTATAAGATTTTTAATAAGAACTAAAACTAAAAGCTCATTTTTAAGTTGTAATAGCCTAGCTTCAGTAAAATCAAACATAGTATATATATCAGTGCTTTTAGCATTGCCATAGGTCCAGCATATATCAGAAGAATTTTAGATTTTAGATGCTTTTGACCAAAGATCAAAATATTCAGTTAATTAGAAAAATTCTTTGACCTTGCTCTCCTCTCTTACATGCAATCTAGAAGTATACAAAGTTTCTCATTTAAGAAAAAGTTAAACATAGTGTTTTTGATATTTTCAATAAATTCAAAAGAGAAATATTTTTCAATGCACTCTCAGTTACATCCTCAGTTGATTATTTTTAAATCATACATGAAAATACCCTGTTTACTAGAGACAAAAAAAAACCCAACAACAACAAAAACTGAGATGTGGGACAGAACAATTAAATCTTTCACCAAAGTGCGGGTCAGTTTCAACTAGAAAGTTTTATGTTTTCATCAAATTTCAAAACTCTGGTCACATCTGATTAATATTTTGTTCCAGACAGGATTGATCTGCTTTTTAAAGCAGATCTGTGACTCAAGCGAAGGGGAACATGTTACAAACAAGGGCAACCTATGATTACCAGACCATGATTACCAGACCATGGATGTTTTATTTTCTGCTCTCAGCCAACCTTAAAAACGAGTGGCCAGTTAAAAGCTGAAAGGTTATTTGAGACAGAGAACTGTGATGTTGTATCAACCTACATTGGAATGTACAAGTACAAAGACACTAGATCCCCTCAATGTGATCATTTGGAAACCAAACTTCCTGGGAAAGAAAATATCATAATCTCTAAATTAGATGGACCAGTAGGCTTCATTTGTTAACTCTGTGTGCTGCCTGGGTTAATAGAGACTTTAAAATCTTCAAGAGTCTCTACCACAATGGAAGTGTTACACATTAAATATACCCTGAAGAGTATGATGCAGTCAACATAACCCAAATGCCATATATAGTTTGATAAACAAAGAGTATTGTTGCCTGGAGAATCCCATGGACAGAGGAGCCTGGTGGGCTACAGTCCATGGGGTTGCAAAGAGTCAGACACGACTGAAGCGACTACACAGACACACACAGAGAGATTGCCAACAGAATGAACCATCTCTTATGATCAGTAAGTCTACAATAAATATTTAGTTTCTGTTTGGCAAACAAATAACTTCTTGACTGCTAACTGAGATTCTTGAAGGAGCAGGAGTACAATAAAGTTGCTAATGCAACTACTGTATTATTTGGCTTAATTACTTTCCCATGAAAGTTTTCAAGTTACTTGCTGAGTAAATAAAACGTGCTTTTCAAGGAGGCAAACTATCACCTAGCAAACATTATTGATCCTATAATATAATGTCTTCTGCCTAGGATTCTAAAACAGCAGGTAAAAATCTGTTCACCCATCAAATGGTCTGCTGAGTCTGTTCCATCTAGTCTACTAGGTGACAGGTAATCGAAATGTAAGAAAGATTTCTTACAGTTTCAAGGTTCTTTTCAGTTATTTTTTGCTCTATGATTTCCCATAATGGATCCTGACAAGAAACAAACCATTACAACTTTCTATTTCTCCTCTTTCAATATGAAGGAATGAAGTTAAATTGAAGAGAGATCTCCATAACATAAATAATTGCCTTTGATGATGGGCAACTCAGGTTGGTAAATCATTTATTTTTCTTATTTTTTCTGACATATTTCTAGAACCCAAAACAAATAAGAAAATATGACTAACCTAGAAGAAGTTAAGTAATCGGTCTTGGAAAGATTTCTTCAACCAAGAGAAAAACAAGGTGACTGTACTTCATATGTTAAAGCTGCCATGAAAGTGAGAGCTGCTCAGCTGTGTCTGATTCTTTGTGACACAATGGACTATACAGTCCATGGAATTCTCCAGGCCAGAAAACTGGAGTGTGTAGTCATTCCCTTCTTCAGGGGATCTTCCCAACTCAGGGATCGAACCAGGGTCTCTTGCATTGGAGGCGGATTCTTTACCAGCTGAGCCACCAGAGAAGCCCATAACATATTAAGATAGGTATAAATAGTAAAAGGTTAACTTTGCCTTTAAGAATGAAGGTCACTGTCGGCACTGAGAGGTCACATGGTGAGTGTAATCAAAAGGGAAAAGTCATATTTATTGTACACCAACTATATGGCTGCCACGCACTGTGTTTGGCATTTTTACACATTTTACTGTATTTAATTCTCCCAATAATTCTGCAATAAAGGTTTTATAATGTCTATTATACAGATGAGATAACTGAAGTTCAGAAACATTGAGTACCTTTTTGACATCCAAGAGTCACTTGTTACTGGGAAAAGTACTTATGTTCACTATGCTCAGCTGGCACAAAATAGTCTTACCTAAAACAGTCTGACCATAAAATACCCTTGCTTGAATAACACCACCAAAATTGTCCTTAGATAATTTGATAGGAGATGACTGTTTAAGTTATCATGATTTTGTATCAACAAAACATGATGTTGCAGAAGTTTAGAATGATGTAAGAACACTCTTCTTCCTACAGGGAGCAAAATTGACTCTGTTTTCTCTAGATTAGCAACATCTTTCCTTTGAGTACGCCCCAGAAGATAAACAACATTTCTAAGGCCTGAAGGCTTAACCTTGAAAATTAAAAATGTATTCATAGGTGAAATTTTTTTTTTTTTTTGCCAAATGTGGTTAGAAAAAAAATAAAGGAGAAAGAAAAGAGACATGGCAGATAGAACCCTGAGGACAGTTGTATGCCATACAGAAGAGAGTGTTTTTAGAGTATTTATTCTGCAGTTTATGGATGAGGACAACTTTATATTTATATATATATAAAGAAATACCTATATAGGATGCACAATTTTCATAAGCTTGGCATAATAAATAATGTATAAGAGAGTTTCTTCACTAGCTTCCCTTGGTGTCTTAGGTAACCAATGTTCTCCATTTCCCTCTATAAAACAGATTCATTTTTCCTCACAGGACTTGAATAAGTTTTGTGGCTGGCTTTCTTCTTATAGATCTGTCTAATTCTGCTTCCATCAGCTGGGTAAATTGTGTTTCTTGCAAGTCAGACTTGTTGCAAATGCCAGGAAAAAGTTATTCGGCCAGGAAACTTGCATAACTTGCTATAGCATTTCATAAATTTATTTGACCTAAAAAATTTACTTCATTCCAATACTTATAGAAAAATGGTCTGATGTAGTGTTTCATAAATATTACTGTGTAGTATATGTAACATGAAGCGATCAAACATGGAGGCCAAAAACAAAGAGAGGTGGTCCTATGAAAATGAGTTTAAGGATTTGTTGTATAAGACTGACATAAAGTCATTATTAAGTTAGATGTGATGGACGTGAGTCTGAGTGAACTCCGGGAGTTGGTGATGGACAGGGAGGCCTGGCGTGCTGCGATTCATGGGGTCGCAAAGAGTCGGACACGACTGAGCAACTGAACTGAACTGAACTGAGCAAGACCAAAGTAATAATTGGTTTTTTCTTAAAAAAAAAATCACACCTCAATATATTGACCTGACTTTAAAAACAAATCATAGAAATCTAGGAAGATTCTGAGCTTATATTACTTTGTAAAGAAACTGAATATGAAAATGGCAAGTGCTAAATTTTGCAAGTGATAAAAAGACAAGAAGAAAACCAGTCATTATGTTCCTATTCAAAGAGCCCAGTCTCACATCAAAATTGGGAACTGCATATAAACTTAAATGTTTTGAATTGATACGAAATCGTGTATGTCCTGTTTCACAGTTCCCTACTTTAGCCAACATTTTCAGTGGATTAATTAACTGAACATCTCCTACTCCAAACATAGTGGTAAAGAGAGTTTCAACTGTATGGCCATGATACTCTACAAATTTATCTTACAGATACCCTCTCTTCTTTTTAAAGGAAGCTGTCCTTTTCTCCTATTGCAAGAGAAAATCAGCAGTGTAGAGTTCAAGCATGAGTGGAATTTGGAAGACTGATTTTGTTCAATGGAAAGGCATCAGGTCTGGAAGCCCGGGCTTAGCATTTCTGGGACCCCAGCAGAATCTCGTGACCCTGTGGTGCCAGGATCACTCTTTCTTCTGTATGAAGAAAGTTTTGGTATTAAAAGTGATCTGCAGGATAAGACAACTTTAAATTCCTCATATTACTTAGCTTTGCATATAAATGAATATTAATTGCATTTGCTGCATACTCTATTCCTTCTCAGACTCAGTCAAAATGATTAGCCCATCTATCCTGAACAGTTAAGAGAAGAAAATATGCCGATGGAAAGGAAGGATGCATCTGATATTGTGTGTGTTAGTCACTCAGTCGTGTCCAACTCTTTGTGACCCCATGGCCTACTTTAGCCCACCAGGCTCCTCTGTCCATGGAATTCTCTAGGCAAGAATACTGGAGTGGGTTGCCATTTCCTCCTCCAGGGATCTTCCTGACCCAGGGATCGAATCGGGTCTCCTGCATTGCAGGTAGATTCTTTACTGTCTGATTCTTTCCCACCAGGGAAGCCCCATGTGATATTGAAAGTGAAGTCGCTCAGTCATGTCCAACTCTTTGCGACCCCATGGACTGTAGCCTACCAGGCTTCTCAGTCCATGGGATTTTCCAGGCAAGAGTACTGGAGTGGGTTACCATTCCCTTCTCCAGGGGATCTTCCCTACCCAGGGATTGAACCCGGGTCTCCTGCATTGTAGGCAGACACTTTACCCTCTAAGCCACCAGGGAAGCACTCATGTGATATTGAGAACATGTAAATATATAGATTAGCAGGTGGACATTGTCAAACAGCTGTTAGAAACAGCTAGACTATGTTTTTTTGTTCAAAAATTTCTGTAATTTTGTTTTGCACCACAGGCCGGACGCATAAGCACTTTAGAGCACACCTTCTTTTTGTTCTTCTGGTTTCTTTATCATGTTAGCCCATTTTAATGTTGCAGAACTTAGTAGACATTGCTCCATTGATAATTTTATAATCTTCATTATTCTGTGAATATCTTTATCATGTGAGGCTTGTCACATTTTAAAAATATTATCTTAATGGATACGGACTACTTTAAATAGTATTATATATTACTGATGGCGATCTGAAGTTCAAAAGTGTTTTGGAATTTTGAAGAGTATTGAAATTAGACTTAATTTACTGTTTGGTTTAAATTTAATTTTTCTTGGAAGCTGACCAGATGATATCTCAAAGTAGATTTTGTTTCCAGAACTTAAATTATTTTCCCCACACAATCTCAGCCTTATGTCTTTATCACTGGCTACTATCTTGCTACCTTTTCACCTTTAAAGAATAATTTCTCCATCTTCCTTTTCCTTGTTGATTCTACCTCTGCATAATGGAAGTCGTCATACAAAAAGTAAAGAAAAGAAACAGTGACCTCTGAAAGTGTGCAGATGAAGTGAAGATAGGAACTGAAAGGTCCTCCTGAACAGTGCCTGTAACACGGCCAATCCAATTACTGATTAACTGACCTTGTCCCCAGAGCAAAGGAGGTACAATGTTATTTTAGTTACCAATATAGTCTTGTTCTTTTCTTATTTACATTCTATAAGTAAATTTCAAGCAATCTATGTAGTAGAGAAATTCTTATTCCCTCTAAAGATTTTTTTTTTCTTCACAAAACAGAGATTTCCCCAAAACAGAGAAAAGAGTAGTTTTAACTTTAGACATTTTACTAACAAGCTGCTGCTTTAAGAATTTCCAGAAAAGTTATCTGATTATATTTTTTAATACAGGATCCATCAGTTTTTCTTTAAGCCACTAAAAATCTTAGACACATATTAAATCCCAGTAAGACTGATTTGATTAACTCTTTTACATCTTGCTAGCTGTTTGTATTTTCTTAAGAAATGTGGTGAACCACTGAGATCCTAATTCTGCCAGTTGATCAACTATCCTGGCTTGATTTTTTTGAAAATGCACCAGTCTTTATTCACGTTCACATCCTGATAATTTTCTTTGTAAATGCACTTTTTAATATTACATGTATCCTAGACTAAACTACTCAGAAAGGACATCTCATGAACTCTAGCCTGAGGCAGTCATCTTGTTCTATAATCAAGGAACAGGGTGTAACCATGTGGGTACAAATGCATACCTGAGAGGGTATATGCACCCACGTTTAGGCACGAAGCTGATAGTGCTCTGTGCAAAGTGTCTTGGAATACAATACTATTGGTAATTCAAGAAAATCATGTTGAAGTTTTATCGAGAGTTCTGGACCCAGCATTCATGTAGTCATGTGCCACTTGCTGAAACTCCTTGGGCCCATTTTCTTCATGTGTAAGATGGAGATGACATTTTTCTATTGATAGTTCCTCAAACAAGAGTATAATCATTGGCCTCAGAAGAAGAACAATAGTTTTTAAAAAGGCATTTCAAGAAAGATAGTAACAGTTTAATATTTTGAGGCTCAATTTCATTTAGAGATCTTTCCTAAAACCAAAATGAACAAACCAAACCAAATCCCAATCCCTCCCATGAAAAAGTTCCCCTAAAGGACAAACAAAACATCTAACCAAAAAAAATGAGCAGTAAATTGCTATATAGGAAACATTTCTTATGCCTCGTCCATCTGAACCCCTGAGTCAACTAAGAGTGGATACACGTGTGTGCATGTGTGCACGCACACACACGCACACACACCCCACTGCTGAGTGTTCCTTTTCCTTCCTCACTTGTCTTGCTCTTCCTCTCAATTTAACCACTCTTCAAGTTGAAAAAAGAAAAGAAGAAAACTGGAAAACCATAGGAAGAAGAGTAGATGATGAGAAAGTATCATAAAGAATGAAAAAGATAAATGAGAAATAAAAAATATAAGAATGGATGGAGAGGAAAGTAAAGGAATAAGAAAAGCAGTAAGATGAGAGTTATGGGGAGAGAAAAGTGGGAAACTGTTGGTTTCATGTTAATACTGGTGATAACATTAATTTGTGTATCCAGACCCCAAAATGCAGGGCTTCCAGCAGCCTGGCCCAGGTCACAAATCAGAATGAACTCAGCACGCACTTACAGAAATGCCTCACTGTCATAGAAATCTAACACCAATCACAACCCTCCAAATCAGCTTACTCTAGAAAATGGGACCTGCCAGCCTTATAAGGAAACCCTTGACCTCCTAGCTAATCGTGTCCTGCTCCAGCATGACAGTTTCTCCAGCTCCTAAAACAGGTTCCTGCCATGACCCTCAGGAATACCACCAGGTATCCACCAGGAATCCACCATTGTGAGGCGCTATGCTCTCCCAATCCATGGGTTGATTCCCCTCGCATAAAGAACATCAGACTCATTACTAAATTGCTGTAGCTTTGTCATTGCCATTGGTTAATCACCCTTTTGAGTCCCTGTGAAATTTTTCTCTCCATATCTTTAGATGTCTGCGTGTGTGCTAAGTCACTGCAGTCGTGTCCGACTCTTTGTGATTCCATGGACTGTAGCTCGTCAGGCTCCTCCACTCCAGGCAAGAATACTGGAGTGGGTTGCCATGCTCTCCTCCAGGGGAGCTTCCTGACCCAGGGATCTCTTATGTCTCCTGCATTAGCAGGTGGGTTCTTTACCTAAATTACCGCGTTTGTTGCCATAAAGTCAGTTACTTCTTTTTTTAATATTAGAAATAAGAACAATAATCCATCATTCCTTAACACTAGAGTTTAAACAGATAATTGAACCTAATAATATCTTGGGGTCACATTTACCACTATGATCAATGTTAGTGAAGAAAAGCTGGTGTACGTATTCCTTAAATAACGCATATAACGCACAACTAAATAAGAAAAAAAATCTGATCACATGCAGTATTTAGAGTGGTTTCCCTCACACATGTCTTTTGAATGAATATTGATTTGAAGTGGGTGGTGCTTCTGCCTGAAAATTGATCTGTGCTCACACTAGCATTCAAACTGAGAGTATGGTAGAACAGGGATTGATTTGGCATATGACTCTGCATCCTTCCAAGAAAGAACTCAACCTGTGGGGAAAAAAGATTGAGACATCCATGTGTCCCACAGGAGTGGATAACTGCTAAAGAGGAGAAACGATCAGGTGATATAGCACCCGTTTCCTTTTAATCATATCTTCCTCAGTTTGGTTCATATAGTACATCTAAGGCAGAGGGTTTGAATAAAGTCTACAAGAGATGTTAAAACCAAACTGCATGAAAGGTTTTGAGAGTTCAAAGTGCATCCTGAGCTCATGGGGAACAAAGTCTTCACTCTAACATTGGGGCGTGATAGGTCCTGCAAAGGATATTACGTCTTGAGCAGTGCTGCCGACAATTCTGTATTTCAATAGAGAAATGAGAAAGAACATTGCAATTAAGTGACATTCAAAAGAGATACCCAGAGCAGAAGCAGACAATTGCAACACTGGGGTCTGGAAGGATGGTTGAGAGAGCAAACATGGAACACTGTCAGGGCCTCTGAGCATCAGGAGAAGACAGAGAAAGTGAAGGGGCAAAAGGCACTGGAATAAAGGGACTTAATCTCTATGACCCTCAAACAAGCAAAGAAACACACTGCTTGCTCTGGAAGTGAAACTTTAAGAAGAGGAATCTGGTACCCACTTCTAAACACATTCTAGATATGAGCCACTTCTACACAGAAATTCTATAACAACATTATTGGGGAAACTTCAGGAGGCGAGAATTTCCGGCATGAGGTTGCAGAAGGTGCTTGTCCTTAGTCACTCAGCCGTGTCCAACTCTTTGTGACCCCTTGGGCAGTAGCCTGCCAGGCTTCTCTGTCCATGGGATTTCCCAGGCAAGAATACTGGAGTGGGTTGCCATTTTCTTCTCCAGGGGAATCTTCCCAAGCCAGGGATCGAACCTACATCTCCTGCCTGGCAAGTGGCTCCCCTGAGCCACCTGGGAAGCCCAATGTTAACAAAATAAATTACAGAAAATATTCCTGTTATATTTCTACCACTTCATTAATACAGATAAATTTGGTTTAAATATCATATCAAATATTTTATTTATTTAGCTACACCTGATATCAAGAGGCACATACTTCCTTAGGAGTGGGAGCTCTTTTGTTCCTGCATTTTTGTTTCAATAAGGTAATTATTCTTATGAATTTAGTCACAGAAGCCATTAATGTTACATTGAAGTACACTCTACTGTGGAATTAAGGTAATCGATCACTATAGACTGTGAGATCTATATACAATCATTGGAAGAGAGAAATGGCCTATAAATCTTTTAGAAAGGTTGTGGGAACCAGTATTAAATTTTCATGTTATCAGGCAGGTAGGCTAGAAAGACTATCAAAATACAAAGAAATAAGAACGATCTAGCACTTAGCTTTTGAAAGTTATTTTGTTGATCATTTACCTCCCATAAGTCTGTCAAGCAACATTTCCATATAATACTCTTCATTCGTACGTTACACCGTTTGTGTTTATTTATTTATTTATTTCAAAATAAGAACTCCATATTTATTATATATTTATATTATTATTTTCTTTTTTTTAAATTTTTTAAATTTTAAAATCTTTAATTCTTACATGCGTTCCCAAACATGAACCCCCCTCCCACCTCCCTCCCCACAACATCTCTCTGGGTCATCCCCATGCACCAGCCCCAAGCATGCTGCACCCTGCGTCAGACATAGACTGGCGATTCAATTCTTACATGATAGTATACATGTTAGAATGCCATTCTCCCAAATCATCCCACCCTCTCCCTCTCCCTCTGAGTCCAAAAGTCCGTTATACACATCTGTGTCTTTTTTCCTGTCTTGCATACAGGGTTGTCATTGCCATCTTCAATGCTGACTTCAAAGATGGCACACACCGAAGTCAGACTGGATACATTTTAAGGAATTAGGATTTAGAAATATGAATTATGTCATAAAACATTGATGCAGAACATACCACATCAGTAGTTACAAAAAATAAAAACCAAAAAAGAAAAAATCTCCCCTGCAAAGAGTTTTCTCAGGAAAACAAATACAAAATGGAAAATCCAGATGCTCAGAGAGCATGGGATGGATTCCATGGTTACTTATATGTGATTCTTCATGAGTGTTTTGTTGCCTGGAGCTCAGGGGAATTTAGGGATGACTGCCTTTAACGTGAGAAACTGGTCATAGTCCAGAAAAATTTCCACAGGCTTCGACAGTTCTGGTTCTAAACTCACTAGTGTAACCTTCTCCCTGGCAAACCACAGAAGTTGGCAACAATAAATAAGTAAATTATGTCCTTCATTTTCATCCCTTTACCAATTCTCTGTTTTGTCTCCTGCCTGTTAAATATTTTCAAGAATAATGTGGGGTTTGGTCACCTACTGTCATTAAAGTCCTAAGTGATTCAACTTGGCCTAGAGTTGACAGAAGAAGATGAGCAAAATTTCCACCATCAGTCATGTTTCATGCTGAATGCTGTGGATGTGAAACACAGCAGGACCTAGGGTCCTTGCCCTCCGTCTCCTCAGTCTGCCTTTTGTCTGTGGAAAAACTTTGGCCAAGAAATAAGTTTAATCCGAGAAGTGAGAAAATGCAGAAACAAAGAAAAACAGACCAACAAGACTGAATAATAATAGTTTAGGTCATTAAGCATAGTCGAGGACCTTCAGCTTCTCTCCAAGGGCTATAGATAGTATCCTGCCGCATTTCCTTTTCGCTGTTTTATAGATACCAACACTCCCGCCAGGTGGGAGAAGTTAACTACACCATGATCAGACTAGTCCTAACATAAGCTGCCACAATTCTGAGAGCTGATCTCAGAGAAATGGGAACAAACTGACCCTGGAACTGAAGATCAGCTGTACTTAAAACAATCAAGATGATGCTGGTCAGACCATCATGTGACCAATTTCACCGCATGACTATCAGAACTGACTGCGCTGTTTCTACACTTAGCCCCCTCCTTCCATCTATAAAAGCTCATGCTCACTGATTGTCAGTGTGTGTGTGTGTCGGGGGTGGGGGTTGACTTTTGGACAGGAGTCCACTCTCCCTATCTCCCCAGGGTTGCTGGCCTTGGAAATAAACTTTCCATCAATGTTGCCTCTACTGGCTTCAGAGAGCTAAGCAGGAAGACCCCTACTTTCAGTAACAGACAAGCCTGTTGTATCTTCAAAAACCAAGAGAAGAATGTTATTCATAGAGGAGGAGAAGAGGAGAGAGTAGACAACCTACACTTTCCCTGGAACTGCTTTCTTTTTTTTTTTGGTTGTGTCTCCTCCTCCTCTCCTGTCAGATAACTTTCATTATCTTCCCTATAAATAGTGACCTGCTGGTGTGAGGCTTTTCCTGAGGAATCTCATTTGCTTCTGCCAGCTTGGTTATTAACACTGGGGTGATGGTTCCTAATTTTACTTCTCCATCTCTTAAGTAGATGAGAAATGTACTCTACTGAATGCAAACATAAAGTATCCCCAAATAAGAATCTGTAGAAGGAAATGGCAACCCACTCCAGTATTCTTGCCTGGAAAATCCCATGGACAGAGAAGCCTGGAGGGCTATAGTCCATGACATCGCAAGAGTTGGACACAACTTAGCGACTAAACCACCACCAAATAAGAGTCATCCATTTCACCCCCAAATCTGCATTTTCTCTTGCCTTTCTTATCTTATTTGGAAGTTACTTTAGTCCTATTGCAGAATGCTTCAATCTCCCCACTGATGTTCTAGACTTTTATCAGTCACTGAGCCCTGTTAATATTGTTGCTCAGTTGCTATGTCCAACTCTTTGTGACCCCACGGACTGTAGCCTGCCAGGCTCCTCTGTCCATGGGATTTCCCAGGCAAGAATACTGGAGGGGGTGCTCATTTCCTTCTCCAGGGGATCTTCCTGATCCAGGGATGGAACCCGCCTCCCCTGCATTGGCAGGTCGATTCTTTATCACTGAGCCACCAGGGAAGCCCTGAGCCTCGTCAATATTATGTCCAAAGTCATTTCACCTCTCCAGTTCACAGTTCTCATCAAAGCAACACCTGTTTCCCTAGCTCAGGCTGTCATCCTCTCTCACCTAGATCACTACACGGTCTCCTCACCACGTCCCATCTCTGATATCTCCCATTAGCAATTCCACTGTGACACTGACCGTCTGCAATCTTTAGGACAGACATTTGCTAACTGTGTACTTACTGATGCTTGCCAACTCTGTAAAGTTCCTGTCCTAATGGATTTTGTGTGCTGCGGTGATAGATTTCATTTGATGATTCTTCAGATTAAAAATCCATCATTAGGTAATAAGGTCTCCAGTGTTAGAGGTACACAAAGCTCTTAACACTCTGACTTTAGGGAACTCGACTCAGTGCTCTGTGGTCACTAAATGGGAAGGAAGTCGAAAAAAGAGGGGATATAGGTATATGAATAACTAATTCACTTTGCTGCACCATAGGAACTAACACAACACTGTAAAACAACTATGCTCCAATAAAAATGAAAGAAAAAAAAATCCAATCTGACTTCAGAAATAGTTCTAGTCCTCTTTTCAATCACAACTTCACTCTTTTCACCCTGTTTTCTTTTTTAAATTCTAGCTGCTATTACCGAATATGTTTTTATTAATGTATTTCCTCCTGACTCATTTATTTGCAAAATTTCTATTAGAGCTTTAAGACCCTCACTAGAAAATTTCACTTTCAGTGAAGTTACCCTTGTCGTCCTAACCAGATTTCATTGATGCTTCTTTCATGTCTATGTTTGTTCATGCTTCTATCACTGATCATATTCACAGAATATTATAATTCATTGCTTGCACCTGTATGCCTCCCTCTAGGCTGTAAGTCCTTTCATTGCAAAAATGATGTAGTCATCTTTGAATCTTGAGTCCCTATCAAAGCAAAATTTCTACCATGATAAGAACATGGTAAGGATGTGTTTAAGGACCAAAACCAGAAACAAAACAGGAAAATAAAGGGAAGAGGGAAAGAAAGAGAAGAGTGAGCAGAAAGTTGGGGCATGCTCTGCGATGCCCTAGAGGAACGGAATGAGGAAGGAGGCGGAAGGCTCAATAGGGAAGGGATATATATATATATATATCTGATTCACATTGTTGTACGGCAGAAAACAATGCAACATTGTACAGCAATTTCCCACCAATTAAAAGAGAGAAAAAGACCAAAATAAGAAAATTGGTAATTTATTGTATTTCCAAGTTTTATAGATTTCCAAATAATTTAAAAAAAAAAACAAGAATACAACATATGACAGAGTAGGGGAAAATGAATTTAGTTCCAACTAATCTTAAATGTTAGTTTCATCTAATTAAAAAAAAAAAAGCCAAAGTTTAAAAAGCTACAACAAAAAAAAGAAAGTTGGGGGAAGGGAAATTTTCAGGTTAAAAGTATGGGTAGTAAAATGGTTAAGGACCTTTATTTTACACTCAGTAAATGCTAAGGATTAGGTGTCATTGTTAACTGACAGCTAAGAGGAAAGACACTGATTGTCCCCAGCAGACCTTTCATCATTCTAATGATTCATTTGCTTCAGTTGGCTCTTCATAACAGAGAAGCTTTTCTTTCCTGCAACCCTGACAGCATGCTGGGGAAGAAACTATATATACATCATTCACAAGAAAATGAAAACTATAACCCTCTTTTCAGCTCGTGGATTTAGGAAATAAAAAAGAAGAAGAAGAAAGAAGAGGCAATAAAAAATGAATGAAATGGCAGTAAAAGTCTTGGAGGGTCAAGACAAGATTCTGCCAGGGCGCAGATGATTTATACATGCATAAGGCATTGGGAGGATTAAGAAATATTGTGCTGGGGTTGCTCTTGCTACTAGAAGCTGTAAATGATAGAAATACCAGGAAGCATGGCATTATTTATAGAAGAGGCCATTTCAATTGCTGTGTAAACTCTGGGAGATTGAATGTGCATTACCTTAACCAGATACTGAGTGTTTTCTCTTGACTTTCCATCCATTTTGCTCTGTAAACACCAGTACACAAGCAGCTAAACAGTCACTGAAGGAAGACGTGTGGTTATCAAAGTTCTCTGACATATCCCCTGCAGAACCACTGTGTATACTATTGGGTTGGCCAAAAAGTTCTTCAGGCTTTTCATCAGCTGTTATGAAAAACCTGAATGAAATTTGTGGCCAACCCAATATTATACTGTGTGACTAAGCCTAGCAAACAACAGAATAAAAGGCATTTTTCTTTCATTCTAATTTCATGAGGTTTTATACTAAAAAGGAAACATGATTCCTTTGAGATTTCTCCCTAAGTATTTATTTTATCAAGAAATGCTAATGTTAATTACAATTTTGCTAAGTAGGAAGACATAAATTTGCAGTTTACCTGCAGTTAGCACAAAGAGCTGACACATTGAATAAATATGAGAATTCTGCCTCTCTTACCACCTTGCAGGTGACTATTAATGTAAACACTTTCTCAGCCAGGAATGGGAAACTAAGCTCCTGTTACAATACAACTCTATGCCCAAATAGAATTTACTTTTTGTTTAATTACATCTCTGACATTTTCTGGATGAATTGGGCAGGATATTCATCCACTTGAAATAATTACCTAATAAAGTTTAAAAGACGGACTTAATAAAGTTTTTGACTGCTGTAAAAATTGCTGCTCAGAATAATTAATGCAATATAAAATAGATCTGAAGCTATGAACATCACAAGTAAACAGTAAAAATAGAATTTTCTTAAATCCAGATCACTGAAACATGCCAAAAATTTCAAACAAGGGCCTTAGAAGCAAAAGATCACAAATACATGAAATCTGTTTAATTGTATTCAGGGGTAGTGATTTTTAAAAACACATTATATGCCAATTTTTAAATAAAGAATGAGATGCATAGCTTTAAGTGAGGGCTTCTCATTCTAGGCAGTGCATTAATTATCCAGGATTTTGCTCTCTGAGGCATACAAGACATTAGATGAAATATCAACCAACATAATTTACCCTCTCTAATTCTAGCTTTAGACAGTTAAGGAGCCCAGATGTTAAGAGAAATGACCCCTGTACTAACCATAACAACCTGTTGTTTTAGTTTTCCATATGGTTTCACGAATGAGAGATTATCAAATGTTTGGAAGCATATGGAAGACCCAAGAAGAACTACTGTCTTCTTACTTTATTAGAGAAAGCTCAAAAAGAAATTAATAGGTATTAAACACTTATTGCATTGCCTCTTATTTTATAATTTAAACTATACAGTGCAGGATCAAACAGTGCTTTTGATATATTCGAAATTCCTATATTTCAGAGACATTGAATAACCTTCCAAAATGTCCTTGAAAATTCTAAAAATGCATTATTA
Source organism: Ovis aries (assembly GCF_016772045.2). Lineage (NCBI taxonomy): Eukaryota > Metazoa > Chordata > Mammalia > Artiodactyla > Bovidae > Ovis > Ovis aries. The sequence goes on along the minus strand of NC_056059.1, from coordinate 101,431,977 downwards.
CATTCTCTGAGAAAGTTAATACCACCCTCAAACTGGACTTATTAGTTACTTACAGGTTTATAAAGAAAACGTACTATGAATTCAGCATTTGTAAAAATGGTCTTTACTTGAAGACCACAATTAAAAAGGAGTATAAATAAAAACGTATACTTAAAAATCTACACATAGACATTAAGTTACCAGAGGAAATATAAACCTAAATTAGGCTATCCATGTAAATTACAAAACTAAAAGCCTACGGGAGTTATACTGCATTTAAGACACTATAATTGAAGCCACATACACAAACAGTAAACTCTGCGAAAGGAATCACAATGAACCTAATACGTACTGCAAAGACACTAAATCCTAAAATGTCGTCTTAAAATTTATTGGCTAATAGTGAATAAATACAAAAAAAAAAAAAAAAGGCTATTTGCCTTAAATAAGAAAAATATTCTCAAGTCTCATTTATTCCCCTGTTTGCTTCTATCTGGTGACTTCAGGCCATTCTTGAAGTCTATTTGAATTTCTTGACAGACATAAAGAACCTATACAATTAAAAAATTTCCGAACCCATTTTCACCATATTCACACATACAAAGTAGCAAATGTTAGAGATTATATTTATACACACCATTTACATATGAAGACAGCAGAAAATAAACTGAAATAATAAATCTTTAATATAACTATTTTAGTTGACACAATAATGTCTTTCTGCCCTCAAACCCCAACCTCCATCCTCAACATTTCTTTATTGAAGCTTCTAAATATTTCTGAAAAGGAAAAAAAAAATCAATGATTTTTACCTTCCATATTTTCTAGAACGAAGTCAAACATGCCACAACTTGACAGTTTCAAATTCAGTCTTCCCTCACTAGAAGTGTGCTTGCGGATAGCGGGTTCATTTCTAGACCCTCCAGAAGAAAACTAACTCAGACTAGAGGCTTGCTGACTTGACACTCATCCCTCCTTTTATCAACTAAGGGTGAGAGACCAGTGACCACACATAATAGTTCCGTAACTCCCCCTTAACAAATGTTTAGAAAGCTTGTCTTGACAGAAACTGATTACAGGGATAAAAATCACACCCCCTTGTCCCCTCACAACAAAGAGCTCAACAATGAGAAGATTAAAAGACAGGCTTTGAAGTGGCTTACTGTCCCCCTGGTCTTTAAAGCCAAAACAGACACAAAGTTTTTCCCTCATTAACTTTTCAGCATCTTCTTATTTGAATGAACTGAAATCTTCTAAGATCAGATAGTACTTAAAGGGATTTGCCTGAGAAAGCTTGAGCAAAATGTCTTTGAAAAATAGGGTATAGAAAATAAATTGGAATTGCCAATTCCCTAAGTAATGATTAGGTAAGTTGAGAGTTTTAATAAAATGAATACTAAGTCATGTATTATTGATTACAACTTAACCTACAGGTTTTTGCCCAAGATTTAACCACTTTTTGCTTTTTTATGAGAAAAGATGCTGTAAATAAAGGTTTTGCATACTTGTCCTCAAAACAACCTCAGGAGTTTTAAGTGAACAAGTTTTGTTTTTTAAATCTCTATTTTGTAAATAAAGAATTTGAGACGTAGGGTGTTTTTTCATTAAATGTACATGAAAAACTATAGCTCAACACACAATAAAACTAGAACAAATAGTTTTAGTGTATTTCGTAATCACGGTGGCTCAGTGGTAAACAATCCACCTGCCAAGCAGGAGATACAGGTTTGATCTCTGGGCCAAGAAGATTCCCTGGAGAAGAAAATGGCAAACCACTCCAGGATCTTGGCCTGGAAAACTCCATGGACAGAAGAGCCTGGCAGGCTACAGTCCATAGGGTCGCAAAAGAGTTGGACACGGCTTAGTGACTGAAACAACAACAAATAATCATGTAAGACCAAAATGCAGGAAAAAGAGATTGAATGCCTTCTCAGTGTCTTATATTTTCCTGACTTCTATCTGTGTGTTTGGGTTTTCACTAGGCAGCCATATTTCTCCAGAAACTCTCATCAGACTTGGCTCCCAGAACTTGTCCTATCTTGATTCCTTCATTTCTCCTAGCTTAGCTAATTATTCAAGGTTTTGTCATGTCATGTCTCTTTGTTTGCGTCAGTTCAGTTCAGTTCAGTCGCTCAGTCATGTCCGACTCTTCGTGTAATGATGTATTATTTTCCTCTCCCTCAATGTATCACGCCAGCAAGTTCTCCCAGCGCCTGCACTAGCAAGGCTGGATGACTCTGGCCCCCAAATAAACTCTGTTCTTTCCTTTGGGTCTTTGCTAGTGGCATTCCCTCTGGTTGGAACAGTCTCCCAAGAGCATTTCTTCAACCTCAGTTGCATATTAGAATCACTGAGAAAGGAGAGGAACCATGCCATATTTACAAGCCAATTCAGGTGATTTCAATAGTCAACTTAGGTGAAAAACCACACAAATCTATCAAAATTCTCATCTCTTCAAACCTTGCTTATAAACCTTTTAGCCATATTGAAGTTTCTCTTGCAAATTTCCAAGAATCTTTGCCAAATTCGTCTTTGTATGCAGACAAAGGCTCTTTGTATGCAGAGGGCTCTTCTCTGAGCCCTCCTTCTTAATGATAAGCTTAGAAAAGGGGACAAGTGACAGTCTTCCTCACAGCTCTACCTTTGTATCTGTTTGTTCCCTAGATCTGTTCCTGCTGATTAGCTTGATACAGACCATTCAAACCCAGAAAGGAAGTATTTAGATATTCTTAATGTCTTTCCTCACCAATCTGGGTCAGTCCAGCAAGGTCCTACTCCATCTCCAAGATGGCAGCTGCAGGACAGGGCATTCTGTGCTGTGGATTGCTGAGTTGTGTCTTGCCCAAGACTCTGGTCTTCAGTCTGCTCTGGGCAAATCTTGCTTTGGTTCTTGTTTAACTCTCATTGGAGACTCTAGTTATACCCCAGGACCTCATTCCAATCACTGGGGTTTGGACAATCATATGCTGATTCTGGCCTGCCATTTGACACCTGCATTTTCCCTTTACATTCTCTGTTGCTACATTCTAATCAGCATCTATTAGAAACCTCCTCCATCCTCAGAAAATCTTTGCAGAATGCTTCCTGGATCCCTTGGCCATGTAGACAGTACATCGTGATTGACTCACTAAGCTGGCGGTCAGTTGGACCTGCCTTATGTGGCTCCAATTGTAAGAATTATGTTGGGTCCCAGATCTGTTCTCACTCACCCAATGTGTTTTTGGCTCTTAGAAACTGTCAGGCATTACACTGGAGCCCTCATGTAGATAAGAACAGTGTCTTACTTATCTTTTGCTGTTATATTTCACAAAGTGCCTGGCACTTGTTCAAACTGTTTTGCACATTTTATTTATTTTCAAAAGATTTTTTTAAATGTAGACCACATTTAAAGTCTTTATTGAATTTGTTACAATATTGCTTCTGTTTTTAGTTTTGGTTTTTTGGCCCCGAGGCATGTGGGATCTTGGCTCCCTGACCAGGGATTGAATCTTACTCGTTACTTTGGAAGAGGAAGTCTTAACCACTGAACTGCCAGGGAAGTACCTGCACATTTTATTAGGGAAAAAAATTCATAAACTTAATTTAAAAAAATGAACCTTATTTAAATATTCTATCATTCCCATCTTTGTTCATTGCACTCAAATATTTCAACATATAGAATTAAACAATAGAATTCAGAAGAACCACAAAGATCATTATATTCATATTTTTCACTTTATAGATCAGGAATTAAGGAATTCTAGAAGGAATTCCTTAATCTGATCTATAAGGAATTAATTAAGGAATAGAAGGGCTTAATGAACTGGCCAATGTTGTGCAAATAGTTAGTAGCAGAGATGGAGTTGGATAGACTAACTTCTAATGCTGTCATCTTAATTATCAGGAGGGTCTAAAGATGAACATAGCATCATGGATAAAAATTGGGAGAAAAAGACCACTGATTAAGCATTTGTTGTTTCATGTCCTACTCTTTTACAACCCCATGGACTATATCCTGCAAGGCTTTCCTTGGGATTTCCCAGGCAAGAAATCCATGGGATTTCCCAGGCAAGGATACTGGAGTAGGTTGCCATTTCCTCCTCCAGGAGATCTTTCTGATCCAAGGATCGAGACTGCATCTCCTGTATCTTCTGCATTGGCAGGAGGATTCTTTACCACTGAGCCACCTGGGAAGCCAAGTTCAAACTTACAGTTTTTCCTTATTCAAAGTATCCAATGGTGACTTCAAGACCCAAGGAAAACTTCCAAGAGAATTTAGACCTCATTAGAAACTGTGCACTAGGAATCATCATTTCAAGATTTCATCAAGCTTTTGTATGTCTTTAGAAAATCAACAAAGTAAATTTTTATTTACGTATCATTTAGATCACTGGGGTTTCCCTCGTAACTCATTTGGTAAAGAATCTGCCTCCAGTGCAGGAGACCTGGGTTTGATCCCTAGGTCGGGAACATCCCCCGGAGAAGGAATTGGCAATCCACTCCAGTATTCTTGCCTGGAGAATCCCATGGACTGAGGAGCCTGGTAGGCTGCAGTCCATGGGGTTGCAAAGAGTAGGGCATGACTGAGTGACTAACACTAATCCTTATATACTACTCAGAAGATATATTTTGAAGGACAAAGCTTTTACATAATAATAAGTGCATAATTCTCTTGATTTGGGCCTAAAAGCTGACCTAAAATTGCCAAAATAAACTATTCTGAATTATGTTTAAGGGGAACAGAGTGAGCACTAAATTTTGCAACAATTTACTACAGGCCTTAAAACATGTAGCCTTGTGTGCTCATCCAAGTCTACAGTCTTTTATGTTTTCTCTGACTGAAAAGTCATCAAAGTATTTATGATGCTGATTATATTCAGCAGAATTTATTCCCCCATTCGGACATTAATGTGTGTTTGGAGGCAGGTGGTCACTGTTGGGAAAGACCACCATGTTTAAGTAAGTGTTGTGTGCTATCTTGCCACCAGCCAGCTCTGATTTTCACAGAATCAAACTCCTCAGAAAATCAGTTAAATAGGGGAGATTTTAACTTACCAGAATGTATTGCTCATGGTCACAGACAATTACAAAGAAACTATCTTGTCAACATAGGTCCCTGCTCGTTAAAAATGTACTGTTTTGGTGAGCAATGTTGGTAATGAGGTAGGTTAGGCATGTGTGCAGAGGGAAGGGCAAATGGGACTCTACATTTATCTTCATTTTTTTGTAAATCTAAAACTACTCTAAAAAATAAAGTCTTTATACACACACACACACACACACACACACACACACACACACACACACACACACACACACACACACACACATATATATTTAAGAGGCTCAGATGGTAAAGGATTCATGTAATGCAGGAGACCCAGGGTCAATCCCTGGGTCTGGAAGATCCCCCTGGAGAAGGGAAAGGAAACACTATTCCAGTATTCTTGCCTAGAGAATTCCATAGACAGGGGAGCCTGGCAAACTACACAGTCCATGGGGTCACAGAGAGTCGGAATGACTGAGCAACCAACACTTTTTTCACTTTTTCAGAAAAAAAAAAAAGAAAGAAACTACCAGAAACTGGTACATACAGTGAAAGGAGAAATAAAGCTTTACACCAGCTTATCACATACTGTGTTATACAGCGGAGCTTCTAGCAGAGAAATGGAGTCTGGAGCTACAGAGCTGCTCAGGGTGTTCAGGACACAGAACTGCCAGCTTGTTTCCCCAGGTAGTTCAATATATGCTCATCGAGTTGAAGGTACAAGCATCACTGATTTGCATGGTTTGATAAAAATAGACAATTCTGACCAAATAGACAATTCAACAGTCTCACTGTGGTCTAACCGAGACTTGAGATGAAAGAAAACTTACCCCAGAGATTAACATAAACCATGTAAAAAACTCTGCACAAGCAGAGTTTATTTTAATGAACAAAAAGCATGGCAAGGTTAACATTACAAAATAAATAAAACATACAAATGTTGCCTCCCCAAATCATTTAATTTTATTATTCTCTTTGCTATTATGGTTACTATTCTTAGCACAAATACTATTTTATGCTATTTTTTAATTATTATAATTGTAATTAGTATTCATATTTTAAAAACATGTTTATTTTCAAGAGCTCATAGTTTCACGAGATGGAAAACATAATTTAATCTAAGGAATGACAGTAACATCTTTAAGAGGATAAAAGCAAACCAAAAGGATTATTGAACTATTTATATTTTATTAATGCTATTGGAACCAAATGATTATTTCCCTAACTGATCTGTAAATGTACATTTTTCTTGGTCACTATCATTTGTTGCATTTATATAAATATATAACAGCTAAATGGTGATCATAGAAAAATCTTCAAGACACATAAAGATAGGCAATGTGTTGGACAGAAATAAATTGTATCTCACTGTAATGCAAAAAAAAAAAAATTCCCAAAGAGTAATTTTCAGAATTAACCTAATACAATTGATATGTGCATGGAACACAATTTTACTGATTATGTTGTCTTAGAGAAAATTCATAGAACAAGATCATAATGTTGCTATTTTATGCAAAAAAGTCAAATAAAATAGTATCCTCATTACCAGACATAGTTACTATGCTTCAATAAAATATATGCTGCTGCTGCTGCTAAGTTGCTTCAGTCGTGTCCGACTCTGTGAACCCCCAGAGATGGCAGCCCACCAGGCTCCGCCATCCCTGGGATTCTCCAGGAAAGAACACTGGAGTGGGTTGCCATTTCCTTCTCCAATGCATGAAAGTCAAAAGTCAAAGTGAAGTCGCTCAGTCATGTCCGACTCAGCGACCCCATGGACTGCAGCCCACCAGTCTCCTCCGTCCATGGGATTTTCCAGGCAAGAGTACTGGAGTGGAGTGCTATTGCCTTCTCCGAATAAAATATATACAGGTCTTGTATTTCTTAATATTTTAGAGATAAAAATTCCATACGTCTTTATTCAGCAGCTAGCCTCTGTAGTATTTCCACAAGCACTGAAACATTTGGTATTGGACTCGGCTGAATTGCTTACTGGAGATTGAGTGCCATGCCAATTTTTCATACCATGTTTTTACAGTTTCTTCAATGCTTTCATAAAGCTGATATCTTATAAAGCTTGGCCAAAGAGAAAAATTCAATGTTGTAGAGAAAATGGACATAATGTAAGAGAAATGTTATATCAGAGATAAGGGGGGGAAACTTAACATTGCTTTTTTATTAATCTCTTAAGGGATATAACTGGAGGAGCTTCAAGATAGTAAGATTCTCTGTGATAACAAATACTACGCCCTTTTATAATGAAACAAATGGATTACACAAGATCAAAAATGACAAGATTTTCTTATTTTATTCCAAGATAAGAGATAAAAGACATGAACATAGGATCTAAAAAATGTATATATAATTAAATGCTGCTTCAAAATTGACTGGAAATATCACCTGGGTCTGGCTTAATTTTCATCTATTAATGAACACTAATTACTGTTGTTTATTAATAGGGGTCTTAATGTAGAATTTTTCTCCTGTCTTAAGAGATGATGGAAACATTAGCAATTAATATTAATTGTAACTTTAGAAAATTAACTATCTCTTATAGAGTATACATAAATGTGGGCTATACTATGGTTGTTCCTATCTTTTTAAAATACCTGAACACATAGTCTTCCTGAAATCTTTATCAAGGAATTATCTCATTGCACACTGTATTCACTTTCTACTAAAAATGATGCAAGTTGGTCTTTTAGAATAATTTACAGCATCCAAAACACACATATACACATATCTGTCTATATATGTGCCTGCTTGAAAATTAAAGGGATAAAATAAAGCTTTTTTGAGTACTTGCAATTAACTGAAATAATGGACTTGATAGATAACAGGATAATTTAGCTAGATATTACAAAGATATTTTCTCTTTTATGAATTCTATTTTTATTAGCTACAAAATAGGGTTATTTCCTAACCATTTTAACATCAAATAAAGACTATAAAACTCTGAGGTATGCATTAATTTAATATTTAATTAACTATCAATTCCTGTAACTGTATTTTCTACATATTATTTTATTCTCATAATCATGAACAAAATTTTTCTTTTACTAGTAAACATAAATGTATTAAACTCCATATTGTTTGGGCACATTTAATAAGTTTTCTTAAACAATTTATGAAATACCTAATTAAGTCTTTATCAAACATAAAAACATTCTGAATAGTTTGCCCCTACTTAATTTCATAATTTTATCTAGGATGAAATGCACCCTTATGTTCTTATACTTTTATTTCAAAACAGATATCTATATTCATTACTCATTTTTGCTTTTTCTATACCACCCTGCATTAAATAATAAATATACAATAGGAATGAAACATACAAAACAACAACAGAAATCTAGCTGACCGAAAAACAGAAATCTAACAGGCTTCAAATACTTAAAACATTTTAAATTAGCTACCATATTTTGTAACAGTCTCAAGGAAACAAAAAGAGAGATGATAGATAAATATAGAAAGATAGAGCTCTTATACAGAAATGATATTTATAACTGAAGATTTACATGAAAACTGAATTTAATAATAATGTCATAGTTAAGAAAGCACATCAATTTCAAACTCATGTTAGCCTTAGTCTGTTACCTTTTTAATAGATAAAAGGAAAAGTCTGATGAAGAAAGGTAGAATTAGATTGACTGCAAACTATCCAAGAATCTCTTTTTGATCAAACCTATTCAGGCTCCTCTGAACTCTCTTTTCAACTATATCTTGACTCTTGAATTTCTGTTTGTCTTTGCATTAACCAATTTTAGCAAGAATCTTGCTAAGTCGGTTTAGCTAGAATCCCCAACCTTGGTATCTGATGGGGTTCCTCATGCCCTAGTAACCCCACATGATGTCTGATCACCCTGGCCTTCCTTTAGCAAGAGTCCTGTTAGGTTGGTTTAGCCAGAATTTCCCCTTGCCCTTGATGTTTCCTCTTAGTAATTTTCTATTCACTGACCCCTCACCTTCTTCCTTGGCTATAAATTTCCACTTTTCCTTGTTATATTCAGAGCTGAGTTCAATTTCTCTCCTCCACTGCAAAACCCCAGTGAAGTGGTCCCCATATCTAATGAAATGGCCCCCTGGAATAAAATCTGCCATTGTTTAGTTGTTAAGTTGTGTCTGACTCTTTTGCGACCCCAGGGACTGTAGCCTGCCATGCTCCTCTGTCCACGGAATTTTCTAGGCAAGAATACTAGAGTGGGTTGCCATTTCCTTCTCCAAAATCTGCCTTGTGCTGTGCTGTGCTAAGTCACTTGTCACGTTGAACTGTTTGTGACCTTATGGACTGCAGCCCACCAGGCTCCTCTGTTCATGGGACCTGCCTGCTCTGTCCAGGCAGGAATTCTGGAGTGGGTTGTCATGCCCTCCTCTAGGGCATCTTTCCAACTCAGGACTGAACTTGCATTGCTTGGGTCTTCTTCATTGGTAGGTGGGTTCTTTACCACTAGCTCCACCTGGGAAGCCCCAAATCTGCCTTATTAGTCTTTAATTCATCGGGCTTCCCAGGGGGCTTAGTGGGTAAAGATTCTATCTGCAATACAGGAGATGTCAGTTTGATCCCTGGATTGGGAAGATCCCCCTGGAGGAGGGCATGGCAACCCATGACAGTGTTCTTGCCTGGAGAATCCCATGGATAGAGGAGCCTGGTGGGCCATAGTCCGTAGGGTTGCAAAGTGTTGGACACAACTGTAGCAACTGAGCATAGCACAGAACAGTCTTTAATTCATACCATGAATAATATTTTTAACCAAATAAGCACACAAATATTATCTTAGGTAGTGCCAAAAAAACCTTATAACACAAAGTTGTCATGCAATTGTAAAACAAGGGCACCAATTGGGAGTCTTTACAGGAGGTGAAGCACCAGTGAGGTTATATTGAATTCTATCACATTCAGAGCTGATGGTCAGAGGGCTTGAGTATGATAATCCACTGGGTGCTGGAAGGAAATATTACAACTTGATCTGATCTTATTTTCATAGATGAAAAGAAAGAGATCCAATGTTATAGGTGTTTTACATGCAATTGAACCTGAGACTTTCACAGAGTGCAGAGGTCAGACAATCAGTTTTGCTTACTGAAGATGAAGATTCTTGAGGGAAGAGGAGGGGTTTCACAAGGAAGTGAAAGTAGAGATCTCACAATTGTATTTGAGCTTTGAGGATACTAAATATATTGTACTTTACAGGCATGTGCTTCAGTGAAGTAATGGATCAGAGCCTCCATTTTAAGAAACTAGTCCTCATGAAATGAACAGATGGCTTACAAATATTCCTTCCAAGAAACCAAGAATCAAAGACAATGCTGGTAATTCAAGCACAAGTTAATTCCATCAGGTAAATCACAGGATGAAACAATATAACTGGTGTGAAGAAAAGCAGTCCAAAAGTGGTGAAAATATAAGATTATTTGAAACATAACTATATCTGCTATTTTGGTTGACAGACTTTGCCTTGGGCGTATGCTGATTGCCCAGAATGTATATTCTGCCCTTGTGGGACAATTTATTTCAGTTATAATAGTCAGCAAAATAATAACTTCTATAAAGATTAAGAGAGAGACCATATATTAAAGGTATCGTTCATTTAAGTTAAGATATTTTGTATTAGTCATAAATGAAGTTATTTTTAAAACACGATCTCTTCAGCTCTGTGTTTCTTTGACATGATCATCGTCATGTGTGATTGTACATAGAGGAATAATTCCAGTAGGATGTAATAGTAGTTTAGGGTCATATGTGGCTTTTTATTAGAATGTTAATGTTTTGAAGAAATCAGGTGCAATCTTTATCATAATCAAAGATAAAGCTTCAGCGATATTTGAAAACCTTAATAATGGAGCTGAAGATCTACAGAGGGGCCTTCTTCCAATAGTGGCTCATTTAGGAATTTTAAGAACTTCTCATCTCTCTAATAGGTTAAGGTGCAAGTGTAGTTGTATAAACTGCGTAAGACACATACTCTCACTTAAATGGTGGATTAATGAGAAAGACCACACTTGGGGTGAGATTTTTCACTTTGATGAAAATGGTGTCTATTAAAGCAAGTTTACTTCCATACCCACATCTCAAAGGAAGAAGTCAAGTCCAAGATTCAAGTCTGCAAAGGCTTGACTGTCTGACAGTGAGGTTTGGGCCAGTTTCTATGCAAATTTAACAGCGTTAATGTTTATATGCAGACATTTCTCACTTTCGTTTGTGCTCTATTTTCAAATTGCTCTAGGTTTCAAGTGATCTCTTCTTAATTCTATGGGAAAACTCAAGCCTTAATGTTTTTATTAAGTAATTTTGCAAGACGGAATTTTTATGAACTCATAGGGAGCTTAATAGGAGAATGCCTAATTTAATCATCCAATCTTAAATTTTTTTCTACATGTTTTAAAAATACATTAATAAAAAAATGTATAATATGCAAGCAAATAAATACCTTATTTACATTGGAATGCAGAGTCTATTTATTCTATATTTTTTAAATTGAGGGAGCACAGGTGAAAATGTTTTGTGGGTACAACTCCAATTTTTTTTATTACCCTCCATGGAAAAAAGTGAATAAAAGCAGACATCAGCTTCAATGTGGAGAATGAAAGTGAGGAACTCTCAACGAACGGGTGAGGTAACAGAAACCCAAGACGGATGGATATACTGAAATAGAAATGCATGAAATGATGCCGCATGAAATGAATGCTTGGAAATAAAAGCAAGACAGAACTCGGTCATGCAGCAGACAAGAAAGGGATCTCTCATTCTGAACATTCTGAACACCCTGTGGCAATGTTTATCACATTACATTCTGGTTAGTTTTTGCTGTCCCCACTCCTGGGACAGGGCACCATGTCTTATTCAGCTTTAAAAACCCTCTGCATTTGGCAAACACCTTGGTGTTCAGGGCTTCTCTGGTGGCTCAGAAAGTCAACAATCCATCTACAATGCAGGAGACCCGGATTTGGTCCAGGTTCCACCTGGGTTGGGAAGATCCCTTGGAGAAGGAAATCGTTAACTACTCCAGTATTCTCACCTGGAGAATTCCATGGACTGAGGAGCCTGGCAGGCTCCAGTCCATGGGGGTCACAAAGAGTGAGATACAACCGCACAATTAACACTTTCATTTTCCTTTGGTATGATTACAAGCATTTGCTGAATGAATAAAATGATTTATGAAAAAAGGTGTGGCTTCACTTGGAAAGGAAATAGGGTGAAAAGCAAGAAAATGGATAAGAGAATTAATATTTATCAAAGTCACCTCTGTGTTAGAAGGAGAGTCAAGTACTTTATTACTCTAAGTTGTTCTTACAGCTCACCTATTCCCATTTATAGAGCAGAAGCTGAAGATGAGAAGTTAATTTGTTCCCCCAAAACAGATATAGCTAGTAAATTGCTGAATCAGAATCTGCAATAGGATCTGACCTGGGAGCTATACTATCATCTTCCTTATGTTGCCTATAAGGGGTAGGGCCTCTGTTAATTGCTTGCTTAGTGGCTCAGTTGTGTCTGACTCTTTGGGACCCCATGAACTGTAGCATGTCAGGTTCTTCTGTCCATGGGATTCCCTGGGCAAGAATATTGGAGTGGGTAGCCATTCCCTTCTCCAGGGGATCTTTCCGACCCAGGGATTGAACCCAGGTCTCCTGCATTGCTAGCAGATTCTTTATGGTCTGAGCCACCAGATTGAAGTTACCATCATAAATCTTTTTAGGCATAAGTAACATGGATACGAGCTTCAGAGTTCTGTAAAGTGCAGAATGAACTTTATAATCAGGGAAGAATAATCGGCCATTAAAACTTACCGTTTCTTTATAGTTCAATTCCAATGGATTTGTTTTTGTTTGTATAAGATATGGTTTAAGACTTAGACTGATTTCTATAATATATTAATGTGTTGATTGATTCTGTCTCCTAATGTGAAATATAAGACAGGAAATTCAAATGTTCTTGTGAAAGATAAAAAATTTCATAAGTTCAAGGTCGCCAGCCTATAATCAAACCCAGCCTATTAGACATAAACAAACACTCATTCAGCCTGTTTGAAGTATGTGAATAAATAATTCATGTATATTTTTGCAGTTCTTCCTATAAGTACACTGGCAATTTAGACTTAGTATGATGCACACTAGACTTTGGTTAAATATCTAGCTTAAAGAGCAAATAAACTTTTAAAGCTAGTGGCTGTAATCATTATTTTTTGATGAAAACAATTTCTTTTTTACCCGCATCTTAGCATAATAATGTCATCCAATAATTAAGAGTCTTCAGGAGAATAAAACACATGGATAATACAATGCCGCTCTTTGATGGTGAAAGGAAGGGTCAGTTTGCTCTCACTCCTTTGTCCCTCAAGCAGAGGAGAATTAATTTTGGAACAAATGAAGCTTAAGCTTCCAGGCTCCTCGAGTGCACAGCCCTCATCCAAGGTCCTGCAGGGGTTATGTCAAGCTGCTCACATGGTCATGTATTTTTGTAAAATTCTCAAAATTAAGATGCTTTAGCCATAGTCTAGTAAACCCCCTGTTTCCAACCATCGTACCTCCCTTGGGTCTGTTAACACTGGAATGGCCCCCAGCATTTTTTGTATCCAGATAAGAAGACGTACTGAGGATACATCTAGCTCAGGTTCCCTGGTAGCTCAGCTGGTAAAGAATCTTCCTGCAATGCAGGAGACTGGGGTTTGATTCCTGGGTTGGGAAGATCCCCTGGAGAAGGGACTCACTCCACTATTCCTGAGTCAGACACAACTGAGCAACTTTCGCTTTTTTTCACTTTAGTGGAATATATGCATGTGGTTTGAGGAAAGGCTGAATTATCTTTTCACTCTTTCTGTTGAAAGTGATATTACAACATAGTTGTCAAAAGGTATTCAGAGAGTACTCTGTCAATTAAGGTAGGGCAGAAGGTGTTTTAGGCATTCTATACGTAACAATCCTGTTATTTTTCTGGATTTGTGATTCTTGTGGGTATTCGGCTGCTGTCATAAATTTGGAATTTGTTGTGAATTCTTTTTCATTCTGAAATCATAGTTGATTTCTTATTCATAATTTTGTACTCTTTCTCTTAAACACGACTCCCACATGGTCTAAGTTTTAGATCCCTCAATCATTATAGAGTAATCTGAAATATTTATGGAGACATTTTTATACTTTTAAAATATATTATACATTTTATATACTTCCTTTGGAATAGACAAGAAAGTCAACAGCTTTCTTCCAACTAGGAATTATTTAAGAGGTATTTATTCAAAAAAGAGAATAAATAAGAATAAAAGTCTAGCCAGTCTACTTAATAATTCCTCCCCTTGTTTCAACATTACCATGGTGAGCAAGTAGAAATACAGTTGTACCATTTAGCAGGTACTATTCAGTGCAAAGAAACGAAGTAGATTTGTGAAACAGTAAACAATAAAATAGAGAACATGCCATCTTTAAAACAAAGCAGGTTTTATTCTTTCCTTACCTCCTCTAATCTCTGTGATATGTATGAAAAAAATGTTTCCTTTGTAAATATTTACTATCAAAGGAAAGGGCTTCAAAACCTTTGCTAGATAATTAAACGTTGTTATACAATGGGAGTGGACTTTAAGTGTGCCCAGAGCACAAAGTAAAACCCTTAGAGACATCTGTCCCAATGTACAAAACACCACAGTTGCCAAGAACCCTCTGTTCATATCACCCATAAATATGTGAGTTCATGGAAAGAGAAAGTCTCTAATAATTAGTGGACTTGACTTCTGAAGAAGTTAACCCATAAGTGTTGGGGCAATCTGGATAATAAGCTACCACACACAGACAGACAAATGAGAGTCTTCACTGACGAGTGAGGAAAGCTCAGCAGAGTACACTGGATTTATATTTCTTCCTGAAAAGCAGAATTAACAACTGAAGTCAATTTGCTTTATAGGCATGCCTAATGAAAGACTTCTATGGCTTAAATTTCATCTTTGAAATAAAATATAGACATATACATCTGAAAGTCTTAACAATACAGGTAGGATGTAGACTTGCATTTCTAGACATGATTGGCAATGCTTACAGCTGGGGAAAAAGGAATAAAGGTAAGTTATGCACAGTATATGATAATATAAATTACGAAGCCTCTTATATTGCTCCCCTGTAACTGTGACGCTACTAATAATGATCATAATAACAGCTAACATGTATTAAGTGTTAGGCACTGTTGTAAAGGCTCCACATGCATTAATTCATTAATCCACACAGCATCTCAGCTAGCTACTATTACTATCATTCCTATTTTTCATATGATGAAATTAAGGTGCAAAAGTACTGAGATACTAATCAAAGGCACGAAGCCACAGTCCTGGCAGAGCAGGGGTTCAAACCCAGGCAGAGCGGATGCCTAGCCCAAGCTTTGCACTCTTATGTCATATGTACCATGAGCTGACTTCTCTCTTCTGAATAATTCTAATTTCAAATATTCTCCCTTAATCCTTAATAAAAATTCTCCTATTTCTCTGATATACGCCTCAACTTCAGTTTCAGAAAACAGTTCCCAAAAATTCAGTATAATCAGCTCCTTTACCAAGAGGCTTCTCTTAATCTACAAAAGAAAAACAAATTGATTACAGAAATGCATGGGGAAAAAAAAGCTTTTCCTTTCCCACAAGTTGGTGTAATAAAATATGCTCCTTTATTTTATTTGACATCTGATTGGAGAATAACTGGTGAGCTGAAAATTTCTCAATTTTGCATTTTGCTTTTTTTTTGTTTTCTTCCCCAGAACAGGACTATAGTATCTTAGAGCTAGATGATAATAGAAGACATCAGGCAAATGCAGCTAAAAGCATCATCTCATAAAAACAACTAGGAATTAGAACTAATGTAAGTGAAACACCAGAGTTCCCTGTAAGGAATGATAGAAACGGAAGAGAAGTAGGATCTTCTTGGAACGACAGATATGGACAACAGGGTGTATCAACAACCACTCCCAATCCTCAACCTGTTGAGTTTCTGTACAGACTGGAATTCAGTCATGTATCTGTAATAGGCAGCAATGTTGTACTATGTAATAACTCACTTATTTTGTACTTTGGGTTACAATCCAATACTTATTTATTTACTTATTTAT
The DNA here is from genome assembly GCF_016772045.2 of Ovis aries. Lineage (NCBI taxonomy): Eukaryota > Metazoa > Chordata > Mammalia > Artiodactyla > Bovidae > Ovis > Ovis aries. Next base: position 101,415,901 of record NC_056059.1, on the reverse strand, counting down.
TTATTTTTACATTTTTCCAGTTTTATCTATTGGGAGCTCTTCCAGGTGGTTATTTTGTTCCTTTGACATATCCCCGTAACTATGTTTTTGTTTTTCCACAATACATCTTTAGCTCTGGCCCTACAGAATGCTGCAGGTTCATCTTGTATATTTCCTGCCCCAGACCTAGAATCAGACAGTTTTTTTCCAGGAGACCTGATTCTTTGTTGGATAATAGTATTAGAAACCAAGATCTGGGTGCTTGGTGTATGACTGACATTAAAAAAAATATTCCATAGAGTATTTCATTAATTTTCTCAAATTTAAAAGTGACTGTTTTTCCAGATCATACCCTTTCCCTATAATTTACTCCCTTTTCTTCTCCCTTAACATCCATCCTTTTTTCACAATATTCCTAAGTGGCCACTATATTCTTTTTTCACCATCGTCAATGGGGTAAGTGTGAATGCCCTACAGTTCAAGATTTCCAATTATATGGTGAGCAAGATTAAAACAAAATCACAACAGAAAGAAAACGTCGTCCTACCATCTGAATTCTAATCACCATTTCTATGCTCGTGCTCAGTGAGTGTACACTTTTGGTTGACAATGACCCCTGGACAAGGTTATCTTGGTTGTCATATATCATAATATCCACTATCCATATATAAACTCCTAAGAATTTAAATACAGAAATTTTAGATCACCTAGATCACTACTGCCTGATAATAATAGCACTAGGATTGAGAATTGAATATAAAAATAGGATTCTAAAAACAGGGGGAGCTGTAACTTCCAGGCACTACTGTGTTTCCATATTTTTCTCTCTCAAAAAAAAAAAAGCACAGTAATTTATTGGGTAAGCTAAATGATCTGTGCTATTTTGAGGAAAAGAGGATACCTCAGAAAAAAATAAAAAGAAAGAAATCATATGTTTATTATTGCTTATTCCCTCATCAACTACAGTTCTGTCAGCATCCTCCAATCTCTGGACTGCTGGAAAGCCAAATATTTTCTACATTAGCTATTTGGCTAATGAACATAGGTCTGATGTTCTTTTAAGTCTGACATCAGTTGTAAATTCAGTAGAATCCATGACAATGAGGCCCAAATTATACTTAGATGTGTTAAAGATGGAGCATAGGGTATAAATAACCATGACATTTTAGAAGAAAATAGAACTCTTCTGTCAGCATTACGTTAAAAAAAAAAGAAAGAAAGAAAGAAAATGACTGGTACGGGCCAGGTGCTTTATGTAAACATAAATTATTTCATGTAGTCCTTTGTTTTAGTCCTCCTTATATATTTAAAAAATAAAGGTTAAGTAATTTGTCCAAACATCCATGAAGCATGCAGTAGAATCCAGATTTAAAGATATGCCATTTTTTCTGACTGAGATTGACACAGAGTGTAAGAACCACTTACACACTGTGTCTATCAGGATACAAGCAGGAAACAGCCCATACTGATTAGGATAATTGGTGGAGGGATTAATGAAAAGACCACTACTAAAGACATAGGTAGGCAATAGGGAAACCACAAGGCACTTCTGCAGGCTGGGCACAGTAGAGTCATACCCTCCCCCAGGGTACAGCCAGCCAGACACGACCCACCCAGCCCACCACCCACAGTGAAGGAGTCAGGCCAACAGACACGGTTATTCTCCCCCCATCACCCGATGCCCTGGTTAGGTCCTCTGTGAGCCAACTCCAACCACAAGGCATAGGACAAGGGAGAGAGGGAGTGGTCCTCCTAGTTCTGCCTACTGGAGTGGAGAGCAGGAAGGGGGTTGGGACAGTGGTGGGAGAGGGGATCACAAGAGTTCAGCGAATGCTGACATCTCTCTAACCATTGGTTTAAGCATAGAAACAACATAGGATTGACATTCATTTAAATATGCCAAGTATTTATTCTCTTGAAAATAAACTTGAAAAACAGCAGGAAAGAATTTTGCATTGAATCTTTCTAAATGTGGACGGATCAAAGGTGAGTTTGTTCAAGTGGAAAAAACAAATCCATAGAAAAATCATAGAAACCATGGCCAAGGCTCAAGTAGAGCCTTTGCTGGTTGACAAGGTGAACCAAAGCAATGTCTTATAAGCCAGGACTCTGTCCATGGGACTCTGCCCATATTTCTTGTGTCTCCTGTGCCGCGCGCGCGCACACACACACACACACACACACACACACGATTCTCCAGGCAACACTTACTGCTCAGTGAAGAGATTCTGAATCATGAGAAGTTATCCCAGAAGAACTGAGGCTCTAGTTCCATTACTGAGTGGTTGAAAATTCTTAGACAAGTGATTTAATAACATTGCTTTACCTCAGTTACTTTCTCTATCTCTATTCCAATACCTAACATATATTCAAACAGTTATCAAATTAATATTGCCTAAGATCAGCATAGAGTGAATCACATTGTCAAAGATGTTTCCAGTAACCACTTCTCTGCTCATTTTAACTGATTTTTGTTGATTTTCTTTTCATTGTTTTGTTTTTCAGTGTGAATTATCCAAAACATATACAAATGTACAAGGAATAGTTTCTTAATAAAGACAAGTAATAAATATTTAAGCTAACTTTTAAAATTCAAAAAACCAATAATCTTTTGAATGTACTATAGATGCCTTTGACAGAAGAATCCAATTGGAAGTCTTTTTGAATATGTTATGCTAATTGAAATGAATAATCCTTTTTCTTTGTTTATTTTGATTTCAATATTCCAGACTTATTTCTACAGTAAATTACATAATCAGTTCTGGAAAACATAAATAAAATATAATACACTCCCTGATCAGCATTGGTGATTTATTTAAAGTGAATAAGTGATTTCACCTCAATAATCTTAGGATTTAATTTGGTCACAATAATTATTGACCTAGAAAATCAAGAATTAGCTTAAAAAGCTTTTTGCTTATAAAATGAAGTTGAATAGCACTGTGAAGAAATAAATAAGAATTCTGAAACTCATCCTAACAGGAAAGCCTAGAAGGAAAATTGTTCTCTAAGAGGATTTAGCAAATTTTATCAAGTCATTTCTCCACCTATATATCTCAAGAAATCTGACTTGCCTCCTAATGCGTGTTAGATGGGAAATCAGGGCCATGATACCACATGAAAGAGGGAGATGGGTGTAGCATATGAAATTTATTTTTTCAGGGTGACAGAGTTTAGTCATTTCAAATGTATGTACATTCTCAAGATGTTATTATAAATGGTTTACTTCAAAGACATTTTAGTAAAAAACTTCAGAGCTCTTCTATTTCTCTAAAACACATGAAAAGAAAAATCAAAAAAGTTTACCCTGCCTAAATGCTGCGCATTTCTGCGCATTTCTTACTGCTCTCATTCATTGCCAGTGGGCCTGGCTCATGATCTCACCTCTGAAGGATTCTTCTTTCTTTCTCATGCTATCGTTTACATTCCCTGCTTCCTACCCAAGTTGATATTTGGGGTCTGTTAGTCCAAAAAAAAAAAAAACACCATACAAACTAATTTTTTTCCTTTTCAGAAAATTACCTGTCCATCTAAGTTTGGACTCAAAGTTTTCGTACAGATGTCTTTGACATGCCAGAGGAGAATAACTTTGTTTTTCTTAGGACATACTGAATTTAAGATAAATCTGTGCCAAATTTTACATGGCTATTCAAGCCTCTTATACGACTATATTGTTTTTTTTGGCAGGGCTCTACTAAAAGTCATACTAAGAGGTCCCTAAAACCATTCAGATTTGTATTCAAGGAGCAATGAGCTGTTACCTCGCAAATGTACTCCACCACCACACCCCGTACACTTAATCTGACATTTCAAAGTTCCTATTTAAAAAACATTAACAATAAAAATTTTACTGAAGTCCAAGTATATGTAGGATACTTTTATAGACATTAGGGAAGCAAATGTTATAAGAAAAAACTCTGCAACAGTGATAAGTAATAGTATTAAGGAGTGGAAAATATCCTGTGCCCCCAAAGTAGTGTTCGTTCATTTAACTATGTTCACAGCATCTATTGTCACCTAAAACAGTGGGGCTAGAAACACAAAGATAAATGAGTAGACCTAATCCTTGACTTCACTGACCTTACATTATAGTGTTAGTGAGAGATGATTTAAAAAAAAAAAAAAAGTTCTATAAAGTTGGACTATAAAGAAAGCTGAGCACCAAAGAATTGATGCTTTTGAACTGTGGTGTTAGAAAAGACTCTTGAGAGTCTCTTGGACTGCAAGGAGATCAAACTAGTCAGTCCTAAAGGAAATCAGATATTCATTGGAAGGACTGATGCTGAAGCTGAAACTTCAGTACTTTGGCCACCTGATGTGAAGAGCTGACTCATGTGAAAAGACCTTGATGTTGGGAAAGATTGAAGGTGGGAGGAAAAGGGGATGACAGAGGATGAGATGGTTGGATGGCATCATTGACTCGATGGACACGAGTTTCAGCAAGCTCTGGGAGTTGGTGATGGACAGGGAGGTCTGGTGTGCTGCAGTCCATGGAGTTGCAAAGAGTCAGATATGACTAAGTGACTGAACTGAACTGATAATATAAAGTAAATATATAAATGTCTAAATAATAGAGATTGCAGTAAATGCTGTGAAAGAAAAAATATAGTTTGGTTATAGAAGATACTGGGGTGGCAGCCTACACTATTTAGGGGTGGTTAATAAAGGCCTCTCAAGTTTAAGCTGAGACTTGAATGAGCAGCCAGTCAGTTAAGAGAAACAGGCTGCTGGAGAGGAGAGATGGATTTAAGTTAGAAGCCTAAATTAAAAAAGAAAAAAAATCCTCGTGGTGTATGTAGTAGTCACTGGAAGCCAAGATGGCTAGAACATACATCTGGAGAGAGTGGCCCAAAAGAAGGTTAGTGATGTACCTCGTCATGCTGTCTACAGGTCATGGTGAAGCGTGTGGACCATTCCAAGCAGGGAAGCGACAGGATCTGTTCTCAGCGGGGATCTCTGTTGGGCCCTGGGATCTTTGTTTTAAGCAGGGACCAAACAGTATTTGTTTGCTTTAATGGCTATTTTGTGGAGAATGTGTTTGAGTGGAAAAGAGATATTTTCGGAGACCCTTGCAGTAGTTCAAGTGATCGTGGCTTGTGCTAGAGTGATAGCAAGAAACATAAAGATAAGTCCAAAGATGTGAAACATACCTTGGGAGCACAACTGATAAGACTGCAAATGAACTGGATGTGAGACATGAGGAAAATGGGACCCTACCCAGTATTAGATGAATTATGTTGCCACTTACTGAGCTAGGAAAGGATGGAAAAGGGACTGGTGGTGGCAGGGGAGTGTATATACAGTGGCATTTTGGACAGTTTAACTTTTAGATCATAATAACCATGAGTTAGTTATGTGAGTCCTTGCATCAAGGGAGAGGGCCAGGGCAGGAATTCAGAAGAGGCTAGCCCTGGTGGAAGAGCTGAGACTCCAGTTGGGACTTGAAGGAACAGTCAGCCTTGGAGAATTAGAAAAAGAAGATCCCATTCAAGGTACTTAGAAGCATGGGTTGATCTAATTGTGGAACAATAAAAAGTTTAGCTGCAGTAGAGATTTCTTGTAGGAATGCACTAGAAGAAAAAATGTTGGAGAAATAAGTAGAAGTCAGATTAAGAGAGCTTCTAAACTCCAAGTTTATGACTTTTTTTTTTTTTTTTTGGCCTAATTTTAAGGAGCCATCTGAGCTTCCCAGGTGGCTCTAGTGGTAAAGAACCTCCCTGCCAATACAGGAGACTAAGAGACGTGGGTTTGATCCCTGGGTTGGGAAGACCCGCTGGAGGAAGGCATAGCAACCCACTCCAGTATTCTTGCCTGGGGGATCCCATACACAGAGGAGCCTGGCAGGCTACAGTCCATGGGGTTGCAAAGAGACAGACACAACTGAAGCAACTTAGCACACAGCTCAGGCAGACATCCAGGGTAACTGAGTAGAGATGCAGAGTGGGAGGTGTTGTGTCAGTGAAAGTGAAAGTGTTAGTTGCTCAATCAAGTCTGACTTTTTTGTGACCCCGAGGACTGTAGCCCACCAGGCTCCTCTGTCCATAGAATTCTCCAGGTAAGAATACTGGAGTGGGTTGCCATTCCTTTCTCCAGGGTATCTTCCTGACCCAGACCAGGAATCGAACCCAGGTCTCCTGCATTGCAAGCAGATTCTTTACCATCTGAGCCAAAAGGGTGAGTGAAGGGTATTATGAAAACAGTGACTATTTGTGTACGATTTGGGGAGGTACGGAAAGCATTAGGCTGATGTGATGGTCTCTCAGGACACCATTTAATTAACTGTGGTGTGAATGGATAAGTGTTTGTGCTAAGATCATGGGCCCATAAACAGAAAGCAAGAGAAGGATAAAGTAACATTAAAAAATATTTGGTGCCCAAGACATCAAGAGGGGAGGGGAAATAGAGGAAATAATTTGGTAAATACCATTCAGCCTTTTTTCCTTCCTTAACTAACCACTATACTTTGGCCACGTGCCTAAGTAGTGTGTATTACGTATGTCTTGCTTCATGCTGGAATGGCTGACTCTGATCTACAAAGCCATAGTGGGAGACATCAGGACAAAACTGGTAATCACTGGGCCATACAATTTCCAGCACAGATATAAGGAATGCTGAAGGGTTTGATGAATATCTGCAAAATCTATACTTTCAGCAAAGAAACATGTGTAACAGCACATGCTTTGCAGGCCTCACAGCATTTAATCTTTTCTTATCCTACTTCATATAAGGCTTTTTATTTTATGGGAAGGGGGATCACCGCTATGTAAATTTTGCAAAAGTACACCAAATAAACAAGGGGAAAAATACTGTCACCAGCAAGAGCTAGCTGAATGCCAAGACAGATTAACAGTCCGCTTTGTGTTTAACTTTGACATTCTTATTTTTGTTATGTTGTTAGAACAGTATCTGGCCTTGGGCAATTCTTTCCCTTTTTGTGTCCTGGTTTTACCATCTACAAAAGGAAATCACTTAATCTAGTGAAGTGGGAGAGAGCTGTATTTGAGATCACGTGTGTGCATGCAGAATAATATATATTTTTAAAAGGCATCTAGAAAATGATAGAGGCATAAAATAGATGTTAAATACTGACAAATGGGTCTGAGCAAAACAAAATTAAACATAATGCATTCCTTCCAAAGCATTTTATTCAAACCAGCCAGGAAAGATTTAATAATATTAATAAGCAACCTGCTCACAAAATGTGATGAGTAGGGAGAGTGACTCTCATGATTCATTTTAATAACAAATGAAAAGATAAAATGGATGCCAGCAATTGCCTTCCGTAATGCCCACCTTCATTCCACTGGTGATTGACAAAGTATTTTGTATTGTGCCTAGAGTACAATATTAAATCTACTCCTAATCATTCATCATTTTATGGCTGCCCTGTCCTCAGGAACTCCAGTTATGTTTAATGCCTACTTTCCTGCTATAATTGGTGCTTCACTCCAAGTGAAGTCATCTATTCTAAGCCCGTCTTGGGTTTTGCAGAGACACATGGAATAAAAGCCTCCAGATAGTTCAGAATACTACGTTGGTGATTCTATCATAATGGATCCTGCAATAAATGGCTGAAGAGTTGTCCCTGCCTAAGGGGGGCTGACAAGTTGAATATTAAACCATAATGAAGAGATGTCACAAAAATATCATGTGTACCCAATATCTGGTCTTTGGAGAGACCATCTCTATAAATCGCAATTCTTTCAAGGCGTTGGCCATGTTTTCTTTGGATCATATGTCAACGTGCTCTCACAGAACACCATATTTCAACAGGTCACCCTGCTTGTTCCCACCTCTCTACACACTTGCTTTTTATATTCTCCATAAATAGCACTTAGTCCTATAATTCATCTTCCATGCCTCATTCATTCTAAATCTCAGCTTCTTGGCCCTGTTTCTGCCATATTAAAATACTTCCCATAGCAAGCTCATGTTTAAAAGGAAAATCAATTGTTCTGATTTATCTGACGAGAGCTTCTGGGTGTTTTTATAATTTATTGTTCACTCAGGTCAATATCTCTCCGATACCATCATTAAATATAAAGGATGCTTAAGGGTACTATGCTTATCAGAAAGCTCTGCCCTGTTATTATAATATTGGGGGAAAGGATACTCTCCCTCTAGGGAGAATGCTTCACTTTTTTAAAACTGCAAGCTCTTAAACTTGGGTCTGCCACTTTGATATGGGGGTAAAGAGATTAAAAGATAACCAGGAAAGTTCAAAAGGACAGTTATCGTCTGTTGCCCCCTCTTCCCATCTGCTACAAAATTGGCCTCATTAGTACGCGTAGGCCCTTAAATGAAATTGAAAGCTAGAACTCCAGGGTAGAGCATGCTGGGAGAATCTGTCAGTAAAAATAGTCCACACACATATGTATATGAACCCACTTACTGGAAAGTCCAGACATCTTACCCCTGGCCTGGAAACATCACTTGTCACCATAATCCTACCTATTAGCATGGGTCTGTGGAGGGACTAAGAACTAAATCTTTCCTAAAACATCTGAAAAGGAAAAAAAAAAAAAAAAACCCACATGGAACTATAATTCCTAGTTATAAAGAGAGAGAATATTTCAGCAGTTAGGGTGCAAAGTTTATCATGAATTTAAACAATTGATTTGTAATTACTAAAACATGCCTGTACTTACTGAGTACTTTCATTTTTATCTGCCAAGATGATTTATCATTCTATCACCATTTTCTGTCTTTGCTCCATAAGTGAACATTCTTTAAGTAAATCTCTTTAAGGTTTTGATGTCAAACGTCCATGAAATAATTCTTAAGGGATGTCTGAAGGAATGTCCAGTCCTTCATAGCTCATGGTGGAGGAACTGATTGTGTTAGCGCACAAAACCCAAGCTGTTCTCACTTAAGGCATAAAGACAAGGGCATTGTGTGTGTGCATGTGTGTGTGTGTGCATGCACGTGCACATGTGCCATGAGGTAGATATCAGATCTCCACCCCTCACTTTTTTCCAATGGTAAGAGGTCTAAGCTTTAATGACCACACAGACCTGCACTAATGTGTGAAAGAAGGAGATATTACTCATCTAATGTGAGTTCAGATATCTGCAGACTGACTAACGTACCCCTGTTGCCTTGCTCTTGTTTCATAAACGTTAGAGTTGTCTCCTTAGCTCCCCAAAGCTTAGTCCAGTGCTTTGTACAACAGTATTATTTCTTGCAATTGCATGAATGAGTATCTTATCCAAGAGGAGCATGCATCTATGTGTCTGTTCTAATTATTCTCCATTTCTCACCACTCTTGTGGTATGGAAGAACTTATTCTGTGGTGAGAAGTGAAGTTGCTCAGTCATGTGTGACTCTTTGCAATCCCATGGACTGTAGCTTACCAGGCTCTTCTGTCCATGGAATTTTCCAGGCAAGACTTCCCGACCTGGGGATTGAACCTGGTCTCCAACATGGCAGGCAGACGCTTTACCCACTGAGCCACCAGGGAAGTGCCTATTTTGTGGTAGGTACTGAAGAAAAAGTTAAAAGCATCATCTGATCCACTTAAAGATCTAAATTGAAAGCAAAAGAGATTTTTTAAATGACTAATTTAATCAAAAGCATAATTATCAAAGTTATGAGCTCAGAATCAATGAGAGGCTAAGGGTCAGGCTTCAGAGTGTCAGAGGGCTAGAAAAGTAATTAAATAAAATAAAAAGCAGGGTCCAGAGGCATAGAACTCAGCCTACCACAGTAACTTAGCAGTTACGGTGTCTTTTGCAATTACTGTTCAGATGTGAACTTTCCAACCATTTCTTTCTATCCTGTGTAGCTTACAACTGAGAGAAAGCACCGAATTGGTCAAAATAAATCCATGTGTTATTCTCTGCCTCTACTGGACTGAGGCAATAAGGATCCAGTGTCTTCTGCTTCTTTCAGATAAGGTGTAAGCCTAGATTTTTTCCTACCATTAAAACTTCACAGAGATAACTTCTGAATAGGAAGTGAAGCATTATGAGGGAGAGTAAATGGATTCCAGGAGTAGGAGATGGCAACCTACTCCAGTATTCTTGCCTGGAAAATTCCATGCACAGAGGAGACTGGTGGGCTACAGTCCACGGGGTCACAAAGAGCCGGACATGACTGAGTGACTGAACACACACACAGGAAATTAAAAAATATATGTGTGTGTGTGTGTATATATATATATATATATATATATATATAGTAACATATACATAATAACTGATCATGATGATTAACTTTGTAACCCATGCTTTTCTTATTCCTAAATAAACAAACAGTGGGAAATGGAGTATATGCATACACCCAATGTTTCCAAAGAATATTCTATTCTGATACTTTTATTCTAGTAACCTTATTGCTACATTATGCATTCAATTTATATTCATGACAAGCTTCTTTTTCCTTGCGGTTTGTGAAATGAAAATAAATATTTATGAAATCACCTTTGTTCTGCTTTCCCCATAGTCTTTGAAATAGCAAGGAAGTTTGTTCCTGCTAATAGTTTTTTTTTTTATTACCCTGTACTAGTAAATTCCTCAACAGCAAAAAGTTTGCTTTGCTTACTACTGTACACTCAATGTCTAGAACAGAGCTTGGCACAAATGCTCAATAAATACTTGCTGAATGTTGATTTCTTAAACGTGTTCATTCCAGAATGCTAATTGAGCCACTGCTTATAACAACACAACAAAAATGGGAACAGTCTATGTATCCAGCAGAAGGGAAATAATAAATATTGTTTGATGGATAAAAATCTATGAGATGTGCATGATATGTCAAATTTTTTAAAAAATGAGTTACCAAATGAAGAACAATATATCATAGTTTTTAAATATTAAGAATATACATAAAAGTAGTGATAGAAAAAATGTATTAAAATGTTAAGACAGCTTAGTATTAAGAGTGAGTTTGGAAGGAAAGAATAAGAAAACTACTTTCACTTCTTATTTTACATAATTTCTTTAAAAAATACTTTTATTATTACAATAGCATGACACGTGCTTTGTAAAAAGTAAGTGCTGATAAGGAGGACTAAAAAAATTAAAACATCCTTATCTTTTAAAAATTAAAACACAGATCTTTATCACTGGGCTATCTACATAAAGATATTTTTTAAACCAAAATGAAATCATTCTGTACATAAGGCTTTTCTAGTAAATAACACCTATATTTTCATTTCAGTAAATTTTCATCTGATCTAATACAGGAGAAATATTTGAAATTGTCTTCATCAAAATTAAAGTTTTGTTCTTAGAAAGACATACCTAAGTAAAACAAAAAGGCAAGCTCTGTGCTGATAGAAAATATTCATGATACATACATTTATCTGACAAAAACCTTCTATCCATAATATATAAGGAATTCTTACTACACATTAATAAGAAGATAACAAACCCCTTAAAATAAACTAGCAAAATATGTGAACAGTAAACCAAAGAAAATATATAAAAGGCCAAAAAGTATATAAAGAGATACCAATGTCATTAGTCATGAGAAAATCAAATTAAAACCACAATGAAATTCCACTAAGTTCTACCTACTAGAGTAACCAAAATTAAAAAAGAAAAAATTACTGACATTACCAAACAGTAGCCAAGATGTGAAGCAAGTGAAACTATCATATATAGTAGTGAGAATATAAAATGGTACAAATCATTTGGAAAAGAGTTGGTCAATTTCTCATACAGTTTAAAATGCATTTTGCAAATTACTCAGCCATTCTTCTCCCAGGTTTCCCTCAAGAGAAATCTAAACTCATGTCCAAAAAAGATTTGTGTATGATGTTCATAGAGGCTTTATTTATAAGAGCCCCAAACTTGACCAATGGTATTAAAAATTGATTCTATATGGAAAATAGCACATCACTTATAGAGGGCAACTCCAAAGCCAGTCTGAGGCAATGAAGGACTTCTCAATATCCTGCTTTTCCAGATAGAATGGAAACATCATGGGAGTCTCAGCCTTCATGTAGGCTATCAGACTGTCTAACTAAGCCTAGACTTGGTGGTCCTGTCTGAGCCCTCTCACTCAAATGTAGGATTAGAATGTCTAGGTTTGATTTCACAGAGCCTTTTCTCTGTGTAACCCAGTCGTGTTTTATTCCACTTCAGATTTAGATTTCTGTGGTGTAGAGAAGAGAGAGTAGATTTAGAGTCTGAAAAACTTAGTTTCTCTTTGACTTAGTGTCTCTCACGTTCTTATACACAGACATACACGCAAATAATGTTTGGCTGCACTGGACTGGTAATCTAATACAAACAAACTCACAGGGCTAGTGTGAATACTACATGAGATAAACCACAAAAAAATTGTTTTTCAAAATGGAAAGAGCTCCACCAGTATTCGATCTTAGCTGCAATCCTCAGGAGTGATGGTGGTAGGCTTCATACAAAGTAGATTGCCCCTGGCTACCTGACATTCTGCTATAGGAACAAAACAAAGTTAACAGGAAGCTAGGACTTTGAAAAGTATAAGGTCTAGTAAATAGCCTCTTGTTCTTAAGGCAACCCCAGGACTTTAAAGGTACCAAGTGTTGTTTTTCTTTTGGAAATGCTGCCCGTTAGGTGTTGGAACTAATGACACGCATGGCTAAGGATCTATTTCCTATATTGTGAAGTCATCCCTGAAAATACCATTTCAAGTGGCAGAACTCCAGGGACCAAGGGCATATGAGATTTCTGAGCTCACTCACTAGCTCAGCATAACCCCTGGTTTCACTTTAGACCTAGTGGGAGAAACATGGTCACTGAATTGTGAGGCTTTGGAGCTTTCCAGGCTAAAGGAAAAGAGAGAAGTAAAAAGAGCAATAAGGAGATGGATTCATGGAAATTTGGAACTTTCCATAAGACACCTTAAAGATGTAGACATAACGTTTTAGAACACCTTCAAATTATAAGTAAAGTGGGAAAGTTGGGAAAAGGGAAGAAATAACTTCCCCAAGACAAAGCTGACCAACATGTTAGTCTTAGTACTTTCCTTCTCATCATTGTTGATGTTGTTGAATTTTCACCAGCTAACAATACACCAGCACCAATATCTAAAAAGGCATTGAGTCTAAATAGTGAAATCAATTTCCTAGTTTTTCAGTTCTGTAAATTCAAAATGCCATTTGTCAAGTGTGTTGAAAATGAGGACCATTCTGTATTGCCTCTGTGATTTCAGTTCATGTGGACAAGATTTCTGCGGCAGTCATCATTTTATGCACTATCTTTCCATATGTAAATATACAGTTTGGATATTTTATATCTCATATTAACAAATTGACAAATGGGAGACATTTCATTGGTCAGCTCACTTGTTTCTGCTTTGAGGTACAGAAATGAACATAGTAGATTTATCCCATGCAGAGACAGTGTGGTGAACTGGGAGAAAAATAAACACAGAGGCTACCAGCTCTGCCATTTACCATGTATTCAGGTATAACATGAGCTTCCCAGGTGACTGAGTGGTAAAGAGTCTGCCTGCCAATGCAGGAGATGTGGGTTTGATCCTTGAGTCAGGAAGAGCCCCTGGAGAAGGAAATAGCAACTCACTCCAGTATTCTTGCCTGGGAAATCCCATGGACAGAGGAGCCTGGCAAACTACAGTCCAAGAGTTGGGCATGACTTGGCAACTATACAACAACAAATCAGGTATAGCATACCCAGATTCACTTATTGTGAGATGTTTTCATTTGAAAAACAAGCCTAAGTCTTCTGCAACACTGAGATACATTACACTGCTAATCGGCAACCTGAGGATTGATGATTGGGTCCTTGACAGTGTTGACCCACCAAATATCACCACATTCTGAACCTTAATGTTGTGAAGATCAGATCGTCATTTACTTAGCCATTGAGGACTTTATGCATGTCTGAATCTGATCTCATCTGCTCCCTAAGCAGGTCTCCTAGCAGTTCCTCCAACAAGCCAAGTACGCTCCCACATCTGAACCTATCCATCTGTGGTTTCCTCTGTTTGGACAGCTTGTTACACAGCAACCTCCCTTTGGCTTTGGCTCACAATTCACTACCTAGAGGTGTGTCTTGAAAATCCTACATAAAATAGTGCCCTGCTCCACTCACTCTTTGGTCTCTTTCTCTAATTACTCTGCTCTATCTTTCTTATAGCCTGTATTGCCTGGCAAGCTTTACATTTATTTTACTAAGCACTATCCATACATAATGCCATATTATTATATATCTTCAGGTATCTAAAAATGTAAGATTATCAAGGACAAAGAGCCTGTCAGTTTGACTCACTGCTATATTCCCAGTATTCAGAATAGTACTTATCACATAATTCACATTAACAAGTATTTGTTGAATGAATGAAAAAAAAAAGGCAAATTTTCTGGGGGTTCAAAATGCTCAGGTGATATTTAAAATTTTCTTATTATAAGTTTATTGCAGACCAAGTGAAGAGTTGATAGACATTGAAGTATTATAATGTTATAAATACGTGAACCGTGAACTTCCTGATGTTCAAGCTGGTTTTAGAAAAGGCAGAGGAACCAGAGATCAAATTGCCAACATCCACTGGATAATCGAAAAAGCAAGAGAGTTCCAGAGAAACATCTATTTCTGCTTTATTGACTAGGCCAAAGCCTTTGACTGTGTGGATCACAATCAACTGTGGAAAATTCTGAGAGAGATGGGAATACCAGACCACCTGACCTGCCTCCTGAGAAATCTGTATGCAGGTCAGGAAGCAACAGTTAGAACTGGACATGGAACAACAGACTGGTTCCAAATAGGAAAAGGAGTATGTCAAGGCTGTATATTGTCACCCTGCTCATTTAACTTCTATGCAGAGTACATCATGAGAAACGCTGGACTGGAAGAAACACAAGCTGGAATCAAGATTGCCAGGAGAAATATCAATAACCTCAGATATGCAGATGACACCACCCTTATGGCAGAAAGTGAAGAGGAACTAAAAGCTTCTTGATGAAAGTGAAAGTGGAGAGTGAAAAAGTTGGCCTAAAGCTCAACATTCAAAAAACGAAGTTCATGGCATCTGGTCCCATCACTTCATGGGAAATAGATGGGGAAACAGTGGAAACAGTGTCAGACTTTATTTTTTGGGGCTCTAAAATCACTGCAGATGGTGACTGCAGCCATGAAATTAAAAGACGCTTACTCCTTGGAAGAAAAGTTATGACCAACCTAGATAGCATATTCAAAAGCAGAGACATTATCTGCTGACTAAGGTCCATCTAGTCAAGGCTATGGTTTTTCCTGTGGTCATGTATGGATGCGAGAGTTGGATTGTGAAGAAGGCTGAGCCCCGAAGAATTGATGTGTTTGGACTGTGGTGTTGGAGAAGACTCTTGAGGGTTCCTTGGACTGCAAGGAGATCCAACCAGTCCATTCTGAAGGAGATCAGCCCTGGGATTTCTTTGGAAGGAATGATGCTAAAGCTGAGGCTCCAGTACTTTGGCCACCTCATGCAAAGAGTTGACTTATTGGAAAAGACTCTGATGCTGGGAGGGATTGGGGGCAGGAGGAGAAGGGGACGACCAAGGATGAGATGGCTGGATGGCATCACTGACTCGATGGACGTGAGTCTGAGTGAACTCCGGGAGTTGGTGATGGACAGGGAGGCCTGGCGTGCTGCTATTCATGGGGTCACAAAGAGTCGGACATGACTGAGCAACTGAAGTGAACTGAACTGAACTGAAAAACGTACTGGACGAATTTTTTGCATGTACTCCAGAAAGTTTTAGCAGAAATATGATGTTTAGAAATTCCCAACAGAGTTCATAAATGGATGTGCCCTCAAAATTCCCCCTTTTATTTCTAGAGCCAGCTGGCATCTAAGATCTTTTGAAAGAATGTATGAATTTGGATTTATTTTGGCTAAATTATATTCTAGGCTTTGCAAGAACTGAGCTATGAAATGGTGGCAAAACTATTGTAAATCTCGCTATGACATCTTACCCTGAAATATGCATAATCAAATAGTGCTAAAGGTGGTCCTCTGACTGAAGCATAACTTTCTACATAACTATATTTTAGATATCAAACTTTGTGAACTTGTTTCTTTATTGCTTTTCTTAACTGAAAGGCCAGAAATCAGTTTTTCTGAGACCCTTCTCATGGTGATTAAAACAGTGTTGGAATTCAGACAAATTATTTTTTATCAAGGTAACAGGGCAGAGTGAAAGTTGGTTAATAACCACATTGTGAGGTGTGAGAATTACCCTATTACTATTAGGTGAGAATTAACTGATTGTTTTATAGTTATTCCAATAGGAAATGTAAAAGTGCTGACTTCAAAAAAGCACTTGCCTAATCCTAATGATGGATAGTAAATGATCTATGATGTATGTCTACATACTCATTTTACCAGAGAAGCAGAATTAAGATATTAAAGTACTATCTCAATAAAAAGCACCGTTGATCAAAAATCCTGACTTGATTGTGAAATGCTGAGTTCTCCAATCTCTTACTTCACTGGGAGCAGAGCAGAGAGTGAAGACAAGCTGCTACAAGAGGACAGCTTTGTTTGTTTTGCCTTCTACCAATGCCTAACATTCCATAGAAAAGCAGTAATAACCAGAAATGTTAAAAAAAGATCTTCTTTTTACTTTAAAAAGAATAATTACCAGTAAATCTTCTTAGTAGCTAAATAAACCTTTCTAACGACTTTGAAATCTTTGCTATTAAGAAAAAGTGAGTCCTAGTCTAACCTTCTCAATACCCACTAATGGAAACTGTTTTTTTTTTAACTTAATTTTCCTTAATCCTATTGACATAAGTGGAAGCTCCCAATTCATAATTCATCATTTATTATTTATTAAACTTAGAAGGTTTTCCCTAAATGTAATAGATGCTGATGAGAAATACGGCAATGTCTTGTACGTTCTAAGTAAAACATATTGAAAGGAGAGGGAATAATAAGAGAGGGAAAAAATCCTAAGGAAGCAAATGCAAAAACTGTATTAAATTCCAAAATATGTACACAGATATACAGTAATGCATTACATGACTGCATACATTAATGTTTCTGTAGTTTTAGAGGGAGACACACAAGTAAGAATGGGATTTTTCCACTTACTACCCATGTGACTTTAGCAGGAGGAGCTAAAAAGCCTCTTGATGAAAGTGAAAGAGGAGAGTGAAAAAGTTGACTTAAAGCTCAACATTCAGAAAACGAAGATCATGGCATCTGGTCCCATCACTTCATGGGAAATAGATGGGAAAACAGTAGAAACAGTGTCAGACTTTATTTTTGGGGGCTCCAAAATCACTGCAGATGGTGACTGCAGCCATGAAATTAAAAGACGCTTACTCCTTGGAAGAAAAGTTATGACCAACCTAGATAGTATATTCAAAAGTAGAGACATTACTCTGCTGACTAAGGTCCGTCTAGTCAAGGCTATGGTTTTTCCTGTGGTCATGTATGGATGTGAGAGTTGGATTGTGAAGAAGGCTGAGTGCCGAAGAATTGATGTGTTTGGACTGTGGTGTTGGAGAAGACTCTTGAGGGTTCCTTGGACTGCAAGGAGATCCAGCCAGTCCATTCTGAAGGAGATCAGCCCTGGGATTTCTTTGGAAGGAATGATGTTAAAGCTGAAGCTCCAGTACTTTGGCCACCTCATGCAAAGAGTTGACTTATTGGAAAAGACTCTGATGCTGGGAGGGATTGGGGGCAGGAGGAGAAGGGGATGATCAAGGATGAGATGGCTGGATGGCATCACGGACTCGATGGACGTGAGTCTGAGTGAACTCCGGGAGATGGTGATGGACAGGGAGGCCTGGTGTGCTGCGATTCATAGGGTCACAGAGAGTTGGACACGACTGAGCGACTGAACTGAGCTGACCTGAACTAATCTCTGTTGGTCATAGTTTTTTTTAATCTTAACATGCGAAGTTCAATATACATGTAATCTAATAAAACAGAATGTTTCATCCTTTCTTTAAAATTCATTACCTGTCTACACATCCCTTGTTCCATCCTGCTCAGACACAACTTGCACGACAGTTGTATACACACATTTGCACACTCATGTGTACGTGTGTACACTCACAGACACATCTATGTCCATTGTAGGAATGCAAAACAATGTGGAAAAATATTTATCCTGCAAACAACTGAATTTTACTCTAGTTACAGTTGCATATTCTTTCAGTCTAATGACACTATAATATCTTCCATGTCATGCTCAGTATTGTACTATTAATTCTACAGAACAAAGCATGTTAAAAATTTTTCCTGAGAACTAACAAAAATCACATGAAAAATGACTCGTGAGAAAGGTTTAGCTTTTAATGAACAAACTTTCCATAAACTGCCTCTCCATGAATATATACAAATTTATATTTGTCAGAAATTATGTTAAATTATAATATTGGATATAGAGAATCATTATTTCTTATATTTTTATTATGCACCAATCTCTAAATTCAGATTTATCCTATCAGTTGGAATGAATGTTTAAGGAATATTGGTATATTTTGGTTTAAATATGATTATCCTATTAGCTTAGCTAAGAAACTGTACATTATTTATAGAAACCACATATTCATGGTGGTTTCTATGAATCTGCCTTCTAATCTACAATGGATGAGTTAAAAGACTTCAAGTCTAAATTTATGAATCTATGTTTCTTATCATGGGTCTCCTTTGGATCTTCTGTTACTTGCATCTTGAATATGGATATGAGCTTTGCCACTTACTAGCTGTTTAACTTTTCCTTACCTGTAAATCTCAGAAAAAAATATAACATAGAACTAGAATGCAGGTTTCCTGACAAATGGTGCAGTTTTGATTCTGTTAATCTATTTTATGTTATGAGACAGAGAAAACAAAAGAGCTATCTAACTAATCTAGCATTTTAATGGCAGTATTAACCTAATAGAAAATCTTACTGTACCATCAATCTAATATTTTAAAAACGTAAAGGCAATCATAAAAATTCTAATGGTAACTTGTATATTTGACTCAATAATAATGACAAATTTATTACTCTGCCCATGAGCTCATCTCTTATGGATAATTACAAGAAAAAAGTATAGTATACTTCATACCCTATGCATTTTATTTTTTTTCACACATTTAAAACTTATTAATTTAATACATAATTTTCATCCCTTCCACATTTTTCCATTTTTACCCTAGTAATAAGGAAAAAATATGAAAAATTACAAAGAGAGAGAAAAAAATTGAACTGAAATATGCAAGAAGCTTTTGAGTAAATTTTGGAAGGGAAAAAAACTGGAGGCCATTTATAAATGAATATTTGTTGATTATACAGTTTTCAAATATCTTAATGTGAATGTGGTATTTCCTCATGTGAAGTTTTTTATTTTTACTGCTAACTCCAACTGGTCAACGATGAATCTACTTGGCATTATCAAGAGCAGTCAATGGTCATAGAAAACAAACATAATCACCAAAGGAGAAAGAGAAAGGAGTGATAAATTAGGCAATTAGGATTAGCAGATACAAACTGCTACTTCTAAAATAGATAAACAACAAGGTCCTACTATTTAGCTTACTGTGGGGAACTATATTCAACAACTGTGGAAACCATAATGGAAAAGAACATGAAAAATAATATATATGTATGCACTTGGCTGTATACCAGAAACTAACCCAACACTGTAAATTGACTATGCTTCAATTAAAAAAAAAAAAAAAAAAGCAGTCAATGGCATGGCCTGACTGACTTTGAAGTCAGAATACCATTTGCTCCTGGTGGGCTTTTGGCTGGCTTATCTGACCTCCCTAAGTCTATCTTCCGTGTGTACATCAGGGGCATTGATACCACCCTACCAATGAGCTGGGAGAACCAAACGAGACAAGTTACACAATACACTTGGCACAGAGAGTCGCTCAAACAACATGAGCTCCCTTCCTCTTCCCCTAATGCCAGCTGGCTGGCAGGCCACATTAAACAAAAAAGGAAGCTGTGTTCTCCTTTTTCCAGACAGCTGGTAACCCAGACATCACAGGCCTTTACAAACAATGTTGACTTATTTTTGCCACAGCTGATGTGTATATAACGTGTGTTGCCAGTACTCCTCATGGGTTGAGTTCATGACCATGGAATAATTGACTTGTTTTTTCTTTACTGTCCCTCATTTTACGGGACCCAATTGAGGTAAAGTGGCCGTTTCATTATGTTTCGTACATTTCACAGACCTGGAGGACTTCGTTTATTGTCTTGTAATAACACCAACAAAAATGTTTTATACTGTTTTGTCCCCATCCCAGCCCTCTAATGTATCTCCTGTTAAGCCTTCCAATCTGTGGATGCAGGTACTGGGAAACACAGGTTCAATACCTTGCCCAGCATCACCTGGGTAAAAGGGACAGAGTTGGGATTTGAACTGATACATCCTGATCACAGAAGCTATGCTCTAAATTCATGGAAGTGAAAATGAGAGAGCTTGATGCTCCCATGGAGTGAACACAGGCTTTAAACTCCCATCTGCTTTCCACTGCACAGAGGTCAGGGTATAGAACACACCACCGAATACCAGAATGATGGCAATTATGCACTTATTTAAAAAGAAAAACTCTGGAATTTCCTCTTGAGCGATACATATGCATCTTCTCTTTTTTTTAAAATTTTAAATATTTAGTTGGCTGTGCCAGGTCTTAGTTGTAGCATGCAGGGTTTTCGATCTTTATTGTGGTGTGTGGGATTTTTTTTTTTAACTTGTGGTACAATCTAGTTCCCTGATCAGGGTTTGAACCCAGACTCCCTACATTGGGAGCATGGAGTCTTAGCCACTGGACCACCACAGAAGTCCTTGCATCTCCTTTCATACCACTCAAGTAGAGTGCATGTTTAATAGGCAACATGGTTTAGAAGTGGTCAACAGAGGATGAGATGGTTGGATGGTATCACTGACTCAATGGACATGAGTTTGAGCAACCTCTGGGAGATAGAGAAGGATGGGGAAGCCTGGCATGCTCCAGTCCACGGGGTCGCAAAGAGTCGGACACAACTGAATGACTGAACAGCAACCACAAAAATATTCAGTGGTTTCAGAGGCACATTCCTCCTCTTTTGGGTCTCTGCTACCTATGGGGAAAGGGTAGCATAAGCTGGCTTGTGTGTAAGTGCTTAGACTAGTGCCTGGTACACAGTGGGAACTCTATTAATTATTTACTATTTTGTTAACATTTTAATGTTATTATTATCATTTACAACCCAGAGGCTGCATAACATAGTGTTTAAGAGCCCAGATTTGTGAACCATGCTGGCTGGGTTCTGACTTCAAATGCACTCTTAACTAGCCAAGACCATGGCTAAGTTGTTACTTAACCTCTTCAATTTCCTTACCTATGAAATGAGAATAATAGAGCTTATTGCATAACCACAAGAATTACTGGGAATAGTTTCTGGTTTACATAAGTCCCATACATGTATTATATTTTATTACTGTTATCATCAATTTTATCTATCTTACTATAGGAATAGTTTTGTTTATTCATTTGTTTTCCTTTGTTTGTTGTTTTTTTTGGGGTTTGGGGGCCCTGATGCCTAGTTGGTGGAACTTAGTTCCCTGACTAGGGATCAAACTTGTGCCTGCTCCAGTGAAAGCATGAAGTCCTAATTGCTGTACCACCAGGAAAGTCTCAATTTTTGTTTTTACTAGAATTCTTCAAATGAAACTGGACACAAAAGTCTAATATACATAAAGCAGATTTTATATTGTATAGCAATGTGCATAAAGCCAACACTGGATAAATGGGGGTAAGAATTTCTTCCTCTGACCTCACCCTAGCACACCCGCACAAAAGGCAACATTCCGGGAGCACATTTCATTCAGCAGTGTTAAACAGTCCTGGGCACCAGCAGGGTGCTCCTTGGCAGGCTATAAAGTTGAATTGAGGAGGGTTGATTAAGCAACAACTTAAGAGCTCCTGGCCTCTTTTGACTTGAGGCTAATTGAGTTTGGACCCGACTCGGCTATTTGATAGTTGGGAAGTAATTCCATCCCTTTAACACTCAGTTGTTTCCTCCTTTGCTGTGAGATGGAAATGACCCTATGACCACTTCATAGGGTTGTATTTGGGTAAATAAAAATTTAGTGTAAGTATTTATATCATCTCAATGACACACAAGCCCCAAATTATTGGTGTTCAAATAATCTAAAAAGAGAATTCTTCCATCACTGCTTCCTCTTTGAATACTTGTCCTCAAAAAAAAAAAATGAAATTATATGAAAGGATTGTACTTTTATAATAACATCTTCTACTTTCACCCATCTGGTAGAAATAGGAAACTAATGTACTGCATTTGTTTAAAATAGGAGTTATCAGTAGTTGATTTTGGAGTTTCAAAATCTGCCCATACTTCCTATTTTAAGTAAACAACCTAATTTGGATACATCAAAATTTGCACTGAAAAGCAAGCAGGTACACATTTTGAAAACTACATATTTTAATAAATATATACCAATGTTGAAAACCATGTGTGTGTGTGTGTTTTTTTTTTGACTGTCCAATTCTTTTTTTTTTAATTTATTTATTTTTTTAATTTTAAAATCTTTAATTCTTACATGCGTTCCCAAACATGACCCCCCCCTCCCACCTCCCTCCCCACAACATCTCTCTGGGTCATCCCCATGCACCAGCCCCAAGCATGCTGCACCCTACGTCAGACATGGACTGGCGATTCAATTCTTACATGATAGTATACATGTTAGAATTCCCATTCTCCCAAATCATCCCACCCTCTCCCTCTCCCTCTGAGTCCAAAAGTCCGTTATACACATCTGTGTCTTTTTTCCTGTCTTGCATACAGGGTCGTCATTGCCATCTTCCTAAATTCCATGTGTGTGTGTTTTAACAGAGCTTAAAATTATACCTTTTGAATATTTAAAATTATCTCTCATTCATATTAACTAAATCTCAGTTGCTTAAACCTGGCCTGACATTAATTACAATAGAAAGCTCCATTATGCACTCTCCCTCAAGAATAGGAAGCAACATGAAACAAAAAGATATATGTTAGAGTGACTGAATTCACTAGGAAAAAGAAGAGAAACACAAGATCTCTATCCCCTTTCACATCTGAAAAGCATTTTAGAAGTTGAAAAGAAAGTTCCTATTCACAGAATTTATACAGTTTTCAATCACTAGCCCTGAAATATGAACTTGAATTAGGATAAATGAATGCAAGATTTCTAGTCTGACAATATCGTCTGAAAGCCTTCCCAGTAAGAAGACAAAATATGACAAGAAACTGAGGGAAACTATCAGTGTGGCCAATGCAAACAAAGAATTGTGCCCTGTTATGTGGCTCCATCCTATTTGATGTTCAGTGAATCCTTTCACACTATTTAAAAAAAAAAAAAAAAAAAAACTGCCAAGGATCCTCCCTGTCTCCTAGAAGCTGTATTAATAGAGACTCAACCGAACCCATTTTGAGAGTAAGGATTTACAAGCTGCAGGGGACTCCAATATGGGCTTCCCTGGTGACTCAGAGGGTGAAGAATCTTCATGCCAATGTAGGAGACATGGGTTCGATCCCTAAGTTGGGAATATCCCCTGGACTAGGAAATGGCAACCTACTACAGTATTCTTGCCTGGAAAAATCCCACAGACAGAGGAGCCTGGCAGGCTACAGTCTAGGGGCTTGCAAAGGGTTGGACATGGCTTAGTGACTAAACAACAACGAAAGAAAGAGACTGCAGTGTACTTTGTCTCTCTTTGTTCAGTTACTCGAAAAACCAATTGTGGTAGAAGTTTCCTCTTTTATTTGGTCTTTGATCACAGATTATCTGCTAAAAAAGATGAAAATATGTAGACATTCAAATGAGTTGATGGACACATCACTTACTTATACTTCTTATAGCCACAGTTTCATGAGAGTGTTTTTCATCATGAGTCACTAAATTTTGAAAATGCATACTGTACTGATCATACAGAAATAGGCCCTATTGAATGAAAATATTCTATTGAACTGTCATTCTAGATTCAATTTAAAATGATTCCCCATGTCCCTTGAGCACTTTTGAATTTAACGTTAGTTTTCCTAAGTAATTTTTTTTTAATCAAAGTTTACTTCTGTTTATTCTGTCATGTGTTTTCATTTTTGCTTTTTCTTATTTTTTTCCCCCCAGCCAGATACAGGTTTCTTAAGAAAGGTACTTTATACCTTTTAAGTTAATTTCAGGTAAATTAGTATTTATTTTGCATCTGCTTTGGTCAACAGATTGGAATTATTTTATCTCAAAATTATTTTATTCTCAAAAAATGTTAGAATTACAATCAGAGATATGTATATTTAGTGCTTTATCTGTAGTGATAAAGAAATTCTGTGTGAACTGTTATCAGGGATTCAAATTTGAGAAAATATTGATAAAAGGTGTGAACCACTAGAAAATATCTATCCTCTGATATTCAAATTTTAATCAATATAGACACTTTCCTCTCTGAGAAAGGTACTTGGAAGCAAGAACCATGTTAAGTAATACCAGTTTACAAATTGCTGTTTTTCATGTTTAGAGATAATTTGTGTGATTATTTCTGTTGAGTTCATTCTGTTTCATTACAATTTCCCAAAGCTGTGGGTGTAGCTAATATTTCATTGCCCTTGTGTGTTTCCCCTTCCCTCTGGAATTAAGTATACGTCAAACATGTATTGCTTCCCAGGTGGCAAAGTGGTAAAGAATCCACCTGTCAATGCAGGAGACACAGGAGATGGAGATACAGATTCAATCCCTGGGTCAGGAAGATTCCCCTGGAGCAGGAAATGGCAACCCACTCCAGTGTTCTTGCCTGGAGAATCGCATCGACAGAAGAGTCTGGCAGGCTACAGGCCATGGACTCACAAAGAATCGGACATGACTGAGCATGCACGTGCATTTATTAGCTGCCATGTAAGGCAATTAGTTGTTCATGAGAATGCCATTGACAATACTCGGGTTGTGGCAACTGACCTATGTTTTTTCATTAGAACTGCGTTTAGACCAGAACATCAGCAAAAAAATAAAAACAAGGAACTCAGTTCAGCCAGAGGCAGATGCAAGGAGAGGAAGAGCAGACATCATCCTCATGTGGATGATGAAGACAACAGGTGCACAGAGACAGCAGGTAAATGGAGGGGGTGTGGAATGAGTGACGAAGAGGTGAGGTATGGAAAGCATTTTTTTTGGTGTATGGATGAAAAGGAAATGTGCCTGAAAGATCACAGACCCAAATACTTTTCCCCCAGTACTAGCAGATTTTGTTTTTCCCTCAATGGACCTTATTTTAGCATTAAGTTGTATAACTCAGCTAGCTGAGTCAACTTAAACTATAGACCAGGTTGGCAGAAAAAAAAAAGCAACGTATACAAGCAAAGGAAATGTAGGAGAAAACATGAGCACTCTCTGTATATAGTGATCTGAGTTTACTCCTAAGGGATAAGCTACAATGAAGTAAATTAATGATAATTGAAGTTTAACTTCTAAAGATATCCCCAGAGATAAACATCCCCTTAAAAATTAATTGCCATAGCTGTGCTGGAATAATGGCCTATACTTGCTGAGTACACATATTAATGGGGCTTCTGCATATAAACATTATTCTTTTTTCTTCTCCTCCTTGGCATTTGCAGGTTGTGCTTCTATTCTATGAGCTAGAATAGCTCCTCTCAATCTTTACTGTATAAATAAAACATGAGGTTTTAGGTAAAGACGCAGAGTTTGTTTCAGTGGACCCTTAGATGAGGCTGAAGGTTCTGTATTCCTAACCAGCTCAGAGGTGATACTGATGCTGCCAATCCATTGACCACACTTTGGACAGCACTGACATAATAAAACAGCTGGTCCTATTCTCTGAATTCTCCCTGGTTTTCTTTTTGAATTATTTATTTATTTATTTGGCTGCACCAGGTCTGAGTTGTGGCACGTGGAACCTTTTAGTCATGGCAGTTGCAGCATATGGGTTCAGTTCCCTGAACAGTGATAGAACCCGGGGCCCTTTCTTTGGAAACACAGAGTTTCAGCCACTGAACCAGTGGGGACGTCCCTTGTCATCACCTCACTCAAGCCAATGTTATGAGCTGAATTGTGTCTACCCCGCCAAAGAAAGATATGATGAAGTTCTAACCCCTGGTATCTCACATTGTAAACTTATTTGGAAATAGAAAGGGTCTCTACAAAGATAATTAAGTCAGTAGAGTAGGCCCTCATCTAATATGACTGGTGTCCTTACAAAGAGGGGAACTTTGGACCCAGACACAGAGACTCGCAGAAGGAAGATGATGTAAAGACACAAGGATAAGATGGCTACCTACAAGCCAAAGAGAGAGGCCTGGAACCGATCCATTCCCAGTAGCCTTCAGAAAGAGCACTGACCTGCCAGCAGCTTGACTTTAGACTTCCGGCCTCCTGAAGTATGAGACGGTACATTTCTGTTGTTTAAGCCACCCAGTTTGTGGAATTTTGTTATGGCAGCCTTAGGAAAGTAGTACAGATTAGTATTAACAGCTTTTCCCTGACACCTTTCTCCTCTGTGACACTTATGAACCATTTCAGCACACCACTAAACTTAGTACAACGTCAAGAATGGGAGGGCGACACTCCACACACAGATAAGGTAACACAGAGGGGTAGGCCACGTTTCTCAGGTCTGCCCAAGACAAAAGCTTGGATTGGCCCTAGAGTTGTTGCAGGCATTAATCATGGAACAGGTTAAATCTACTGTCTGGGTTAGTTCTCCTTGTGTGTGTGTGCCTGCTAAGTTGCTACAGTCATGTCCGACTCTGCGACCCCATGGACTGTGATCTGCCAGGCTTCCCAGGCTTCCATGTGATTCTCCAGGCAAAAAAAACTAGAGTGGATTGCCATGCACTTCTCCAGGGGATCTTCCCGACTGAGGGATCAAACCTGCATCTCTTTCGTCTCCTGCATCAGCAAGCGGGTTCTTGACCGCTACCACCACCTAACACTCAAAGGACATAGCCTCAGACTTTTGTGAATCCCTAAATTCTCAAATGCTTCTATAGAGAATAATTTCCTTCAGAAAATGAAACTTGGAGTGGCCCTTTAATAATCCTATATGCATAGACCTAAAATAAATTATAAAGGCACTGAAATGGTTTTATACATCATTTTGTTGTTGTCGTTGTTGCTCTTGCTATTTAGCACATCTGGTGGACTTCTTTTTACTTAGATCATTGATACTGCCAAATTTGCACTCCATCATTTATTCAAAATTGCCCTTGTCTATGAATTCCCAGTTGTTTCTACCTCTTCACATTGTGCTTCATACCCTACAAAGGGCTTTTCTTTTTGAAGCCACTTTTCTGCAATGAACCAAAGCTGTTCTATTTTTGTTTTTAAATCACACTATGAAAGTTACTAAGTTTGCAGTGAATACAAGTGGAAAGACAATCCATATAGATTTTTATGTGAAAAGAGTAGGAAAGAATGGGGTAAACTGATCTTACTCAGTAGCTAAATGATGGGTCTGGACAAATCAGTCTCACTCCAAACATGATTCACATACATTCCTCAGCAAAGTGACAAATTACTCAAGATCTTTGCATTCACTTTAAAACAGTAAAACACAAGCTTCCAACGTCTGTGAAAGTCAAGGGTGGGGAGTTCTTGATTTTGGTACTTAGCCATGTCTGAATATAGTTCATCTCATTTTTTAAGCTCTCTGTGGTTCCCAACTGGGGGTAGTACCACTCCCTGAAGGGATGTATGGAAAAGTGTAGGAGCGTTTGAGTTTTCACAAGAAATGGAGGGAGTTATTGGCATTTAATGGGCAAGGCCTGGGGAAACTAAATAAAGCAAAGCAAGAGATAATAAATCTTTGCCCCTCACCAAACGCCTGTAGCTTCTCTATGTTGAGGTCCTCCACCCATTTGGACATTTCTTTAAGATTAATGGTCTTTTACAGTTTGTGCTCTGGGTTCACCTCTTGACTTCTACCAGAAACCATGCTGACTTCACAGGTTTCTTTGTCTCTGATTTAACAGGTGTGTCATTCCTTTGCATGTTCAAAGAATGCTGGTTTCTCACCCCCTTCACTTATGGGCTGTAATAAAGAACATACTGTGTAACTAACATATCTATTCTGGATTGCTGCTGTTGTTTTAGCATTATAGACAAACCTAACACTGTATTTCAGACAGGATATCTTGAAGATGTTTTTAAGCATTCTTTTTACAACTATCCAGCTCTCTCCACTATTACGGTTATGGTCTCATTTCCTCCTTTTTTATTTCTTTCTTCAAACACAAATAAGCACTTGCTCTAAGACATGGTGTTAAGACTCATGGAAGAAGGTTACATATAATAATAATCAGATCTTCCTTCCAGTATAGTCAGATTTACCATCTTTTATTTCTCATTATTTATTTTCCTCTTCTCCCTGATAACTTTTCCCAACTTTGAGCTTTTGTCTGATCTGAAAAAAAAAAAAAACACTCCTCCACAAAACTGTGGCAATTATATTTGCTAAAATATCTCCTTTCACATGTATATTGATTAGTTTTTTAATGATTTTTCCCACCAAAAAACAAGTCTACATACATATTTTATCATTTTAACCTTAAAATTTGTAATGTATGCTAATGTCAGAGATGTTACAAACTGAAGCTTAAAAGGTTAAACAACTTTCCCACAGTAAAACAACTTGTTCATGGATTTCAAAACAGGTCTAACAGCCCCTAATGCCTGTGTTCTTAATGAATATAAAATATTCCTGATAATTAAAATCACCTTCTTGTGACTGCTAGTGAACTTTATATGCCCTACTTTTAAATCTCAGCATACGCGCTTGACCGTCATCCTCAGCGCCTTGGCTAAATTCATCACGACTGTTTTAGAAAAGCGGTTATACTTTCCAAGTTTCTATTAAAAATAAAAAAAAAAAAGTTTAAAAACTTCCCTGGGTTTCTTAGCTAATACAAAAACCACAGAGCAGAAGTTCCAAATATAACTAGGTAGTCCTCTGTGATTTTTCAGTGTCTGAAGCTTTTGAAGTGCTGTGAATGTGCCTTAATCTGTTGCTAGGAACACTGCACACTGCTCCAAACAGCCTGCCAGTCTGAGAAACCTAGCGTGAATGACATAAGTGTTTCTTTCATCCAGGTCAGAGGATGGTGTGCGGCTATGGGAGGTCAGAGGAGGGGAGGAATTCAGGATCGAGAAAGGAACAAGAGGAAAAGGAAGTGACAAAGAAGAAAGAAGCCACAGACCCTAAAAGAAAAGCTTTCCAACTGAAGCTCTTGTGCTCTTACCAAGCACACTCCCCTTGAGAGCTTTTGGAGTTGGTTCAGTCTAGTCTGACAACAGCTCAGAAGGGCCGGGGCACAGCTGACAATGTTTCGTTCCCTTGTCACCCCATGGAAATCACAGATGAGAAACCTGCCGATCCCAGAGACAGTGAAGCCACTTTGAGACCTCAGTCACGTGTCAGATTTGGGAATCAGGAGAGCTCAGAGCAGAAATCAGTCTCATTTTTTCCCGATACTGGTCTGGTCCCAGGATAAAACACAGAGCATCTGCTTTGGAATGAAAACAAGAAATTAGTGACTTACACGTATCCCTTTCTTTGCCTCCCTTCATCTCAGGATCTTTGGTGTCTGAAAGACACGGAGAATGATGGGGAAGGTGTGTGGAGAAGGAACACTTAGAACACCTCCCCTCTGCTATAACCGTTGCAATTGCCACCAAGCCCAGGCGCCTCTCGAGCAGCAGGCTGTCACTTCTACTCCTGTTCTTGGCTGCTTAGTGATTCGGTCACTGTAGCATCTTCTCTGTGCAAATCAGTACACCAAAGCCTTCTTCGAGTGTGCATGTATTTTCATATTTTACATCTAAATCTTTGACTCATCTAGAATTTACTTTGGGGTAAAAGATAAGCCCTTTTCACCCTCAGATGGCTATCTTGTTGTACCCAATTGTGCTCAGTTGCTCTTTGCGACCCCCTGGACTGTAGCTTGCGAAGCGCCTCTGTCTGTGAGATTTCCCAGGCAAGAGTACTGGAGTGGATTGCCATTTCCTGCTGCAGGGGATCTTCCCAACCCAGGGATTGGAACCAAGTCTCCTGCACCTCCTGCATTTGGCAGGAGGGTTCTTTATCACTGTGCCACTGGGAAGCCAGTGGTACCAATACCTGTTGTCAACTCAGTTATTCTTCCCCCACCGTTTCGAAGTTCCATGTTTATCACACAATAAATTCCCATGGGAAATTCCAGCAACTGGAATGGAGAACCTACATAGGGAGAGGAAGAAAATTCTCTTTCCACTGAAACACCACATGTATACTGTCTCCTTTCCTTCATGTCTAAAAACGACGAAACAGAAATATTACGAGGTAAAATGCCACATTTCTAAGGCATCGTCTTCCTCGATTACAGGTTATTTCTAGCACAGGTTGGTCTCTCCTAATTTGATAAATTAGCTATCCTATTCATCTGCTAAATGTTCTTGATCCCTCTGTGCATTACTGCTGACTCAAGGAGTAGGGCATTATGAATGACAGTTTTGCCAGTTCAGCTGAAACAGAATTGTTACGCAATTTATATATGTCCCTTGCCACATTTTATGTTTCTTTATACTGGCAGCTTGTCGTGGATATTTTTAAGTGACAAGAGACTCATCTTTTGTTTGAGCAGAATAATCAACATCATTTGCTCTTCTTTCCTTAATTTCCTTATTATGAAAATCATACTGGAAACAATGCAGAAGGCTCTTAGGGAATCTGAAGAAAATTCTGCCAATGAGCTCAGGTGACTGAATCATTTATTTATCCATTAAGCAATTATTTATTAACTTGTGTGTGCCAGGAGTTGGTTCCAACCAAAGGTGAACGGTGAGTGCATAAAGTTAAACTTTCTTTAATAATTACAGCCTATTTAAGGATTTTAACACAACTCTAATGTGGAAGCATTTATTGTTAGACTCCAACTCGAATAACATACAGCTGTGTAGGACAAGTAAAATGTGCCTAGTTTTTCAATAAAGAGGATTTAGCCATTTTTGACCTTTGTGTTGTTTTAAAGTATTGAATTTAAAAAACAAAACCAACTGAACCAAAACCTTTCTGGAGTTTACTGGCAGAGGTCGTGGAATTGATGAAGAGGTACATTTCATGTCAAGAGATTGTTCTCCATAGTGGACCAACCAGGTGAATACCAAATTTGGCAAAATGATACTAAGTAATCAATATATTTCTGTTTGGGTGTGTTAGTGTGTATTAGCAATGCCTTTTAATTTTCAGTATTTCTTAATTTTTTTCTTTTTTACTGGAGTATAGTAGCTTTACAATGTTGTGCTAGTTTCAGCAAAGTCAATCAGCTATATGTATACATATATGCCCTCTCTTTTGGATTTCCTTTCTGGAATCTAGAAAAATGGTATGCTGCTGCTGCTGCTAAGTCGCTTCAGTTGTGTCCAACTCTGTGCGACCCCATAGATGGCAGCCCACCTTTTGCAGAGTAGAAATAGAGACACAGACATAGAGCACAAATGTATGAACACCAAGTGGGGAAATGGGAGATGGAATGAATTGGGAGATCGGGATTGATACATATACTCTGCTCTGCATAAAATAGACAAATAATGAGAACCTACTGTATAGCACAGGGCACCTACTCAGTGCTCTGTGGGGACCTAAATTTTCTGTATTTCAAATGTTTTGGCATCTGGGCTTTGTTGACCATAAACAAGCTGCCCTTTCTGCTGCTGCTGCTGCTAAGTCGCTTCAGTCGTGTCTGACTCTGTGCGACCCCAGAGATGGCAGCCCATCAGGCTCCGCCGTCCCTGGGATTCTCCAGGCAAGAACACTGGAGTGGGTTGCCATTTCCTTCTCCAACGCATGAATGTGAAAAATGAAAGTGAAGTCGTTCAGCTGTGTCAGACTCTTCGTGACAGGGCAAGCCAATTCCTAAAGATAGGAAAGACTAACCCAGAGCATGCCTTTTAATGCAAATAAATCAGTTCTGAGCCCTGACCCCAATCAGGTCCTTTATCTGACTCTCACAAGGCACTCATACTCTGGGCTAATATCCATTTGCCCTAGGCATCTCAGGACCAGGTACGTAGACAACTAGAGACTCTCGATACCCCAAAGACTGCTGAAATTATCCCAACGATCCAAGCCTAAGCCTGCTTACCCTACTTTGTCTGTTCTTCCCCAGTTTAATTCAGTTGCTCAGTTGTGTCCAACTCTTTGTGACCCCATGAACCGAAGCACGCCAGGCCTCCCTGTCCGTCACCAACTCCCCGGAGTTTACCCAAACTCATATCCATTGAGTCAGTGATGCCATCTAACCATCTCATCCTCTGTCCCCTTCTCCTCCTGCCCTCAATCTTTCCCAGCATCAGGGTCTTTTCAAATGAGTCAGCTGTTCACATCAGGTGGCCACAGTATGTGTTCTTCCCCAAGGAAAGCACAGTAAAGGCTCTTGCCCACGCTTTCCTCTTTCTCTCTCTCTGCCTTCTGACCAACCCTGGGGCTTCCCTGTGTGGCCCTTCAAGACACAATGTGTCCAGCCTTCTGAAACTGAGTACCACACTGTCTTTGCAATAGCAATCATCTCCTGATCTGTTGTTCTCACTCTATATCTAAATAATAATAAACCCAACATTTTAATTATTTCTTTAATTTCTGAAATCTTTACTTAGTTTTGTTTTTAAATTTTTGACCATGCCACATGGCATGTGGGATCTTCGTTTCCCGACCAGGGATTAAAAACTTGCCCCATACATTGGAAACAGAATCTTAACCACTGGGCTCCCAGGGAAGTCTCCAAAGCCTATATTTTAAAGTTGAGTTCTTATATTAACTTATAAAGGAAAGGAGATACTTCCTTATGGCTACAAAAAATTCCTCTTAATACACTGATGTGTTCTGATAAGAGTTATTCAATGTGCAAACTCCACACTACAGGAGAACAGGAGTGAGAGAAGGGATAGGCTCTAGTGTGTTTTACACTTTATCATAAAATATATTTCTAAGCAGGCTGATCTTGAAAATACTCCATCACAAAAGAACATCTAAGAGTCACTTTGTATTGACTTTGGAGTGTTGGAATAGAATTCTTGAACATTCCCTTACGATCCAAAATGTTTGTAACAGGAAACTCTGCAATAATTTTTTGGTGATGGTTTCTTGGACTTTAGAGATATCTGGAAATTGTAATTTTATTCTCTTGAAGTATTATTCAAATTACATATGGATGAAAATTGTTTGGCTATTAAAATGTAAGGAGCTTAATTAGCTGTTAGCATTTCTTAAAAATTACTTGTTTTGTGTGGTAGAGGGTAGCTATTGGAGGGTCTGGTTAAACATTGGGGTCAGGTTTGAAGCCTGCCCAATGGGGCTTCCCAGTTGGCCCTAGTGGTAAAGAATCCCCCTGCCAATGCAGGAGACGTCAGAGACTTGGGTTCAATCCCTGAGTTGGGACGATCCCTTGAAGGAGGGCATGGCAACCCACTCCAGTATTCTTTCCTGGAGAATCCCATGGATGGAGGAGCCTGGTGGGCTACAGTCCATGGGGCTGAAAAGAGTCAGACATGACTAAAGCAACTTAAGCATGTGCTAGTAGAAATAATTTAAGAGTTGTAAAAACAGGACTTATACTGGTTGTAAAAATGTGTAAAAAATATGGCGATGCGTTTTGTGTGGAGGTCTGTCACAATCTGGGCCCACCTGCTAGCAACCAGACTCTGCCCATCCTGTTTACTTAGAAGACACACTGGATTCAAGACAGATGAGGCAGACCTCTTGAGAAGACCTGTAGAAATGTTTTTCATCACGGTCTCCAGTGAGAACTACCTGCAGCCACCTGCTCCTTCAGCAGCTGCCAGGTTCTTGCAGCCCAGGGGTCCACTAAGCAGTCCAGAGATTATCTGGGCACTCTATAGCCTCAGGGGGACATCTACCAGAAAAACAGATCATACACCCTGCCTTCCATTTTCTTGTCCGGAAACAATCTGGGCCTACTTTAGGGAATCTTGAAATAATAATTAAAAGTTGTGTGAATGCTCATGGCTTCACCTGAATGTACAGTACTTCATGAGGAATTAATAGGCAAAATAGAACTTAATTCCTTAATGCTAAGCTGGTGGCTCAGATGGTAAAGCGTCTGACTGCAATGCGGGAGACCTGGGTTCGTTCCCCGGGTCAGGGAGATCCCCTGGAGAAGGCAATGGCAACCCACCCCAGTACTCTTGCCTGGAAAATCCCATAAATGGAGAAGCCTGGTAGGGTACAGTCCATGTGGTCACAAAGGGTCGGATACAACTGAGCGATTTTGCTTTAAGGTAAAAAAGACAACCGATACTACTTTAAACGAATCCCATATACTACAAATCATATTTAATTTCAATTTACCAAGAGTCTTCATGACAGGGTAACTATGTTGCTACGTGCAAACATTTCTTGATAAAGGTTTCAAAGCCCAGTAGCAGACTAGATGGCTAAGAGCATGAATAGCAGAAACACTAAGTGAGATAGACATGGTCATTGCCTGCCTGGGAGCCATTTATCAATCCATTATTTCCCAGTGATCTTCACACTTTCTGCTCAGAGAGGGAACATTTGTCTCTTGATCTCAGGGAGGTGGGTCTTCCTCCAGGAGGTAAATCATAAATTGCTTTCTTACCCAAGAAGAAGAGATTGAGTGTAGGTCAAAAGAAAGAAGGTTCAGTAAATTAAGGATTTACCAAGTTTAAAGTCTAGAATCAGGTATAAAGCTAAAAGAAGAAAGGAAGAAAGAATATAATGTGTTAAGAAAATTAAGCTTTAAAAGAAAAAATAGAGATAATCATCAAACACATAAATAAAGCCTAATCTTTTCCTTTAACTAGGAGTACTTAATTGCATAGACATAAATGTGTTTGCACAGACTAGCATGTGCTTTGAGGTCAGTACCTATAATCTCTAAATCTTTTTAACCCTCTTTGTATGCTATGGTAAGCTAGTTATCTAAAGAGTAAATGTGGACACTACTTAAGGCATTTCTTGGCTGCTTACACTGATTGTGGTTCATCAAAGAGATGACAAATTTTCTAAGGTGGAAAGTGACCACGGGTACAGATGGACACACCACATTCAAACATATGAGACTGCGCTCATCACAGAGACAGGACTTCTCTGGTGGCTCAGCGGCAAAGAATCTGTCTCCAAAGCAGGAGACACAGGAGACACAGGTTCAATCCCTGTATTGGGAAGATCCCCTGAAAAAGGAAATGGCTACCCACTCTAGTTGCCTGGGAAATCCCAGGGACAGAGGAGCCTAGCAGGCTATAGTCTATGGGGTCGCATGAGTCAGGCAGGACTTAGCAACTAAACCACAACCACCACCATCATAGAGACACGGATACTCTCGTGTTTATAAAACAATGATAAGAGGTCCTCCACTACTTCTTTTCAGTCCTGGTGATAATGCTATGTTACACCCTTTTAAAGGAGCAGTCAGATTTTAGATGGAGGCAGCTGAAAAGTCAAGGTATTAATAGTACAGATTCTAAGCTAATCATGAATTCTTTGTACACCTCAGATTTCATATCTATCATATGAAAATATTTCTGTCCTAAACGCATAGAAAGCAAGACAATGTTAGATTCAAGCATTTTCTGCTCACCATTCCACAGTAACGAAGCCTAAAAGCAAGAAACTGTGAAGAGTGGATCCATGGGGCTCAGCAGTTCAAGTGTATGTAGCGACAGCTGACGTTCTAGTTTAGAAGATCAGTGTCTGACATAATTCAAAAGTGGGACAAAAATTTTTCATATTGTATATTGCCTGTTAAGTGTTTTGAACAATTTCAATGTTTACTGCATTTTAATACATCTTATGTTACTTTATTAGCTTTCCAAATCTACCTAAATGAAAATAAATTTTAAATAAAAATTTTAAATCTATATTTTTAAACAAATTTTAATTTTATCAATCTAGGCAACAGAATTCAACTTGATTAAGACAAATAAGTATATTCCACAGGTAGGCTGAAACCATGTCTTATGAAGAAATTTTGCTCTGGGCTTCATTTCTGCACACTCTGTATTTCCTTAAATATGCTATTGTTCTTTCATTAGACTTCTAAATTTGAGCAGTTGAAGTACTTCTCATATCCCAGTGCACTTACTCCTCATTTTAACATATTGTTTTCCTCTCCCTATAAAATTTGATAGCTTTTCAAACTTTTGCTCGTCCTATTTTCACTACCCAATTCCCAAGAGCTTTCTCTTTTAGAGCATGTGTTTTACTAATACAAATCTCCTATATATTTATTTAGATATAATAATACACTGTATCTCCTTTACATTTTGCATAAGTCCGTTAGGCAGCTAACACAAAAACTGGTGCAGCATTAAGGCCTGTCAGCTTAGCCAAGGGTACATTTTGGATTCCTGTTTTATTCCTAGTAAGCACATACTCCATGTCCCCACATGCCTTCACAAACACACACTGCAGTTGTATTGTCCTCGTGCACACAAAATGCAAACTTCCGAAATTTTAAATATGCTGCTAACAAAAGCTTTGGGAGCTCATTAAATTAATAAAGTACCTCAAAATATAGCTAAGCAAGATTTGTTTTTCTTTTGATTCTCAGTTTCTTTTTTAAAAATTATACCCTCCCCCCACCACACACACACCATTGGCCAAGCATAAGTTTTCATTTCCACAAGCAAAAACACAGAAAACTCCCATGTTACTTTTATCACCAGATCAGACCCTAAGGCACTCTGCTTTCTCCAAAGTTTCACCTACTAAAATATGAGCAAAGAATACACCCCAGCAAGTACTCCAAAACACAGCAATCAGGATTTCTATCGGAAGCAGTTCTCACACGCTTTCAAATCAGCGCTGGAATCCCGTCTATGAACAGCTCTATCATTTGGCAGCAGCGATCAATGAAAGAATCCAAGCAAACGGCACCAAACTGTTCACATCGCAGGCTAAGAACAGCAGTTGGTCCAATCTGTTGCCATAATTTGGACACCGTGCAGCAAATGGATCACGACAGAAAACAATAAATAAAACCACAGACAGTCTAGGTCCTGAATTTGCAGCGACAGAAACCTCCCCAAATGAGCAAACACAATCGACAGCAATACCTGGAAAGTTGTCTCCAAAGTAATGAGAAAGCACCCAGCTCTCACCTTGCACAAACACACACTTGAGTGGTCAGTGACAAATGCAGGCTGCGCTTGCAGGCTGGGAGAGGGAGCCAGCTGCTCCGTCCTGAGCCGCTTAAACAGTTCAGCCCTGCTGCCGCTCGGGTGCTACTCTCTGTTGCTTTCCGACAGTTTCTCCCATGACTCCATCACGCAGGAATGGAAACCAACCGCTGCCCTTGCCCCAGCACTAGCAGGCTCCCCGGGTACTGAGCTCAGGTAAAAATGCTGAGTCGTGCAAGGTCATTGCAAGGTGAACGGGGGGCAAAAGGAATGAACACGGGAAAGGGGGCGACCATCAAGGAAATACTGTAAACTTAAGACACCTTGCTTTTCAAGAGATTTTGAACTCCATAAATCAGAGCTGCAACAATAGTCAGAGAAGCAGTAAATCTGAGAAGCCCCAAATGGCTCAGTGCCAATCTGCTAAGCCAGAGGCACTCTTGAGTAATCTCTCTCTCTTTCTCTCCCCCCTTCCCTCTCTTTATCTGTGTGTGTCATACACACACACACACACATTTGCACACACACACACACACACACACACGGACTTCAGTGTAGCTATTCTACTAGATCAGACATCCATTTTCATGCCAGAAAGTTTTTTGTATACCCTTTTAGTGTGGTTGTTGCCCAGTCACTAAGTCATGTCCGACTCTTTGTGGTAACACAGCTTAAGGAAAGATCTTAGAAAATTAAAGTACTTGCCAAAATCAAAATAGAATAATTCTTTTCAGAATAAAATCATTTCTGCTCCACAAACTAATTCACATTAATGAAGTCTTGCTCTGGGGACCCATATTTGAATTATGTAAATCCCCCATATTAAAAAGACAATAAAGATACATCTATTTCAGAGATGACTGGGAAAATTAACTAAAACTTCTCATAAAAATTCTTGCCATCTTTTTCAAGATTAGTCTTGACTGATGCACATTTTAATTTGGAGAGATTTCAGAAAGGTGTTTCTGGCCTAAAATATAATCATTCTGCATGTAGATGTTCTAGGCAGATACAAACATGTTTATAAACGTTTTCCTATAAAGTCTGTCTAGGTGTTTTTAAAATTGGGGTACAGTTGCCTTATAGTGTTGTATAACCAAATGAAGCACGTATATGTATGTGTGTGTGTATATATATATATATATATATATATATATATATATCCCCTCACTTGTGGCCCCCTCGCATTCCACCCCATCCCACCCATCTAGATCATCAGAGAACACCGACTGAGCTGAGCTCTCTGCCCTATGCAGCAGGCTTTTATTTATCTTATTTTGATTTTCCTATCTGAAGTGGAGAAGAAACAGTTTTTAAGCTTGCCAAAACATTATAAAACATTATTTCTCTTTGTTTTCTTTTTTATTCTTACAGGTAAACCATTATTCACTGAAGATTAGATTGATCGCATTAACAGGAAATCACTCTTACTCTTCAACCACTTTCCTCTCCCTCCCTTTTCCAACCATGTAATATGAGCAACTCATCCAACCTCCTAAACATTGGGTTTATAATCTATAAAATGGGGATTTACTGCCAACGTCTGCTTTGGCTCCCTGCTGGGTCAATATGAGGATGAAATGAGATAGCACATAGAAGCAAATCTTTATAAACTGCAGAGGGCTAGGAAAAAAAAAAAAAAGTACTTACTGCATTTTCCACTCTTCTGTTGCCCTAGTTTGGTACTGGGACTAGTGAGTTACTTTCTGTGTACTCAAGGAGGACTCCTCAGACTTCATGGGAGAGTGTTTGTTTCAAGTAGGCTATAAATAGAGTTCAAGATTTTATTGAACTGCTGTCCTCCTGGTGGCGGATCTTGACGGCAGTGACCACGTGGCCAGAGTCAGCCCACTGTGGACAACATAAGATCTGTCTGGTTTTTGAGGACAAATGAGACCAGCTGAAAGCCTGGTAGAAAACGCTCTCGTGCATGACTGGTTTCACGGTTTCTGGTGTCTAGGAGTAAGACTGTGTTTAAGGATGTTGCCCAGGAGGATTAATGAAGGGGAAAGTTTGGGGAGAGAATGCCAAGTTCACCGCTGAGTTAATTCAGTAACAAATGCATCAGGCCATTCATGCATTATTCATGCATTATTTGGAAATTAGGTTGAGGGAGGGTAAAGGAAGGAGACCAATGGGAAACAGGAAAGGAGTTAACCTATGAACATCTGTCTCCTGAGACACACAGGGCTGGGGGCTTCACAAATGTTATCTCAGTTAATCCTCATAGATGCTATGAGGTAATTGGTGTTATTCTCACTGTATTTTTTTAAATTTAAATTTATTTATTTTAATTGGAGGCTAATTACTTTACAATATTGTATTGGTTTTGCCATACATCAACATGAATCCGCCGCGGGTGTACATGAGTTCCCAATCCTGAACCCCCCTCCCATCTCCCTCCCCACTGTATTGCTGTTGTTCAGTCGATCAGTTGGGTCTGACTCTTCATGACCCCATGGATTGCAGCATGCCAGGCTTCCCTGTCCTTCACCATCTCCCAGAGTTAGCTTAAACTCATGTCCATTGAGTGGATGATGCCATTCTATCCCATTTTATCAATGAGAATAATTTGCCTGCACCCTGTTACTGGTGAGTGGTGGGTCTTGAACTACAATCATGGTCTGCCTGGCCTTGAACTTGGAGGAAATCTGTTGATTTATAACTTTCTCAAAAGAAGAACAGAAATAAAATGTGCTTTATAAATAGACGGAGTAGAGAAGACAAGAATGCAATTAGCACAAAACCTTGAGAGTATCTGCCAGGCAAGTTAGCTTTTACAAAGAGCACAGAAATGTTTAGAAAAGGTGTTTTTTTTTTTTTTTTTTTTTTTTTTTAAGGAAGTTGATGTAGGATACAGACAAAAAATAATAGTTTTTGCTAATATGTGCCTATAATTCTTTTTTTTAATGGATCTGGCTTGTCTTCAAGCTGAAGATGAATGTTTATTTTTTTTTTTACAGAAAGGAACAGAATATGTATTTATTTTAAATTAATTTTTGTTGGTGTACAGTAGCTTTACAATGTTGTATTAGTTTCTACTGCACAGCAAAATGGGTCAGCCATACATATACACACATGCTCTCCCATTTGGACCTCCTTCCCGTTTAGGTCGCCACAGTGCATTAAGTAGAGTTCCCAGCTGCAGTGGTAAAGAATCTGCCTGCCAACGCAGGTATGGGTTTGATCCCTGGGTTGGGAGGATCCTCTGAAGAAGGAAATGGCAACCCACTCCAGTATTCTTACCTGGAGAATTCCATGGACAGAGGAGCCTGGTGGGCTACAGTCTATGGGGTTGCAGAGTCAGACAGGACTGAGCAACTGAGCACACATCCATATGCTACACAGTATATTCTGAAGCTGTGAGTTTAGAGGTGCTTCTATATCGTAGACTACCGCTCTGTTTTTTAGTATTGTTTTATTTTAGTTTGCTTAAATTACAAGATCCTTAGAAATGCCCACTAGGGAGCAAGGCAGTCTCTTACCCTTAAATATAGCAGACAAGGCATTTTTTTTCAACTACAGTTTGGAGTACTGTATCAGAGTCACAATTTTCAGTTCCCTGAGTCTGAGGCTGTTAATAAAACACCAGGTTCTTTCTACTAGTTTTATTGGAATGCTAGAAGCAGAGCCTGAAATGCAGCCCTGCATGGTATGTATTTCTGCTCTCCTCATTTTAAGTGGCACTGCCAGCTGAAAGAGAAACCTTGAAATTATATCTGCAAGCCAGCAGGGCAATTCACACCAAATCCTTCACATAGGGTAACTGTTCCTGCCTTCAATCTCCCTTTCCCATATTTTTACAATCTTTTCTGAGAATGCCACTGGCTGATGATACTTTGCCTCTGCTTTTAATACTCTCATCTGCAAACTGCACCATCCAACATCACTTCATAAAACCAGCCTCTTTATCCTTGCCAAATTTAGCCTTAAAAAGAAAACTAAATTTCAAAATCTTGGAGCTAGAATCAGTGTGTTGCAGATATTTTCTTTAAAGAGATAAATATAACTGGGCCACTGATTAAACTAGTAATCAGTCAAAATAAATAGCAGAGAAAAGGAATAAAAACAGGGACTTTAATATTTTTTCAAGTTAAATTCTGAATAAAAAAAACAAAAGCACTAACATAATCCTGAATAGCCAATCAGCCCACATAAAAGAAGGTAAAAGGCCTTCAGCTATTTGGCCTTCATTCCATTGCTATTTTTTGCTCAGAATACACATTGTGACACTTACTGCAACCCTCTTGTTCTATGGCACCATATTTAACTAAAGAGCAAGTAAAAAAAGTTACTCTATAGGGAAGCCTATGATGACATATATGGTGGTGGTGGTTGAGTCGCTAAAGTCATGTCTGATTCTTGCGACCCATGGACTGTAGCCTGCCAGGCTCCTTTGTCCATAGGATTTCCCTGGCAAGAATCCTGGACTGAGTTGCCATTTTCTTCTCCAGGGTAGCTCCCTGCCCCAGGGACTGAACCCAGGTCTCCTGCCTTGCAGGCAGATTTTCACCAACAAAACCAGCATGCAGCAAAGTAAAGCAGCTGCTTTCTCTTATTCCCAAACTCATTTTATTCTTGAAGAAAGGCTAAAAACACAACCACGTCAGAATTATTAGTATTATTATTTTAATTTAGAAACTACTGCGGTGATCTTTTACCAAAATAAAACTAGACTGGCAAAGTTTTCAATTCTCTCTCAAATCAAAAATAATGTAAAAGGAAACAAATTTCTGGCATTTTCTGCCAATTGTTATGCTGTCCCATTAAAGTATTTGGTTTTTCAAACACTTCAGCTAATGTTTTCCTGAGCACATTGCATTCTCTCTTTCTTTGTCTCAGAAACTTCATTTCAAGATCCTGATTTCAAATAATGTAATACCATAAAAAAGGCTGAGCTCCAAAGAATTGATGCTTTCAAAATGTGGTGCTGGGGAAGACTCTTGAAAGTCCCTTGGTCTGAAAGATCAAACCAGTCAGTCATAAAGGAAATCAATCTTGAACATTCTTTGGAAGGACGGATGCTGATTCTGAAGCTTCAACACTTTGGCCACCTGAGGCAAAGAGCCAACTCATTAGAAAAGACTCTGCTACTGGGAAAGATTGAAGGCAGGAGGAGAAGGGGATAAAAAGGGATGAGATGTTTGGATGGCATCACTGACTCAATAGCCACGAGTGTGAGCAAACTCCAGGAGATAGTGAAGGACAGGGAAGACTGGAATGCTGCAGTCCATGGGGTCAAAAGGGTCGAACATGACTCAGCAACTGACTAACAACAACAACAACTGAAAAGAAACTTGTATTACAGTTTAAGTAAATAAAGAAAGTGTTTGGAAGCATCGGCCACTATTTGCAATGGGTAAAAGGGCAAATAAGATGGTTTGGTTTTCTGCTTGGTTCTTGCTTCCTTTCCCAATGATGATACCTTCCTGATGTATCCCACTGGCAGTGTTTAACTTCACACAGATATGAAAGGAGGTCTGGCCTGCAATCCTTAGAATCTTTCCATTTAGGGTGGAACTGGGTTCCTAAATGAGTAGAATTCGGTTGCTTCTAGTTTGTAATCTAATGAGAAAAATGATTTTTCTAACACATTTTCCCCTGCCACTCCCTTCGATTTAATTCCTTTTCTTGGGCCTTAGAAACAATACCACATGATAATAACTATTATTAGTGATGGAGAGCAAATATTATTAAAACATTGAAGGTCATTTAGGGAAAAATTTAAAGTAATCTGAAATGTGTAAGCTTTTAGATTGTCAATCATTTTATGTGGATGCTTAAAGATACATATGTCAGGTCTCCTAATGTATATACAGTCAAAATCAGGAAACTGAACACTTCCTGAACAGTACAAATTTACTGTATCTTGAAACATAATTTTATTTTGTATTGAAGACATTTTTCCCCTGGAGGCAAAAAGATGTTTCTGTTCATATCTCTCTATGCTGTAAATAATCACTGTCCTGCCTGATTTTAC
Organism: Ovis aries; assembly: GCF_016772045.2. Lineage (NCBI taxonomy): Eukaryota > Metazoa > Chordata > Mammalia > Artiodactyla > Bovidae > Ovis > Ovis aries. The sequence goes on along the minus strand of NC_056059.1, from coordinate 101,372,884 downwards.
TGAAAGTTTTCCTAAATATGTTCAAGTGGCTTTAGAAAAAAAATACTTAGGAGTATAAATTAGGAGAGAAAAAATTCTGAAGGTTATCATTCTGTGAACCCAGGGAAAGGAATTTCTGGGTATTTAAAGTTGCTTTAAAATGTGCAATCAGGTGCATTGGACATATTTGAAATTTTCATAAAAATATAGTCTTGCAATATAATTGTCACCCATGTACAGTGTGACAGGCCATTATAGTCAGGTGGTCTGAGGAAAAGCTTTCAGTCACCTGGCAACCTGGGCTAGGTGATTATAACCTCAGATGCTGTTCCACCAATATCCTTCAATAAGGGCTCCTTTTGGAAGCCTGGGACCCTCTGGGACCTGGGTACTTCTGTTTTCTACAAAGTAGGTCCTTGAGGGAAAAACCTTCAAAACATCAGTGTCAATGTCCCTTGAAAGTAAAAGTGTCAGTCACTCAGTCATGTCCAACTCTTTGGGACCCATGGACTCTAGCTCACCAGGTTCCTCTATACATGGAGGGGCTTCCAAGGTGGCTCAGTGGTAAAGAATCCATCTGCCAATGCAGGAGATTTGGGTTCGAGCCCTGGGTCAGGAAGATCCCCTGGATAATGAAATGGCAACTAACTCCAGTATTCTTGCCCAGAGAATCCCATGGACAGAGGAACCCAGTGGGCTACAGTCCATGGAGTCACAAAAGAGTTGGACATGACTTTTCCTACTAAACAGCAACATTAACAGCAGTGAGACAACGGCAACAGTTTTATTTTTGATCTTTTTCTATTTTCTAAATATTCTGCAACAATCATTACTACCATGTAGTAAAAAGAAAGAAAAGAAAGGAAGATGGAAAAAAGAAGGAAAAAAACCCCAATAACTCTAGATCATAATATTTGGGAATCATTTTTGAAAAAAAATTTCAAACTAACTCACCCATGTTTATAATCTCTGCAAGTGGAAACATTTAGTCTTTACATCTGTCTTTATCATTTCTCTTACCAACTGTATTAAGTGTGTCTGTGTGTACATACAGAGAGAAAGAACATGATGCATATCTAAGGACTCGTGAATACATGATCAGAGTTTTGGAATCACTGTGCTGTGCTTAGTCACTGAGTCATGTCCGACTCTTTGCAACCCCATGGATTGTACCTGCCAGGCTCCTCTGTCCATGGGGAAAGAATACTGGAGTGGGTTGCCATGCCCTCCAGGGGATCTTCCCAACCAAGGATCGAACCCAGGTCTCCTGCAATGCAGGTGGATTCTTTACCATCTGAACCACCAGGGAACTCTTTGGTTGTTCAGTTGCTCAGTCATGTCTGACTCTTTGTAACCCCATGGACTGCAGAATGCCAGGCTTCCTTGTCCTTTACCATCTCCCAAAGCTTGCTCAAATTCATGTCCATTGAGTCTATGATGCCATCCAATCATCTTACCCTCTGTCCCCTTCTCCTCCTAACTTCAGTCTTTCCTAGCATCAGGGGCTTTTCCAATGAATCAGTTCTTCACAAATTAGTGGAGTTTCAGCTTCAGCATCAGTCCTTCCAAAGAGAATATTCAGGATTGATTTCCTTTAGGATTGACTGGTGTGATCTCCCTGCAGTCCAGGGGACCCTTAAGAGTCTTTCAATACCACAGTTCAAAAGCATCCTTCAGCACTCAGCATTTTTTATGGTCTAACTCTCACACCCATACATGACCATTGGAAAAACCATAACTTTGACTATACAGACCTTTGTTTGCAAAGTAATGTCTTAACCCCTACTTATTCCTAAAAGGGGAATGATGAACTCACAGTATATACAATCAAGAAAATCTACTGTCTTCTAAAAAAAAAAAGAGCTTGCTTTAGTGCATATTTTATAGAGCTCTCTTCTATAAAGTCAATATAAATTTATTTGGGAGTAAGCAGGGTGCCTCAACTCACTCCAGTTTTCTTGCCTGGAAAAAATCCCATGGACAGAGGAGCCTGGTGGACTACAGTTCATGGAGCTGCAAAGAGTCGGACACAACTGAGCACTTGTCGGCAGCGCAAGCAGGGTGCCTAGGGGAGAGACTGCATTGCTGAAGTCACTTGGGCCTTACTTGCACTTTTGTTTGTGTTCTATATATCTTCTGACCTAACTAGGAACCAGCTGGTAGAGAACACAGGAGTTACAAGAAAATAAATAAACATCAGCCAGTTAATTAAATAGCAGACTCAGGTCCTCAATTTATGCGTTTCTTGGGACCAGCTGTGTTGAGCATAAAGGTCTTAAGGCCAGTCAGGAGTATTTGGACTCAGGTTAAAATGCATTCACCTACTACTGTTTTGTTTGTGGGTTTGTCTGCCTAAATAATATTTGAGGAACTGGAGAAATAGAAAGACGAATCCATGCATATTGAGCATCTTAATTGTCAATAGTTAAGTCATAGACATATGTTTTCCTTTTTAAATTGAATAAAATTTTTCTAACATGCTCATAAGGAGAAGCAGGTTCATTAGGTAAGCAGGAAGGGGATGGGTTTTGCTCTTTAAACAAAAAGTCAACACAATTAAACTGAGAGAACACTATGCTTTTCAGATATTACTGAGCTAGAAGATCAAAAACATAAAGGTGTGATGTTCTCAAAACAACAATCTCCAACAGACTTTAAGAAAAACAGTAAATTCTTCTACTGATTTATATCTTTGTTTGGACTGTGACTAAACAAACGTGTGTGTTTGGATTATTCCTACTCTATAGTTGGGATACTATTAGAACTCCAGGGTTATTTTTGGAAGCTAAATAAAGTTTGAATACACTTAAATTATATATTTATGGAATAAATTTCATCTTGGTTGGCTAAAAATTTGAGAAATATGATTTATTCATTCATATAGAAATTATAGTAAAAGATGTGTTCTGTGGATTCTATTTGATTCCATTCTATCAAGAAAAAAGACAATATTTTTTAGTTTAATCTATTCAAGAGGAATAATCACATTTCATCTTCTGTTTAAAATTTAGAACAAGTTTGTGTTAAGTTAAATATCTTAATATTAAAGAAAATTATATATATATATATAGCTCCCTCAACTATATACTATATGTCTGTGTCTATCTCTATCTATCTACATAATACATACACACACATTCCAATCTTTATCCATATGTAGCATTTTATGTGGTTATTGTCATAGTTCACTGATAAATTTTTAAATACTATTTCACTTTGAATATTTTATAAGCATTTTCCTTGTATCAAGAATCATCAAATGAGATACTGCAAAAAAAAAAAAAGCAAAAAAAGCAAAAAAAGCAAAAAAAAAGCAAAACTTGTAAAATATATAAATAAAATTATTATTTCATTTGCTGTTTTCAATGTCTGAATAATATTATTTTGCATGGTATAACACAGGTTATTTATATGTTACTCTATTTGGAGGCATAAAGTTTTCAGGATTTTCTTTTTTAGTAAATTGTACTACCCACTACTAGGAATATTTCTGTTTTTCTGTAGATTTCTTTTTACAAAGCCTTAGAATGAATTTCTAGGAAAAAGGATTGCTATGTTAAAAAGGCTAATCTAATTGGGAGCTTTATTCTGATGGCAAAAAATTAGCATATATTAATTTTAAAGTACCTCTTTTGGGGACAGAATGTGAGTGAATGAGCACATTTATAAGTATTTGTTATAAGTTATTTTGGATACTTTGTCTATCAATTTTTTGTGTTCTGATGGTTCAAGTTGTTTGTACAAATTTTGTAACCAGGCTTATTTTTATCCATAGAACAAGGACAGACATTTATCCCAATAAAACATTAGGTACAAGCTGGCGCTGATCCCCTGTTTCATTTATACATGAGGATAAGTTCTAAGTGACTTCTTATACATTCTGGTTACCATACATCTATGTCACCCAAAGAAACCACTGCTGTTTTTATTTGATAAATTCCATGTGTGGATCCTTTGAAGGTCTCAAAGCACATCTTGCAATATGAAAAATATCATTAAAATTAATGATGGACGAGAACAGCCATTGTTTCCAGGTTGCAATTCATCAATCACTTATTCACAGTAAGAGGCATATTTAAATTTATTCACATTTTACATTTTAATAGTTGCTTTAAAACTGTATCTTGATATTCATTCAATATGTTCACATAATCTCCATATTATTTAATCTAGAAACAATAGAGTACATTATAATAGTGAAAACAAATTTGTTAGTCATATATAAATTTGCTTTATTAAATTGAACTTATCCAACTATATCAATAGAGCATTTTTAAGGAATTATACTTAAATATGAGGCAGGAGTTTCATCCTATTAGCCTACAATAAAACACATTAGAAGTATATAAAATAGGAGGATTAATTTTGCACTGACATCTTTTTCTTATTCACTTTTCTTGTCTCCACCATTGCAAATTTTGACAAGGGAAACTAGAGAAATAAGAAGAATCTTAGAACCACCAAGAATTAGCAGCAAATGGACAGGCGTCCTTGTCTGGTAGAAAGAGAACTGGAATAGGAGGCAGGGGAACTCTGCTACTTGTTGACTGCAAACCTGGGCACATCACTTTCCCTCTCCAGGTCTCAATTTCCTTACCTGTCTAACGACACTCCAATCAGACAATGGATGCTGAGATGTCATGTAAACTGAGAATCTAAGGAGTTCCTATCAGATGTTAATCTGTACTTAATTTTATGAATTTGGTTTTGGATTTTTGTTGATTTTAAAATGAGCTCCATGGCTTTTACTGCTAGGCAACTATAAATAATAACACAATATAAAGGTCTATTACAAACCTTTCAGTTCATACCAACAGTCATTTATAAAGCAAAAGATCAACAGATGATGCAGACAAACTGAAGTCACAAGCATTTCCATGAAGCTTTTCAAACTGGCTAAACGGCGGTTGTCAAAATATTTCTTCTGATAACTACTACCCTTCACATGTCCCATGACATCTCCCATTAAAACAACAACAAAAAAGGAATCTTTATAGCAACAAACAATCTGTTGTGACGAGGCTATTGTGACATTTTGAAAAGGAGGGGAAGACGAGGATAAACAAGTACGCGCAGGCAATAGTGGAGGTAATAAACACCTCTCCCTCAACAGGGGATCAATAAATGTTAACCAGCTGGAGAGAAGAAAACAACCAAAAGAAGGATTTCACGGAGGAGGAAGAGGGCTCAGCATAGGGAAGAAACCTAGAACAGGAGACCTATTTCTCTCTAATGAAAAGTTATAAGTTACCTAAAACTAGTTTTCACTTTCTCACAAAGTTGTCAATGCTAAGGTCATAATATTAGAAAGAAAAAAGGGATCTGCTGACATCTAATTAAGGCTCTTTTGATGATAAAACCAATCACCTTTGTGGTGGAACTGAATGATTCTTTTTCTGATTTACATAGCAACCCAGTTAGGCTAACTCCTAGAGAAGGAAATGGCAACCCACTCCAGTATTCTTGCCTGGAAAAAAAACCCCATGGACAGAGGAGCCTGGTGTTTGCGAAGAGTCAGACACCACGACTGAGCAACTAAGCACAAGCATGAAATTAGGCTAAAACGAACAAGAACGTGAAAAGAGCCCACGTGACACCAGACGTTTGTGCTTTGCCTGCTTCATCTTTTTTCTGAGAAAAAAGAAACTAATTAAGAGTAAAGACTTAATGCATATAATCATTTCCCTTTTACAGATAAGGAAAATGTAGCTTAGGAGATCAATAGCACTCTGTCATAATATCGATATCACCCAGCCAGTGGTCAATAATTCTACACTTTCTTAGGTCTGAATCAAGGAAGGATTTTAAAATCACTTGGATTTTAATAGCCAAGATAATGGGAATATCAAACACAAATCATGCTAAGAATTTAAACAAAGAAACTAGCCAACTGGGACAGATCTCAACCTAGAACCAGAATCTGGGTTAAGGGCCATGATTTTGTATTAAATATCTCAGAAAAGTCTCTACATTAAAAGGATTATTTTCACTGTACTATTTATACTTGGCTTTAGTCACATGATAACATGTGAAACTCTTAATTCCAATAAAATGAATTATGTGCGAAACCTCTAAATTATTACTTATTATTTATCAAATAAATGATTCAATAAATTTTCACACCTACATTCTATGATGACTTCTAACTTCCATCTACCTACTTCTCTCTTAAGGATATAATGGATACCTATCAAGCAAGATCTGCTTTACTATTTAGGTAACTTTCACTTTAAGGAATTGACCATGAATCATAGATATGAAAAAGACTGTAGGAATTTTACAGCTGAGGACACTGACACCTTCAAATAAAAAGTCTCTTGCTCAAAGTCCCATAAATACTGAGCCTTTGACTCTGGCATAGGAAACAGCATGGGATTCTTCATTTGGTTGTTACTCCTACTTTACTACAAAGTTTTGTTTCATGATTTTTACTCAAGTAGTTAGGTCTTTTTTCCCTATTGTTACAGATCCACTGCTCCAGATGGTCAAAAAGAGGCGGTTTATGGAGATATCTAAACAGACTCATTCCCTGTTGCTCCTGTCCTCTCCTCCTATGTGAATGTTAGACTCACTGAGGTGTACCAAAGTGAAAGTGTCAGTCGCTCAGTCATGTCCAACTCTTTGCAAACCCACCAGGCTCCTCTGTCCATGGAATTCTCCAGGCAAGATTAGTGGAGTGTGTATCCATTTCCTTCTCCAGAGGATCTCCCTGACCCAGGGATCGAACCCAGGTCTCCTGCATTGCAGGCAGATTCTTTACCATCTGAGCCACCAGGGAAGTTCGAGGTATACCGAGGTGATTACTATTCTGTCATGGACTTTGCAGTGAAGACCGACCATGGCTATTAATTCATCCTGATATGAAGTAGTTGTACTAAAAAGAAAATAAAGCAAGAAGGCAGCTCTCAAAGAGTAGAAGAAGATTTTTCTGGCATTTTGACTAAGGTCTAAGTTGAGAGGAACATGGAAAATGCCTAGCAAGTCAGTTTTTGACTGATAGGTCATAAGATAGAGCTTTGGGTCATAAGATAGAGCTTTGAGACATGAGACAGAACTTTGAGACAGAAAACGGCCCATGCTGGAACTGAAGCCAGTCTCCCTGGAGAATAGGTGATTCATGGCATAAAACCATGTGTGTGTGCTTAGTTGCTCAGTCGTGTTCAACTCTCTGTGGCCCGATGGACTGTAGCACGCCAGGCTCCTTTGCCATGGGGATTCTCCTGAGAAGAATACTGGAGTGGGTTGCCATGCCCTCCTCCAGGGATCTTCCCAACCCAGGAATCAAACCCAGGCCTTCCGCATTGCAGCAGGATTCTTTACTGTCTGAGCCACCAGGGAAATAATTGCTTGTTATTTTCCTTTATTTTCTCTGGGATCCTTGTGAGAATCGAGCCTGGCATCAGGTGTTTTATTGGCTGTAACTGGACTGGCTGTACTGATAAATTATGAAAGCAAAAGGCTCTATGAAGTCATCATGGCATGATTGCAAATAGCTACTAGAAACAAATCTCCTGAAGGGAAAAAACACTACAGGAAGTCAGGGGAAGGGAATGGCAGTTACATGTCTCCATGTGAGGCTCTCTGACATCTTAAAGATCATGGGTTTTATTGTTAGGGCTGGGGATAGTTTTCTTAAGGTAAACGAAGATATTTTTGGCTGGGGGAAAAAATCAGTTTCAAGTTCCAAATTTTCTGTTAGTTTTATCTAGATTCTGAAGAAAGTGTGAATTACTTTTTTGTAACTTAATAGATGTCATAGAAAATAATCTTAAGTTCAAGCTACTGCTTTCAAACTTAAAACTCCCCTGAACCGACATCTGATAGAACAGCCAGGTTTACTTTATATAGCTATTACTATCCAATAATCATGTTATGAAGAAATATGAAAATGATTTTTTGAAAAGGTGAGAAATTCTCACTTGAAGCTCTGATCCTTATTATTAAAAATACAATTATTATAAAAGAAAATACTAATTATGTCACCAGCTGTTATTTCTCTAGACAGAAAGCGATATGAAAATATTTGAAAAAAATGCTAAAATCAATTTTGCATTAATGCATGAATTGATTTGTCTCTAGCTCTTCCTAAAGATTTTGAACTTATTCATGTGATAAGAAAAGATGTGAAGATTTTCTCCTTAATCAGTAAATACTTGCTCTTAGTTGTGGCTAAATCTTCATCATTAAAAATTTCTACGTTTACTATAATTATCAATGGGATAAAGTGATAAATATTTAAGTAGTGTAACAAGAAAAAATAAATTTTAGGCTAAAGGCAACCTAGAGATTTTGTGCTATAGATTAAGTAGCATGACTATAAGAAGTAGTGGAGATGGTTGATAATAGGGTAACATCCTTGCCTGTGAAGCCAGTGTGGACTGGGAATTTCAGGTTTCTGACTAGGACTCTCTATGCTTCAAGCATGGACATCACCAGATGGTCAATAGGGAAATCAGACTGACTATGTCTTTGCAGTCAAAGATGTGTCTGTGTATGGTCAGTAAAAACAAGACCTGCAGCTGACTGTGGCTAAGATCATAAGCTTCTTATTGCAAAAGTGCATGTACGTTTGCTCAGTCGTGCCTTACTCGCTGAGATCCCCTGGCCTGCGGCTCAACATGATCCTCTGCCCATGAGATTTTCCAGGTGAGAATACTGAAGTGGGCTGCCATTTCTTCCTCCAGAGGATCTTGCCAACCCAGAGATCGAACGTGTGTCTCCTGCATCTCCTTGGAGATATCAGGAGAAAATTTCATGTAATGATGGGCACAATAAAGGACAGAAGCAGTAAGGACCTAATGGAAGCAGAAGATATGAAGAAGAAGAGGTGGCAAGAATACACAGAAGAACTAAACAAAAAAGGTCTTAATGACACAGATAATCACGATGATGTGGTCATTCACCTAGAACCAGACATTAGTGATCAGTGCAAATAAATGGAGGAAAACAATAGAATGGGAAAGACTAGAGATCTCTTCAAGAAAATTAGAGACAGCAAGGGAAGAAAATCAGAGACACCAAAGGACAGAAATGGTCTGGACCTAACAGAAGCTGAAGACATTAAGACGAAGAGGCAAGAATACACAGAAGAACTATCCAAAAATATCTTCACCATCCGGATAATCACGATGGTATGATCACTCACCTAGAGCCAGACATCCTGGAATGTGAATTCAAGTGGGCCTTAGGAAGCATCACTACAGACAAATTTAGTGGAGGTGATGAAATTCCAGTTGAGCTATTTCAAATCCTAAAAGATGATGCTGTGAAAGTGCTGCACTCAATATGCCAGCAAATTTGGAAAACTCAGCAGTGGCCACAGGACTGGAAAAGGTCAGTTTTCATTCCAATCCCAAAGAAAGGCAATGCCAAAGAATGCTCAAACTACTGCACAATTGCACTCATCTCAAACACTAGCCAAGTAATGCTCAAAAATCTCCAAGCCACATTTCAGCAGTATGTGAACCCTGTACTTCCAGATGTTCAAGCTGGTTTTAGAAAAGGCAGAGGAACCAGAGATCAAATTGCCAAGATCCGTTCGATTATCAAAAAAGCAAGAGATCGCCAGAAAAACATCTATTTCTGCTTTATTCACTATGCCAAAGCCTTTGACTGTGTGGATCACAACAAACTATGGAAAATTCTTCAAGAGATAGGCATACCAGATCACCTGACCTGCCTGTTGAGAAATCTGTATGCAGGTCAGGAAGCAACAGTTAGAACTGGACATGGAACAAGAGACTGGTTCCAAATTGGGAAAGGAGTACGTCAAAGCTGTATATTGTCACCCTGATTATTTAACTTATATGCAGAGTACATCATGAGAAATGCTGGGCTGGATGAAGCACAAGCTGGAATGAAGATTGCTGGGAGAAATACTAATAACCTCAGATATCAATAACCTCATACCACCCTTATGGCAGAAAGTGAAGAAGAACTAAATAGCCTCCTGATGAAAGTGAAAGAGGAGAGTGAAAAAGTTGGCTTAGAGCTCAATATTCAGAAAACTAAGATCATGGTATCTGGTCCCATCAGATGGGCAAATAGCTGGGGAAACAGTGGAAACAGTGACAGACTTTATTTTGGGGGGGCTCCAAAATCTCTGCGGATGGTGACTGCAGCCATGAAATTAAAAGACACTTAACTCCTTGGAAGAAAAGTTATGACCAACCTAGACAGCATATTAAAAAGCAGAGACATTACTTTGCTGACTAAGGTCCATCTAGTCAAGGCTATGGTTTTTCCAGTAGTCATGTATGGATATGAAAGTTGGACTATAATGAAAGCTGAGCACCGACAAATTGATACTTTTGAACTGTGGTGTTGGAGAAGATTCTTGAGAGTCCCTCGGACTGCAAGGAGATCCAACCAGTTCATCCTAAAGGAAATCAGTCCTGAATATTCATTGGAAGGACTGATGCTGAAGCTGAAACTCCAATACTTTGGCTACCTCATGCGAAGAACTGACTCATTTGAAAAGACCCTGATGCTGGAAAAGACTGAAGGTGGGAGGAGAAGGGGATGATAGAGGATGAGATGATTGGATGACATTGCCGACTCAATGGACATGAGTTTGGGTAAACTCTGGGATGATGATGGTGATGTTTGGTGATGGATAGGGAAGCCTGGCGTGCTGCAGTCCATGGGGTCACAAAGGGTCAGACACAACTGAGGGACTGAACTGAACTGAACAAGGTAATGCACAAAATCCTTCAAGTTATGCTTTAACAGTATGTGAACGGAGAAATTCTAGATGTACAAACTGGATTTAGAAAAGATAGAAGAACCAGAAATTAAACTGCCAACATTCATTGGATCACAGAGAAAGCAAAGGAACTCCAGAAAACAATCTACTTTTGCTTCACGGACAACCCTAAAGCTTTTGACTCTGTGGATCACAACAAACTGTGGGAATTTCTTAAAGAGACAGAATACCAGACCGCCTTATCTGCCTCCTAAGAAACCTGTATGCAGGTTAAGCAGGAACAGTTAGAATCAGACATGGAACAACTGACTGGTTCCTAACTGGAAAAGGAGTATATCAAGGCTGCATATTGTCACACTGTTTATTTAACTTCTATGCACAATACCTCATGTGAAATGCTGGTCTGGATGAATCACAAGCTGGAGTCAAGATTACTGGGGAAATGTAACAACCTCAGACATAGAAGTGATACTATTCTAGTGGCAGAAATTGAAGAGGAACTAAACAGCCTCTTGATGAGGGTGAAAGAGGAGGGTGAAAAAACTGGCCTAAAACTCAGCATTCAAAAAACTAAGACCATGGCATCTGCTCACATTCCTTCATGGCAAATAGAAGGGGAAAAGTGGAAATAATGACAGATTTTATTTTCTTGGCCTCCAAAATCAGTGAGATGGTTACTGCAGCCATGAAATTAAGATACTTGCTTCTTGGAAAGAAAGCTATAACAAACCTAGACAGCATATTAAAAAGCAGGGACATCACTTTGCTGACAAAGTTCCTTATAGTCAAAGCTATTTCCAGTAGTCATGTATGGATGTGAAAGTTGGACCATAAAGAAAGCTGAGTGCTAAAAAACTGATGCTTTTGATCTGTGGTATTGGAGAAGACTCTTGAGGGTCTCTTGGACTGAAAGGAGGTGAAGTCAGTCCTAAAGGAAATCAACCCTGAATATTCATTGGAAGAACTGATGCTGAAGTTGAAGCTCCAATACTTTGGCCACCTGATGTGAAGAGTCCAGTTCAGTTCACTTAGTCATGTCTGACTCTTCAGGACCCCATGGACTTCAGCATGCCAGGTTTCCCTGTCCATCACCAATTATCGGATCTTGTTCAAACTCATGTCCATTGAGTGAGTGATGCCATCCAACCAGCTTATCCTTTGTTGTCCCCTTCTCCTCCTGCCATCAGTCTTTACAGCATTAGGGTCTTTTCCAATGAGTCAGTTCTTCACACAAGCCCAACCCTGGTGCTGGGAAAGATTGAATGCAAAAGGAGAAGGGGCCAACAGAGGATGAGACAGTTAGATACCATCACCAATTCAATGGACATGAGTTTGAGCAATATCTGGGAGATAATAGAAGACAGAGGAGCCTGGTGTGCTGCAGTTCATGGGGTCATAAAGAGCTGGAGATGACTTAGCGACTGAACAACAACAAGTATATGCATCAACCATATAAACCAGCAGCCAGATCTCACATCTGGGTAAACTCTCCTCTAGGATGAGGAATAATGTAGTAACATATGCTAAAGGAAAGGGAAGCTTTCCAATTTACATAATTTAAAAATTTTTATTAAAATATTTTATAGCATTTGCATTCATGTTCGGGAACTCATGTACTCATGTGGTGGATTCATGTCCATATATGGCAAAACCAATACAGTATTGTAAAGTAAAGTAAAAATAAAAATGAAAATAAATTTTATAGCATTTGCAATTTAATATCTTAATACTATGCCTTTTTGATCCACACTAGTTACAACTCTAGACATCATTTCAAGTGTTACCATTTTTAATTACCAATCACTTTCCAAGAAATACATACATATCAAAGGATCTCATAATTAGAGAAAATGCCAGTGGCCCTGTAGTTCAAATTTGTAAAGTGAAAGTGTTAGGCGCTCAGCAGTATCTGACTGTTTGCAGTCCCATGGACTGTAGCCTGCCAGGCTTCGCTGTCCATGGAATTCTCTAGGCAAGAATACTGGAGTGGGTTGCCATTCTCTTCCCCAAGGGTTCTTCCCAACCCAGGGACTGAGCCTGAGTCTCCTGTACTGTAGGCAGATTCTTTCACCATGTGAAGCACCAAATTCCTCCTTACTGTTACTTTTAAAGTATGGCTTGAACAATATTTTTTTCTTGCTCATTATAACAGACCCTTAACATTAGAACGGTTCCAAACCTTTTATGAATATGGAAATGTTTACACTGATACTATATATCATGAAAATGCACTCATGAATAGGAAAACCCACCAAGTAAATACTGAGGAGGTATTGATTAATAAATATATTACCTTCATACTTCCTCTTCTGTGTTAATAATTATAATAACACACATTTCTGTATGACAGTTTCTCAAATTACTAGTGGATTATTTGTTACAGTTTCATAGCTCTATAACTAAAAGAGACATGACATTCTAGAACATTTTTGTCTGACTGGGGTGAGAGAATGAAGTGCTGGTGTTTAGCCAGCTTGTGGTAAAACAATGTAACACTTTCATTAAACTATTTATCACATTTGGAAAGCAGAGCACCAGTAGGATAGACGAGGTAATAGAGATTTGAGGACAAATGATTTTCTCTATATCATTAGAAAATTAAGTTGTGCAAAGAAAATCTATAAAATGGAAAAGAAAAAATGAGGCATAAAACAGCTGCCTGACCTGCCCAGAACATTCAGCTACATTAAGCAGGGGAACCGTGAGAAGTAACGCAGGCCATGTTACCCTACAGTCCATGCTGCTGACGCCAGTGCTGTGTTGGATTATGCATTTTGCAGCATATTGATGCATATGCCTCTTGCTTTAATTATAAGCAAAAAGAAAATGGATAGCAGGCTATTAGCACCATGACCTTGGAGGACTCAAGCATTCCTCAAGATATTACCCCTGTTATTTCACGTGTGAAGAAACTGAATCATACAAAGGTTAAGGGCATTGCTCAAAGTCAAAAAGCTATTTTGTGCTGAAAAATAAAGACGAAGGAGATATTATCTAACAAAATTGGTAATTTAGTTATATAAAAGGCAAGGCTGACACTTTTAGAATAAGTGCAGTCATAATGTCTGCCATTTATTGAGTGTTGATTATTTTTCACTTTTCACTTTCACGCATTGGAGAAGGAAATGGCAACCCACCCCAGTGTTCTTGCTTGGAGAATCCCAGGGATGGGGGAGCCTGGTGGGCTGCCGTCTACGGGGTTGCACAGAGTCGGACATGACTGAAGCGACTTAGCAGCAGCATGTACATTTTTATTATTCTCCCAACAGCCCTGAAAGGTAGATGCTCATTTCATGATATAATCCTCATGTTACAGATGAGGAAATTGAGTCTCAAAAACATAAATAGCTTGCTTGCCCCAGATTACACACATATGTAGCAGATGATGAATTCGGATTTGACTCTGAAGACCACACTATTTTCAAATATAACTTTGGGGGACTCCAGTTGATATTTCCATGCCAGAGGTTGACTACAGAAAGAAATCTCATAGCTGGGCACATCAGTTCCTTACCATCTGTCTCGCCTCACCTCATTTTGCTGATCCTGTTCTATGTCTTATCAGTCCTCAGGTTTGGAAAACCCCATCATGTCATTTCACTAAAATCTTCATTTATCTTCTAAGCTTGCCTCATCAGACTATTTTGTGGGCCAGAAAATTTACACAAAAAAGAATGTTAGAACTATGTACTGAAAGTCCTGAAGTAGATTCTATGCCTGAAACAGGGGAGGGGAGTGCTAGAGAATGTTAAATAAACTTTTACATGTATAAGTATATTCAGTTCCATTGAATATATGGAACTATATATTCATGTGCTAAATCACCTTAGTCGTGTCCGACTCTTTTTGACCCCACGGACTTCAGCCCACAGGTTCTTCTGTCCATGGAATTCTCCAGGCAAGAATAATAGAGTGGGTTGCCATTTCTTTTTCCAGGGGATCTTCCCAACCCAGGGATTGAAACTGAGTCTCCTTCAGCTCCTGCACTGCAGGCAGATTCTTTATTGCTGAGCCATCAAGGGAATGTTTTGGAAATGACTAACCCTTGAATGGAATAAGGTAACTCTGTATCTTATCTGGGATATTTATTTGATGAATCATATGAATAACTCATTTACTGGCTTTGCAATTAATACTTCGATATGAATCTCTATATAACTAGCCATATATGATTACTTCTTCTCTTAATTTTACATATTTATTCTCAACTCTATTAAAATGGAAGTACTTTTTTTTGAGGTTAAAACTTATAAGCAGAAAGTAAGGTATAAAGCCAAGAGTTGAACTGGAGAAGACTCTTGAGAGTCTCTTGGAGTGCAAGGAGATGAAACTAGTCAATCCTAAAGGAAATCAACCTGAATATTCAATGGAAGGACTGATGCTAAAGCTGAAGCTCTAATACTTTCACCACCTGATATGAAGAGCTCACTCATTGGAAAAAATTCTGAGGCTGGGAAAGACTGAAGGCAAAAAGAGAAGAGGGTGGCAGAGGATGAGATGGTTAGATAGTATCATCAACTCAATGGACATGAATCTGAGCAAACTCAGGGGGATGGTGAAGGACAAGGAATCCTAGCATGCTGCAGTCCATAGGGTCGGAAAGAGTGGGACGTGACTTAGAGACTGAATAACAACAATAACAAGCAGAAAATAAGGGGTAAAGCCAAGACTTGACCACATGACTGCCTGTCCCCAAGGCTACTTCCCTCCATTCTGCTACGATTCTTCCATGACACACACTGAGGAGGTGTCCCCTGTGTAGGCTCTATCGTGTCAAATTACCTCCCTCCAATTTCAGCTATTATCTGAGCAAGCAAACAAAACTCCTTGGCTCTTATTTTCTCTGAACACGATGTACGGGGATAGGTTACAGAGATGAAAAAATATTTAAAAATTACCTCACTCTGTACTTTTATTTGCTGTACATACACTGCAGAATGATATTTTGTATAATTATCTCTTTCATAATTGTCTTTTGGGCATTAATATTCTTTTAAAATATAGCCTTTTGTTCATTATCTTTGAGTTAAGAATACATTTTCCATAACTTTTTTCTATTATCTATCCTTTAGTAAACAAAAAATCTCAACTGTTAATATATTCCTCTTATTAAAAAAATGATAAATCTTTAAGTGGTTCATTAAACAGATATAAAATGCTCCTTTTAGCTGTTTCTTCTCATTTTGGAATATGTTGCCTATAAAATGCTTTTAAATGATCAGTTTTGTTGACTGTACAATATTTACCCTTGAGGTGTGTGATGGTTTGGTTATGTGGACTGGCTTGTTGTTATTCATTAAAACTCCTTTCAATACCTAATTGAGATATACCAAATTATTAATGATGTTGTCAATGGTGGCTAAATATGTCAAGAAATGTTCACAGTAATGACTGAAGAAACTGTTTTCTATCTTGCTTGTAAAGATATTAATGGAATGCCCTTCTGTCCTAAACCAATTAACCCTGGGGCTGGTATTTCCCAAAACTTCAACAAGGTATCAGTAATGACTTTCTATCCAAGGCTTATGAAAGATACTCACTTTTGCTGTAGGTGGGAGGCGTCGTACGAATGATTCTGCAATGATCTTCTCTATGACTTCCAGGAAAGCACAGCCTTTACTTCATGTGTAACAAGAGCTTGTTCTATGTCCACAGATTAATCTTCCAAATCACCTATCTTCCCTCATCATACAAAACTTCTCCTTTTTTTTTTTTTTCCACTTTACTCACTGTTTTCCCTTTTGGATCTTTTTCTCTCATAATTAATGCAGATGATTACTACCATATGGACATTTGAATGACAGAACAGGGATGGAAAGTATCATTCAAAAATCTCAAACAAGACTTAAGAAGAGCTGCTTTGTGAGGGCCAACTTTCTTTCATTCTAGACTTAAAAGTTCGCGTTCTCTAGAGGATTTCTCTTGAGCTTCCTTCTCTCTGATAATTTTCAGAAAATAAAATATGAACAGAGGCAGAGGGAAGATGGAGTGGAGTTAATACCTTCGAACGTCTGGACATCTAGTTTCAGACCACCCCTCTCTGGGGAAGGCTAAGGAAAGCTGGCTACTAATAACATACTTCTTTTTTACCTGAAGAAAAAAAAAAAAACTCAAAATACTTTCATCTGAGGCAACTGAAGTAGCATCAGAGACAAGAAAGTGTAACTGACGGGTTTACATTAAACCAAAAAACGTTGATGGGGAAGAGGGGTTTAAACAGCTGAACGGAAGCTGACCTAGAGAAAAGCACTACCACTCTGGGATGAATCTCATCACCTGCCTAGATACAGTCTTGGAATGGCAGGGTGCAAAAACACCCAGTCACCCCTAGGGCCTAACAGTGGGAATTCTGCCTTATATTGATGCCTGCTACACAATTTTACCGGAAAGATCATATTGAGGGGCTTCCCTGGTGGTTCAGTGGTAAAGAATCTACCTGTCAATGGAGGAGACATGAGTTCAAGCCCTGGTCTGGGATGATCCCACACACTGTGGAGCAACTAAGCCAGTACACCACAACTTTTGAGCCCATGCTCTAGAGTCCACACACCACCACTACTAAAGCCCACGTGCCTTAGAGCCTGTGCTTCACAACAAGAGAAGGCACCACAATGAGAAGCCTGTGCAGGGCAACTAGAGTAGCCCCCGCTCACTGCAACTAGGCAAAAGCCAGTGCAGCAAGGAAGACCCAGTGGTGCCAAAAGAAAATAAATAAAATTACAAAAAGATCACGTGGAAATAAACAGCATAGTTTGGGGATTGGAGGAAAAATACAAAAATGCTGGCACGTCCAGTCTCTTTCATTATAAGAAGAAACAAACAACTATATAAAACTATCAACAACTAAATAAAAATAGGTATTAGTTAGGAAAAAGTCCTTCGGCTCCCAAGAAAGACAGATCAGCATTGTGTTTATAAACGTCCACAGAGGGGAAAATTGAAAATCTTCCAGGGGTGCTGGGACGGGGTTGGGAGGGAAGGAAGGGGTGATGTGAAGAGAGACAGAGATTAAGAGAAGGACTTAGGGGCTTCCCAGGTGGCGGTAGTGGTAAAGAAACCCCCTGTCAAAGAAGGAGATATAAGAGACATGGGTTCAGTCCCTGAGTCGGGAAGATCCCCTGGAGAAGGAAACGGCAACCCACTCCAGTACTCTTGCCTGGAGAATCCCATGGACAGAGGAGCCTGGTGGGCTACAGTCCAAAGGGTTGCAAAGAGTCAGACACAACTGAAGCAACCTAGATTAGAGGGATAGGGACCCATGTGCTGACCTCAGAGTAAGAAAAAGCCATTGGAATAGCGGGGTTTGAAATACCCCATGGAGATAAGCGGACCAGAGGAGAATGGTGACTTAGCAAAGCTCTGGCTCCAAGGTTGGACAAAGCCACCAGTGACCTTGGCACAGAAGCAACAGAATCATCCATCATCAGGACATTGTGTGGCTTGGGCATTGATCATTTCAGCCTGATATAGTTGTTAGCTTTCTGAAAATCCTTTCTCTGAAATTTTAACACAGCCCCTGTTTGGAGGTGGGAAAGATGAGATGAAGAGGAAAAATAATGGCTAAGGTTGAATTTATATTTCTTCACTATCATTTCAGAGTTTAGTTTAAGATCATGAGAGAAACAATGAACTGTTAGGCACTGAGTCAGTTGTGGGATAAAAATTATACTGTGACAAATATTTGTACAATCTTACAAAATACAAAAGGCTTTCTGGCTTGAAGATACTGGTTATTACTTGGAAATATCTTTCTGACACCAGGCCTCTCTGATTTGGGTAAAACTGTAAATATAGCTGTTCTGCTAAGTCACTTCAGTCGTGTCCGACTCTGTGCGATCCCATAGACGGCAGCCCACCAGGCTTCCCCATCCCTGGGATTCTCCAGGCAAGAACACTGGAGTGGGTTGCCATTTCCTTCTCCAATGCATGAAAGTGAAAAGTGAAAGTGAAGTCGCTCAGTCATGTCTGACTCCTAGTGACCCCATGGACTGCAGCCTACCAGGCTCCTCCGCCAATGGGATTTTCCGGGCAAGAGTACTGGAGTGGGGTGCCATTGCCTTCTAGAACAGGCAAATATAGACCTTCTGTCAAGTTAAACAGTGTATCACAAATGTTTTTCTCTGCCACCTGAAAAATGCTTTATTCAGATTGATGCAAAGATAATTAGAATTGGCAAAAAGCTATATGTAGCAAAAGCTACCTATTTTGAGACTGTCATGAGCTTTCTCTTAATTATCTAATTTTTGAGTTCCATTGTATCCCCATTTTACAAATGGAAAATTAGAACTAGAGATCGTGTGTGTGTGTGTGTGTGTGTGTGCGTGTGTGTGTGTGTGTGTGTGTGTTAGTCACTCAGTTGTGTCTAACTCTTTGCTACTCCATGGACTATAGGCCGCCAGGCTCCTCTGCGCATAGAACTCTCCAGGCAAGAATACTGGAGTGAATTGTCATCTTCTTCTCCAGGGGATCTTCCCAACCCAGGGATTGACCCTGGGTCTCCTTCATTGCAGGCAGATTCTTTACCACCTGAGCCACTAATGAAGACTCAACGAGAGATTATCAAAGTAAATTTATGAACATAATTATCATTTAAAGAGGGAACTGGTGAAAAATCTCTATTTCTTAATTCCCATTTTTGTGTCTGTCTTAAGAGATAGCAAGGGGTTATGTAGCAACCTTCTCTTGAATTCCTAAACCATCCCCTAGAAAAAAACAAAAGTTACATCCATAGGGAACAACTGTTACACAATAGATAATGTCATCTGTCTCAGGCATGTTAGATTGTTTCCTAAAGCCTTCTCTCGAAAGAAATGAGAAATAGAGTGCATAATTTTAGACTATGCATGTCATGATTTTCTAACACTACTGCCGAATGCAAAATGTTTTCAATAAGGACCCTGTCACACACTCTAAGCTGCAATGAACTTTAGCTTTACTGGCAGAAAGCATTGCTTCCTTGCTAAGAAGAATGTGACAGAGTCCCCTAGATGCACCTTATCTCTGAATCTACACTTCAGGCTTCTCCTGGACTCCTCACCTTAGATCCGAGGTAACCAAGATGGATAACGTGCAACTGGTTTAATCTATCACTCTTTCCAGTCTGTAGGGAAACTTACTTAATTGGGAGCCATTAAACTGAACCATATTGGAACAAGTTATGTTTCTAAATCCAGAGTTCCTGTTTGCTGAAGTGTTAAAGTGTTAGTGTGTTAAATCACTCAGTCATGTCCAACTCTTTGCAATCCCATGAATTGTAGCCTGCCAGACTCCTCTACGCATGGAATTTTCCAGGCCAGAATACTGGAGTGGGTTGCCATTCCCTTTTCCAGGGGGTCTTCCCAACCCAGGGATCAAACCTGGGTTTTCTGCATTGCAGGCAGGTTCTTCACCAACTGAGCTACCAGGGAAGCTGAAGAACCAAGTCAAACAGGTTCTTAAAAATCTAGTCAAATAAAGCAGTTAAATGGGGTAGGCTGCTGGTATGAAACAGAGGCAATGCTACATGTACAAAAGATAGTAACAGTGTATCTGATGAACCCATATTTAATCTGGGATTTATGGATTTAGCATGAATTTCCCAGGTGGCTCAGTGAGTAACGAATCTGCCTGTGATGCAGGACCCTCAGGAGACAGGGGTTCAATTCCTGGATCAAGAAGATCCCCTGGAAGAGGGCACGGCAACCCACTCCAGTATTCTTGCCTGGAGAATCCCATGGACAGAGGAGCCTGGTGGGCTACGGTTCACAGGGTCACAAAGAGTCGGACACGACTGAAGTGACTGGGCAAGTACACGTGGTCTTCAAAGAGTCTATGATGCCTTGCCTGAAATTGGATCCAAAAGTCTGTGATTATCTGCACAAGTGAATTTTTCTAGGAAGATTATCCTGACTAAATTTCCAGATAGGTTTGTTGAGGACAGCTGTCAAGGGTTTGACACTGCTACGTTGTGGCTGACCTCTTCTTGAAGCTCAAAACTGATCAATGTGACTCTACGTGGAGCATGCAAAGTTAATGAGCACTAATGGGGCATTAACAAAAGGCCAAAGGAAAAAAATCTCAAACTCGGGAAATTTACATTTTAATGCAGTGGCACACCTGAGCGAAGTATCTCAAATCATAAAGCCTTCACTATTAACCCTACACAGCAGGGGAATCGTCTGTGATCAAGACAAATTTCAATATAATCCCTAATCAACACAGCAGAGGAGAGAATTTCACATCTCTCTATTCCAGATGGTGTCATTTTATCAGAGCTTCACTTCTTGGTATGCTCAGTTAATTAAAGTCCTTACTGTTTGTTAATGGCAGATTTGTGCAGCAAAAATGACTCTGGAACAGATGTCAGCAAATTTGTCAAAGTGGCTGGATAATCATCCTGACTGTTCTGAAGGACCATTCCACTTCACCCACACCCAGACTTGCAGGAGTCAAATTTCACCTTTGTCTTTACTGCTTTGAAAACAGAGCAAGGGCAAGGGGTAATGGTGGAAAGGGGAAGAACAGCCAGATCCTTGGTCAAAGTCATTCACTTTGCAAGGAATGATCAGTAACGAAGGCATTTCGGCAGACAGTTTCAAATGCAAAAGTATCAAGATGATATATTTTTATGAGACTCTGCCTACAAGTTTCACTGCAGGCTCCCTAATCAACTTGCGTGCACACTTGCTATAAATTTGCAGCTCAAATAAACTTTTATCTCTTATCTTTGTTCTTGTTTTGTCAGCCTATGTCTGCAACTATAATGGCAGCCTATTATAACCAGAGATTAAAGGAAAAGGGAATAAGGAGAAGCCAGTGATTAACACAAAAATCAGCCAAAGCTACGGCAGGTAACTTGTCTCTCCTCTAAAGCTCTATGGTTCTTTGAACTCAAAATTGCAGAAGGGGAGTTTGGAATATTGTTTGTCCTTTGACGATTTTCAGAGCACTGAATATAGTGAATGCTTTCAATAGGAAAACACAAGAAAGGGTTAGAAAACACAGCGTCATTACAATAAGAGAAAATAAAATAAAAAATATAAAGCCCTGTACAAGATGCCACATCTTTTAAAAAATTAATTAATTCTGGTCTCTCAGAAAGAGATCATTTATGACGTAATAGATAATGATGAAAAAAATCTTTATCTGGCCTAGTAATTTGATTTGCATTTCTGAGCTGCCTAATCCAAGTGCACAGGCATGTGTGTGTAAGTGTGTGTGTTTTAAATAAACCAAAATCACTTATATACTGTTTGGTAGTATTACCTAGTTCTTTTAAAGAAAAAAACAAGTTATCTTCTTTATGTTAAATTATAATGTGTTTTTTTGTGATTCATTAAATTTTTGCTTTATATAGAATTTTATATCTAAATTTTGCATATTTCAGTATATAGTTAGTAAAATTATTGATGAATGTACAGGAAAGATGTTATATAAGACCTATTGTGAAGATGAGAAAGAGCTGCCTTGAAGAAACATGGAATCATTTGTCAAAGTTATTGGGGCTGAACAAAAACCAGGACTCAAGTGGCTTCCATATCAAGCTTTTCTTTTTTTTTTTATTATATAGCACATCATAATAAACTCCACAAAACTTTTAAAAAATTCATTAACTCTAACAGTACATATAGTCCCATTCCATAACATCCTATTTAAATAATTTACCTATTAATAAAAATATTGGGTTGGCCAAAAAGTTTGTTTGAGTTTTCTGTAAGCTATTTCTTCCTGGGATTGGGAATAGAGCATTTACATTTATTATAAATGAAAATGTGTGAAAGTAGTAGGAGCCTCTTCAATAAAATTATGCAAAGAGTCATGGCCCACTGTTTTCAAAGTTACTTTACATGGCCCCACAGTAGAGGTCACAGTGAATCTCCCAGAAAAGAGGCAAGAACTGCCTTTCAAATAACCAGCCTGAGCAAATGGCAGAGGGATATTGTGGCTATACATTTGAGAAACAGAAAAATCTCAACTTTTAAAAAGTTTTGGGGGCAAATTAAACTTCAAGTCCATGAAACAAAAGGAAATATATGCAAACACAAAGATTAAAAATGTAAAAGGAAAAAGGCAAAATGAGCATCATAAAAAAGGTACACAAATTGTTCCAAAGTGCAGGTCTGAAAGTATTAGCCTAGTTCTCTGATCTAGTGAAGATTTCCTACCTTTCCTCCCTTTTACCCCAACAATGGGGAGGAGATCCATCATCCATCTGTCATAGACAATAGATAAGCTCTATTTTAGTTAGGAAAATGTTATTAGCCATTAAGCACACTTTCCCACAGTTCTAGCATTGTCTAGTATTTAGAAAACTCTGCTCATGGAAAGCTCGGCCAGTAGAGAAGGTGACCATTGGCAACCATGGACTCCCATGTAAGCTTCACTCAAGCACAGAGCCAGACCTAGATGTTTCATCTTAGTATTCTGAGTTTACAAAGTATAGGGCTAAGAACTGCATGTTCGCACTGTGCATCAGACAATTTATTCATCTTAACATATAACTTGTTTTTATCTTAACCCAGTATTTTTCCTAATTATTGTTTTGCAAATGCAGAAGCAGAAATGCATAAGTGCTAAAATAACTTCCACGAACTTTGCTAAAGATCTGGGAACTCCAAAGCAAGTTAATCCAATTCAGACCCCTGCCCTTTTCATTTCAATGTGTTTCCTATTAAAACTATCTTGACTTTCCATTAAAAAAAAATATTTTTCAAACTGAACATTAACTACTTTAAATCTAATTGTCTTGATTTTTTTCTATTTAAAATTAAGTATTATTATTCTTTATTTACCATTGACAAGTCAATAATCATAATGTTTGACTATTTCTCTGGACATTTCCACATTCAAGTCTTAAGCTGAACTCTTTTAAGTTTCCTATTGCTTGGAGTTGAGCATACGAAAAGCCATTCCTTAGCTCAAAACTCTTTCTAGCTTTAAAACATATAGGGAGTGGACTAAGAGGAAATTATCTTATTTGAAAATCTTTCAGTTCAGTTCAGTTCAGTCACTCAGTCATGTCCGACTCTTTGCGACCCCATGAATTGCAGCATGCCAGGTTTCCCTGTCCATCACTAACTCCCGGAATCCGCCCAAACCCATGTCCACTGTGTCGGTGATGCCATCCAGCCATCTCATCCTCTGTCATCCCCTTCTTCTCCTGCCCTCAATCCCTCCCAGCATCAGAGTCTTTTCCAATGAGTCAACTCTTCGCATGAGGTAGCCAAAGTACTGGAGTTTCAGCTTTAGCATCATTCCTTCCAATGAACACCCAGGACTGATCTCCTTCAGGATGGACTGGTTGGATCTCCTTACAGTCCACGGGACTCTCAAGAGCCTTCTCCAACACCACAGTTCAAAAGCATCAATTCTTCAGTGCTCTGCTTTCTTCATAGTCCAACTCTCACATCCATACATGACTACTGGAAAAACCATAGCCTTGACTAGATGGACCTTAGTCAGCAAAGTAATGTCTCTGCTTTTGAATATGCTATCTAGGTTGGTTATAACTTTCTTTCCCAAGAGTAAGCGTCTTTTAATTTCATGGCTGCAGTCACCATCTGCAGTGATTTTGGAGCCCCCCAAAATAAAGGCTGACGCTGTTTCCACTGTTTCCCCATCTATTTGCCATGAAGTGATAGGACCAGATGCCATGATCTTCATTTTCTGAATGTTGAGCTTTAAGCCAACTTTTTAACTCTCCTCTTTCAAAACATAGGCTTCCCTGGTGGTTCAGTAGTAAAGAATCCACCTACCAATGCAGGAGACTCAGGTTCAATCCCTGGGTCAGAAGATCTCCTGGAGAAGGAGATGGTAACCCACTCCAGTATCCTTGCCTGGGAAATCCCATGGACAGAGAAGCCTGGCTGGCTGCAGTCCATGGGATCACAAAAGAGTTGGGCACAAATCAGCAACTAAACAAAAACATTCAATACATATAAATGTTATCTTAACTGGTCTTTACAACAACCTTTAAGAAAAAGTATTAGGAGGTCCTGAGAAGTTAAGTTATTTGTTTAGGTATGTATAACTACTGGTGGAAATCCTTGGAAGACATGAAGCTAATACTATCAGTTCTCATCCAAACATTGTCTACAAAAGGGTCCTAGTTAATGGATTTCAGTTATTTCAATCTACCACCAAGTTTATCCCTATTGTGAATGGCTCAGTCTGATTATTAGACTTGTTACATAGAATGTCCATAGTAGAGTTTTGTTTCTATTTTTATTTTTATTAATTTTATTTTTTTTAATACAGATTTTCAGTGAGGGGCCTTTTCAACCCCATTGGTTCTACTTTTCTGTATTTTTCACTTTATTTTGCTTCATAACTTAAACCAAGTCTCTTCTAGTCTTAGGTATTATTTCTCAATTTTGTGCTGATGGGCATGTTTATAAGAACTGGAGAGGTAATTTATTGGAATGAACTAACTGACTTCCTCCATTCCCCCCTTCCTTTCTGACATGAATTTTACTACTTTATAAATGAAGAATGATGTTGCAAAGTACCATGGTGAGGTTGACAAATACCACTAAAATGATTATGATTTAAAAGTAACTTTCTCCTGCTGCTCTAATCTGATAAATGGTTACTATATGACGTTTCTGACAAGGCATTTGGTTTTGGGTATCTGTTACTTTGGCACTACTCTTGTTTGCTTCTTTTTATTTTTGCCAGTGTACTATACCTCAGTCCTATTTGAAAAGACAGAAGTCTAATTGAAAGAAAAGTCATAGAAATAATAAGTAAAATGATTTGTTTTATAATTTATCCTCCATGTCCAGTTTGGTTAGCTTGTTATGCAATATAAGTGAAATATCAGGTTTTTACTCCTGTGCCCTTTTATCATTAAAATTAACACACACACACACACAAAAAAAAAAAAAAAAAAAAAGAATGTCCATTCTTCAGATTCCAGGCTCACCTTTCATTGTCATCTAGACTTCCTATATATCTTAACTGCATGGAGCATAGACAATGATTTTACTGATGAGAGGAATCCAGCTCAAGTAAAATCGGGGCTGGGGTTCTGGTCTTCTCTATCATTCTCTTGAGCTTGGATAATGTCAATAATCTATGATACAAGAATACACTAATAATGAGCTCACAGAATCTGACTAATGTATTGCTATGGTAAGGAATGTCTCCTTGAGATAGCTGGCTCATTTCTAGTTTCTGCCTATGCAAGCACAAGGTTTATTCCGCAGGGAACACTTCAACAATATTCAAAGGATTTATACAGTATAGGGAAATATAACAGTCCCAAAGATACTCTGGTTACTCCTATTTCATTTAGAATATATCACGAGATACCATCATTTCATATGCTTCATATGAAGGAAGAAACTGTAAATATATTTCAATTTTTACCTGGAAACAAAATTCCTATAGCATAAAAACTCATCTTTCACGAGAGAGAGAAGTCATATTTTAAAATTAACTACATAGAAAATTTAATATAATGTTTAGTTAATTAAAGCTAGACTTGGTAACTTTTCCCAGACTTTTTACTTAAAGTAAAAGTAGACCAAACTCAAAATATAAACGACCAAAATAAAACTATTTCCTGGGCACAGACTCTCACTAATCAGGAAGTCATTATAGTAGGAATATATGAGGAAACAGTAAAATACAAGTTTAGAAATTTATCACCCAACTAATTGTTACTTGTATGCATTTTAAAATTGCTGTCCTTGAAGAACAAAACAGAAAGAAAAACGTGGAAACCTATAAAAATGCACATAGTTGAAAATGACTCACCGTGAATGACTGAGACACAACCATCCCTACATCATCTATCTTTCACTGTATTCATCTTAAAGCTGTATGTCCTTCAGAAGTTATGGGTTGTTTATAAATTTAATAAAGAAAAAAAGATACTGTGTTAAAAAAAAAAAGAGAAAAAAAGATACTGTGTTTAAATAATTTCTTAATGTGAATTGCCTTTTTCTCTTACTGAAAAATTTTAACTGGAAATATTAAGTCAACTGGATATATTCCCCTTGTGAATATCTAGGTTATAATCTACCTGTGCTCTAGTTTTCTTGCATAATATAAGGCAACCTTTAAAATTCTTCCTGATTTCTAACATTGAAGGAAAATAAGAAGACTATAAGATTATGAGCACTTTTTCCATATAGCCTGGTTCAGTTGCTCTGCGTCAAAAAGTTCCAGCCTTTTGATATTGCTTCATAAAATAAATGAAATTTATATTCCAATAGCTAATTCTAAAAGCAAGAACAGCTTATGCTTGGGCATTTATATATATATATATATATATATATATATATATATATATATATATATATAGTTTTTTTTTTCTCCTCTTCCTCTTTCTCCTCCTCTTTTTCCCTCTCCTTCTTCTGATTCCTACCTTTGTACTACAGTGGTTTGGGATGTTTTTATTTTAACATTTGGAGCCTACTTCAGCCTGGGATCCATCTTCTGCTTGGCTCAATCTGAGCAAATCTATGCTCCTACAAGAGCCAAGAGCTGGTAGGAACTCAGCCATCAGTCACTAGCACAATCCTGATCTAGTACTTAGGGTTCATTCTAACTTCTCTTTTTCCTCATTTATATGTTTTGATATCGTTTTTGTTGCATTTTCCCCTGATATTATTAAAATATCTGATTTTGGGAATAAATAGCATGAGTACCTATTTCCTTTTTATTTCTTATATATATCCCAACAGGATAGATATACTTAATGTATATTAATACTTAATTTTGCTTACCGTGAAGAAATCAAAAATTGAAAGGGAACTGATTTTTGATTCCCTGGTTCATTATCAGAAATCCAGCCTCACTTTACTGCCAATATTACTTTAAATCATAATTTTAAATAATTTTACTCTTGTATACAAAGTTGCCAAAAAAAAAAATCACACAGATTTCCTATGTACCCTCTACCCCGATTCCTCTAAAGATAAACATATTTGAAAATCATAGAATTGTGATCAAAACCAGAAAAGTAACATTTGTACAATACCATTAATAAAAAAGCATATCTTATTGGTGCTTTGCTAACTTTTACATGCATTCAATGGGGGTTGGGGATTATAGTATAGTTTGTTGACCTTTAGGCACTCAGTCATGTCCAACTCTGTGACCTCATGGACTGTAGCCCACCAGACTCCTCTGTCCATGGGATTCTCCAGGCAAGAATACTGGAGTAAGCTGCCATTTCCTTCTCCAGGGGATCTTCCTGATCCAAGGATCGAACTCAAGTCTCCTGCATCTCCTGTATTGGCAAGGTGGCTTCTTTACCATGAGCCATCAAGGAAGCCCATAGCATAGTTAGTTCTAATCGGGATGCAGCGCTGTCTCATCACCCTAAAGAAACTCTCATGGTACACTTTTAAAGTCACAGCCTCCCAAACTTCAACTCCCGCAATCGCAGCTTAGTTCTCCATCAATACAATTTTGTAATACATTTCAAGAATGACTTAGAAAATTGAATCACACTGTAGGCAGTCTTTTGAGATATGGTTTGTTTTTTTTTTTTTCCAGCACAATGCCTTTAAAATCCACCCAAATTTTTGTTTATAGTAATAGTTTGTTTCCCCTTTTGCTGAATTATATTAGATGTTGCATATATACTGCTATTGTGGAAAAAAATGTTTTGATAAGTATATCCATCCTCTTATCTTTGAAAACAAGTTATATTTTGTACATTTATTTCATTCTGTTTTAACAAAAATCCCAAGTTCAAAACTTAATTCAGACACTAGCATTTTTCCTTTGTAGTTTTTCCTTTTAGTATAAACTCAATGGATTTGATTAAGCTAGATGGTCTAAATTGTATTCAAGATCTAAAATCTTGTAAAAAAAATTATGTAAGACAGTGAATAAGCTCAAAGGGGCATAAGGAATATCTTTAAGGTATTAAAGAAATTCTGAAGTTTCACTGCTTAGCCCGTGCTCCTATTCATCCAAAAGTGTTTTGGCCTATCCAGTGCAACCCTCCTCATAGTCTGGTGATGTCAATCCAATGAAGGTAAGGGTAAGGAAGCAGAAACATAATGCCATGGGAATTCCCTGGTGGTCCAGTTGTTAAGAATACATGTTTCAATGCGGGGGACATGGGTTTGATTCCTGGTTGGGGAACTAACATTCCACATGCCTTGGGGCAACCAAGACCATGGGTCACAACTACTGAGTCCGCTCACTGTAGCGCCTGCGCTCTGTACCTAGAGACAGTTCACACACTGAGATGAGGAATCTACACGATCAAAAAAAGGAAAAGAAAAACATAATGCCAGGGAACACATGCATGCATGCATGCATGCACACGCACACGCACACGCACACAAACACAGCAGCCACACTGATTTGAAGATGGCTAACATCAGACAGATCACTGCAGATGGTGACTGCAGCCATGAAATTAAAAGATGCTTACTCCTTGGAAGAAAAGTTATGACCAACCTAGATAGCATATTCAAAAGCAGAGACATTATTTTGCCAACAAAGGTCCGTCTAGTCAAGGCTATGGTTTTTCCTGTGGTCATGTGTGGATGTGAGAGTTGGACTGTGAAGAAAGCTGAGTGCCGAAGAGTTGATGCTTTTGAACTGTGGTGTTGGAGAAGACTCTTGAGAGTCCCTTGGACTGCAAGGAGATCCAACCAGTCCATTCTGAAGGAGATCAGCCCTGGGATTTCTTTGGAAGGAATGATGCTAAAGCTGAAACTCCAGTACTTTGGCCACCTCATGTAAAGAGTTGACTCATTGGAAAAGACTCTGATGTTGAGAGGGATTGGGGGCAGGAGGAGAAGGGGACGACAGAGGATGAGATGGCTGGATGGCATCACTGACTTGATGGACGTGAGTCTGAGTGAACTCTGGGATTTGGTGATGGACAGAGAGGCCTGGTGTGCTGCGATTCATGGGGTCGCGAAGACTCAGAGACGACTGAGTGACTGAACTGAACTGAGCTGAAAGTCAGACAAATCTGAATTAACAGTACGCCAGTACTCCATAACAGGAGTTTTATTACAACTGCCGAGCAGAAAAGCTTTTTGACTGCTAAGTTCTTGAATTCATCCTGCCACAATATGGATGCAGTCAGCCTAGGAAGAAGCCACCCAAAGGAAAGAAATACAGAGAATCAGAAAATAAGCAACATTTTTGAGATGTTGACATCATTTGAGATTTCATTTGCAATCTCACTACATTTACTCTGAATCCATCCTTCTCCCCTGCTCTGTGAAAATGGTACGCGCATATGTGCTCAGTTCAACTTTGTGTGAGCCCAGGCAAGGATACTGGAGTGGGTTGTCATTTCCTCCTCCAGGGGATCTTCCCAACTCAAGGATCAAACCTGGACCCTTCCCGACCCCAGGGATCAAACTGGCATCTCCTGCGGCTCCTGAATTGTCAGGTAGATGCTTTACCGCTTGTGTCTCCTGGGAAGCCCTGTGAAGGTTGTTAGGTTCTATCTAAAAATGCTTCCTTTGCCAGTTGGCACCGTGTTAAAACTGGGCCAGTAGAGAGCGTATGAGAGACACTGCAGAAGAAAGTAGGCGTTGCTTCCTGGTTCCTGTCTGGCGGCTCTACAGGTTCTCCAGCTTCCAGCCCTTCCAGTGTGCAGAGGCCCTCTCAGTGCCCAGCAACGGCAGCTCTGGCAGCTTCTTTGGCATCAAGCATCTGCAGTGCATCCTGGCCCTAATAGTCAGTGGCCAGCAGTTTCCCCCACACCTCCTCAGGCCCTTTGGTCACGAGCATCTCCAGTGAGACAACTCTCTGTGAGTTTTCTGACACCCTGGACAGCACATTTCAGCCATGTTCCAAAGGAAAGACTTTGAGAAAGTTCTGCCAGTGCCGTACCACAGTGATACTTGGCCATTTAGTGAGCTAAGGTCGTACCCTGTCCAAAGGTTTCTGGATTTCAGAAGGGTGGGAGGGGTGGGAATTTCATTGGGCAATCAATCACACCTCTAGGAGTCATGGCTGCTCTTTATATCTGAAATATGTATATCCTTTGGAATTATTTTACTTATCATTAGCCATTTTTCTAGATGTAAAGAGGTTGCCGACATATGACAAAATAGGAAAAAAACAAAAAACAAAAAAACTATAGAAAAGAAGGCTTCCCTGGTGGCTCAGATGGTAAAGCATCTGCCTGCAAAGCAGGAGACCTGGGTTCAGTCCCTGGGTTGGGAAGATCTTCCTGGAGCAGGAAATGGCAACCCACTCCAGTACTCTTGCCTGGAAAATTCCATGGATGGAGGAGCCTGGTAGGCTACAGTTGGACATGGCTGAGCAACCTCTCTAGCCATTCTCCTACTTCCTATGTCTGTGCGTGCTAAGGCACTTCAGTCATGTCCGACTCTTTGGAACGCTATGGGCTGTAACCCGCCAGGCTCCTCTGTCCATGGGGGTTCTCCAGGCAAGAATACTGGAGTGAGTTGCCATGCCCTCTTCCATGTACTAGCCAATTACTTATACACTAATCCTCTATTACAGTTAATAATTCTTTATACTAAACTTCCCCTGTTCAAATTACTATGTGGTTTCTCTTTCCTGATTGGATCCAAATGGATATACCATGCCTGAAGGCTGAGCTACCCTTGGATTTCTCAATTTTGTGATCTAATAAATTCCATTTTTTGTGGATGTTGGCTGTAGTTACAACTGAAACTGGAAAAGTGCTAATACAAATAAGGTCCATAAAATTAATAAAAAGAATACTACAGAGAAAATGGTCTTAGAAAGTTCCATACACATATTTTTTAAAAAGCAGACAAGAATAGTCAGACTTAATTAACACAGATTCCAATTCTAGAAAACTTCTAATCTACACAGGAATGGTATTATAGTGATACTTTGGAATATGCTTTAATTTTTTTTTTTAAACTTATGAGTAAACTTCACATCTTTGATTCTAGACATTAGTAGAAGGGATCAGATTTATGTTATATGCCTTGTTGCATGCAAAAGGGAAACCATTTCTCAAGAAATTGACACTGAACACTCTCTGGTGGTGAATTAATGTAACTAAGTAAACATTAAGTAGTTAATGCACTTATGCACGTCCAACAACCATCCAAGATGAACATGTGTTCATCTGAATGAAAACTGAGTGAGATAGATACAGTAAGCTGAGTGTCCTTAAGTGAAGAAATATTATAAATTATTTTTACTTTTAGTTTTGTGCTTTTAAATTATTTTATGTGTATACAGAAGTTGATTCTTCACAAGTTTTTTCCACCATACCTCATTCATTGAAAACATCTCTTCTTTTTTGGAATAGATTTAAACTGTGTAGTCAAATTACAGTGAATGCTAAAATAACAAAACCTGGATGGATCTTAAACGATACTTTCTGAGTAAGAAAATAGCACACAAATAAATAGCCTGTTTCAGATTCTGACTGCCAAAAAGTAGGAAATGCTGTAATGATTTGGATAAGAATATTTAATGATTGTTGCCTATCTACAAATTTCCAATGAACTAAGATATGACAAACAGAAATATTCTAGATAGGATCTGCCACTAGAGTCAGATCAAAAAATATTTCAAAACTTAAAGAAAAATTGACTAAAACACAAACAAGTACAATGTCAAACTTTGGTTAACAAGCTTCCAGTGTCTACTGTCAATAATATGTGGGAAGGAGGGGTTGCCAGATTTTAAGGGTCTCAGCCCAAACTGTGTTCCTTTAATTGCTTTAAATGAGATAAAGACCCTTATATGACCAAGAGTTAATGACACTTAACTACCCTTTCTCAGCCTATCATCTCTTTCAAAGCTGTATAAAGGTCCAAGAGATTCTAAATTATTTGGATTAGAGGTCTTGTCACTAGAGTTTAGGGTAGGGTAAGGCAATGGCATCCCACTCCAGTACTCTTGCCTGGGAAATCCCATGGATGGAGGAGCCTGGTAGGCCGAAGTCCATGGGTTTGCACAGAGTCGGAAACGACTGAATGACTTCACTTTCACTTTTCACTTTCATGCATTGGAGAAGGAAATGGCAACCCACTCCAGTGTTCTTGCCTGGAGAATCCCAGGGACGGGGGAGCCTGGCAGGCTGCCATCTATGGGGTCGCACAGAGTCGGACACAACTGAAGTGACTTAGCAGCAGCAGCAGCAGGGGTTGAAATATTACACAGATTTGATATTTTCTTGACTAATGTGGTATTTTTAACAAGTGGCCTGATTGAGTTCTAACATTAATATGTTTGAAATTGTATAGATATTCAGAAAGAAGTCATGCATTCTTAGCTTACAAATTCCTTTTGATGTTTTCAAGAAAAGGCTAAATTGATATTTAAAGTGAAGTTCTGGATACTAAAACTTGGCTTTTATTACTTAGAAACAAACGAATTTGAAGTCGTTTTCTTTTTCATTGAGTTGAGAATATATTAACTTGGCCTCATAGCACTATACACAGAAGAATAATCTTTTTGTTTCTGTTAGTGTCCTGTCTGTTTTTCCTTTGAAGCCCACATACTCTAACAATAACAAAATGAGGGTTATATGAGGGAAGGTGGGAAAATAAAACAAGGAGTTCCAAAGGTGCCCTAGTGGGCACCCCAAACACGGGAAGAGGGACCCAATTATTATTTACTACACACACATTTTTTTTTTTTACTATAAACTTTACATGAGCTGTTTCATTAGACTTCACAATAGTCTTGTGC
The DNA here is from genome assembly GCF_016772045.2 of Ovis aries. Taxonomy (NCBI): domain Eukaryota; kingdom Metazoa; phylum Chordata; class Mammalia; order Artiodactyla; family Bovidae; genus Ovis; species Ovis aries. Next base: position 101,339,580 of record NC_056059.1, on the reverse strand, counting down.
AAATGGCATCATTATTCTGTGGAGAAAAAAAAAAAAACTGAAAGCTAAAATAGTCCACTCTAGCAGACTCTAGTTCAAACCCTAATTTGTTGGAATCCACAGCCCATGGTCTCTCTAATAAACCATATTGCCTTTCAGTGGGAGAAAGAGGAAGAGAACAGAAAATAGAGCCGAGACAGAGAATGAGGAAGGACAAATCATTAGGTTATTACCATATATATATATTTTTAAACATCTGGGTAAGGTTGACTCCTTTGTGTGTACTTTGTGTGAATTTCTATATCAAAGTATATGTCAATTCTCAGACACATGCCAATTTCAAAATATTAAAATGTGAAAAAGTGTAATGTGTAATGAGGGAAATATGATAGTGAGAGGTGACATTTTCTCTATACTTGATAGAGCTTCCTTGACCCTGGATGTTGACAACTACTCATGAAAATGCCCTTGAGCTAATTAAGTAATGTTTCTCCCTTTCATTCCTAATACCTCTCAGGCTGTCCTTTGAGGAGAAAAACCCAGTAGGTGCATGAGGGTAGATTTTTATCAGTTGCAGAACACATCAGATGAAGCCACTGGTGAGATGAAACAGAGGGGCGAACGTCATTACAGGCTCAGTATTACTCATCTGAAAGATCACATAATTGAAATTTTCTGAGATGCTCAAGATAATGTTTAAGTAAAAGAATATGCAATAATACTTTGAAGATAGCATATTTTAAAAGCATCATATACTATGATAATATTTAGGTATTATTTTTTCTCCGCTTGTATTTTATTAACTATCCCACTGACTTCATAACTAATGTTACAAAAAGGGCACCGAAAACATCTGCCGAATAATCTTCAGCGGCATATGGTATCTCTTTTTCACTCTGCCACTTCATTATGTCAATAGAATTTAGATACCCTCTTGACAGATGTAAATTGCATTATGAAAGTCTCACACTTCAGTAGACTCAAATGACCTAAAAGCCACAGAAATGGTCATAGAAAACTGACATTCCATTAAAACTAAAGGTAAAAGTGTATTTTTCCTCAAAATTCAAGAATGTATGACTTAATCCCCTCTCTATGATATTCATTTAGATTGTCTCCTTAAACTATTAAACATGCCTTTCCCCCTCAACATGAGGAATATAGTTTCCTAAAGAAAGTGACAAGAGTTATACACTAACTCTTCCTAATCATTACCTCATAATGCTAAATAAATCAAAACATTTTCTTCTCAAGTGAAACCTCAGTAAATTTCCTTCAAAAATCTTATTTATACCCCCATCACTTTGCTATTCTTTTTCTTGTAGGATACATGCTGAAAATGAGTCATAAATTTGAAAAAAAAAAAAAAAGATACTGCTTGTGTGTGTGTGTGTGTGTATGTGTGTGTGTGTGTGTGTGTGTGTGTGTGTTGGGCAACACCTACTGTGCTGTGGACAGTGGATTAATAGTGAAAAGGATTTTCTTAGGGACTATTAATCTCTTCTTTTCGAAGAATACACAAGAGCACTCTACTTTACTGTGACAGGAAATAGCTTAATCTCATTCCATCACATATTTTATCTAAGATTTAAAAAAAGAGTATATACAAACTGAGGGTCATAAATTTAAAGCTTTGAAGACTTGTTTAAAAACAGAATGTGATGGAAAAGTTTACCAGGTACCATAAACAGAACTAAAAGACGAAGGACTAGCCTATCTTTGGATTATTCTGTGGGAAATAGGTTTAAAATTTCTACTCACCTCATTTTCATTTATCTGGGCTATCCTGGCAAGCTATGTATCCACCCAGTTCCTGTATTTTTAAAAAATCATGTCCCCAAATCAAAGCAGATATCTCTAAGTATTCACCCACTTAAGGAGACATATAACTTGCTTAACTTTGTGTTTTTAAGGACTCCTCACCACAGAAATTTATTGTAAATGAGAACTTAAGAGTTATTGCTGCATGGTGATGGCCCAGAGAGATGTTATGGGGAGGGAGGTGGGAGGGGGGTTCATGTTTGGGAACGCATATACACCCATGCTGGATTCATGTCAATGTATGGCAAAACCTATATAGTATTGTAAAGTAAAATAAAGTAAAAAAAAAAAAAAAGAGTTATTGCTGGCAGTTTCTTGAAGTATACATTTTAGAGATATTTCATACTCAACAAAGTTCATCAAACTTATTATCTAGACAAAGTTAAAGCTCACGTATTCTGTACTACATAATGTCCACAGACGTAGGGGCTAGTGCGGTTGTATGCCGCAACACTTAATGACCTCCAGCTAGGACAAAATTTCATTCTTTAAAAATTTATTAGTGTTATATAACTGGGAGCTAACTTTGCTTCTTTTATATCTGTCAACTCTCTATTTATCTTACTGTCTCTAATTTATGGGGCCAGGAAAAATATTCTTCCATTTCAACTAGAATTTCCTAAGTACAGAAAAACAGTGAGTTCTCTGCCTACAGTGACAGTTTTGAGCCTAATTAAACAATGACAGTGAGTTAAATCCAAATATTAGTTGATGGGAGCAATTTGTTCATGTACTTCAATGGTGCATGACAATGAAGTCTGACAGAGCTTTAAACTGTACTATCATAAATCAACTTGATGATTCTGCATTTCTGAAACAGGAAACATAGGAGCTCTTTGAGATCAGATATTTCCTAAGAAAATAAAGTCAAACAGGGATACTGTTGGGAAGAAAGACATACTGGAAATGTTTTTTGAGCGATTAGCATTTTGGAACATTATCCATAAATTGTTACACTGTGCTGTGTGTGCTGAGTTGCTCAGTTGTGTGTCAAGCTGATTGTGACCCCCACAGACAGTAGCTCACCGGCTCCTCTGTCCATGGGATTTTCCAGGCAAGAATACGGCAGTGGATTGCCATATCCTTCTCCAGGGGATCCTCCCAGCTCAGGGATCAAACCCAGGTCTCCCGCATTGCATGTGGATTCTTTACTGACTGAACTACCAGGGAAGTCTGAAGCAGGAAGAGGGGATTTTAAAAAGATTAAAAAAAAATATGAGGGGGCACAGACTAGTTTCAGGGTTAAAAAAAATTGTGAGTGTTCAGATTAACTTTGGGGACAACTGCAAAAAATCAGAAAATTTTTAAGAGATAATGCAATGAGTCAACAAGTAGAACATACTCTAACATACTTAAAGTTTACTGGAATTAAAAATTAATGGGCAAGTTTCTTCAAAGCAATCTATGCTATTGAGTAGACCATGTGCACTTTGGCTTTTATATAGGTAAAATATAATACTCCATTTCCTTCCAAATCCTTGATTTTGGGTTCTTTTTCAGCATCAACATATTCTTAATTCTCTTAATGCTGATCACCATATTTTATCTGCAGGATACAGGATGCTTGGGGCTGGTACACTGGGATGACCCAGAGGGATGGTATGGGGGGGGGGGTCAGGACTGGGAACATATGTACAACCGTGGCAGATTCATGTTGATGTATGGCAAAACCAATACGATATTGTAAAGTTAAAAATAATAATAATAAAAAAAATAAATAAAATACAGTTTTAAAAATTGCTAAAACTTTAGATTTTTAATGGGGAATGACAGCAAATTTTTCCATATTTGTATTTTTAAATATAAATTTGTTTCAAGCTCAAATAAAAATTTAAATTGTTGAACGAAAAATAGTATCTTTATCGCATTCACTTTGGTTTTTAATTTTCAAATGTTATCACTGTTAAGAGTTTTATTGTACATTACTTCCCATTAATGTATATATAAATGAACACAAATTTTTACTATTATTTTTAGTTCTTTGACATTCAGCTCTGCTCCAAAATTAAATAAGCATGCTTCTTTCTTTCCATCATACTCCTTTAAGGAATATACAACACACACATGTACGTTATTGACAACCTCTATCTTTACATCTTTACTTGTGAAACCCTCATTTTCTATTAAAATATTCGAAGCATTTTTTGTTGTTGTTTTATCTCCATGTTTATAGCTTTACTAGTCAGGATAGGCTAAATGATGCTCCACTAACAACCAGTTCTACAGGAAAACTTATGTCTGATTTATACTATTGTCCATTGTGGGTCAGCAGGAGCTGCAGCTCATCATACTCATTCAAAGACCCTGATAAGCACCCCTATGTTCCTACAGCATCAGGAAGATCACGCAGTATTCTGGACACTGGCGCCTAAAACTTCCACCCGGAAGTAAGACGCATCACTTCTGTCCATCTTTCATTGGCTAAGGAAAGTTACATGGCCCATGGCTCACTTCAGAAATGGGAAATATAACTCTTTTATGTGACCCAAGAGCAGAGAGCTGAAAATATTTGGAGAACACAATTCGTGACTCTGCATTTTCATACATGTAATCTCTTTTCTGAGGTCATCTCTCAAATCCTAACCATTTTTTGGAAGGTAGCAATATTTTGTAGTATTAGTATCTATATTTACCCTCAAAAATGTATTCAAGGTCTACCTGAACATGCTACAACAGCAGAATTTATTTATTTTTTAAAGTGTTTTTTTTTTTAAAATGTGGACCATTTTTAAAGACTTTATTGAATTTGTTACAGTATTGCTTCTGTTTCATAGTTTGGTGTTTTGGCCTCGAGGCATGTGGGATTTCAAATCCCTGATTAGGGATCGAACCCTGCACTCCTTGCACTGGAAGGCGAAGCCTTAACCACTGGTCCAACAGGGAAGTTCCCAGCAGCAGCAGAATTTAAAGCACTGAGAAATTGGTAAGGCTACTATTAAAAAAAAAAAAAAAAAAAGTAAGACTGCACACATTCTCAAAATAAGGACATTTATTTCCAGTTGTATCTGCTTTTTTAAATTTTGGGACAACTTGCTGTATACACAGTTTCATGGAGTTCCTTCTTTTCTGTGATTCCTTACTTCTTTGTTGGGTTAGAAAAGGTAAACGCAGAAGACTTTTGACCAGCCTGGCCTGGCAATACGTGGCATGAGCCTGCTACATAGATCTTACAGACCCCAGTTATGACAAATGTTTACTGATTAGTGGTTAAATGCCTGATATATTTATTTTTAGACCAAGTTTTCATTTTTTCCAATCCAACTCACGAAATACGAAATCATATGTGAAACAGTCACACTAAACTTGGCCTAAAACAAAAGGCTATGAGTACAGTGCCTGGAAGAATGCTTATTCATTACTCCCTAGACTAGCATATTTCTCAGCAGAGAGAAGACCATATACTGTAGCCATGGAAAATCTGGGGAACTGGAACTCTTGAAAATACCATTTATGCTACATCAAACTTGAGCCCACTCAGGCAATGTAAATCTTTCCATATGTGATGAGTGCTTGCTGCCCAGCTTCCAATTCTGAAAGAGACACTGAAAATATCCCAAAACTCCTTTTTAATTTATACCAAGAGTCTCCATCTGTCTTTATGCTTTGAGTTAAAAAACGGTTCTCTAATAAACTAGAAAGAGAGGAGAGCACAGAGATACTATCTCGTATTTCAGGTATAAATTGAAACCATCTTCATATCCCAGAATAGATCTACATTTCAATAAAAATTAATTGCCCCTTCAATTGTAGATAACAACAAAACTAAAGACAGCCAAAACATAATTTATCTTGAATTTTGAATTGTATCCTAAAACTCTCAATGTTTTGGCCCAGGATAATATTATGGGGACCATGTTCTTAATCCAAAATCAAGACATATGGTGTGATAAGGAATGGTTTGTGCTGTTATATGGGGAGCAAGAGATAGTCTGAGAGCTGTAATAGAGCCAATAAATTGCCAAAATCCCTAAGGTATTTAGATGACTTAAAGCAGTGCTTTTCAAGTGTGACCCATGGACCACCTGCATCATTATCACCTGGAGTTTTTGTTAAAATACCTGTTTCAGGGCCTTGAGCTAGACTAACTGAATCAGACACTCTGGACAAAGGCTCAGAAATCTGCTTTGTAGGTTCTTCAGGTGATTTTCACACCTGCTAAAGGAAATGTTATACTCCGAGAGTTCCTGAGAGAAAACAAGAGAAAAAAGAGTTTAAACATCAGGGCATTGGAGGACAGGCCAGGAACTCAGACAAGAAAACATCCTTATTTAGATCTTAAAGCAAGATGTAGTAATCTTGGAAGAGAAAGTATCAGGCTGATGCCACTTTAACAGGACGTCCCAAGGGGATTTAGAAGAATCCTTGACATTGTACCTAAGGAAGGTGGGTAATCATAATCTCCAGGAACAGCCTCTATAGGGAATGCATTGAAGTAGCTGCAGTAACTTCCCCATCCCCTATAACTTTCTGGTAGTCAATCACAAACATCAGAAGCCCAGAATAGGCGTTGTTGTTGTTGTTTAGTCCCGAAGTCCTGTCTGACTCTTTGTAACCCCATGGACTGGTGCCTGCCAGGCTCCTCTGTCCATGGGATTTCCCAGATAAGAATACTGGAGGGGGTTGCTGTTTCCTTCTCCAGGGGATCTTCCTGACCCAGGGATCGAACTTGCATCGCCTGCGTTGGCAGGCAGATTCTTTACCACTAAGCCACCAGGGGAGCCTTAGAATAGACAAAGCCCTACAGAATATCTGGTTTTCTCTGATCACTAACACTGGTCATATGCTTCTCTCTACTACCATGTGACTCATGGCTAGCCCTGCCCCAAAGATTTGAGATCTCCCATTGTAACATGAGTTCTTACTAATTTTTGGTGTCTCAGTTCCTAAGTCTAGTCCCCAGGTGCTTAAGGAGCCTGCATTCCTACTTTACATTTTACTCTTAAGAAGAGTCCTCTTTATGAACTCCAGTCAATCTGCTGACTGATTTCCCTGAAAACACAAGGCTGCTTGACCTGTTTGGCATCCCTCTTTGATTGCCTGCCATCTGATTCTCTGTGACTGACCGGACCTCATTTGCCATATTCTGGTAGCCCTGATGCTGACTGCTTCTCCAAATTATACCCCAATGCTGCTTAACCTGGCGGATGCAGTGTCTGGCCTTTCAGAAAAGATTATTGTTCACAGCCTGCATTTGACTGTGCATGGAGGGTTAATCTCTTGCCCCACCCATGCACACAAGTCTACTTCTGCACACCACTCTTCTGTCTGCACAATGAAAGTAAGAAGCTGGGCCATACATAGGCAGTTATCGAATTTTGGCTAAGAAATCCCATAGATGTCCCAGAAGACCAGTGAAGACCTAAACAGATATGAGTTAGAAAATTCTCCCATCAGTAAGTTGCATTACGAACTCCTCAGGGAGGCTCAAGAGGGAGGGTGTATATACATACTTATAGCTGATTCATGTTGCTGTATAGGAGAAACCAACACAATATTGTAAAGCAATTATCCTCCAATTAAAAGGAAAAAAGAACTCCTCAGGACTTAGATCTTTACAAGGAACTTCTTGGCAAGTACAGATTCAGCCTTTACTCTTTGAGTAAACCGTAAACTACTCAGAAAGCCAGTCAGTATCGTTTTTTTCCTTTCTCTATGGAGCCCACAGACTTGGAGCAGATTTTTTTTTTTTTTTTTTGCAGCTTAGCTGTGTTTTAAGAACTTGGATAAGGATCACTCATTACCAGTATGGACTCAGTTTATAAGGCACTTTTTGACAGGCAACAATCCTGAGCACTTTACTAAAATTTCACCATTTGCTCTGTGGCCCTTAAGAGAACACCAATAAGGAACAGAAAGATAACAGATGTTTCCAGTCCTTAGAGATCAGAATCTGAATGAGATGGAAACTAAAATATGAAGCTCTATGAAGCTGTCTCATGTAGAGATTCTCCTATAAGATTGTTCTTTTCATTCCCTAATCCTCTCACCTCTACGCAGAGCTCACGACCTACAAAGGTCACATCCTATACTTTGTCTTTCCAACCTTGATCTCCCTCCCACTTCACAGAAAAACAAGTACAGTTTAGACTTTTAAAATGATAACAAACAATATTTCCACACTCGTATTTTTTATAGTAACATAGACGAGAAAGAGCAATTGGTTTAAAAAATGATTTCTTTTTTTTTTTTATTTTATTTTATTTTTATTTTTTATTTTTTTGTCTTTTTTTTTTTTTTAGTTTTTTATTTTTTAAATTTTAAAATCTTTAATTCTTACATGCATTCCCAAACATGAACCCCCCTCCCACCTCCCTCCCCATAACATCTTTCTGGGTCATCCCCATGCACCAGCCCCAAGCATGCTGCATCCTGCGTCAGACATAGACTGGCGATTCAATTCACATGATAGTATACATGTTAGAATGTCATTCTCCCAAATCATCCCACCCTCTCCCTCTCCCTCAGAGTCCAAAAGTCCGTTATACACATCTGTGTCTCTTTCCCTCTCTTGCATACAGGGTCGTCATTGCCATCTTCCTAAATTCCATATATATGTGTTAGTATACTGTCAACATCACTCATTATTAGAGAAATGCAAATCAAAACCACAATGAGGTACCACTTCACACCAGTAAAAAATGATTTCTGTTGAAGGAAGGAATGGGAGTTCTATAAAATCCAGTGCACGACGTAAAACTTCTTTATTCTTTGTTACTGTCAAGTGGTTAATCTAGGATCCCCCCTTTCCTAGGAGCCATATGATGCCGTGGACATTTAGGGTTCCATGTCTGGGACGAGGGAGAGTGGGGACGTGGTCCACGGTCACCGTGCACTGCCCACACAGGCTGCTCTGAGATGCTGATTTCCTCTTTCTTGTCTGTGGCTGGAGGTCAGTCCACACACCCTGGGACTATGTCCTCTTTGTCCTGACTCCTGACATCATGCTGCTCCTTCTCTTGGCCTCCTGGCTGCATTTACAGCATAAGGATCAGCTGGGAGAATGTTTTGGACATGTCTGCCTAAATACTCATGTCTAATGACCTGGCACCAGGCAGAATAGCACTAACACTGGTTCCAGTTTTATACTTCCATGCACTTCATATAGGAAGTAATTTATAGATTCCACTGCTCCCGTTCAGTCTAACTCTTTTGCGACCCCGTGGACTATAGCTTGCCAGGCTCCTTCTGTCAATGCGATTTCCCAGGCAAGAATACTGGAGTAGGTTGCCATTTCCTTCTCCAGGGGATCTTCCCAACCCAGGGATTGAACAGGTGTCTCTTATGTCTCCTGCATTGGAAGGTGCATTCTTTATCACTAGTGCAACCTGGGAAGCCCTCTCTTACATTTCCCCAATATGATCCAGGTTTTCAGGTCTGTCTCCAAGGTACCTGGTTCAGGGAGTGAGAGAGAGGATGCCAGAGCATGGAGCATCTCCATGTGGGTGAACCCACATCTTCCAAGCCTCTGACGTCCCTCTGCTTTCCTTTAATTTTTTCCTTTGGTCCCACTACCATGGGAATCATTATCTGCTCTTGGGGACGGGATAAAAGATCTGCTTTATTTATTTATTTTTGTGTCATTATTTTGATCCTGAGGATTTAAGAAGTTACCTTTTGAAACTCAAAAGCTGTCACTAACAAAGATATCTAAACACTTCTGTCTGAATTAGGCCTTTCCTGAGGCAATATTTGTCATAAAACAAATGAGATTTGAGCAAGTACAAGAGAACAGACCATGAATGAATATCTCAAAATATTTCTTGAATGTTAACACTAAGTCTAAGCTTCCATCATATATAGGGATTGCTAAAACTCTGACAAAAGGTGAAGAAGCTAAAATTTCAAAAGTTTAATGAAACTATCCTTGACCCTAACCTGAGTGGCAAAAATGGTCATCAACTTTATCATAAAATCTGAGTAAATGTGGAATAAAATATATTTAGAGGAAAAACCTGGAATAATATACCCAGAGGGAAAAAGAAGCAATCTCATGGTGTTTTGCCTATGTCTTTTTATTTTCCAATGGACAGACCAGATGTCTAGAGGGACAGGCTGGCCCAGCCTTTCCATACCATTGTATGGGAAAACCTTACACAAGATTTATGTTCCTTGGTAACAAGAAGACTAGAGCAATACCAAGCCCCTAAATTCGGCATCTGTGCATCAGGCAATGTGCTGCACACTGGCCAGACAATCTGTAAAACAAAAGCCTCCGGGAGCTTATGATTCAGTGGAGCTAGGAAAGTAATCTAGCAAATAAGAAGTTAAAATGCAAAGCAATGGAAGTCAATGAAGAGGGCTGTGGAGTTGAAGTGCAGGGATGGGGTAAGGGAGAAAATCTCAGAAGAGGGAGGTACTGATTTCTGGAAAGACAAGACTGACCAACTGTCTTTCTAGGCTGAAAGACCCCACCTTGTGTAGAATATAATGCAGAGGGGAGGCTGCAGAGATGCTAATGCCAGGTGCATATATGAGAAAGTGTCAGAGATGGAGACAAACCTGCGGGGAGGGAGGGAAACAATCATTCTCATCAAGTCGATCATCTTGAGTCTTTTCTCCCAATCTCTGTGTGTGTTCGTAAGAGATTGGTTTTTCATAAATTTTTGCTCCAGTTACTTTAAAAAAAAATTATTGGAGTATAGTTGCTTTACAATGTCATGTCAGTTTCTTCTGTACAGCAAAGTGAATCAGTCAAACGTAAACGTATACATATATCCCCACTTTTTGGATTTTCTTCCCTTTTAGGTCACTATAGAACACTGAGTGGAGTCCCCTGTGCTATATAAAGTAGTCTCTCATTAGTTATCTATTTTACACATCGCATCAACAGCGTATATATGTCAACCCCAGTCTCCCAATCCATTCTACCTGCTGGTTTGCCATATTTCAAAACTGTATAACATAAAGTTCATACATTCTGAAATGTATGAGTTTATCTCTGGCATAGAGCCTGACTTCAGAGAGGACTGTGGAGCTTTGGGAGTTGCACTTTGCAGATAATTCACAAAAATTTCATTATTTTCTTTGCTATACATATATGACTCATTCTCATTTCAGGAGTTGAAGAAGTTGAAAGTCAAGCATATGGAAGGCTTTCTCTACCAAAAAGCAGCTCCTATGAATGAAAAAGAGATGGATCTTAATATACATACTGGATGCTAACAATTCCTGCTGACTCAGAAAGAGAGAAAAGGGGAGAGAAGAGTCAGGCTTATTCTTTGTGAGTTTGAGACTATTTGTTTCAATCAATAGTTCAAGAAGTTGCCAGTATAAATGCAAGGTAGATGTTCTTCTGGAAGAAACATGTTGTGGACTTGCTTTATGATCATGGAAAAGTCACTTAGCCTACTTTGAACTGTTTTGGGCATTTGAAATGTGTGCGGGCTCAATGACAAGATCTTTAAGATCCCATCCAGCTTCCTTATTGTATTATTTGTGCAACTTCCATTTAGAAGTAATTAATGAGCTGATTAAGGAAATGAAATAAACCAAAGAACCCTTTGATGTTAAGAAAGAGCCCAAGTCCTCTGACAGAAATAATTTCACAGTCTCTAGGGGAAAGCCCTAAAGGAGACATTAGCATAGCTTTTAAAAAACGTTTAATATTTGACACAAGGGCAAATGGTCAGTGTGTCTACCCAAAGAGACAGGCATGTATCAATTTGGAAAACCCACATTACTCCATTGCTCTAGGTTAAAATTATAGTGAAATAATATTCCTCGAAGACACCTGAAAACCCTTAACCATTACTGAGGAGTATTTCTGCCTAAATTTGACTATGTCCCTACATGGATTCTTAAATTCAAAGAAAGATAAGCAGTAAGCTAGATTTAGAAAAGGCAAAGGAACCAGAGATAAAATTGCCAGCATCTGCTGGATCATCAAAAAAGCAAGAGAGTTCCAGAAAAACATCTACTTTTGCTTTATTGACTACACCAAAGCCTTTGACTGTGTGGATCACAACAAACTGTGGAAAATTCTGAAAGAGATGGGAATACCAGATCACCTGACCAGTCTCCTGAGAAATCTGTATGCAGGACAAGAAGCAACAGTTAGAACCGGACATGGAACAACAGACTGGTTCCAAATCAGGAAAGAAGTACATCAAGGCTGTATATTGGCACCCTGCTTATTTAACTTTTATGCAGAATACATCATGCGAAATGCCAGGCTGGATGAAGCACAAGCTGAAATCAAGATTGCTGGGAGAAATATCAATAACCTCAGGTACGCAGATGACACCACCCTCATGGCAGAAAGTGAAGAAGAACTAAACAGCCTCTAGATGAAAGTGAAAGAGGAGAGTGAAAAAGATGAGATGGTTGGATGGCATCACCGATGTGATGGATGTGGGTTTGAGTAGGCTCTGGGAGTTGGTGATGGACAGGGAGGCCTGGTGTGCTGCAGTCCATGGGGTCACAAAGAGTTAGACTGAGCGACTGAACTGAACTGAACTGATGCAGACAAGGCAGGAAATTTATTATCAAAAATCCTGGGTAGACTTCCGGTTATTCCACTTGTTTGCTTTGTGACTACAAGGTTGAGTTGTAGAGAATCAAGAAAACCACATAGCAATATAAAAGCATTTATTTGCACCATGTAGTATATAGTTGTCAAAAAGGGGAAAATAATTGTTTAACTTTTCTTGTTCTCCTTTCTTAAAAGGAAAAAGTGAGGCCAGAACGCCTTTGTCTCAAAACGAAATGACACACTCATCACCACTGGCAATTAGACTAAGGTCATTGGTGTTATTTGGGTTTGACTTCAGTGCTGGGCTGTTGTTCGGTCACTCAGTTGTGTCTGACTCTTTGCGACACCATGGCCTAGGCTTCCCTGTCCTTCACCATCTCCCAGAGTCTGCTCACACTCATGCCCGTTGAATTGGTGGTGCCATTAGACCATCTCATCCTCTGTTGTCCCCTTCTCCTCTTGGCCTCAATCTTTCTTAGCATCAGTGTCTTTCTTTTGCAACTTTAGTGCAGGTTTCTTCATTAAGCCAAATGAACTCACGGAGAATAAACAAGCCAGTCTCTTTAAGATTAATTGGATTTCACCTTTTAAGAATGTTCAATATAAACCTAATAAAATTTGCTCCTTTGAATAGGAAATGAAGGAAGGAATGTATGGGAAGTGTATAGAGCACTAGCTAGAACACATACATGTTATTCATTATCGGAACTCTTATTTTATGTGAGAAAATGAAAGCTTAGAAATATTAAGTAGCTTGCATAGGATAGTACATGTAAAGTGTACCAGAGCTGGGGCCTCAAATCCTGAAATTCAACTCCATAGCCTTTGCTCTTAATCTTCTACTAAGAACTCACTGAAAAATTAGTTGCAGGAAAGACTATATAGAGGTATGTCCTTTAAATTGCCAGTGGTGCAGATTGGAATAATAATTAAATTCCAAAGAAGATGGTGGCTGTGAGAACAATGAAAAGAAAATGCTGAGAATGCGTATTTTTGAATACTGTAATCACCACCACCTGGCTGTATAGGAGGTGAGGAAGAAGATAAAGATGAAGGACTCCTTTGAGTGGAGGAAAGACATTGAGTTCGAAACACTAGAATATCTGAGACAGGTGTTGTATAGGGGGCTCTGACCAGCGGGGCAACTACTTAAGAAATAATATATAGGTGAAATGGCATGGCTGTGTTCCAAGAAAACTTTATGAAAACAGGCAGAGGGCCAGATTTGGCCTATGGACTGTAGTTTACCAACCCTCATCCTAGATAGCTCACAGTAAGAGGGAATATTATGGCCATTTTGCTTATATTAGCCAACATGCCTATAGGCCCATCTGTCACTGGCCAGGAGTGAAGATGTCGTATAGACAGGCACTGGCACAGGAATGGGAGTAGTGGGTTATAATAGCAAACCTCAGAGTCTAGTATGGGAAAGAAACAGAAGTAGGAATTCCCAGCTTTGTCCCCAACTCATTAAAAATGACTGAGTCTACATACAAAATATACCTTTCCAACATGAAAATACCTTTTTTGATACTATGTATAGTCAATTTGGGACTAAAATACAGCCCAGTTCCCTGCCAAGACAAAGCATTGTGAATCCAGAGGAAGGGGGCCTTTAAAACAACTTGTACAAAGTGTGAGTTGGAACAGATCTTGCTGACCTGATCTCTAGACTGGGCTTTAAGATGAAGCCATGAGACTGGATGCAGTCCTCTGAGGAAGGAAGTATAATAGGGGGAAATCAAACAATAAAACAAACACAGAACCAGGAAGTGGCAAGAAGACAGGACACCTCTGAAGACAATGAAGAAAAAAGGGAGGGAAGTACAGGCCAGTATCAGATCCCTAATACACCAGGGAAGAAGTATTTCAAGAAGAGAACACAAAGGTAAATAGTATAAATGGCAGCAAGGGGGAGGTAGGTGCAAAGATAAGAAGCTGTTGGATTTAACCATTAAGTCAGCCATCATTAGCAACCTCTGAGAGATTCTCAGTATAGTGATAGAAATAAATGTCCAATTGCAAAGAGTTATATAGACTCAGAAACTCCAATAATTTGGCCACCTGATGTGAAGATCTGACTCATTTGAAAAGACCCTGATGCTGAGAAAGATTGAGGGCAGGAGGAGAAGGGGATGACAGAGGATGAGATGGCTGGATGGCATTATCGACTCAATGGACATGGGTTTGGGTGAACTCTGGGAGTTGGTGATGGACAAGGAGGCCTGGCATGCTGCGGTTCATGGGGTCATAAAGAGTCAGACACGACTGAGCAACTGAACTGAACTGATAGATTCAGAGGGAGGCGAGGAAGCAAAGGCAGAAAATACAAATTTTTCTTGGCACCAAAAAGAGAAAACTTGGTTGAGAAAGCTGAGTGTGTGTTTGTTCAGTGTAACAGAGGCCTGAACATCGGTTGTGCCCTGAGGAAAAGCAAAGAACAGGTAAAAGGACATAATTTATGAGGCAAGGCCTGGTTTCATCTTCATAAATATTTTGTTTAAAAGTTCCATAAACAGCAGTGGCCCAGGAAATGCTTCAGCAAATACTCATTAACGAAACGAGAGCTATTTAAAAATGTTCCCATAGCTGTTATATGTTTATCACCCCTTGTGTAATAAAGACTTCTGGCATGGAATTTTGAGTTCTTTCTTTAGTATGAGAACGCTTCCGTTCCCTGAGGATTTTCAGAGAATAGGGTACATGGTTGACCTCTTACTCAGACAGAAGGAAATTATGCTTTCACCTCTTGCCCCTGAATAAATTTATCATCCAGTCATTACTTCTTCTGGATGAAGATAGAAATTAGACTGAAAGCCAGAAGCCTGGATGCTAAATGAGTAATATTTCCGGACTTAGTTCCCCTACTCTGTAAAATGAAGGATTTAGACTTGCTCATTGCTAAGTCATCACAGCTCTAAAAGAACCAAATGAACAGAAAAGACATATGTAAATCAACGCTTATTCTTATTTTATTTATCACAGAACATGCTGAAACAATGCAGGTCCCTAACACTGTGTGTGTGGGGGGGTGTATTTTATTATGTATGGTATAGCCATAGAACAGAGGATTATACCCTTGTCAATTATTTGTTTTCCAAGGTGTTCTGAAGATATAGAAAAAGTTGCCAATAAAATGTTACATGAAAAAGGTGGAATCCAAATTTGCAGTGTGAAGCCAATTTTGTAAAAATAAGGTGAGACAGAATATTGGTACCATATTATGAACACAGATACAGGAGGAAATCTAACAATAGGAATTACTCTACTAAGAGAGTGAAATTCGAGACAATTTATTTTCCCTTTATATTATCATTCTCTTTATAATCCTCGTAATAGTCAACTCCCTTGTGAGTTAGGAAAGGTATTTTACACTTGAGGTTTACAGGAAGGTCACTTTCATTTCCATTGTACTCAACTCTACCTAAAATGTAGGAGGAGGACCACTGGGTACTAACTTTCCTGATGGACTAGCCCTGTGCTCTGGAGAAGGACTACAGAAGATATGCTTGATATTAAACATATTCAAAAGCAAGTTGGTTGGAGATAGAAGATACAGACAAATGAAAACTGCCCCTCAGAATTATTATTTTCTTGTTAATTTGGAAGTGAAGTGAAGTCGCTCAGTCTCGTCTGGCTCTGCCTTCCGTGGGATTTTCCAGGCAAGAATACTGGAGTGGTTTGCCATTTCCTTCTCCAGGGGATCTTCCCAACCCAGGGATCGAACCCGGGTCTCCTGCATTGCAGACAGACGCTTTACCATCTGAGCCACCAGGGAAGCCCTGTTAATTTGGAAAGATGTCAGTATTTTACCTAGATCTTCATAACGTCTAATCTTTATTTGTTTAAAGCTTACCAAAATAATATTTGGCTTTTAAAATTGTCTTAGACTCAGCCATTTTTATTTATTCTTCTGTTTCCACCCACCCTTCTCAACTATTAATACAGCAAATGCTAGCAGCATCTTCTTGTAGCAAATGCATTATCAGTTCCACAATGCTTTCAGCGAAATCAACAAACCAAAAAGGGGTATTGGAAAATGGCTGATACCTCCATGTCCTCCAACTCTACTTTTCAAATTATTATTGACAATAGGCACCTGATGCTCTTTCTTCATAGCAATTTACAGTTCCAAATTACTCATTGCTAACAGCAATTTCATAATTTGTTAAATGGCATTATAAAATGAAATTTTCATGTTTTAGCATGCTCCAGCAGTGAACTAAATAACAAACACTTTGATAATAAAATATGAAGTAAAACATATATGTTTTTTGGATCATGTATTTGTTAACAACCTTTTAAGTTATATTCACTTAACAAACACTTAGATCTGCTGCTGCTCAGTTGTATCTGACTCTTTTCAACCCCATGGAATGTAGCCCGCCAGGCTCCTCTGTCCATGAGATTTCCCAGGCAAGAATACTGGAGTGGATTGCCATTTCCTTCTCCAGGGGATCTTCGCAATCCAGGGATTGAACCCATGTCAATGGTGTCTCCTGCATTGCAGGCAGGTTCTTTACCTGCTGAGCCACCTGGGAAGCCACTTATTGCACTAAAATGTACCAAAAGAATCTCGGACTTTAACCACATCACCTCTTCAACTGTCTAGAAGTATTGATTTAGTTCATCAAAAAAGGCCAGTATATAAGGATATAGTTCAGTGGTTTGAGCATCTTTTCTTTCCTGAGAGGCTACAATTGAAAATAAGCTAAATGTAGATTTTTATCAGAACAAATCAATTATTTCTCTGTTCACCAACTGAAGAAATATCAGTAGCTTCTCTCTCTAGTTCACATCCTACAGCATTAAGCTTGACAGCCTCTTGGAAAGTATACATCTTGCCCACTGAATTCTAGTTCAACAGGGGCTAGCTTCTGAAGACTTCTGGAGAATTCTCACAAGGTTGTGCAAGAAAAAAAAAAAAAAAGGATACTGATAAGGCACTGTGGACTTCCCAGGTGGCACAGTGGTAAAGAATCTACCTGCCAGTGTTGGAGACTCAGGAGATGCAGGTTCAATTCCTGGGTCAGGAAGATCCCCTGGAGCAGGAAATGGCAACCCACTCCATTATTGCTGCCTGGAGAATCCCATGGACAGAGGATCCTGGTGGGCTACAGTCTAGAACGTTGCAAAGAGTCGGATACAACTGGGCATGCAGGCAGACACATAGATATTATCAGTGAACACTGTCACATGTTAATTTATTTCAAATCTTCCTTTCTTTACTAATTTTAAAAGTCATTTTCTAAATAGAAGCCTTCTCAAGTGTGCCTTTCTAATGACACTGAGTTTTCAGTGATTTAAAGTTTAGGTGTTCATGTCAATGTATGGCAAAACCAATGCAGTATTGTAAAGTAAAATAAAGTAAAAATAAAAATTAAAAAATAAATAAATAAATAAAGTTTAGGTGTTGTGGTAATATAGTTCTCACGTAAAATGTACCTCGTGTGTCAAATTTTCTAATTAGG
Organism: Ovis aries; assembly: GCF_016772045.2. Classification (NCBI taxonomy): domain Eukaryota; kingdom Metazoa; phylum Chordata; class Mammalia; order Artiodactyla; family Bovidae; genus Ovis; species Ovis aries. The sequence continues at coordinate 101,321,838 of NC_056059.1, read as the reverse complement.
TATGAATGTGAAAATTAAATTTTAATTAACCTCAAATAGTCAAGTAGCGAAAACTTGTACTGAATTTACATAGTATCCTTTCCATTTGAAAATAACTCATCCCATTTAACTGAAAGTGGGGGGCAAAAATAAGCAAAATTTGCACTTTTTAGATAATGTTTCTACATTTATGCAGACCCTAAATCCACTGTTGCAAACAAAAGATAGTCCCTAGTTCACTGTTTCAAACAGAAAGAGTTTGTCATATATATCACAAAATGCTTTTACACCTAGGACCAATTTCCGCAGCGACTAGGTGAACCTTTTTTTTTTTTTTTTTTAATAGTTTCAGTTTGAAAAGGGCCTTCAATACAAAAGACCTCACACCATAATTCTTTATAAAGCTCTATGATCAAGGAATTAGCAGTGGATTCTTATTAAAGCTGGAATGTAGAACTACCCTGGACTCAATTTATAGCTTCATGTATTGTCTAACATATCCAGTTTTAATTTCTTTTTTTGTGTCAAACAGAATTAATGATCAAGATCATTGAGAAACCAGTGATCCATTTTGCTCTGAAATGCACTACATAAAAAATGTGGGAAGATAAGAAAACATATATTCAGCTACTAAATTCAATGTTTTATGGCATTTTCAGCTTAGAAAAAGCTGTAAGTAAGAGAAAGATGCAGTTTTTAAAAACCAAGATATAATGGAGACAGTTAGCTTTAATTTCCTCTTTTTTTCCCTAAAGTTTCATCAGCACACAGAAGATGACAATGATCATTTTTCCTTTTCTCTCTTTTCTACCAAGCAGTATGCTATTTCTCAGACACACATGCCTGTGAACAGTATATGTGTGAATGAGGCTAAAATAGTGTACTTAGTACTTGTCCACGCATGCACGCTCAGCTGTGTCCAACTCATTGTGACCCTGTGGATGGACTATAACCTGCCAGGCTCCTCTGTCCATGGAATTCTCCAGGTTAGAATGTTGGAGTGGGTTTCCATTTCCTTCTCCAGGGGATATTCCCAATCCAGGGATCAAACTCTCATCTCCTTATCTCCTGCATGGCAGGCAGATTCTTTACCACTGTGCACCTGGGAAGCCCAGTATTTGATTAATACTAATTAATATTATAGCCCCCTTGAAATTGGTTAGTCACTGATTCCTTGACACATGCCTCCGGTAATTGTGTAAAAAGGAAAACAAACAGCACTTTCTGTATCTGATGCAGGAATGAGGTAGTTATCCCAGAGCCACTTCCATGGCAACTTCTACAGAACACAACTAAGAGTTTGGACACAAACCAAAAGCCTCCTAAGCACCTAAAATAGATATCACTATGTCTGTGCACTTTGGCTCTGCACTTTGCTCATAAAAGATTCTCTTGGGTCTTTGGATAAAGTTATAGCCTCTCATTCCTTCCATATTTTTTTTAATAAACTGGTTTATTTTCTGGTTTTCTTGTGCACAGCACAAATGACATGATCATTACAAAGAGATGGTTGAAGCTGAAGAGAGTTATTAGAGGAATACAAACTGTCCACACAAGCAGGTAGAGAAATCACGGTTCCATATGGATGATGAACACAAGAAAAAAAGTTCCATAAAAATAATACAATTTTTTAAAGCACAGTAATTATGTGACCTTATGACGTAAAAAGGATGGCCTTACACATCACAGAATAGACCCCGCAAGTATTATTATGTTATAGAATAAGTCTATGATGTGTATTCATGACGACAATACTGAGAAACTCACAAAACTTTGAATTTAGTCCTCTCCAGAGAGAGAGTAAAATATTTAAGGCTTCCCAGGTGGCTCAGTGGTAGAGAATCCGCTTGCCAATGCAGGAGACTTGGGTTCTATCTCTGGGTTGGGAAGATCCCTTGGAGGAGGAAATGGCAACCCAATCCAGTATTCTTGCCTGCGAAATCCCATGAACAGAGGAGCCTGGCGGGCTACAGTCCATGGGGCTGCAAAGATTTGGATACAACTGAGCACATACATAGTATTATAGTAGATTTCAGAAAGATAACTCTCCAAAAAATGGCTAACTTCTCTCTAAACTTTTGGAGTTCTCAGTAGCAAACTTCTAAGCTCTCCTTTCTGGAAAGTCCATAGATAGAAAACTCCTTAGTTCTCTGTTACTTGTTTACTGACCAGCAGCAAATACTATATATAGTATTAGTTAACCAGGCCTCTGGGGCAAGAGGGACATCTCAGATGACAGTGGTCCATGGGGTCTTACCTGTCCGCTCCACTGCCAGGTGGGCTCTTCTGCTCTGAAAACCCCTTCAGAGCTCAGTGATTTGAACTCTTATAGCAAACATCACCCTTGGAAATGCTGTCCCTTTAAGGTGGATGAACTTGATTATAAACTTCATCCAAAAATTAAAAAAAAAAAAAAAAGAAAGTTTCCCAGAATTTGTAAAACTAAATGGGGGTAAAGGGAAGGAAGGGTTAAAATGAACAAGTATAGAAACAAACTAAAGATAAAACTCCAGTTTAAAAACTCATGTTTTCCAGGTCAGATACACCAAGCTGTGATGAGGTCAGGGAGACTTGACCCAGACAGTTAAAGGGTCTGGGCTTGCCCTATGCTGGTTCCCTTATCTGATTGACTCTATAGGTTCTGCAGTTCAAGCTGACAATGGATTAACCAATCTCTGCCCCTCTTCCCCAAGTCAAGAGCATTCTGTACATTCTATAATATTAAAGCATATCCTGCTTTATTCAACCTGAACAATAAAACGTAAAAGCCATCCATGACAAGACTCAACAAAGGACAAAACTAAACTAAGATTCAATATAAAATAACAACAATTATTAGTTTCCTAAAAGCAAAACAAGATCTTAGCAGCTTCAACCAACCACAGCCACAAAACAATGCTGAACCGCTCAAGAGCTAAGATATTTTAAGAGTGTGTTTTCTCTCAGAATAGAGGCAGAGTGGGAGAAAAGGGTCAGATGATCACAGAATACTTGTGGCTGAAAGAAATGAACCTTGAAGGAGATTTCTATGAGTTAAAAAACAGTACCTTATAAGCAACTGGTCTGGTCTACTCACAGCTGTTTCCAGTGTCGACTCTTGTTTAACTGTCTACTGACTTCAGTTTAAAGTTGTTGGCAAAAAAGTACAGAGCTTGTCTGGAAAGTGCTGTTGGGACATAAACCATTCCTTTCAAAGCGGTGGTAGCTGTATTAAGTTTTCTTGTAGAGGGGGATAGAAATCCTTCCTGTAGCAAATCTTCTTCCTCCTTCCCCTCAGACTTAGTCAGTATCCTCCTATCCCATATATTGAAGAAAGAGACAGAGAGGGAAGAAAAAAAAAAAAAAAAAAAAACAACCCTGCCAGGAAATATACCTTAAATAATGTAGTATTTGAGCATTTAGAAATAGACCAAAAAAAAAGGGGGGGGGGGATAAAAATGAGAACCAGAGAAAGCACATCAGGATCTTAAATATAATTTAGCCCAATGCCTTCACTTTGTAAATGATGTAAGTGATGCCTAGAGAAAATATGATTTGTGCAAAGTCACTCACGAAGCTCATATGTGTCAGCTAAGAACAGTTATTGGATTTCACAACTCCCAGTTCAAGGCTTTTTCTATTACACTATTGTACCCTAGGGGAAATTGTTTACCTTTTACCTCTGCATCCTTATAGAATACCCGCATGAGCTGGCAGGGAGAAGTAATACAATGTCAGAACCACCTGTTCTCACACACAAAAAAAAACATTTCCCTCCACTTCACAGTCCTTAATACTGAACATCTCTGTCTCTAATGTCTAATTTCTTCTATATTTAGGAAATAATATTTTCCTCTGCTGATTTTCCAGAATATTTTTTATGTCTCAGGACTCGCCATTTTTCAGGGGGTCTGAAGATCCCTTAGTCCTTACAGAGGACTCCTGGAAAGGACGGAGCTGTGACAGCTGTTAGAGTTAAGTAGTTGTTACTTGGCTCTTGAATCAGAAGCACATTATCATTACCAAAAATCTCTGCTTCTAAATTGTCAAAAAAAATTTCACCATATATACAAGTTTATTTTTAAATCACTTTTGTAAAAGATCTTTTTTATGGGGACCATTTTTAGTCTTTATTGAATTTGTTACAATACTGCTTCCTTTTTTATATTTTTGGCCATGAGGCATGTGGGATCTTACCTCCCCCACCTGGGATCAAACCAACCCACTCTACATTGGAAGATGAATTCTTAACCACTGGACCACCAGGGAAGTCTGCTATTCTTGACTATGACTTTTCATATATTTTGTTAAATATAAGATAAACATCACAATAATTTTTATTTGGTACTGTGACATCACTTTTCCTACTTATATATGAGAAATTATTTTTCTTGAACTGAAGGGATGATTTCTTTATTATAACTTTTTAAAAAAGTTTCCTTTTGAAATAATTCATTCACTTACTAAACAAATATTAATTGAATATTTATAAACCTACCTCATCCTTCCCTTGTGGAATATAATAACCAACAAGCAATAGCTTTTTCAGAGAAGTGCATAATTTTCAAATAAAATCAAAGGGTTTAGATGGGAAGTAAGGCCAATTTTCTATAACGTATGTTTTTCTTCATTCCCACACATCAACCATGTGCCCAACATTTACTTACATTCTACCCATTGAGTCGTTCACTCTCAAAAACATCCATTCTAGGGTCAGATAAGCCAAAATATGAAGTGGCGAGGCTAAAATTGCTCTGGTCACTACTGATCTTTCTATTTGATGTGACTTCTTAAAATTAATGTCAAATCAACTTTACATGCTATGACTCAAAGACACAATTAACTAAATTCTGACATCATTAAAGACCATTTTCAAACTTTTACTCATTCCTTATCTCAGAAATTCACTGTTTCATTTTGATATTTCTTGTCCACTTTTAAGATTCCATTTATCTATGCTTGTCCTGGTCTTTGGCAGAAAGCAATGTAATTGTGAACAAATACTTGTGAAAGTATACTTTTTCAAATGAAAATTGGATTAGATTTTTAAAAACATTTTCCAAAGTGTTGAGTAATTAACACATACCGTATAAATCTTCCAACCTTGACAAATAAACAGTTGATATTCAGAACATGTAAATGTTGAGAGAGAGATCTTGTAAAATATACTCTGTGCTTCTTGACACAATGGTAGATACTATTTTCCCTTTGTTCTTAATTAATCTTGCTTGATTGAGCTCTAAGAAAATGAAAACCCCACAGACATTAACATCTAATCTACATTTATACCTGACACTACTATGTCAAATATAACAAGAGTTTGACACACACGTGTATTCCTTGGGTTTACTAAAATTTTTCCATATTTTTCCTTTACTTCTTAAGCTTTTACTCTTTATTTGAACATTTGGCCTTTTGGATGTTAAAGGGGCAGGAAGGAAGTGTGAGTAAAACCTTAAAAAGGAAGTAGGCTGTGAGGGGACACAGAGATTCAGATGGAATGACTGACGTCAGGGTGATTCAGGGCTGTTGAGTAGACTCAGGGGAAAAAAAAGGTGTAGAGAGAAGTCACGTATCAGCAGGTTATTTAGAACAGAAGTGGGTTGAGTCATAGACAATAGATTATAGGTACTGATTTCAGGAACCAAAGTCTCTCAAAATAGGGTAAGCAAAGAAAGAACCGGCAATTTTGGTGACCAGTGCAAGCAACAGGAAATTGGCCCTCAAACTTACTTTGTAATTCATAACCCTGTTCCTTTCTCCCCATTGAGAGGGAAGCAATTGCTGTCAATATGTGAAATTTAGCACCATCTAAAATAACACAGTGGTATACAATCATTTTAAAAAATCCTATCTCTTTATATTTAGGTCCCTTGGACATACTCCAGGTTGCCCTACTCTGGGCATGCTCTGAATTTCAGAATCCCTAGGTAAGTTTAGAGGGGAAGAATTACTGTGTTATGAAGATGGAATCTATGGAGTTGAATTCCACTGATGGGAGTAGCACTTAGAGCAGAGGTGAACTCCAGGGCAGATTGTATTAACACAGGCAAGGCCGTCAGAATTCTCGAACTCTGTCTCCTCCTCTCAATTTTCAGGTTTACAGTAAGGTTTGTACTAAAGAATCCCAGAGAGCAGTTTTGTAATAGCAGGGAAGGGAAGTGATCACGTGAACAGCTGTTAGATTATTTTGTGTTTGGGAAGAGTTTTCATAGGTGGACATTTTTAACTGTCCCAGGAGACTGATGCACATAAAAATTTCAAGCATCATCAACTCTCTTAAACTAGTTCAAGCTCCTGCTTGCTCTGTTGCCTTCTCTGTTCACAGTCCAGTCTCCTCACAGCAGCCAGAGTCACCGTTCCCCTCTTCATCTCCTCTGTTGGTTTCCATCATCTCCTGCTTTATATCATCCAACGGGTTCCCATCATCTCTCTCCTTCATTCCTTTCAGTTTCCCATTATCCTCTGGTTCACACTGTTCAATTATTTGCCATTATACCTCACTTCATCCCTACAATGGTTTCCCATTATCCCCTGGTTCACACTGTCCAAAAATTTCCCTTCATTCTCTGCTTCATCCCTACAATGATTTCAGTATGGCCAAAATCAAAGGCCCTCGGTATAAATCCAAGTGCCTAGCCACAGCCTCCTAGGCTCTTCATCGTTTTGTCCCCATTTATCTTTCCTACTTTCCTAAATTCTGTTCCATTTGTCTAGAAAGTGGCTCCCACATATCTTCACAGAACTATTCTCTTCTCAGCATTCAGAGCTCATTATAAATGTTTCCTCTCCAGAAAAAGAATATCCTGACCACTCTGGTTAACCATCCTCCCGACCACATACACACACTTTCTCTACCTCGTTTCTCTACTTTGGTTTTTCTTCATAGCACTTACCACTATCCAAAATTATCTTTGGTTCTTTTTTAGTTATTCATTCATTTAATTAGTTTAAATATGTTCACTGTATTTCTTCTAGAATAAGCTGCTATATAATGCAGGGAGCAGAGTCTGGTGCTCTGTGATGACCTAGATGGGTGGGAAGAAGGGAGGGGATATATATACACATATATATATAGTTACGTGTGTATATATATATATATATATATATATATATACATGTATGACTGATGCTATGTGTATATATATACACATGTATGACTGATTCAAGTTGCTGTTTGGAAGAAACAAACAATATATTGTGAAGCAATTATGGTTTGATTTAAAACAAATAGAATAAGTTTTATAAACTTAATTATAAAATATTATCAGAAATGTATCAGTTCAGTTCAGTTCAGTTGCTCAGTCGTGTTCGACTCTTTGCGACCCCATGAATAGCAGCACGCCAGGCCTCCCTGTCCATCACCAACTCCCGGAGTTCACTCAAACTCATGTCCATTGAGTCGGTGATGCCATCCAGCCATCTTATCCTCTGTCGTCCCCTTCTCCTCCTGCCCGCAATCCCTCCCAGCATCAGAGTCTTTTCCAATGAGTCAACTCTTCACATGAGGTGGCCAAAGTACTGGGGTTTCAGCTTTAGCATCATTCCTTCCAAAGAAATCCCAGGGCTGGTCTCCTTTAGGAAGGATTGGTTGGATCTCCTTGCAGTCCAAGGGACTCTCAAGAGTCTTCTCCAACACCACAGTTCAAAAGCATCAATTCTTCGGCGCTCAGCCTTCTTCACAGTCCAAATCTCACATCCATACATGACCACAGGAAAAACCATAGCCTTGACTAGATGGACCTTAGTCGGCAAAGTAATGTCTCTGCTTTTGAATATACTATCTAGGTTGGTCATAACTTTTCTTCCAAGGAGTAAGCATCTTTTAATTTCATGGCTACAGTCACCATCTGCAGTGATTTTGGAGCCCCAAAAAATAAAGTCTGCCACTGTTTCCACTGTTTCCCCATCTATTTTCCATGAAGTGATGGGACCGGATGCCATGATCTTCGTTTTCTGAATGTTGAGCTTTAAGCCAACTTTTTCACTCTCTTCGTTCACTTTCATCAAGAGGCTTTTGAGTTCCTCTTCACTTTCTGCCACAAGGGTGGTGTCATCTGCATATCTGAGGTTATTGATATTTCTCCCAGCAATCTTGATTCCAGCTTGTGTTTCTTCCAGTCCAGCGTTTCTCATGATGTACTCTGCATATAAATTAAATAAGCAGGGTGAGGGTGACAATATACAGCCTTGATGTACTCCTTTTCCTATTTGGAACCAGTCTGTTGTTCTATGTCCAATTCTAACTGCTGCTTCCTGACCTGCATATAGGTTTCCCAAGAGGCAGGTTAGGTGGTCTGGTATTCCCATCTCTTTCAGAATGTTCCAGTTTATTGTGATCCACACAGTTAAAGGCTTTGGCATAGTCAATAAAGCAGAAATAGATGTTTTTCTGGCGCTGTCTTGCTTTTTTGATAATCAAACAGATGTTGGCAATTTGATCTCTGGTTCCTCTGCCTTTTCTAAAATCAGCTTGAACATCTGGAAGTTCATGGTTCACATATTGCTGAAGCCTGGCTTGGAGAATTTTGAGCATTACTTTACTAGCATGTGAGATGAGTGCAATTGTGCGGTAGTTTGAGCATTCTTTGGCATTGCCTTTCTTTGGGATTGGAATGAAAATTGGACTTTTCCAATCCTGTGGCCACTGCTGAGTTTTCCAAATTTGCTGGCATATTGAGTGCAGCACTTTCACAGCATCATCTTTTAGGATTTGAAATAGCTCTACTGGAATTCCATCATCTCCACTAGCTTTGTTTGTAGTGATGCTTTCTAAGGCCCACTTGACTTCACACTCCAGGATGTCTGGCTCTAGGTGAGTGATCACACCATCGTGATTATCCAGGTCGTGAAGATCTTTTTTGTACAGTTCTTCTGTGTATTCTTGCCACCTCTTCTTAATATCTTCTGCTTCTGTTAGGTCCATACAATTTCTGTCCTTTATTGAGCCCACCTTTGCATGAAATGTTCCTTTGGTATCTCTAATTTTCTTGAAAAGATCTCTAGTCTTTCCCATTCAATTGTTTTCCTCTATTTCTTGGCATTGATCACTGAAGAAGGCTTTCTTATCTCTCCTTGCTATTCTTCAGAACTCTGCATTTAGACACTTATATCTTTTCTTTTCTCCTTTGCTTTTCGCTTCTCTTCTTTTCACAGCTATTTGTAAGGCCTCCCCAGACAGCCATTTTGCTTTTTTTTCATTTCTTTTCCATGGGGATGTTCTTGATCCCTGTCTCCTGTATGATGTCACGAACCTCCATCCATAGTTCATCAGGCACTCTATCTATCAGATCTAGGCCCTTAAATCTATTTCTCACTTCCACTGTATAATGATAAGGGATTTGAATTTGGTCATACCTGAATGGTCTAGCAGTTTTCCCTACTTTCTTCAGTTTAATTCTGAATTTGGTAATAAGGAGTTCATGATCTGAGTCACAGTCAGCTCCTGGTCTTGTTTTTGTTGACTGTGTACAGCTTCTCCATCTTTGGCTACAAAGAATATAATCAGTCTGATTTTGGTGTTGACCATCTGGTGATGTCCATGTGTAGAGTCTTCTCTTGTGTTGTTGGAAGAGGGTGTTTGCTATGACCAGTGCATTTTCTTGGCAAAACTCTATTAGTCTTTGCCCTGCTTCATTCTGCATTCCAAGGCCAAATTTGCCTGTTATTCCAGGTGTTTCTTGACTTCCTACTTTTGCATTCCAGTCCCCTATGATGAAAAGGACATCTTTTTTGGGTGTTAGTTCTGAAAGGTCTTGTAGGTCTTCATAGAACCGTTCAACTTCAGCTTCTTCAGCATTACTGGTTGGGGCATAGACTTGGATTACAGTAATATTGAACAGTTTGCCTTGGAGATGAACAGAGATCATTCTGTCGTTTTTGAGATTGCATCCAAGTACTGCATTTTGGCCTCTTTTGTTGACCATGATGGCTACTCCATTTCTTCTGAGGGATTCCTGGCCGCAGTAGTAGATATAATGGTCATCTGAGTTAAATTCACCCATTCCAGTCCATTTTAGTTCGCTGATTCCTAGAATGTCGATGTTCACTCTTGCCATCTCCTGTTTGACCATTTCCAATTTGCCTTGATTCATGGACCTGACATTCCAGGTTCGTATGCAATATTGCTCTTTACAGCATCACACTTTGCTTCTATCACCAGTCACATCCACAGCCAGGTATTGTTTTTGCTTTGGCTCCATCCCTTCATTCTTTCTGGAGTTATTTCTCCACTGATCTCCAGTAGCATATTGGGCACCTACTGACCTGGGGAGTTCCTCTTTCAGTATCCTATCATTTTGCCTTTTCCTACTGTTCATGGGGTTCTCAAGGCAAGAATACTGAAGTGGTTTGCCATTCCCTTCTCCAGTGGACCACATTCTGTCAGACCTCTCCACCATGACCTGCCCATCTTGGGCTGCCCCACGGGCATGGCTTAGTTTCATTGAGTTAGACAAGGCTGTGGTCCTAGTGTGATTAGATTGACTAGTTTTCTGTGAGTATGGTTTCAGTGTGTCTGCCCTCTGATGCCCTCTTGCAACACCTACCATCTTACTTGGGTTTCTCTTACCTTGGGCAGAAGTTACAAATAAGATCAGAAAGATAAGATTTAGGCTCTTTTAAACCTCATCATTCCCAGTGTTCAGAACAGTGTCAACTCTAAAATAAGTCTTTGATCAACAACAAGCATCTAACCTAAGTCCACAAGCATGAGGGCAAAGACTAACCCACCTTTACAACTGATGGAACCCTGAAAATCTCTTCATGGCTCAGCAGCTAGGCATCTCAGAAATAAAGAGCCCCTGTTGGACTCTAGGTATGTAACTGTACCTACACAAGGGGACTCTAAGCCCTTAAATTTTCCTAACACAAAGGCCAGAGTATACCTTTGACTTGCCAGAATATCCTTTATGGATACATGCACCAAACTAGGTATGGGATTATATTTGCTAGAAGGTCCTGAGAGCTTCCGGATATTTCCTTTGTTTCCTAAACTCTACAGTAACTGCCTTTATTTAAACAGCAGATATATCGGACAACAAATTCTATCCTTTCCAGGTGGTTTCGAGAAACTGCTCTCAGCTGCCAACTCTTCAGGAGAAGAAGCTAAATCTTTGCATTCACAACATATGTTTTCTAAATGAAAAGGGGGAAGACTAAGTAATTTTAGAGAGGTGAGCTCACAGATAATCTCATCCACCACCTCAGCCCTCCTCCACACGGATTCAGAGCTCTCCAGTGAGCTGTAAATTGGATTGCCTCCGTCTCCTGTCCTACTGCTTCCTAATTACCTGTTCTAGTGAGTCAGCCTCTGGGTCCTGGGGCTCAGATGCACTGTGGGACGATGAGACTGGCTCAACACACGCTGGGTCCAGTCACATCAGAAAGGTACTGAAAGGGAAACTTCCCTGATGGTCCAGTGGTTAAGACTCTGCCTTCCAATGTACAATGTACGGGGTGTGGGTACAGTTCCTGACTGGGGACTTAGATCCCACATGCCTCATGGCTCCGCCCCCAAAAAAACATAAAAAAGAAGTTAAATAAATAAATAAGAAGTAATATTGTAACAGATTCAATAACAAATTTTAGAAAATGGTCCACATCAAAAAATTTCTTTAAAAAAGAAACATGCTAATGTGATGGTGGGCAAACACAGGGGGAGTCTTTGTTAGGAAGAAAATGACTTTTCCCAAGCACACACACACAGCAGTTGTCCCCTAGGACACAATGATGTAGAGAAAATCCCTTGCCAAAACATTGTTGCCGCTAAATGGAAAATAGCATCATATAAAATAACTGTTGGGAAAAAAAAATGCCCTTTTCTTATGTACTAAGATTAAATATTAATCTAAATACATAGATGCCACTTATTTAGTTAATAGATCAAGGCTGCAAATGTTTTTTTTATTGCTTTCTATGGACAAGGTTTTGGGCTAAGTCATGAGGTCTCTCATCCTGGAGTCTGAAGTCAAGTCTGCCTTAGGAAACATCACTATGAACAAAGCTAGTGGAGGTGATGGAATTCCAGCTCAATTATTTCAAATCCTAAAAGATGATGAAAGTACTGTACTCAGTACGCCAGCAAATTTGGAAAACTCAGCAGTGGCCACAGGACTGGAAAAGGTCAGTTTTAATTCCAATCCCCAAAAAAGGGAATGCCAAAGAATGTTCAAACTACTGCAAAATTGCATTCATCTCACATGTTAGCAAAGTAGTGCTCAAAATCCTCCAAGCCAGGCTTCAACAGTATTAGAACCAAGAACTTCCAAATGTTCAAGCTGGTTTTAGAAAAGGCAGAGGAACCAGAGATCAAATGGCCAACATCAGTTGGATCATAGAAAAAGTAAGAGTATTAAAAAAAAAATGTACTTCTGCTTTATTGACAATGCCAAAGCCTTTGACTGTGTGGATCACAACAAACTGTAGAAAATTCTCCAACAGATGGGAATACCAGACCATCTTACCTGCCTCCTGAGAAATCTGTATGCAGGTCAAGAAACAACAGTTAGAACTGGACATGGAACAATGGACTGGTTACAAATTGGGAAAGGAGTACCTCAAGGCTGTGTATTGTCACCCTGCTTATTTAACTTACATGCAGAGTACATTATGCGAAATGCTGGACTGGATGAAGCACAAGCTGGAATCAAGATTGCCAGGAGAAACATCAATGACCTCAGATACTCAGACACCACTCTTACAGCAGAAAGTGAAGAAGAAATAAACAGCCTCTTGATGAAAGTGAAAGAGGAGACTGAAAAAGCTGGCTTAAAACTCAACATTCAGAAAACTAAGATCTTGACATCTGGTCCCATCACTTCATGGCAAATAGATGGGGAAACAATGCAAACAGTGACAGACTTTATTTTCTTGGGCTCCAAAACACTGCAAATGGTGATTCCAGCCACGAAATTAAAAGACACTTGCTCCTTGGAAGAAAAGCCATGACAAACCTAGACAGCATATTAAAAAGCAGAGACAGTCCTTTTCTGACAAAGGTCCTTCTAGTCAAAGCCATGGTTTTTCCTGTAGTCACGTATGAATGTGAGTGTTGGACCATAAAGAAATGTGAGCGTCAAAGAATTGATACTTTTGAACTGTGGTGTTGGAGAAGACTCTTGAGAGTCCCTTGGACTGCAAGGAGATGCAAACAGTCCACCCTAAAGGAAATCAGTCCTGAACATTCATTGGAAGGACTGATGCTAAAGCTGAAGCTCCAATACTTTGTCTACCTGATGCGAAAAACTGCTGCTGCTGCTAAGTCGTTTCAGTTGTGTCCAACTCTGTGCGACCCCATAGACGGCAGCCCACCAGGCTCCCCTATCCCTGGGATTCTCCAGGCAACTGACTCATTGGAAAAGATGCTAATGCTGTGAAAGATTGAAAGAGGGAGGAGAAGGGGATGACAGAGGATGAGATGGTGGGATGGTATCACCGACTCATTGGATATGAGTTTGAGCAAGCTCCGGGCATTGGTGATGGACAGGGAAGCCTAGCATGCTGCAGTCCATGAGGTCACAAAGTTGGACACAACTGAGTAACTGAACTGAACTGATGAGGTCTCTATAATAATCCCTTGTTATATCATGGGATGATAATATTTCTGTATCTAGAATACAAAATTCCCTAGGGACATATGGTCTCCCTTCCTTTCTTTACCTTTTTATTCTCTTCAGTTTATTGAAGCCTGTATTTATTAAGTTCATATAATGTGCAATGTTTGAGTAAAAAGAAAAATACAAAATCCCTGGTGGCTCAGATGGTAAAGCATCTGCCTGCAATGCAGGGTTCGACTCCTGAGTCAGGAAGATCCCCTGGAGAAGGAAATGGCAATCCACTCCAGTAATCTTGCCTGGAAAATCCCATGGACCCAGAGGAATCTGACATGCTACAGTCCATGGGGTCGCAAAGAGTCGGACACGACTGAGCGACTTCACATCACTTCACTATAATGTGCAATGTTTGAGTAAAAAGAAAAATACAAAATCCAACATAGGGGATCTTGGAGGTGAAAGAAGTCTACTGACTATTGGGGAAATCAACACTGAATTATAGGAGAACACAATGGAGGGCTTCCCTGATAGCTCAGTAGTTAAAAAATAATCCACCTGCAGGATATACAGGACCCTGTATCCTGCAGGGATATAGGAGACGCTGATTTGACCCCTGGGTTAGGAAGATCCCCTGGAGAAGGAAATGGAAACCCACTGCAGTATCGTGGCTGGAAAATCCCATAGGGAGAGGAACCTGGTGGGCTACAGTCCATGGAGTCTCAAAGAGTTGCACATGACTGAGCGACTGAACATGTATACACATGGCACTGTAAGAGGGCACGTGACCAAAGAAGGCTTCCATGAGGAGGTGCAACCAAGAAACACTTTGAGTGCAGCAGGAAAGGAAAAGGACTACCATTTCAGGCAGGAGATGAGGACAGACTTGGGCCACTTCAAGCAGTTCTGCAGAGCTGGAAGGTAGAATGAATGACATAGAGTAATGGGTAAAACATGCAGAAAGAAATACAGGCCACAGCCAGAGTCAAGAACCTAGGCTTTCTCCTGAAGGCTATGGGCAGCTACTAAAGGATTTTAAACATTGGCTATTTTGGCTTTAGACTGCTAAGTAGAAAAAGAATTTAGGAACAAGTGGTCTAAAGGACGACTTAAGAGGACGCTACTATACCAATGTAAGACATTGTGATGGTCTGGAGGGACGGAAAGACAGAGATGATCTCAAAAGATATTGAAATTGTTGCATAGGTAGGAAGATATAGGACAGACAAACTTACTTCCAAAATGTCCATAAAATCATTACAGAAAAATGTATACAGTGTTAGATGTGCATGAAAATGTAAATCCTTATTATATAAAAAAACATTTTCCATAAATTCTATCCATTTGCTGATTAAGAAGCCGAGGCAGCAAACTTAAAAGAGTGATAGCAGAATTTGAACTCATGTTCTCATGGCTACAATATCATATTTTTTACACTGAATTGTCCATCCCGTTTAGGAGATCATAGATTTTGGACACCTTTTTGAACTGTGGTGACTAGGATTGAAGAAACTGGAATATAATTTGGCAGGATCTTAAAAGATTCCTTACTTAGGCAGACTGTTTAGATTTTTCAGATATAAGCATGTTTAGATTTGAAATTCAACACAAACAATGGGCTTCCCCAATAGCTCACTAGGGTAAAGAACCCGCCTGCAATAGAGGAGACATGGGTTCAACCCCTGGTTCAGGAATATCCCTTAGAGAATGAAATGGCAACCCACTCCAGTATTCTTGTCTGAAAAATGCTATGGACAGCATACCTTGGGGGCTACAGTCCAAAGAGCTTTAGGAAGTCGGTGAGTGAATAAACACACAAACAATTGTATTTGCATTGTGTCTATGAAACTGTATGTTTTGCTCCCTGCAAAAGCACAAACCCTTCATCAAATTCCTCTTGATAATCTAATCATTTTAAGCCTGAAAGATTTATTCCCACTCTATAGAAGGATAGCCAGTTGAAACCAAAATGAAAGTCAACTTGGCAGATATCCTAGTTCAATCAAGTCAAATACTGAGTTTTGAGTAGAATGCAGTTTGAAAGACAAATCAGCTTCAATGAGTCTAGGAAGCGAAGAGGCAAAACTCTTGAGACACTGAAAACAGAAAGGGGCAGACAGCTCAAACAGGAAAAAAAAAGCTGAGATTTGCCTTAGAGTTGGAGAAGGGAATTCCTTCTCTAGCATATTTTGCAGCTACCACAGGTAGGGTAACCATAGAGTTCACTTTCCAAAACTTGACTCTTTTAGATTAAAAAGAGGCACTGATTAATCACAGTGGGATAGCAGATAAAAACTAGGACTCTTATAGAAAAACCAGGATATACACCATCCTACCTAGAGGTTTGCATTAAACCTGTCTTTCAGATGATGATATTATCAAAAATGAGGTCATTGGTTTTAAAGTAACTGGCTCTTAAAGTGAGTCAAGATTGAAAAAAAAAAAAAAGAATTTTTATACAACTTGGACAAGGTATTCAAATACATATACAAGGGTCAGGTCAACTGAACCATTTGGGATGTAATAATCCTTTTAGTTCCATAGTTTATTTTATTTAAAATGATGTGGAACAATAAGAAATGAGACTTCATTTTAAGACAGTAATATACAGCAAGTATACTGTGTCTAGTAATAGTAGTGTTAGTTGCTCAGTTGTGTACAACTTTGAAACCCCATGGATTGTAACCCACCAGGCTCCTCTCTCCATGGAATGCTCTAGGCAAGGATACTTTTGTAGGTAGCCTTCCCTTCTCCAGGGGATCTTCCCAATCCAGGGATCAAACCCAGGTCTCCTGTATTGCAGGTGGATTCTTAACCATCTAAGAGACCAGTATCTGGTATCCCATAAAAAGTAATGTATTCACATATACATTTTGGCTCTAAAATATAAAGATAGTCTAGATGGGTGCCCTGAGCTATTTTGATTGTTTCAAAATAAGCACAGGCCTTATCTTTCAATGCATTAACCATAACAGTCAATAACACCAAATTGAGTAGAATTTCAATCCACTCTCCTGTCCCACTTTTAGGTGTTTTTTTTTCCCTTAGATGAAAATATCCTTTCTTATATGGCAAAGTTCCTTACTAAGCTGGACAAAAGGAAGGATGAGCATAGCACAGGAAGAAACATTCTCAGGCACAGACAGGAGATATCAGCCACAATTAATTAGGTTTCCAACCTTGGACAAAACAATTGACTTCACTGGGGCTTAGTTTTCTCCTGTTTAAAAAATGAGAGGGTTTAGTTAGAATACATCAGGGGTTACTTCAGATGTGAAGCTGGACTATCCTCTGAGATAATTATCTCCCATATGTTTTATATTTGTTTAAGGTTTATTCATCTATGAGGGCTAAAGATCTGTTGCATCATAAAAATACTAAAACAGCCAGTTATTGAAGAAACAACTGCGCTGGTAACCACAATTATGATTTTTTAAAAGATTTTCCAGAATAAAAACATAGACAGTGGGGAAACATTTTATTTTTTAGGGTATAATAGGAGGACTATTAGGATTTTCTTATGGGAAAAGTCATCAGATACAAAATGCTGAACCACCCAGTGCTTAATATTTTTAAAATATTATGCTTCTTTGGGCTCCCGAAACCACTGAATTTATACAGAAAAACAGATTTTTCTCAGAAGTGTAGAGTTGCTTCCTGACACTGTCATTTTTAACAAGGAAAGAATGAATCCACATTTACAAGACAGAGTGTTGGAAATAAATAGAGAAGGCTCCTCCCTGCGCTGTAGTCCTTGACAAGTTCCTAGATATATGAGCACGGTTCAGAAAATTATGAAAACAAAGTGCCCATCAATTCTTTGACACTGGACCTCAAGAGTCAAGGCCAACAAATACAAGGAAGTCAGACTTTCCCCCCATATTATTTTGATTCCTTTCAATGCATAAATAATATATTTCCTTATGTATCAATGATTATTAATGATCAATGCAAAGAAATAGAGGAAAAGAACAGAATGGGAAAGACTAGAGATCTCTTCAAGAAAATTAGAGATACCAAGGGACTATTTTATACAAAGATGGGCTCAATAAAGGAAAGAAACAGTACGGACCTAACAGAAGCAGAAGATATTAAGAAGAGGTGGCAAGAATACACAGAAGAACTATACAAAAAAGATCTTAATGACCCAGATAGCCACAATGGCGTGATCACTCACTGAGAGCCAGACATCCTGGAGTGCGAAGTCAAATGTGGCTTAGGAAGAATCACTACCAACAAAGCTAGAGGAGGTTATGGAATTCCAGTTGAGCTATTTCAGATCCTAAAAGATGATGCTGTTAAAGTGCTGCACTCAATATGCCAGCAAATTTGGAAAACTCATTAGTGGCCACAGGACTGGAAAAGGCCAGTTTTCATTCTAATCCCAAAGAACGGGAATGCCAAAGAATGTTCAAACTACTGCACAATCGCACTCAATCACACACTAGCAAAGTAATGCTCAAAATTCTCCAAGTGAGGCTTTAATAGTATGTGAACTCAGAACTTCCAGATGTTCAAGCTGTATTTAGAAAAGGCAGAAGAACCAGAGATCAAATTGCCAACATCCACTGGATCATGGAAAAAGCAAGAAAATTCCAGATAAATATCTACTTCTGCTTCATTGACTATGCTAAAGCCTTTGACTGTGTGGATCATGACACACTGTGGAGAATTTTTCAACAGATGGGAATACCAGACCACCTAGCCTGCCTCCTGAGAAATCTGTACGCAGGTCAAGAAACAACAGTTAGAACAAGACATGGAACAATGGACTGGTTCAAAATTGGGAAAAGGGTACGCAAAGGCTGTATACTGTCACCCTGCTTATTTAACTTATACGCAGAGTATATCATGCAAAATTCCAGGCTGGATGAAGTATAAGATGGAATCAAGATTGACAGGAGAAATATCAATAAGCTCACCATATGCAGATGACACCACCCTTATAGGAGAATGTGAAGAGCAACTAAAGAGCCTCTTGATGAAAGTGAAAGAGGAGAGTTAAAAAGCTGCTTAAAACTCAACATTCAGAAAACGAAGATCATGGCATCCAGTCCCATCCCTTCATGGCAAATAGATAGAAACAGTGAGAGACTTTAATTTTGGGGGGGCTCCAAAATCACTACAGTTTTGGGGGGCTCCAAAATCACTGCAGATGGTGACTATAGGCAGCAAATGAAAAGACACTTGCTCCTTGGAAGAAAAGCTATGAAAAACCTAGACAACATATAAAAAAGCAGAAACATTACTTTGCCAACAAAAGTCTGTATAGTCAAAGCTATGGTTTTTTCATTAGTCATGTATGGATGTGAGAGTTGGACTATAAAGAAAGCTGAGCATCAAAGAATTGATGCTTTTGAACTGTGGTGTTGGAGAAAACTCTTAAAAGTCCCTTGGACTGCAAGGAGATCAAACCAGTCAATCCTAAAGGAAATCAGTCCTGAATATTCATTGACTGATGCTGAAGCTGAATCTCCAATACTTTGTCCATCTGATAAGAACTGACTCGTTGGAGAGGACCCTGATGCTGGGAAAGATTGAAAGCAGGAGGAAAAGGGGATGACAGAGGATGAGATTGTTGGATGGCATCACCAACTAGATGGACATGAGTTTGAATAAGCTACGGGAGTTGGTGATGGACAGGAAAGCCTGGAAGGCTGCCGTCCATGGGGTCCCAAAGAGTTGGACATGACTAAGCAACCGAACTGAACAAAAAATAATGAAGATGAATATAATGTAAAATTTAATGTTTCTGCCATCTTAACCCTCACAAATTCTATTATTAAGGATCAAAAGTTGTAGTACATCCACCCAGATGGTCTATTCATTCGTCCATACAACTATCTACATCTGCTCACATACATGTATTTTTGTACACATAAATACATATGTATATCTACAAATCTGGTTTTCAAAAGGTAAACACTTTCCTTATTTGCCTCAATTTTTGAAATTATGTGTTTACCTTTAGAGACAAGCAAGCAAACATAATTACACATATGTCTTCTTTAATCATCATCAATTTCTCTCCTCCATTCTTAATAACTTGGACTTACACAACTTCTCAGGTGGCTACAAAAAATAAATGCAATTACATTTTACTGGCAGTCAAGAAGCTTAACAAAATGAGTACCTAACAAACATTTACCGATTTGAATGAATCACACCACGGACCCTAACCTCACCAATGTGGAAGAAGCTGCCATTAAACAATCTCATGTGAATTGACTTCCCTACTACCGATTCCTCTGTTTTATCGAGTGTTCAAGAATTGCTTATTTGAATACTTCTTAAGCATTGCTTTTGTGTGAGGATTTGTCTATTTCAAATATGAACACTGTAATTTTTATCACTATATGACCACTAAGCAATAAAAAACCATACTTGAATTAGATCCATCTTCATAAAAAATTGTCCCCTGCAATTTCCTTCATTTTAATCAACACATTGTTGAATCTATTAATCCCAGCATTCTTATTTGAGAACACAAATGTCAATGAGTATCCCCCATAGTTCTAGGGTGAAAAAGTAGTCCCACGGGCCAGTTTAGCCAGTGATTATTGAACTGGTAAGATAATTACTGGCAGTTTCAGCTTACTGAGAAAACAATTTTATTTTTCTTTCTAATCTTAATCAGTAGATTCTTCGCAACCCCATGGACTGCAGCCTACCAGGCTCCTCCATCCGTGGGATTTTCCAGGCAAGAGTACTGGAGTGGGTTGCCATTGCCTTAGATTCCTTTAATTTGGAACACATCTTCAATCTTTGTCTTTATACATCTTAAAATTTTTAAGGGTACAGCAAATTATTTTATAGACTGTCTCCCAGCTTGGATTTGCCTCACATTTCCTCAGTATTAGACTCAGGTTATACATTCTTGGCAGAAATGTCAGGGAAGTGATGTTTTCAACGTGTTATAGCAAGAGGCACATAATAGGAAGAAAATTCAGCAAAGAAGAGATACATGCATACATATAGCTGATTCACTTTGCTGTACAATAGAAATGAAAACATTCTAAAACAACTATACTCCGAAAAAAAAGAAAAAAGAATCACATGACATCAGGTTGCACTGAAATTGATGAAATTTGATCCGTTTTCTTATCATACTCTTACCCAGCAGTTTTTAGCACCCATTGATTATTTCTATAATTATTAGCTGTCATTTTATTGTAAAAGAGAGCTTTCCCATCCCATCTATGTATGTATGTATTTACTTGTTATATTAAAATAAACTCATGGATTTTTATTTTATTCAATTATTTATTATATATTTTAATATCAAAATTATTTCAAATGTGGCCAGTAGGAGCCCTTTCAGCCGAGATCCTCTGTCCTTTTTTATGGCACTAGAATTCTTTGAGCATGTTCTTATTTCTGGGACAAAATGTTTCAGGGTTAGCTATATGTTCCCTGCCCGAGACTCAAATGAGTCTTCTCTCCTTGATTTGTCTTAATGGAAAACAGCATTTAGAAACCATATGCCATGGGACTTCCCTAGTGGACCAATGGTTAAGACTTCATCTTCCAATGCAGGGAGTGCAAGTTCAATTCATAGCCAGGGAACTAAGATCCCACATGCCTTGTGGCCAAAAAAAAACCAAAATGTAAAACAGAAACAAAATTGTAAAAGTTCAATAAAGATTTTAAAAATGGTCCATATCAAGAAAAACTCTTGAAAAAAAAAAAAGCCAAACACTCATACCATTGTTTTTACCATCTTGCCAGACATAGCTAGGGGAAAAAATTAAAGATATAGTATCTATGCACACACACAGAGTATATATTTTATTTAATCATATATTTCAATTTCTCACAACATAATTGGACTCACAGGTTTAAAATTATGGGCAATTATTACTTACACTTCCATCGCCTTTCCCATCTTTTTCTACATTTTTAAGTACATATAAATATCTCAAAAATAGTAAGAATGATGCAATATCTACCTTCTGTTCTATAACTGTGTGTGTGTGTGCGTGTGTGTGTGCATGTGTGTGTGTGCATGTGTGTGTTCAGTTGCTCAGTCATGTCCAAATCTTTGCAACCCCATAGACTGTACCCCACCAGGCTCCTCTGTCCACAGGTTTTGCCAGGCAAGAATACTGGAGTGGGTTGCCATTTTCTTCTCCAGGGGGATCTTCCCGACCCAGAGATCAAACACATGTCTCCTGCTTAGCAGCAGATTCTCTACCACTGAGCCCTAGCCCTTCCCACTTGGGAAGCCCTAGTCCTAGAGTTAAATTAATTCAGTGTCACTGTGAGAATTTTATCATACATTCCCATTCTTGAGTTTTGATTTTGGTTTCACAAAACCCACATTTGAGTAATTTTTTTTCCAGGAAGGCAGATAGGTATTATATCATTGAGAATATACTCCTACAGCAGCTTGGTGGATATATTTTCATTGGTATCACTTATTATCCTCCAGTATCTCCTGGCACTCACAATTTCTATGAAGACGTCAGAGGTAAGCCTGTATTGTTTGTTTTTCCCTTTCTATGCCACTTGATTTTATTTTAACATCTGGATGACAGTAGAATTCTTCTTTTTCCCTTTATGCTAGATAACAGGTTATGTTTGGATATCCTGTTTTATGTCAACCTGATGGACCCACTCATTCAATCTGCAGACCCAGATACTCTTATTCTTTTCTTCTTTCAATATGTTTTAAAATGTTTTCCTTTCTATTCATTGGTTTTCACCCTTCAGAGATACCCATTTTTCCTTCTATCATCTTTTTGCTAATTATTCTAATTTCTGTATCTTCCCTCTGCTTTTGCCACAATTATTTCAAGCATTTCCTTCATGCCAGTGATCTCATCTGTAATTCTGTCTTTCTTGATTCCAATTTATCTGTTAGATTTATAAGAGTCTTGTTAAAGTTCTCAGTTTGCCTCCTCAGCTCTGAGCATTTTTTTTCTGTTGTTTTATCATTGAGTTCACATCTATGGAATTCATGGTTTTTCTTTAGATAATGTATTTTCTTTCATAATGCATAACATTGAGTACTCATGGAGGACTTCAGATTTCTACCCCATTTTTATCTTATCTTAGGTAATTTTTTCAATCTATATTTGACAGGCTAGTTTCATTTGTTTTCATCTTCCTTCCTTTGTTTTTAATTATTTACTTTTTTACTGTTACTATTTTGCTAGAGCATGTTTGCAGGTTGTCATGCCAACTCATTTCACTTTGCTCATGGTTAACAAAGCCTGCACATCTAAACAATCTCTTTTCTCTGAGCCTGTGAGCATGAATCTCTTTGACACTCTTCCTACCTTGTAAGAACACTGTTTATCTTTCCTTCAAAGCAAAGATGTCCGGACATTTCTTTAGGAGTCGGTATGTTTCTTTGATTGTACCCACAGAAATGTCTTAAGATTTTCAAATTTAGACCAATTCCTTTCCTCAACAGTACTTCCAAGGGCCTAGTTATAAACAAAAGTTGATAATGTAAGCACTGCAGCCTTATATATACAAACATGGACTGTATTCTCCGGTTCACACATCAGAGAATCATTTGCCAAACAAAAACAAGGATAAAGAAATTTAATTCCTACCAAGCATGTCATAGTTTGGGAAGAGCCTCTCTTTCTCTCCCCAAGCATATCTGACATTTGTTAACAACAGCTAGAAATGTTACAATTGCCATGGCTAAACCATAATACTAAAATTTGAAAATATGTTTTCTTTCTTCTTTAATAACTTGCCCTGCCTTGCAGTTGACTGGCTGAAAAGCAGATGCCCCTTTTCTTCCTCCCTCTTAGGTACTCCAGTTGGTTTAGTTGTTGAGATGCTCTAAGTCTCCAGGGCTTTCAACCTATGCAAATAAACCTTCTTCCTCATCCATGGGCTTCCCTGATAGCTCAGTTGGTAAAGAATCCACCTGCAATGCCGGAGACCCCGGTTTGATTCCTGGGTTGGGAAGATCTGCTGGAGAAGGGATAGGTTATCCACTCCAGTCTTCTTGGGTTTCCCCTTGTGGCTCAGCTGGTAAAGAATCCTCCTGCAATTTGGGAGACCTCGGTTTGATCCCTGAGTTGGGAAGATCCCCTGGAGAAGGGAAAGGCTACCCACTCCAGTATCCTGGCCTGGAGAATTCCATGAACTGTAGAGTCCGTGGGGTCACAAAGAGTCGGACACGACTGAGCGACTTTCACTTTCACTTTTCTCCTCCATAGGAATGACAGAAACTGTATATTCTTACATCACGTAATGAAGAGGATGAAGCATTCATATGAATGTGCTTATGTACCACGTGTGTTTATATAACCTGGTCACTTAACACATACATTACCAACACACATATGAAAATTCGAAAGATAATAAAGCACCTATATTCAAAAGCAGAGACATTACTTTGCCGACTAAGGTCCATCTAGTCAAGGTTATGGTTTTTCCTCTGGTCATGTATGGATGTGAGAGTTGGACTGTGAAGAAGGCTGAACGCCAAAGAATTGATGCTTTTGAACTGTGGTGTTGGAGAAGACTCTTGAGAGTCCCTTGGACTGCAAGGAGATCCAACCAGTCCATTCTGAAGGAGATCAGCCCTGGGATTCCTTTGGAAGGAATGATGCTAAAGCTGAAACTCCAGTACTTTGGCCACCTCATGCAAAGAGTTGACTCATTGGAAAAGACTCTGATACTGGAAGGGATTGGGGGCAGAAGGAGAAGGGGATGACTGAGGATGAGATGGCTGGATGGCATCACTAACTTGATGGGCATGAGTCTGAGTAAACTCCGGGAGTTGGTGATGGACAGGGAGGCCTGGCGTGCTGCGATTCATGGGGTCTCAAAGAGTCGGACACGACTGAGCGACTGAATTGAACTGAACTGAACATGGAAGGGGCTTCCCAGGTGGCTCTAGTAATAAAGAACTGCCTGCCAATGCAGGAGACACAATAGACATGGGTTCGATCCCTGGGTTGGGAAGATCCCCTGGGGGTGGGCATGGAAACCCACTCCAATATTCTTGCCTGGAGAATCCCATGGGCAGAGGAGCCTGGTGGTTTATAGTCCACAGGGTCGCCCAGAGTTGGACACGACTGAAGCAACTTAGCATGCATGCACACATCTGCATGGAAATAGAGAGTTGGAAGTAGTACAACCTAGAGAAAAAAATTTATTGAAAGCCAAAACATTAAAATATTATTACCTGAAGACTTGAGCTGGCAAGGATAAACACACCATTTAAGATTATTTATTAAACATGAAAGTTATGAGAAAGTTTTTCGTTTGATGTTGAGAAGCTGAAAAAGACAAGCAAATCCCACACAGTTTGTTTTTTTCAAGTTAGAGCTAATGAATGACCTTAGGGACACCGGAAGTCTTAGTCTAGCGGGAAGCACTTGGCATAAGTGGAGAATTTTATGTTTTCTATGATTTATACTTTCATCCTGGGAGATTTTTCTTCTGTTTTTCACATGCTGTGTTTCTCTGTTTGTGGTCTCTGGTTACAAAGGGACAAGTGCACACTCTGCCAGTAGATGCTGGGCCAGCCATGGCTGTTCTTCTCAATCTTAGCAACATACGATCACCTGCAGATCCGCCTGAAAATACAGATTCTGATTCTTGCCCTAGGGAGAAGGTGGAAACCTGAGAATCTGATTTTCTTACACATCCCAGTTGATGCTGCTGGTCAGAGGGTTATACTTTGAGGGGCAAGGATCTGCACACTACTGATTTAAAAGGTATGATTCTGTTTAAATGACCAAGAGATACTGTAGGGGCCAAGGAGCAAGGGGTTCTTTCAGTGTTAACCTGCACTCCTGACATTTACATGCATGCTAAGTCACTTCAGTTGTGTCCAGCTTTTTGCAACCCTGTGGACTCTGTAGCCCGCCAGGCTCCTCTGTCCAGGGGGATTCTCCAGGCAAGAATACTGGAGTGGGTTGCCAGGCCCTCCTCCAGGGGATCATCCTGACCCAGGAATTGAACCCAAATCTCTTATGCCTCTTGCATTGGCAGGCAGGTTCTTTATCACTAGTGATACCTGGGAAGCTCCCAGACATTTGAACAAGTGCAATCAATTCCAAAACCTTCTTCTAATAATTTTATTATTCACTCCTTTCTTGTCTTTCTTTATCTCTATTGACTTTTCCAATTCCCAGCTCCGAGCTCCTTCTCCATTTCCTTCTTTTATATATAAAAGGATGGATGAATCACAATATTCAAAATTAAGAAATGGGGGCATTATTTAGATGGATTCTCCCGTCAGGGCTTTAAGTATTTTGATTCTGCATTTCCATTGTTGATATTATTTTAGGCTGAAAATAGGTTGCAAAGAACAAGACATCTGACTCAACAGTAAAGTACAGCAAATCAATGTGTTTATTGTTTGCACAAACTGTAATCCGTAAGTCATTAAGGGTGGGAAAAAAAACAAGCTTATACTGACAGAAATAAAAGTTACCCCAAGACTAAAAACAACCCTGTGCTCTTGAGTGTAAAACTATCTCTTCTCTGTTCTTGACGTTTCATCACTAAAGGACTATGCTGTCCATGATATTTCACGTTTTCAATGACGGTGGCCACTGATTTTCAAAAAATGTACTTAATATTTGAAAAACTGGTTTCTCTCTTGACACCTAGAATTAAATTTTCAATTTTCAAATCTCTTCTTACTGCCTATTTCCATGATCTTTCATAGTTATTTTGCTAGGTTTTGCCCCTGTGAAACTACAAACACACAGTAATTTTTAAACTCAATTGCATGTTTTTAATATATAAGAAGCTTGCTAGTAATAATTTAAAAAAAGAAACAGCAGATGCCCACAGCTCTTTATTTAAACCACGATTGTATTTGGAGACCTAAGAGAATATGAAAATTTTCTTACCCTTAAGAATTTTTCTATTCCTTCCTCAAAAATCTTTGTACATCCATACCTTAAAAAAACACTCTTGATTCATTTTTTTTCTAGCATTTACTTGCTAAATATTAATTATTCATCCTGAATCCATACATTGCACTTAGGTGCTCTGAAGTTAGTCAACAAATCAATCAAACTTCATAATTCCGTTCACAAGCATATTCTAATATTGTACTCACTACACAATCAAACTCATAAACCATAAACAGAATTATTCTCACATCAGTATCACCAAATTAAGTTAAAAAGCACATTTTAAGCCATAGCAAGTTTTTCCTAAACTTCTCTTCATCAAGAATGTATTGTGCATTCAACTTAAGAGTGGACTTTCATTTAAACATTAGCTCAGGAATTAAAACTTAATGCTTGATTCCTAATCAGTCATTCATTAAATGGTCAAACAAATATTCTATTTTTATGATATGGAAGCAGATGCAGATGAAACCTTTCAAAGATAGTCAGGCATTTGTGCCAAAGACAAAAATCTCCAGATCTTCCCCCATGATGATGCCTTTTACAGGACAACAATTAAGTGTACCTGGATTGTTTAAATGTAAACACATGTAGGAGTACTGTAGGTTTCCTGAATTGAAAAATGGGAAGCTGCTGTAGAGCTCAGGAGCTCAGCTCAGCGTTCTGTGGTGACTTAGAAGGATGGGATGCTTTGCCTGATGCTGGGAAAGACTGAAGGCAGGAGGAGAAGGGGACAACAGAGGACGAGGTGGTTGGATGGCATCACCGACGCAATGGGCATGAGGTTGAGCAAGCTCTGGAAGTTGGTGATGGACAGGGAAGCCTGGCGTGCTGCAGTCCGTGGGGTTGCAAAGAGAAAGAGTCAGACATGACTGAGCGACTGAACAACAACAACAAGAGGGGTGATGTAGGGGTTGGTGTGGGAGGGAGATTCAATAGGAAGGCTGTATAGGCATACATATAGCTGATTCATTTAGCTGCACAGCAGAAACTAACACAGCATTGTAAAGCAATTATACTCCAATGCAAAATAAAAATAAAGGATCTTAGCCTAAGGAAAAAGAAAGAAAAGTTTTAACGAGGATAAATATCATGAGATATCTTTGAAAATAATACAACAGAAGAGGGTTGCACTTATATCACACTAATGCCTCTATCCTTCTCAACAGCCAGACACTGCTCTTTCACTTAAGTAGCTTTCTGTGTAGATAGCAAAAGACCAGACATAAGAAAATGTCCTTGGTTTCTCCTCTTTGTTAGCTGCTGGTAAAAAAAAAAAACACACAGTTACTTCAGAGACTGGAGAAAAGAAGTGAGAGGAATGTACCTCTTGTCTCTGTAAACAGCTCGACACTAACAAAATCTCAGATCTTGCTTCTCAATCAATACCAAGCTCTGTGCTTAAAAGCGCAGCATCAAAGCAGGATTTCATCTCATTAATGATATCAATGAAGGTTATCTCTACATGGAATGAAAAGGTCACTAATCAAATTGCAGTGCCTCCCTCACATGATTGTTGCTTGGGAATGCATTTCATTGATTGTTTAAGTTTCCTTGCGTGGAATCTCCTCCTTTTTAATGTATTGATTATGGCAGGGGAGGACAATCATATAATGTTGTCTTGTAAAGTTTTCACTTCATAGTAAATAGAAAAGTGGATTTCTTCATAATATCTCTCTATGATAATGCTCCAAAATAAAGCAAGAGGAAGTACAAATTAAAGGAAAGCTGGAGAAAAGAAAATTTGCTTAGAATTTTTGGCATGAGAATAAAACTAAAAAGCTGTCAATAAAATTTTCAAGAAACTGTCAGTGCTGTAAACTGCACAACATTCCGCATGACATGTGATGCTCAGTTCTATGCTTTTACAAAATCTGTTGGTCTGTTTCAACGCAGATCTTCACATTTATTAGGAGAGACAGAAAATGAACATTTTTTATAAATGAAGTGTGATATACATTTTAATATGGAAAAAATAAAATGCTGACTTCTGGTGTTTATATGCAGTGTTAACCATGCAATATTAATGTAAATATTAATCCTGTTTATTTTCTTTTGCATTCTGTATAAAGGCATTTTATATAGAAGATGCTTTCTCAATCCTGGTAAGAAAGCGTGCTTATGATAGATTCAGTTGAGTACAGTTCAGTCGCTCACTCAGTCATGTCTGACTCTCTGCGACCCCATGAATCACAGCATGCCAGGCCTCCCTGTTCATCACCAACGGCTGGAGTTCACTCAGACTCATGTCCATCAAGTCGGTGATGCTATCCAGCCATCTCATCCTCTGTCATCCCCTTCTCCTCCTATCCCCAATCCCTCCCAGCATCAGGGTCTTTTCCAATGAGTCAACTCTTTGCAGGAGGTGGCCAAAGTATTGGAGCTTCAGCTTCAGCATCAGTCCTTCCAATGAACACCCAGGACTGATCTCCCTTAGGATGGATTTGTTGGATCTCTTTGAAGTCCAAGGGACTCGGAAGAGTCTACTCCAGCACCACAGCAAAAGCATTAATTCTTCAGTGTTCAGCTTTCTTCACAGTCCAATTCTCACATCCATACACAAAGCAACAGTTAGAACTGGACATGGAACAACAGACTGGTTCCAAATAGGAAAAGGAGTGCATCAAGGCTGTATATTGTCACCCTCACCCTGCTTATTTAACTTCTATGCAGAGTACATCATGAGAAATGCTGGACTGGAAGAAACACAAGCTGGAATCAAGATTGCTGGGAGAAAATATCAATCACCTCAGATATGCAGATGACACCACCCTTATGGCAGAAAGTGAAGAGGAACTAAAAAGCTTCTTGATGAAAGTGAAAGAGGAGAGTGAAAAAGTTGGCTTAAAGCTCAACATTCAGAAAACAAAGATCATGGCATCTGGTCCCATCACTTCATGGAAAATAGATGGGGAAACAGTGGAAACAGTGGCAGACTTTATTTTGGGGGGTTCCAAAATCACTGCAGATGGTGACTGCAGCCATGAAATTAAAAGACGCTTACTCCTTAGAGGAAAAGTTATGACCAACCTAGATAGTATATTCAAAAGCAGAGACATTACTTTTCTGACTAAGGTCCATCTAGTCAAGGCTATGGTTTTTCCTGTGGTCATGTATGGATGTGAGAGTTGGACTGTGAAGAAGGCAGAGAGCCGAAGAATTGATGCTTTTGAACTGCGGTGTTGGAGAAGACTCTTGAGAGTCCCTTGGACTGCAAGGAGATCCAACCAGTCCATTCTGAAGGAGATCAACCCTGGGATTTCTTTGGAAGGAATGATGCTAAAGCTGAAGCTTCAGTACTTTGGCCACCTGATGCGAAGAGTTGACTCATTGGAAAAGACTCTGGTGCTGGGAGGGATTGGGGGCAGGAGGAGAAGGCGATGACCGAGGATGAGATGGCTGGATGGCATCACGGACTCAATGGACGTGAATCTGAGTGAACTCCGGGAGCTGGTGATGGACAGGGAGGCCTGGCATGCTGCGATTCATGGGGTCACAAAGAGTCGGACATGACTGAGCAATTGAACTGAAATGAACTGAACTGAACTGATACATGAACACTGGAAAAACCATAGCCTTGACTAGATGGACCTTTATTGGCAAAGTAATATCTCTGCTTTTTAATATTCTATCTAGTTGGTCAAAACTTTCCTTCCAAGGAGTAAGCGTCTTTTAATTTCATGGCTGTAATCACCATAAGCAGTGATTTTGGAGCCCCAAAAAACAAAGTCTGACACTGTTTCCACTCTTTGCCCATCTATTTGTCATGAAGTGATGGGACCAGATGCCATGGTCTCAGTTTTCTGAATGTTGAGCTTTAAACCAACTTTTTCACTCTCCTCTTTCACTTTCATCAAAAGGCTTTTTAGTTCCTCTTCACTTTTTGCCATAAGGGTGGTATAATCTGCATATCTGAGGTTACTGATATTTCTCCCGGCAATCTTGATTCCAGCTTGTGCTTCTTCCAGCTCATGATGCATATAAGTTAAATAAGCAGGGTGACAATATACAGCCTTGACGTACTCCTTTTCCTATTTGGAACCAGTCTGTCGTTCCATGTCCTGTTCTGTTGTTTCCTGACCTGCATATAGCTTAGAGGGGAGTTTAAGTATGTCATAGACTTCTGAAAGTTTGGAGACTGTAATAATTCAGGAGGGTAAAAGAGAACTATTTAAGACATGCTCTCCCTTTGAATTAAGAAATCAATGAACAGCACCGAGAATAAATGACTAATTCATCCTATACTCCTCCCTCTGTAACACTGAAGCCTCTGGGTTCCTCCCCTTTCTCCCCAACTAGCTCATGGTTAAATACTGACCCAGGCCTCTTTCTTGGTTCCTGCCCTCCACCTTAGGTTGTTGGTAGGTGTACCCTACCCAAGGGGCATCACTTATTCCAGTGGCACTGAGATGGATCTAATAGATTTTCTGTAAATTGCCAAACTAACAGGTTTTATCACCTGGAAAATACAAGAAACAGCTGCTTATGCAAGTGCCCTAGGCACCTTAGTTAATAGTTCTCGCAAATAATATGACACGGGCTATAATTCTGGTTGGCTACACTCAGTGTTTTTCTTAATATAAGAAAATAATGGTCTGGTGACCATAGCAGCATGTCAGTGATTTATCACAGCGGAGTGCTGTATACTGCCTGCTTTTTCAGAACAAAATAACTTCCAAATCATTCCACTTGAAGCACTGCTGCTGCTACTGCTACTGCTAAGTCACTTCAGTCGTGTCTGACTCTGTGCGACCCCATAGACGGCAGCCCACCAGGTTCCCCCGTCCCTGGGATTCTCCAGGCAAGAACACTGGAGTGGGTTGCCATTTCCTTCTCCAGTGCATGAAAGTGAAAAGTGAAGTCGCTCATTCGCTCAGTCGTGTCCGACTCTTCGGGACCCCATGGACTGCAGCCCACCAGGCTCCTCCATCCATGGGATTTTCCAGGCAAGAGTACTGGAGTGGGGTGCCATCACCAGTACTAAGTTCCTGCAATTATAAAATACCAGAATGTGGCAGTGGATATATTGGGACCAATTGCCATGATCTTAGTTTGCAGGATGCCACATTTATACTTAGAATTATTTTATTTTCGATATTAAAGGGAAAATCAGTCATTTGAAAGAAGACAAGCTATTATGTCATGAAATTTTAAACATGCACTTAAAAAGTCATAGAAACTCCAAGTTTTATAACATGCCATCTTGGTTTTCCTTTCTTTAAAAGAAAGCATTTCTGAACTCATCGATTCTTCACAGTTCTGCTAATTAAACCAATGATACAGAGTAAATGTTTTGTTTTAGGCAGAGTAGAATTCTTCACATAAGTGTAACAGAAAATTAATGAGGAGCTTGTGGCTATAAGGAAAGGCAGCAGACTCTAAATGCTAAAGCATGGGTTAGACAGACCTGGACCAGTCCTAGATCATTCCACTATGGGCTACATGACCTTGGGCATTAGCCTTTCAAAATTTTGGGTCCTTCACTTTCATAATTTGTACAAGGGAGATAATAATCTATCTCCTGGAATTGTCTAAAGGAATGATTCAGATAAAATATGCAAAGTAATTAGCATTGCGATCTTTAAAGAAACCATAGTTTTATGAATTATACTACTTGTTCATTTACGTTAATTAGATTTGGTACAGAGAAGGTTAGAAAAGTGGAAGGCTGGCAGTAGGTTATCATGTTTTCTCTCTTGGATCCATCTTATTTTATTACTGTTCAGTTCAGTTCAGTCCAGTCAGTCTTATCTGACTCTTTGAGACCCGATGGGGTGCAGCACACCAGGCTTCCCTATATGTCCATCAGCAACTCCTGGAGGTTGCTCAAAGTCATGACCATCGAGTTGGTGATGCCATCCAACCATCTCATTCTCTTTTGTCCCCTTCTCCTCCTGCCTTCAGTCTTTCCCAGCATCAGGGTCTTTTCAAATAAGTCAGTTCTTAATATCAGGTAGACAAAGTATTGGAGTTTCAGCTTCAACATCAGTCCTTCCAATAAATATTCAGGACTGATTTCCTTTAGGATTCACTGGTTTCATATCCTTGCAGTCCAAGGGACTCTCAAGAGTCTTCTCCAACACCACAGTTCGAAAGCATCGATTCTTTGGTGCTCAGCTTTCTTTATAGTACAACTCTCACATCCATACGTGACTACGGCAAAAACCATAGCTTTGACTAGACAGACCTTTGTTGGCAAAGTAACGTCTCTGCTTTTTAATATGTTGTCTAGGTTGGTCATAGCTTTTCTTCCAAGGAGCATTTTTTAAATTCCATGGCTGCTGTCATCATCTGCAGTGATTTTAGAGCCCCGCAAAATAAAGTCTCTCATTGTTTCCATTGTTTCCCCATCTATTTGCCATGAAGTGATGGGACTGATTGCCATGATCTTAGCTTTTCGAATGCCTATGATTATTTTTGAATGTTTATTAATATTATTTGAATATTATTATTATTTTCATTTTTTAACTGGAGGATAATTGCTATACAATGTCGTGTTAGTTTCTGCTGTGCCATAACATCAGTCAGTTATACATGTACATATATCCTCTCCCTCTTGAGCCTCCGTCCTGCTCACCTCCATCCCACCCCGCACACACAGCACTGAGCTGAGCTCCCTGCGCTATTCAGCAACTCCCCACCAGCTATTTCATACATGCTAGTGTATATACGTCAACATGACTTTCTCAATTCACCCTAATGTCTCCTTCCCCTGCTGTGTCCACAAGGCTGTTCTCTATGTCTGCATCTCTGTTCCCGCCCTGCCAAGAAATCCATCAGTACCACTTTTCTAGACTCCAAATAAATGTGTTAATAAATGATATTTGTTTTTCTTTTGGGATCCATCTTCTTACAACCTTCTTCCCTTTTCATTCTCTTGGAAAATGCACCATATGATTTTCTGGATATGAGACAAATGCTCAGAATCAAATATTAGGCTTAAGTGTGATTGCATGCTATGTTGTTGATGTTGTCTAGTCCCTAAGCTGTGCCTCTTTTGTGGCCCCTTGGAGTATAGCCTGCCAGACTACTGTCTATGGGATTTCCCAGGCAAGAGCACTGGAGTAGGTTACCATTTCCTTCTCCAGAGGATTTTTCATGACACAGGGATCAAACCCTCGTCTCCTACATCTCCTGAACTGGCAGGCAGACTCTTTACCACTGAGCCACGAGAGGAGCCCAATTGCGTATGCATATAGTTTTTATATAAAAACAATCACATTTCTTCATGATACTGATAATTGTTCTATACCATAGCATAGTGTTTGGACACTCTTTTGAGCAGTTCATTTTTTCTTAAATACTGTTCCCTAATTCACCCCAAACCGTATAACATTTCAAATGGAAAGCTGAGTTTAAGCAGAATGCTGAAAGATGCATCCACCGATGGGATGTATTTATACTCACCAGCAATGAAAATTTTACTGTGGCCCCCGGCCAACTGGCTCTGTTCTCAGAAAGACAATATAAAGGCTGCGAGACATAAACAGGGACTTTGGGGAAGAAACAAAATAGCACTGTTGATCATAATACAGCCGTTACTATGGACTCGGTCTTTAATCTCCCAAAACACCTTCAATCCATTTGTTGGTTCACTGAGAGTTAAGCTCTCCTTGAGAAAGGAAGAGTCAACATCCATAAGGTTAAGTCCTCAGTGATGCTAAAGGAGAAAGATATCATCTCTGCTGCCTGCTCCCTGGTGTGTTTGCTTCTGAAACTTTTAACATCATTCCATCCCACAGAGAGAATGTATTGTAGGCATATTTTTGCTTCATCCGAAACTCCAGCCCTTTCTCATACCATATTCATTCTTCACTGGACCCATGCATCAAGACTTTATTTTCTCTTCCTTTCAAAATATCCTCTTTCTACATTGGTAGGTGCCATGGACTGGAGGGTTGGGGGTGAGGAGGGGGGATGGGGAGGTAGTGTTTATTAAGGACAGGGTTTCAATTTAGGAAGGCAAAAAATTTGGAAGATGGATGATGGTGAGACTTCCACAGCAATGTGAATATACTTAGAAGCACTGAACTGTATAGTTAAATATGGTTGAAATAGCATGTTTTATATTACGTGACTTTTACCACAATAAAAAAAGACATTAAAAAATCTACTCAGGCTTCCAAATATAATTTGGAATATAATTTCCAAATATAATTTCCACTGGTCTCCCTTTAACTCTTTCTCTCAGTTCTACCATTCACCTTCTTTGGATCACAACTTCCGGCTTAGAGGAAATAACATGAGAATTCACTCATATAAATAAATGACCAATAAAGACCCATGTGTTCCCAGTGTGGCTCTTTTAGGGTGGGATACACGTGATCGTTGGGGAGTTCTGGTGAGAACCTTGTCAGCTGCTCAGAGGTACCAACAGATGCTGAGACTAAAGAGGAGTCATCCCCAGGCTTGGAGAAAAAAAATCTCTAGAACTATTTTGGCTGCACTGATAAGGTTTGGGTATACCAGTTGGCTCAGTGGTAAAGAATCTACCTGTCAAAGCAGGAGACTCAGGGATTTGATCTCTGGGTCAGGAAGATCTCCTGGAGAAGGATGTGGCAACCCACTCCAGTATTCTTGCCAGGAGAATTCCATGGACAGAGGAGCCTGGTGGGACACAGTCCATAGCATCACAAAGAATAGAACATGACTGAGGGATTAGGCCATGCATGCATATTCATCTCTTTAAGTTTGATAAAGCACAGAATAACAAGAGAGAATCAAATTACAAAGAACTCCAGCAATCTCCATGCTGTTGTGATCCAAAGCACTGCTAAGGCAGATAATTGCAGCTTCAGCACCACCAGGAAAGCGTAATTGTAACCCTCCTAAAATAATCAGACTAATGTTTTCCTCATTATCATGTCTTCATTTTTCCTATTGACACTGTAATGCCTACAGAGATCCCATTACTGTTGTTTTCCAAATTTTTGCCTTAAATTATTGATAAGCTGTTAGCAACACTGATCCATAGCTGAAAATAGGTGGAGGCAGGGAGCTAAGAAATGTATTTTAGAGAGCAATTGGAACACAACAAATTCACATCTGTCAAAACTGGAAAGCAGAAAATGTACATAAGATACAGCTGGACTGTTCAATTTGTGAGCTACTTGGGGCAAGTCAGATCTCTTCTGAGTACAATGGGTAAGAATCACTAATGTGACAGGCCTTGAACTCTTCCAAATTCTGCCCTTCTTGGCTCCAGGGCCTTCTCTTCTTCCTGCATCTCATTACACTAACAATTATAGTCCAAACAAAATCATATGGCAGTGATTGAATCGGCTTCCATTCTTGCTCCAAAGGTAAGTGTCATGGGCGCTTTTGGTCCTGTTCCCTGTTTTTCCTGTTTGGAAGCAGATTATTCAAATAGCAGAAAGAAAATGTCACTTCTATTGCCATATGGGAAACTCTAAGCTACAGCTGAAGTTCAAATAGGAAATTTTAAGTTTCCTAGATTTGCCTGTAAAAGACTCCATTGCAATACAAAGGAATGACATTTCATAGAATTGAAGCATTGATTAAATATGAAGTATTACTATAAAAGCAATTTCAAGTTAATGAGCTCATTATAACTGCTGAATACTATTCTAGCAGTATTAATAAATATTAAAATAATGCAATCCTGAGCCACATACATTTGCCTTGACTTCACCTATCCCAAAGTTTAAATGTTGTTTATCATCATTTGGGGTTAAAATCAGATGTCCCCTTATTGAAATAATCTTGCCAACATTTACTCAAACAAGTAAATAGCATTAAACATGGTAGGATGTAATTCAGCAAACCTGAACCAGAAAGAATAAGAAAGAAAAGTTTATCTTCATTTGGCTAAATGAAGCCCTATCTACCTGCAACAGTTTGGAATGCTCAGGCGTCGGGAGCCGCATTAGGCATTACTGACAAAATGGAGGCACGGTCCCCAGCTCCTTCTCATTCCACAGGCATGGATCCCAGGATGAAGGAGTTAGACCTTGTAATCCTGACTTGTCTTTTCCTCTCCTCGGCTGAGTTGACTGAAAAGGAATATTAAGGTGCTTATTGTTCTTGAGAGAGCATGAGAAGGCACAAAGCCTTCTGCAGCATTGCTCAGAAAATAATTCATAAAGTTAATCATTGAGATTTGTTCAAGGGCTTTTACAAAAGAGTGTCCCAGGATGAGCACCTAGGCTGTAGCTTGAGGCCATGGGAGGGATTGATATCTAAAGCCTATTTGTGAGGAGAATGTTGATGGCAAAGGAGTTTACTGAATTTAGGGCTTAGAAATTATTAAAACAGTTAGAAGTTAAAGATTTAAGCAATGTTGTAAAGTTATCATATTTTACTATAGCTTATAGAAGTTAGGAATTTTTAGAGACACTATAGCTAGAAACCTTTTTAAGAGATAGTGAGCTCAGGATGTTAGGGGCAAACAGGATTTAGGAAGATAAGTAGTAAACTGAGGACTGTAGCATGAGTTACATTGTAATCACAAGTTAACTACAGGACACATTAGAAGAGGCAGATACTAGATGATAAGGCTGATTCCGAGACAATCACTGAAGCAGGAACTCTGTTTGAAGAGCAACAGGGATTTATGGAGATAATAAATCTGGGAGAGGGGGATCTGAAAATGTCAAACCTCTGACCTAATGTTTTTGTAAAAGTATAAAAGAGAATGTTAAACTTGGGATAAACAGGCAGTCCATAGAAAAATGAGAGGCTGTCTCATCGACGACACCATTCACCTTTTCAGGCTGAGTCCCTGGCTGCTGGAGTTGGACTCCAGCACTCAGGTATCAAAACACATTTTCCCCTTGTCTTTACCTCTTTGCTTCTCTAAATCAACTGCTGAATCTCAAAAATAGAGGTGGATTGTCTTTGGCCACACCCTAACTGATGCACAATTACAACATACAACATTTTTGAAGACAAAGCCCCTTCCTTGGACTTCCTTGGTGGTCCAGTGGATAAGAATTCACCTGGCAATGCAGGAGACGGCTTCAATCCCTGGACTGGAAAGACTTCACATGCTATGGAACGACTCAGCCTGTGTGCTGCAACTACTGAGCCAGCAAGCTGCTGCTACTGAAGCCCGCATGCCTAGAGCCCAGCTCTCCACATGAGCAGCCACCGCAGTGAGAGGCCCACGCACCACAAATGGAGACCAGTCCCCGCGCTGCAACTAGAGAAAGCCCATGCGCAGCAACAAAGGCCCAGCACAACCAAACATAAAATAAAACATGAAGAAAATTTAAAAAGCCCCTTCCTCATTCCAAGAGCTGATGAAGCACATTTAAAAAAATAAAAGGTAAACAGCCAATCGCTTCCCTCCTTAAGATCTGTTCTATTCACTCCTTCCTTCCATTCCCACAGCTCTAGCCCTACTTCACAGACTCATGTCTTCAAACCCGGTCACTTTCTTCTACTTCCTAACATGTCTTTGCTTTCAGTCTTTGCCCCAGGCCTACAGAAAGAGAAGCTGTCCGCGAGTGCCATTCTGATTACGTAGCTCTGTGCGGACACCTGCTGAAGTGACCGCAGCATACATTTCAAACTTCTTAGTACTCTGCGGAAAGCCTTTTATGAGCTGGGTTCAACCTCTGTGCCAGCATTTCAATCATCAGCCTCTCTTTACCAGCCAGGGCTTCCCTGGTGACTGAAATGGTAAAGGATCTGCCTGCCATGCAGGACACCTGGGTTTGATCCCTGGGTTTGGAAGATTCCCTGGAGAAGGGAATGGCAACCCACTCTAGTACTCTTGCCTGGAAAATCCCATGGACAGAGGAGCCTGGTGGGCTACAGTCCATGGGTTGCAAAGAGCTGGACTTGACTGAATGACTAACACGTTTTTTTCACTTCATTAGCCAAGCAGATATCAATTAATTATTCTGTTACTTTTGCTAGAATGTTATTCCCACTATTTTCCCTGTAAAGAATCTTAATTATGTTTTGAGACTGTGTTCAAATGCCATTTCCCCATTAAATCTTCCCTGAGTCTTCTGGCACCGAAAGTAATTTCTCTGCTTTTTATGTTACCTTAACATTTGGTTATATCTTTCTCCTATAGTTCTTATTAAATTATCCTACTTAAAATTGTTAGTATATCGGAATCAGTTCTAATACAGAGAGTCCCCAGTTGACACATAGAGAAAAACAGAGATTGGGATTTAAATTTTCCCAGTGATATTCAAATTATAAGCAAAATTTTACACTAGTAGGTTATATTAAGTTGGCCAAAAAGTTCATTCTAGTTTTCAGTAAGATATTATAGAAAAACCCAAATGAACTTCTTGGGCAACCAATATTTATGCTAAGTGAACATCTGAGAGTGAAATTTGGAGATGAAAGTGCCATTATTTCTATAAATTGAGAACTTAGTTGTACAGTTCATGCCATCCTATGAGATAAAATGGAAGGAGTACAGTAGTAATAAGAGGATATTGAAAGTAATTAATTCATAATAACAATGAAATGGTAATGAAAATTATTTTTATGTTGAAGTCTCACTAGTGAAATTATAGAACTTCCTGTACCTTAATCCTCTCTTTTGCTTAGAAGGGTCCTGGGGTGACTCACGCATCATGTTCCTTGACAGCGTTATGTGTTTCCATCCAGAGACTGGGGTTCCTGTGTTTCACGCTTACTGCGTGGTGCACAATGGCTCAAATCTTTCTCTCTTTTGTTTCCCCTCATCCTTGTCACCATCCACAAAATTAGTTGTTCCCCTTCCCTCCCATTAATGTGCCACGTGCACTGAGGAACTGGGATCCTCTCTCACAGCATAAAACTGCAAAACGAGATGCTCACACCGCTTTCTCAAATTCCCTTAGGATGCTGCATTGGAAAATAGTGTGAGTGGCTGTCCTTGCACACATACCACCTAGATGAAGCCAGGACCCTTGGCTCATTACTGAATGGAGAGGGATATCCCTTCCCCTGCCATCCTTTGTCTCCTATTGCCCCCGCTCTGTGGAGAGGTCCATTCATTGTCCATCACTTCTCACTCCTGGACTCCAGGCCTGCTCCTTCACTCTCAAACTGTGGCTTGACTCTTAGCATGGACACAGAGAGCAGTCCTTTGGGGATCCATACCCCCACAGGTATACAACTGTTTCAAGTTAAGTGTAGCTGATGAATGCCTCGGAACTGACAGATTTCTTGCATTAAAATATCCGGCTTATGATAGAAACAAAAGCAGAAAGAACCAAATGGAACCTAATTAAAATGATAAGCTTTTGCCTAGCAAAGGAAACCATAAACAAAATGAAAAAAACAACCTACAGAATGGAAGAAAACATTTGCAAATGATACGACCAACAAGGTCTTAATTTCCAAGTTACACAAACAGTTCATACAACTCAACAACAGAACAGCAAACAATTGAATTGAAGAAATGAGCAGAAGACCTAAATAGACGTGTCTCTAAAGGAGAGATCTACGTGGCCAATAGGCACATGATAAGATGCTCAACATCTCTAATTACTAAGGAAATGCAAATCAAAATTACAATGAGGTACATCTCACACCAGTTAGAACAGCCATCATTAACATCTCTACAAATAACAAATGCTGGAGAGGATGTGGAGAAAAGCAAACCTTCCTACATTGTTGGTTAGAATGCAAGCTGGTGCAGCCACTATGGAAAACAGCATGGAGGTTCCTCAGAAAACTAAAAATAGAGCTACCATATAATAAAGCGATTCCACTCCTGGGCATGTATCCAGACAAAACGCTAATTGAAAAAGATACATGCACCCCTGTGTTCATAGAAGCACTGTTCACAATAGGCGAGACATGGAAACAACCTGAACGTCCATCCACAGATGAACAGATAAAGAAGACATGTCACATACATACAATTGAATACCACTCAGCCATAAAAAGAAGGAAATAATGCCATCTGCAGCAACATGGATACAACTAGAGATTATTGTACTAAGTGAAGGAAGCCAGGAAGAGAAAGATAAATACCACATGATATCACTTTTGTGTGGAATCTAAATAGGACACAAATGAACCTTTCAACAAAACAGAAACAGACTTCAGGACCTAGAGAAAAGACTTGTGGTTGCCAAGGAGGAGAGGCAAAGGGGAGGGATGGAGTGAGTTCAAGGCTGGAGTTCACAGATGTAAACAGTTACATATGAAATGGATAAACAAGGTCCTACTGTATAGCCCAGAGAACTATATTCAAGATCCTTCGATAAATCATAATGAAACTGAATCACTTTGCTGTACAGCAGAAATTAACACAACATTGTAAATCAACTGTAATTAAAAAAAAAAAAACAAGGTTATCGTTTACTTTTATTCAAGTTTTTGTGAAACAAACACACTCACATGAATAAATTATTGATGCCATTGCCTTTTATAATGAAAGTAGCTTCCCTGGTGGCTCAGCTGGTAAAGAATCCGCCTGCAGGGCAGGAGACCTGGGTTCTATTGCTGGGTTGGGAAGATCCCTTGGAGGAGGGCATGGCAACCCACTCCAGTATAGTTGCCTGGAGAATCCCCATGGACAGAGGAGCCTGGCGGGCTGCCTTCCATGGGGTCTCAGAGTCAGACACAACTGAATGACTAAGCAAAGCACAGCAGTAAATAAACTTAAAAACTATTAGACTTTTTTTTTTTTTTTCAAAGCACATGATGCACTCTAGCAAATTCCTAAATAACTGGTTCCACTGACCCCCTGCCGCCCTCTAGTGAGTGTCTGGTATAGTCCCCTTGGGTTCCAATCAGGAAGAAAGTAGGAGAACTGGGAGAAAGAGGGAGGTAGTCTGACCCAAAAATGCTCTAACTGATTCATTCCAGGCTCAGAAAGACCATCTGATCTCAGAGAAGAGGTTGATGCCAGGAACCTTCAGACAACTGTGCTGCTCTGGTCAGAAGACAAACAAGAAAGCATACAAAAATAACTTTGGAACATAGTTAAGATTACTCAGGGGCCCAGTAATACCCTGAAATGAATTTATTCCTGCATCATTGCTATAGAATTAGAGCCAGTGCAGCCACTGGGGGATCCCTCATATTCTAGTCCTAATTCAAACCCCACAGTCATCAGGGGGCTTAGGAATTATACTACCATTTAGTAAACAGGTTTTGAATC
Source organism: Ovis aries (assembly GCF_016772045.2). Lineage (NCBI taxonomy): Eukaryota > Metazoa > Chordata > Mammalia > Artiodactyla > Bovidae > Ovis > Ovis aries. Next base: position 101,280,400 of record NC_056059.1, on the reverse strand, counting down.
CTGGAGGTCAATAAAATACAGCCAACTGAGGAAAAGGAAATACCTTCTATAGCAAGCCCCTGTCCTGGTGGCTCAGACAGTAAAGAATCAGCCTACACTGCAGGGGATCTGGGTTCAGTCTCTGGGTTGGGAAGATCTCCTGGAGGAGGGAATGGAGACGCACTCCAGCACTGCTGCCTGGAGAATGTCCACGGACAGAAGAGCCTGGCGGACTACAGTACATGGGGTCACAAAGAGATGGCCACGACTGAGCGACTAAGCACACACGTAGCAAGCCCCTGGCAAAGGGGCTGGCACTGTCTTGTGTGATTTATGAGACTTTTTCTCTATAACAGTATGAAGACTTCCTTTACGCCAAGTTATTGTAAGTCATTGAAAAGTTTCCAGTCGTTGAAAAAAGAAAAGTAAGACAAGAGCCTATTCAGTACCTCAGAATATTTGTTCAAGACCCTTCCCTCTGATTCTTATCATTCTTGGAAATGAGGAACTAGGCTCAGTAAGTTCTTTCCCAATAAAAATAAGGGAATATTCATTAACAATACCATACAATTATATTATAATGGAAAAGTCTTGAGATTGGAATTTCAACCTTTGAAATCAGATATAAAATGTGAAGGTTCTAATTTTTAGAAGGTGAGTTAGGTATAGGTCATAATGTTCATTCCCCAAAAATGCTTAATTTTATTAAATGTATAGAATAACTCAAATACCTGCTTGTGTGCTCAGTCATGTCCGACTTTGAATATCCCGCCAGGCCCCTCTGTCCATGGGAATTTTCAGTCAAGAATACTGGAGTGGGTTGCCATTCCTCCTCCTGGAGCTATTCTCGACCCAGGGATTGAACCCATGTCTCCTGCATCTCCTGCACTGGCAGGCAAATTCTTTACCCCTGAGCCACCTAGGAAGCCTAGAATAGCTGAAGTCCTTGCAATCATTTTGTAGGTGTACAGACTTGTAGTTTAATAAGTACATGTATTAATTATTAAAAACCAATTTGATGGGTATGGATATATTGTATAGTCGGTTGGCTGTTGCAATCTCCAGCATTACTGATGTCTTTGCATTTTATCTTTTGCTAGAAGGGGCCGTGAACAATGCTCAACTCAGTGTAACCAGTCATAATTGATAGAAAATAATAGAAGCTTCTCAGGGCAATGTTTTTCCCCACAGGTCAGTAGCTGAAGCAGCGCTGATCCATGAAAGAATATGTTTACTTTCCAATATAATTAAATAAGAAAACATACTATTCAATCAGTGAAGAATTCAGGGGTATGAAACCAATGTGTTGGTATTATTATTTTTTCACGTGTTGTAACACTCAGTACCATACAAACTTTGACGTGTCTGCATTCTGATCTCTGACACCAGATACACATAGAAGTACAACACCCTGAAGTTGGACTTCTCCTCAAGAAACTTCCACCCACTGAGTTTAAAGGCTCATAGCACGTAAGCAAGGTAATTCACATGAAGGGAGAACTGTCCCCATAAGTAGATCAAGATGATAAGCAAAAAAAAAAAAAAAAAGAAAGAAAAAAGTTACATGTTATCATTCTGGAAAAAATGCAAAATAAACAACCTCATGGAAAATCACAATGGGAGAATCACCTCCCTTCATTCATTTGTCCAGGACTTAATGTAGAGCTCATGACCCCAAGATACAGTCTTTGTTCACAAAAAGCTTACAGAACTTAAACTAGAGGAAATCCAAACCAAAGAAAGACATCTCCTTCACGCATCTTCTAATCTGATTCTTGTAACAACCATATGACGTATATAGGACAGCAATAATCACCCCAGCTTTACAGACTCGTGAACAGAGGAACCAAAAATGTAAGTGGGTCATTCAGTGTTGCACGATTCACAAAGTCTCAATCAGGACTAAATACACTTCTAAGCGTAGTGCCCTTTCCCCTATATTCTGATTGATTTCATTACTTGGCAAACATTAAAGTCTCTTACCAATTGCTCATCCTTATTTTTAAAAATTTTCAAGAGGCAAGCCTACACATCACTTGCTCACAAGAACTTAAAGTTCAGTGCGTACTCTATTTGAACCTGAGTCTCTTATTTAGTGCCATCTGGGAAGCCCCTACCTGACTATGCCGTATTAAATTCTCCATAAATTCACAAACTTTTAAGTGGTAACTTTAAAGTTGTGTTGCCTACCATATATCTCCTTGGAGGATAATTCCAATCTGATCTTTTCCAGGGAATAAGATGAGAACCTAAATATCACTGAAGTTACTCTAATAAAGATAATACATGAGAAAAATCTGCTGTTTACTGTCAATGGAAGTTATAATCTGAAAGTTAAAGTGAAAGTTAATGCTTAGTAAGAAAGATAATGATAAATAAGCATATTTCCAGGAAATCTGTGGCTTGTTCAGAAAAATAATTGTTGATCTGAAAATAAGCCAGAGAAGGAAGGAAACATACCTCTTTTAAAAACCAATTTAACAGAGAAGTATTTGAGGAAGCCATCAGCTGGTGCACGAAGGCTCATGTGGGGGTCCACAAACTGCTCTATTGAAATGTCAGCTATAAACACTATTCTGAAGCATGTGCAGATTCAAAGGCTGGAGTGATACTCTGGCATCAAGGGAAAGGTTTATTAGCCACTGCTGCATGTGCTCATGAGACTTTGAAATAAAAGTCTCACAAAATGACTACCTTACTATCCGAGAACTCTAAGTACATACTGGAGGCTCTTCCCCTTTCTAGGGTTAAGCCCTATGGAAATTGGTGATTTTCCAATGTCACCAAGTCCACTATGCCAAGAAGACAGAATAAGAAAAACAGAAGATAAAAAAGCAACCTTGCAATTATCAGAACATTATCCCACCACTGGAACATCTCCATGTAACTCAAATCGGTGGTCTTCATTCTGTAAGGGGCTTTGTGATCAGTTTAGCCATCGTTTCAAAAAGACACATTCTTTCTCTTCTTCTACACCAGTGACAAGGAGGTGTCAGAAGAAACCTTATCTGCTCATCCTCTTACACCCATTGAAAACTTTTCCCAAATTAAACATTAACCGGGCAACTAAAAAAAAAGTTGAGTCCTATTTATGAAAAGACTATTTTAATCAATGCTGCCAAAATGTACACTGCTTTATTCCTGGCAAGACAGAACCTCTATGGTGCTGAAATTCTGACAGTGATTAGAGGCAGTATCTCTAGTCACAGATAAGTATAGAGAATCATAAATCAGGGTGAACATTTATTGAATATTTAAATATCAAGGCTTCCTTGTGGCATGCAAGGTGTCAGGGACTTTGCATATATTTTTTCAAGTAATACATATGAAACACAACCCAGCTATTTTAATGGGAGTCTTTAACCCATTTACCCATTTTACAGAAAACTGATGCTCAGAAACAGAGCAGTTTGCTCACAGAATGAAGATACTGAGTGCCAGTGTCAGATTTGAAACTCAGGCTGTCCCTTTCCAACTCCCATGCAAGTCCCTCCACAACACCAAACTGTAAGCACGGGGTCTCTCTTTGCTCATCTGTAATGGAGCAATAGGCCCTGATATTTAATGCCAAGTGATCAGCTCTGAATGAGAGCCCAGCCAGAGTCTGGAGCTGTATCTGGGTTTCTTGAGTTAACAAAGAGAATAAACACAAAGGTGGTTCAGCAGACACCAATGAGTCTGAGGCAGAAATCTGTACTTCCCAGAGTTGAAGCTGAGGGTGGCTCTGCAGTGATTTACACTGAGAGAAGCCTGTGAAATGGGGCAGTGATGCTTCCTGGTGGGCACAGAGCATTTTGCAAGGGGTGGAAAGCAATGCTGGGAAAGCTGTGTTTATCCACTGATCTCCCCAGTAAACTGCACTCGGTGGTCTGGAGAGGCGCTCTCTTCTACATCGCCTTGTAGTCTGGAGATTCAAAGGGAAGGAGAGATGGGGCAAGGAAAGGAGGAAGAAAGATGTGGTTTATGAGTAAATAAATCCTTGCTTAAGAACTTAGAGTCAAATATTGTGTTGAGCAGTGCTTGCAGTAAGAATTATGTCATTTATTTTTAAGGCATGTATATCGGTATGTATTACTGGAATCAAGCTAGAAAGGTTAACAATTTACCAAATTTCATTCTAGAGCCAGCCTGGTCCATAATTTCTCTTTTCAGCTACCTAATTCTCTATACAGCTACCTAATTCCCTCAATAAATGACTCTGTCTCTGGCACTAGAGGGAACAGGAAGGCAGTCACCTGGGAACATTCCTGAATGGAAATGTGGGTCTAGTTAACAGGAAACTATGATTTTGTAATGATAACAATCCATATAGTTTTCTCACTTGATCTAACAGAGCATAGCATCCAAGACAATTCCTCTCTGTTTTGACAGCTGCTAGAAATTAAAAATAAACAAAGCTGGGCCAAAAGCCTTGAGAGGAAATTTACCATTAGGTCAATCCAGATAAAATTGCCAATATTTGACCATTTTTTACTTACAGACTCCAGAATTTATTTGGTTAACCTAATATATAAATGTAATATATACACAGCATTTGAGACAGCTAGTATGCCAAGATATATATGTGTGTTTGTGTGTGTATATATATATATATATTTGAAGTACAGTTGATTTGCAATACGGTGCTAATTTCAGGGTACAGCAGTGATTCAGGTATATGTGGGTGTGTAAATATATATATATATATATAAATAAATGTTTTTCAGATTATTTTTTCTTATAGATTATTATAAGATATTGAATATATTTCCCTGTGCTGTACAGTAATTCTTACTGCTTTCCTATATTATGTATGGTAGTTTGTATCTGTTAATTCCATACTCCTAATTTATACCTCCTTCCCCTTTGGTAACCATAAGTTTGTTTCTTTATGTCTGTGAGTCTGTTTCTGCTTTGTAAATAAGTTCACTTGCATTATACTTTAGATTTCACATATAAGTGATATCATATAACATTTGCCAAGACATACATGAAAAGATGCTCAACATTGCTAATCCTCAGAAAAATGCAAATCAAAAGTACAGTGAGGTATTACTTCACACCAGTCAGGATGGCCGTCATCAAAATGTCTGCAAATAATAAATGCTGGAGAGGGTGTGGGAAAAAAGGACCCTTCCTACACTGTTGGTGGAAATGTAAATTGATGAAGCCACTATGGAGAACAGTAAGGAAATTCCTTTGAAAACCAAAGAGAATTGCATGAAAGTGAAAGTCGCTCAGTTGTGTTGGGCTCTTTGCGACCCCATGGACTATACAGTCCATGGAATTCTCCAGACCAGAATACTGCACTGGGTAGCCTTTCCCTTCTCCAGGGGATCTTTGCAGCCCAGGGATTGAATCGGGGTCTCCAGCATTGCAGGTGGATTCTTTACCAGCTGAGCCACCAGGGAAGCCCATGAATACTGGAGAGGGCAGCTGTTCCCTTCTCCAGGGGATTCCTGACTCAGGAGTCGAACTGGGGTCTCTTGCTCTGCAGGTGCATTCTTAACCTGCTGAGCTATCAGGGGAGCCCAAAGAGAGTTGCCATAGGATCCAGCAATCTCACTCTTGCGCATAAATCTGGACAAGATGAAAACTCTAATTCTAAAAGATACATGGACTCCAGTGTTCATAGTGGCATTATACACAATAGCCTAAATCTAGAAACAAAGACCTAAATGTTCATTAATAAAAAAGTGTTAAGTGTCCGTGGATAAAGAAGATGTGGTACAAATATACATATTACTCAATCATAAAAAAGAATGAAATAATGCCATTTGTAGCAACATGGATGGACCTGGAGCTTATCATGGTAAGTAAATTAAGTCAGAGAAATACAAATATCATGACATCACTTAGATGTGGAATCTAAAGTATGATACAAACGAACTTAATGACAAAGCAGAAACAGACTCACAGACAGAGAGAACAAATTTATGGTTACCAAAGAGGAAAATGGGAGTGTGGGAGAGATAAATTAGAAATTTGGTATTAGCAGAGATTAATACAAACCACTATATAAAAAATAAATAACACAGTCCTATTGTATAACACAGGGAACTCTATTCAATAGCTTTTATTGACCTATAATGGAAAGTAATATGAAAAAAAAATATACACACATATATATATATATAACTGAATGGTTTTGCTGTATACCAGAAACTAATACAACATTATAAGTCAACTATACTTCAATTTTAAAAAATGCCAAGATATATTTATGAGGTTACAGTTTTGTTTGCAATAGTAAATACTGTAGCAGCCTAAATATCTATTAAAATCTGGATAAAAATTTTATTTATTTTGCATCTGTACAATGCAATACTATGCAGCTACTAATGTGTTCTGATAGAAAAAGATATCTAAAATTAATTCTAAGTTTAAAAAATATACAGAACAAGAATGAACACTATCTCCAGTAAATTCACAAGTGAATGGCTAAATTATCTTATTTACAAATAAACACATACATCTATTATTTGCATACACATTCATGCATATAAATATAGGCAGGGAGACTGATGATTTGAAATGTGTAATTCACAAAAAACATAAGTTCATGTGGTGCATTACGAATGATTATAAAAAGGCAAAGAAAACATATTTTGAAAACCACAACCAGAACTGTGTAGAAGGGAGGAGAGCTGTCTTGGATTTCGGCCCTGCAGTAGAATGGGGAAGGGGGAAATCTCTGAGTGGAAGAAACAGGGAGGAGATAGGAAGGAGTCTTCCCTGGCGGCTCAGATGGTAAAGAATCTGCCTGCAATATGGGAGACCTGGGCTCGATCCCTTGGTTGGGAAGATCTCCTGGAGAAGGGCGTGGCAACCGCCTGGAGAAGTTCATGAACAGAGGAGCCTGGCGGGCTACAGTGCATGGGATCACAGAGTTGGACAGGGGTGAGCAACTGAGGAAGGAGCCAAGTTAATTCCCTGTGCTCTCGATAGAGGGCGAGCAAGAGCCATTTAAGGATTAAGTGGATCTGTTGGGACAAGGTGACAAGATCATCTTGACCCTCTCAGCCTCTGGAATCTCTGACCTTCCTGCTAGAATCCTCTGTCCTGGTTCTAGAACCATAGCTGCTACAGTTTAGGAATCTCTGATCTCATTGTCCAGTTAAAGAGACTTCCCAGTCACTCCATATCACAATTCCTTGTTTTATTTTTCTTGAAAACCGTAGCACTTGGGTTTCCCTGGTGGCGCTAGTGCCTAAGAACCCATCTTTCCATGCAGGAGAACGAAGAGACATGGAGTTTATACAGTGTGTAAGAACACTGAGATTTTAACTCATTCTGATTTTCCAATTATGCACCAGGAAATACTACCTTTCCACATCATTATTTGGGGAATAAAACATAGTTCTTCCTTCAGACATTTTTATTTTCATGTCTTTTTGCAAAGCTTTTATATATTACATCATGTAACTGTTAGTTTCTTGTAGTCTCTCATTTGCATCTATAATTAAAAATATATCCACATCTCATTTAAACACCAAAGTTTTTGTCACAAGCTAGTTTGAATTATATATTCTTTCTACTTTTTAGTTTTAATTATTGAGGACAACTGAGTTTAATCTACTAACTTTCCTCTGTTACAAAAAAAAAATGACTATAAGGCAGCATCATTATTTTTATTCTTAAACACTGTTCCTGGGTTTTATATAGCTCCCTGTCTTTCTGGTATATCAGACTACTTTCTTAATTCTGGTATGATATATTATGTGTGTGAGAAAAGAGGGTGTGTATTGCCAACCTTATCAATGAGTGAAAATCTTTTAAGAACTGTGGATAGTGTACATTTTAATAAACAACACAGATCATGCAGGTGTTTTAGAGGATTTGACTTCTATACGTGTTCATCATGCACAGAGGTAGGGGGATGGCCCAGGTTGCTTACTGTTAAGACTGACATCAGAGCTAAACACACATGAAGTCATCCATGTAAGTTAAGTTCAAGGTTCATTCTAGCCATGCACACACTTGAAGACAAATGGCTGTCTCACGGAGGGACTGCAGAGGGCAGTATTGCTGTGTGTTTTGCACATAATGATTAAGAACCTATTACTACCGAGCCTAACCACCCAGGCACCGACAAAAATAGGTGTGCTAGGTTAAGAGTCTAATCGGCTTTTTTTTTTTTTAACAGTACATAGCTTTTTACTTTTATTTGAAAACCACTCACAAAATTTTAAAACATGAAAAGTCTACCCTTGTACCCACACCAAAATTCTCTCAACTTATTTACAACACAATTTTTATTGACTGTTCTGTCCTAATGATTATATTTTTAAAACATTAAAAATTATATCGTTTTGGGTTCTAAATATAAAAGAGAGATGATCACTTTTTGACTGTTTTAACGTCATGTTGTAGTTGGTTTTCTCCTTTTGCTTGTTTCATGCTTGGGGCTTCTTTTTGCACAGTAGAAGTTCAAATCATATCTTCCAAGGTTACCTCTCAAACAAGAATTTTTTTTTTTTTTTAGTACTCTTGCCGGGAAAATCCCACAGACAGAGGAGCCTGGTAGGCTACAGTCCACGGGGTCGCACAGAGTTGGACACGACTGAGGGACTTTACTTACTTACTTAGACCTTTTATATTTTGGAAGTATTTTAACAGTTACATTTTAAAAATGTAACCAAAACCCAAACTGACATAAAAGCAAAAAATGAAAGAGCTTATGTTTAAAGAAAGCTTTGCTCATGTTGTTTCAGGCATTTACCTAAGAGTGAGGGAAAAAAAAGTTTTTTCTAATGCTGCTCATAATGACTTTACATGACAGAGAGAAACAGCTATTCTCAGTATATATTGGTACTGACTGGCAATGGGATCCAAGCCATGGTTTGTGTGTATAGGTGTGTGTGTATGTGCGTGTGTGTGTGTGCACGTGCACCCTCAGTCGTATCTGACTCTTTTCAACCCCATGGACTGTAGCCTGTTGGGCTCCTCTGTCCACAGAATTTTTCAGGCAAGAATACTGGAGCAGGTTGCCATTTCCCACCCCAGGGGATCTTTCTGACCCAGGGATGGAACCCATGTCTTGTGTCTCCTGCATTGGCAGGCAGATTCTTTACCACTAGTGCCATCTGGGAAGCTGTGGTTTGGTCACACACAAATAAGGGCCAGCCATGCGAGCAAGTGGAGTGTCTCTCCTATCCAGGCACGTTGCTAAGGGATATACACAGAGATAAAAAATATAGCCCCTGCCCCAAGTAATTCACACTTTATTTTAAAGGTCAGGGTATGAAACAAATGCTTAAAAACTTGAAATTATATTGAGGAAAAAATAACAAATATAAGAAATATCAGAAGAAAAAAATGTATCTGTCATGACTTAGTGGTTTAGTGGTTCTGGGACTGGTTATTGTGAGATTTACTGGAAGAGGAGCTGGAAAAACATGTTGAATTTGAAAACATACAAATTCTAGCCTCCCATCTACTCCAACTGATGGGAATTCTCCCTTCAATGAACTCCTCCAGTACTTTCTTCTGCACAGAGAACTTCCTTACATGTAATACATATATTTTTTTTTTTTTTTTGGTACTCTGGCTTCCCAGGTGAAGGTAAAGAATCTGTCGGCCAATACAGGAGACATAAGAGACAAGGGTTCGATCCCCAGGTTGGGAAGATCCCCTGGAGGAGGAAATGGCAACCCACTCCAATATTCTTCCCTGGAGAATCTCATGGACAGAGAAGAATGGCAAGCTATGGTCCATTGGGTCACCAAGAGTCAGACACAGCTGAAGTGACTTAGCACACATGCACTCAGTCAATCAGATTAAATATGTCTTGAGTTTATGTCATCAACTATTTTATCCATTTTTTAATGTCTTCCACACAAATAGGAAAAGGAGTACGTCAAGGCTGTATATTGTCACCCCTCTTATTTAACTTATATGCAGAGTACATCATGAGAAACGCTGGACTGGAAGAAGCACAAGCTGGAATCAAGATTGCTGGGAGAAATACCAATAACCTCACATATGCAGATGACACTACCCTTGTGGCAGAAAGTGAAGAGGAGCTAAAAAGCCTCTTGATGAAAGTGAAAGAGGAGAGTGAAAAAGTTGGCTTCAAGCACAACATTCAGAAAACGAAGATCATGGCATCTGGTCCCATCCCTTCATGGGAAATAGATGGGGAAACAGTGCAAACAGTGTCAGACTTTATTTCGGGGGGCTCCAAAATCACTGCAGATGATGTGAAATATAAGAAATATCAGAAGAAAAAAAATGTATCTGTCATGACTTAGTGGCCGCAGTCGCAGCCATGAAATTAAAAGACGCTTACTCGTTGGAAGAAAAGTTATGACCAACCTAGATAGCATATTGAAAAGCAGGGGCATTACTTTGCCAACAAAGGTCCGTCTAGTCAAGGCTATGGTTTTTCCACTGGTCATGTATGGATGTGAGAGTTGGACTGTGAAGAAGGCTGAGTGCCAAAGAATTGATGCTTTTGAACTGTGGTGTTGGAGAAGACCCTTGAGAGTCCCTTGGACTGCAAGGAGATCCAACCAGTCCATTCTGAAGGAGATCAGCCCTGGGTGTTCTTTGGAAGGAATGATGCTAAAGCTGAAAGTCCAGTACTTTGGCCACCTCATGCGAAGAGTTGACTCATTGGAAAAGACTCTGATGCTGGGAGGGATTGGGGGTAGGAGGAAAAGGGGACGACAGAGGATGAGATGGCTGGATGGCATCACGGACTCGATGGACATGAGTCTGAGGGAACTCCGGGAGTTGGTGATGGACAGGAAGGCCTGGCGTGCTGCGATTCATGGGGTCGCAAAGAGTCGAACACGACTTAGTGACTGAACTAAACTGATACTGTTTAGTGTGCAAGTAGATACATGATAGATACTTGTTGAATTTATAAGATTTTCCTCTTTTCACCTTTTCCTGGCACCAATTCACACATATCTGACAATAACGACCTCTTTGAAGATAAAAGCATCTTGCTTTAACCTCACATCCATATTTAAACATTGTTTAGAATGAATAATAGAGAGTATTGAGACTAGATTAAGATCTAGGAGGTTTCTGAATATGGAGGGCATATTTCGACTTGTCTGGCTGTGGATGGAGCCTTGTATACGATCCTCTGTACCACCTGGCTAATTCCCTCTGACTATTCCCTCAGTACCTATTAAGAATTCTCTGAAATATGGGCTTATTGAAGGATATTTATGGGGACAGATATATTTTTAAATCACTCAAGAACCATTCAAATCAAAGCAGCACTACATAATGGAAAATATCCCTGAACTAATACGAAAGATGATTCAACACAAGCAGCCCTTGTGTTACAAGTTGCTCTGGAGTTCTGTCAGTCAGGAATGTCATAACTACCTGTGTAACGCAGTCACTTCTGACTCTTGGTGACCCCACGGCCTGTAGCCAGCCAGCTTCCTCTGTTCTTAGAATTTTTCCAGGCAAGAATATTGGAGTGGGTTGCCATTCCCTCGTCCAGGGGATCTTCCTGATCCAGGGATTGAACCTGCGTCTCTAACACCTCCTGCATTGACAGGCAGGCTCTTTACCAGTAGCGCCACCTGCGAAGCCCCAGAAATGCCAATGCTACAAGCAACTGCCTGGTGTGTCTCTAACTATGTTGTGGGGATGGTAGTGTTTACTAGAAACCTTGGCAATCTCAGTCCCAAGTACTCTCTCTCCCTCTCACCCTATCTTTCTCTTCTTAACATGTGGAGTAGCCTTTAATAGCCAGATGCCAAAGGTATATTCTCATTACATTCTTACTCAGAGGACTCATTTTCATGCTCATGTAGGAAATTTCAGCAACTCAGGCCTCATATCTTTCTCACACATACAGCGTAAGGATGCAACTGAGATTTAAAACAGAATTCTAAAAATTCATAGATTCAGGGGCCATGGGGTTTGAAATCAAGCAAATAATCATTCCAGGGAACAGAAACCAGGTCCCCTGCCTCTCCAGGGTGTAAGCTTAATGCCAAACACGTTTGAATTATTGTGTTACTAGTGAAGGGCTCTGGGGTCTTACACAATGAAAAGCATTTTTCAAATGGGAAGTGGCTTCCATTTTTTTTCCCTAGGAATATTTGGAAAACACTGAATGCACGTACGGTAATCAAAACAAACAGCAGAACCACTGGAAAAAAGATTTATTCACAGACAGATGGATTCCTTAAAAGAAATGCTTTAAAGAAAAAAATCCTGCAAATGAAAATCACCGACTGAACAACAATTTAGTAGCTCTCAGTGAAACCATCAGTAAATCATAGGATTTGAGATTTGGAAAGCCCCGAGAAGTTACATACTCAAGTAGTTTTCAGCTTCAGTGGATGCTGCTCTATTATGAGCTACGTTTTGTAATTTAGGAGTAGCTAATGACTAAAATAATGACGTTGGCAAATCTACTGATTTGCTTATTTATGATTAAAGTTATTTAACGTTACTTTCACTTGAGTTTGGGGGTGCTTCCTTGAGTGGGAAAGCAAGAGGCAGAATTACAGTGACTGCTCTCTCCTGCTAACTTGTAGTGAGTCTCAGCTGGCCTGGGGGCGGGGGGAGGTCTCAGAGGAAACAGGAAGAAAGACTGGGAACTGTCCCTTCAGGGAAGCACCAACGCTTCTATTCTCTGTGTCTTTGGTTTCTTTCACTCTTTCAAACACTTGACTGACTTCCCTTAGTCTTTTTCCCTATTTCTCCTCCAAGGTCACAAATATTTTACAGGTTCCTAAATATCATAATGACAGTGATGTATTCTAGCTTCCATATAAGTTCTGATTTTTTTCCCCCTCTTTTCCAGCCAAGTAACCATATACAGTAATCTAACAACATGGTCTTCCTTTATTTTCAATTTCTTCCTGGAGAATCTGAATTTCAAAATCATTCATGACTGCTCAGAGATCCAGATTTTCTTGCTTTAGCTGTGCTCCAAGGGTCCTGATAATGCATGGAAATTTCAAATATGCTGTGATTATCTAAGACTTCAGTACCTGGGTCTCATGTAAGCTATGAGGTTTACATCATTTTAACAAAATTAGGGACTCCATGTGAAATTTCAGACGCACTTTACCATAAAATATCTATATTCATTGCTTATTAACTATGTGCAAGATGGCATTGGGATATAACAAAGTTAGGACAATGTTTTGGCCCCCTAAGAGAAGTATAAGCTAGCTAGTGATATTTTAAAAATAAAAAATGAAACTTGAAACCATTAACAGTGAAGAATATACAAACATCAGATACAGCACATGCTTTGGAGTTATACAAACCAAAAACTAAAATTTATCACAAACCTCAGTTTCTACATCTATAAACTAGACTCAATCAAAGAACCTACCTTCATGATAATCATTGTGAAATTTACATCATATTTCTTTGCCTGGTATAGAGCAGGAATTATTTCAACTTGCATTTAATCAATGAATTATTTCAACTTGCATTTATATCTATATCTATCTATAGCTACACATAGATATCTGCATGTCTTCACACACACTTATCATTCTCATCTTTTCTCCTTGTTTTGTTTAGTTGTTAAGTCGTATCCAACTCTTTGTGACCCCATGGACTGCAGCACACCAGGGTCCTCTGTCCATGAGATTTCCCAGACAAGAATACTGGAGTGGGTTGCCATTTCCTCTTTCAGGGGATCTTTCTGACCAGGGATCAAACCTGAGTCTTCTGTATTGGCAGGCGGATTCTTTACTGCTGAGCCACTGGGGAAGCCAACCTTTCCTCCCATTCTTTTAGCACTTTGGTAATTCTGTTATTTACTGATTCAGAAATGCAGGTTTCCTACCCCATTCGGTGAGCAAAGTCAGTCTCGATCTCAGCTGAACAGATGTGCAGAGTTAATCAGTATTCTTTTTTTCTACTTTCCTCCCTCCACTGTCTTGTGCCTTCCCTCATTTTCTCCATTTCTGTGTTGTAGGATATGAGAGAGACACCATCACTATCTCAGGTCAATGACTGTCTATCTCTCTAGGAGAAAGCAGACTGTTGGGTCAGCTGCCAGCTTCTGCCTCCAAAGCCAAGGACAATCGCCCACTCTGTGCCCTGGTGACCAAATCCTGCCAACTGGTGGCAGATGGCGTCTTCCCCATCTAAGAGTCACATGGCAATTGGCTTGTTCACTCCACCCAACTTTTCCATTCCCTCCCCCACTTTGGCAAACAGAACATAGACTTTGAAAACACTGTCCTGTTTTCCATAATCCTTTCAGTGGAAACAAGAGTTTTTAAAGAGCAAATCGTTTTAGCTGGTGGAGTGGTGTCTGCTGTCACATAAAACATGAAGGCAAAGCACCAAGGCCTGCAAAAGAAGTTACCTCCTGGGGACATTTCTTGCCTCTCCCACACTCATGGAACAGAGCTGAGAGTTCGTAAAACCATGCACCGAAATGTCACTGACAAATCTAGTTTCCCTCTCAATTTTCAGTCAGTTTTATTATCACTGCCCTTCTTCCAGTTCCAAGGGAGGAAAACAGTCCACACCCAGGTAAGGGGAGGCAGAACCTGGCCACAGTCCTTGCAACCATTCACCAGGCATTGGGCTTCCCTATCTATCTCCAAACCATGCGCAGGTTCAATTGGATCAAACTGAATCTGAAACAATAAATAACAGACAGCAAGAAGCTTCACACATTTAATGACACCACTCTCAGATTACTGCATTCAGAGATATTCCTGAAAATGAAAACAAAACCCCTTTCTGTCTTAAAAAATTCTTTTCCTGTACTTGAGTCATTTAATAAGATATCACCATTGACATTTCCAAGTAGTCTCCATTTTTCTCCCTGATAACAAAGGCCATTCAGGTACCATCATCCCTCTTGATCCAGTGTTTTTTCTACAGTGCCTTTCCTCTCTTGCCTAGAGGGATGTACACATCCACCTGTCTGATGCTGAAGGGGGAAAAAAAACCTGTTAGCATTTAGTCTCCTAGGCTGTTTCTGAAAGAAGCACAAAATGGTTGCATGAAAGAGACCCTGGCTCTGCCACTTTACCTGCAGACCTTGGACAAGGGACTTTACCTTGAGCGTCCTCTTCTTTGTAAAATGATAATAAAAATAGCAGCTACTTTACAGTATGGTTAAATTAAAAAGGAATTCAAATGTAATGAATGGAATAAATGCTCAGAGAAGCTAGTGTTTTACTCTTGTTTTTTTGTGCCCCAGGGATCTATGGTTTAAGAGAGTGTGGGGTTAGTGAGGAACAGCTACAACAGGCATTAAATTTGAAAATATCCCTGAGCAGAGGACACGGTGGGTAAGGTGCGTGCTTGGCTGGTGATAAGCTAAGCCATCGCCTAAAATATGCAAAGAATGACATCTCCTTTCACTCACTGGATATGAAGGAACCAGGAGCAAGAAGAGGGAAGAAAGAGAATGATGAGAGACTGTCCTTGTATTTGATTGATTGTTCAGGTCTGCCAACTATGACCTGAGCACACAGAATACAATGATGAATAAAACATTAAAAATTAAATGTCATTAAATTCAGAATGCAAAGCCTTGTGACAGATATGAACAAGATGACTAGTAACAAATACTATTATCGGAGAAAATATTTGCAAATGATACAACCAATAAGGGATTAATACTGACATGTATTAATAGCTCATACAACTCAACATGGAACTAAAACAAAGCATACAGCTCAATTGAAAAATGGGCAGAACTGAATAGACATTTTTCCAAAGAGGAAAAGCAGAAGAATAGCAGGCCCATGAAAAGATGTTCAATATCTCTAATCCCTGGGGAAATGCAAATCAGAACCACAATTAGATATCATCTCACACCTGTCAGAACAGCTATCATCAAAAAGAACACAAGTAACAAATGCTGATGTGGGTGTGGAGAAAAGGAGCGCTCCCACTGTTGGGGGGATGTAAATGGTGTAGCCACTCTGGAAAACCGCATGGTGTTTCTAAAAATAGAATCACCACATGACCTAGTAATTCCACTCCTAGGTATATATTCCCTGGGCCCAGCGAAGGGACCAAGTTTCCAGAGCCTTGAAGACAAGGGGTAACACCCCAAAATACAGACTCATTTTCCACTCTACCTTCAGTGGCCAAGCAGCTGCCAAGAACAGAGGTCGCATCTCCCGATACCTGGCAAACAAATGCAGTACTGCCTCATGAATCGATTGCTTCTCTGAGGTGCCCACCAGTGTCTTTGGGGAGAAGCTTTGAGAACAAGTTGAGGAGTGGCTGTCCTTCTATGAGACTGGAGAGATTCCCCCGAAAGAATCTGGATGTCATGAAGGAGGCAAAGGTTTAGGCAGAGGAAGCAGGTGCCAAGATTACTAACATGCTCAAGAAACAGGAGAAGAAACACTTGAAGAAGGAAAAGAAAAGGCTGGCTGCAGTTGCCCTGGCTTCTTCAGAAAATAGTAGTGTCCCGGAGGGGACAGAGGAGACCAGTGAAAGATCCAAAATGAAGAAAAAGCAAAAGCCCCAGGAGGCTCTTCAGGAGAATGGAATGGAAGACCCATCTATCTCTTTTTCCAAACCCAAGAAAAAGAAATCATTTTTCTTTTTTTTAAATTTAAATTTATTTATTTTAATTGGAGGCTAATTACTTTACAATATTGTATTGGTTTTGCCATACATCAACATGAATCCGCCACAGGTATACACGTGTTCCCCATCCTGAATCTCCCTCCCTCCTTCCTCCCCATACCATCTCTCTGGGTCATCCCAGTGCACCAGCCCCAAGCATCCTGTATCCTGCATCAAACCTGGACTGGCAATTTGTTTTTTATATGATATTATACATGTTTCAATGCCATTCTCCCAAATCATCCCACCCTCGCCCTTTCCCACAGAGTCCAAAAGACTGTTCTATACATCTGTGTCTCTTTTGCTGTCTCGCATACAGGGTTATCGTTACCATCTTTCTAAATTCCATATATATGCATGAGTATACTGTATTGGTGTTCTTTTTTCTGGCTTACTTCACTCTGTATAATAGGCTCCAGTTTCATCCACCTCATTTCAAGGAAGAGCTAGTTAGTAGTGATCTTGAAGAGACAGTTGGCACTGGAAGTCTTCCCAAGAGGAAAAAAATCTTTCCCAAAGAGAAACCAGTTATTGACCCTGGTGAGTCAGAAAACAAGAGGGTCCCCAGGAAAAAGCAGAAATTGTCTTCCAAGGAGGAGCCACTCAGCAGTGGACCTGAAGAGGCTGTTGTCAGCAAGAGCAGTGGCTCCAAGAAAAAGAAAAAGCTCCAAAAGTGATTCCAGGAAAGTTAGAATGGACGTCTTCCTAGTGGGGCGTAACTTACAGAGGTATTCCCCATCCCATCCCCTACAGCCCAATAAAAACAAAAACAAAAATCAAAAACATGAATTTGAAAACATACATGTGCCCTACTATTCACAGCAGCATTATTTACAAGTATCAAGGTACAGAAGCAAGCAAAGTGCCCACCAACAGATGACTGGATAAAAACGATATGGTATATGCACACACACACATACACACACATACACACACACACAATGGAATACTACTTAGCCAAATTTTTTTTTTTTAATGTATGACAAAAAAAACAAAATTTTACCATTCACAGCAACATGGATGGACTTGGAGATCATTATGCTAAGTGAAATAAGTCAGACACAGGAAGACAAATACTGTATGACGTCACTTATGTGTGTGTGCTAAAGTCATTTCAGTCGTGTCTGACTCTTTGCAACCTTATGGACTGTAGTCTGCCAGGCTCCTCCGTCCATGGGATTCTCCAGGCAAGCATACTGGAGTGGGTTGCCATGCTCTACTCTAGGGGATCTTCCAGACCCAAGGACTGAATCTGAGTCTCCTGTGTCTCCTGTATTGGCAGGCAGGTTCTTTACCACTAGAGCCACCTTGGAAGTCCCACTGTCATTTAAATGTAGAATCTAAAAAATAGAACAAACTAGAGAATATAACGAAAAAGAAGCAGACTCACAGATACAGAGAACAAACTGGTGGTTACAACAGAGAGAGGGAGGAGAGGCAGGATAGGGGTAATGAATTAAGAAGTAGAAACTATTAGGTATAAAATAGCCTACAAGGATGTACTGTATTTAATACAGCCTGGGGAACACAGTTGATATTTTCTAATAACTATAAATGGAGTGTCATCTTATGACTCACTATATTATGACCTGGAACAGATCATATTATACATCAACTACACTTCAATATAAAAAAAAGAGAATATTAGGTTGGAGGTAGTTACCTTCACTAGGAATCTCCTTTGAGAAGACATTTAAATTGAGACTTGAATGATGAGAAATACCCAGAAACAAACAAGGCAAACAAAAACCTGGGGCAAGAGCATTACAAAGAGGGAGTTCAACATGCTTAAAGTGAAACGAAGTGAAAGTCACTCAGTTGTGTCCTACTCTTTGCAACCCCATGGACCATACATTCCATGGAATTCTCCAGACCAGAATACTGGAGTGAGTAGCAGTTCCTTTCTCCAGGGGATCATCCCAACCCAGGGACTGAACCCAGGTCTCCCACATTGCAGGTGGATTCTTTACCAGCTGAGCCACCAGGGAAGCCCAGGAACACTGGAGTGGGTAGCCTATCCCTTCTCCAGGGGATCTTCCCAACCCAGGAATTGAACTGGGGTCTCTTGCATTGCAGGTGGATTCTTTACCAGCTGAGCTACCAGGGAAGCCTAACATGCAGAAAGGCTTTATATTTGAAAAGCCTGAGATTTCTCATGAACTCTAAGGCAAGCTGGTACGGCTGGAGCATGGTGAGCAAGAGGTGGGGGCTGATCCTGCAGGGCCATGACCAGGAGTCTAGATGACATGCTAAGTGCCATGGGAAGCTGTTGAAGCCTTCACACAGCTGGGGACTTGGTTCAACTTATGTTAAAATGATCCTTCTGGAATCTGGGAGGAAAATAGAGTTCAGAAGTCTAGGAGAGAGATGATATGGCCAGACAGGAATGAGAAGGAGGTGATGAAGGAAAGAGGACAAAGTGGAGATAAATGTTAGAAGTATAGTCAGCATCTCTGATGGTTGGGACCTCAAGGATGAGGAAGACATAAGATTTAAGGATCATGTCCTGAGTGATCTGAAAGTCCAGAGTTTTTCATTCAATGAAATGCATATTGGCAACCTGGAGATGGACACCAGAGGAGAAGTCCAGGCAGATTCCAATTATCCAGACCCAGGGCTGTGGGATGGCAGGAGGGAAGGAGGCACGTGAGAGGGGAGCCACGTGGGGAACCCAGGCAGTTCCTCTAGCCTGAAGATAGAAAAGGGCTGGTGGTCACATGAAGAGAAGCCGTCAACAGAGCAAGCCAGATGAGGCACAGTCTCTAAATGCTCCTTTTCTTTTCAAGGTTTTAATAACATCACAAGGCAATCTATGGTGATCCCACATAAGAACTCGAGCATCTTCCCTGGGGCTAAAGTAGATGGCAGGCAGCAGACAAGAGAATGATTGAAAATGAAAGAATGAGACTCTTTAAAAAACATGCCTGGTCTCGTGTTATCTGCAGCTGAATCAACCAGAGGGAGAAAATCTCATAACTTAATGAATCAAAAATAGTGCCAAGACAGTCCTACAGGGAAAATGCCCCTTTCAACACATGGTGATAGAAAAACAAGGTATACATGTGCAAAAAAAAAAAAAAGCTAGACCGTTTCCTTACACCATACACAAAACCTGAACTCAAAATGAATCATAGACGTAAATGTAAGAGTAAACTATAATAAAATCTTGAGGAATAACACTTCATGACCTTGATTTAGGCAAAGTCATCTTTGATAGGATACAAAATGATAGGAATGTAAAAACAATGCAGTCACTTTGGGAAACAGTTTGGCAATCCCTCAAAATGTTAAACATGGAGTTACAATGTGACTTAGCAATTCCACTCCTAGGTATATACTCAAAAGAACTGAAAATATATGTCCACAAAAGACTTGTACATGGAGATTCAAAATAGCCAAAATGTAGAAGAAAAGCAAAATATCCATCAACAGATTAAATAATAAATACAAGTATGGTATGCCAATATAATGAAATATTATTAATCAGTGAAAAGGACTTCATGCTACAACATGGATAAACCTTGAACACGTGTTAAGTGAAAGAAATAAGTTATGAAGATCACATATTGTATAGCTCCATTCGTATGAAATGTCCAGAATAGGCAAATCTGTATGGCTAGAAAGTAGATTAATGGTGGCCTGATGTTTGAAGCTTGGGTGAAGTAGAAATGAGGCAATGAGTATGAGGTTTCTTTCTTGGGGTAATGAACATGTTCTAAATTTGATTATGGTGATGACTGAACCTCTCCATGAATATAATAAAAACTATTGAATTGTATACTTTAAAGGGATGAACTGTTTGGTATAGGAATTCTATCTGAATCAAATTGTTAAGAGCATTCTTTCTGATAGAATAGTTACAAAACTACAAGTTAATTAACATGTTTACCTAGATGGCTCAGAAGGTAAAGAATCCACCTGCACTGCAGGAGACCCATGTTGACTTCGTGGGTCGGGAAGATCCCCTGGAGAAAGGAATGGCAACCCACTCCAGTATTCTTGCCGGGAAAAATCCCACAGACAGAGGAGCCAGGCAGGCTACAGTCCATGTGGTTGCAAAGAGTCAGACACGATTGAGTGACTAACACTCACTTCACTTTCCCATAGACAAGTTATCAAATAATATATTGCCTTTAAACAAGCCCTCAAATTTTGCCAGTTTACATTGATTTGCTTACTTGGACTGCAAGGAGATCAACCAGTCAATCCTAAAGGAAATCAGTCCTGAATATTTATTGGAAGGACTGATGCTGAAACTGAAACTCTAATACTTTGGCCATCTGATGTGAAGAACTGACTCCTTGGAAAAGACCCTGATGCTGGGAAAGATTGAAGGCAGGAGAACAAGGGGACTGCAAGGGATGAGATGGTTGGATGGCATCACCGACTCGATGGGCATGAGTTTGAGCAAGCTCCGGGAGCTGGTGATGGACAGGGAAGCCTGGCGTGCTGCAGTTCATGGGGTTACAAAAAGTAGGACATGACCGAGTGACTGAATTGAAGGTAAATATTCAAGAAACACTGCCCAATGCACTGAAATTTTACAGATGACAAACAGTTGGCATAACAAGATGGTTCAACATCATGTCACACTGTTGGATAAACTGTTGGATAAATCTTCTCTCTTTCCATATGGCATTTTCATGACTTTGTCCATTTCTTAAATTAGATTTCCATGAAAGTATTTACAATCTTATTTTTAATACACTTATGCATATACCCTTAACAAACTACTGAGAAGATCAAAAAGTTTTCCTATCACTCCATATCCTGCCTCCATTTTGACACTGGACAACACTCTGTCCACAAATGTACACAGGGCAGGATAGGGGGCAGAAGGCTTCCTAATTCTCCATCTGCCTTGGGACATAGATATAGTTACTTTGGTGTCTCTCCCTCAACAAGCATGCAGGATTGAGGCCCCCACCCTTACAGAAGATGTATAACAATTGAGAACAATGGTTGGTGGTTAAGTCCTGTCTGACTTTTTGCAACTCCATGGACTGTAGCCCAACAGGTTCCTCTGTCCATGGGATTTCCCAGTCAAGAATACTGGAGTGGGTTGCCATTTCCTTCTCCAAGGGATCTTCCTGACCCAGGGTTTAAGACAAACTCAAATCTTGCTGTTTAGAGGAAGCATCCTTTTAAAACCTAACCCAGACATTGAATGGTAAATTAGCCAGGGTGGGGGTGGGGGTGTGCAGGAGACATTGTTGTCAAATATGGAAGCTGTTTCCTAATCACATGATGGATGAAAATAACATAAATTTTCATCAATAAGATATACTGAGAGTTAACTACAGCTACCGTGTTCTAGAGATCTAATGAGAAAACTCAGCATTTTTACTAGAGGAAAAATTTTAATTTCTCTGATCATTTTCTATTTCTCATCCTAGGTAAATCAACTTGGATCTGAACTCTGTACCACAAATTTAGTTCTGCGATCTTGGAAACCTTCTGAATGTAACATCACCACATGAGAAAACAATATTTAACTCATAATGATGGCAAAAATTAAATAAAATAATGTATAAAGAGAACCTAATACTATACTTAGCACTTAAAGTACATCAAACAGTAGCTATTATGATGATTACTAAACTGTCATCTCTGTACTACCTGAATCAAGCAGACTAGAAGTACTCTTGCTACTTAAATTTAAGAAATCAAGAAACTTTAATGCCAATTTAATCAACAGATATGGAAGAGCAGAAAGACTACTTAACTGGGAATATGGGCATTTATACAAGGTTGTTGTTCACAATAACCTCTCAGAAAACCATAATCCTCACCATGAAATGAACACAACAGTCTTTGAGGTTCCTTACAGCTTCTATAAAATAAGAGAAAGGGACTCATTGAATTTCATTTCCCTTAAAACATTCTTTACAATATTGTTTTTGTCTTAATTTCAGACTCTAATTTCTTTTAAAGACAATTCATGTTTAGAATAAAAGGATGGAAAACATAATAGAAAAGCACACAAAAACTAGTGAATATAATCTTTTAATACATTTAAATCTATAATCTTGGGAATACATAAAAAAGCCACACTCACCTATCCCTTCATTAGAAGAACACTTTAACTGTCTGGAGTTTACATGAGTGAACAAACTTGTAGATCCCTAAAAAACAAGGGATCTTCTCTGACCCAGACTCCAGATTTATCAAAA
This sequence comes from Ovis aries, assembly GCF_016772045.2. Taxonomy (NCBI): domain Eukaryota; kingdom Metazoa; phylum Chordata; class Mammalia; order Artiodactyla; family Bovidae; genus Ovis; species Ovis aries. Next base: position 101,257,718 of record NC_056059.1, on the reverse strand, counting down.
ATGGGAAAAACATTCTAGTCTTCCTATTGCTGTTCTAACCACGTCTAAGTAAACAGTTACTTGTCCCTCACTAAAGAGGTTGGTCTTTACCATTTCTGTTATGGGAGATAGTTTCTATCTAATGTATGTGACCAATATTGAGAAATGCCAAGAAACTACTTCTTCATTGTTATTATTTTTTAATGGAAAAGTCTTAACTCTAATTTGGAACACATTTTTACTTCAAACAATCCTTTCAAAAGTAACATCTATGATGCATATTATAAGAAGACATTTATTTTAAATCTTGAGATTCTAAAAGAAACTATATTCCCCCATTTGATTAGTATTATTATTTTTTTGCAGTGGTGTTGGAGAAGACTCTTGAGAGTCCCTTGGACTGGAAGGAGATCCAACCAGTCCATCCTAAAGGAAATCAGTCCTGAGTGTTCATTGGAAGGACTGATGTTTAAGCTGAAACGCCAATATTTTGGCCACCTGATGTGAAGAGCTGACTCACTGGAAAAGACCCTGATGTTGGGAAAGATTGAAGGCAGGAGGAGAAGGGGATGACAGAGGATAAAATGGTTAGATGCATCACTGACTCATGGACATGAGTTTGAGTAAACTCTAGGAGTTGGTGATGGACAGGGAGGCCTGGTGTGCTGCAGTTCATGGGGTCCCAAAGAGTCGGACACAACTGAGCGACTGAACTGAACTGAAAGATAAGATCTGATGTTATTAGGTGAATCTTAGGTCTCATTTAGAAGTAATCTTTGATATTAAGTTGCCCAAGAAATCCTAAAGATTCAAGATTTGCTGGAAAGGTGGGACTCTGATTGTTGATTGCTTCAAAGATGGTGTTTTCTGGAACTTGAGCCCAAGGTGGTGGTTTATTCACACAGGGCTCGAGTCTTATGTAAAGCACGCCAAGCTGCTGCTCTGTGAGAGCCATCTTCTTTCCTTTTCCTGTGGACTCTTTGCTCTGACCCTTTCAGTATAATTTATTTTACATTGGTGGTAGTTGTCAAGATGATATGCTTTTTCATATGTTTAAAAAGACAACCTAAAGGTGAATATGACTTTGCAAATGCTGTGAAAGTGAGAACATGTAAAAGCTTCAAATTTAAATATTTAAAAATGAGATCTCCAATTAGTTTGAAGAGCAAGGAGATGCTAATACTGCACTTTGAATCAGATGGTGTTTTCAGCCACTGTTAATATACTAAGTCATGATGCCTGGCCTTTCTGCATAATTCAGTCAGTTACCAATAAGCTGGGCATATAATATAATGCACTTCCCATGCACGGTCAGTCCCATCACTAGGAGTACCATCAGTAGTATCATTTAAGCCCTTGAGGCTTTGTGCTCCAGGAAACTAATGAATAGGCACTGCTATCTCCCAGGAAGTGAAGGAGACATTCATCTCAAAAGAAGCAGCAGTTAAATCCACTGGGGTCCACGGATTAACAGCAAAGCGGGAACAGAATGGGTGGGTTTAACAGTTGGTTGTTAGGTCATATTGACCAAAGACAAGAGTCATTTATGACAGATCTAGATTTTCAGCATTTTGAGAGGGAATGGAACATGACTACATAAAAGAAATCCACTGTTCATACAGGCACACAGATCATCCCATTCTTTTTTCACTGACTTCTTTTGCACAATTTGAGTTTTACACATCATATCAACTAGAGGAGACTTTGATAGAGGATGGTGTTATTAAGACTTATCACTGGATTACAACACATTAGAAATAAGGAGGTGCCTCTAAAGAGAAGAGGGCTGAGGACAAGTCAGACATGCATATGATGGAAAGATTAATGGGACCAAATGATGCTCACTGGGTGACCACAATTTGCAGACACTGCCATCCACAGTCTCATCTGGTAAGTCCATGGTGCAATGTCTATTTCACTGATGAGGAAATGGATGCACAGCAATTAGAGAACTTGTCTAAGACATAGAGTAGAAGTCTCATTTCACCCACCTATTAGTTCTGTGAATTCTGGACTGCTTCACAAATGGGTTTAATCAGTGTTTTCCAGAGGGTTCAGTGGAACTCCATCACTAAAGGGATGTTTTCTGGGATGACAAACCATGACTGCTTGAGAATAAGAACTTGCTACATAACATCTGCCTCATAATTGATTCTTACTAATGTTTGTTGAACTAACCAAACCTTGAGTATGAAATGAGTAGCAGAATTAGTGTTATACTCAAGGCTCCTGATTATCAATCCCAGAACCTTCCCATTTCTAGATTATACTGACTTCCTATATCTCCCTTCCCTCTTCTTTTTCACCCTTTCTTCTGAGTTCCTCTCTCCCTCTCTCCCTTCTTTTCTTCCACAAATATTTGTTGAATGGCCACGACATGTTGGGTAGTTTGCTATGTGCTAGAGATAAGATAATAAGCCAAAATACAGAGATCTAGTTTCATGCAATTTACATTTTTGTGAGGACACTTACATTTTAATGAGCAAAACCCCCAAAGATATAGCTCTCACAAAACTGACATTTTCTGTGTTAATAAATCACTCATATTATTTATGTAAGAAAAATGGGTCATGGGTCTTCAGTCATGAGTTAAGAAAGACTGGGATGGAGAATCAAGCTCAGGGATAGCTGAAGAAGATAACTGATTAACTATCTGAGAAATGAGTAGGAGTTAGCTCAGGAATCTTGGAATGATGGGAAGGCTAATTTTTTAAAAATAGAACAGCATAGAAACTCTCTGCGGCTAGAGTGAAGCATGACACATTTGAGAAAGTGGAAGAAAACCAATGTGGTTAGAGGCCAGAGGGCAAGAAAGAGACGAAATACACTGGATGGTCTGTGTGGAGGCCTAATTAATGCTTTTGAACTGTGGTGTTGGAGACGACTCTTGAGAGTCCCCTGGACTGCAAGGAGATCCAACCAGCCCATCCTAAAGGAGATCAGTCTTGAATGTTCATTGGAAGGACTGATATTGAAGCTGAAACTCCAATATTTTGGCCACCTGATTGGAAGAACTGACTCACTGGAAAAGACCCTGATGCTGGGAAAGATTGAAGGCAGGAGGGGAAGGGGACGGCAGAGGATGAGATGGTTGGATGATATCACCGACTCAATGCACATGAGTTTGAGTAAACTCCAGGAATTGGTGATGGACAGGGAGGCCTGGAGTGCTGTAGTCCATGGGGTCCCAAAGAGTCAGACATGACTGAATGACTGAACTGAACTGAACTGATGGGCTGTGATATGGTTATTAAGTAAGAGATAACTTGATTGGATTTGAATATCAAAATCATCACTCTGTATAAGGGACCTCTGTACTTTCTGCACAATTTTTGTTTTTAATAAATCTAAAACTTCTCTAAAGAATAAACTTTATTTTAAAATATCACTCTGGCTACACTGTATGGGATAAAACAGAATGACAGGAAGAGTGGAGTCTCCTAGCTCTCCTCTGAGTGAGCTAGGAGAAAACTAGAGATCTCTGAGACATAGATGAACAGACACAGAGCCCAAGGTCCCTCTTCCATGAAAAGGTTACGCAGACAAGGAAGAACAAGCAGTGGTGACTGAGAAGACAAGGGCAGTGAAGTAGGAAGAAAACCAGGAAAGTGTGTCCCTGAAGCCAAGCGAAGAATGTGTGTCAAGAAAGAGGTGGTGATTGATTATGTCAAGCGGTCTAATCAGCAATTTTTATTATGAGACCTGAAACGTAATTGTTGCATTTAAGAAAATTAGGGCCCTGTTAATGACAATAATAAGAAAAAGTCAAGTGAAGTGGGTTGGGGGACAAATGGATTGGGCCAAAGAGAGGAACTGGAGAGAGTGTAGTAAAGAATACAGAGCAGTTTTATTGCAAAAAGAAACGAAATATATGATGTAGTGGGAGGAGTGTGGCCAAGAGGTTTTTTGTTTTTTTTTTTTTTTAATCAGAGGACTAATAACATGATTATATGCTCCTATTTTTAAAACTTTAGTATGCACATGATTAACTGGCTTATTAAAATAAAAATGCCAGTTCCCAGGCTACCCCTGTGAGCCCATGGGACTAATTCAATTTAGAAGACAAAGTTACATAACAAGATGCAAACAGTACAATCAGTAGATTAAGAGAGGCTCCTGAAAAGGTGAGAGTGGGTGGAATTCAATGACAGATGCTAGATTGGATTTAGGGAGGAAAAGAGACCAGTGCTTGTTGTAACAGAGGGGAAGAAGATCAAATGGCAGATGTAAGCAGTTTTGTATATTTGGTATCAGGAAATTGAGGTAATTTCCATAAAATTAAGTTGGCAATAAGGTTCTCTGTGGGAGGGAGAGGCTATACAAAGAAACATATAAAATAAATCATCTCTTCAAATGAGATTTGATTTGTACCAGTTATAGCCATATGGGAATGAGCTGTCTTTCAATCAAAGAACCCATTATGACAGATCAGAGCCCCTGCATTCGAGCCAAAGAGCCCTGAAGCACAGATCTGGCATCATCTCCCCTGTGATTCCTGTAAGCCAGTGACACATCAGAAGTAGTGAGTCATGAGAAAGACAGTTCGATTGGTGCTGGAGAAGTGAACCCTACCTCGTGGCATGCCCCTGCACTAATCATTTTCCAGAAGCCTTAATTGCCTGCCTTGATATTGTTTGCTGCTCTACACCCTGAGTGACAAGTTAGTAACTCACTGCAGAAGGCTTGAGCAACCAGATGAGATCGATCAAGGGTTTCTTTGGCTTTCTCCCCTGACTAGACACATCACAGTAGTACGTAATGCATTCGTGTACCACTTTTGGAAAGGAGTTTGCTCCCAAATAAAATTGAGCCTGGACTTTTAAAAAAAAGCCCAAAGACACTGACTACTAACAATGACACAGGGCTACATGCCTGGTCGATTTCGTTTAGGCAAAGTGATAAAAGCAAAGGACAACAACAAAAACAAGCCATGGAACAAAATTAAGAAGTTTAAATCCAAGGACAATTTGCAGGAAAGACTAGCTAGATATAAAATATCAGCTCTTTCTTTGGGCAGCCTCCACTTCTATTTCACACGTAGTTTTGTTAATACTTTGGCTGGTAAATCACTCAGGTTTTCCAACCTTTATGAAAGAGATGAATGGAATTCTGAATTGTGACCTGGTGTACAAACAGCAAGGTTTGAATTTGTGCTTATTTCCTTGAAGAATATGGCTCAAATAGTAAATGTGAGAAAGAGTTTGCCCCATAAAAAGAGAGGCCTGTGGAAGAACAGTAATATCTCACCTTTTTTACTCTGTCATGATGTGAGTTGTGCTCTTCCAAACTACAGACGTTGGAGATCTAACCTCTAGCACCTCAGAATCTGACTCTATTTGGAAAGAGGGTTTTAAAGAGGTGTTTAAGTTAAAATTAGATCATTAGGGGAGGCTCTAATCCAGTATTTTGCTGTGCTTAGTTGCTTAGTCCTGTTAGACTCTTTGTGACCTCATGGGCTATAGCCCACGAGGCTCCTCTGTCCATGGAATTCTCCAAGCAGAGTGCTGGAGTGGACTGCCATGTACTCCAGGGGATCTTCCCAACCCAGGGATCGAACCTCAGTCTCCTGAATTGCAGACAGATTCCTTACCATCTGAGCCACCAGGGAATCCCAATCCAATATTACTGGTGTCCTTACAGAAAGAAATATTAGGACACAGACATACACGGAGGGAAGTGTGTGAAGACAGGGAAAAGGCAGCCATCTACAAGGCAAACAGAGAGGTCTCAGAAGAAATCAGTCTTACTGACACCTTGATCTTGGACTTTTAGCCTCCAGACTGTGAGAAAATAAATTTCTGCTGTTTAAGCCTCCCAGTCTGTGGTCCTTTGTAATGGCAGCCCTAAGCAGAATAATAAGCACTCTCTAGTCCTCCGTATTTCTTGTCACAGATACACAAACATGTAGTTTAAAACTACTGCTGGGCTTCCCAGGTGGATCAGTGGTAAAGAATCTGCCTGCAATGCAGGAGACACAGGAGATGCAGGTCTGATCCCTGGGTCAGGAAGATCCCCTGGTGGAGGATATGGCACCCCACTCCAGTATCCTTGCCTGGAGAATCCCATGGACAGAGGAGCCTGGTGGGCTACAGTCCATGGAGTCGCAAAGAGTCATGCACGACTAAGCAACTTAGCAGGCACAAGCATGCATGCACGGCTGTCTGACAGGGAGGTCCGATACCTTCTCTTCCTACCCTGGCCTCCAGGGAGGCCTTCACAGCTTTCTTTGCTCACCTTGTCTTCTCCCCCTACGCATCTCTTCTCCTAGGTCCTAGGTTTATTCTACTCTCATATATCTAAAGCAAAGAGCTTTGTAGTTACCAAAGTATTTTGCAAATCCCCTGGAATAAATAGCGGTTTTATAACTCCTAGTTGGCTGTACTTCAAGTTACTAGTTTTCTTATTTAGGGTGGAGGGATTTTAGCAGGTAGGACTACACATTTCTGCTGAATCAGGATCTCTCCAGACTTCCACCTGGGCCTTTCTAGGCCTCAGGTCATGGGGCTGTGAAGACGGACAGTTCTCAAGAAAGGAGGCGTTTGAAAAACAGACAGGGCCAAGGGACCCACAAATCAATAGACAAAGATAACAATCTTTTTAAAGTCAGGATGCCACCCGGGCCCTAGGATGCAGATGGTCCTTGAGGTTTAACTTCTGGAAACATTCAAGACCAGTTCAGCTCAGTTTTATACTGAAAATCAGAATGAAAAAAAGAAGAAAAATGAAAAAGGCTACCATGGTTCCGTGAGAGTTGGCACAGGACGTGGAGACATGCTGATTCCATCCTTGCTGCCAGCTTATTTCCCACCCTAATTATCAGCAGCTGCTGTGCAGCACGCTCATCCTGATATGCTGCATTTTCTGTGAGATATTTCTTTCTCAGTCCTGCATCACTTCTAACCTACAGTTGTTCTCCTCACTGACAATTGCCTCATTCAGACACACTCCTCTATGACACAGCTCAAGGAAGCCCTACCGCAGAAAAAGAGGACGAATCCTCTTTTCCTAGCAACAGCCACTGATGTTCCTTTAGCCCTGTACTGTCTGTTTTCTGAGCTTGATTAGATTGCAAAGGCCTTTATGATTATTGGATAAAAAACGACAGGTGAACACAAACAGCCTGCAAGGACATAATCAAAAATAGGTCACAGAGAACAACGAAGGGGAAGGGATCACATTTATCCCAGCAGATAACTTGTTCATCAACAGCTTCTATCATTGAAGTGCTAAATGACACAATTGGTGTTGAGTAGTTATGAAGGACTGAAGGGAGAGGCAAGGCAGATTGCTTTCAAAGAGCAGAGAGTCAGTGGAGTTAATGAACTTCTTCAAGCTCCAGTCTCCTAAGGCATAGAGACAAAGAAAGGTGATGAAATTAAATACCTCAGAGCTGCAAGGCTCTTTTCATTTTAGCTAACCCAATGAAATCCAATGAAATCATTCTCTGAATGATAAAACTGAGGTCTAGTCTATTCAATAATTCAGCGAACATACATTGAGCATATACTACAAGTGAAGTAAGTCATAAAGAAGAAAACAAATATTGTTTGTTTTTTTAATGCATATATATGAAATCTAGAAAAATGGTACAGATGAACCTATGTCTCAGGGCCAAAATAGAGACTCAGACATAGAGACTGGACATATGGAGGAGAAGGGGAGGGTGGGGCAAATTGGGATGGTAGCATTGACATATATATACCATTATGTGTAAAATAGATAGCAAGTGGGAAGCTGCTGCCTAATCCAGGGAGCTCAGCTCAATGCTCTGTGATGGCCTAGAGCGATGAGATGAGGCTGGGGAGGTCCAAGAGGGGGCGGGTATATGTTTACATACAGGTCATTCACTTTGTTGTAAGGCAGAAACTAAAGCAACATTGTAAAGTAATTATACTCCACTTAAAAAAATTCACAATAGTTATATTTTTTAAAAGTATCACATCTGATGGAGAAGGAAGAGACTACAGATAACACAAGAAACATGGGTCACATGGAGAGAAGGAAATGCAGATTATACTAACGCTGAAATCCCTAACCTCATTTCTTCATTTGTTGTCCTTATTTTTCCTAATTCTGGGATATCTGGCTCTGTGGGAGCTAGTATGTGTGTGTGTTCAGTTGCTCGGTCGTGTCCAACTTTTTGTGACCCGATGGACTGCAGCCTGCCAGGCTCCTTGGGGTTTCCCAGGCAAGGAGAGTGGAAGGGGTTGCCATTTTCTTCTCCAGGGGATTTTTCTGACCCAGGGATCAAATCCATGTATTTTTGTAGCTCCTGCATTGGCAGACAGGTTCTTTACCACTGAACCACCTGGGAGGCCCTAAAATAAATCTATTCATATTCTCATTAGTACAAGAAAGCTCAGGCATGTGGTGGTTTTGTGGGCTCAGATGAGTATGAAGCCCAGTTCTAGCATTTATTAGGAACGTGAATTTGTACCACTGTTGACCAGTGGAGGGGATGATATCTATCACAGTTGTATTTATATTAAACTGTTGTATTTAAAACCTGACATACGTGAGTACAGGGACTGATTCATAATTCAGTAAACATGAGCTCTAAAAATTATGGGAGTGTTTCTCACACTGACGTTAAAGGGAAACTGGTGGGATAGTAGTAGAGATATGCTTATAAATGAGAGGTAGGGATAATGGCAACCCACTCCAGTACTCTTGCCTGGAAAATCCCATGGACGGAAGAGCCTGGTGGGCTGCAGTCCATGGGGTCGCTAAGAGTCAGACATGACTGAGCGACTTCCCTTTCACTTTTCACTTTCATGCCTTGGAGAAGGAAATGGCAACCCACTCCAGTGTTCTTGCCTGGAGAATCCCAGGGATGGGAGAGCCTGGTGGGCTGCCGTCTATGGGGTCACACAGAGTCGGACATGATTGAAGTAACTTAGCAGCAGCAGGGATGAGAACAAACAAGGCCCTGTGGGGCTTCTAGGCACAGAGGTCTTTTTTGTCCTTCATTTCCTATAGGCAAGATTCTAGCCTCCACAGCCTTCCTTGAATTCCAAAAGGGTAAATTAAAACAATCAAACAAACCCTGGCTAATCAAGGGAGGGACAGCCAAGAAACCACCTAAGGCAAGATTAAACAAACCAGAGAGGCTCATCAAGATTAGGAGACCCGTGTTCAGAGACCTAAAATATGACCAAACCCTTTGCAGCCCTATGGACTGCAGTATGCCAGGCTTTCCTGTCCTTTACCATCCCCTGGAGCTTGTTCAAATCCATGTCTGTTGAGTCAATGATGCCATCCAACCATTTCATCCTCTGCTGTCCTCCTGCCTTCAATCTTTCCCAGCATCAGGGTCCTTGACAATGAGTTGTCTCTTCACATCAGGTAACAAAAGTATTGGAGCTTCTGTTTCAGCATCAGTCATTCTAACAAATACGAAGGATTGATTTCTTCCAGGATTGACAAGGGCTTCCCTGATAACTCAGTTGGTAAAGAATCTGTGTGCAGTTCAGGAAACATTGGTTCAATTCCTTGGTAGGGAAGACCCTCTGGAGAAGGGATAGGCTACCCATTCCAGTATTCTTGCCTAGAGAATCCCCAAGGACAAAGGAGCCTGATGGGCTACAGGCCATCGGTCTCAGAGTTGGACACAACTGAGCGACTAAGCACAGCACACACACTGAGAGCTTTAATATGCTAATGTACATTGGGAAGAAGAGAGTTTAGGAAAAACATCAAGTTTATTTCATCTTTCAAGGGATGCTTCCATCTCAGAATGCTAATGAATATCATCCCAAACGTGTGTGGACTGAACAAAGTATGGGGAATGTTTTTCATGCTGCCGCTGCTAAGTTATTTCAGCCGTGTCCGACTCTGTGTGACCCCATAGACGGCAGCCCACCAGGCTCCCCCAGCCCTGGGACTCTCCAGGCAAGAACACGAGTGGGTTGCCATTTCCTTCTCCAATGCATGAAAGTGAAAAGTGAAAGGGAAGTCACTCAGTCGTGTCCAACTCTTAGCAACCCCATGGACTGCAGCCTACCAGGTTCCTCCATCCATGGGATTTTCTAGGCAGGAGTACTAGAGTGGGGTGCCATTGCTTTCTCCCCAGTCTCCTATTAATGGTATTCATTGCTTCAAAAGCACATCACAGATTTCAGCTCTGATCAGATTGTAGATTTCTGAAGGACCTAAGGCAGAATTTAAAGTGAGAATGTCAGTTTGGTCACTAAAACGTTTTGGATTCATCATGATTGGTGGGAGGAGAAAAAAGACATTATTCCAAGACGGAGCTTCTAAATACACATATTGGCAAAAAGCTCCCGGATCATAATGTTGAAGCAGTGGCTAATGCCATGGCCTGGGAAGGCAGGCTGTCTCAGAGTTCTAATTTTGGCTCTGGTGGCACCAGTGGGGATTAGTGATTTATAACAGTATCTTCCTGCTCCTTTTCATAGGTTTGCTGTTTTTAATCTAGCACAAGAGTTGGCTAGTTATGGCCCATGGGCCAAATCTGGCTCACTGTCTACATTTTTAACTGATTAGAGAACAAAAACCCAAAGAAGATGACATTTGATATTTGAAAATTATATAAAATCCAAATTTCGGTATTCATTCTGCTGTGCAAAGACTTTCTCTAGTTTTGGTGAGCAGGGGGCTACTCTCTAGTTGCCGGGCCAGGCCTTCTCATCAAGGGGTTTGTGGAGCACATGCTTTAGGTAAGTAGGCTCAGTTGCCTCATAGCATGGGGAAATCTTCCTGGACCAGGGACTGAACAGGTGTCCTTTGCATTGCAAGGCAAATGCTTAACCATTGGACCACCAGGGAAGCCCAATAAAGTTTTGTTGGAACACAGCCATACCATTTGTTTATGCTACAGTGGCAGAGTTGAATGGTTGTAACAGAAACTTTATGGCCAGCAAAGCCTAAAATACTTGTTTTCTTGTTCTTTCTGGAAACGTTTTTTGACCCTTGAAGTAGGATATAAAATGAATGACAGAATTAAACGTGAGTAGGTCAACACATCTACAAACACTGTCAGACAATCCTCCTCATATGGACACTTCTCATAAGTGGATCTTAAGATCGGTTTATAAAGTGCTCCAAATGTCTTTTGGTTGACAGGGGAGTAGCTGGAATTTCAAGAAATTACAAACATTTAAAACTGCCCCTTGTGATATTTTAATGACCTCTTTTAAATGTATATTTTAAAGCATTCTAAGTAGGAAGGGAATTTTAGAAGCAAACATCTCAAATACATTTTTTTAATAGAAGAATAGACAGTAGTTAAAGCATGCTGATTTTCAATGCATTTATTTAAGTCATGTTCAGAACTACTTGTGTATATAGAAATATGTTTTCATACCATAAACAGTTCCTACTCACATTCTTAAAATTATTTGCACACATTAACCAAGCAAAGGGGAAAAAAAATACAAGCTTCAGGGCTGCCTACAGACTTAGGCAGACAAAAAAAGAGATTGTCATATTTGCCTTTGGGTAACAAATTTAATTACATGGATTTCAACTTACAGTACTAACACAAAAGGGAAAAAATAAAGGGAGTATTGTAAATTAAATGCCTTAGCAGCATATTTAACCAGTAATCAAGAAAATAACCAATTTCTATACTAAAATACTATTAAAGTATCTCCACATTTTCATATAAAGCAGATGCAAAATACTGGTTTACATTTAGAATGATGGCAAATTAATTTATCCAATAGCATTATTTGATCACCCTTAGAAGGAGCTGCAAAACAGATATGGATAAAAACCTTTCCTCACTGATGTCACATAATTATCTCAAAAACTCAAAAAAAATGGCTACACTTTTTTCTTTCTCAGAGACACCCATGGATATCTCTCAGAATTATCTATTTCTCAGATGACCATAGCACAGCTATACAGCAGAGCTGCACTGACGACCTAAATAGTTCAAGTTTTGGTGAATTAAAAATTTTATAGCCTCCAGAGCCATGAAATATTCTATCTAGAAAGGTTTTTTTTTTTTTTTTGGTAAATATATAAAATAGGTCTGTTAGAGCTATACAATCATAGAACCAGGGCGGGAAAAACTCACAAGTGAATCAGGGTGGTAAAACTGAAAAACTGATACTACGACACCTTTGTACCCTACATAGTTACAAATAATAGGAAAAAAAATGTCATGTTTATGGAATACATGTCTAGATGAAATAGATGATGAATAGGAACATAGAGACAAATACCTAAATATAGAGACAGAGATAAAGATCAATAACATCTCAGGTCCCTAAATTCAAGGTACAGCTCTAAAGCTGGAATCCACATTGGGTTTCAGGGACTCTCTGAAGCCCCCTAAAGTGTTTGCAACTGTGGTAGGTAAACACGTTTTTGGGTTTTTTTGTTTTGTTTTTTTTTTAGCAAGAAGATTCATAATTCATTTATTGGACTCTCTAGGCATCTGTATTTTCTAACTTTTCAGTTAGCCCCTGAAAATCCTTCTGGAAAAGAGTTAAAATGGAAATATTTTTCCTTAAAATTTACATAAGTAGTATGTAATTATCTAAGGATATTTAATAATTAATATATTCCTGGCTAAAGGTGAGATTAAATGACACCTTCTCCTTTGTTGAAGGATTAATTTCATTCCCAGGCAGATAAAAATCACTTCAAATTACCCTTCCAATTTTCTCTTTTTTTCTTTGTTCCCATAGTTGCCTCTTCACCTTCACCCCCACTTTCTCCTGTGTTCACCTCTTCTTTTTTCTTTCTGTGGGAAGGACGAAGAGATGAAACCTCCAAGTTTTAGTCATTATTGATTTGGAGCACTGGGCTGAGATTGGGCTTTGGAAATCTGCAATATTGGTAATTGCCCTTAAAACTTGTAATGAGTTTCTGCTTGGACAACACTGTGCAGGTCACTGGACTGATTCCCAATAAAGGAACAGTATTAGGGTCTGCTTATCAGTGGCTAGACCATGAATGATACGTTGGCCAGGGTGTGGAGGGGTCTAGTGAAGAAGTGAGAACAATTTCAGCAGTCTGAGTTCTGTCAGGAATGGTATTGAATCCCAGTGCACAACAATTTTCTGAAGGAAAAAATTTACAGGTTCAGATTTTTCCTTTGATACAGTTATTCATATACATGAAAGGGCATTGCAGACGTGTGGTTTCCTTCCCTCTTTTTCATGAGAGTAGAATTGTGGCCTTCTAACTTTAAGTCAACATCTTTACCCAAGATGCTCCTTGGAAGAAAAGCTATGACCAACCTAGACAGTGTATTAAAAAGCAGAGACATCACTTTCCCAACAAAGGTCTGTATAGTTAAAGCTATGGTCTTTCCAGTATCATGTATGGCTATGAGAGCTGGATCATAACGAAGGCTGAGCACCGAAGAATGGATGCTTTCGAACTGTGGTGCTGGAGAAGGCTCTTGAGAGTCACTTGGACAGCAAGAAGATCAAGCCAGTCAGTCGTAAAGGACATCAACCCTGAATGTTCACTGGAATGTTTGATGCTGAAGCTGAAGCTCCAAAACTTTGGCTACCTGATGCAAAGAGTCAACTCATTGGAAAAGACGCTGATGCTGGGAAAGACTGAGGGCAAGAGGAAAAGGGGGCGATAGAGGATGAGATGGTTGGATAGCATCACTGACTCAATGGACTTAAGTTTGAACAAACTCATGGAGATAGTGAAGGACAGGGAAGCCTGGTGTGCTGCAGTTCATCGGGTCACAAAGAGTCGGATATGACTTAGCGACTGAAAAACCACAACAAAAACACTTTTCTGATAGGCTTACACATATAAATAGTTGCCTGTAAATGAAAAAACCTATTCTTACTTCAAGTGCCCAAATTCTCATCCTTAAGCTAAGAGATACAAGTCTATCCACTTCACTGACTACTAAAAAGAGTTCACAAGTTCATTATTTCAAAAACTAGGCTCCAGCCTCTAAATAGTCTATCTTATATGTTAAGCCAGAATATATATGTATATACATAAAGTCAGTAATAAATTATATATATATATATATACACACACACGCACACACACACACATACATATACTAGCTAGTGTTAGTTATTTGACCTTGATCAAACTACTTCTCTGTTCCTGTTTCTTGATCTGGAAATGGATATAATAATAGAGCTGAGGATTAAACAATAATGTAGTGAGGGTTAATTGATACATTTAAAAAGTGTGCAATAAAAAAAGAAGGGCAAAACAAACCAAAATATAAAAGCCTGTAACATCGTCTGGGATACAGAAAGCTGGATACAAGTAAAGCTATATAGATACTGTCATGGATTGTGTGATGCTTTGTCTAGATTCTAGAGGTTGTTATATTGGCTGTTGTGGCTCACAGAGACCCTCATAGAAACTTTTCTCCATTGTAATGCAGAACTGCTTCACCTGGGTTTATTTGTCTCATCTGCTCGCAGTGATTGACTTTATTAGCTGATGTCAGGAAACAAAGGCTTGGAAACTCAGGTTAAGGTTAGAGCAACTCTAAGAAGTGTCCAAGCTCCAGAGCTCCCCACAGCATCAGCTGAGACTTCAGATGTCATGGTGCAGCAGGCCAGCTGCTTCTTCTGCCTGACCCTGCCTCCCTTACTGCCTTGGAGATGGAGTATCTCCAGAGAGAACCCTCAGTAAATGTCCCAACATAACTCTTCATCTGTGCATTTATTTGGAATTCAATGTAAGATTATAGACAGACAAAAAGTTATCTTTCCATTATCCTGAAATTGCTAAAATCTAAATCTGAAAAGTGCTAAAATCTTACTTAAAACAAAAATCAGTGGAAGTTATGGCTGGCCACTTCCCTGTAGGAGAAAATGCATTTCAGAGAAGGAACCCAAATGCCATCTCCCTGCCCCTGACTGTTACCAGAGAAAGACTAGAAAGGAGAACGTGCCACTTGGATATAACAGTGTTCAAGACAAACAGGATTTTTTTTTTTTTTTTGAGGAGAAAGGAAAGAATTTCTCTCAACCATCAGAACAAGTCAGGGAAGCACAAGTGAGTAGGTCATTAGTTTTGAAGCTAGAACTGTCACCCAGCCCTTCCCCAAGTTTATGCCTCTCATGAGGCATAAAACCGCTGAACTGCTGGGCATGAAGCTCATGCTTCATGAGGAATGGGGCGAGATGGCAGTACTGAGGGAAACAGTTTTCATTACCCTTTCTTAGCAGATCAGGATACATGAGTTTCTGGGTCACTGAATAAGCTCAAAGAAAGCAGCTGGCCTTTAAGCCATTTTGTTGCTATGCCACCAGGACCATGCTCAAGGCAGAGGCTCCTACCACATGACATGCCTTTCCAGTTCTGGGGACATTACGTAATCTACAAACGCATCAGACGAGAGAGGCAGCTTTTGAAGCGGGATGCAACAGCCTTTAGGGTTTCCCAGGTAACGCTAGTGGTAAAGAACCCGCCTGCCAATGCAGGAGACCTAAGGAAAGCAGTTTCCATCCCCGAGTCAGGAAGATCCCCAGGAGAAGGAAATGGCAACCCACTCCAGTATTCTTGCCTGGAGAATCTCATGGACAGAGGAGCCTGGTGGGCTACAGCGCATAGGGTTGCAGAGTCAGAAATGACTGAAGCAACTTAGCATGCAAGTAATAGGCAGTCAGTGTTAAGAGGCGATACCACAGGGGTAGCTTCTCTGGAGGAAGATCTCTATGGTCTTCCATCTTTCTCTTGGTATCATTACCAGAGAGGAAGGCAGAGGAGTAAGAAACAGGATCTGAGGAGCTTCCCTCCACTTCAGGCACTAGAGCCCCAAAGAGGTCTTTGCTGCATCAGGAGGTGCAAGGATCCCACACAGCAGGAAGAAAGCCTTCCACACAGCCAAGGCAAGTAGTTACTGCCAACGATAAACCTATTTCATATGCTTGAGTTTCCTCCGTAAATCTGGTAAATACATACACTTCGTTTCCCCTATAAACCTAGTAAATATATACACTTCAGTAAGTACTTGGCACCGTGTGTTACACTTCCAGGTGTTAGGGATACAGTAATGAGAAGAAAGCCGTGGTTCTTTAACTAGATAAAGTACCTACTTCCTCGTCTCTTTTTACCTGGCTCTGAATTACTACTCCTTTTTCGTCCTCTGGCAGAATATTCTTCTAAGCAGAGACATCATCATTCCATCAATTACTCTATTTATTTTGTTTGAACATCACAAGGGAAACATGCACAGAGCACATTTGGAGAAGCAACGAAACCAACTGCGTTTTCTTTCTTCAAGTACTATACACGACAGTCTGCCAACATTCCTTGCTCAACCACATTTCCCCAAAGCTTAGCACTTGGCTACAAAAGTTCTCTCCAGCCTACAATTTGGCATGTCTGACAGCAAAGTCTTCAAATTTGCCAATTTGGCTAACGTCTCCTTTTTGAGTAGCAAGCAGATAAATAGGAAGCAATTGGAGCAAAATGCTATAAATCATGACATAATTCAGAGAGACAATTCATTTCATGGGATAGTAGTCTATAAGAAATTAACCTTAAATTATGGTAGTTTTTTTTTTCACATAGATTTTTTTTTCTGCTTTTCTTTTTCTTTTTTTTTAACTTTACAATACTGTATTGGTTTTGCCATACACTGACATGAGTCCACCAAGGGTGTACATGAGTTCCCAATTCTGAACCTCCCTCTCACTTCCCTCCCCATATCATCTCTCTGGGTCATTCCAGTGCACCAGCCCCAAGCATCCTGTATCCTGTATCGAACCTAGACTGGCAATTCATTTCTTACATGATGGTATACATGTTTCAATGCCATTCTCCCAAATCATCCCACCCTCTCCCTCTCCCACAGAGTCCAAAAGTCTGTTCTATACATCTGTGTCTCTTTTGCTGTCTCGCATATAGGGTTATCATTACCATCTTTCTAAATTCCACATATATGTGTTAGTATACTGTATCGGTGTTTTTCTTTCTGGCTTACTTCACTCTGTATAATTGGCTCGGCCTTTTGGCTAAGATCAAGTGTAGTATCTGTTCACATAGATTTTTTATAGAAGTCTAAAATCTGCATAGAAATGCAATACCAAACAAATGTAATTAAATACTATACAAAGACCGGAAACTCTTAATTCTGTTGAAAAAACTTGTTTTTTCTCTCAAGGTTGCACACGATTATTATTTAATTCCACAGGACACTTCAGACTAATGCAAAAACAAAAATGAAACAAAGCAAAACTCTGACCTACATAATATATATCGATAAATTATAAAGGTATAACTTTATAGGTGCTAATGATATATAAATAATATAAATATGCATGTTTTATTTTATATGTATAGATATATATGTGTATATATGTGTGTGTGTACTCACCATTTTACACACACATTCATACACAAATGTGTGTGTATGTATATAGTGCTAGAATATTTGGCAGAGCCTTCTGGAGATATTTGCCATTTTTACTGAAAATCATTATAAGCAGGTATGATTAAAGAATTTAATCCTATTCATTGACTGTAACTTGGGTAGTTGGGCTTAAGACATTTGTCCATAAAGACAGAATTGTGCTGGATATGTAAGCGTCATTTGCAGGATGAATTTTCAGAAGTGGTGATCAAGAGAATTCCACAGAGAAAGCCAGTGTAGAATAAATATGTGTTATGAGGATCTGCAGACAGGCAGTCCTGCAGAAGATTCTATATAAGACATTGATCACATTTCTCCACTCCTTCCTGTCTCCTGCATTTTCTGACAAATGAAAACACTCTTGCAGCTTTCCAGATTCCCAACATCAAACTGTCACACAATTGAAATAATTAGAAAATAGTATCTTGTCATTCTAACTTACAAAGATAAATCAAATGCCCTGCTATTTTTAAGCAATCTTGATTTTTGCAAAAACTGGTTAAAATCATGTGATACTGATCCCTCCATTCCAACACATGTACAGAAGCATTCACCTGGAAATTCCATCCTAATGTAGGGACATACCCAAAAGTTCTGATGACCAGGACTAAGACACAAACACTGGATTCCCAATGCAGCCATAGTATTTTTTCAACTCTTTCTTTAAAGAAGCATTTGGCACAAGTCTCTTGTTACTGCCAAAGATGATTCAGAATTATTAAACCTAATTTAGAAGCTACTACATATTGCATTAATTATTCAAGAAGCATCTTTTCAAATGAGCTATGGGCATAGTATGTTTATTTCCATAACTACTGCAGCCACCCTGAACTTCCCTGAAAAAGAATTCTTTTTTGAAATGACAGCTTTCAGATTCCACACCACACAGTCTTAGACTCCTTAAGCTTTGCTCATCAAAAGCCATTCTGTCTTACGTGTTGCGCGTGAAACACATACCCTAGAATTGCAACCTTGGAAAGGAGTTTTGTGACTTTCTGGGTTTGAAGACACAGCTCTTTCTAGAACAGTGTATGTGAGAACATCTTCACCAGAAAGTGTAATCTCTACACAAATGGGAGACTGCATGAGAAAGTAGACCTTTAGTATTATCGGAGATGAAGAATCAAAGCTGCCAGTTTAATACCATGCCAATTTCAATGCTAACAGGCCTAATGTTTGAGAATAAACAGTGAAATTTCCTCTACTGATACTTCAAAGACTTTGCAACATCTGGAATTTGGTTCCATATAGGGTATTCCACTAAGAAGTAAGTATAACAAGATTTTAATAGAGCAAACAAGATTCAGGTTTCTTACAATATGTTTTCCCTGGGGGGAAACAAATAACACAATGCATCTGACTAACCTTTCTGCACTTGAGCTGCATTAATTAACATTTAGTCATGGATTCCACTGTGAGCCAGATGAACTCAGAGCTACAGCTGTTTTCACTGAGGGAGGAAAATATGCTTTTGCATTTCAGATTCCCAGCATTTACAAATCTGGGGAAAATGTTTTACTGCCTGCCTCTGCACCAGCATTATTGATAGGCATTACATATTAGTCACACAAATAAATTCACACTCACCCTAAGCTGTGATGAAATCCATGTTAATATCACATCAGCTGGGTCAGTCAGAATCAAAGATATAAAAACCACATTCCTAACTCCCTTTTTCTTACAGCAAGAGTTAAAGAAGTGGTAAGGAACTGACCAAGGAAGTAGGTCATGACCTTGAAGAAAGTGTTGCTGGGTGACTCAAAGACTTAAGTGCAGATGAGGTATTCTGAGAGGGGTGGATGCAAATGACTAAAAGAAAAAAAAAAAAAAAGTGAACAGATGTTGAAGACTGAAGACATGGAACTCCAGGATCTGATCACTTGACAGAGATGTCCTCAAATGCTCTAAGCCAAACATGTGGAAGTGGTTGGTTGTGAGCAAAACTGATGTGACTGATCCTTTGTTAGTCATTGAAGGATGGCTTTTGTTCTGTTTTGGTTTAATAGCCGAGGCTCCTTAAAGATGAAATTTTGTGAGGGAACCTGACGGTGAATCAGCTGGGCAAGGCATTCTACCTGGAGCACCTGGTCAAATCTTATACTGCAAGAGGACTGCAGAATCACCTTTGTCCCCAGTAGTCCCCATACGAAGGCTGTGTCATGACTTCTGGTCCACTCTGGAGTCTCATGGACAAATGGGAATGCAGTAGTCATGTGGGTAAATGCATGTGTGTAGGTGTGTTCATTTGCATCAGTGTACAAACCTGGACTCATTAGTCTCTGTGTGAATACCAACCAAATTTGACACTTGCCTCTTCAAATGAATGTTCATAGCCATGACTTGAGAAGAATAAAGGCTGTCTGACCTGTCTTTACCAACATGGAACAGCAATTCTTGAATCAAAGCAGAAAAGTATCTTACCTGGAACTACTTCAAAAAGAAACTTCCCTGGGCTCTCTTCATTGCAGGGATGTTCAAGCACTTTATTTCCAGGCAGGAAAATTGTACCCTGTGAACACAAATGTCCTAAATATCAACATCATCAGATGGCAAATATCATCATCAGTGAACATCCAAGGTGTGTCTGTAACCCAGTATTTAGTGATATGCATCTGACTCATTTATATTCCCAGCTAATCAAAAATCACATAACAGCATCATATACATTCAACATTTAACAAATATTTGTTGAGCACCTCATAGATATAAAACACTGTGTGAGGTGCTGAGTACTTTTTTTTTTTTTGTAAAATAATTTATTTATTTTAATAGGAGGCTAATTACAATACTGTAGTGGTTTTTGCCATACATTCATATGAATCAGCCATGGATGTACATGCGTCCCCCATCCTGAACCCCCCCCCCCCCCATCCCATCCCTCAGGGTCATCCCAATGCACCAGCCCTGAGCGCCCTGTCTCATGCATTGAACCTGGACTGGTGATCTATTTCACATATGATAATACATATGTTTCAGTGCTATTCTCTCAAATGATCCCACCCTTGCCTTCTCCCACAGAGTCCCAAAGTCTGTTCTTTACATCCGTATCTCTTTTGCTGTCTCGCATATAGGGTTATTGTTATCATCTTTCTAAATTCCATATACATGTGTTATTATACTATATTAGTGTTTTTCTTCCTGACTTACTTCACTCTGTATAATATGCTCCAGTTTCATCCACCTCATTAGGACTGATTCAAATGCATTCTTTTTAATAGCTAAGTAATATTCCATTGTGTGTATGTACCACAGTGGAGATTCCTTAAAAACTGGAAATAGAACTGCCATATGACCCAGCAATCCCACTGCTGGGCATACACACTGAGGAAACCAGAACTAAAAGAGACACATGTACCCCAATGTTCATTGCAGCACTGTTTATGAATAGCCAGGACGTGAAAGCAACCTAGATGTCCATTGGAAGATGAATGGATAAGAAAGCTGTGGTGCTCTTTTAAGCATCAATTTAGTAAATGTATTCTGTGTGCCAAAACCTTTTACTGAGCTTTCAACCAGCATAATATTATTTGTTAGAAAAATCTTATAAGGTGGGTATTGTATATCCCCATTTTATAGCTGCAGAAACCAACGCAGAAGCATTCAATAACATAGCCAATGCTCCCATAGCCTTCTCTTCATTATCTTCTCTCTTTTCTATTAAATTTTCTTTTCTTTAGTGGATCATTTCTGTCAGTTCTGAGAAATATTTTTTAAACTACTTTTTTGACTCCATCTTCCCCTCCAGTTCTCATTTCACTTTTTTTCCCCTTGCCTAGCAATGAACTGTCTACACTGAATCCATTTATTCATATGGATCCACTGCAGCTTGGTAAATTTTCTTTTTTTTTTTTTGCGAGGGCAAGAAGGGAGTTTATCTCTAGCGCGCTAGGGCCCAAGTCTCATCCCACACAAGGGAATCCAACAAGAGCCCCGAACAAAGGAGTATGGCGGCTTATATACAGGCAGTCCTTTGTCTCAGTTACAGGAGTAGCTGGCATTACATGATTGGCCAGGCAGGATGAGCGCATATCCTGTCTCTTTCTGGTAAACATGACTCAGGTCCTAGAGACCGTCGTTTGGTCCCTAACATTCCCCCCTGTCCTTAGATCATATAGAGGAATCTTCCTCTCGGTCCTGAGACACAGTTTGATATTGTTGTCAAAGCACAAACAGCTGTACGGTATTTATGCGTTCCTTTACAAAGGCTGCAAGTCTATTGATAATACATGGGCTGAAGGTAAGCATTAGTAAAAGTACTAGCAGGGGTCCTAGCAAGGTGGAGATTACGGTAGTCAGCCAAGGGGATTGTTGAAACCAGGATTCAGACCATCCCTGCTGAGCCTCATGTTCTCATTTACGCTGGGCTAGTCCTTTTCTCACTTTGGCCATAGATTCTCTAACTATTCCTGTATGATCCGCATAGAAACAGCACTCTTCTCCTAGGGCAGCACAGAGTCCCCCTTGTTGCAGAAAGAGCAGATCTAATCCCCTCCTGTTTGCTTTTTTCTGGATTGAACCTTATTCCGACTTGTGCATAATTGCAACTTTCACAGCTAAAAGTTGGATCTCTGAGGACCCTAGGGAGGGGCTTGGTGAATGAAAAATTAAGTAAATCTCGATTTCCTACTTGCAAGCGCCGAGGTCCATCATTAGAAGTAACACAATCCCAAGTTTTACAATGAGTCTTGTGCCCCCCCCCCAACAGGTCTTTCAGTCATGTCTGGGTGCGCCTGGGCACGCCCAGAACCCTTGTTCTCGGAGATAACCCCTAGCCCAAGGCACATTTACCATCGGCTTAAGGTCAAAGTACAAGTCTGGCCACCATGCGTTTGGTGGATGTATTGCGGTGGTGGAGTTCAGCACCTCTCGTGTTAGTCCATTTTGCAGCTTCCAGGTGATTTTGACGGGTTGATGCGGGTTCACGCTGGCAACTCCGGAGCAGAGTAACCGGGTCATCCACAAGAGGGCCCAGCCGAGTTGTCCTGGTCCTGTTGGCGCCTTCGAAGCTTTAGCCTCAGGGGGTTGGATGGGTGCAGAGATGCTTTCCATTTTTTCTTAGCGTCTTCCTGCTCTGCTGAAGCAGCTGGGCGTACATGGTTGCAATGCACCCAAGGCCCGATACCGTCGACCTCGGTGAAATCTATTTCCCAGTGTTGCCCTGGTCCTTTTCCCCAATACCTCAGTCCTGCATGTTGTCCTTTTCCTGGCCTCATCTGTTGACACGCCTTACAAGCATGCACTATGTTCTTTACAGTTGTCTGGTGCCGGGGAAATCGCAGGTGCGCAGTTTGAAAGAGCATCAGAGTCTTTTTTTTTTTCAGATGAGTAGACAAGTGTAAATGCTCACATAGTTGCCGTCCCAACTGAGCAGGGAGTATCAAGTAGCCGTCTGAGTCTCGGTACCATCCATCTTCACCTTTTTGAAGGTTGGTGTGTTTTTGGATCCAAGCATGGTCTGTGGATGAATACTCAGGGGTTGGGGGCAGAGTTTCCATACCTGGAGGTGGAAGTCCGATCGCCAACACAGGGGTGATGAAATCTTCATCAGCTACTTTTTGAGCTGCCAGGTCTGCGGCACGATTCCCTCGTGCTGTGGGGCTGTCACCCTTCTGATGTCCAGGTACGTGTACTATCCGTGAACTTGACTCCTCAAGAGCATTCGGCACTATCAACTACTCTTTCCTGATGTCTTTCTTTCCTTGCTGTCTTAGTTTCTCCAGGTTTTCCTTTTATTTTTCTGTTGACTGAGTCTCTTTTGCTGGTTATAACTGGATTTTAAATGTTAGCGTTTTCCAGAGATTTATCCAATGCTTCCTTCTCCTCTGACTTTATACACTCTTTCTCTAAGCTATCTCATCCATGCCTATGACTTAAATAACCAACTAGAATCCAAAGAATATCAAGTTAATATTTCTATCAAGGACTATCTGACCTCTAGACTTTTGTATCCAAGAGCTTATTTGACATTTCCATTTGGATATTTAAAATGCATCTCCAACTAAACTTAGCAAAATTCAAATGCAGTTAATTCAGGTCCTGTTTATATATTCCCTAAAAGGTCTGTATAGACAAAGCTATGGTTTTTCCTGTAGTCATGTACGGATGTGAGAGCTGGACCATAAAGAAGGCTGAGCACTGATGAATTGATGCTTATGAACTGTGGTGCTGGAGAAGACTCTTGAGAGTCCCTTGGACTTCAAGGAGATTAAACCGGTCAATCCTAAAGGAAATCAACGCTGAATATTAATTGGAAGGACTGGGAAAGACTGAAGGCAAAAGGAGAAAGGGGCAGCGGAGGATGACACAGTTGAATGGCATCATGGACTCAATGGACATGTCTTTGAGCAAACTCTAGGAGATAGTGAAGGACAATGGAAACTGGCATGCTGCAGCCCAGGGGTTGCAAAGAATAGGGCATGACTTAGTGACTGAACAACAACTTAGCACCACCTTCCAATCAGTTGCAAAAGCCAGAAACAGAGGAGTCATTGTCTCTATGGTGTCTCTACTACCACCACGCCCTAGTCCAAGAGACTGTATCTCTTATCTGGAATGTGTCAAATACCCCTTCACTGAATTTCTCACACTACTCAAACATCTTTTAATTATTTTTTTTTCTTCTTAACATGGTCAGAGTGATCTTTAGAAACATAAATTTGAGCTTGCAACTTTCTTGCTTAAAAGTGTCCTAAGGCTTTCCTTTGTCTTAAAATAAAGCTCTGGGTGGGCTTCCAGGCTGGTACAGTGGTAAAGAATCTGCCAGTCAATACAGAAGACACAAGAGACATGGGTTGGAAAAGCCCCTGATGCTAGAAACATTGAAGACAAAAGGAGAAGGGGGCAGCATAGGATGAGATGGTTAGATAGCATCATTGACCCAATGGACATGAATTTGAGCAAGTCCGGGAGAGAGTGGAGGACCGAGAAGCCTGCAGTTCTATAGTCCATGAGGTCGCAAAGAGCTGGACAGGACTCAGGGGTTGAATGAAAATAACAACCAAGCTCTGGGTGGCCTGGCTCCATCTGCCCCTCCAAACTAATTTTCCCACACTTACGCTTTTAGTACTTTCTATAATCCAGCCAACTGCCGTTCTATAAATGACACCATGTTCTCACTTGCCTTAGGACTCCATTCTCTCTTTGTTGTTTTATACCCATCTTTCAGACTGACTACATATAAACTATACTTGCGTAATTTCCTGAATGTTCCTTAGACTAATTTACCACTGTATGTAATTATGTTATTTGTAAAATTATTTGATTAATGTCTATCTTCATCATTAAACTCTAAAAGAGAAAATATAGTATGCTTTTTAAATTTTTTATTTATTGACTTATTTTTATCTTATATTTATTTTTATCCTCAAGGTATGTGGGATCTTGGCTCCCCAACCAGGGATCAAACCCATACTCCCTACACTGGCATTGTGGAGTTTTAACCACTGGACCACCAGGGAAGTCCCAACAATGTATGTTTTGTACCTTAAGCTACCGGCAAAGCCTAGCACTTCGCATGGCAAAAGGTTAACGCTTTAAAAAAGAGTATGGTTGAGTCAATGAGTACTGTTAGTGCAATAAAACTAGTAATCCAAATAAAGCACACTGGGATTCAAAAGCCTATACTCTTGTCCACCATATTATATTGTCCACTTTCCCAGCTTGAAGCAATATTTAGCTCAAATACTTTACACAACTTTCATTCTACCTTGCTTAGCACAGAAAATTATAGTCATCTTATTGGTCCCTCCATCTGAGCTTAGAGTGATAATGGATAGCACTGTCTAACTAAAACCCAGGGAATTAGAGGTTAGAAGGGTCCCTCCCTGCCTGTACTTTACAAAGTGAGGTATTGGAGGCAGTGCCTTTGTTTATCTCCTCCAGGAAGTAAAATGTCTTAGTTCTCATCACAACTAATGTTCCTTTGCCTATGGATTCCGTTTTACTTTCTAATTTTTTTTTCTTAATTTAAGACTTTGAAATATTCATGGTAATTAGGATCATTATAGAGAGGTTTATATAGAGTACTAAAATCAGTTGTTTCGATTACTAGTGGATTTTACTTACTGAAATGATTTTGTGAAATAATTAAATGTGTGATTTAGCCCAACTTTAGAATATACTATCTAACTTTCAACATAGATACAGCATTCATTTCTGACTGAATATGCATGTATATGCATGTATATACGACTCATTTAATTCTATGTCTTCAGGTTCTATACAGAATCTTAAACTGTATGTGTGCCTTATATGTTACACTCAAGCCACTCCTCTGCATAAATTATTCCCCTCCCTCCATGAAATCCCAATCCACCTTGCTTGGTAATTAAAAGATAGAGTTATGCTGTCCTTCGTTGTCTCTTTCGTAGATGAGAAATAACTACTTCTGGCTGAAATTTTCAACTTCATGTTCAAATCTGATATTATACAAGTTTTATATTTTGACAGTTTTCCAAACAAAATTATGTGAAATTATGATGTAAAAATTATAGTTTATTTACCAGTAGGCAATGTTTAGGACAGGGTATACTGTAATTGACAAACATTTACTGTAGTTACTTCATTAAGTCATTCAATAAGTAAAATAAAGTCCTTTAATTAAAATGCCTAATTTGATCACTTTGTATAGAAACCAAGCAGTTAAAATCTATAACTAAGGGAAAGGTATTAGCTGTGATAGTTACCTTCTAAATATTTTGTAAAGTATATAGTCAGAAAATGCACATAACCAAACACAAAAAAATCTATAATTTATCCATCACCATAGACAACCAATATTAAAACAATACACATCTCTCCATTTGTATTTGTATATAAATATATATGTGTATTAAATACACCGTATTTAAAAAAACAGTCAAAATATTTATCGTGTACTTCAAAACTTAGGTCATATGTTGTTATTATGCTAATTTAATAATCTACATCATTTTTAAAAACTAGTACAGTATAGTACTTACTCAAATATACATACTTTCACATCCTCTATTCTTATAAGTCTAATTTTTGGTGTTATATATAACATTTTCGTGAACATCCATGAAGCTAAATCTCTGACCTTTTCCTTAACTTGTTCTTTAGGACAAATAGAGAAATTATTAATCGTACTCAAACATATGCACTGTTCATGTGGGATTGCTTAATTCTTCCAGAGTTGCTCTAAACTAGCTAACCAAATGAACAACTAGTAAGTATATATAATTCAAGTGCTGGTGGCTCAGATGGCAAAGAACTTGCCTGCAATGTGGGAGACCTGGGTTTGATCCCTGGGTTGGGAGGATCCCCTGGAGGAGGGCATGGCTACCGACTCCAGTATTCTTGCCTGGAGAATCTCATGGACAGAGGAGCCTGGCAGGCTATAAATCACAGGATCACAAAGAGTCAGATACGACTGAGCGACTAAGCACAGCGCAGCAGAGCACATATTATTAAAACACAATGTATTGAGATACAACCAGAAGTCAGATACTATTTCTAGAACTATCTCAGGTGATGTCAGATATGTGAAATAAATAAACTCTACTTTCAATAGAAGATTAACACAGTATATAACTTCAGAACTAGTAAGTGCAAAAGTATGTTGAAAAACAAAAAGAAACATAATAAAAGTTTAAGAAGAGAGTGCCATAAGAGCAATCTGATTAGTTAGGAAAGATAATAGGAAAGAATTTTTTCTTTTTTTTTTAAGAAATTAAGGCTTTAAGATTGAATGAGCAAGGGATCAGTTCAGCTCAGTTTAGTTCAGTCTCTCAGTCATGTCCAACTCTTAGCAACCCCATGGACTGCAGCACACTAGACTTCCCTGTTCATCACCAACTCCCTGAGCTTACTCAAACTCATGTCCATTGAGTCAGTGATGCCATCCAACCATCTCATCCTCTCTTGTCCCCTTCTCCTCCTGCCTTCAATCTTTCCCGGCATCAAAGTCTTCTCCAATGAGCCAGTTCTTTGCAAGAGGTGTCAAAGTATTGGAGTTTCAGCTTCAGCATCAGTCCTTCCAATGAATATTTAGGACTTATTTCCTTTAGGATGGACTGGTTGGATTTCCTTACAGTCCAAAGGATTCGCAAGAGTCTTCTCCAACATCACAGTTCGAAAGCATCAGTTCTTTGGTGTTCAGCTTTATTTATAGTCCAACTCTCACATCCATACATGATTACTGGAAAAACCATAGATTTGACCTTAGATGGACTTTGTCAGCAAAGTAATGTCTCTGTTTTTTAATATGCTATCTAGATTGGTCAAGGCTATGGGAAGAGCCTGATGTGAAGAGCTGACTTATTTGAAAAGACCCTGATGCTGGGAAAGATTGAGGGCAGGAGGAGAAGGGAATGAGAGAGGAAGAGGTTGGATGGCATCACTGACTCGATGGACATGGGTTTGGGTGGACTCCGGAAGTTGTCGATGGACAGGGAGGCCTGGCGTGCCTGGGGTTGCAAAGAGTTGGACCCAACTGAGCGACTGAACTGAATTGAGGTTGGTCATAGCTTTTCATCCAAGGGGCAAGCATCTTTTAATTTTATGGCTGTAGTCACCATCGGCAGTGATTTGGAGCCCAAGAAAAGAAAATCTGTTTCTGTTTTCATTTTTTCCCCATCTATTTGCCATGAAGTGATGGGACTGGATGCCACGATCTTCGTTTTTAGAACACTGAGTTTTAAGCCAACGTTTAAGAGAGGCCTGGCGTGCTACAGTTCATGGGGTCGCAAAAAGTAGAACATGACTGAGCGACTGAACTGACTGACTGAAGGATTGTTAGTGACGTGGAGGACATGCTGTAGGAAATATAAGCCTTAGCAGAGGATGTTGCAGTTTACGTCCATGACAGCTGAGACCCACAGAAGGTTCTTGAGCATAGCACAGGAGATTTAAAAAATACCAGCCTCTTAGTAGTTTGCTGCTAAGTAGTTGCTGCTGAATCACTTCAGTTGTGTCTGACTCCGTGCGACCCCATAGACAGCAGCCCACCAGGCTTCCCCATTCCTGGGATTCTCCAGGCAAGAACACTGGAGTGGGTTGCCATTTCCTTCTCCAATGCATGAAAGTAAAAAGTGAAAGTGAAGTCGCTCAGTCATGTACAACCCTCAGCAACCCCATGGACTACAGCTTTCCAGGCTCCTCTGTCCATGGGATTTTCCAGGCAAGAGTACTGGAGTGGGATACCATGAAGCAATTAATTTGACATAAAATGGCAAAGTCAAGCTATAAATGTGTTAGCAGTAGAAATCTGCATTAGAGATGAATTATTGGAGATCTATGTCACCCTGCTTATTTAACTTATATGCAGAGTACATTATGAGAAATGCTGGACTGGAAGAAACACAAGCTGGAATCAAGATTGCTGGGAGAAATGTCAATAACTTCAGATATGCAGATGACACCACCCTTATGGCAGAAAGTGAAGAAGAACTAAAGAGCCTCATGATGAAAGTGAAAGAGGAGAGTGAAAAAGTTGGCTTAAAGCTCAACATTCAGAAAACGAAGATCATGGCATCCGGTCCCATCACTTCATGGGAAATAGATGGGGAAACAGTGGAAACAGTATCAGACTTTATTTTTTGGGGCTCCCAAATCACTGCAGATAGTGACTGCAGCCATGAAATTAAAAGATGCTTACTCCTTGGAAGAAAAGTTATGACCAACCTAGATAGCATATTCAAAAGCAGGGACATTACTTTGCTGACTAAGGTCCGTCTAGTCAAGGCTATGGTTTTTCCTGTGGTCATGTATGGATGTGAGAGTTGGACTGTGAAGAAGGCTGAGCGCCGAAGAATTGATGCTTTTGAACTGTGGTGTTGGAGAAGACTCTTGAGAGTCCCTTGGACTGCAAGGAGATCCAACCAGTCCATTCTGAAGGAGATCAGACCTGGGATTCCTTTGGAAGGAATGATGCTAAAGCTGAAACTCCAGTACTTTGGCCACCTCATGTGAAGAGTTGACTCATTGGAAAAGACTCTGATGCTGGGAGGGATTGGAGGCAGGAGGAGAAGGGGACTACAGAGGATGAGATGGCTGGATGGCATCACTGACTCAATGGACGTGAATCTGAGTGAACTCCGGGAGATGGTGATGGACAGGGAGGCCTGGCGTGCTGTGATTCATGGGGTTGCAAAGAGTCAGACACGACTGAGTGACTAAACTGAACTGAACTGATTATGAAGAAATATGAAAGAAGCTGGTTATAATTTTAACTCAGGGGATGAAGAAGGAAGAGTCAAAGATGACTTCAGTTTTTCTCTTCTGTATATTTTAAAGAAAGGTGTTACCTCTTGTTAGAAACGAGGAGTTAGGAAGAGTCCAGCTCCATGAAGCCCATGCTCTTGAGCCCAAGTTATGTGATACTCTTTCATTTTCTTTTAGAAGCTATGTTGGGTATTCTCTATTTGCCCTCCAGATCTATCCATCAGTCTGTTCTGTATCCCAGGAGACTAACCTCTATAAATTGCATAAACCAGGCTCTCTTGATGTCTGACTTCAGGCTGGGTTTGAGAGGCCATAGCAGGTAGTCAGAAGGCCACCAGAGTCAAATCAAGATAACCATTGATCTATGTCACTCCATGTTAGGCAGTGTTTGACGCCTGTTGTACTGATTACCTTAGTCCACAAGTTCTAACCCTGCAGGTTCTCTGGCGTTTCCAGTGAACACATGGTGGTTTAGTCACTAAGTTGTGTCTGACTCTTGGGACCCCATGGGCTGTAGCCCACCTGGTTCCTCTGTCCATGGGATTTCCCAGCCAAGAATGGGTTGCCATTTCCTTCTCCAGGGGATCTTTCCAACCCGGAGGTTGAAGCTGGGTCTCCTGCATTGCAGGTGGATTCTTTACCTACTGAGCTAACCAGGGAAGACTAGAGAGGTAATGGGTTCCTCCCTGTTTTTAGCTCCAGGGCTTTTTCACTATCAGTTGGTTTCCTTTAGCCTTCCCAAAACTTTATAAATGATTTCTTTATCACACACCCTTCAATTACACCTTTTGAAGCAGAGCTATCAACTTTTTGCCGGGGATCTTGAGAAAATAACCAGGGTACAAATATTCTGGATTTTTTTTTTTAAGAAAGAGTATATTAACCTAAACCATGGTGTTCAACATGCCTCATTGCAAATTTTGGATGATCAGAGAGAAGAGGCTCAAGAACAAAAAAGGGAATGTAATCTTTTTGACAGGAGTTCACTACATATGGCAATAATCAGCATATTCAGAATGGAATTATACTTAGTTTTCTCCCCTCTAGGGACTATCCCTTTATAAGGAATCTTTAACTTTCAAATGGGATAATATGTTTTATATATATATATATATATATATATGTATATTTGACAGCTAAGAGTTGGCAAAAGAAACATAATTCAGAACCACACTAGTATTTTGCTATCAGCTAAAACTGCTATTAGAAAAGCAGCTCATCTCTAGTTAATATCAGATCCGCTGACAAGTGCTCCTTCTGATCTTTGAAATCCCATGGACTGTAGCCCACCAGGCTCCTCTGCCGATGTGATTTTTCCAGGCAAGAATACTGGAGTAGGTTGCCATTTCCTTCTCCAAATATCAGATCACTGAGCCCAAACCACAAGATGTAAGGCTAGATGCTGTTGAAAATAAACATGGTATTTCTTATTCTCTGGGATTTGGACTGGAAAAAATATAGGCATGTGCTTTATCTTTGTTAGTTTCATAAGTACTATAGCAAATTCTCTTTTTTCCCCAGTATGAACAATGATCATGAGCATCACAAGAAACAAGGTGAAGTCTCAGCTTGACAATATATATGAATTTTTAATGTGACCAGTCAGAAGTTTGAAAATGATATCAAGGGAGGAAGGCTCCAGAAGGAGGAGATATATATGTGAATATGACTTATTTGAATTGATGTATGGCAGAGACCATCACAACATTGTAAAGTAATTATCCTCCAAGTTAAAAAAAAAAAGAAAGTGATATCAAGGTGAAATAAATATTACTCAACAATTTTTATTAGAGTATAATAGAGAAGGTTTGAGTAGAGTAGATTGGTATAATTTGCTTCTTTGTAGCAAGTAACTTCATTAATTCATTCAACAGTTATTAAATAAGACATAGCATGTGCTAGGCCCTGTCTTAAGCACAAAAAAATGGAATGCCAGAAAGTCCTATAATGTCTTTATACTCCTGGATCTGAGAATCACTCAGGAAAGACAGAAAATAAAAAATAAAAAATAAAAAACAGAAAAACAATTACAGACAAGCCCCTGTCACAAAAAGGAAATAGGATACTCAGTTCAGTTCACTCACTCAGTTGTGTCTGACTCTTTGCAACCCTGCGGACTGCAGCACACCAGGCTTCCCATACTGTATGCTTATAAAAGACATAAATTGTATCCACAAGTGCTCCAACCATATCCCAATCTACCGATGGCAATGAAGTCAGTGGTTAAGTAAATCTATTCTGGAGTCAAGCTGCCTCGTTTCAGATCCCCACACATCAGCCAAGTGATTTCAGGCAAGACACTTATCCTCTCTATTCCTCATGTTCTTCATCCTTAAAGTGGGATAAAAATAGAACCTTCTTCATAACTGTGAACTAACATGTGTGGTTTGTAGAAAAATGCCTGGTACACAGTATTTTTAGCTGCTTTTAATATTTTTTTTAAAGTCTTTCTTATATCCCAGAAGCCTCAAAGATATTTTGGGCCCATATTTTGCTAACCCTCCAATAATGAGATGATTATAATAAAGGTTCAAAATGCATCTACTAGTATCATCTAGTTGAATGAACAGGGAAGTGAACTAATTAGAAAATTTGAAGTCAGTCTTTTACTATCATGTCTGTAAGACTAGAGTAAAACCAACAACCTCCAATTGGCAATTATAGGACAAACAGCACAACAGAAAAGATGTTGATATTTATGATTGATAATGTTTCTTAACCATCTATTACTTTGCTCAGCAAATGTGTATGCTACTTATATCATTAATCTGCCTAGTGACTCTGTCATAAGTATCTCCCATTTTATACATGAGGCAAATAAAGCCCAGGAGGCACCAAGGGAAGAGGCTGGCAGAGTAGATTCCAAATACTTATTTGCATTAATTATTAACCCAATTTATGTTCTTAGCTCTAATCAGTCACTTTTACTTAGAGCAGTTTGAAGAATTTTTATCAATAATTATCAAGTTTCTCCTTCGTCTCTGAAATTAGTTACACTGCTTTCTGGGTGCTGCCAGGGAGATAAGAGATGGAGAGATTTTCCAGTTGGTTCAAATTTAGGATCTACCTAAGTAATTCCAATGTGCAAACTGTTTGGGGAACACTGACTCAAGCATTGCTATGAATTATCTAATAGAAAAAATACACATGTTTCAATGCCATTCTCCAGGTTTGATGCATGATACAGGGTGCTCGGGGCTGGTGCACTGGGATGACCCAGAGGGATGGTATGGGGAGAGAAGTGAGTGGGGGGTTCAGGATGGGGAACACATGTACACCCATGGCGGATTCACGTCAACATATGGCAAAACCAATACAGTATTGAAAAGTAATTAGCCTCCAATTAAAATTAAATAAATTTATATGTAAAACATAAAGATTTTTCCAGATTAAAAAAAATGAAAAAATAGCATAATGTTAAAAACACTATACACTCTGTAGAATGTACTATTTTTTCTTAGCTAACAAAACTCATCAAAGCAAGTAAGACATGTAATGTTTCCAAACCATTACTTAAATTAACAATGTAGTTCTATTTGCAATTTTTTAAGGAATCTCCACACTGTTCTCCATAGTGGCTGTACTAGTTTGCATTCCCACCAACAGTGTAGGAGGGTTCCCTTTTCTCCACACCCTCTCCAGCATTTATTGCTTGCAGATTTTTGGATCGCAGACATTCTGACTGGTGTGAAGTGGTACCTCATTGTGGTTTTGATTTGCATTTCTCTAATAATGAGTGATGTTGAGCATCTTTTCATGTGTTTGTTAGCCATCCGTATGTCTTCTTTGGAGAAATGTCTATTTAGTTCTTTGGCCCATTTTTTGATTGGGTCGTTTATTTTTCTGGAGTTGAGCTGCAGAAGTTGCTTGTATATTTTTGAGATTAGTTGTTTGTCAGTTGCTTCATTTGCTATTATTTTCTCCCATTCAGAAGGTTGTCTTTTCACCTTGCTTATATTTTCCTTTGTTGTGCAGAAGCTTTTAATTTTAATTAGATCCCATTTGTTTATTTTTGCTTTTATTTCCAGAATTCTGGGAGGTGGATCATAGAGGATCCTGCTGTGATTTATGTCTGAGAGTGTTTTGCCTATGTTCTCCTCTAGGAGTTTTATAGTTTCTGATCTTACATTTAGATCTTTAATCCATTTTGAGTTTATTTTTGTGTGCGGTGTTAGAAAGTGATCTAGTTTCATTCTTTTACAAGTGGTTGACCAGTTTTCCCAGCACCACTTGTTAAAGAGATTGTCTTTACTCCATTGTATATTCTTGCCTCCTTTGTCAAAGATAAGGTGTCCATATGTGTGTGGATTTATCTCTGGGCTTTCTATTTTGTTCCATTGATCTATATGTCTGTCTTTGTGCCAGTACCATACTGTCTTGATGACTGTGGCTTTGTAGTAGAGCCTGAAGTCAGGCAAGTTGATTCCTCCAGTTCCATTCTTCTTTCTCAAGATTGCTTTGGCTATTCGAGGTTTTTTGTATTTCCATACAAATCTTGAAATTATTTGTTCTAGTTCTGTGAAAAATGTGGCTGGTAGCTTGATAGGGATTGCATTGAATTTGTAAATTGCTTTGGGTAGTATACTCATTTTCACTATATTGATTCTTCCAATCCATGAACATGGTATATTTCTCCATCTATTAGTGTCCTCTTTGATTTCTTTCATCAGTGTTTTATAGTTTTCTATATATAGGTCTTTAGTTTCTTTAGGAAGATATATTCCTAAGTATTTTATTATTTTCGTTGTAATGGTGAATGGAATTGTTTCCTTAATTTCTTTTTCTACTTTCTCATTATTATTGTATAGGAATGCAAGGGATTTCTGTGTGTTGATTTTATATCCTGAAACTTTACTATATTCATTGATGAGCTCTAGTAATTTTCTGGTGGAGTCTTTAGGGTTTTCCATGTAGAGGATCATGTCATCTGCAAACAGTGAGAGTTTGACTTCTTCTTTTCCAATTTGGATTCCTTTTATTTCTTTTTCTGCTCTGATTGCTGTGGCCAAAACTTCCAGAACTATGTTGAATAGTAGCGGTGAAAGTGGACACCCTTGTCTTGTTCCACACACCGAGGAAACCAGAATTGAAAGAGACACACGTACCCTAATGTTCATCGCAGCACTGTTTATAATAGCCAGGACATGGAAACAACCTAGATGTCCATCAGCAGATGAATGGATAAGAAAGCTGTGGTATATATACACAATGGAGTATTACTCAGCCGTTAAAAAGAATTCATTTGAATCAGTTCTGTTGAGATGGATGAAACTGGAGCCGATTATACAGAGTGAAGTAAGCCAGAAAGAAAAACACCAATACAGTATACTAACACATATATATGGAATTTAGGAAGATGGCAATGACGACCCTGTATGCAAGACAGGGAAAGAGACACAGATGTGTATAACGGACTTTTGGACTCAGAGGGAGAGGGAGAGGGTGGGATGATTTGGGAGAATGCCATTCTAACATGTATACTATCATGTGAATTGAATCGCCAGTCTATGTCTGACGCAGGATGCAGCATGCTTGGGGCTGGTGCATGGGGATGACCCAGAAAGATGTTATGGGGAGGGAGGTGGGAGGGGGGTTCATGTTTGGGAATGCATGTAAGAATTAAAGATTTTAAAATAAAAAAAAAATAAAATAAAAAGAAATAAATTAAAAAAAATAATAAATAAATTAACAATGATAGGCACAATAGCATGAGGCCATTTTATGATTATGGATTTATGGAAAGAAATTCTCTATACAGAATTCTCACCTTGATGCTTTATATTCTAAACTGCATATTTAGCACTTGAGAAGCACTGTCATTCTGGGTTCACTTTAATTTTAGCACAGCATTTACAAAACATTATTACATATGTTCAAATCCTAGAAGTCTACCAAGAGCATTAATTGTGATAGCAAAAAACTGTGCAGTGTTTTAATGTGATTTTTTTTATTTTTAAAATTTAAATTTATTTATTTTATTTGGAGGCTAATTACTTTACAATATTGTATTGGTTTTGCCATACATCAACATGAATCCACCATGGATGTACACGTGTTCCCAATCCTGAACCCCCCTCCCACCTCCCTCCCCATATTTTTATTTAAAAGTTTTTAAGGACTTCTCAAGTGGTCGAATGGTTAAAACTCTGTGCTTCCAATACAGGGGGCCTGGGTTCAATCTCTGGTCAGGAAATTAGATCCCAAATGCCACAACTAAAGATACCGAATGCCACAACTAAGACACAGTTAAATATAGATGCACATATATGTGTGTGTGTATGTGCATTTGAAGGCATTAGAATATGACATACAATAAACTTTATAAATATTAGCTGCTATTATTGTTGTCATAAGAAATGCAAAAAAGAAAAATGGCTGTCTGTGGAGGTCTTACAAATAGCTGTGAAAAGAAGAGAGGCGAAAAGCAAAGGAGAAAAGGAAAGATATAAGCATGTGAATGCAGAGTTCCAAAGACTAGCAAGGAGAGATAAGAAAGCCTTCTTCAGCAATCAGTGCAAAGAAATAGAGGAAAAGAACAGATGGGAAAGACCAGAGATCTCTTCAAGAAAATTAGAGATACTAAGGGAACATTTTATGCAAAGATGGGCTCGATAAAGGACAGAAATGGTCTGGACCTGAAGAGGTGGCAAGAATACACAGAAGAACTGTACAAAAAAGAGCTTCACGACCCAGATAATCATGATGATGAGATCACTAATCTAGAGCCAGACACCTTGGAATGTGAAGTCAAGTGGGCCTTAGAAAACACCACTATGAGCAAAGTTAGTGGAGGTGAGCTGTTCCAGTTGAGCTATTTCAAATCCTGAAAATGATGCTGTGAAAGTGCTGCACTCCATATGCCAGCAAATTGGGAAAACTCAGCAGTGGCCACAGGACTGGAAAAGGTCAGTTTTCATTCCAATCCCAAAGAAAGGCAATGCCAAAGAATGCTCAAACTACCGCACAATTGTACTCATCTCACATGCTGGTAAAGTAATGCTCAAAATTTTCCAGGCCAGGCTTCAGCAATACATGAACCGTGAACTCCCTGATGTTCAAGCTGGTTTTAGAAAAGGCAGA
Source organism: Ovis aries (assembly GCF_016772045.2). NCBI lineage: Eukaryota > Metazoa > Chordata > Mammalia > Artiodactyla > Bovidae > Ovis > Ovis aries. Next base: position 101,221,147 of record NC_056059.1, on the reverse strand, counting down.
GGAACCAGAGATCAAATTGCCAGCATCTGCTGGATCATGGAAAAAGCAAGAGAGTTCCAGAAAAACATCTATTTCTGCTCTATTGACTATGCCAAAGCCTTTGACTGTGTGGATCACAATAAACTGTGGAAAATTCTGAAAGAGATGGGAATACCAGACCACCTGACCTGCCTCTTGAGAAACCTACATGCAGGTCAGGAAGCAACAGTTAGAACTGGACATGGAACAACAGAGTGGTTCCAAATAGGAAAAGGAGTATGTCAAGGCTGTATATTGTCACCCTGCTTATTTAACTTCTATGCAGAGTACATCATGAGAAACGCTGGACTGGAAGAAACACAAGCTGGAATCAAGATTGCCAGGAGAAATATCAATAACCTCAGATATGTAGATGACACCACCCTTATGGCAGAAAGTGAAGAGGAACTCAAAAGCCTCTTGATGAAAGTGAAAGATGAGAGTGAAAAAGTTGGCTTAAAGCTCAACATTCAGAAAACTGAGATCATGGCATCTGGCCCCATCACTTCATGGGAAATAGATGGGGAAACAGTGGAAACAGTATCAGACTTTATTTTTGGGGGCTCCCAAGTCACTGCAGATAGTGACTGCAGCCATGAAATTAAAAGAGGCGTATTCCTTGGAAGAAAAGTTATGACCAACCTAGATAACATATTCAAAAGCAAAGACATTACTTTGCCGACTAAGGTCCGTCTAGTCAAGGCTATGGTTTTTCCTGTGGTCATGTATGGATGTGAGAGTTGGACTGTGAAGAAGGCTGAGCACCGAAGAATTGATGCTTTTGAACTGTGGTATTGGAGAAGACTCTTGAGAGTCCCTTGGACTGCAAGGAGATCCAACCAGTCCATTCTGAAGGAGATCAGCCCTGGGTGTTCTTTGGAAGGAATGATGCTAAAGCTGAAACTCCAGTACTTTGGCCACCTCATGTGAAGAGTTGACTCATTGGAAAAGACTCTGATGCTGGAAGGGACTGGGGGCAGGAGGAGAAGGGGACGACCGAGGATGAGATGGCTGGATGGCATCACAGACTCGATGGACGTGAGTCTGAGTGAACTCTGGAAGTTGGTGATGGACAGGGATGCCTGGTGTGCTGCGATTCATGGGGTCGCAAAGAGTCGGACACGACTGAGCGACTGAACTAACTATTGTTGTCATAATGATTGTTGTCTGAATGCCCCAACTAAGACCCAGGGAAAGGAAATAAACAAATATATGTAGTTTTTAAATAAAAGCTTTTAAATCTTTTTTTTTTTTTCAGACACAAGGATCCCTGCCCCATGTGAACAGAGGAAGTCCATTAATTTCTTCCCTGATAGCATCCTTCTAAATGAACATTCTCCCTGGAAACACCGCCATTATACTTCAGGCTCCCTTTAGGTCACTCATATCTCTCCACATGGGCTTCCCTGGTGGCTCAGTGGTAGAGAATCTGCCTTCCGTGCAGGAGATGCAGGAGACTTGGGTTCTATCCCTGGGCTGGGAAAATCCCCTGGAGGAGGGCATGATAGCCCACTCCAATATTCTTGCCTGAAGAATCCCATGCACAGAGGAGACCTGTGGGCTACAGTCCATAGAGTCGGAAAGAGTGGGACATGACTGAAGCGACTGAGCATGCCTGCATCTGTCTACATGTTTTTAATTCATTGGAAATCGGAGAAATTCCTTGGCTACAGAGGGGAAAACAGATTGGAAATGTGGAAAAAGGAAGACGTCATTATTTTAAATCTAAAATTCTACAATTACACTCTCAAAATTCCTAGTCATTTTTCTCATACTTATCTAATAGATGAATCCCTTTGTGATAATCACAGGCATGTAGAATTTTCCCACAACATCTAACATTTCTTCAGGTGCCCCACGCCATTTTCAAAAGATTGTGCTGCTGCGATGTGCTCAGTCCTGTCTGACTCTTTGCAGCCCTATGGACTGTAGCCCACCAGGCTCCTCTGTCCATGGAGTTTTCCAGGCAAGAATACTGGAGTGGGTTGCCATTGCCTTCTTTAGGGGATCGAACCCATCTCTCGTGTCTCCTGCCTTGGCAGGTGGATTTTTACCAACGCGCCAGCTGGGAAGCCCCTAGAAAGACTGCAATTGCAAGAAAAAAATCCAGCTATTGACACAAAATCTATCCCCCCAAAGTTTCTACTCCAAATTCTTCCCTTCAGAGTGAATCTTCTTTTTCCATCTTGCATCTTTACAGCTAACCATCCACTGAGATTTACTGTATACACAGCTGCACATTTTAATCTTATAAAACACTGTATGTGGAGGTACAATTACCATGGTCCATTTCATAGAAGGAAGGCCAAAGCATAAATAAACTGAGGTGAGCAGGTGGTGAAGTGCAGAGTTGCAGTTTGACCTTCTATAAACCCAAACTCCACTTCCTTAACCAGTTTTCTTTTTATGATAGAAAGCTGTAGTATGATTGACAAGGCCATTCACTTACTTGTTTATTCATCAAACACATATTTACTTTGTACTATGTGTATGCCAAAATGTTTATAAAAATGGAATGATAATATGAGCTATCTTCAGATAGTCAGGTCATAGATCATTTTTATTTTACTAAGTTATTTTTACCTTTTTTAAAAATTAAAATGATGAGCACATATTACTGTATACTAAGAAAAAAATATACACATATATATTTTAAAGCAAAAAAGTGACAGTACAAGGTAGGGTTGAATAGGAGCATTTTGGAGTCTCAAAGTTAGGCTTCTGCCTTGAAATAAGGACTATGGAAGTAGTTCTTTTACCAATCAAAATATAGTCAAATACTCTGAATATTGGCCATCCAAAGATATCAGGTCCTAATTCCTGGCACCTGGGAATATTATCCTGTTAGGAAAAAGACATTTGTAGATATGATTAAGTTAAGGATCTTAAGAGACAGAATTGTCCTGAATCACATGTGTGGACCTTAAATTCAGTCAGAAGTGTTTTTATACGAACCGACAGAGAGAGATTCAGTGCACCCACATAGGAGAAGGTGATGAGAAAAGGGAGACAAAGATTGGAACCAAGAAATGCTTCGATGGTGGCTCAGTGGCAAAGAATCTTCCTGCAATGCAGGAGACTGGGTTCGATCCCTGGGTCGGGAAGATCCCCTGAAGAAGGAAATGACAACCCACTCCAGTATTCTTGCCTGGAAAATTCCATGGACAGAGGAGCATGGTGGGCTATATAGTCCATGGGCTGGCAAAGAGTCGGACACGATTTAGCAACCAAACCACCACTACCAGCATCATAAGCTGGAGGAATTTAGTCCTAGAGCCTCTGAAGGGAGTTTGGCCTTGCCAACATCTTGAGTTTCGACTTCTGGACTCCAAAACTGTGGGAGGATAAACCTCTGTTGCTTTAAGCCACTAAGCCTGTGGTGATTTGCTATGTCAGTCAAAGGAAAAAAATATGGATAAAGAAATTGAAACAAACTTTCTGAGGACCCCTGTGAATGTGCTAAGTTGCTTCAGTCCTGTCTGATTCTTCGCAACCCCAGGGACTGTAGGCCACCAGGCTCCTCCATACACGGGATTCTCTCGGCAAAAATACTGGAGTGGGTTGCCATGCCCTCCCCCTGGGGATCTTCCTGACCCAGGGATTGAACCTGCATCCCTTATGTCTGCTGCACTGGCAGGCGGGTTCTTTACCACTAGCGCCACCTGGGAAGCCCAGTGGGGTGGAGCTTATAAATATCTGGCATTTTGAAAGGAGTCCTCTGCTAATTCTCAAGTGCTAGTAAGTGGTGCCTAAATTTTAATGAGCTCTGGTTTAGGGGGAGAATTCACAGTGTGCAAGGCACTCAAATAGGTGGTGGCTAAAGAAAATCCTTCCTCATCCAACCCTCAACTCTCAGTAGGAGGAAATGATGACACTGGTGTGGCTTCACATTCTTGGGATCCCAGGGCAGAATATCTGTGGCAAGATTAAGACTTCTTATTTGGAAATGACCAAGTTCAGCTGCTAACCCTTCTCAGTTAGTTACTGGGACTTTGACCTTTTATTTCATGTCCAACTGTATATGCTATTTTGCAACCTTTATTATTTCTCAATTAGAAAAAGAAATGTAAGCTGCTCAAGGCGTGGTAAATGCCAGGGGTTTGAGATAAAGCCTATAGCAGGGGAAGAAAAAGGAAAGAACTGATTTTAAAGTTTGTGTTTCACTGTGAAAGAGAAATATAAAGAGCAAAACAGACATAACTATATAATGCTTATTATGGGAAAATCTGGAACCCTAAAGAGAGGGGTCCAATAAGCCATTATCAATGGATCAGAAAGTTGTTAATAATTAAAACTTCTATTTAACCCTTTAACTAATCAATTCTTTGTATGTTTAAAAACAAAGTAGAAAAGACCTAGGTTTAACCTTGGAAGAAACTATATAATAGCTAAATCCATAATACCAAAATAAGTGCTGTATTAAGGAATGTGGAAAAAGTGTTCTTGCTAATTTTTTGACAACAGAGTGAAATTAGTTTAGAGTTGGTATGAGAACTTTCTGGGCTTCCCAGGTGGTGCTAGTGGTAAAGAATTGCCTGATTATGCCGGAGACTTGAGAGATGTGGTTCAATCCCTGGGTCAGGAAGATCCCCTGGAGTAGGAAATGGCAACCCACTCCAGTATTCTTGTCTAGATAATTCCATGGACAGAGGAGCCTGGCAGGCTACAGTCCATGTGGTCACAAAGGGCCAGACATGACTGAGGACACATGCACACATAAGAACTTTCCATATATTTGAATCTCAAAACTGAAAACTTTAACCGAGAGGAAAAAAGTCATCAGCAGGAAAAAGTCAATGCAGGACTTAAGCACACAGCTGCTTCTGACATTCTGAACTTTAGGAAAAAAATAAATCACCTTTGGCTTACTGTACACCTATTTTTCTTGGCATGCCTCTACTTCTTTGACCTACAATTAACCATATTCTATGTAATCCTTAAAATATGGTCCTGAATTTGGAAGTACAGTGTAATATTTACTTCTGTAAAGGTAATATGCTTTTGCAAAATTAAAGATGCTTAACAACATATTCTGTTGCTAAGGAAAACATTACTCTCATTCACTGGTGGCAAAATGGTAACATTTATACAAAGGGCACGTTGGTACTATTTATCACACCCACACACACAAGAAATAGCTTGTGTGCATAGTCCTTTGCTTTCCAAACAGCATTACGTGTAATAACAGGATTAGAAACAAATCAAGTGTCCATCAATGAAAAATTGGCTAAATAAACAATGAAATATCTGTGTAATGGAATATTATGTGGCCATAAAAATAAAATAAGCCTTATCTATTAAAGAATACATACTAGAATACATATATTAGTAGTTCTCTATGGGATATATTATCAACATAAAGGGTAACTTGATTTAGAAATAAGCATTCATTTATTTTAAAATGTTTCATTCAGATTTAGAAATTCGAGATTTTTAAATTACTGCAAAAAAATTCAGTCACACCTAATAATTTATTAACAGAATGTAATGGTGGTGTATTGGGCTTCCCTGGTGGCTCAAATAGTAAAGAATCCACCTGCAATGTGGGAGACCTGTGTTTGATCCCTGGATTGGGAAAATCCCCTGGAGGAGGGCATGGCAACACACTTCAGTATTCTCTAAATAGAAATCCTGCCAATGTGCCATAATAAGTTGTCTATTAGCTTAAGAAAAATCACTTTAGGGCATGACACAGTACCACAAATTACAGTAGGGATATTTTGCAAGAACTTATTCAAACTTGATAATTCTGAGTAACTGTATCTTTTTAATGCAGCACTTAAAAATGTAATGAATATTTTAAATAAGGAAGAAACAATGACAAGAATATAGATTTGTATTTGCCCTTATTCACATAAAAAAATCATGGGTACATACACACACACACACACACACACACACACACACACACACACAATGGAGAACTACTCAGCCATAGAAAAGAGTAAAATTTCGCCATTTGCAACAATATGCATGGACCTGGAGAATATTATATTTACTGAAATAAAAGAGCCAGAAAAAGACAAGTACTGTATGTTATCACTTACAGGTGGAATCCAGAAAATGTAAGAAGAACACAACAAAACAGAAACAGACTCACAGGTATAAAAAAAACTAGTGATTACCAGTGAAGAGATGGCAGAGGAGAGGGACAGGCTGGGGCTAGGGGACTAAGAGGAACAAACCATTGAGTAGAAAAATGGATCATAATCCATAAAAATATTGAATTGCCATGCTATATACTTGAAACTAATATAATATTGTAAATAAGCTATACTTCAGTTACAAAAAGTAGTTATCTAGGGACTTCCTTGGAGGTCCAGTGGTTAAGACTCCATGCTTCCAATGCAGGGGGCACAGGTCTGATTCCTGGTCAGGGAAATAAGATCCCATATGCCACACAGAACAGACCCAAAATAAAAAACATATACATTTTTTTTTACAGCAAGAGTGTGTTTATGGAGGGGAAAATAAGAGTAAACAGGGTGTAAGACTTTTCAATGTAAACATTTAATACAGTTTTGATTGTGAAATTATTTGAATGTTTTTATCTACTCAGAAATTAAATTGCTAATGAAAATAACATGCAGAGAAAAAAGTTGCAGAAAAATACTAACACCTTCTATGGCTAAAATTTTAAGTATTCTTTATACATTTTTTCCAGAATTTTCTACATTGCAAGAATACTACATTTTTTTGGATATAAAAATTTTTACGTTTGAGTTAATTCACTCAGTGTTAAAGATGAAGTTGATGGCTTCTATATGTGTCATTCTAGATGAGCTAAGACAACTTGGAATTTAGAAACTTCAGGAAGTATGAGCCTAGGGGTAATTTTCTAAGAAAAAATTTTCATATCCAAGTTTCTTTGATGATGTATGTGAATATTTATTTTATTTTATTTTGATTAATTCTGTCCTTCCTTGGCAAACAAATACTCTTCTTGTTTAGTAAAATAATCTCAGGGGAAAAAGTCTGTGACTAAAGTTTTGGACTCAATAGTCTGATATCTTTTTATCTCAGAAGTTCCATTGATTTAACAGTTGTTCTCACACAATATTACACTATTTGTTTGTTCCTGGCTCCTGCCCCATGCTACTCAAATGGCATTGATTTGTTTCTCTATCTTAAAAATACTGACTTGGCTTCTATAATTAAGAGGCAATGTGCTTCAACTCTTAAGTATTCATTTTCACCATGCCTCTGTCACACTGACTGGAGACAATGTAGTCATCCAATTAAAATCTAGTTTAATTTGCAACAGCTAAAATTAATATAACACAGTCTTTTCATTTCTAAAACACATTAAGGAGAAACTGTTGAGGTTGTTTTCTTGATAAGTGTTTTAAGAGGCATCAATTTTCCTACACAAAGAAAGCACTGTAACAAAACACAAGTAGGGAGAATGACCAGATATCAAGATAATGATACTCTCATAACACAACATGAATTGTTACTGCATTTCTTTCATCAGAGGATGCTCTGCATGCTGAAAATATAGCATATATGGAGTAGGTATGGCTTTGGGAGATGGTGATGGACAGGGACGCCTGGCGTGCTGTGGTCCATGGGGTCACAAAGAGTCAGACACAACTGAGCGACGGAAGGACCAATGGAGTAGATGATGTCCCTCTTCTCAGGAAGCTCACCTTTTAATGAAGGAAGAAACGCATAAATTCACCTATACACAAATAATTTTGAATCACAAGGGAATTATGGATGATGTAAAGTACTGTGAAGTTAATTAAAAAAGGATGTTCTATGTGAAAGTGCCTGTGTGTGGCTACTTTGGAAAGATTGTTCAGAGAAGATTTTTCTGATCAGATGACATTGTAGCTGAGATCTGAATCCCAAGAAATGGCCATCCAAGTGAAGATGAAGGAGAGAGCAGCAATGTCTGAAAGGAAGGCAGGGGTGATCAGGTTCTACTTTATAAGCTAAGGTGGAGTGTTTGGATTTTTATTGTGAGTGCAGTGAGATGCCACTGAAGGATTTTGAACGTAGTATCCAAAATCACTGCAGATGGTGACTGCAGCCATGAAATTAAAAGACATTTGCTCCTTGAAAGAAAAGCTATGACCAACCTAGACAGCATATTAAAAAGCAGAGACATTACTTTCCCAACAAAGTTCTATCTAGTCAAAGCTATGGTTTTTCCAGTAATCGTGTATGGATGTGAGAGTTGGACTACAAAGAAAGCTGAGCACTGAAGAACTGATACTTTTTTAACTGTGGTGTTGGAGAAGACTCTTGACAGTCCCTTGGACTGCAAGGAGATTGAACCAGTCCATCCTAAAGGAAATCAGTCCTGAATATTCATTGGAAGGACTGATGCTCAAGCTGAAACTCCGATACTTTGGCCACCTGATGTGAAGAACTGACTCATTGGAAAAGACTCTGATGCTGGGAAAGATGGGAGACAGGAAGAGAAGCAGGTAAGAGAGGATGAGATGGTTGGATGGCATCACTGACTCAATGGACATGAGCTTGAGCAAGCTCTGGGAGTTGGTGATGGACAGGGAAGCCTGGTGTGCTACAGTCCATGGGGTTGCAAAGAGTCAGATATGACTGAGCGACTGAACTGAACTGAACTGATCATCTGCTTTAGGGTTTCCCTCATGGCTCAGGGGTAAAGAATCTGCCTGCCAATGGAGAAGTTACAGGTTCAATCCCTGGGTCAGGAAGCTTCCACTGGAGAATGAAATGGCAACCCACTCTCCTGTATTCTTGCCTGGGAAATCCCATGGACAGAGGAGCCTGATGGGTTACAGTTCATGGGGTTGCAAATGAGACATGACTTAGCAACTAACCAACAACATCTGATTTGTATTTTCAAAAGAATACACTGGCTATTGGCTAGAAAAGGGATCACAAAGGGATAAGAATGAAGGAGACACCCAGACTATCAAGATAGTGAAGACCAGTACCCATTAAGAAGAAGAAAATTGATGGTATTTTGATTATGTCTTAGAGCTAAACAGCAGTTGGTCATGTGTTGGGTGTGGGGCTTATGGGAAGAGAAGAAACAACCATTGGAGCACTGGATGGTTTCACATGGAGAAGATAAAAGAGGGGAGAAATAGGATTTGGGGAGAAATCAAGAGTTCAGCTTAGGCAGTATTCAGTTTGAAATGCACACTATACATACAGGAAAATGAGAAGTAGGAAGTTGGTTATATAAGCCTTAATTTCCAGAAAGAGATATAACTAGAGAAAATTATTATAAATATTTGTATTTGATTCCTCACTAGGAAAATGGATCTAAAAAGGAGCTTTCTATAGAGGTTTGTTTATAGGTTTAACTAAAATTATGCATATAAAGAGTTTAGCATAGCACCTGATACATGGTTAGTCATCTTATTAAGATGGCTTTTCATCTAAGTCTAATTGGGTGATTCAGTGGGTACAGAAGAGAGTTTTAGCTCAATAAATGTTTTCTATTATTATTTACATGTATAGTGTAATAGAAAAAACACATATTGGAAAGTGCTCACACATATACACAGATAATGTTACTCAAAATAACATATATTGAAGACTAAATGAGGCCTGAGAAAGATACTGCTTGATACATCTGTGAGTTTTCAGGTTCATTTTCCCAGGAGTTTTAATTTGGCAAATTAGGAAATGAAAACCAGCAAGCCTGTGACTTGGAATTAGTCTCAGTCCTAAACAATAATTTCTCAGCTCACTTGGACCATTAAGCCAACTATTAACAACAAGCAGGTGGGGATTAGGGGAAAAAAATGACTATTTCCTTTTTTTCCCTAAAAATAATTATAAAATTAACAATTAATTTAAGTTAAATCAGATAGGCAGAACTCAGTGTGCAACAGTCATGCTGGTCTCCTTTTCATTCCAGGTTGAGTTAATCAATTTTCATTCTTGTACCACAGGTCCTGCTGACCTAGTTTCTGGATAAGACCAAAAACAGTCCAACTTTACTAAGGATCTTTAGATTTTCTTTCTTTCTTTCTTTTAAGTAAATACAGCCTGTGTCCTTTACATATGTTCAAAGGGCAGAAACTATTTTTCAACTATTTCTATTTTTAATACAAAATAAAAATCTGTAGGGGATCACTGTTTGTGATTACCTATATGTTCATCCAGTACTTTCTGAGGGTCTAAAATCTGAATTTAAATCCAGTTATATTTTATGATTATTATAACCACTGATGTATTAGAAACCTTATTGGAAATATTTTTCTAGACAGAGTGAAAATAAAAGTTAAAGAGATTACAGTTACCTCCTAGATAGTCAAAATAAAATGCTAATTCAGGAAGCATAAGAAGGATTCCAGATGTCTCTTGTAAGGAAAAGAAAAAAAGTTCCCCAAAATCATTTATATTTCTGCATTTTCCTTAACCATATATTCTGGTAAAAATATTTCCTTGTATGGATGTATAACAATGGTATTAAGCAAGAAATTTGAATTTTTAAAAAACAAACAAAAAAAGATACTCCTAATATCTCAACTTTTAAAGATTAATGATTGTTAATTACAGAGAAATACTGAATTAAAAGTAGACTCTATACTAGAGTTCTTCACTATAACAGGTGAATTTTAGTAAGCAAGGTGAAATTTTACATTAGCGTTTATTGTTAACTGGTAAATTTCACAGTATGTTCAAATATTTCTATTTAATAGTCAAGAAAATACATTTTGTTAAATTGTCTTTAAAATATACCTAGTGATTCAACACATGTAGAATTTGACAGATTTGGAATCTATCAGGGAAATAATTTTTCTAATGGGAATCAGAGAGGTAATCTGCCCTATAAACTAATTTTATATCTACATATCATATAATCTTAGAGTTGGAAAGTTATTCAGTTCATTCTCCTAAAAAATACCTTGATTCTGTCTTCATCCATTTTCCATGAACACTCCAATGAAAAGGCACTTACTATCCCACAAGGAAGTTCTTTCCATAATGGTAGCCTCTGGTCCTTCCCAAGATTTGCTTCATAGCCAACTACAACCGGACACTCGAGAATCTCTGCCGCTGCCAAATATTTGATTGATAATGTCCTTTGATCCTCGATGTCTTTAATGACTTATGTCCACACTAAGTCTTATATTTTGTTCATTCATTCAGAAAAATTAATGTCAAATCACCTCATCATCCACACAAACTGTTTTGTATCCCAGCTTGTTGGTCATTAACTGTTCGAGCACGGTGCCCTGAACCCAGTGCTTCAGATGAAGAGCCACTGACTAGGAGCTGAGAGCATACTTTCTGGAGTCACTGTTTATGCTTACATGTAAGCTCTGTGCCTTGTTAGAAAAATCTAGGGCAAGTTCCTGACTCTATCTGTGCCTCTTTTCTATCCATAAAACCAGCAGTTGACTTACAGAACTGTTAGCAGCCTACCACAATGCCTTCACATGGTAAGTAGAAAAAAAAAAATGCTAATTTTTAAAAGCACAGGACTATAAACTAATAACCTTCTCTACCTAGACAATGCAATTCATTCAAAAGTGTTTAAAATTTTGCTAATACTTCAGGTGTTCTGATGACATTATTGCTTCCAGAGAGTATATGATCACTTTTCACGTGAACTTCTTTATACACACAACTACTAATTTTACATGCATTAGAGTAATGATTTATCCTAAATGTGTGTGTGACTGAAAGTGTTAGTCACTTAGTCATGTCTGACTCTTTTGGGACCCCAGGGACTATAGCCCACCAGGCTCCTCTGTCCATGGGATTCTCCAGGCAAGAATACTGGAATGGGCTTCCTCGGTGGCTCAGACAGTAAAAAATCTGCTTGCAATGCAGGAGACGTGGGTTTAATCCCTGGGTTGGGGAGATCCCCTGGAAAAGGGAATGGCAACCCACTCCAGTATTCTTGCCTGGGAAATCGAGTGGACAGAGGAGACTGGCAGGCAAGAGTCCATGTGATTACAAAGAGTCAGACATGACTGAGCAGCGAAGCAGGCATGAGTGGTATACAGGTGGTCCCTGACTCACTATAGTTGAGGATGTAGTTGTCATACTATCATCTCATGATTGATCAGGAGGATTTAATACAGCAACAAGAAACTGCTCAAAATTGTTAGCTGCAATTGTGTGCATGCTCAGTTGCTTTTCAGTTCAGTTCAGTCACTCAGTCGTGTACGACTCTTTGTGACCCCATGAATTGCAGCACGCCAGGCCTCCCTGTCCATCACCAACTCCCGGAGCTCACTCAAGCTCATGTCCATCAAGTCGGTGATGCCATCCAGCCATCTCATCCTCTATCGTCCCCTTCTCTTCCTGCCCCCAACCCCTCCCAGCATCAGAGTCTTTTCCAATGAGTCAACTCTTCACATGAGGTTGCCAAAGTACTGGAGTTTCAGCTTCAGCATCAGTCCTTCCAAAGAACAACCAGAATTGATCTCCTTTACAATGGACTGGTTGGATCTCCTTGCAGTCCAAGGGACTCTCAAGAGTCTTCTCCAACACCACAGTTCAAAAGCATCAGTTCTTCAGTGCTCAGCTTTCTTCACAGTCCAACTCTCACATCCATACATGACCAGTGGAAAAACAATAGCCTTGACTAGACAGACCTTAGTCAGCAAAGTAATGTCTCTGCTTTTGAATATGCTATCTAGGTTGGTCATAATTTTCCTTCCAAGGAGTAAGTGTCTTTTAATTTCATGGCTGCAATCACCATCTGCAGTGATTTTGGAGCCCCCACCCCCCAAAATAAAGTCTGACACTGTTTCCACTGTTTTCCCATCTATCTGCCATGAAGTGATGGGACCAGATGCCATGATCTTCGTTTTCTGAATGTTGAGCTTTAAGCCAACTTTTTCTCAGCAATAATAATACAAAAAGAGAAGCTACTGAAAACACAGAACAGCATAGTTGAATTCCCAATGTATTATATTTAATGAATGAAACATGGATCAATGGCTATATGCCATAGATTGCATTTATACTTAGAATAGATAAAACTATAGGAACAGAAAAGAAAAAAATATATATGTTAACCAGGGACCGAGGGTAAGGGAAGGAAAAACTGTGAAGGGGCAGGAGAGAAATTTTGTGTTGTGATATAATAAACCAGTGTCACGGATGCTCTAAGGGGTTGGAGGGATTCACAGTGCTGCCAGCCAGTCAACCCAAAACAGTACTTTATCCTTTCAACTACAAATTGACACTTGCCATCTACCTCTACAAGGACTGAATCATGTGCTGCTGCAGCTGCTGATTTTCCACACCCCAGTGAAAGAAGTACAGCATGGAGAGCAAAAACGAGCTACTCTATGCTCTGCAAAAAACTGGCAGAACTAGTCTTCAGATAGCTGGATATTTTCAGGAGCCAATTTTATGAGTCCAATTCTTATCTCCCCTCACATCTGCTGCTGCTGCTGCTGCTGCTAAGTCACTTCAGTCGTGTTGGATTCTGTGCGACCCCATAGATGGCAGCTCACCAGGCTCCCCTTGTCCCTGGGATTCTCCAGGCAAGAACACTGGAGTGGGTTGCCATTTCCTTCTCCAATGCATAAAAGTGAAAAGTGAAAGCGAAGTCGCTCAGTCGTGTCCGACTCTTAGCAAACCCATGGATTGCAGCCTACCAGGCTCCTCCACCCATGGGATTTTCCAGGCAAGAGTACTGGAGTAGGTTGCAATTGCCTTCTCCGCCTCTCATATCCTGAAAAGCATTAATCATAGAAAAAGCAAGAGAATTTCAGAAGAACATGTACTCTGCTTCACTGACTACATTAAAGCCTTTGACTGTGTGGATCACAACAAACTTTGGAAAATTCTCCAAGACATGGGAATACCAGACTGCCTTATCTGTCTCCTGAGAAATCTGTATGCCAGTCAAGAAGCAACAGATAGAACCAAACATGGAACAATAGATTGGTTCTAAATTGGGAAAGGAGTACGTCAATGCTGTATATTGTCCCCCTGCTTATTTAACTTTATGCAGAGTAAATCATGCGAAATGCTGGACTGGATGAAGCACAAGCAGGAATCAAGATTGCAGGGAGAAATATCAATAACCTCACATATGCACCCTTATGGCAGGAAGCCAAGAGGAAGTAACGAGTCTCTTGATGAAGGTAAAAGAGGAGAGTGAAACAGCTGGCTTAAAACTCAACATTCAATAAATGAAGATCAAAGAACCTAGTCCCATCACTTCATGGCAAGTAGATGGGGAAACAATGGAAACAGTGAGAGACTTTCTTTTCTTGGGCTCCAAAAATCACTGCAGATGATGACTGTAGCTATGAAATTAAAAGCTTCCTCCTTGGAAGAAAAGCTATGACCAACCTAGACAGCATAATAAAAAGCAGAGACATTACTTTACTGACAAAAGAATCTAGTCAAAGCTATGGTTTTTCCAGTAGTCATGTATGAATGTGAGAGCTGGACCATAAAAAAAGCTGAGCACCGAAAAATTGATGCTTTTGAACTGTGGTGTTGGAGAAGACTCTTTAGAGTCCCTTGGCCTGCAGGGAGATCAAGCCAGTCAATCCTAATGGAAATCAGTCCTGAATATTCATTGGAAGGACTGAAGCTGAAGCTGAAGCTCCAGTACTTTGGCCACCTGATGTGAAGAACTGACTCACTGGAAAAGACCCTGATGCTGGGAAAGATTGAGGGCAGGAGGAAAAGGGGACGACAGAGGATGAAATGGTTGGATGGCATCACCAACTCAATGGATATGAGTTTGTGTGGGCTCCAGGAGTTGGTGATGGATAGGAAGCCTGGTATGCTTGTAGTCCATGGGGTTGCAAAGAGTCGGACACGACAGAGCGACTGAACTGAATCCTACGCGGTGAAGACTACTCCTCATGACTAGCACAAATCTGTAAGAAATATGTGCTTGATTGCATGTACTCCCCCTTCACCAAAATCACATATACACTCACTTTCTCCCCCACTACCCTTTTGCAGCAGTTTCTCATGAGTTATCTGAGGTGTTGTCTCCCAAGGTATAGTCCTCATTTTTTCCCCAAATAAAACTTAACTCAAAACTCTCACTTAGTGCACTTTTTTAAGTTGACAATATTTATCTAGGTGTTCAGGCCCACCTACAGTCTCACCTCACTGACCCTGGACTCCTCATCCTGCGGCATCCTCTCCACACACTACTCCAGGCAGACTGATTGATCCTATGCCCCATGCAATAGTCCTGTGCAGTTCTCCTAGCAAGAATGCCCAATTCCTCTTTTACTCTTTATCCTCATGTTAGTAACAGGCTCAAAGACAGGAGTTAATGGCATGATGTATTTTTTGCAAGCCTTTCCACAATATCACACTCCACGCAGAGAAATTATAGTATCTTTGAAATGGTAAGTACTCAAAAATATTTGTAGAATGAGTAAATAAATAAATAAGTAAGTAAGCATGTGAATGAATTCCCTATATAGCAAAGGCTCTTGGTGACCAGGCAACTTTTCATTTGAATTAGTCAAATAGAATAAGCCATGAGAGGATCTGTTTTTAATGTAAACAAAAGATTAAATTGCCTACATTTTTGTCAACAATGACCTGATTGCCTCAGTCATTATCTTGATAGGATCTTTATTTGTTTTATTCATTTTCCCCCCTCATCCTGTCAATGTGAAGACTTCTCTTTTTTCCCCCACATGTGATCTTTCCTTTCACATGGGTCCCTGTGATTCTCTTACTGGCAGTTTCTGACCCACATTTCTCTCTACTCACAACCAAACTGGTCTTAGGCAGAGCAAAGGTCTTCTTCATCATCACACTGAGTACATCTTAACACTTTTCAGACCTAGACTGTAGCCTTCAAGGATCACCTATATGAAGTTAATATTTGACTTATGCTTATTCACAGGCTGTTAATGAAGCTGGGTGGGTGGGGGACTGAAGGTACTTGAACTTCAATACACAAATACACAGAGCAAAGTCACATCAAAGTAAGCATCATCTACATTTTCACAATAATGAAAGTCAAGTTTAATTGTTCAAAACTATACAAGTAATGCTGTGAATTAAACATGAAACTTATCATTACAACCTGGTTATGGACTCTGAAAACAATCTCAATTAGAGTACATCGAAACTCACAAGCCCCCTGAGGCAAACAAAATAAACAGTAAACATTTGTCTTTTTGCTTTTAGTATTACACTGAATAACTCATTGACAATTTGGGTAAGAAAAATATTACAAAATTAAAAAGGATTAATTATTTTTATTGTGTCTTAAAAATGTATCTTTTCCTATAATAATTTAAAATCTATAAAACACTAATATATAAATGAATATTGAAGTTATTTCAGTTAAAATAATTGAAGAAATATATATCATTAAAACAGATATTAATAAATTATTAATAAGGTTGACATCTGTTTAATATTGTGCTAGAAAGCAACCTGTAATAATCATTTTAATATATGCATAATTCTAATTTTATGAAAACTACATTTGTGCAAATATAATGCACATTTGTTTCTCTTAGCCATAAAAAGGGAAGTCCATGTTAAAAACTTGTTTCACTTCTCTATTTCATTCTGTCTTTTCACCAAAATATTAAAGTATACTTCCCTTTTTAACTTCCTCTTCAAGGTTCATCTTATCTTTATCCTCATCTATAAAAGTCCTAAAGGGGGAAGCTTTATTACACATGGGTATGTACATTTTATACACAGGTATAGTATAGCCAGAAAGAGAGGGAGGAAATAAAAGAGAAAGAGACATACATTCACAGGCCAACTGGAGTTTAGTAGAGATGAAATAACCTTTCAGAAGGAGAAATATGCACCATGGGACTGACGGGGTTTTGAATGGCCTTCTTTTGACTGAGGAACTAGGTCCAAACCTCTGGTTATTTTGTTCTCTCAGACGAGACACGAAGGAAGTGTGATCTTACCACAGTACAGATGGTTTGAATGATCAACTTTCAGAAAAGAATTTTATTAAATCCACTCGCCACATGTTTCCAGTCAGCTGGAGCCCTCATTATAGTATACACATACATATAGTACACATCTGTGAGTACATGACTTTATATGGATCTTGATGTCGCCACACTATAGTTTGTGCTAATACGAGGGTTTACAAGTTTCCTGAACATCTGTCAGGACCACCCAAGAAATTCTCAATTTTAAAAAGAGAAAATTGCTGTCAACCCAAATCTGACCAGATAAGATAGGAACTACAAGGACAGACATTTCCTTTAATGACAGTTGTTTTAAATTCTTGATTTATTGATGTTATTTATTTTACAGTAGGATGCAGTCATGCAGAAAGTACAATTTTTTTTAAAGATGCAACAAATCTGACAAAAAAGTAGCTAGTGGTTATTAGACAAAGGAGATCAAACCAGTCAATCCTAAAGGAAAGCAATCCTTAATATTCACTGGAAGGACAGATACTGAATGCTAAAGTTCCGATACTTTGGCACCTGATGCGAAGAGCCAAGCCATTGGAAAAGACCTCGATGCTGGGAAAGATTAAAGGCAAAAGGGGAAGGAGGTGGCAGAGGATGAGACAATTAGATAGCACTGCTGACTCAACAGACATGAATCTGAGCAAACTCCAGGAGACAGTGGAGGACAGAGGAGCCTGTTGTGCTACACTCCATGCGTGCATGCTAAGTTGCTCTGGTTATGTCTGACTCTTTGCGACCCTATGGACTGTGGCCCATAAGGTTCCTCTGTCCATGGGATTCTCCAGGCAAGAACACTGGAGTGTGTCATGCCCTTCTCCAGGGGATCTTCCCGAACCGGGGATTGAACAAGCATCTCTTTCATCTCCTGCATTGGCAGATGGGTCTTTACCACTAGCACCACCTGGGAAACCCTGTACTACAGTTGCCAAGAGTCAGACAAACCACCACCACCACCTTTGAGGGATAATTAATACATGAGGGTTGGGCCCTGGTCTGATGGAATTAGTGGCGGCGCCCTGATCTCAGACTTCCAGCCTCCAGAGCTGTGAGAGAAGAAATGTCTGTTGTTTAAGTCACCTAATTGATGGTTTTTGTTAACTAATCTGATGGCAGCCCCAGCAGACTTAGGCAACTCCACAGTGCTAAATGTGGAAACTTTGAACTGATGACACCACGAAGGATATTAACAGAAGTGTCATGTTCCAACACAGTTTCTAGCACCTCACACGTGTTGAGACATTTAACATTCAATTAATCCCATGAAATCTTGCTAATTCTCTCTCAGAAAAATTTCTGGAATCTGCTTACTTTTTCATTTTCTATAGCTATGCCCCTGTAATAGCCTCCTACACGGTCTGCCAGCCACCCTTCCAACCTCCTCCGGCAGCTATGGGCAGAGAAACCTTATTAACCCTCTACACATCCATCAGTTCATCAAATGATTAAACACAAACATTTCCTGTTAAGAGTCCTAGTTTCAGACTGACAAAGGTTTTGAAACATCTGTACGCCTGAACTCACTGAGTTTTATTTCAAACTGTCACAATGGGCAGAACCATTAGGAAATTTTAGTGAGAGCTTGGTTATATAGATACTGCTGGCTGGCTGCCCCTCCCGCTTTTCTGTTCCACACTCACATTCCCATCAAACATACCACTTGCTTAATCATGCTTTATAAATGACACTCTATGCACGTGCTAAGTCACTTCAATTGTATCCCTCTCTTTGCAACCACATGGACTGTAGACTGACTGCCAGGCTCCTCTGTCCTTGGAATTCTCCAGACAATACTGGAGTGGGTTGCCACGCCCTTCTCCAGGGGATCTTCCCAACCCAGGGATTGAACCCTGGCCTTTTGCATCTCCTGCATTGGCAGATGGGTTCTTTCCCAGCTGAGCCTCCTGGGAAGCCCCAAATAACACTATAATGTGACATTACATTATATGTAAATATTAAATGTTACATTAATATGTAAACATTAAAAATAAAACAGGGATTTCCTTGGAGTTCAGGTGGTTAAAATTTAGCCTTTCAATACAGTGGGTCTGGGTTTGATCCCTCGATGGGGAGCTAAGATTCCACATGCCTCATGAACAAAAAAAACAAAACATTAATCAGAAATGAGATTGTAAGAAATTAAATAAAAACTAAAAGAAAATTTTTGTAAAGGACTCAACATTTTTATCAAGTTTTGTAGCTTTTCAACTTGGGCTCTTCCAATGTTTTTTTTAAGATTTTTTTTAGGACTATTTTTAAAGTCTTTATTGATCTGTTATAACATTATTTCTGTATTTCTTTTCTTTTTTTCAACATGAGGCACATGGAATCTTAGCTCCCTGACCAGGGATTGAACCCACAACCTCCTGTAATGGAAAAGAAATTCTTAACTACTGGGCTGCCAGGGAAGTGCTCAGGGCTCTGTCGATTTTGATTTTAATTTCTCTCCAGCATCTACTATCACCTCTGGTCAGGGCACCCGTCCTTTTTCAGCTTGCCTCCACCTTCTCCACCCCCCGCCACCTATTTTCACCTTCTGTGTGTTACTCGTGCTCTTCACTCAACCTGGGATGCACTTCCTCTCATTTTCTATTTTCAACATTTGACCCATCTTAAAGCTCAGACTCAATCTTCTTCACCATTCCTTTCCTCAGATACTAAGCCCCATTGATTCCCATTTTACCTAATTTGTTAGTCTCTCTTTTAGAACATAGGAACATATGTATATTATCTTATCTGCTGTCTATTATACAATGAGTTTCCCAGGTGGGTTGGTGGTAAAGAATCTGCCTGCCACTGCAGGAGACACAGGTGCAATCCCTGGGTCAGGGAGATCCCCTGTAGCAGGAAATGGCAACACTCTCCAGTATTATTACCTGGAGAATCCCATAGACAGAGGAACCTATTGCACAATTGAGCTTATTGTCATAGCAGTGTGTTATGTTGTCCAAGTAATGGTCACTGGTTTTATGCCTGTCTTTTTTTTTTTTTTATTGCAGACAACTAGGTTGTTTTTTATGTTGACCACTTTTAAATTATTTACTGAACTTGTTACAATATTGCTTCTCTTTTATGTTTTGTTTTATTTTGTCCCTGAGTTATGTGGGCTCTTAGTTCCCAGACCAGGGATTGAATCTTCACTCTCTGCATTGGAAGGCAAAGTCTTAACCACTGGACCACCAGGGAAGTCCCTACACAACTAGACATTTAAGCTCCTTGAGTATAGAAGCAGCGGACATTATTGTTTAAAACTGCTTTGGAGCATATCCCAATGCTAAGGACAAAGTAGTTCACTGTGTATAATAATTAATAAAACTTTGTTAGCATGACAAATGCATGGTGGTTGATTAATCAAGTTGGAAAACAACATAAAACTATAAGATCCTTTCCTCACTAGCTGATCTTGATTTATCTCCCAATGATCTTCTGTGGCTCAAAGGGAGTATTTCTTATGCTTCCAACTGTAGCACAAGCATTATCCATTGATATTATCATCCTAGCCTACATCTGAACTGCACTCCAAATACATCCAACTAGGAAAAATTCTTCTGTCATTACCCAATCCTCTCACTGCTTCTTTTTCCACTGGCAGGAAGAGAAGGTCCTCAACAACTTGGTAAGTGCTCTGTTTGAGTCATCATTTCTGCATGGTGTCCTTTTATATAAGTCAACAACGGAGTCAGACAACTCCTGCTTCTGCCTGGCTGACAGAGCAGCCCCTCTCCTGCCTTAACCATGAGGATGATCGGCTGGGCACGTTTATTTACAATGAGCACAATCCAGTTCTGAGTTCAGTTGAAAGAATTTGCTTCAGAAATAAAGTACTTGCACATGTGATGTCAGTGAATCCTTTTCAACAAAATAAGCTGCCATTTAATGCAGGCTTTAAAGCATATAAAAGGATACCTAACTTAAAGGAAAACAAAACCACTACAGGCATTAAAAGTGAAGTCAGAAAGATTAGCAATGGAAAGGAAACAAATCATGAATCTGAAATAATTCAGATAAATCATTCAGCCTTATTGGGTTCTAGGCAGGGTTGGTATTTCTTGAATATACTCCTGCCTTTTTCTTATTTAATTGGTAAAAATATGGTGTAAATGTTTTTCTTCCTATTATTTCCTTGCTAAGTTATCAATCTGAATTCTGCTGCTGCTGCTAAGTCACTTTAGTCATGTCCAACTCTGTGTGATCCCATAGATGGCAGCCCACCAGGCTTCCCTGTCCCTGGGATTCTCCAGGCAGGCAAGAACACTGGAGTGGGTTGCCATTTCCTTCTCCAATGCATGAAAGTGAAAAGTGAAAGTGAAGCCACTCAGTCATGTCCGACTCTTAGCGACTAGATCTTAGTAAAAACTGATGATGGAACGGGGCGGCGGGGGGAGGGGGGGGAGGGGAGGGGGGGGGGGAGCTGTTAATCCATAGCACTCAGGTTCAATTAAAAAAACAAAACAAACAAACAAACAAAACTGTTGGGTCCCAAATAAGACCCATCACTCTCAACTTAATTCATATGTTCAGAAAAATTAAAATCACCCTAAGCTCTGGCAATGTTAGTCTTTCTCTAAAATGCTACCTCATCTTCATCATCTTTTATCTGTACATGACTAAATAGAAATGAAAAGGAAACTGCCCATACCTCTGATTGACTTACACTATTTGTAACTGTGTCAACATATTTCCTTCAGGAAGATAAATTCAAGTTATACTCGATCAGTATATTTACTCCATGGAACTGTAAATGCTTTTGAGCAACATATGTGTCAGAGACGGGAGGTTGGGACAGGCAAACAGTGTGGAATACATTTTATCAATTAATTTGGTCTCTTTCAAATAAAACTGACTAAGAAGAAATTAACTGGATTGACTCTAATGAATATTAACTAACATCAGTTAATTTGAAAACAGTCATCTCTAATTCATTTGACTTCCTGCTGTTATAGACCATCAAATGACTTAGGTGTGATTTACTCAGCTTCAGAATTTTAACATATTAATGTCAATATTTCAGAGTCAGTGATAATCAAAGAGACCACAAATCCTTCATTAACAATCACACTTGCGATAGCAATGGGGCTTTAGTTCAAAATAGAAGGCTGCCAGTTTAAAAAGGGGCACTTTAGACAAGAATTCCCTTCTTTTTCATCTATGGGGATGATTGGGCATTCTGATGACACTAAGAAGGTATGTTTCAGTTTTATTTTTAAGCTCTTTCAAATGGATAAATGAAGCAGAAGTAGCTAAACTCTTTCCCCATGCCCACGTTATGGACAAACATCCTAGGTGAACGAAAACCCTGTCTTCACTATGTTGTCCCCCATGCCCTAGGAGATATGAGCCAAGGTCTTTTGAGGGGGACAGAGAAATAGCATAGTCCTGTATCAGCATCATTTCATTTATTTTTGGAGAGATGGATACATATGGAATCAAAATCGTGTTTTACTTTGCTTTTCACTGTGGGAAGTACAAAATAAGTGAAAAAATACATATATTAAAGGTTTACAGTGGAGATGACATCTTGGGGTTTGGATCCTTCTAAAACCCCAAATAAAAATGCTTAAAATAGATCTTGGGGTCCTAAGGGTATCATTTCACCTTCACATCAATTGTTTTCCTAACTGAACTAAACATGACTTTGTATTTAGTTACTTATCCTTAATAACTTCTATAAAACCAGAAAACTCAGTGCATGATGTATGGGGCTACTTCATTCCTTGAGGAGATTTATTTATGGAAAGACTCATAACTGAATAACTACATTGAGATGAAGATACATCTATATAATTAAGAAAGAAAATTCTCTAATATTTACATACAGTGGTCTAATATATTCTTTCTTTGTAGGCCAACCACCTGACCTGCCTCTTGAGAAACCTATATGCAGGTCAGGAAGCAACAGTTAGAAGTGAACATGGAACAACAAACTGGTTCCAAATAGGAAAAGGAGTACATCAAGGCTGTATATTGTCACCCTGCTTATTTAACTTATATGTAAAGTACATCATGAGAAACGCTGGGCTGGAGGAAGCACAAGCTGGAATCCAGATTGCTGGGAGAAATATCAATAACCTCAGATATGCAGATGACACCACACTTATGGCAGAAAGTGAAGAAGAACTAAACAGCCTCTTGATGAAAGTGAAAGAGGAGAGTGAAAAAGTTGGCTTAAAGCTCAACATTCAGAAAACGAAGATCATGGCATCTGGTCCCATCACTTCATGGGAAATAGATGGGGAACCAATGGAAACAGTGACAGACTATTTTGGGGGCTCCAAAATCACTGCAGATGGTGACTGCAGCCATGAAATTAAAAGATGCTTGCTCCTTGAAATAAAAGCTATGACCAACCTAGAAAGCATATTAAAAAGCAGAGACATTACTTTCCCAACAAAGGTCCATCTAGTCAAAGCTATGGTTTTTCCAGTAGCCATGTATGGACATGAGGGTTGGACTATAAAGAAAACTGACTACTGTGGTGAAGAATTGATGCTTTTGAACTGTGGTGTTAAAGAAGACTCTTGAGAGTCCCTTGGACTGCAAGGAGCTCCACCCAGTCCATCCTAAAGGAAAACAGTTCTGAATATTCACTGGAAGGACTGATGCTGAAGCTGAAAGTCCAAAACTTTGGCCACCTGATGCAAAGGACTGACCCATTGGAAAAGACCCTGATGCTGGGAAAGATTGAAGGCAGGAGGAGAAGTGGACAACAGAGGATGACATGGTTGGATGGCATCACCAACTCAGTGGACATGAGTTTGAGTAAACTCCAGTAGTTGGTGATGGACAGGGCGGCCTGGTGTGCTGCAGTCCGTGGGGTCGCAAAGAATCGGACACGACTGAGTGACTGAACTGCACTGAACTGAACTGAGGCTAAAAGCTAAAGTAAACTGGAAAAAAAAAAAAGCATAGTTATTAAGTTGTTGTTGTTCAGTTGCTAAGTAGTATCTGATTCTGTGATGCCATGGACAACAGTACTTCAGGCTTCCCTGTCCTTCACTATCTCAATGAGTTTGCTCAAACTCATGTCCATTGAGTCAGTGATGCTATCTAACTGTCTTATTCTCTACCACTGCCTTCTCCTTTTGCCTTCTTTCCCAGCATCAGGGTCTTTTCCAATGAGCTGGCTCTTCGCATCAGGTGGACAGAGTATTGGAGCTTCAGCTTCAACATCAGTCCTTCCAATAAATATTTAGGGTTGATTTCCTTCAGTATTGACCAATTTGCTCTCCTTGAAGTCCAGGGGACTCTCAAGAGTCTTCTCCAGCTCCACAGTTTGAAAGCATCAGTTTTTTGGTGCTCAGTCTTCTTTATGGTCCAATTCTCACATTCATACAGGACTACTAGAAAATCCATAGCTTTGACTATAATGGCCCTTTGTTGGCAAAGTGATGTCTCTGCTTTTCAATATGCTATGTTTGTCATAGCTTTTCTTCCAAAGAGCAAGCATCTTTTAATTCATTAGTAGTGCTATAATCTTCCATCAGAAAAGGAA
This sequence comes from Ovis aries, assembly GCF_016772045.2. Classification (NCBI taxonomy): domain Eukaryota; kingdom Metazoa; phylum Chordata; class Mammalia; order Artiodactyla; family Bovidae; genus Ovis; species Ovis aries. Next base: position 101,196,775 of record NC_056059.1, on the reverse strand, counting down.
AACTTGCATTCAAAAAGCAGTTGTACTGCTCCAGCCACCAGGCACACCATTGGTGAAAAAGATGGATAGAGCTCCTATTTCACTGCAACTTATGTTTGGCATAATCACTGGGTTCTGACTTGTGCTCCTGATACCCTGACTCCAGGTCCCCTGTTCTTTCAAGGGAGGAATAGGGGATGTCTAAGTAGATCTCTCAGTCCCTCTTGCATTAACAGCCAAAGATTCTCTACTGCGTCAGCAATCTCATAATTTCCCAGAACTGAAAGAAAAACGAAAGCTATGTATAAAGAAACAAACCAAGTAGGACAGGGAGGCCTGGTGTGCTGCGATTCATGGGGTCGCAAAGAGTCGGACACGACTGAGCGACTGAACTGAACTGAATTAAACTGAGGGCACCAATCATCTATTTTCCAAACTCAGTAACTTTGCAAATTTTCAAAACTTCTTCCTATTGATTTCTCCCTAAACAGAAATCTTAATTAAAATGATCAACCTATCTATATATCCATCTATAATCTATATAGTTAGAATTTGGAAAATCATTCTAGAAGTTGATAAATGTATGGTCATTTCCTCTGGTCCCATCTCTACATTGACACAAAAGAACACTTGGTAAGGATGCAAAAAGTTAGTGGCAAGGGTTCTTTCACCTACTTTCTGGTAAAATATCTTCTGAAAATATTTGTAATGCTGATGTTTGGTGGCCAAATGTCTGAAGCAGAGAAAACTAATTGACTGATACAATAACTTTGTTAAAAATTTATCCTCTTCTTTCAAAGTGCTTCTTTCTCTTGCAACTGGGTGTAACCTTATAATTTAAGATATTAGACAATAGAAGTGTGTTCAAATTTTGCAAGTACATTTGGATTTCAAAGATAGGCACTCTTTTTCAATAAGCAATCAGGCTTAAGGATGCATTTAATGTCTGAAGAGGATTCTTCACAAAGAGAAGCATGAGGGCAGCTCACACACACAGACACATACTCTCTCTCTCTCTCTCTGTCACACACACACACACACACACACACACACACACACACGCACACACACACAGCTCTCTAGCCTGTCAGTAGTGTTGCAAGATATTCTGAGTAACCTTTCCAATACTACATACCTCCCTAAAAGTTAACTTGGAAGCTTTCATTAAAAGTCTCATCAATATAAGCCATCACCAGGGGCTCAGTTTTCTTGGTGAACACTTCTTTGTCATGACTCACTCTGGAAAAATATAAGTAAAGTTCCTAAGCTTATACAGATTTGTTACCTTAAAGAGGTTTGATAATGGAGCATATTAGCTTCATGCCATGAATTTAATACATTTTTAGATTATAAATTAATAGTGACTTTTTCTCTAGCAAATATTTGCTCCATTTCCTTTATTCCTACTGACTCATTATTTCTTATACTATCATCTGGAGTCGTAAATATGGGTACAACTTTTACGGCACTCTTCCCATCAAGTGATGAAATGTTCGGTCTTTCCCTCAAATATAGGTGGACTCTATGACTGCTTTGAATTTGTGAGAACACTGCCTACTGGGACATACACTGGGAGTCCTTATTCTCTACAAAAACCTACCAGGTATTTAGAGGTACCTCTGCTAGAGAGCTCACATATAGGTGTGTCAATCAACAGCTGTGATTGAGCCCAGCTGTCTGAACCTAGTGCCAGACATGTACATGAATCTGTCTCGAACCCTTTAGACCAGCCCATCCACTAATGAATACCACCAGTGCCTTTGGTTGCTGTCAACCAGGGTAAAAGAATTGTTCAGTCAAACTGTCCAAATTTTCAATCCAGGAAACCATAAGATATAGTCAAATGATTATTATCCTAAGCCTCTGAATTTTGGGATAGTTTGCAGTGGTACATGATAGAAGCATAACATGGTATGGAGAATTCACTGGCTATTGTTAACAAAAACCTACAACATGTAGTATGGCCTTTGGCTGAAGCCAGAAGCGCTTCAGAGAGACTTCTGTTAGGGGTTGGGGACATGAAAGACAGTGAGGCAATTAGAAGCTGGAGAAAAGATAACGATAGGTATGCAGTGGCAGAGTGTTTGGCAACACTCTACCATCAATAAGGTATAAAAATATATATACATAATGAACTGGTCAATTTCACTAAGATATTCAGGCAGAATGTTGAAAGTGCCAACTGCTTTCTTTTATCTACATATGACAATGTCTAACTAGAAAAAGAGAAACTAAACAAAACAAAATAAACATACTATAAAAAGGCCTTTAGAGAAAATATATAAAGAAGACAAAACTTACTCATCAAACTGTTTTTATAATGCTCTAGGCAACCTAAGAGCACAACATAAGAGCAAACAGCAAATCCAGAACACCACCAGTCAGGTGGTAATCATTTCAACAGTATGGCTGTAACACCCCTTGCTGAGACCTCAGATCGCTTCTAAGGGTCTGCAGTAGAGCCTCTGAAAATCTCAGGGATGTGACACTCAGACCCTTTTTTTTTTTTTGTAGTTAAAACAGCCTCTAAATATCAGAAGGCTTCACCTGTAGACCACTAATAAACAAAAACTCTTCTAAGAAGCTTAGGGCATTATTCACCAGCACTCTGACTCTCCATCCAAGATATAGAAAGGCCTAGTTCAGGAAAAAAAATGTGGTGTAGCTTTTGTCTAATTAAATGTACTATAACATGACACACTGAAGGCCCATGCAGTCCAATGGGTCACAAAGAGTTGAAAATGACTGAAGCGACTCGGCCCGCACTCACACTGAAGGGCTACAACATTTTAGAAGAAATTATAGCAGCTTGGGGGGCTTCCCTGGTAGCTCAGATGGTAGAGAATCTGCCTGCAATGCAGAGGCCAGGGTTCAATCCCGGGCTGGGAAGATCCCCTGGAGGAGGGCATGGCAGCCCACTCTAGTATTCTTGCCTGGAGAATTCCCCAGGGACAGAGGAGCCTGGTGGGCTACAGTCCACGGGGTTGCAAAGGGGCAGACATAACTGAGCGACTAGGCACAGCACAGCACAGCACAGCAGCTTGGATGGACAAGGATGTGCTACAGCACAAAATAAAATTTGAGACCTACTATCGTCAACCTTCTGCAGCACAGGAAGCAGTCTAGAAGGCCATTTCCAGGAGCACACAGAGCGTTTCTTATGTCAAAGAATGAATGACTTTGGAGAATACAGATATATAGATATGGGATTTGTTCTCTGGATGTGATTATAATTTTTTAAAATTAAAACATAATGTTTTATCACTAATCATCAGGGAAATGCCAATCAGAACCACATGAGCTATCACCTTACAGTTGTTAGAATAACTCTTATTAAAAAAAAAAAAGAAAACAAGCATTGAAGCAGTGGAAAACTTGGAGTCCTTGTGCAGTTGCACTGTTGGTAAAATGGAAAATGGTACAGTCACTGTGGAAAAGAGTTCAAAGATTTCTCAAAAATTAAAAACACTGTATGATCCAATAACTCCAATTCTGTGTATTTATCCAAAACAACTGAAAACAGTATATCAAAGAGATGCTCGTACTCATTATTTACAATAGCTAAGAGGTGGAAATAACCTAAGTGTCCATCAATGGCTAAATGGGTAAAGAAAATGTGATAGATATGTACAATGGATTATTATCCAGCCTTGGAAATCTTGATATACGCTTCAACACGCATGAACCTGGAGGCCATTATGCTAATGGACATAAGTCAATCACAGAAAGACAAATACTGCATGATTCCACTTACATGAGGTATTTAAAGTAATTAAGGGCTTCCCAGGTGGCTCAGTGGTAAAAACAAACAAACAAACAAAAAAACAACCTGTAAATGCAGGAGACATGGATTTGATCCCTGGGTCAGGAAGAGTTCCTGGAGAAGAAAATAGAAACCCACTCAAGTATTCTTGCCTGGGAAATCCCATGGAAAGAGAAGCCTGGTAGGCTGAAGTCCACGGGGTCAAAAGAGAGTTGAACATGACTTAGCAACTAAACACCAGCAACAAAGTAGTCAAAGTCTTAGAAGCGGAAAGTAAAATGGTGGTTGCCAGGGGCAGGAAGAGCGGGGGTTGGGGAGCTGCTATTTACCAGCTGTAGTGTTTCAGTTATACCAGATGAGAAAATTCTAGAGATAACTTTGTGCTGCATAACACTGTGCAAAGAGTTAATAACTGTACTGAACAGTTCAAAATTTGTTGAGAGTAGATCTCATCTTATGCATTTTTATCACAATAAAAAGCTTTTCTAAATTGTGTATATTTCCTATGTTTGAAACTAGAACATTTTCTAACACCATACACACACAAAAATCTCAAAATGGATTAAAGATCTAAATATAAGACCAGAAACTATAAAACTCTTAGAGGAAAACATAGGCAGAACACTCTCTGACATAAATCACAGCAAGATCCTCTATGACCCACCTCCCAGAGAAAGGGAAATAAAAACAAAAATAAACAAATGGGACCTGATTAAACTTAAAGGCTTTTGCACAATGAAGGAAACTATAATCAAGGTGAAAAGGCAACCTTTAGAATGGGAGAAAATAATAGCAAATGAAACAACTGACAAAGAATTAATCTCTATAATATACAAGCAGCTCAGGCAGCTCAATACCAGAAAAATGAACAACCCAATCAAAAAGCGGGTCAAAGAACTAGACAGACATTTCTCCAAAGAAGATATACATATGGCTAATAAACACATGAAAAGATGCTTAACATCACTCCTTATTAGAGAAATGCAAATCAAAACCTCAGTGAGGTATCATCTCATGCTGGTCAGAATGGCCACCATCAAAAAGTCTACAAACAATAAATGTTGGAGAGGTTGTGGAGGGAAGGGAACCCTCTTACACTGTTGGTGGGAATGCAACCTGGTACAGCCACTATGAGAACAGTGTGGAGATAAAACTGGAAAAAAAAAAACCTTAAAAAACTGGAAATAAAACTGCCATATGACCCAGCAATCCTGCTGCTGGGCATACACGTGGAGGAAACCAGAACTGAAAGAGACACTGTTTACAATGGCTAGGACGTGGAAGCAACCTAGATGTCCATCGGCAGACAAATGGATAAGGAAGTTGTGGTACATATATACAATGGAATATTACTGAGCTATAAAAAGGAACACATTTGAGTCAATTCTAATGAGGTGGATGAAACTGGAGCTTATTACACAAATTGAAGTAAGTCAGAAAGAGAAACAACAATACTGTATATTAATGCACATATATGGAATTTAGAAAGATGGTAATGACGATCCTATATGCAAGGCAGCAAAAGAGACACAGATACAAAGAAAAGACTTTTGGACTCTGTGGGAGAAGGCAAGGGTGGGATGATTTGAGAGAACAGCATTGAAACATGTATGTTACCATATGTAAAATAAATGACCAGTGCAGGTTGGATTCATGAAGCCGGGCACTCAAAGCCAGTGCTCTGGGACAACCCAGAGGGATGGGTGGGGAGGGAAGGCGGGCGGGTTGAGGATGGGGGGACACATGTGCACCCATGGCTAATTCATGTTGATGTATGGCAAAAACCATCACGATATTGTAAAGTAATTATCCTCCAATTAAAAATTAATTAAAAAATAAAAAGGTAATATGTTTGAATATTACAAAGTGTGACAACTTCAAAATACTTTATAATAATCCAAGGCACCTATTATCACAGTGGTCATGTTTTAATTTAAAAAACAGCTCTAATAATTAGCTCAAATATTTTTTGGATGAGTAGATGAGTTAAAAATTAAATGATCAATCCAACAATTAGAAGATTATGGCTCAGGTCTTTGCATAGACCTGTCTATAAAATGAGGTTTTTAAAAGCAGTTTGTTTTTTTTTAATCATCACAGACAAGGATAGAATTTCACAATTCCACATCATTGCAATGTGTGGGAGAATTTATGCAAGCACGTGGTGACAGATGGGAAGTTTCTAATGGACAGGTTCCAACCCCTGTCATTCTCCTTTGCATATCTCGAGTTAAAGGAACTGCCATTTTTTTTTTTAATCAAGACTCATTGTTTCCTGTTTATCTCAATCTCTGTCTCGGTCTCTCAGTTTGTTCACACACAAACACACCCAGAATTGAGGAAGGTGAGAATTGGTAACGAAGTCAGGGAAAGTGAAGGGTGGAGGGTTTGGTTCATCAACGTTCTGAACCCAAACCTATGGACCAGCATAGGTAGAGAGGCCTATAATTTCCCTCATTTCTTGGAACAGAGCAGGCAGAGAAGGGAGAGAGATCTTTCTGGCAATGGGACATTCATGAGCAAAATTAATACATATTACATATCTTTAGAGTGTTTAACTATTAGATAAGCATGAGATCCATTGGCTATGTTGGTCAGAAATATAAGCAATGCTACTTCTTGAAGGAGTGGTTCTTGAAGGAAAAGCTTCTCTCTATTCTGTCCCCTTCACCCAAGCCCAATACTGTTAAGGTAATCAACGTAGATTTCATAGTGCCTGCTTCTGAAGGTCTATTATTGCATGTGTGTGTGCTCAGTCACTTTAGTCATGTCCGACTTACGTGACCCTATGGACTGTAGCCCTCCAGCCTCCTCTGTCCGTGGAATTCTCCAGGCAAGAACGCTGGAGTGGGTTTCCCTGCCCTCCTCTAGCGATCTTCCTGATCCAGGTATCGAACCTCCATCTCCTGCACTGCAGGTGCATTCGTTACCACTGAGCCACTGGGGAAGACCCAAGAGGAGGTAAATGTGCTATGCAAGCAAGGTTCAAAGAACCAGATAAAGTGGCAGGAATATTTTCCTCTCAACCATTCAACCCGAGCCCTGAGCTTCTGCAATCCTTGAAGGTAACTTCTTGAGTTCTGTTCCTGGAGGCTAAACTGATGATTGTGCATTTCCACAGTACCCCTACTGTCTACTTGCTGGTTCCCAAAACAATGCAATTTGGTTTACATGGTGGCCGTGTGAGAAGTCCAGTAGAGGTGAAAAATCAAAATAGCTGCCTGCAATTTCCCTCCGCTTATTCTCTAGGGTTCACAAGATGAAGCCTTATTGCCTTTGCTTTGTAAGAATGTGTTAAGTCTGAGGCAACGCAAACCACTGTTCCTCCCATACAAGCAAGAAACTAGGGCTTTCTGGTTATGATAAATGAGCATGTATTTTCAAATTACAGCACTCTGTTGAATTAACTGTAAAGCCACACAATGTAAGTAATCAGGGATATTGTCTATCTGTGGCTGTTACATTTCTGTACATTTTTACATTTTAACATTGTGACAGTAGACCACTGCTATGGGCACTTAGAGGACACTGCCTTATTCATTGTGGTGATGCTTCCTGAAACAGACCCTCTTTCAGGGCAGAGTGAAACACTGTGGTTAAGAGCCCAAACTTGAGTCAGACAGACTGATGTGAATTAGGCTCCATAGTAGTTTCTGACCCTAAGCCATTTAAGTTTGCCCTAGTTTTCATCTATAAAAGGAGAATCACAGTGCTACCTACATTCTACAGGTATTTTAAGAATTAAAAAATATACTCCATATACATTCTTTTGAACGACAGCCAACACATAGTAAGTGCTCAATAAATCTTAAGCTACAATATTTCATTTATCTTGCTCTTCTACAAGAAAGCTTTTTGTTATTGAATTGAAAATACCATTAATAGGAAATGAAGGCATGACTAATAAATACATACTAATAAGGTTGATCTATAACTTCTTCCCAACTTGGCCAGTTCCATTTCCTCCATGACAATCATGAAAAGCTGTTACCTGTTGTTATGTTGCATATGGGATCTGAACACACTAATTTTTCTGAATTATTACATTTAAGTTTCATACATATACTGCTTTGGCCTCCTTCCCAGGAAAAGCGGGCACTCTCTGGGGTGAGCCTGTGATTTCCAGATTTATTCAGAGAACTCAATGAAGCTGTTATCTCTCACTGACCAGCCATGTCTGGCTCCAACGGTCCAAACAGGAAAAAATCCTAGGAGGAAGTGGACAGCTGAATGTCATGTGAGTTAGCAAGAGCTTTCTTGAGCTTACATCATGTTTAATTGTATCAAATGCTGTTTCATTATGTGGTTAGGTTTGTGGTGCTGCTTGAAGGAAGGAACATGGAAAAAAATTACTGGCATCTGAAACAAAACCAGAAATCTCTGTTCATCGGGAACCTCAAATTAGACTTGAGTCATAGGATCGTCAAGCTGTTCAGGCTGGAGTCAGCTAGGGTAACTGACTTCTTAGAGCACAATACATATATTCTTGTTAAATCTCATTGTCTAAAAAAAAGAAAGATTCTCAGAAAACAAGATGTGGGAAGAATTAGGACACCGTTTTAGTTTCAAGCCTTAAAATGAGGTGACAGAAAATTCTATGGTAATTCTTAAATAAAAGCTCTGGTGTATTCATGCAAGACACACTCCTGGATGTCAGGACCAACCTTGCAACAAGACAAGCTCTAAGATTCCTCTCTATAGTATTTTTCCCTTTATCTTTAGGAAAGTCTTAGAGAAATATAAACAGAAAGACTCATCACTGAGATTTTTTTCAGGCTCATTAGTCAGTTCAGTTCAGTTCAGTTCAGTTGCTCAGTCGTGTCTGACTGTTTGCGACTCCATGAGTCACAGCACACCAGGCTTCCCTGTCCATCACCAACTCCCAGAGTTCACTCAAACTCACGTCCATTGAGTCGGTGATGCCATCCAGCCATCTCATTCTCTGTCGTCCCCTTTTCCTCCTGCCCCTAATCCCTCCCAGCATCATTAGAGGCTCTTTAGAGGGGACTTTAAAGCTTTGGGGAGCTTGTGAAACTCAAAGTAGAGTTATACTTCCTAACTCATGATATATACAGTGTTATATCTATCCAAACAATGAGGAGACAGTTATCCATGCATAGGACTTCAGGATACTTCAATTTTCTTTCACCTCTGCCACTTCACTGCATGACTCTAGGTTGATTACTTAACCCCTCTGAATATCAACTTACTCTGAAATATGTCAAAACAACACTTATCTCTCAAATTTCAAGTACTGCACAAGTACATACTAGGAGTACGATTCTGGAGTACGATGCTATTGTTGGGATGAAGAAGCCACAACCCTTATCCCCAGATCTCAGTGTAGGACCATCAAAAGTTGAAAGAGAGAAGATACATGAAGCTACTGTGGTGCATTTTAGCTCTCAGTATTAATTGGTTTCGATTTAGTAATAAAATTCCAAATCTGTATTTACTTCAGTACTAGGGTATTTGATGAAATGTTAATTATGCATTGGGTAGTAGGTAGGGCTTTTAAAAAATCTTTCTAAACTGTGTTTCAGCTAATTAGACGCTGAGCCATGGATAGGCATGGAGGGAAAAAAAGAACATCCACAGGGAAATATATTTCAGTAATGAAAAAAAGAAAAATTTTAAACATTAATGAGGGTTGTTCACAGACAGAAAGGGAAACTGTGGGTTGTCAGTAGTTTCTCATCAATGAGCCTGCTTACACAGAGGCCAGACAGCCATCTGGTGATGCTCATGTCAACCAGATTCATAGTGTTGGAGACCAAGATCACTGTGCCTGGATGATCAGTGTGCATTGATGATACGCTTTTCCTGAGCGCCCTCATTTGGGCCACTAGAAGGACTCTTTCATCTCCTTGGAGGGGAGTAGAGTCAGAGAGAAAGAACTTCAGATAAACAGCAATGTTTCAAAGCTTCAGGTCAAGAACATGACAGAAAGTCTCAATTAGGCAGAACCAATATATTTCCTTGTATCTACTCCTTATTTCCACTAGGTTAAAAAGAATACGAACTTGGACCTGTAATGGGAGAAAAAAAACTGAAGGAGAAACAAGAGAGAGAGAGATACCAGTCAGACTCTCATAGAAAGGACCCTGTGTCCTGACATCCTTGAGCTGACCTCAAGGTCAATTTGTCTGGAAAACAGGTGATATACTTTCTCATCGCATCTCATTTCATGGGGCAGTGTGTGCAGAGTGTGGATTCAGGGAGCAAGGAGGAAGAGTTTAATCTTCCTGCATCTTCAAGGAAGGCACTGGAGTTAGCTGAGAATGAAGAGGGTCCAATATGCGGGTGAGGAAGAAAGAAAATTTATGAACTGAGGACCAGCGACAGGAAGACACAGGACATTATCACAGCAGATACAAGCGTTATTGTTGTTCAGCCGCTAGGTTGGGTCCAACTCTGTCCCTATGGACTGCAGCACGCCAGGTTTCCCTGTCCTTCACTGTCTCCTGGAGTTTGCTCAAACTCATGTCCAGAATCAAATATGTAGAGCTGACTTCTCTGAAGGAATGATTTCCATTGCAGTGGATGCCAACACCTCTTTAGATGCTCTGATGACATGTATTGGGTTGGCCAAAAGTTTGTTTGGATTTTTCGTTAGATGTTACAGAAAACCTGACTGGACTTTTTAACCAACCCAGTGCTTTCTAGAACCTAGGGCTTTTTCTGGACACAAGGAGAAATGAAATCCTGTTTCGACTGACTGTAAATGCGAAAATAGCTAAGAATTGTGTGAATCATGCTTTGACTATAATTCAGAATAGAAATTTAAAATTCAGACTAGCGTGAAGTATATGGTTTCCCAGGTGGCGCTAGTGGTAAAGAATCTGCCTGCTAATGCAGGAGACAGGAGAGATACAGGTTCAATCCCTGGGTCAGGAAGATCCCCTAGAGAAGGAAATGGCAACCCACTCCAGTAGTCTTGCCTAGCAAATCCCATGGATAGAGGAGCCTGGTGGGCTACAGTCCATGGAGTCACAAAGAGTCAGGCACAACTGAGCATACACATACATACCCACATATCAATTATAGTTACATTTTATTCAACACTGAGTTTGTAGTCTGAGAGATTGATACTACCCAATTTCACAGTCCTTTGCAACTCTGAGTATCTAAAATTATAGTCTAAATAAGACTCAGCTTTCTGGTATTAATTGTACTCCTCCACCTACCTTTATTATTTGGCTCTCGTTTTAATGTTTTGTGCCTCTTATTAAATGTCTCTTCTAAATTCTTTCTGAGAGCATTATAAATAAAAACAAATTTGGGCACTGGACCCAAATCTCTTGCTGATTATGCTGAACTCTGATACTGATTTTCACATGAAAATAACCCCTTCAAAATAGTTTAGCAAAAAATAGCCTACAAAATTGAAAAATAATACATAATACCAACACATAGTTGGTTCAAGTTTGTTTTCCTGACAGTTGATGAAACGTGTCTCCCTGACTTAAACAGACTATGTGTGCCCATGGCATCACTTGTTAACTAGCAAACCTGGGCTTTATTCCTTTTGAGGGATCATTATTAAAAGCAATGAGAAGATCAAAGGGATTATTTTTAATAAAAAGTTTGTTTTTATTATTTTTTCTTTCTTTCTTTTTTTTTTTTTTTACTTTACAATACTGTATTGGTTTTGCCATACATCAACATGAATCTGCCACGGGTGTACATAAGTTCCCACTCCTGAACTCCCTTCCCACTTCCCTCCCATACCATCCCTCTCGGTTATTCCAGTGCACCAGCCCCAAGCATCCTGTATCTTGCATCGAACCTAGACTGGCGATTCGTTTCTTATATGATATTACACATGATTTTACCCTTGAAATGTTATCAGAGGACACACAACAGTTCATGGTTAAAAACTCACTTCACCATCAAGAAGAGCAGCAGGAATGGTTGCATCTTTAATGACTTGCCAGGTCAAAAGGCTAGATAAAAAATACATTCTGAATGTGAAATTGGCTAATTAAGCCCATTGTTCCCAGGCTGTCACCCTGAGGGACAGCAGGGAGGTATAAGCTGTGCGCCTAACTAGGTTGAGTGGCAAACCTGAACCCCCTCTGCCTCCCAAAGGTGCATATAAAACATGGACTGCCTGCCAAGGTCAGGAGTACAAACTAGATCTCTGTGTATAAACATGCTAACATAAAAATGGAGGATTAAAAGCTCATTAAGATGTTGTGAGGAGGATAAAGAGAAAAGACTGGAGCAGAAGGGAAAGCAATGACCCACACGTGCGTCTTTTGCTAATGCCCTTTATTTAATCAAAGCTCAGAATTCACAGGTTATCCAAGCTGCTCAGGAGCACACTGCACGGTGTAAAATGCCTGCACAAAATCACCATTTCCCTGCAGCATGAATGCTCTGCTCTGCCCCAGGAAGGGTCCCTCCTCGCTGTGTGGCTGAGCCTCCTTTCTTTGAGTCTCCAGGAGGCAGAAGCTCTGTTTGCTTCTTTCCAACTCCGCCCTTTTTCTGGGTGCTGGTACCTGTGTCATTTAAGGACCCAGGGATAGGAAATACAGGAATCCTTTCCTTAACAGGCTATTATACTTCAAAATAACTACTTCATCTGACTGAACTAAAGAGCAGTACATTTAGGGAGGGCTTCCCCGGTGGCTCAGCGGTAGAGTCTATCTGCCTGCAACGTAGGAGATGAGGGTCCAATCCCTGGGTGGGGAAGATCCCCTGGAGAAAGGCTTGCAACCCACTTCAGGATTCCTGCTCAGAGGCCTCTATGGACAGAGGAGCCTGGCAGGCTACAGTCCACAGGGCCACAAAAAGTCGGACATGACTGAAGCAATTTAGCACACACGCACGCATGTGCGCACATTTAGGGAACGAGACAATACTGCTCTGTTTGCTTCGGTAAGACTTTCACAGGTGAACGAGGGGAACTTGGCCCCTCCAGAATACACTGTTTGTTCATTCCCATAATACTGCCCCTCACTCTTCTCCACTCCAGACCTATGACACACACTGTCCTTTCCAACAGTGGATCCAGAGGAGCTGAAAGGCCACCAGGTAACAGCAGGAAAACCAAGCACTAAGGTTTCTTGGCTTGTTGCCCAGTGCTCTTTTTCCATTTCCCTGAAATTCTGACCACTCACCCACCACTCTTTAACTCTGCCCCTAGCCCCCCAACACCAAGTCCCACTTGACATGCAGATGTAAACACAAATCTGGGGGAGCTGGCTTAACACTCGTTGCTGAATTCTAATGAAAAACTCAGTGATATCCATTTAGAGAATCTTGCAAGATGATCTCTCAGAGTGCCTGGAATATGAAAGGCAGCAGCAGAGAAAAATGTCAGAGCTAATTTGCTGTGGCTTTTGGTTGAATGCAGAATGGCTCATTAAAACCTTAAACAGGTGGCAGGTTTGGCAGCCCACTGTGTGCATGCTCTGGACAGATTTATTATGCCTTTCATTTTCAAATATTTATGCAAAAACAGACTCCATGAGATAAACGATCACGTTCACAAGAGCATTCTGTTCAAGGCTGCTATGATAACTGCCATATCAATCAAATTATGCAATGAAACTTACCATCGATTTTACAATCATCATCAATTATTTGTAACTTAGGAAACTCTTTTCATTACTTTTCCATTTTAGTTTTGCAACCTTCCAGACAGTTTTTACCTAACAGCAGGAGACAGGGCCACAAAATGCGAACTATCTGCAGGTATCACCCCATATGCCAAGGTTCAGAGTAGGCATCTGATATGCATTTCAAAGCAAACATAATTCCGTGTGAAGAGCATTGGCTCTAAGGATGCTGTGTAATGACTGCAGGTAGAAAGGAACATGTAAATATTAGGGGCAAGTTCAAACATGGAGGCAGCTCTGTTTCATCAAATGAGTTGTTCCATAAGCCTGTTGAAGCTCAGCATAATGTCAAGCAAAGCAAAGCACACACTTCAGAGTCACTGTTGAGTCCTTAATGTTGTTATTCAGTTGCTAAGTAGTGTCCGACTCTTTGCAATCACATGGACTGTAGCATGCCAGGCTTCCCTGCCCTTCACTCTCTCCTGGAGTTTGTTCATATTCATGTCCATTGAGTCAGTGATGCCATCTAACCATCTCATCCTCTGCATCCCCCTTCTCCTGCCTTCAACCTTTCTCAGCATCACGTTCTTTTCCAGTGAGTCGGCTCTTTGCATCAGGTGGCCAAAATATTGGAGCCTCAGCTTTAGCATCAGTCCTTTCAATGAATGCTCAGGGTTGATTTCCTTTAGGATTGCCTGGTTTAATCTCCTTGCAATCCAAGGAACTCTCAAAAGTCTGCTCCAGCACCACAGTTCGAAAGTTATCAATTCTTTGGTGCTTAGCCTTCTTTATGGTCCAGCTCTCACATCCATACATGACTACTGGAAAAACCATAGATTTGACTAGATGGACCTTTGTGAGCAGAGTGATGACTCCTTAAATAACGGCAATAACCCCCTAGCCTCACTGTGATCACTTTTCCAGGATGTGATAGTTTCTACTAGTGGCATCTGCCATTTGCAGAAGGTTGGTTTCATGAAGTAAGCCAGAAAGAAAAACACCAATACAGTATACTAACACATATATATGGAATTTAGAAAGATGGTAATGATGACCCTGTATGCGAGACAGCAAAAGAGACACAGATGTGTAGAGCAGACTTTCGGACTCTGAGGGAGAGGAAGAGGGTGGGATGATTTGGGAGAATGGCATTGAAATATGTATACTATCATGTAAGAAACGAATCGCCAGTCTATGTTTGATGCAGGATACAGGATGCTTGGGGCTGGTGCACAGGGAAGATCCAGAGAGTTGATATGGGGTGAGAGGTGGGAGGGGGGTTCATGTTTGGGAACTCATGTACACCCGTGGTGGATTCATGTCAATGTATGGCAAAACCAACACAGTATTGTAAAGTAAAATAAAGTAAAAATAAAAATTAAAGAATGTTATATAAATGGAAAAACAAAAACAAAAACCCTACAGGAAATTTTCTGCTAGGATATCCAGAAATGAATCCCCTCAATCCACTCTCACAGAACTTTCCAGATTCTTTTGACCATGCAATGTCTGAAATTTCACAGACTGACCAATGCAACATGCTGCCAGCTAATTTCTTGTCATCTTGATGTACTAATCTCACTTCTCACAGTTGCAGGATACGTGCCCAATCTCTTTATAAACACACATTCCCATAGAGAACATTCAGAGAGGACTAGTAAGGGGGACAACACAGCTTCCATTTGTTCTTCCATTAAGGAAACTCTGATTTTTTTTTTTTTTTGAGCTTTTTATTTTGTATTGGATTCTGTGTGTGCTCAGTTGCTTCAGCATGTCCAACTCTTTGTGACTCCATGGACTGCAGCCTACCAGGCTCTTTTGTCTGTAGGATTCTCCTGGCAAGAATACTGGAGTGGGTTGCCATGCTCCCCTCCAGGGGATTTTCCTGACCCAGAGATTGAACCCACATTTCCTGCATCTCCTGCTTTGCAGGCAGAATCTTTACTGCTGAGCCACTGGGGAAGCTCTGTATTGGAGTACAGCCAATTAACAGTACTGTGACAGTCTCAGGTGGAAAGCAAAGGAACTCAGCCATACATATACATATATCCATTCTCCCCAATACTCCCCTTCCATCCAGGCTGCCACATAACATTGAGTAGAATTCCCTGAGCTAAATAGCAGGTTCCTGTTGGGAAACCCTGGATATATTCTCTGCTGTTTTAGCTGAGCATCTCAGGGACGCATGCATCGTAGTTTTTCAACTGGCTTCTAACACAAAATTGTATCTTTCCATCTTCACTCCTGCCAAGAAGGCTTACCAGTCTTTACTTCCTTTTTTTTTCTCACTAAAAGTGCTCTCCTCTCTATTGCAAACCACATCATGTATCTTCTTTTCAAAACACTTCTCAAGAATAACCTCTATGAAGATTTTTCAGCCTTAATTCTCTGATTTCACATTGTTGCAGCTTCTCTCTTAGCACCTGTGAATAGGTCTGTCCAACTCTAATTGGCTAGATGTATATTTACTTGTGGCCATTTTTGGTTTATATTTTCATCCCCATCATCTATTAGGAACTCTCAAACACTAAGAAAAAGCCTACCTCAAGGCAGATCCTTCAGGTCAATTCAAGAGTCCTAAAATGTGAACAATTAGTTCAAGGTGTACAGGGTTAGTCTGCATATATCCTGCATAGGCAATATTATGCAGGCTTACATGTCTTTTATGACAATGAAGGGTGCCGTTAGCCCATAGGATTTCACTATTAGGCTGTCAGAAGAATGTAAGATTACTCTGAGAAATACTAAACTCTAATCCCTGCTGTCTCTGCACTTACTAGCTTTGTGATTTCAAGTCATATAATACTCTCAGACTAGAATCAGCTTTCTAATCTATAAAATATGCAAAAGAGCATTGCTCTGGAAACTTTTATTTTATTATTTATTTATTTATTTATTTATTTATTTGGTGCCGTGACTCGGATACGAACCGAGGTTGCTGCTCTGGAAACTTTTAAAGGAATGTTGACTTAGATGAGGCATATATGCACTTATTTAGGAAACTATAAAGAGAGATATAGTATTATTGTTATAACCACATATTAAAGAGATTTTTTAATTATTTTGGGATAAGTGATAAAATGCCACAATTAATATAACAGTCTTGAAAAGATGAGTATACTTTTGACAGTAGATGATAAATAATCTTAATTTAATATTGAGATGGGTAGTTCAGCAAGACTAGTTGAATTTGCCTGCTTAATCCCTTTTAATTAGTCTAGTGATAACAGAAATAAACCCTGCTATTTCCCCTAGAGCAGTGGTTCTTAGAGCAGGTCACTGGTCTTGCAACAACAATAGCATCTGGGAATAGTCTTAGAAATGCAAATTATGGGGCTTCATCCCAGACCAACTGAATCCGCATTCCAGCTGATGAATGCCAAACACTGAGAACCACTGTCTCAATCTGTAGGCTGTTAGTTCAGATACCACTAACTTGTCCAGTAAGCTTGGAGGCCACGCTGGGATAAGAAGACATTATGGGAGTCTGTATATGAACATCAACTAATTTTTTCTGATTTTCAATCAATGCAGATTTCTTGTGATATTATTATTTTCATGGAATATAAGCTAGGCAACAAAATGGGACTTTGTCAGCCTTGATAAGTCTGTTTTTTTTCTTTAAATAATAAATTCACATATATTATTTTTAAAAAGAGCATGGCCAGATCAGGAACCAGAGTTGAGGGTTCTAAAAATATGGCTTCTGAAGTTACAAGGGAAAAGTCTCTGACTTTAGGTGACTAAGGGCATGAGACCAAGTTTAGCCATCAGCTTTAGAGTAACACAATGCAGTGCTGAGATGATCCTGCTTGTAAAGTGAAACGGTTGTACTAAAACATTCTCTAAGAACTCGATCAGCTCTCCCCATTCTAAACTGGAGTCTTCTTCCTATTTTTCTTTCTCTTTCACTCACATTCTAAAAATTGGTTTCTTAGAAGAGAAGCCATGAAGGAAAGTCCTGAGAGAGAAACCCTGAGAAGTTTCATTTGCCATACCATGAAGTAATTGAAATAAAGTCATAAGAACTAATTAAAATTCAGCTGTGATATAAGTAAGGCCACCTAGGGAATACTTTTAAAGTAACTTCTTCACCTCCCCCATTAGAGATAACAGTTTTCATAATTTATATGATTACTCTCATATATGAGTTTATACCATATACTTGCACGTTCATAAATGATACACAACATTATCAACTGTTTTTTATTTTATATAAATGACAGCAGTTTGGCACTTATTTAAAACTCATTCATTTTAACTCCAGTACAGTGCACTGACTTAATACCCTTCAATTTATTTATCCTTAGTCTTATTAATGGATGTAAGTCTTATTAATGGATGTTTCTGAGTATTCTTAATTACAAACAGAACTGAATCAATACTCAAGTATTTCTCTCCATGAGCATATGTCCAGGAGCTCTTTAGAATAAGGCTGGTGGTAGAACTGCTATGTAGTATTACATTTCACAGCTTTGTCAATTTATATCTCACCAATAATCCAGGAGAGTTATCTTATTCCAGCACCCTCATTTGATAGAGTCTGTCTTAATTTAATCAATCTCATGTGTATGGAGTACTATATTTTCATTTGCCTGCTTCTGAGCCTTTACTCATTGAGATGGATCACCTTTTCATATTTCATTGTTATTAAGGTTTTCTTTTATGAGTTGCCATTCTAATTATTTGATGTTTTTGTTGACCTTTGCCTTGAATACTTTTCAAATATTAACTTTTTCCAGTCAAATATATCTACATATGTACATACATATATATATAAATGGTATAAAAATAAATACATCTTCCTAAAAAAATTCAGCTGTGAAAAGAATATGAAACAGTACCAAGTTTTAAGAATTACACAATCAATTATGTCTATCCCTTAAAAGGAGCCTGCATATAGGTGAGTGGGAATGCCTTGAGGACTTTTTGTATCATTATAAACTGGGATGAGGAACTGTCCCAAACAAGGTACAAATGTACACAAAGGTGTATAGCATGGAATCTTCAAATCTAGGACACTGAGACCCTGATGCTGGGAAAGGTTGAAGGCAGGAGGAGAAGGGGACAACAGAGGCTGAGATGGTTGGATGGCATCACCGACTCCGTGGACATGAGTTTGAGCAAGCTCTGGGAGTTGGGGATGGACAGGGAAGCCTGGCGTGTTTCAGTCCATAGGGTTGCAAAGAGTCAGACACGACTGAGCAATTGAACTGAACTGAACTGAAGGGGAGGGAGAATTTAAGCAAAAAGAAGGGCAGAGGTCAACACAATTGCTACAGACTGAGCGTGTTTCCTGTCAAGGCTCATCTTTGTCTTACTGAAGGAAAATCTCTTCTACAAGCTTCCTCTATCAAAAACATGCCCACAGCCACTGGAAAGCTTAGCGAAGGTGAAACTCACACTCCTCTGAGTACAGAACTGAATGCCTACCAAAACAAAACAAAACTCCAGTGCTCTTAGAGAAAAGATGACACAGATTCAATGTATTATTCAAGATAGCATGCTATTATACCATTATGGTTACAGAACATCAAATTATCAGACATGAAAAAAAAAGTATTCAGTGGGGGAGATAGTTAATTATACAGAGACAGCTGACCTCTGAATACTAGAATTTAGTATTTTACATTTCCACTTTCAAATGTCTTTAAATAAAGTTTTCCCTGAATCCCCATCCTGACTGAGACTCAGCAGCACATGTTTCCTTGCCATGGAGAGATCCACACAGCCAGCTTCTTCCTGACCACTGGAGCCCAGCTGGAACCAGAAGCCTACCTCTCTTTTTTCTTGGCACCAGAACTCAGAACTGACTGATTAGCCAGCTCTGCTGCTGATACAGAGCAATAATGAAGCTGATGATGAACAAAAGTCTACCTAACTAACTGCTAAGACCAGTCTCTGCATCTCCAACTGAGGATGGGCTGGCTGGGGTAGGTTGGGAGAAGATACTCAAGTACAGTCTCTCCCACTTGAAGCCTCTGCATTGCCTTCTCCGCCTATCCTGTGCCACGACTGGAACAAAGTTATGAGGTCCCAGAGAGTTGAGAAACCATTCGTGCACTTCTAAAAGGCAACCATTCCCCTGTGTTCAAGCTCAGTTGTGTCTGACTCTTTGTGACCCCATGGACTGTAACCCACCAGACTCCTTCTGTCCATGGGATTTCCCAAGCAAGAATACTTGAGTGGGGTGGCATTTCCTTCTCCATGGGGATCTTCCCAACCCAGAGATCAAACCCTATTCTCCTACATTGCCAGGTGGATTCTTTACCACTACACCACCTAGACTTCCACTTTTAAAGGGAGGCTGGACTAAAAGGATAAAAGGATATGTACAAGCAAGGGAGGTTTGTAGCCGGAAATCGACAACTCTCATCTTGCCACCACATGTCTTAACTGGACTTCTCTCCCTACTTCATTTCTACTCCACTCAAATTCTCTCCCAGTGCTTTTGTCTTTACGCACAAGGCTAAGTAAGTTTAAGAGAAATTCAATCTGCATGGTTTATGATTCATTTATACGCATAAAACACATCAGAATGGTGACAGAAGGGCTCCTGATGTGCACAACTTTCCTGAGCCTGCTTCCTCATTAGGAATGGAAAACTGTGCTGTGTTCATATTAAACCCATTCATCTTTTCACAGGTTAAAAGTTTCACTAAAAAGCTTGGCTCCCAAAAGGAAGGAGTAAGTTAAAAATTGATAACTCTGCTCCATAAATGGGGGAAAAGCACTGACCTCAGACCTCGGGTCTTTTGAGAATTCTCTAAGAAAAAGCTTAGAGATTTCCCTGCATTTGCTCACTGATATATACAACATATTCTGCCATTTAGTAGAGGCTTCAGCAGGTATTCATTTTTACAGGCAACTTGAGTCATCAGTGATAATTTTCCAACCTCAGAAGTCAAAATAAGAAAACTTTTACAGAGAGCTCTGCTTTCAAACAGCTTCCCTGGTGGCTCAGATGGTAAAGAATCTGCCTGCAATGTGGGAGACCCAGGTTCAATCCCTGAGTGGGGAAGATCCCCTGGAGAAGAGCATGGCAACCCACTCCAGCATTCTTGCCTGGAGAATTCCATGAACAGAGGAGCCTGGCGGACTACAATCCATGGGGTTGCAAAGAGTCGGACACAACTGAGCGACTAAGCACAATATCTGTTTTCAAACACATAAATGTACTGGAGCATGGAAACAGTGGTTTCCAGAAGAAAAAGAAATGTCTTCTTAACAGAAATAGATGCCTGTACTCACAGATCCAACACGAAAGGCTAGAGCACAACCTCTGTTTATATTGGGTTGGTCAAAATGCTCATTTGGGTTTTTCCCACATGATGTTACAGAAAAACTCAAATGTAATTTTTGGTCATTCCAATATATAGGTCCCAGCTTCCTCATGAACAAGCTTTGTGGGGTCTTTTCTATTCATTCTTATATTTATTAGATTATTCACATTTTCATTTGACAAATACTTATTTTACTACCCACTTGAAGCCAAGTGTTTGGAATATGGAAATGCAAATTTTTTTGAATTTCTTGGAAGGAAAGATGAAAGCAAATATAATAAGTTTTATAGTGGGCCTGTGGACAAAATGGGCTTCCCAGCTGGTATTAGTGGTAAAGAACCCACCTGTAAATGCAGGTGACATATGAGAGGTGGGTTCAATTCCTGGGTCAAGAAGATCCCCTAGAGGAAGGAATGGCAACCCATTCCAGTATTCTTGCCTAGAGAATCTCATGCACAGAGAAGCCTGGCAGGCTTTAGTCCATAGGGTTGCAAAGAGTTAGAAATGACTGAGGCTACTCAGCATGCATGAACAAAACACAGAGGGAATATAAAGAAAACTGAATATTTAATTCTTGCTGGGAAGGACAGAAAGGTTTAGAGAAGACACAGCTAGACAGATAGAACAATTCAAGGAAAGGGAGGTCTGCTGCTGCTGCTAAGTCACTTCAGTCGTGTCCGACTCTGTGCAACCCCATAGATGGCAGCCCACAAGGCTCCCCCATCCCTGGGATTCTCTAGGCTTAGTCAGAGGGAATGTCAGTGCAAAGGCACTGAGGTAGAAAAGAAAAAGCATATTCCCCAAACTAAAGGGAGTTCAGTATTGATGAAGCAAAAATATTAAGTGAAATCTGAGAATGAGTCAGGGGACAGATAATGAAGGGTTCTGTATGCCATGCAAAGAACTTTAGATTGTATTTTGTGGGACAGTTGTTCTTAACTGGGTATATCCTAGAGATTCTATTCCAAACACATGCCCTGACTCAAGCGATTCCATTTTTATAGGTCTTGAGTGAAGCCTTTCATGTACCTTTTCTTTTTTTTAAATATAAATTTATTTATTTTAATTGGAGGTTAATTATTTTACAATATTGTATTGGTTTTGCCATATATCAACATGAATCCACCACAGGTATACATGTGTTCTCCATCCTGAACCCCCCTCCCACCTCCCCTCCCCATACCATCCCTCTGGGTAGTCCCAGTGCACCAGCCCCAAGCATCCAGTATCATGCATTGAACCTGGACTGGTGATTCATTTCATATATGATATTATACATGTTTCAATGCCATTCTCCCAACTCATCCCACCCTCTCCCTCTCTCACAGAGTGCGAAAGCCTATTCTATACATCTGTGTCTCTTTTGCTGTCTCACATATAGGGTTATCATTACCATCTTTCTAAATTCCATATATATGCGTTAGTATACTGTATTGGTGTTTTTCTTTCTGGCTTACTTCACTCTGTATAATAGGCTCCAGTTTCATCCACTTCATTAGAACTGATTCAAATGAATTCTTTTTAATGGCTGAGTAATACTCCATTGTGTGTATGTACCACAGCTTTCTTATCCATTCATCTGCTGATGGACATCTAGGTTGTTTCCACGTCCTGGCTATTATAAACAGTGCTGCAATGAACATTGGGGTCATGTACATTTTCTTAACCATTCACAAATCATGCTGCATGTCCCTGGTCTAGGTTTTAGGAATCACTAAAAGGACTGTAGGCATGGGAAAGCCATTGTGCTTGAGGGTTGGTAAGTCTCTCTGTGGGGAATGTGGTGGAAATTTTGCAAGTGATAAAAAGACATACAAGGCAAAGAATCGTTTGAGAGGAAATGCAAACTTTCAGGCAAGAATGCTGTGTTAGAATGTGGCAGGCAGCAAGGCAAGTGCATCTGAAAGAAATGATGGGAATCAGATCAGTAGGAATTGATGACCTAAAATGACATTTGCTCTCTTCTTTATGCCTTGGTGACACCATTCTCCAAGAAGGGAGACATGAGGTGGAAGAGAGGAGGATGAGGAAGTGAATTCAAGTTTTCATCTGTTTAGTTGACTGGGTTCAGGATATAAATTATATAGGAGACTGAGAAGGTATTAATTTAATATTCCCTGGCACTTTCCCATCTGTTTGCCATACTGGTGATTTGGGAGTGGTTTTATTTGAGTTGGCTAACACAGCACTTATTAAGGTTTCACAATTCCAAACACCATGGGCAAGTTGCAATTCTCACAATTTATGTCAAGTAAATGTCATATAGAATCACCCTACCTTCCTGTAAAGGTTGGGAGGACACTAAGTAGGCAACCTCAGAGAATGTCCCCCACCTTCCAATCTTCTCTCTTCCTCTGCTGGAAAATCTGGGTACCGTGGTCTATGTTCAGCTTCTTTATTCATCCAAACAAGCTTAAGAGCTTATTGGATTAAAAAAAAAAGTGGCTGAGTTATGTAATATTCAAGTAAGAGAAATTATTCTTGGGATAGAATCAGGTTTGCAGTCATCTCATCCCAACTCAGACAAAAATTACTTTTCACAGCTTCACATTCCTTCTTTCCTCCTTCTACTTTTCCTGGCTCCCTTCCAAGAGTCAGTGCTCTGGAGATCTGTTCTGCAGCTCCACTATAGGGTGTTGACATACTTTCCTATACAAGTGAAGAACTTAGCTTGCCAAAATCCTGTGTTTGTTTTTCCTGAATTACTGAAAAGATCTACATATTTGATTGTGTTTTTTGTTACAATTTTGTGTGCAGGAGTAGATGCATTAAAAGATTTTTCTACCACTATCTTCTGTGGAAAGTTCAGTCCACTAAAATATATATGATTAGAGTGCAATGTCTGATATATCTCATAGAAACCTATTTATCTTCTGCATGTTTGAAAGTACAGTGTCAATGCAGTTTACTTTTCAATATATATAGATCTATCTATATTAACATATATTTATATCTATAGATATATAATATATATATATATATATATACATATCTATATCATAGATAGATAGATAGATAGATCTGTATCTAAGAAGTGAAGTGAAAGTTGCTCAGTCGTGTCCGACTCTTTATGACCCCATGGACTATATGATCCATGGAATTCTCCAGGCCAGAATACTGGAGTGGGTAGCCTTTCCCTTCTCCAGGAAATCTTCACAACCTAGGGATTGAACCCAGGTCTCCCTCATTGCAGGCAGATTCTTTACCAGCTGAGCCACATATTAAAAGATAGACTGCATTGACCCTGTACTTTCAAACAAATATATATATATATTCAGTGTCAAATATATATATATATATATATATATATATATATATATATATATATAGTAGTGTCATTGATTTTGGAGTAGTTTTATTTGAATTGGCTAAATAGCACTTGTTGAGATTTCATAATTCCACACACCATGGGCAAGTTGCAATTCTAACAAGTTATGTCAACTGTACACATGTGTATATTAAAATATGCAAATTAAAACATTATATGTAGTACTTAGGTATTTGCATGCATGCTAAGTTGCTTTAGTCATGTATGACTCTTTGAGACCCTATGGACTGTAGCCTGCCAGGCTCCTCTGTCCATGGGATTCCGCAGGCAAGAATATTAGAGTGGGCTGCCATGCCCTTCTCTAGGGGAACTTCCGAACCCAGGGATCAAACCCACATTTCCTGCATCTCCTAAATTGCAGGTGGATTCTTTACCCACTGAGCCACCTGGGAAGCCCAAGTATATATGTATATATACAAACACACATATATTTACATATATATTTTTTTATTGGTGGTTATTTTGAATGGTACTTCCTGCTATCAAACATTATCCCTCACTTCTTTTTCTAACTTCCTCTTCTCATTTACAGCAAAATGTAAAGTGTGACTGTCCTGGAGAGATTAAGATGGGCCTCTTTACCTGCTATCATACCTATTTTCCAAATAATACATTATGAATTTTTCATTATATGTGTTGCCACAATATGTTGACAGTATGGCCTTAACATCTGAATTAGGTGAAACATCAGATTAGGGTCAGACTTCCTCAATTAAATAACATGCTGTTTCTCTAGGCAATTTGCTTTGGAAGTGAAAGTTGAATTTTGAGGCACTTCTCCCTGGGTGTCAGTATAACAGGCGGATTTTGAAGGCTCAACATTCTTCAACTTTTTGCACTCAACAGTGAACTGGGAACATGGTCACTGAGTTAGAAGCTGCAATCACCAAGCTTTCCAGAGCAAATCCTGTCACTTGTTGATGAAATGGCTGCTAAGAAAACCCCAGGAAAGGCATGATACAAATGGCAATGCTAGAAATTCTAACACAATGTAAAATTTAGATGCATCCAATCCAAGAGTGTACCTTGGCTCAGACCATGACATCTCTCTCCTTGTTTTTTCAGACTCCTAACTGATGGTCTTAACTTTGGTCTTCCCTTCTCCCTTCTCTTCTCCAAAACCAGAGGCATAGCAATCCTTCTGCGGTGAATATCCAACACTTGAGTTTACAAGCTTAAAACCCTATGTTGTTCTCTGGGTCAACTTCCAGTTCTTTACTGTGGATTGGATCCCAAGGCCCATCATGAAGGACTGTTTTCGCTATGCATGCGCATGTACTCAGTCATGTCCACCTCTTTGTGGCCCCATGGACTGTAGGCCACCAGGCTCTTCCATCCATGGGATTCTCCAGTCAAGAATACTAAAGTGGGTTGCCATTTCCTACTCCAGGGGATCTTCGCAATCCAGGGATCAAACCCACGTCTATTATTGTCTCCTGCATTGGCAGGTGGGTTCTTTACCACTAGCGCCATCTTGGAAGCCCTGTTTTCCCTATATCTATAAGTGCTGGAGAAGGCAATGGCACCCCACTCCAGTACTCTTGCCTGGAAAATCCCATGGACGGAGGAGCCTGGTGGGCTATAGTCCATGGGGTTGCGAAGAGTCAGACATGGCTGAGCAACTTCACTTTAACTTTTCACTTTCATGCACTGGAGAAGGAAATGGCAACCCACTCCAGTGTTCTTGCCTGGAGAATCCCCGGGACGGCGGAGCCTGGTGGGCTCCCGTCTATGGGCCTGCACAGAGTTGGACACGACTGACGGACTTCGCAGCGTAAGTATTATTTCCTGAGGCTCTTATTTCTGAAATGCAGACAAAACACGATATGCAAAATCCCATGCTCTTTGCAAGGACAATCTCTTCTTTTCTCATTCTAGTTAACTCTCATTCATCTTTTGATCTCAGATTAGAGGTTATTTCTTCTAGGAAAAAGCCTTTAATCGCTTCTAGGTGTTGCTATTCTAACCTGTACTTGTCTGTATTTAGTTAGCACTTTACAAGTGCACTATAATTGTCTATCAACTTTCCTGCTCTTTCGTTTTCTCCATCAGCTCCACCATTTTCTCCATCAGAGCTTCCCCTGTTTTCCTAGAGGCCCCTGTGGCTTCCTCCCTGCCTGCACATAGTAGGTTCTCAGTTACCAGCTGTAGCATAGATGAATAAATGGAATAAAACTGAACACTATTTCTGTTTTGTTGTAATGGTCTTTAACTTGATGACAGAGAAATTACAAACTACAAATCTGCTGAAAGTCTATGACCAAAGGATTAGGGTATGCCAATCAAAACACTGAAGAGAAAATGGGCCAAGCACTTTAGTAAGACACTCATTATACTCTGAATCCTGTGATTTTTTTTTTTTATCAGTCTATCAAGAGTACTGGGGCTTCCCTGATGGCTCAGTGGTAATGAATCTGCCTGTCAATGCAGGAGATGTGGGTTCAATTCCTGGGTTGGGAAGATCCCCTGAAGAAGGAAATGGCAACCCACTTCTGTATACTTGCCTGGGAAATCACATGGACAGAGGAGTCTGGAGGCTACAGCCCGCAGGGTCACAAAAGAGTAGGACATGATTTAGAAACTAAAAAAAAATTACAAAAAATCAAGAGTACTATAAAGAAGGCACCTCAAGATATTGTGTCAGTTCAGTTCAGTTCAGTCGCTCAGTTGTGTCCGACTCTTTGCGACCCATGAATCGCAGCACACCAGGGCTCCCTGTCCATCACCAACTCCCAGAGTTCACTCAGACTCACGTCCATCAAGTCAGTGATGCCATCCAGCCATCTCATCCTCTGTCGTCCCCTCCTCCTGCCCCCAATCCCTCCCAGCATCAGAGTCTTTTCCAATGAGTCAACCTTTCACATGAGGTGGCCAAAGTAGTGGAGTTTCAGCTTCAGCATCATTCCTTCCAAAGAAATCCCAGGGCTGATCTCCTTCAGAATGGACTGGTTGGACCTCCTGGCAGTCCAAGGGACTCTCAAGAGTCTTCTCCAACACCACAGTTCAAAAGCATCAATTCTTCGGCCCTCAGCCTTCTTCACAGTCCAACTCTCACATCCATACATGACCACAGGAAAAACCATAGCCTTGACTAGACAGACCTTAGTCGGCAAAGTAATGTCTCTGCTTTTGAATATACTATCTAGGTTGGTCATAACTTTTCTTCCAAGGAGTAAGCATCTTTTAATTTCATGGCTGCAGTCACCATCTGCAGTGATTTTGGAGCCCCCCAAAATAAAGTCTGCACTGTTTCCACTGTTTCCCCATCTATTTCCCATGGAGTGATGGGACCAGATGCCATGATCTTTGTTTTCTGAATGCTGAGCTTTAGGCCAACTTTTTCACTCTCCTCTTTCACTTTCATCAAGAGGCTTTTGAGTTCCTCTTCACTTTCTGCCATAAGGGTGCTGTCATCTGCATATCTGAGGTTCTTGATATTTCTCCCAACAATCTTGATTCCAGCTTGTGTTTCTTTCAGTTCAGTGCTCCTCATGATGTACTCTGCATAGAAGTTAAATAAGCAGGGTGACAATATACAGCATTCACGTACTCCTTTTCCTATTTGGAACCAGTCTGTTGTTCCATGTCCAGTTCTAACTGCTGCTTCCTCACCTGCATACAGGTTTTTTTAAAAGGCAGGCCAGGTGGTCTGGTAGTCCCATCTCTTTCAGAATTTTCCACAGTTTATTGTGATCCACACAGTCAAAGGCTTTGGCGTAGTCAATAAAGCAGAAATAATGTTTTTCTGGAACTCTCTTGCTTTTTCCATGATTCAGCGGATGTTGGCAATTTGATCTCTGGTTCCTTTGCCTTTTCTAAAACCAGCTTGAACATATGGAAGTTCAAGGTTCATGTATTGCTGAAGCCTGGCCTGGAGAATTTTGAGCATTACTTTACTAGCGTGTGAGATGAGTGTAATTGTGCGGTAGTTTGAACATTCTTTGGCATTGCCTTTCTTTGGAATTGGAATGAAAACAGACCTTTTCCAGTCCTGTGGCCACTGCTGAGTTTTCCAGATTTGCTGGCATATTGAGTGCAGCACTTTCACAGCATCATCTTTCAGGATTTGAAATAGCTCAACTGGAATTCCATCACCTCCACTAGCTTTGTTCATAGTGATGCTTTCTAAGGCCCACTTGACTTCACATTGAGGGATGCCTGGCTCTAGATTAGTGTTCATACCATCATGATTATCTGGGTTGTAAAGATCTTTTTTGTACAGTTCTTCTGTGTATTCTTGCCACCTCTTCTTAATATCTTCTGCTTCTGTTAGGTCCAGACCATTTCTGTCCTTTATCAAGCCCATCTTTGTACGAAATGTTCCCTTGGTATCTCTAATCTTCTTGAAGAGATCTCTAGTCTTTCCCATTCTGTTCTTTTCCTCTATTTCTTTGCAGTGATCGCTGAAGAAGGTTTTCTTATCTCTTCTTGCTATTCTGTGGAACTCTGCATTCAGATGCTTATATCTTTCCTTTTCTCCTTTGTTTTTCGCCTCTCTTCTTTTCACAGCTATTAACTAGCATCTAAATAAGCCTTCAGATGCCTACAATTTTCACACTTAACAGATCTTTAGAATATTTCACTCAACCACTTAAGGAAGCCTTTGTATTTGTTTATTTAGTACAAATGCTTTCTACAAATGCTTCTAGATGCTACCAAACTCTTTAACTTCAATTTAGGTGTTTCCCTATTCTTTGTTTCTTGAAATAGATGTGGGGGAAAAAAGCAGTAGCTAAAAAACTGTAAACCCCAAGAGAATCAGACAACAAACCAATAAGAGATTTAAGAAATTCTCTTCTACCTTTCTGGTCAATTGCTTTTCATCTTTCATGGTAACATTTGATTCTTTAGGACACTGAATACAGAAAAACACAAATATTAACTTACTCGTATAGAATTCAGTAATATAATTTATGGGTCTTAGGAGAAGAGCATAGAATGAATGACAACATTAAACAGGACCTACACATGTGATAAATTAAATTGAGCTTTTTGTGTAACTTGTAGTTTCTGAAAGCTTACAAGATTAGAGAAAGTAAAGAAAGACCTGTGATGATCTGATTAGCAAGCTATAATAGATCAAGCCTGTAGGCTATTTCCTTTTGACCACCAAAGAAAAAGTTAAACCAGGATAGTTTGGAAATGGAGTTGCCCTGCTCCTTCCCTGGTACTTTAGAAAGATTCACTCCTCAATTACTTAATTGTAGTTAACTGTACTACTTTTCTTCCTTGCCAATTATGAACCAGTCACAATCTGTATTTTATACTTCTGACACTACCTATTCATTACATTTAATTTCAGGAAGATGCCCCTACACATCAATTTTGCTACAAAATGTATTTACAGCAAGATCCATGCAGTGTTCCTAATGACTTTTCTAGGTTTGTAACATGTATCAGTCATCCTTGTAATACTCCTGATCAAATGTCTGGATTTAAGTATGTTAGTAAGAAAATGGAAGCCACATGCATCAAGGTATTTGTCTATGACTTTCTATTTCTGAAGTCTTAATAAAGGTGGTATAAGATGAATTGAAACTCCAGCACTTAGGCCACCTCATGTGAAGAGTTGACTCATTGGAAAAGACTCTGATGCTGGGAGGGATTGGGGGCAGGAGGAGAAGGGGATGACAGAGCATGAGATGGCTGGATGGCATCACCGACTCTATGGACGTGAGTCTGAGTGAACTCTGGGAATTGGTGATGGACCGGGAGGCCTGGCGTGCTGCTATTCATGGGGTTGCAAAGAGTTGGACACGACTGAGTGACTGAACTGAACTGAACTGAAGATGAATTGAAACTCTCAAAATACCAAATGGACTAGAAATTGAAACTCTAAAAATAACAGAGAAAATTTTGCCTAACAATAGCTTTCTAAAGAATCCCCAGGTACAGATTCTCTTTTAAATTAATTCAGCCAAGCCCCCTCCCCTTGCTGTGTTTCTGACCATTTCATTCCTTGCCATCCTGGACATCTGAGTTATAAAACCAGTAGTTGTGAATGAATGATCTGGCTGCTTTGTTATATTTACATGGAAGGTGCATTTTAAAGCTACTTTAACAGATTATTTGAAAAGAACAATTGACATTTTGGAAACAAAAAAAATGAGAAATATTGAGCAACACTAACTAAAGTGTGAGAGTTAATTCAATCACTAGCATCTACATTTTCCCTGCTTTGTGGCTGGTGGGTAGGTCTAAGGTATTTACTGATTGACTTCCTTCTCTAGAGAAAAATAATGCACATAAGGAGAGAGTGAGACAGGGAGTCACAACTAAGTTAATTATAACATTAAATTTTAGGTAATCTACTACAAAGTTAAAAGCCTTTAAAATCTTAGGCTAAGCAGATTTCATTTTTTCCACATAACCCACCAAGGTTGACTGAGAAGTAATAAGGCCAATTTCCCCTAGCAACAAGTCAGGCTGCCCTTGTAGCTGCTTGTGCAGCTGCCAAGCATTCTGAACTTTAAGGAAAAAGGAAGCTATTTTGAAGAACTAACAGGTGAAAAGAAACCAATTATTTTGAGGGATGGCCTCAAAAGAATATCTTCTAAGCTATCAGAAATGCTGTTTAGAGAACTGAGTGGTACTAGGGATCCAAAACAAGGGAAAAAATGTAAATAGCAAAGATCCCTATATAATCTCTCTTTTTATAAAGTCCTTCTGTCATGAAGATTTCCTTTTCATAAAAATCAGAATGAGTAAGAGGATAAACGAACTATAACATATTAGGAAACATATTAATAACCTTGGTGTACTTTAGCTATAAAAATGTTTATCAAAATGAGACAGAATTCTGCAACATGTCTAATATGTAATATATTATATCTGGCATATCGTTTCAAATAATGTAATAGAATTGGCAGGGAGACAATTAACATGGCCACTCTATACGTCTGAAATACTCGAACTTATGTCCCTCCTTGTCTCAAACACAGGCATAGTTTGAGATACTACCGCTATTCTATAGGAATTTAATTTAAAAAAAAAACCATTTAAAATCAGATAAACTTCTTCATTTTTATTTTATGACATTGTAATGTTTGAAATCAGCCTTTTGAAAATCTAAGAGGCAGAATTCCTGGTTTGACTTCCCCAAACCACTCCATTAGCAGCCTCCTCGTTCTGTTACTGGCAACTCCATCCATTCAGTTGTTCCGGCCAAAAACTTAAGTCCGAAGTTTCATTTCTCAATGTCAACATCATTGACACTTGGGGCTGGAACGTTCTCCTTTGGAGAGAGCTGTTCTGTGCATCATGGGATGTTTAGTAGTATCTCTGGCCTCTGTCTGCTTGGCACATAGCATCTTCTCCAGCTAGGATACCCAACATGTGACCAGACATTGCCCAGTGTTCTATCCCCAGCTGAAAACCACTGCCTGAGCGTCATGATTGACATGGTGTCACTCACACCCCATATAAATCTCCTAGCAAATCCTATTGGCTCTGCTTCAAAACATGCTGAAAATACAAGGACTCCTCACACCTCCACTGCTTCTGCCTTGATCCAAGCTGTCATCATCCAAATCCTAGATGACTCCAAAGGCCTCCTAGCCTATCTCTTTGCTTCCACCCTTGGCCACTTTTATTCCCAACACACCAGTCAGGCAGATACTATTAAACTATTATAAACTTCTCTACATGAAATCTTCCAATAATTTCCCTCTTACAAAAAGTAAAGCCAAAGTTCTTAAAATGGCTTTTCTGATGTTATCTCATTCTGCTCCAATCACACTGGCCTCTTTGCTCTTTCTAGCACATTTCAGGCAGGATGCTGCTCTGGGTACCCGCTGAATCCTCTGTCTGGCAGGCTTATTCCCTCAAGTCTTTGCTTAAATGTCACCCTCCCTGCTCAGTGAAGCCATCCCTGACAACTAGATTTGAAAGGGCACTTCTCTCTACCCCAACTCTCTGTCCCTTTCCTTGCTGTTTTTCTCCAAAGTACTTACCAGCTTACTGTATCATACATTTATTAATATTGTTCATTATCTGGTTCTTCTCACTAGGTTGTATGTTCTACGATGATAACATTTTCTACTTAAAAAAATTTTTTTTAATTTTACTAATTTATCTTCAGGGCCAAAAATAGTTCCTGGCACATTATTAAAAGGCTCTGAATCAAAATGAATGGAATGAATGGTCTCTGAAGGATTACTACTAGATACTCTCAAAGGGACTTTTTAGGATTTTCAAACCATTTATTTATATTTGGTTATTCAGTTTAGAGAATGAAAATGTAAATATTTTATTTGTGATAGTTTCACATTTTTGAAACTATTCTGAAGTTTCAGAACAACTTTTCTTATGGTGCCCTTGAATTTGAAGAGCAAGGTGATACAAATTTTTGCCCTTGATGCTTATAGAACTTCAAGGAAATATTTTTAGATTTTCTTATGCTTATTAGTTAAAACTAAACAAATCTTTAGCAAAACTGATTTAGTCAAATTGAATCATAATATTTTTTAACACAACCTAGAGCCACAAATTTCTTCAGTGCTTCATTCAACCTATATCAATTTTTAAATCTCAACTATGCATAAAAGTATAAAGCTTGATTTTACCAAATAATTCATCTTACAGTGAAAGAAAATTTACTCAATATCTTGTAATAGCCTATAATGCAAAATAATCTGAAAAAGAATATATATATGTATACACACACATACACATATAAATATATATGTATAACTGAATAATTTTCCAATACACTTGAAACTAATACAACATTGTAAATTGATTATACTTCAATAAAAAAAAAAGAAAGAAAGAAAGAAACTCAACTCCATTTTCAACTAGGAAGTTTTTTCCCTTGCTTTGTCTGGATGACCTCAGCTCATAGCAATGCTACTGTCTACCTTGGGACCATTCTCTGTTAATTCTTTTTATAAATCAAAATAACCACTCAGAAAATATCCTCAATTGCTTGAATGTTGAAAACACACGGGAACAGCTTAATTTTTCAGGTGGTTTGTTTATGAGGGCCTGTATTTACTTTTGATTGCTTTTACTCTTAATTTTCTTTTGTGAGTATCACATATGAGAGGCTGAACGGCTTGAATTTCTCTGCTTACCTCCCTGGCGGGGTGAGCCTGCCTTTCCCATGTGTCTTTGCCAACATCATACTCACAGGGCCAGTTAAAAGGAGCTCTAAGACTTGGCCAACCATAGAGGAAACAAATGGCTTCAAAGATTCCCATGGCCCACATTTGCGACTAATCTGTGTGAGAACATGCCAACATTGCTATGAAGATGGTCCTGGGAAAATGAACGTAAATGTTATGATGCTGAACCAAATTCAGAATCAAATTTAGTCTCATGTAATGGAATACTTAAAAATTCAGAAAACCAATGCAAAGCAAGTATTTTTTGAGTGCTTATTATATGGTCAATTCTGTACACAGTACCATTTCATTGCAATAACTTGGGGTTCAAATAATGTTTATCAAAATATTTCTATTTGGTCCAGCAAACAGCAGGTTGATAATAGTAGTTCTTTTCATTGGTTTTCATGGCAAGAAAACCAATGAGTACTGAACTTTGTCTCAGAGTCTCAGATAAGGAATTCCACAGAATGATCAATTACATATTCCTTCAAATTTAATAATCTTGCTTTGTTTACTGATAAAAAGGGGATAGTAGATCCAAGAGTCCCAATATTGGGAGCTTGATTTTTTTTTATTATTTAAAATATACTTTATAGACATTTATACAAGAGCAGTGTAAAGGGAAAAAAAATGTTCCTTCTATTGTCAGGGGCAAAAAGAAATTCTTGACAAATTGGTCAGTGAGAATGTGATTATAAATGAAGAATAATTAGAGCTGTGCCATTGGTAAAACTTGCATTTTGTAGTCATTAGCTACCCCTGAAGTATTTGTACTTTGCCAATCAAATGAGAATATTTTTTCCTTGTGTAAGTGCCTAGAGGATAAAGTCATTAATTTCTCTAATACCCCATCCCTGTGGGAGAGCAGGCAAGCATGAAGTGTTTTAAAGATTCCTGTTTTGACTGCTTTACCTCCCAGATTACATTATTTCAGTTTATTTTTTAAGACCCAATTTTATTTATTTTTTTATTTTAACTTTTGGCTGCATTTGGCATGTGGGGTCTTAGTTCCTCAACCAGGGATCGAACCTGTGTCCCCTGCATTAGAAGGTGAGGTCCTAACCACTGGATCACCAGTGAAGTGCCCCAGATTTTTTAGATACCAGTGGAAACTTTCATCACTGGCTAGATATTAAAGATTCATTGCTAATTTCAGTACACAAGTTCTGAGAAGGAAGGGTTAAAAGAGAAGAAGGTATTTCTCCTTTCCTTGCAGAATTCCGTCTTACACTTTACGGAACTCTAAAGGAAGAACAAAAGTAGGCCATTCAGAATGCATTACCTTTTCTCCAAAGGTTTTAGTGTGCCTGACAGCACTTCATTAAAACCCAATCATGAGTAGGTTCCAAGAAATTATTTTTCCAATTATACAGCTTACATAAATTGAGGCTTGGAAAGATGGAGAAATTTAGCCATATCCTCCCCCACTCTCCAAAAATCAGAACGTTAAGGAGGAAACAAAATCCAGCAATACTTACATCAAAAAAATGAGGATAAAATAAAAACAAGACAAAAATTCTTTTTTTGTTTTATTCAATAGAAAAGTGTTTCAAAATATCATTGAAATGTGAGATCTGTATTACTTACATCCTTATTTTGACCTTATTTTACACTATTCTAAGAAAATTAGAGATACCAAGGGAATATTTCATGCAAAGATGGGCTCAGTAAAGGACAGAAATGGTATGGACCTAAAAGAAGTAGAAGATATTAAGAAGAGGTGGCGAGAATACATAGAAGAACTGTACAAAAAAGAGCTTCATGAGCCAGATAATCACGATGGTGTGATTACTCACTTAGAGCAGAAATCCTGCAATGTGAAGTCAAGTGGGCCTTAGAAAGCATCATTACGAACAAAGCTAGTGGAGGTGATAGAATTCCAGTTAAGCTATCTCAAATCCTAAAAGATGATGCTCTTAAATTGCTGCACTCAATATGTCAGCAAATTTGGAAAACTGAGCAGAGGCCACAGGACTGGAAAAGGTCAGATTTCATTCCAATCCCAGAGGAAGGCAATGACAAAGAATGCTCAAACTACCACACAATTGCACTCATCTCACACACTAGTAAAGTAATGCTCAAAATTCTCCAAGCCAGTCTGAACTTCCAGATGTTCAAGCTGGTTTTAGAAAAGGCAGAAGAACCAGAGATCAAATTGCCAACATCTGCTGGATCATGGAAAAAGCAAGAGAGTTCCAGAAAAACATCTATTTCTGCTTTATTGACTATGCCAAAACCTTCGACTGTGTGGATCACAACAAATTGGAAAATTCTGAAAGAGAAGGGACTACCAGACTGCCTGACCTGCCTCTTGAGAAGTCTGTATGCAGGTCAGAAAGCAACAGTTAGAACTGGACATGGAACAACAGACTGGTTCCAAATAGGAAAAGGAGTACGTGAAGGCTGTATATTGTCACCCTGCTTATTTAACTTCTATGCAGAGTACATCATGAGAAACGCTGGGCTGGAAGAAGCACAAACTGGAATCAAGGTTGCCAGGAGAAATATCAATAACCTCAGATATGCAGATGACACCACCCTTATGGCAGAAAGTGAAGAAGAACTAAAGAGACTCTTTATGAAAGTGAAAGAGGAGAGTGAAAAGTTTGGCTTAAAGCTCAACATTCAGAAAATGAAGATCATGGCATCTGGTCCTGTAACTTCTTGCTAAATAGCTTTGACAGACTTTATTCTGGGGGCTCCAAAATCACTGCAGATGGTGAGTGCAGCCATGAAATTAAAAGATGCTTACTCCTAGGAGGAAAAGTTATGACCAACCTAGATAGCATATTCAAAAGCAGAGACATTATTTTGCCAACAAAGGTCTGTCTAGTCAAGGCTATGGTTTTTCCAGTAGTCATGCACGGATGTGAGAGTTGGACTATAAAGAAAGTTGAGCACTGAAGAATTGATGCTTTTGAACTGTGGTGTTGGAGAAGACTGTTGAGAGTCCCTTGGACTGCAAGGAGATCCAACCAGTCCATCCTTAAGATCAGCCCTGGGTGTTCATTGGAAGGACTGATGTTGAAGCTGAAACTCCAATACTTTGGCCACATGTTGCGAAGAACTGATTCATTTGAAAAGACCCTGAGGGGAAAGATTGAAGGCAGGAGGAGAAGGGGATGACAGAAGATGAAATGGTTGGATGGCATCACTGACTTGATGGAGATGAGTTTGGGTAAATTCTGGGTGTTGGTGATGGACAGGTTGGCCTGGCATGCTGCAGTCCATGGGGTCACAAACAGTCAGACATGACTGAGGGACTGAACTGAACTGAACATATATTGTTGTAAACTTTTTCATCAACCTATATTCTGGTCAAGAATAAGTCTAAATGAACTATGAAAGGAGCAAGGTTTAGTCAATACTAGCACTATTAGGCCACTTCTGTGAAACTCACATGACAGCTGTGTTTAAACATGGCCACAGGCCATGA
Organism: Ovis aries; assembly: GCF_016772045.2. Taxonomy (NCBI): domain Eukaryota; kingdom Metazoa; phylum Chordata; class Mammalia; order Artiodactyla; family Bovidae; genus Ovis; species Ovis aries. The sequence continues at coordinate 101,160,313 of NC_056059.1, read as the reverse complement.
TTATGATGCCTGCATTTTTAAAAAGCTGATTACTTAAAATTAAGATTAGTAAATCATTCATATGAGATAAACTAATTGATTCTAAAATACTGTACATCTTTCTGCTGTTATACATGATACAGTATTTTTATGCTTAAACATTTTAGGCTAAAGGAAAAATCCTCACTTTCTTATAGTGTCATTAAATTTTTAACTATAATTTCAAATTCAGTGGTTGCACAGATTGTTTCTCGTTCTCGTCTTAGACAGTACTTTGAAACACATTTCAGAATTGCCTCTGAAGAATAAGAATATTAAGTGGTCTTATGTTTATGATTACCATCTTTTCTTAGTAATAGTAAATAATTCACAAACATATTTTGAGCTGAGAATATAGGATTATAAGTGTCCGTGCAAGATGCAATAGCTGTAGGCAAATTCTAAAACAGCAGGGGGGAGGGGGCGCATAAAAAAGAAAAATAAATAAATAAATAAAACTGCAGTGTGCAATTTGAATTTATCCAGCAGTCAAGGAAATAGCATATTTCTTCTATTGGGAAACAACCCAGTAAAAGGAGACTTCTCATCAGCTACTGAGTGAAATTGTTTTATTTTATTCTGATAAAAATTTCGAATATTTTCTTCAAGTGTACAGTACACTTATTCTTTCAAGGCACCGTCTAATGAAACTTCATTTTAAAGCTTCGATATCTATGATCAATAGTTATGCATAAAAATTTCCTCTGGCAGTTATTAGACTGAATAAGTTATTAAAATGAATATGAATTAAAATTTTCTATTCAGCTCACTTGATATGAAAGTCATTTTGCAGGAGTATGTCTCTAAAGGACGTTACTCAATAACAATACTGAAATAATACAACTGTGTAATAAACCTGGTAAAAAGTCCACAAGAGTATTCATGGAAAACAGTTACCTAATTGTGAGGCTATTTTCACCCTACCACCTTTGAACATAGACAGTTCTCACAATCGAACCACAAGTAAACCTAGACAGAATACTGTGTTCTAGCAAAGAACATTCACATCTCCATTTAGGCTTAAAAACATTCACCAAAAAGGTTATATTCTATTAATGAAAAGTATCTAAAATACAAGAAATATTTTTAAAATAACCATTTTTAATTGAGCAATAAATCCTTTTGAGCAAGTAAATGAGAGAAGGAAAATTAAAACAGAGCACCTTATAAATCTACAGGTATTTTCCTATATATTCAATTTATTATCAACTCTGTATGAATTATAATATAGGCAAATTTTTCTTATATTCAAAACTTTGCCTTCTGGTCTTAAGTTACTAATTCTAAGCTAATATACAAAGTACACATGTACACATACATGTGTTTATGTAATGTTATATCAACTGTCATGACTAACAATTTATATAACATTGCCATGCATGACATGTCATGACATTGTCAATTCATGACAATTGTCATAAATCTGACAAAATATATTTTTTAAAGTGTCAATAGCTAGATTTGAATCTATGACCAAGTTCATCCCAATCCTGCTCTTGTTCTGTAGAATATAGATTTCCATAAGCTACATAAAGAGCCTCAGAGTTTTCATTTGCAAAATGCAGATGAATGAATTTATTTTTATTCATGAATTCATTTACACTAAAAGTATATGCATACAAAGATCATGGCATACAAAATGAGGGCCTTCCTTGGTGGCTCAGTGGTAAAGAATCCTTTTACAATGCAGGAGACATGGCTTTGATCCCTGGGTCAGGAGGATCCCCTGGAGAAGGTAACGGCAATCCACTCTAGTATTCTTGCCTGGGAAATCCCATGAACAAATGAGCCTGGCTGTCCATTGGGTCACAAAAACCAGACACAAGTTAGCTACTAAACAACGACACCGCATGAGAGGCCTGGATTTGAGTCCTATCTCATTATAACGACTAACTATCATCGTGATAGTTTCCTCGTGTGTAGAATAAGACTGATATTGTAAGATTGCTTTAATCATCGAAAATATATATATTAAAATGAACATTTTCTGATATATACTCTGGTACCAAAATGCTACTTCTATTTCTAATTATGCACTAAGTTGCTCAGTCAAGTCTGACTCCTTGTGACCCCATGGACTATACCCCACAAGACTCCTCTGTCCATGAGATTTTCCAGGCAAAAAACTGGAGGGAGTTATTTCCTACTCCAAGGGATCTTCCTGACTCAGGGATCAAACTTGTAACTCTCGCATTTCCTGCACTGGCATGCAGATTCTTTACCACTGGGCCACTTAAGAAGCCCACATCTCATTATAATCTTTATTAATAATAAAATAAAAATGAGGGAACATGTATAAGTTGCACCTAGAGCAGCAATGTCCAACAGAATGTTCTGCCATGATGAAAATATTCTATAATCCATGTTGTCCAATATGGTAGTTGTTAGGCAGACATGACTACTGAGCATTCAAAATGTCGATAGTACAACTGGAGAACTGAGTTCTTATTTTAAATTAACTTATGTTTAAATAAACACATGTGGCTGATAGTTACTGTATTGGAAAGCACAAATCTAAAGTGCCTACATCTACACAAGTGGATTTCATCTTGTTTAGATTTTCTAAGTTTTTCTACCATATATTACACAGATTTCTCAAGACCCCTTTGCCTAACTATATAATTCGTATAGAAAATCCTCCAGTGACTCTGTAATTATTCATACGCAGCATAAAATGACTTTTCTGTCTACAACAGTAATGTGTTCCTGTTTAATCTGGTTCTGTGTAATCAAAGGTCACATATTTAAACACAGTAATGTTTCATTGCATATTATTCCTTTGGGGTTGGAAATTTTACCAGCCTCTCCCTTGACTTCTGGACATAACTTAGTCTTGCCTTTAAGTCACAGGTTCATCATTTTGAATATCATTTTAGGGGGAAAAAGCATTTAAAACTATCATAAGTTTATAATACATCTCAAGAGCTCGTAACATCTTGAGGCAAAATTAAAATTCAAGGAAAACCAACACAAAAACAAATAGTAACAAGGAAAACAAACCTATGTCCAACTCAAAAAATAAAGAAAATCATTGGTTACAATCATCATATATATACATGAGTTCTTTCAAAATTACTCTACCAACCAATCAAGACAGATCAACTGCAGAACAATTGCATATGTAATGGAAGGGCACCGAACACACCACCTCCATTGACTTTCCTAAAATCTATAGTTTTTATATCCTTCTAACAGCAGTATATCTTCTTTTTTATTTGTGATACATTACTGATTGTTGGAAAGGTGAATTGTGCCTCATATCTACAAGAATTGGTGCTAGAATGACTCAGGAAGTTTTACTACAAAGTTTGAAAATTTTCCTTCTTCATTTTCACCATCATTAAACACTAATGAGAACTTTTGCTATGCTTTAAAAAAATTGCCTTGATAAGAATTCTAGGCACAAGAAACGCACATGCTAGTATTAACGGGAATGCTAACAATGATGTCCTTGAAAACCTAACTTGTAATATGGATCAACTTCTCAAGGATTTCTTCAATACATAGAATTTTATGTTCTGAATTATATCCTTTATCATAGAGTGAATCAGTAAAGGATTATTGTGGGACAATAAAATAGGACAGGTATTACTAATTAGTAACTCTATTTCCTTATATAGAGTATTCTATCCCTTTTGATTAACCAAGCTGAAATCACAGAAGGACTTCTTATCTCAATATGAAATAAGAAGTAAATGTAGAAAAACTCTGAATCTCTAATATGAACATGTATCATTAATTTTTCATTGTAATATATCATGAAGCATAGTCGTGTTTTGCTTTAACACTGAAAAACACCTATTGAAATGAGCAAGCAAAATGATGTAGTTTCACCAGCATTTTAAAATTCTCAGACTATAAACTGTACCAAGAAATGAATTTTCTGAGGAAGACATTAAATTGTTAACTATCCGAGGTTTCTGAACAATTTTCATATCTCTAAGTCCACTTGTTAATAATTATGTCTAATTCTGAAAGATCAAAAACATCCTTTTAAAAATCAGATCTAGTTTAGTCAATGATATTTTTCATTAATCTTAATGAAATAACTAATAATGGAAGATGGTTAATATAATTAAAAAGCTGACCTTGAGGAAATATATATGCAGGCATTCATCAAAATTATTAAATTATATAGAGATGCATAATAATAGAAGAACACTTATGAGCTATTCTTCAGTGAAAACAGAAAAAATTCAACTACATGTCTACTAGATTTCAGTTCAGTTCAGTTCAGTTGCTCAGTTGTGTCTGACTCTTTGCAACCCCATGAACTGCAGCACACCAGGCCTCCCTGTCCATCACCAACTCCTGGAGTTCACTCAGACTCACGTCCAGCCAGTCCATGATGCCACCCAGCCATCCCATCCTCTGTTGCCCCCTTTTCCTCCTGCCCCTAATCCCTCTCAGCATCAGAGTCTTTTCCAATAAGTCAACTCTTCGCATGAGGTGGCCAAAGTACTGGAGTTTCAGCTTTAGCATCATTCCTTCCAAAGAACACCCAGGACTGATCTTTAGAATGGACTGGTTGGATCTCCTTGCAGTCCAAGGGACTCTCGAGTCTTCTCCAACACCACAGTTCAAAAGCATCCATTATTTGGCGCTCAGCTTTCTTCACAGTCCAACTCTTACATCCATACATTACCACTGGAAAAACCATAGCCTTGACTAGACGGACCTTTGTTGGCAAAGTAATGTCTGCTTTTGAATATGCTATCTAGGTTGGTCATAACTTTCCTTCCAAGGAGTAAGTGTCTTTTAATTTCATAGCTGCAATCACCATCTGTAGTGATTTGGGAGCCCCCCAAAATAAAGTCTGACACTGTTTCCACTGTTTCCCCATCTATTTCTCATGAAGTGATGGGACCAGATGCCATAATCTTTGTTTTCTGAATGTTGAGCTTTAAGCCAACTTTTTCACTCTCCTCTTTCACTTTCATCAAGAGGCTTTTAAGTTCCTCTTCACTTTCTGCCATAAGGGTGGTGTCATGCATATCTGAGGTTATTGATATCTCTCCCGGCAATCTTGATTCCAGCTTGTGCTTCTTCCAGCCCAGCATTTCTCATAATGTACTCATGCATATAAGTTAAATAAGCAGGGGGACAATATACAGCCTTGACATACTCCTTTTCCTATTTGGAACCAGTCTGCTGTTAAAACTATTCAGTTCAGTTCATTGTGTCGTTGTGTGTGACTCTGCGACCCGATGGACTGAAGCATGCCAGGCCCCCCTGTCTGTCCATCATCAGCTCCCGCAGTTTACTCAGACTCATGTCCATTGAGTCGGTGATGCCATCTACCCATCTCATTTTTTGTTGTTCCCTTCCTCCCCTGCCCTCAATCTTTTCCAGCATCAGGGTCTTTTCCAATGAGTCAGTTCTTTGCATCAGATGGCCAAACACTGGAGCTTCAGCTTCAGCATCAATCCTTCCAATGAATATTCAGGACTGATTTCCTTTAGGATGGACTGATTGGATCTCCTTGCTGTCCAAGGGACTCTCAAGAGTATTCTCCAGCACTACAGTTCAAAAGCATCAATTCAGTTTTCCAGATTCCTCTGTGGCCCATGCATCTCATGTCCAATTCAAACCACCAGCAAGCCCTGTCATTTCTGCCGCTAAACCTTCACAAATCCATCCATGTTTTCACCCCTGGACTGATGAATGTCTCTTAATGGTTCTCCTAGGGTGATTCTGATTAACTCAGAGGAGGAGGCTCAGATCCTCCACAGAAAATTCTTCACACTGTGACCAACACCAGTGAGGATCTCCTGACCAGCCCTTGCTCAGAGGATGATGAATGGCTCAAAATTACAAGTTCTGAACAAAGTAAACTTTTTTTTTTTCCTGGAAGGCATTAATAAGTTTCAAAAGCAGTTCCTTTCATAATATGTCTGCATCAGAACTAAAAATTAGAATTATAAAACATTAAAAAATTTCTTTTTTGGCCACACTGTGTGACTACTGGGATTTTAGTTCCCCAACCAGGGACTGAACCCACATCCCCAGGAGTGGAAGCACAGAGTCCTAAACCACGGAACCACAAAGGAAGCCCCTATAAAGCATTCAGAAGAGTGCAATGCCACATGTCCTCCCTGAGAGTGCAGAATTACTATTCCTTCTTTGTAGGCATGCTGCATGGGATTGACACAATGGAACAGTATTTGCATTTGCACTGTCCTAGAATATAATTTAGCTTGTATGTTGCCTATGAATCTGTGGATAAAAGAGGGTTTCCTCACTCATTTTTCTCTCTAGGTTCATGACAGGGAGGGGAGTACCCATCTGCTTCTACCCCTTTCTATTGCTCTAACCCAGTCTGTTGGGGGCATCAGCTTCATCTGTCACTGAGAGAAAGCAAAACCCAGTGCAAGATTCTCATACAGCTCTAAAAAAGGCTTGCTTTCTCTGTGATCCAGTGTCCATTTTGGAAATACCTATCCAGTGATCACATACAGATATAAGAGTTGCACCATAAAGAAGGCTGACCACTGAAGAATTGATGTTTTTGAACTGTGGTACTGGAGAAGACTTTTTAGAGTCCCTGGACAGCAAGAGATCAAATCAGTCAATCCTAAAGGAAATCAATCCTGAATATTCATTGGAAGGCCTGATGCTGAAGCTGAAGCTTCAATACTCTGGCCATGTGATGTGAACAGGCAATTTATTGGAAAAGATGCTGCTGCTGGGAAAGGTTGAGGGCAAGAGGAAAAGGGCACGACAGAGGATGAGGTGGCTGGATGGTATCACCAACTCGAAGGACATGAGTTTGAGCAAACTCTGGGAGATAGTGAAGGACAGGGAAGCCTGGCATGCTGCAGTCCATGGGGCCACAAAGAGTTGGATCTGACTAATCGACTGAAAAGGAACAACAACATACAGTTTCAATGACAATTCTCCCAGGATAAAGTTCAAACAGGATCAGCAAAGTTTTATAACTGTCACTCCTCATGGTCAAACAACAGTTCAAATAAGAGTATGGTTACTGAGGGGGGAAAAAACTCTTATATACTATACCCTAAGCTTTCCCTTAGACATCCTAGAATGTGAAGTCAAGTGGGCCTTAGAAAGCATCACTATGAACAAAGCTAGTGGAAGTGATGGAATTCCAGTTGAGCTGTTTCAAATCCTGAAAGATGATGTTGTGAACATGCTGCACTCAATATGCCAGCAAATCTGGAAAACTCAGCAGTGGCCACAGGACTGGAAAAGTCCAATTTTCATTCCAATCCCAAGGAAAGGCAATGCCAAAGAATGCTCAAACTACTGCACAGTTGCACTCGTCTCACACGCTAGTAAAGTAATGCTCAAAATTCTCCAAGCCAGGCTTCAGCAATATGTGAACTGTGAACTTCCAGATGTTCAAGCTGGTTTTAGAAAAGGCAGAGGAACCAGAGATCAAATTGCCAACATCTGCTGGATCATGGAAAAAGCAAGAGAGTTCCAGAAAACCATTTATTTCTGCTCCATTGACTACGCCAAAGCCTTTGTGTGGATCACAATAAACTGTGGAAAATTCTGAAAGAGATGGGAATACCAGACCACCAGACCTGCCTCTTGAGAAACCTATATGCAGGTGAGGAAGCAACAGTTGGAACTGGACATGGAACAACAGACTGGTTCCAAATAGGAAAAGGAGTACGTGAATGCTGTATATTGTCACCCTGCTTATTTAACTTCTATGCAGAGTACATCATGAGAAATGCTGGGCTGGAAGAAGCACAAGCTGGAATCAAGATTGTCGGGAGAAATATCAATAACCTCAGATACGCAGATGACACCACCCTTATGGCAGAAAGTGAAGAGGAACTTAAAAGCCTCTTGATGAAAGTGAAAGAGGAGAGTGAAAAAGTTGGCTTAAAGCTCAACATTCAGAAAATGAAGATCATGGCATCTGGTCCCAACACTTCACAGCAAATAGATGGGAAAACAGTGGAAACAGTGTCAGACTTTATTTTGGGGGGCTCCCAAGTCACTACAGATGGTGATTGCAGCCTTGAAATTAAAAGACACTTACTCCTTGGAAGGAAAGTTATGACTAACCTAAATAGCATGTTGAATAGCAGAGACATTACTTTGCCAACAAAGGTCCGTCTAGTCAAGGCAATGGTTTTTCCAGTGGTCAGGTATGGATGTGAGAGTTGAACTGTGAAGAAAGCTGAGCGCTAAAGAATTGATGCTTTTGAACTGTGGTGTTGGAGAAGACTCTTGAGAGTCCCTTGGACTGCAAGGAGATCCAACCAATCTATTCTAAAGATCAGTCCTGGGTGTTCTTTGGAAGGAATGATACTAAAGCTGAAACTCCAGTACTTTGGCCACCTCATGCGAAGAGCTGACTCATTGGAAAAGACTCTGATGCTGGGAGGGATTGGGGGCAGGAGGAGAAGGGGACGACTGAGGATGAGATGGCTGGATGGCATCGCTGACTAAATGGACGTGAGTCTGAGTGAACTCCGGGAGCTGGTGATGGACAGGGAGGCCTGGCGTGCTGCAATTCATGGGGTCTCAAGGAGTTGGACACGACTGAGCGAATGAACTGAACTGAACTGAGGGAATTCTTAACTTCACAGCTAATAGTTAATGCTCAATTTCCACTTGACTAAGGATCTTGACCTGGGATATGTATTACTAGAAGAAAAGGCCTCCTTAAGGATTAACCCTTTCAAAGTATTCATCTTCTCAACTGGAACCCAACCTCTTTCATGCAGTCTTCTCTGACACAGGATGGAATTCCTTAACCTTATTGTAATTATACTTTTCCATAATTCACTGTAGAGAGCATTAATAATTATGAATTATTCTGTTACAATAACATATCATAGCTAGTGCTTACATGGGCTTCTTTGGTGTATCAGCGGTAAAGAATGTTTGCCAATGCAGGAGACACAGGTTCAATTCTTGGGTCAGGAAAATCCCCTGGAGAAGAAAATGGCAACCCACTCTAGCACTCTTGCCTGGGAAATCCCATGGACAGAGGAGCCCAGCAGGCCACAGTTCATGGAGTTGCAAAGAGTCAGACACAGTTTACAAACCAATCAACAACAGTGTTTATATAAAGTTTACTACCAGAGCCAGGCAACTGCTCTAAGTAATTGATGTATATTAATCCATTGAGTGATGTGAAGACTGGGCACAACAACCTAGTAAGATGGGCACTCTTACTATCCACGCGGCACAGATGAGAAAGCTGGAAGTTTACAGATTGTTGATGAAGTTTTTATTCAGCTAGTGATGAAGGTGTGTCTCACACTCAAGGAATCTGCTGCTAGCGACATGCTAAATACACACTCAATACCGAAAGAACAACAGAATGAAATAATCGATCATTTCTTTGAGGTAATTCTCGTCTTTTAGATGATTTTACATGGAAATTTTTGAACTGATTTTTCAAAGGCATTGCCCAAGTGTGCCCTAGCTTCTTTGGGGACACTAAATAACCGCTAAATTGTATTGATTACTCTGCTAAATGGTTCATTTCTAAAATCCTCTCTCTTTTGCTTCAAGGGTAACAATTTCTCTCATGGTACAAACTTTCAAAGAAAAATGTGGATTATTTTACCTCAAATCACTGCTGCATAGCATTATGGAAAGACCATACACTTCTTTTATTTATACTGTATAGCTGAGTATAACGTCTCCGATTGTGTAAGTAAGAAACATGGGAGGTAATGTAGTGGAAAGACTATATGATTTGGAGCCAGAAAGTCTGGGTATTTTTGTCCTTTTTTCCTTCATTGCTAGCCACATGACTTTCAGTGTCTGCTTTAATATCTTTGACTCAATTTACTCACATATAAAAAGAGGAAAACAATGCCTGACATTTAAGGCACTATAAAGGGTAAAGAATATCAAAGAAATACAAAGAAAGCATTTTCTTTGTTGAAGCTACTGAATATATGCAAGATATTACATGATGCTGAAAGACAGTCCACATATACTTTATTTCTTATCCAATGAATGACCGAGGAGGAAAGGTGAATAGACTGTCAGAAAAGTTGTCCTGGTTTTGTTGGACTAGTCTTGTTCCACAATTAGAATATATCAAAATTTGAGACTAACTCTCAAGTTCTGTGGATCAGGAATGTTTATGACAGACCGCCATAAGAGTCATTGATTTCTTAACCATGTATTAAAGCAAGCTGGATACCAATAACAAAAGAATATTTTACATTATATTAAAGAATACCCCATCATTAAGGAAGGGACATGTATCTAGTACAATAAGCCCTAGACCTAGAATCAGAATGCCTAGGTTTGAATTCAGGTTGTGCGATTAATAGCTGTGAGAATTTCATCTAAAAATTGAACACCTCTGAAACTATTTCCTTAGCTCTAACATATTTACCCAAAGGATTATTATGGCTACTACATGCGATCGTGAATTTTAAAACACAATACCTGGTTAATATGCTAAATGAGTCAGCCAAGATTAAGGAAACTGTCTACTAAACTGAAGCCACTCCATGACTAAGGAGTTGGGTTGGTCTCATAAAACGCAGAGCTCTTGTCATGCTTGGATGTTTAGTTAATACCATGGAGTTGAAGCCCACCACACTGAAAGTTCCTTCCAAGATATTTGCCCATTATCTAGTTCATTTGTAGCCATTGTTAGCACCTTAGTTTCAGAAACAGAATATAGATATAATATTTTTCATAATACAGAGTTCTGAATGCACATATGTGACATGGCTGTGAATTCTTTTTAGGAAGGATAATTTCTACTGGCGATTTTTTAAATACACAAAATTTTAATACGTTCTACTTTAGAACATTGCAATTGGGTGTACTGTTTAAAAAAAACAACAACAGGCTTTATAGAAGGAAATCGAGTGGCAGATACTGGAAAGCTCCCCCACAGACACAATAATTAAGTTCTAGGAGGCAAGGGTGACTACAATTTCCAGAAATAAAAAAATAATTTTTAAAATAGTTAAAATATATCAAACTGGCATGAATTTCATAAGCTGAGACATAATTATTTTTCTAGTTCATAAATAACGAGCTATATCCTTCTTGTTAAAATTTTAGAGGATACAATAACAGTTTTCACTTCCATAACATACTTGGTTTTAGGATTTATGGTAGTAAATGGCAATGTTACATTTTTGGCCTTGATTGATTTAAAGGCATCCATTCTGTCATTGATTGTGAATCTAATGTATCTATTCGCAAAACCCCAGTGTAAAACACATATTTAGATATTCTTATCATTTTCACTCTCAAAGAACACACAGCACAATTCAGTTTACCTGTGTGCATCTTTTCATTTGTTCCCAAGTTAGTTTTAAGCAAATACTGTGACCATGTATCTAAAAGCTCAGTACAAAATTTATGAAACTAAATTTAAACTATAACTGATTACCTGAGAATAGCATGCACTATTACAATAAAATGTCAGAGTGTCAGAGAGAAAGGTACCTTGTTCAAGGCTTTTCGGGGACCTCTGTGAGACACAACTGACAAAAAGTTACCTATCCTTAATCTACATGGCATGGGATCAGGACTTTGTTTAGAATCAGTTCAGTTCAGTTCAGTCGCTCAGTCATGTCTGACTCTTTGTGACCCCATGGACTGCAGCACACCAGGCTTCCCTGTCCATCACCAACTCCCGGAGCTTGCTCAAACTCATGCCCATCGAGTTGGTGATGCCATTCAACCTTCTCATCCTCTGTTGTCTCCTTCTCCTCCTGCCTTCAATCTTTCCCAGCATCAGGGTCTTTTTCAAAGAGTTAGTTCTTCGCTTCAGGTGGCCATAGTATTAGAGTTCAGCTTCAGCATCAGACCTTCCAACGAATATTCAGGATAATGAGGTTTCTGAAGAAAATCTGTAAATGCTTACATATTGCCTTGGATAGGTATTAACAAGTCAGTGTGAAGCATATATAGCTGACTACATTAGCTGACCTCCCTAGCAGCATCTGGGCATTCATTCTATCCAATATATATATATATATATATATATATATATATATATATATATATATTCAAACAATGATGGTCACTTTTCTATGCGTTAGTGATACAGCAGTGAACAAAGTAGAATTACATTCCCCACTCACACAGCTTACATTCTAGTTGTGGAAAACATATTAAATAAATAAGTAAAATGAATGGCATAACAGATGGTGACAAGTTCCATGGACAAAAATAAAGCAGAAATGAATGGGGTTTAGTTGCAGGAAGAGGACTACAATTTCTAAAAGCTTTGTCCCATCCAGTTGACTGAGATGACATTTGAGCAAAGATTACTGACATCTGAATATTCAGTGTATCATCATTGTACCAACCACCGCCAATAAAGGCAACATCTTTATTATCAATTTTTATAAAGTCATTACAATTATTTTTTTTTAATTTTTTTATTTTTTATTTTATTTTTTTATTTTTATTTTTTATTTTTTATTTATTTATTTTTTTAATTTTAAAATCTTTAATTCTTACATGCGTTCCCAAACACAACCCCCCCTCCCACCTCCCTCCCCACAACATCTCTCTGGGTCATCCCCATGCACCAGCCCCAAGCATGCTGCACCCTACGTCAGACGTGGACTGGCGATTCAAGTCTTACATGATAGTATACATGTTAGAATTCCCATTCTCCCAAATCATCCCACCCTCTCCCTCTCCCTCTGAGACCAAAAGTCCGTTATACACATCTGTGTCTTTTTTCCCGACTTGCATACAGGGTCGTCATTGCCATCTTCCTAAATTCCATATATATGTGTTAGTATACTGTATTGGTGTTTTTCTTTCTGGCTTACTTCACTCTGTATAATTGGCTCCAGTTTCATCCATCTCATCAGAACTGATTCAAATGAATTCTTTTTAATGGCTGAGTAATACTCCATTGTGTATATGTACCACAGCTTTCTTATCCATTCATCTGCTGATGGACATCTAGGTTGTTTCCATGTCCTGGCTATTATAAACAGTGCTGCGATGAACATTGGGGTACATGTGTCTCTTTCAATTCTGGTTTCCTCGGTGTGTATGCCCAGAAGTGGGATTGCTGGGTCATAAGGGAGTTCTATTTGCAATTTTTTAAGGAATCTCCACACTGTTCTCCATAGTGGCTGTACTAGTTTGCATTCCCACCAACAGTGTAGGAGGGTTCCCTTTTCTCCACACCCTCTCCAGCATTTATTGCTTGCAGATTTTTGGATCGCAGACATTCTGACTGGTGTGAAGTGGTACCTCATTGTGGTTTTGATTTGCATTTCTCTAATAATGAGTGATGTTGAGCATCTTTTCATGTGTTTGTTAGCCATCCGTATGTCTTCTTTGGAGAAATGTCTATTTAGTTCTTTGGCCCATTTTTTGATTGGGTCGTTTATTTTCTGGAGTTGAGCTGCAGAAGTTGCTTGTATATTTTTGAGATTAGTTGTTTGTCAGTTGCTTCATTTGCTATTATTTTCTCCCATTCAGAAGGCTGTCTTTTCACCTTGCTTATAGTTTCCTTTGTTGTGCAGAAGCTTTTAATTTTAATTAGATCCCATTTGTTTATTTTTGCTTTTATTTCCAGAATTCTGGGAGGTGGATCATAGAGGATCCTGCTGTGATTTATTTCTGAGAGTGTTTTGCCTATATTCTCCTCTAGGAGTTTTATAGTTTCTGATCTTACATTTAGATCTTTAATCCATTTTGAGTTTATTTTTGTGTACGGTGTTAGAAAGTGATCTAGTTTCATTCTTTTACAAGTGGTTGACCAGTTTTCCCAGCACCACTTGTTAAAGAGATTGTCTTTACTCCATTGTATATTCTTGCCTCCTTTGTCAAAGATAAGGTGTCCATATGTGTGTGGATTTATCTCTGGGCTTTCTATTTTGTTCCATTGATCTATATGTCTGTCTTTGTGCCAGTACCATACTGTCTTGATGACTGTGGCTTTGTAGTAGAGCCTGAAGTCAGGCAAGTTGATTCCTCCCGTTCCATTCTTCTTTCTCAAGATTGCTTTGGCTATTCGAGGCTTTTTGTATTTCCATGCAAATCTTGAAATTATTTGTTCTATTTCTGTGAAAAATGTGGCTGGTAGCTTGACAGGGATTGCATTGAATTTGTAAATTGCTTTGGGTAGTATACTCATTTTCACTATATTGATTCTTCCAATCCATGAACATGGTATATTTCTCCATCTATTAGTGTCCTCTTTGATTTCTTTCATCAGTGTTTTATAGTTTTCTATATATAGGTCTTTAGTTTCTTTAGGTAGATATATTCCTAAGTATTTTATTCTTTTCATTGCAATGGTAAATGGAATTGTTTCCTTAATTTCTTTTTCTACTTTCTCATTATTCGTGTATAGGAATGCAAGGGATTTCTGTGTGTTGATTTTATATCCTGCAACTTTACTATATTCATTGATGATCTCTAGTAATTTTCTGGTGGAGTCTTTAGGGTTTTCCATGTAGAGGATCATGTCATTAAAACGCATCTTTACAACCAATACTGGATTTATTCTTTGAGGTAAGTATTCTTTCCCATTAATTTTATATGTGGAAATAATGAAGTGACAAGTGTTTAAATAACCTGTTCAAAGTCAGTCTCTTGTGACAGGTTAACTAGGATTGGACCTCAACCCCAAGTTGTTTGAGCCCTCCACTTGTACAATTACTATTTGTGAACTGGGCTTCCCAGGTGGCTCTAGTGGTAAAGAATCCACCTGCCAGTGCAGGAGATGCAAGAGATGTGGGTTCGATCCCTGGGTTGGGAAGATCCCCTGGAGGAGGAAATGGCAACTCACTCCAGTATTCTTGCTTGGAAATTCCACGGACAGAAGAGCCTGGCTGGCTACAGTCCATAGGATTGCAGAGTCGAACACGACTGAGCCACACACACGGTGAATATGGAGGTGGGTCACTATAGCCTAATGTGAGTATTAAGTGCCAAAGTCAGTGCCCAGTGTGCTGTTTTGCTGTGATTTGGTTGTACCGCGTTTCATGAGTGTCCCAGTAACTCAGTAGAGATTATGCAAAATATACTTCATAAAATGTAAATTATAGTATTAAATCAAATTTCACAGTTGTTTCTTGCACTGTCTACCCAACCTGGGGGCCGTGGACCTAACCAGATTGCCTGTCTCCTCCCACCTTGCCCCCACTTCACTTATTAGAGAAGTGGCTTTCAAATGTAGACATCTAGCTCTAATCCTGTATCATGTAATTTCTTCCCAATTCCTCAGTTTCATTTAGAATTCATTTCTCTCACCTTTATACTCTCAACCTAGTTGCTTAACTTATGAGATTTTAATGTATGACATTTTAATTCTACTAAGCTAAGAATATTTATATGGCAGGTTCAATGTTTTTTTGTTTGTTTTGCTTTGTTTTATAAGCTATTGGATTTTTAAACATTATTTTATTATTCTTATTCTTATTTTATTTATTTTTATTTTTTGGCCATGTCACACAGCATGTGGGGTATTAGTTGCCTAAGCAGGGATCAAACCCGCACTCCCACATGGAAAGTAGTGAGTGTGAACCACTGGACAACCAGATAACTCCCAGGTTCAATTTTTTTTTCATCTGTGCTTGCTACATAGATCTGAATGAAGTTGCTTGAACTGGAATCCAATAGCAAACAACCTCATTTCCCCAACTAGACTCTAAAATGCATAGCAATATGACCAGATCACTGTCTACTTGTTTACCATATATTTTTTGCAGCAACTAACAAGCATACATAGAAGACAAATAAATAAAATAAAATTTTTAAAAAGTTCATGATATTTAAAATTATAAATTGGTCAATTAGTGACATCTGCACATGGTTTATACAATGAAGGTCTATGAGTTTATAATTGTTTAATCCTAAAATGATGCATCTTTGAAAAATGAATTTTGAAATAAAAAGAAATATAGCTTTAATTTGAAATAGTATAAGAAATAATGGACTTATTCTAATAACAGACTTATTCCAAATTCATATAATCAAAAGATATATGGCATAAATTAACACAACATTTTAAAGCAAGTATCCCTCAATTAAAAATAAATAAATTTTATAAAAAGAGGGGAAAACTGAACAAGGGGTACAAATCTGTGGCTTATCTTTTTTCCACACCTTAATGAGTGTTACATTTAAATAAAACCTTTGAAAATATGTGTGCAGTGAGATACAACTCACATCTATGGTTTAATATATGGACAACCAAACATTAACACATTCCTCAGTAATACAGCTTCATGATATATTCTGAAATCTTCATAGAACTAGGCTGATCATTTCAAAGTCATTTAAAATCTGTCTCATATAGATTCTTCAAAATGCTCTTAGTGAGATTGTCAGTTTCTTCTTGTGAGCTTCAAAATTCTGCCATAAAAAAAGCTTCTTTGAGAAATATTTACTGAGAGTCAACATGTTTTCCTCAATATGTGCTTTTATTCAGAGTTAAAATGAAATATACTAAGCCAAGACATTTACCACAAGAAAGCACAGAGTTTTGATGTCCATTTACCAGTGCCAACAGCAAAGACACTTGCTTTTTTTCAAGACAGTCTACTTTATACAAAGACTACTTTCATACTCAGAAAGCATTTTCTAGTATTAAGGTAAATCTTCATATTCTTCTATCTATATATAGCTCCTTTATAACCAAATCTGCACTTCAGTGTTCCTCTTGATTATCATACAGACTCTTTCGTTCTTAACCACAGAGCAATGATATTAATATTGCATGCAATCAAGACTTTTAACAAAACAGAACCTAAAGAAAGTGTTCAAGGACCAAATTCCATTACTAAAACCACCACGACTCTGTCCTGTTTATTCTGCAAGTTTATCTTATGAAATAATGTTTAAATTAAATGTGCCAATGACCAGAGCATGAAAATAATTTTGTTATGTGGAAATTTTGATGAAGGCATTTGTTTTCAATGATAGACTTACTCTTTATTATTAAACTACCTGGAATTTTAATCTTGAGCTACAAGAAAAACAAACTCTACAGTATAAAAATAAGCAGATGTCCATGGACCGTAGCTAGAATTTATCCAAGAGAAAACTGCTTAAATATAATTTTATTATCTAGGTTACTTTTACTTCTACTGGTAATTTTTTTAAAGTAACAGATCATTTTCAGGACCATCATTTTAAGACCTGATCTTTACAAAAACTGTAAGAAATGAGTTTCTCATTCCTCTTGCCATCATCTAGTTTGGTGGCTCATGAGTTCCTATTTATCAAACGAAACTCTGACAATTTAATGAGATTTTGCCACATCTTGCAAAATCCATATATAATTGTCATATACAGTACAATGAATGCTACACATAGGCCTGCAATATTCCCTCAAGGAAAAGTTAACTACAAAAGAATGAGAGTAGGTGCTTATCTACATCATTCAAAAGCTTATATTGTTTATCTGTGAAATGCCTCATGCATGTGTCATCTTCATTAACTAGCATTTTTGAAGTCTTGTGGTACCTTTGTAAGGCCAAAAGTTATTTTAATAGCAAACAAAAATTAAGATAATAAATTCTAATGGTTGAGTCATCTCTAATTTATCTAGAGAGTAAATTTCCTACAGAAATAAGTTACTTATTTGATAAATGGCTCTAAGGAACTATTCCATTATCATCAGAGAATTACAGGCTGTTAGAACTAGAATAGGTCTTAGATGCAATCTGGTACTATTTTTTGTTTTCAAATACAGTCTTGCTTGTCCTATGCAAATGGTTACTGATGAAGTCAAACTTAGATCTCTTAACTGATATCTTTCAATTAAATAAGGCTACCTTCCCACAGTAATAATTATACTAACATCTGATGATTATCAAGCAATTCCTATATGCCAAGTCCTATTCTAAGCTATTTACTCATTTAATATTCACAATAACTTATTTCTATTCCTAAGTACTCTGAGTTTTACTATTTTATATATGAAGAAACTCAGACAGCACAGTTTAAGTCATTGCTCTTAACGTAACTTGGTAAGATATTGAGCTGTTGTGGCTGCAGAGCCCTTGTTATATGATTGTAAATACTTTGCAGATAGACAGCTTTCTCCTATGAACTGTACCAAAAGTGAAGTGAATAGCTTTCATCTTTTACTTAGACTAACTTCCAATCTGCGCTTCCCAGGTGGCACAGTAGTAAAGAATCCACCTGTCAGTGCAGGAGATGCAAGAGACACAGGTCTGATTCTTGCACTGGGAAGATTCCCTGGAGGAGGGTATGACAACCCATTCCAGTATTCATGCCTGGAGAATCCCATGGACAGAGAAACCTGGCAGCCTGTAGTCCATAGAGTCACACAGAGTTGGACATGACTGAATTGACTTAGCATGCATGTACTACAAATGATAATGCCAGTTCACATTTGTTACTTTATTCATTTGTTCATTCTATCAACAAATATTTAGCAAGAGCCTACTATCACTAGACACTCTTTCAAAGAATAAAAGAAAAATTTCTGCTCTCATAAACTCACACTCCTGTGCAGAAAAAAGACAATAAAGAATAAGCATAATAAACACACATTTTATAGTATATTAGACATTAACATAAAGACTATGGACAACAATAATAAATAAATAAAAGAGTGAAAGCAGAAGAAAAACAGAAGACTCTTCAGAGTCCCTTGGACAGCAAGGAGATCAAACCAGTCAATCCTAAAGGAAATCAACCCTGGATATTCATTGGCAAGACTGAAGCTGGAACTGAAGCTCCAATACTTTGGCCACCTGATGAGAACAGCTGACTCATTGGAAAACACCCTGATTCTGGGAAAGACTGAAGGTAGGAGGAGAAGGGGTCGACAGAGGATGAGATGGTTGGATGTCATCATTGACTCAATGGACATGAAGTTGGGCAAACTCTAGGAGATGGTGAGGGACAGGGAAGCCTGGCATGCTGCAGTCCATGGAGTCACAGAGTCAGACATACCTTAGTGACTGAAGAATAACAATAACAAAGAAGCAGGTTTGGTCTTATTTGAAGTGTAGAAGGGAAGGTAGTTTGCAATTCTAA
The DNA here is from genome assembly GCF_016772045.2 of Ovis aries. Taxonomy (NCBI): domain Eukaryota; kingdom Metazoa; phylum Chordata; class Mammalia; order Artiodactyla; family Bovidae; genus Ovis; species Ovis aries. The sequence continues at coordinate 101,141,329 of NC_056059.1, read as the reverse complement.
TTAGTGTAATCCAGATAAGCCTCCTAGAGAAAGTGTCATTTGAATAAAGACTTAATGAAGAGTTAACCATGGAACTGTTTGGAAGAAAGGCATTTGAAGACATGGGAAGAGATCCTGCAAAGGCCACAAATGAGACTGTCACTGGGGTTTTGATCCAACATTAAGGGGAGTGGTCAACGAAGAGAGAAGTAGAAGATTCAGTCAGAGAGATACCAAGACACCAGATGGTGAAGGGTCACCAGATGGTGAACGCCAAGGCACCATTACCTGTGCCCTGGCCTTTGTTCTAAGCACCGTGGGGAATAATGCTGGGTTCTAAGCAAAGGAGTGACACCTAAGAAGGATCACTCTGGCAGTTACATTGAAAATGAACTGCAGTGAGACAAAAATAGAAACAGGAAGACAAGCCAAAGGATTTGGGAGTAAATTAGCTATGAAATAACAGTGGCTCAGACCATGGAGATAGTAGTAGAGATGTAAAAAGTGATAAAGAAGTAAACAGTGAGAAATAAAGAGGCTGTGTGACCTGAATATCAAGCGAAGAAAATTAATCAATTGTGCAAATTCTGTTCAAAGCTCTAGTAAGAGAAGGAATAAAAACTGACCACTGGACTTAGCATCATTGAAATACAGGTCACTTTGACCATTAGTGGAATGGCAATAGGTAGAAGTCAGAAAAAAAAAGCTGGATTCTAGTATTAAATATTTTATTCTAGTCATTCTCATTATTAATTTCTTTGTCATTTCTCCTTATCAATTTGGGGGCTTATGGAGGAAGAGGTCATAGTTGTTTATCTTGATAGATTTCAGGTTTGATAGTTTCTGATCAATATCAAGTATTCAAGTACTTTTTCCTGTTCAAGGAATGAAAAATATATATATATAAGACAAAATTTTATCTTTACTGTAACTTAACTATATAGCTGGACAAACAAAAGTCTGGTTAAGACCAAAACTTCTGAAGCTGTTTAGAGGAAGGAGTACTCTTTGAGGACTGGGGGATCAATCAGAAAAATAGGGAGATTTCAGATAGACTTTGGAGAAGTGTGTCAGTGTGCACACAAGCACTATTACTCTGAAAGACTGTCTGCCCTGTCACTTTGTTTGATGGCAATGATACTTCTCTCTTAAATGAAGAAGGAAGAGGCGTTGAATTGTGTCACCACCCCACAAAAAAAATTCATGTTGTAGTCCTAAAACTCGATACCTCAGAATTTTACTGCATTTGAAGATAGGATCTTCAAAAGGAGTCTTGCATTAAAACAAGGTCATACTAACCCAGTACGACTGGTATCCTTATAAGAAGAGGACTTTTGGACACAGACACATACAGAGGGAAGAGCATGTGAAGAGAAGGAAAAGATGGCCATCAATAAGCCAGAGAGAGGCACGAAATAGATCCCCCCTCACATGCTTCAGAAGGAAATAACCCTGCTAGCACTTTGATCTCATACTTCTAGGCTTCAGAACAGTAAGAAAATTAATTTCTATAGTTTAAGCTGAACAATCTGTGGTACTTTGTTACAGCAGCCCCAGAAAACTAATACAGAATATAAAGTTAAAATGGCTCATCCTTTACACTCCATCTGCAAAAGGATAGGAAGATTCCCCAAGAGCATGAATGGTAAACTAAGAAGTTATGAAATTTCTTCTGAGTTTGCAGTGACGTCTATATGCTTGAGTGCTACAATCTTGACTGACCCCACATCCAACTATAGAAGTAAACACTGCTTCTATAATTCAATCAATATAAATAACATTATATTTTAATAATCCCTCAATTGGTCTATACAACTCTATAGCTCTCTGTCTGTATTAGACAATCAAATCTTGACTATATTTATGCCAATGTTATGTGCTAAGTCGCTTCAGTCATGTCTGACTCTTTGCAACCCTATGCACTATAGCCCCGGAGAAGGCAATGGCACCCCACTCCAGTACTCTTGTCTGGAAAATCCCATGGATGGAGGAGCCTGGTGGGCTGCAGTCCATGGGGTCGCTAAGAGTCGGACACGACTGAGCGACTTCACTTTCACTTTTCACTTTCATTCATTGGAGAAGGAAATGGCAACCCACTCCAGTATTCTTGCCTGGAGAATCCCAGGGATGGGGGAGCCTGGCGGGCTGCCGTCTATGGGGTCGCACAGAGTCAGACATGACCGAAGCAGCTTAGCAGCAGCAATAGCAGCACTATAGCCCACCAGGCTTCTCTTGTCCATGGGATTCTCCAGGCAAGAATACTGGAGTGGGTTGCCATGCCTTCCTCCAGGGGATCTTCTCTACCCAGGAATCGAACCGGCATCTCCTATGGTCCCTGCATTGCAGGCAGATTCTTCACCGCTGAGCCACCAGGGCAGCGCATACTCCAGTAATTAAATGCAAACTGTAATTTAAGTTTTAAAAAAAAGCTTCAGGAGATTTCTTATTATCACTGATCCAGTTTGACAAGGTGCCCCACACATTGTGGGAGTGCATGTATACAGGCTCATGTGAGCACACGCGCGTGTGCACACACACACAGAAAATGAAAATCTATGTTAATATTAGAGGAGAAGAAAAAGGAAAACCACATTTTGTATTAAGTTGACAGTCATGGACTGACTTGTTCAGGATGAAGACAAATTGGTATCACTATGGAATTTCTCTTTTTGTAACTATTAGAGGGTCTGAAGAAATCACATGCCAGTTGATGAATGCATCCTTTCAGTTTTTTAAGTGTTGCCAAACGGTGTTAAGAGAGAAGACTATTAAATTGCACCAGGCTCTTCTCTAAATTCGTTGGAACAGCTGAATTAAAACCACTAAGTCAAGCAGAATCTTACTCAGCAGAAGGTGTATCTTATTACATGTGGAAGCCTACTAAACATCATTAAATGTGGTATTTGGTTCTAAAATAAAATACCAGAAGACTAGTATAAAATTATTTCTCTCACTAAATCATTGCTATAGTTCTTCTTAAATCAGGGCTAAGCCAGAGTTTTGAACGTGCAGGATCGTGCTGATCGGTGAGAAGAAGATAAGACAGGTTATTACAAAGCTATGTCACATTCCTGGCCTGCGTGGTACTGGTTACTAAGGATAAAGAGTATCCTGTGACTGGGGTGGTGTGTGGTATAGAAGAAGCTTCTGCTCAGGAGCTGTGGCAAAGGGAGTGTAGATTTTGGATAGAGCCTCATAGGAATGCACATCACAGTCCTAGTTCTGGGCAACAGTCTTCTGTGTTAATACCTGCTCCTATTTTAAAGAACAACCTCGACTATCTCTTTGATATAGATCAGTGCTGTGTAATAGACATACATAAACCAAATACTTAACATCATCTAGCAACTACATCAGTTAAAGTAAAAAGAAAAAAGAAAAACAAGAACGTGTTTCATAGAAAAACAAGAGAGTGCCAGAAAAACATGAACTTCTGCTTTATTGACAATGCCAACGCCTTTGATTGTGTGGATCACAATAAACTGTGGAAAATTCTTCAACAGATGGGAATACTAGACCACCTTACCTGCCTCCTGAGAAATCTGTATGCAGGTCAAGAAGAAACAGTTAGAACTGGACATGGAACAACAGACTGGTTTCAAATTGGGAAAGGAGTACATCAAGGCTGTATGTTGTCACCCTGCTTATTTAACTTATATGCAGAGTACATCATGAGAAATGCCAGGCTGGATGAAGCACAAGCCGGAATCAAGATTGCCAGGAGAAATATCAATAACCTCAGATATACAGATGACACCACCCTTATGGCAGAAAGTGAAGAGAAATTTAAAAGCCTCTTGATGAAAGAGAGAGGAGAGTGAAAAATCTGACTTGAAACTCAACATTCAAAAAAACGAAGATCATGGCATCTGGTCCCATTATTTCATGGCAAATAGATGCAAAACAATGGAATGGTGACAGACTTTATTTTCTTGGGCTCCAAAAAGCACTGCAGGTGGTGACTGCAGCCATGAAATTAAAAGATGTTTGCTTCTTGGAAGAAAAGCTATGACCAATCTAGACAGCATCTTAAAAAGCAGAAACATTACTCTGCTAACAAAGGTCCATATAGTCAAAGCTATGGTTTTTCCAGTGGTCATGACATATGTGAGAGTTGGATCATAAAGAAAGCTGAATGCCAAACAACTGATGCTTTTGAACTGTGGTGTTGGAGAAGATCTTGAGAGTCCCATGGACTGCAAGGAGATCAAACCAGTCCATCCTAAAGGAAAACAGTCCTGATATTCATTGGAAGGACTGATGCTGAAGCTGAAGCTCCAATACTTTGGCCACCTGATGCGAAGAACTGACTCATCTGAAAAGACCCTGATGCTGGGAAAGATTGAAGGCAGGAGGAGAAGGGGACATCAGAGAATGAGATGGTTAGATTGCATCACCAATGCTATGGACATGAGTTTGAGCAAGCTCTGAGAGTTGGTGATGGACAGGGAAACCTGGTGTGCTGCATGTAGTCCACGGGGTTGCAAAGAGTCAGACATGACTGAGCAACTGAACTGACCTGAATTGAGCGACCAGAAAGTTTATGTGAAAGATCTTTAGACTGAAACCTTGACTCACTTCAGTTTCTTTGCCAGTGAGTCTGAACTATGATTAGACTTTAAGGATGAATGAGGAGTGGATTATATTTATTTGAATCATAGGAGGAGAGATTTTCTTCTTCAAGGAAAGTAGACAAGAGCCATAGAGTTGTAATAATTATGAGAATCTGAAGGGTCTGTCACTGAAAAGGTATTTTGGCCCAATGCACTCAAACCTGAGATATGGGACAAAGATAATCAAGAAAAAAAATAAAACTTGCAGGTATTAGCATTGGAAGTTTCACTGAGGATGGGAGAATCCTAGGGACACAGGTCAAGCCTGCCACCACTGGGCATTGACAGTGGTACTGATGCTTAAGCAAGTATGAACAGAAGGGCCTTCTGTGGACGTCTGTAAAAATTAGGTGTAGAAGATGAAGCAATGATAAATGTGAGGGGAAGAAACCAATGACTGATTTGGAAGCCAAAGGGAATAACTCAGTGAGCACACAGTAGACGTCATCTGATAACAGACACTAGTCTCGAGATACATTTAAAGATGCATTTAAAGTCCCTGAACAGTAAGAAAAAACTGAACCAGATAAATCCTACATTTGACCATTATCATGATCTCAATTTGCCTCCAGCCAGAAATTAAAAATAGAGAAATCAAGTATTAGTGATAATTTGAGGCAGGACAAATTTTTTGGACTAACTCTTGAGAATATTTAGAATACTGAACTCATAAATTCTTGAAACAAAACTGCTCATACTGAGACAAGGTATCTTTTAATTTTTTCATTGCTTATTAAATACATCAATATATAATATTAACTCACTGATTAAAAGATGGCCAAATCATTTGTGAAAAAAATTTTTTATTCCCTTAGTTAAATAGGGCAGATAATTACAACATGCAAAATACCAGTTGCATAAAAAGGAAATGGCAAGCCATTCTAGTATTCTTGCCTGGAGAATCCTGTGGACAGAGGAGCCTAGTGGGCTGCTGTCCATGGGGTCGCACAGCGTCGGACATGACTGAAGCAACTTAGCATGCAATTACATTCAAGTGTCATGTCAAGTTATTTAAATAAAACAGTAATCATTATCTTCAGAGGAAGGAGTGTTTCTGCAAAATGTAGCTGGAAAAACAATTAAGGACCTAACCTATGACAAATACCAAAGCAACATTTACTGGGGAAAAGAAAATCATGTTGATTGCCAGCAGCAGAACCAGAAGCATCTGCTTACCAAGCCAATCTAAAATGCAGAGTTTAGCTTCAGAGAGAAAGAAACGGGCTCCTAAAATATTTTAGGAAGTACACAACAATCACACCTATTCTAAAAGTGTATCTTAGGACTTATTGATTTACAACTGTTCATTAAAAGGGAATAAAAACTAAAGTCTTAATCTAAAATCTCTCTCTACTTTCCTAAATCTTGATGCATAAGGTAAAGACGTAAGATAGGCAATGGTTGTAAATATCACTCTGCTAGAAGAACTTCTTGGCAAGAAACTGTGCTATTTTACATAAGGCAAAATAAATTTAGAGGTCACTCTAAAGAGCAATTTACACTAAATTCTTAGGACTCTGCAGATGCATAGAGGTATAAGAAATTGCCTAGTTTAAACCATGGTAACATAGTTCTATGCTCATAGAAAATACTGAGTAAATACTTCTACCCACTCCAGTATTCTTGCCTGGAAAATTCTATGAACAGAGGAGCCTGGTAGGCTACAGTCCATGGAGTCCCAAAGAGTCCGACACGACTGAGCAACTGAGCACAAGGAAAGACTAGACTACATGCTCATTTGTCAAAATCATTTATAGTGGGTAACTTTCTAAGCATTCTTATATAATCCAACGAAGGGTAAGCTATCATTAAAAAACATATGCCTTTCCCATGCGTGTAATTTATAATAAGATTGACAGATAACCAAAAAAATACACATCACGAGGAAAAGAGACTTCGACAGCCAAAGAAATGCCAGACAGTGAGAAAAGCAAAGGAAAACACAGACAGCCATTCAGATGAACTGTTCATAAGAGAGGTGCCAAGGTTTCCATATGGGCAATGTGGTAACACTATATGTAGACATATACCAAGCATTTTAATAGGCAGGTTTCACTAGGAGCTGAAAACAGTAGGTGTTAGACAACCGTTTGCTCATTATTATTTTTCCTTTGGGCCAAACATACATATAAAAGAAAAAAAAATGCTATCCATTGGAACAAATCCAAAAGGAAAATTTTTTAATGAGCCTAATATATTCTAAGTAAATGATACTGTTCCTAGGGTAATTAGTGTCCTAGAGCATCTGTTATCTCGCCAGGGAAAATAAAACCTAATTTTAACTCCTGACACTCTAAAACGTTTAGAAATCTGCAAATGATACCCTCATGCCATGAAGAAACATGCAGCCCAGGGTAATTTAATTGCAAAGCTCAGTGGAGCTTGGAGAGGCAAGCATGTCTTTGGACACTGCTATTAGACATGAATTTGCTATTAATTAAAGCAGATTTGGCAGCTGAACTATCTACCTATTAACAGAAAATGGAATTTTAAATTATCACTGTATACATGTGATATAAAAGGCATAAAACACAGTGAGACCACAAAAATGTTTCATTTCCTATTTTCTTTAATAACATGTATAGCCTACCTTAGGTTTTGTTATGTAAAATCTAGTGAGATGGAGTTCTGAGGACTTACACAAGGAAAATGCAAGAAAATATGTCCTGACTCAAACAGATTTCTTCTCTTACGAATAAAAGAATGGTAGTTCTTCAGGCAATACATGTTTCCTCCTCCCCAGTTATGTGACACATAGCTTAGAACAAGAAAAAATTCTCTATGGAAGGTCAACCTTTACTTGCGGCAGAAACTGCCAATTGTCTCCCAATATATGTGTTTCCTCATTGTTTTAAATAGGAATATAAGCCAAATATTTATATGGGCACATGACTATATGAGAGGCCAGAGAATACATACTGAGAAAACAAAAACAGATGAATCTGATAAAGGCTGATAAATTTCAGGAAAGTAGTGGGAAAAAATACAAATATCTGAGAAATAAGGAAAAGATAAGACAATATTAGAGCAGACTAAATTATAAGACACAGGTGTGCCAGAAAACATGAAAGAAAAAATTTTAAAAGAGCTAAATGAGTTTAATAAAATGATAGATATGGAAATCAGATGAAGGAACATGCAAAATATTAAAGTATAAATCACAAGGACACTTTCCAAACTAAGGAATAATCAGATCTAAGGATACAGAAGATACACCCTATAGTAGGACCATTTCACAATGAGATGTATCCCAGGTACATTACTGCATTTATTAGCCAATGAAAAAATTCTTTGGGTGGCCAGGCATGATTAAATCACTTTTAAGCAGTTTAAACTTGGTCTGATCTCAGTTTTCGCCACCACAATATTCAACTTAAAAAAAAAAGTAAAAAATAAAAAGGTGACAAAGTCCTCAAAGACATAAAATTTGATCTAATAATTTTCCACTCATATTTTTCAACAAGCAAAGCCAAACTCATATTGCTATGACCTCATCTTGAAGAAGTGACTTGTGTAATAAATAATTTTTGCCAAAGATGAAAGAATGGGAAAAACTATAGCAAAATGAGATGATGTGAACATTGAATCTATTTAACTAAAACATATGGGGAGCAGGGTTATAGAACTTCTATATACGTTATACATCCTGATGGTGTGATAATCTAACAAAATGGGCAGGAGAAGAAAGAGAAAAGATTGGAAATTTTATAATGTACTTTCGAGTTACTTTTTCTCTTATACCTAGCTGAAAAACTATTACTTAAAACTGGTAACTTGGAGAAGTTTCCGTTTACTTCATAGCATATAGGTCTGCATTAAGACATACAACATTGTCAAACTGGGTGTGAAGAAAAAAAGCTAACGGCAGAAATATGACAATATAATCATTGTTCTTTCTAGGGAGTAAACAGATATTTGTGCCAAATATGGAGAATTAAGAATTTTATATAAATTGGCTAAGTTTAGACATACCTCCGAGAGTTGGACTGTGAAGAAGGCTGAGCGCCAAAGAATTGATATTTTTGAACTGTGGTGTTGGAGAAGACTCTTGAGAGTCCCTTGGACTGCAAGGAGATCCAAACAGTCCATTCTGAAGGAGATCAGCCCTGGGATTTCTTTGGAAGGAATGATGCTAAAGCTGAAGCTCCAGTACTTTGGCCACCTCATGTGAAGAGCTGACTCATTGGAAAAGACTCTGGTGGTGGGAGGGATTGGGGGCAGGAGGAGAAGGGGACGACCGAGGATGAGATGGCTGGATGGCATCACGGACTCAATGGATGTGAGTCTGAGTGAACTCTGGGAGTTGGTGATGGACAGGGAGGCCTGGCGTGCTGCGATTCATGGGGTCGCAAAAAGTCAGACACGACTGAGCGACTGAACTGAACTGAACTGAACTGAGACATACCTCCTTATGTAAAAGTAATTTTTTCCTATATTATCAGAAGAAACACATGCAAATCAAAGGAAACAGAAGTCCCAAAAACCAAATACTGAAAAAAAAATATACAAAGTAAAAGCATACTGTATTGTAAAAGAACATGAGATAATTATCATATTAATCATAACAATATATTGTAAATGGAATAAACTCAACTATTTTTTATAAAAGAACCTAACAAATTGGAAAAATGCAGTGAAACCTGATTATCTGTTGAATGTAAGAGATGAACTAGAAAAAACTAAGCTTAAAAACTAAATCACTTGAATGAAAATTTTCAATATATTCCAAAAGAGTAGAATAAGCATAAATATCTTCTGATAATCACTTAATAAAATTAGGAATTAACAAGAATAAGAAAAAAGAGCTAAGAAATCGACAATTTTTAAAAATTAAACTAACTTTGTCTTCAAAAACATGAGTCAACAATGAAATCAAAGCTAAAATTTTAACACATGGATAAAAATAATAGACTAAAATAACTAGCTGGCAAAACTTAAGGAAGAGAACTAAATGGAGCCTAGAAGAATATCTCAACTTTAAACATTCATATTAATCTGGCAAAATGAAATAAAATGTTAACACATAAAGAACTTTGAAAAAGAGTAGAACAAAAGATCAGGGAAGGCCAACTGAGGAATTAAAATAAGAAAAATGTAACAATATTATAAATTATTAGAAATAGTAATAAAATAATAAACCATTAGCTAAATAAAGTTTAAAAAACAGATTCATAAGAAATTATGTAGCTCAAATTTTATGAAAATACATTTTAAAACATAGATGTAGTGTTTGATATTCTAGATAATGCAATTTATTAAATATCCAAAAATGCAGGAAATTTCAACCACTCAATTTACAAGTTTGGAGACATTTTTTTAATTGTAGTGACTGTATGAGTGGGTACTAATGGTATCTGGTAGGTAGAGATGCTGCTGAATATCCTTTTTTCTGTTTTTCAGTACCAGTAAGGATGCATAGGTCACTGTTGTAAAACTGTCCAGAAATGTTAATAGTACTGAAATTCCAGGTATTGCTAATTATGCTGGTTTGTAGACTCTGCTTTGAGTAGCACTGTTATAGAGCAAGAGTCAATAGGTTTTTTTCTCTAAAGAGTCAGAGAACACACATTTTTAGCCTTTGTGGACCACACACAATCACTGTTGCATATTCAGTGTTTATTTATACAACCCTTTAATATATATGTAAAGCTATAAAGAAAGCTGAGTGCCGAGGAATTAATGCTTTGAACTGTGGGAGCACTCTTGAGAGTCCCTTGGACTGCAGGGAGATTGAACCAGTCAATCATAAAGGAAATCAGTCCTGAATGTTCATTGGAAGGACTGATGCTGAAGCTGAACCTCCAGTAATTTGGCCACCTGATATGAAGAACTGACTCACTACAAAAGACCCTGATGCTGGGAAAGATTCAAGGCAGGAGAAGGATGTGACAGAGGATGAGATGGTTGGATGGTATCACCTACTCAATGGACATAAGTTTGAGAAAGCTCTGGGAGCTTTACTATTTTTAGCTCATTGTTGTTTTTGTTAAGTTGCTAAGTCGTGTCTAACTCTTTTGTGACCTCATGGACTGTAGCCTACCAGGCTTTTCTGTCCACGGGATTTCCCAGACAAGAATACTGGAGTGGTTTGCCATTTCCATCCCAAGAGATCTTCCTGACCCAGGGATCGAACCCACATTTCCTACCTTGGCAACTGGGTTCTTTACCATGGAGCCACCAGGGAAGCCCATCTTAGCTCACGGACCTTACCAAAATAGACCCTTTCATAAATAATAGGATTATATATTTGTTGTGGAGTAGTACAAATACAAAGAATATAAATTTTTCCTGAACATGATAAAATATGTCATTCTTAGTCCTAAAACTAACCCTCAGAAGTAATGACAAATTCTAGCAGGTCATTAATTTCAGGGACAAGTAGAGGATCTTCAGTATTACCACTATTGTTTCATATCTTTTAGTGATGACAGTCAATACAGTTATACAAAATAAATAAATTGTTCTGCTAAAGGTTGTCAAGCAGAAGCATAGTAGAAACCAGCTATATGATCACTGTGTCTACTTTTTTTTTTTTTAGTTTGAAAATGTTAGTTGCTCAGTCGTGCCCAACTCTTTGAGACCCCATGGACTGTAGCCCACCAGGCTCCTCTGCCCATGGAATCCTCCAGGCAAGAACACTGGAGTGGGTAGCTGTCTCTTCTCCAGGATATCTTCCCAACCCAGGGATTGAACCCTGGTTTCCTGCATTACAGACAGATTCTTTACCATCTGAGCCACCAGGGAACATTGGATACATATAGAAACTAAATTTCCCAACAGGCAAGGCCATATATGAATTCTACAAGTAAGAAAAAAGCAGAAGTGAGGTGTACTAATTCCAAGTCTGTCTAATAAAAGCATTCCAGGTGATCCAGGTTCTCTCTTCCCACATGTGCCAGCTGGATACTAAGAATCCTATGTAGAAATCTGAAACCCAAGAACAGGGCTCGGTTGGTAAACCTGCTCAAGGGCCAACGCTGGCCCACCACCTGGTGTTGTAAATTAGGTTTTATTGCGGTCATACTTACTCATTTATGTATCGTCGATGACCGCTTTCAAGCCACGGCTGAGCCGTTGTGAGAGAGACTGTATGGTCAGTAAATCATAAAATATTCATGGTCTGGCCCTGTACAGAAAAATATTTTGACAATCTTTGCCCTAAGATGATGGAAATAGAAAATGCATCTTTAGTCTCTCAGTCATGTCCAACTCTTCTCAAATCTATGGACTGTAGCCTGCCAGACTCTTCTATCCATGGGATTCCCCAGGCAAGAATACTGGAGTGGGTTGCCATTTCCTCCTCCAGAGGATCTTCCTGACTCAGGGTAATAGAAGACAGAAGAAACTTACATCTCTGAGTTATTCCTGGGGTAGAGCCACCCCACTCCATTATACTGTATCCAACTGTATCCTAAAATAAAGCTTTATTTGTTTAAGCCTTTGAGACTTACTGGCTAGGGCTGGTTATATTGGGAAGGTAAAATTATGATCAGATATGAAGAGTACATGTAATATCCAAGGAAAGCAATTCTGAAAATTTGTGCATAAGGGGAACAGAGTATATAAAGGCAGCTGGGTTCAAAATTAATTAAAAGGATTAATGGTATCTATATAAATAAATAATCACCAGTAATCATTTAATAAAAGACTTGGGTATTAAGTTGTAGCAAAAATAAGAAATACTTGAATTTTAACCTGAAATGTGGGAAATCTATCTGAATAAAACTCTGAAACCTTACTTGGACATACCAAAGAAACATATCATACCTTGATGGGAATTTTTAAATTATAAAGATGTCAATTTTCACCAAGTTGATAGAGAATTTTAACTTCTTCATAATAAAAAGAGCCATAAGATTTATTTCCTCAATTAGACAACATTATTTTATATTTTATGAATAAATAGCAACATGCAAAGTAGCTAGGATCTATATATCACAGTTCAGTTCAGTTCAGTTCAGTTGCTCAGTCGTGCCCGACTCTTTGCGACCCCATGAACCACAGCACGCCACGCCTCCCTGTCACCTCCAAATCCTGGAGTGGACCCAAACTCATGTGGATTGAGTTGGTGATGCCATCCAACCATCTCATCCTCTGTTGTCCCCTTCTCCTCCTGTTCCCAATCCCTCTCAGCATCAGGGTCTTTTCCAATGAGTCAACTCTTCACATGAGGTGGCCAAAGTATTGGAGTTTCAGGCTCAGCTTCAGTCCTTCCAATGAATACCCAGGACTGACCTCCTTTAGGATGGACTGGTTGGATCTCCTTGCAGTCCAAGGGACTCTCAAGAGTCTTCTCCAACACCACAGTTCAAAAGCATCAATTCTTTGGCTCTCAACCTTCTTCACAGTCCAAATCTCACATCCATACATGACCACTGGAAAAACCATAGCCTTGACTAGATGGACCTTTGTTGGCAAAGTAATATCTCTGCTTTTTAATATATCAAAACTTCAGTTCAGTTCAGTCACTCAGTCGTGTTCGACTCTTTGCGACCACATGAATTGCAGCACGCCAGGCCTCCCTGTCCATCACCAACTCCTGGAGTTCACTCAAACACATGTCCATCGAGGCAGTGATGCCATCCAACCATCTCATCCTCTGTTATCCCCTTCTCCTCCTGCCCCCAATCCCTCCCAGCATCAAAGCCTTTTCCAATGAGTCAGCTCTTCATGTGAGATGGCCATGTACTGAAGTTTCAGCTTTAACATCATTCCTTCAATGAACACCCAGAACTGATCTCCTTTAGAACGGACTGGTTGGATCTCCTTGCAGCCCAAAGGACTCAAGAGTCTTCTCCAACACCACAGTTCAAAAGCATCAATTCTTTGGCATTCAGCCTTCTTCATAGTCCAACTCTCACATCCATACATGACCACTGGAAAAACCATAGCCTTGACTAGATGAACCTTTGTTGACAAAGTAATGCCTCTGCTTTTGAATATGCTATCTTGGTTGGTCATAACTTTCCTTCCAAGGAGTAAGCGTCTTTTAATTTCATGGCTGCAGTCACCATCTACAGTGATTTTGGAGCCCCCCCCCAAAATAAAATCTGACACTGATTCCACTGTTTTCCCATCTATTTGCCATGAAGTGATGGAACCAGATGCCATGATCTTTGTTTTCTGAATGTTGAGCTTTAAGCCAACTTCTTCATCATCCTCTTTCACTTTCATCAAGAGGCTTTTGAGTTCCTCTTCACTTTCTGCCATAAGGGTGGTGTCATCTGCATATCTGAGGTTATTGATATTTCTCCTGGCAATCTTGATTCCAGCTTGGGTTTCTTCCAGTCCAGTGTTTCTCATGATGTACTCTGCATAGAAGTTAAATAAGCAGGGTGACAATATACAGCCTTGACATACTCCTTTTCCTATTTGGAACCAGTCTGTTGTTCCATGTCCAGTTTTAACTGTTGCTTCCTGACCTGCATATAGGTTTCTCAAGAGGCAGGTCAGGTGGTTTAGTATTCCCATCTCTTTCAGAATTTTCCACAGTTTATTGTGATCCACACAGTCAAAGGCTTTGGCATAGTCAATAAAGCAGAAATAGATGTTTTTCTGGAACTCTCTTGCTTTTTCCATGATCCAGTGGATGTTGGCAATTTGATCTCTGGTTCTTCTGCCTTTTCTAAAACCAGCTTGAACATCAGGAAGTTCACGGTTCATGTATTGCTGAAGCCTGGCTTGGAGAATTTTGAGCAGTACTTTGCTATATCACACCTTACACTAAAATAAATGACATATGAATCAGTGAAATTAAAGTGAAAGAATAAACACAAAAGTACTAGAAGTAATCAAGGGAAATTTATTTTAATAATCTCAGAGTGTGGAAGAACTTCCTAAGTATGATGCAACACCCAGAATCCATTATTTTAAAAAGACTAAAAATTCCATGTCTATAAATTCCACCAATATCTCTCTCTCATATAAACATGTGCAGATACATACACAGGACACACAGAGACACACACGCACATATATATATGCACACACTTGCATATATGGGCTTCCCTGATGACTCAGCAAGTAAAGAATCCACCTGCAATGAAAGAAACACAGGTTTGATCCCTGGGTTGGGAAGATCCCCTGAAGAAGGAAATGGCAACCCACTCCAGTTCTCTCACCTAGAAAATCCCACGGACAGAGGAGCCTGGTGGGCTACATTTCACAGGGTCACAAAGAGTTGGACACAACTGAGCATGATGCAAGACCAAGACATGTATATATAAATACACATACACACATATACGTGCCGTGTATGTGTTTTTAGTGATTAGAACAAGCACTGTCAAATGTAAAGAAATACCTTAAATTTTTTTTCAGCAATCAGATTGCCAAAAATAAAAAGTTTGACAACACATAATGTTAGAGAAGGTCTGAATAAAAAGATACTTGTAATACCTTGCTAGCAGGGATGTAAGTTGGTGAAATTCCCATAAGTGACCATTTGCAAATATCTACTCAATGGTAAAGAATCTTCCTGCCAATGCAGGAGAAATAGGAGATGTGGGTTTGATCCCTGGGTGCAAAAGATCCCCTGGAGAGGAAATGGCAACCCACTCCAGTATTCTTGCCTAGGAAATCCCAAGGACAGAGAAGCCTGGAGGGCTACATTCTATGAAGTCTCAAAGAGTTGGATATGACTGCACAAATACAGCAAAGATCCCTATTGTGGATATATGGATACATTCAACATTTAGATATATTTAACATACAGTTATATAATTTATATATATATATATAAACATGGTATATTTAACAGATATTAGATGCATGAAAAATTGTTATGCTTTTCTACCACTCATTGGTATGTTCAGTTCAGTTCAGTCACTCAGTCGTGTCCGACTCTTTGTGACCCCGTGAATTGCAGCACACCAGGCCTCCCTGACCATCACCAACTCTCGGAGTTCACCCAAACTCATGTCCATCGAGTTGGTGATGCCATCAAGCCATCTCATCCTCTGTCATCCCCTTCTCCTCCTGCCCCCAATCCCTCCCAGCATCAGAGTCTTTTCTAATGAGTCAACTCTTTGCATCAGGTATATATGCAAATATTTGCATCTCATAATCTGGAGTTTAGAGAAAAAGACTATTTATAAAAGGGAGTAAAAATAACAAATAAGCAAAAAAGAAAGCATTTGTAAAACTGGGCATAAAGAACAAAAATATAAAAAAGTAACCTGATATCTTCTATAACATCTATTTTTATAAACTATAATTTACACAAAGTCATGACCAACAAGAGAACCTGAATGGATGATTAGAGCCCTCAAACATTAGAAATATCTAAAATATTATAAATAAGAGTCATCATAAGAAATCATCACAAACTGTTAAAATTAATGATTTTTCAAAGGTCAGACATTATAAAAATAAGAAATCTCAATAAAGCTAGAATTCACAAATTCATATAGACTAGGATTTCCATAACTGCCTGTCAGCTATTCTAATCGCAATATTAACTACTTGGAAATTTCAGGAAGGCTCTTACTAAAATAGCTTCAAATATTTTATTTTAAATATGCCCCTCAGCTGCTGGATTAATATAGTTTTGCGCCTTTGGTTTTCAGGCTGGAAAATGAGATGAAGAACTCAATGATGCAGAAAAGGCATAAAAGTTTCTCTTCCTTTAAAGGTAGCAGTTTGTGGTTATTAAAACTCTGAGTTCTCCTTGAGTCAGATTGGCTTTAAGGCACATAATTCAAATACACATCCTTCCAGCATCAGAGAAACACAAATACACGAAATTTTGTCCATAACCAACTGAAGACGCTGTTTTGGGATAGGCACTCTAAAAATTATTTTTTTCCTAGAGAAATAATGCATGCAAGACTCTGAATGACCACAGCATTTTTATCATGGTCACATGAGTTAAAACTCTATTTAACTAATAAAGTAGGTCCTTTCAACTAAGTGTTTCACTAGTTCCTTGTAAGAGGGATCCCCATGTTAATTATTAATGAGCAATTAATACAGAAGCTGTGCAGTCACTGGTCTGCTCTCTACAAGTTTATATTTGCTTAAAATTTTCACAACATAATTAATATAATTAATCCTACACCATGGGCTTATTCTTAATTAACTTTTTTTGTTATCAAAAATAACATGTAGCAATTTTAAAGATGGATGTGAGCATGATTCATGTCTGAAGTTATCTGACAACTGGAGAAAAGAATCTGGCACCCTGGGCATGCAGACCACACTTGCAGCAACCCTTGTAAAACAGTATCCTGGTAAGCTTCATTTACTCCTGCTCAGGTGAGCTGCATATTAAAGTACTGAAGATCAAGCAAATTAATCTCTCAGTGACTATTATTTTTTCCAATCACCAGTCATAAAATTAATTTTTATCTTTGTTTTAAGAAGGGTTTAAACTGAGACATGCTTTACAGATAAAAATATAGCACAAAATAAAATAATTACAAGTAAAATAAAGCAATAAACTGAGGTGGAAGGAAAACGAAATGTAGTATGGAAGGAGATTAGTATATACATTGTAATTGCATGCCCTAAATTCTGTGTAAGCAGCCTGAACCGAGAGATCAATGTTCTCAAAAACTGACAGTTGTTCTCTGGGTTGGGAGTATCCCTGGAGAAGGAAATGACAACCCCCTCCAGTATTCTTGCCTGGGAAATCCCATGGACAGAGGGGCCTGATGGGCTACAGTCCATGTGGTCACAGAAGAGTCAGACACGACTGAGTGACGGAGCACGCACATAGGCATCTGACTCTTTGATGGTTTAGTTTAATCACAGGATCTATGAGAAAATTTTAATAATGATAAGGTTATACAGGATTAATATCCTAATATATGATGTCATGAAAAGGAGTTACTGTGACATTTATGTACTTTAAAGTCATGGAAACTTCACCCTTGGACGTTATATAGTAGACAGCAATGTATAATTTGCTCTATGGTTGGTGCCTAGGCTCAGGATCAGTCCACCTGCGTTCTGGCTCCTGGCTGGCCCAGAATGGATCATCCTAAGAAAATGAGAACTCTGCTGGAAGCAGTACAAAGCAACCTCCTAGGGTAGATCAGCATAATTCTGGTCAACATCGAGTCAAGATTTAGGGAACATGATAAAGATGTCTGGACTTTGGAGCACTACTTATCCTGAAAAGTCCTCTATAGTAGCTTGTCAATGGTTATTTGTCTGCTTTTTTTGGGGGGTGGGGGCTGTGTTTGGTCTTAGTTGTTACACACCGGCTCTTCAATGCAGTGCACAGGCTTAATTGCTCCATGACATGTGAGATCTTAACCCCCCGACCAGGGATGGAACCCATGTCCCTGCATTGGATAGCGTCTCTCAACCACTAGACCAACAGTGAGCCCCAGTCTTCTTATATAAGGCTATTTGTCCTCTTGTTAAACATTTTCAACATCTTCATTGAGATATAATTCATCTAAGGTGTACTGTTTAGTGGTTTTTAGTATTCAGTCATGCAGCTATCTGTATAACTTCAGAACATTTTCACCGTGCTTCAAAGGAACTCCCTACTTCAGACTCCATACCCAGAGTAGTCAAGTCCAGTCTAATGCCCAGTTGTTGCCTAGGTGGGTCTTCTGAAAGTGGGAGCACATTATGGATTCTTTACCACTGAGCCACCTGGGAATCCCAAAGAGCCACATAGACGCTTATTAATAGATGGCCCTCCTTCCTCACCACAGCATTGTTTTTATTGGATTGTAATTTGACTTGATGTCACATGCCTACACCTAGAAGTATCATAAGATAAAGGCCTGTGAAAACTAACTTGTCACTTATCCTAAGGATGTTTTCTATCATATTACAGTGTTATTCTCAAAATCATCCACAAAAGAAACTGAGTCTTTATAGATTTGCCTGTTCTGAGCATTCCATGTAAATGGAATATACAATATGTGCTTTTTTTGCAACTAGCTTCTTTCATTTAGCATAATGTTCTTTTTTTTGATATAACATTTTTTTTTATATTAGAGTTTAGTTGATAAACAGCATTGTGTTATTTTCAGGTGTACAGCAAAGTGGCTTAGATAGACATGCACATATATATATATATATATATATATATATATGTATTCTTTTTTAGATTCTTTTCCCATATAGGTTATTATAGAGTACTGAGTAGAGTTTCCTGTGCTACAGAGTAGGTCCTTGTTGATTATTTTTACATATGGTAGTGTATATATGTCAATAACAAACTCCTAATTTATCCCTCCCCGCTTCCCCTTTGTTAACCATAAGTTTGCTTTCTAAGTCCATAAGACGGTGTTCTTTTTATGTGCACCTAAACCGTCCGTCTAGTCCAGGCTATGGTTTTTCCTGTGGTCATGTATGGTTGTGAAAGTTGAACTGTGAAGAAAGCTGAGCGCCGAAGAATTGATGCTTTTGAACTGTGGTGTTGGAGAAGACTCTTGAGAGTCCCTTGGACTGCAAGATCTAACCAGTCCATTCTGAAGGAGATCAGCCCTGGGTGTTCTTTTGGAAGGAATGATGCTAAAGCTGAAACTCCAGTACTTTGGCCACCTCATGCAAAGAGTTTACTCATTGGAAAAGACTCTGGTGCTGGGAGGGATTGGGGCAGGAGGAGAAGGGGGCGACATAGGATGAGATGGCTGGATAGCATCACTGACTCGATGGACGCGAGTTTGAGTGAACTCCGGGAGATGGTGATGGACAGGGAGGCCTGGCATGCTGCGTTTGATGGGGTAGCAGAGAGTCGGACATAACTGAGCGACTGAACTGAATTGAAACAATACACTGTTCATTTTCATCATCATTGAGATCAAGTTTACATGCAGTAAAATGCATCCATTTTAAGTCTGATGATGTGATGTGCTAACTTGCTTCAGGTATGTCCAACTCTTTGCTACCCTATGGACTGTAGCCCTCCAGGCTCCTCTGTCCATAGGGTTTCCCAGACAAGAACACTGGAGTGGGTTTCCATGCCCTCCTCCAGGGGCTTGTCACGACCCAGGATGGAACCCGCATCTCTTAGGTCTCTTGCATTGGCAGGCAGGTTCTTTACCACTAGCACCACTGAATTTTCACAAATAGGGACATCAATTTAATCAGTACCATCAGTACAAGCTATATTTGACTGAATAAAGTATACTCAGCTGCTTCACATGTCAGGTAATAACAAACTCAGCTAAGTTTGAATTTCATTTTTTTCCCCCAAGGGAAAGAAAAGTATACAGGCATCTATTTGGTAGTCTACTAGTTTACATAGGATTCATACCATCAGCTCTTCAGCACACAAAATCATTACATGTAACTGATTCACTTTGCTGTGCAGCAGAAACTAATACATTTTGTAAAACAACTATACTCCAGTAAAATCATTTTAAAAAATAAAATTTCAATAGTAACCACAACAACAAAAAGAAATCAACCTTAAAGATCTGCAGGTATTCTGATATGCCCCCTTCACCAGAATAAGTGCAGTTGACCTCTTGGTATACAGTTGACCTCTGAACAGCATCTTTGAATTGCTTGAGTCCACTTAGAGATTTTTTCAAATGGTAAACAACATAGTATTGCACAATCTGTGGTTGGCTGAATCTGTAGTTACAGAACCACAGACATGGAGGACTTATTCTAAATTATATGCAAGTTTTTGAATTTGGGGGGCTGGTGCTTGGCACTGCTAACCCCTGCCTCATAAAAAGGTCAACTGTACTTAGGTAATCCTATCAGATCCCACTGATTCAGTTCAATTCAGTCACTCAGTTGTGTCTGATTCTTTGCGACCCAATGGACTACAGCATGCCAGGTTTCCCTGGCCATCACCAACTCCCGCAACCTATTCAAACTCATCATGTCCATCACGTTGGTGATGCCATCCAACTGTCTCATCATCTGTCTTCTCCTCCTCCTCCTGCCTTCAATCTTTCCCAGCATCAGGGTCTTTTCCAATGAGTTAGTTCTTCACATCAAATGCCGAAGTATTGGGGTTTCAGCTTCAGCATCAGTCTTTCCAGTGAGTAGTCAGGACTGATTTCCTTTAGGATGGACTGGTTGGATCTCCTTGCAGTCCAAGGGACTCTCAAGAGTCTTCTCCAACACCACAGTTTAAAAGCATAAATTATTTGGCAGTCATCTTTCTATAGAGTCCAACACTCAAATTCATACATAACTACTGGAAAAACCATAGCTTTGACTAGACAGAGCTTTGTTGGTAAAGTAATGTCTCTGCTTTTAATTTTTTAATATAAGTTTATTTATTTTAATTGGAGGTTAATTACTTTACAATATTGTATTGGTTTTGCCATACATCAACATGAATCTGCCACAGGTATAAATGTGTTCCCCATCCTAAACCCCCCTCCCTCCTCTCTCCCCATACCATCATGGCAAATAGATGGGGAAACAATGGAAACAGTGATAGACTTTATTTTGGGGGGCTCCAAAATCACTGCAGATTGTGACTGCAGCCATGAAATTAAAAGAAGCTTGCTCCTTGGAAGAAAAACTATGACCAACCTAGACAGCATATTAAAAAGCAGAGACATTACTTTGCCAACAAAGGTCTGTCTAGTCAAGGTGATGGTTTTTCCAGTGGTCACGTATGGATATGAGATTTGGACTTTGAAGAAAGCTGAGCGCCGAAGAATTGATACTTTTGAACTGTGGTGTTGGAGAAGACTCTTGAGAGTCCCTTGGACTTCAAGGAGATCCAACCAGTCAATCCTAAAGGAAATCAGTCCTGACTATTCACTGGAAGGACTGATGTTGAAGCTGAAGCACATAGTTAGCATTTAAATAATGTTAGTTGAAACCCACTTCAGTGTTATGTCAAAAAAAAAGAACATTATCTCAAAAATATACAAGCAACTTCTGCAGCTCAATTCCAGAAAAATAAATGACCCAATCAAAAAATGGGCCAAAGATTTAAATAGACATTTCTCCAAAGAAGACATACGGATGGCTAACAAACACATGAAAAGATGCTCAACATCACTCATTATTAGAGAAATGCAAATCAAAACCACAATGAGGTACCACTTCACACCAGTCAGAATGTCTGCGATCCAAAAGTCTGCAGGCAATAAATGCTGGAGAGGGTGTGGAGAAAAGGGAACCCTCCTACACTGTTGGTGGGAATGCAAACTAGTACAGCCACTATGGAGAACAGTGTGGAGATTCCTTAAAAATTGCAAATAGAACTGCCTTATGACCCAGCAATCCCACTGCTGGACATACACACCAAGGAAACCAGAATTGAAAGAGACACATGTACCCCAATGTTCATCGCAGCACTGTTTATAATAGCCAGGACATGGAAACAACCTAGATGTCCATCAGCAGATGAATGGATAAGAAAGCTGTGGTAAATATACACAATGGAATATTACTCAGCCATGAAAAAGAATTCATTTGAATCAGTTCTAATGAGATGGATGAAACTGGAGCCGATTATACAGAGTGAAGTAAGCCAGAAAGAAAGATACCAACACAGTATACTAACACATATATATGGAATTTAGAAAGATGGCAATGATGACCCTGTATGTGAGACAGCAAAAGAGACACAGATGTGTAGAGTGGACTTTTGGACTCAGAGGTAGAGGGAGAGGGTGGGATGATTTGGGAGAATGTCATTGAAACATGTATACTATCAATGTAAGAAACGAATCACCAGTCTATGTCTGATGTAGGATACAGCGTGCTTGGGGCTGGTACACGGGGATGACCCAGAGAGATGTTATGGGGAGGGAGGTGGGAGGGGGGTTCATGTTTGGGAACACATGTACACCCGTGGTGGATTCATATCAATGTATGGCAAAACCAATACAGTATTGTAACGTAAAATAAAGTAAAAAAAAAGAGAACATTATGCTAAATGAAAGAAGCTAGTTGCAAAAAAGAACATATTGCATATTCCATTTACATGGAAT
Organism: Ovis aries; assembly: GCF_016772045.2. Classification (NCBI taxonomy): domain Eukaryota; kingdom Metazoa; phylum Chordata; class Mammalia; order Artiodactyla; family Bovidae; genus Ovis; species Ovis aries. The sequence goes on along the minus strand of NC_056059.1, from coordinate 101,118,855 downwards.
GCTCAGAACAGGCAAATCTATTAAGACTCAGTTTCTTTTGTGGATGATTTTGAGAATAACACTATAATATGATAGGAAAGTTTTCACAGGCCCTTATCTTATGATACTTCTAGGTGTAGGCATGTGACATCAAGTCTAATTACAATCCAATAAAAACAATGCTGTGGTGAGGAAGGAGGGCCATCTATTAATAAGTGCCTATGTGGCTCTTTGGGATTCCCAGGTGGCTCAGTGGTAAAGAATCCATAATGTGCTCCCACTTTCAGAAGACCCACCTAGGCAACAACTGGGCATTAGACTGGGCTTGACTACTCTGGGTATGGAGTTTGAAGTAGGGAGTTCTTTGAGGCACGGTGAAAATGTTCTGAAGTTATACAGATAGCTGCATGACTGAATACTAAAAGCCACTAAACAGTACACCTTAGATGAATTATATCTCAATGAAGATGTTGAAAATGTTTACAAAGAGGACAAATAGCCTTATATAAGAAGACTGGGGCTCACTGTTGGTCTAGTGGTTGAGAAATGCTATCCAATGCAGGGACATAGGTTCCATCCCTGGTTGGGGGTTAAGATCCCACATGTCATGGAGCAATTAAGCCTGTGCACTGCACTGAAGAGCCGGTGTGCAACAATGACCACTGGAAAAACCACAGCCTTGACTAGACGGACCTTTGTTGGCAAAGTAATGTCTCTGCTTTTGAATATGCTATCTAGGTTCGTCATAACTTTCCTTCCAAGGAGTAAGTGTCTTTTAATTTCATGGCTGCAGTCACCATATGCAGTGATTTTGGAGTCCAAAAAATAAAGTCTGACACTGTTTTCACTGTTTCCCCATCTATTTCCCATGAAGTGATGGGACCAGATGCCATGATCTTCGTTTTCTGAATGTTGAGTTTTTGTGGTTTTTTTGGTTTGTTTGTTTTCACTTTATCAAAATAAGTTTATAGAGTCTAAATTTCAGGCATACAATTTGTTAAAGTTAACAAAGAGGATAACAGAAGAGATTTCTGGAGGAAAAGTAAAAGAATGGAGAAATTAAATTTATATTACTACAATAGGGAATCTGTTTTCTGAGAATTTATCTAGTGAAATAAACTTTTAGACTCTAAAATAGCTATTTCTAACATCTAAACAACATATATGGAATCATAATATCCTGTAAATATATCAACGTTCCTATATAGACATGCTATTTCCATATTGCTGAGTTTTAACCCATCTTTTTCACTCTCCTCTTTCACTTTCATCAAGAAGCTCTTTAGTTCTTCACTTTCTGCCATAAGTGTGGTGTCATCTGTGTGTCTGAGGTTATTGATATTTCTCCTGATTAGTTGTCTGTAAATACTCAGTGCTTCATTTCCACAAGCATGCCTTGTGCTTTCCTGTTTACAACAGAGCACTAATCATTGCCTTTCCTATCAAAGAAGACATGTAGGGGCTGAAGATTTTTTCTGTTTCCTTCCTGAAGACTTTTTGTGAACAGATAGGACAGATTTCTTTATCTACTGTTTCACCTAGGTTTCATCAATATAATCTGATTACATATTTTTCCATTAAGTTTTAAAGAAGAGTGGCATGCTTAAATACATATGAAAATGAAAATTCACACTTCTTATTCTAACTACAATCTTGATCTGTTTGTCTTTTCTATCTTGATTTTCTTTTTGCCCCAAATGTATAATGATGCTTATCTCCTCTGATTCTTACTAAACAGGGGTGAAGTTAAACTGATTCTATAGCTGTGTGTGTCTAATTCTTACATTAAAAATTGCATTATTTTTCTTATTTCTTTTCTCTTCTCTCTGCACATTCTTTGCCGTGAAGCTCTCAATACTCTTCCCTGCCCTGTTGACCTTAGACTTTAACCAACAGGATGTTAGTGGACACGATACAAACAGAGGCTTGAGGTACGCTTGTATTACTGAGTTTTCCCTCTTGAGCCTCTGTGATTACCAAGAAAAATTCAAGCTACAAGTAGTCCATGGGCCAAGGAAGAGAAAAGCCATGTGGAGCAGATCTGGATTCAATCTGCAGCTTATAATTCAACTCAGCTAAGCTCAACCTAGATCAACCTGTCTACAACTGTGAAAATCTAATGTGAAACCAAAAACAATTGATGTTTTTTATGACACTGAGTATCAAAAGGTTTTTTAGGTATTATTATGGCAAAAGATAAATGATAAAGAAATTGGTACCTAGAATTAAGGTACTACTGTGCCAAAATCCAATATGCATAGCATTGACTTTCAGACCAAGTGGGGAATGATAATAAACTATTACAGGAGGCCAGAAAAACAGGGAATCATTTCATGTAGTGGTAAAATATTTGGTACAACTGTTGCCTGTGTTACCTTGGAGATGGAAAAAAAAACCTAAGAAACTTGTGAACTTAGGAAAGCAGGTTTTCACCTGGGTTATTAGAAGCATGAGCAGGCTTCTAGTAGATGTATTTGCCAAGGTGCTACAAGAAATAAGTTCAGCGAATAGCTGACTGGTTTGCAAACAGAACTGAGAAGACGTATAGTGAGCTCAGAAATGTTAGGTTTTGCTGGGCAGAAAAATGAAAGTTTCTCATTTCTAACTTTATCAGTTAGTAAAACATCATCATATTACAGTTTAATCTGGGGGTAAAAATCATATACCATATATATATTTTAACCTTATCATTTTTGCCCCCAGATTAAACCTATATATATATATGTGTGTGTGTGTGTGTGTGTGTGTGTGTGTGTGTGTGTGTGTGTGTGTGTATATATCACAGTGCCTGACACTTGGAGGCATTCAATAAATTTAAGATCTCTCATAACATGACTGGTTTCATGCAGTGAAATATTATAGAGCAGTTCTAATTAATGAACTAGATAGTAAATATTGATATGGATAAATTTTTAAATATAATGCTGAGTGATAAAAGCAAACTACAAAAAGCAGTTAAAGATTATGATGAGATTTATTAAACTTTTAAAACATTCGCTGAGTGTATATTGTTTATAAATATCCACGTATATAAAAATGTACAAAAGCATGCATGAACACTAAACATACCAACTTCAGGAGTAGTTAAGTCTAATATAAAGTTGAGGGGGAAAGATAGGGCTTTCCTTAAGTTTACAACATTTTGTTTCTTTACAAAAACATTACCTGAAAAACTATGGCAAAATGTTAATTCTGTTAAGTGTATGTGGTGCATACACAATTAACTCTTAAATCAGTTTCTTTTTTAAATTAAAGCTAAAAATAATACTAAATGGAAAAGAAATAGAAATTACTCCTTTGAGTATACAGCTTTAGGCCAGTTCTTCAGAGATGAAAATAATATGATATTTAAATACTAAAACACACATTTTGCTACTTGGATCATTTTAGTCTTAAAATACAATTTTGACCCCTGAGAAGAAGGTCTAGAAATTGGCATATCACCTCTTGCATCATGCATGTGTGTGTATATATATGAATTTAATGAGAAAGAATCCAATTTATACATGTACATGCCTGGCTAGCCATCAAAGAGGAAATAAAACCTTAATTATTTGCATCAGTTATTTTTTAAGGGTTCCTTGCCAGTGCATGGACTCAATCACAACAAACCCACTGGTACTAACTATGGAGAAACCCACTGATACTAACCTGGAGAAAAGTACAGGTCAAGTTAGGGGATTATAATTAAATACCTGGATGAAGAAAGAAATGGTGTGCCTACCTCATAAAGTCAGATGAGAGTTGGAAAATAAGCCAGTTGCTATGCTCACATTTTTCCTGCATACCCCACCAAGGTTCAACAAGTAGGTAGTACAGATTTTCATTAGACTTCTGTAAACTACTCAGAGAATAATCATAATTTCCAACTGTACTCTGCATTATCTGAGAGAGACCCATGTGTCTGAACTGCTTTTGTTAGTAAAGAACATTGTGAAAAGATAGGATCAGGTCATGGAAAGAGGAAAAGAAAGTGGGACCACCAATGACAGCTCAGGTAATGAGTTACTGATTCTTGCAGTTCTAATGAATAAATCCAAATGTTTCCAGAAACAACAGTTTTTCAAAGAGGAAGAGCTAAACACAATTTGTAAAGCCCTAAAAACACAGACACTTGAAAACCATCTTTTTCCTTAGGTGGATAATTGTCTTGGTATCCAATGGAGATGCATGTTTATTATTACACACAGATTTTCACTTCTCTAACAGAGTGACAAATGTGTTTCTCGCCCATTAGTTTACTCACATAATAACATTAGGCGAGTCCTTTTTATCTGAAAATTTATTGTCCAGGTCCCTATATTTATGAGGTCATACTGAACAGCAAAGGCTTTGATAATACAAAATTTTCACTTATAACTAATCTGTAAGATTAGTCCCCATGCAAACATTCTTCCCAGTTTACCCCATAACCATAGCACATACTGGCAATTATAACTTGTTTATATTAGATGAAATACAATTATTTGCATGACTGTATTTTCAAGACAAATCCTAGTAAAACTTTATTACTTATGATGCAAATAGGTGCTCTGTTTAAATGGATTCACTTCTTTTCTATTTCCAGTTTTCTTTAATAATGAGCATCCTCTGTTCTACTCTGACCACAGTTTTTAGATGAATATACTAATGTTAAAAGGCAGTCTTTCTCAATTTCTTTCATATCCATAGAACACCACCCCAAGAGCCTAGACAATTCCAGGTCAACCTATGTCAAAGTTCATGCTTTCACCCATTATGCAGTCTAACTCTCTAAGAGAAAATAATAAGAGCCACCATATTTGAGATGTGACTCTAAAGAGTCATAGAGAAACAGTGAAAGAGACAGTAGAAGATTCTTAATAAATGTGAATGAAACCTTGGGAGCTTCTAACACATAAGACCTTTGAAACTGGCAACCCTGCTCACCACGATAGCCACAATCACTGAACATGAGAAACGGGCATGTCAGGGACCGTTTTCCCTGACATAGACCCTCAGGGACCGGAAACCAACTTGACAGACTTATTTCTGATACACTCCAATGCACCTTCACCTGTCTCAGAGCCTTTGCATCTGATCGATTTCTGTTGATGATACTGAGCCAAACCCATTAAAATGAATCAGTTTGGCTCCATAACCCATGAGTGCTCTCTAAGGAAAACATGCCTGAGAGCATAGCATTCTATGTCACTCCTTCAATTCAATTTACCAGTACAAACCCTCTACTAGACCTGGGGAGTGAAGAATTGATTCAGATTTGATCCACACTCCCAGGGTGCTCACTTGGATAAACAATAATCATTAAATTGCCCTATGCCCCAATCACCAGGTAGTCTAAAACTATCCACTGCCAAGTGGATAAACATAAGTTCCTCCAGGTACAGTGCAGTTTGATGACATTTAAAACCTCCATAGTGCTAAGTATAAAGAATCTCTTCTACAATTCACAATCTAACCAAAACTTCCCCACCCCGCAAAACAGGAATGCATTGGGTTGCCCTCCTCACTGTTGTAATAAAAACAACAGAGAAGGCATGGTAAAATAAACACCCGTGATAGAAAACAAATGAAAGCATTCCCAGATTGGTTTAAAAATGTAAGGGCATGCAGTTTGCAGAACATGTCAAAGGAGAATAAACTTGCCATGCTGCTGCTGCTGCTAAGTCGCTTCAGTTGTGTCCGACTCTGTGCGACCCCATAGATGGCAGCCCACCAGGCTCCCTCATCCCTGGGATTCTCCAGGCAAGAATACTGGAGTGGGTTGCCATTTCCTTCTCCAATGCATGAAAGTGAAAAGTAAAAGTGAAGTCGCTCAAGTCATGCCTGACTCTTAGCGACCCCGTGGACTGCAACCAACCAGGCTCCTCTGTCCATGGGGTTTTCCAGGCAAGAGTACTGCAGTGGGGTGCCACTGAGAGAAAGGGATAAACACTGGACTGACAGGGAACCTGGAGCATTTGCAGAAGCAGGGACAAAAAGTTAGTCTTGCAACAAAGTTAGCACTTGTATCTCAGAAGAGTGTGGGGCACATCGAATGGGATCAGCTGGACTAGGACACCATAAAGTGTCCTAGATGAGAACAGAAATAATGCCTGCTGGCTAATGATGTTCATCAATTTCTTAATGACAAGAAAATTCAGTTGATAGAAGCACCCAGTATATACTATTAATATTATTCAGCTTACCCTTAGGAGCAGGAAATGTCAACTCACTCCAGTATTCCTGCCTGGAGAATTCCATGGACAGAGGAGCCTGTTGGGCTCTAGTCCATGGGGTTGCAGAGAGTGGGACATGACTGAGGACCTCCACCCACTCACTTAACAAAATAGATGATTGTATAGAGTTTCATTTCACAGTATGGATTTAATTCCTAATTAAATAATAGCATGCATTATTCTAGCCAACAAAGGCCCATCTAGTCAAACCTATGGTTTTTCCAGTGGTCATGTATGGATGTGAGAGTTGGACTATAAAGAAAGCTGAACACTGAAGAACTGATGCTTTTGAACTGTGGTGTTGGAGAAGATTCTTGAGAGACCCTTGGACTGCAAGGAGATCAAGCCAGTCCATCCTAAATGAAATCAGTCCTGAATATTCATTGGAAGGACTGATGCTGAAGCTGAAACTCTAATACTTTGGCCACCTGATGCAAAGAACTGACTCATTGAAAAAGACCGTGATGCTGGGACAGATTGAAGGGAGGAGGAGAAGGGGATGTCAGAGAATGAGATGATTGGATGGCATCATCAGCTTGATGGACATGAGTTTGAGCAAGCTCCAGGAGTTGGTGATGGACAGGGAAGCCTGGCATGCTGCAGTCCATGGGGTCACAAAGTCGGACATGACTGAGCAACTGAACTGAGCTGATTATTCTAGCACTTACTATTACTTTAGCACTTTTGTAAGCATTTTATACACACAATTTATTTTATCATCATCATAAGCTTTGCCAGAGGCAATATTATTATTATCAGTTTACAGATGGAAAATCTGAGTGACAGAAAGTTCAAGTAACAAACGTCCTACAGATAGTAAGTAGAAGAGCCTGGTTCAAACTATGCAGTCTGACTCCAGAATTCATCTCAGCACTGTGCTGCCTCTCCAAAGAAAATCCTCAGGTTTGATTATATTAACAAACTCATGGGAAAGAATATTTATTCAGTACTGTCAACCAGATGCTATATTGACCATATGGCTTACAGAGATGAATACCATTGCATACATGTTTATATGTAAATTATGAACACAAAAGGTCTCCTAGAGACTAGGTTATATATGACATTAGTGCAGGGCATAAAGCAAGGAGTGGTCAGCCTTTTATACATGACTATTTGTCCTAACTATAGCACTCATTTCTTGTTGCCTCTACTGACAAAAACAGGGAATCATTAAGTAATCAACATCTGTTTAAGATTTTTATATTAATATGTCTTAAGTGTGTTAGGGCTTCCCTGATAGCTCAGTTGGTAAAGAATCCACCTTCAATGCAGAAGACCCCAGTTTACTCCTGGGTCAGGAATATCCGCTGGAGAATTAATATGTGTTATGTCTGAAAGTGTTACATATTTCAAGTCTCCTTTCCTTCCTCCTCTGTGTTGTCTCTCCCTTCCTTTTTTTGTGCCTTCTTAAATTCAATTCACACTTTTTTGAGCATATAATAGAACAAGACACTTCCTGCAATAGAATCGGTTAAAGACAAAAAGGGATCCTGTATAGAAGGCATCTCTAAGTAGAGTTTGGAAAATTTCATTTCATTCTTAGTTTCCCACTGACACTTTTTACAGCTTCCTTTGTATAACTGCAGACCCACAGACGGTCAGAGACACACCTGCCTCACCAGCAGCCCCCAGAGCTTTGAGCTGGTCTGCAGCCAGCACCAGGCCTCCTGTACGCTCGTATTCCATCTCACGTGAGCCCCATCAACACCTGAGGAAAAGCAGGAGACCCAGGGACTCAGCCCTGAGAAACCTGGTGCAGGGTGGCCTCTGCTCCAACACCTGGACTGAATGAGGAAGTATCCGAGTTACTGTGTGACCAGCCAAAGACACTTTCCTTTTCCTTCCTTATGATTTAAAATTCATCCCAAAGTGGCTATGTTATATGTTGAAATAGACACATCCACAGAGAAAAGTCTAGGAGAGATTAAAATGGATTGAAATTAGCAAAGATATTAGGGAAGGAGTGAAGAGACAGCTGAGCTGTGAATTTCTTAGTGATACTGAATGACTTGATTGACACCAGTGAACTTAGACTGTGTGGTGCCTTTTTTTTTTTTTTGCCAATTTTAACTTATTTGGAGAATCTTTGTGCTTAAAATAAAATGAACTTAAATGGATTTAATGCAGAGTGCAAAGCTCTTAATAGGGAATGCTGTAATCTATATTTTGTTAGTTCTGCTGAAGCAGAATGGAAATCATCTGACAATTCTGGCCCTGAGAGAGATTCTATTTTTCTCATTCCATTTATTTATATGATCTATTCCAGCTCCAAAGGGAGAATGCCCTGAAGTGGATGGAGTGAACTCATGCCCTCTCTTACAAAAGGACTTCATAGAACTCTAGCTGCATGATATTGAAGATATCCTTCTACACTGCAAAGCCTGCTTGCATAGGTCTAACAGCCCACTGAAGGAAGTAAAGCATTTGTTATTAGTATCTCTCATATTCTTTAAGATATTTTCAAATAACGCCTTATCTGTCTTTCTTTGGCGATTCCTTATAAAACAACAATCATTTCCCACCTAACCCTCCAGCTTTTCCTCTCCCCTTGCTAGTTCAAGTTTTTACCAAAACGTTTAACTCTGTCTGGAATATTATGTATTTGTATATTGTCAGTTTCAATCTAGTAGAATGCAAAGCTTTGTTTTGTTCACTTGTCTACCCTGTAACTTGGAAAAGCACCAGTCAGATGTAGTCAATATCTGTTGAATGAGTAAATAAATGAGTAAACAAATGAGCATAATGTCTCAGAAGAATACAACTTGCTCAATTTATACAGCTAATTGGTGGTAATCTCTAGAGTTAAACTTTCAACCTTGCAAATCTGTATCTATTGTGCTTTCTGTAAAAATCTTAAAAGTCCCTTTGAGGCCTGATATCTGAAAAAGTAATTTCCCAAGGTGTTTGGCACACGCAGTAGATACTCAATAAATTTTGTTGCATCTGAATCTGAAAAAATCTTAATATACTACACCACATAAATGGGCTTCCCTGGTGGCTCAGACGGTAAAGAATATGCCTGCAATGCAGGCGACCTGGGATTGATCCCTAGGTTGGGAAAATCCCCTGGAGAAGGAAATGGCAACCCACTCCAGTATTCTTACCTGGAAAATCTCATGGACACAGGAGCCTGGGAGGCTACAGTTCATGGGGTTGCAAAGAGTCAGACACAACTGAGGGACTAACACTTTCACTTTTCACTTCACCACATAAATGGTATGACTTTCCACATTCCTGAAAGTCTTTGAAAGAACTCTACTGGGAGAAAGGGAGAAGTAGACAGTTCCTGAGATTTCAAGGAGAATAAGCAAAACAGGTCAGTTACTAAACATAAACTATAATTCTTCAAGGAATCCATTGCAATCCTCATCAACACTTTGGTTACTCCACACACCCTCAAGCCTATTCTCCCCACTAATCTCCTCAGGGTGAAATGTATCTTTTTGGTGTTGAACTTACTGCATGCTCTTTGTAGAAATTTAGAAATGCACAGAACACATGGAAGAAAACATAAATCTGTACTTTTACTGTTCATAAAAATAATTATAATATGCCTCTGCATATATTTTCATATCTACCATATGCATGTACGCATATTGTGTGTTGTAAATAGCTGAGATTCTAGTGTACATACTATTTCTCTACCTGCTTTTTAAAACTTTAAACATGAATCATAAGCATTTCCCATTTCATTGGCTATTCTTAAAACATGAGTTTAAATGACTTTTTCTATGAATGCAATAGAATTTGTTTAACCATTCCCATATTTGATCCTAATCATTTACTATTATAAACAAAGACCATGAAAATATCATATAAATGAATATTTGTAAACGTTTATGATTATTTTTTAGAATACATCCCTTTTTGTGGAATCTCTCAATGTAGAAAGCACATTCATTTTTTTCATTTCATGTTTAAACCTTGATTTTCTCATGTATAGTTTCCTCAAACTGTAGACATTTTATGTTTTTTATTCCATTCCATCTTTATTTTATTTTTTAAAATTATTATTTATTTATTTATTTATTTTACTTTACAATATTGTATTGGTTTTGCCATACTTCAACATGAAACCGCCATGACCCAGAGGGATGGTATGGGGAGGGAGGTGGGAGGGGGGTTCAGGATTGGGACCACGTATACACCCATGACATTTTATGTTTTGAAGAGTGTTGTGGACCTTCCCTCTGGGTAGGCTATATTAGATTAAACTCTCTTAGCAATATATTTCCGTAAAGTTTTGTCAACATCTTATGATTAAGAATTTCATAGACAAATTAAATTGCTCATTTTCTATAATTTTATTTTATGACAAAAATATTATTTATTCATTACATAAAATATGTAAATCTAGACATAAAGCAGAATAAAAGAAAAATCACCCACATTCCATCAAACACAAAACTTAACACTTTCATGTACTTTCAGCTTTGGTTCTTGGTGTATATTATGAATGACCATAGTATTATATCTAAAAATAATTAAAAATTTTAAAAAGTAGGATGAAACATATATTTTTAACTAAAAATATGAACATTTTCTGCTTTTTATTAGTTATTCATCTATAAAAATATCTTAATGGCTTCTTGGTGTTCCAACATATGAATAAAATTTTTCTCAAGTCCCTTATTTTTGGTTATAAAGGTTAATTCCAATCATATTACTTCAAGCCTATTGAATGATGAGACATATATTTATTAACCATGGGTAATTCTTTTGATTCGTCTCACAGATCTTTTTTTTTTTTTTTTTTCAAAAGATATAGGCTTAGCTTTCTTTCCATCATTGGACAGCTGGGGATTTTTACAGCAGGCAAGATAAGCAACCAGCCAAGGAAGTGCTTCTCATTTCAACATGCAGAGAAGAACATCTCTGTAGTCACCCCAGTTCAAAGCATCTTTATTCAAGCCTAATGAGTCATCTAAGCCTGTTACTGGAAAACAGGAAGTCTCAAGTTCCAGCCCAGTTTTGACATCATCTGGGCAACAGTCTAAGGCAACATCTTGTTCTGTAGGCTGGATTCTGACTGCAGACATGATATTTACTGAGTTGTCTTACAAGCATTTGCAAAGATGTGTATGGCAGAAAGTGAAGAGAAACTAAAAATTCTCTTGATGAAAGTGAAAGAGGAGAGTGAAAAAGTTGGCTTAAAGCTCAACATGAAAACTAAGATCAGAAAACTAAGATCATGGCATCTGGTCCCATCACTTTATGAGAAATAGATGAGGAAACAGTGGAAATAGTGTCAGACTTTATTTTTCTGGGCTCAAAAATCAGTGCAGGTGGTGACTGCAGCCATGAAATTAAAAGACGCTTACTCCTTGGAAGAAAAGTTATGACCAACCTAGATAGCATATTCAAAAGCAGAGACATTACTTTGCCCACAAAGGTCCGTCTACTCAAGGCTATGGTTTTTCCAGTGGTCATGTATGGATGTGAAAGTTGGACTGTGAAGAAAGCTGAGCATTGAAGAATTGATGCTTTTGAACTGTGGTGTTGGAGAAGACTCTTGAGAGTCCCTTGGACTGCAAGGAGATCCAACCAGTCCATTCTGAAGGAGATCAGCCCTGGGATTTCTTTGGAAGGACTGATACTGAAGCTGCAACTCCAATACTTTGGTCACCTCATGCGAAGAGTTGACTCATTGGAAAAGACTCTGATGCTGGGAGGGATTGGGGGCAGGAGGAGAAGGGGACGACAGAGGATGAGATGGCTTGGTGGCATCATCAACTTGATGGACATGAGTTTGAATGAACTCCAGGAATTGGTGATGGACAGGGAGGCCTGGCGTGCTGTGATTCACGAGGTTGCAATGAGTCGGACATGACTGAGTGACTGAACTGAACTGAACTGTACCACCTTTTAAACAATTCTAAAAATACGAGAGGGGCTAATGAGGCTCCTTTTTGGTCAGAGTATTGCCAGGCAGCAACTTGAGTGATAATGAGAGATGCTGTTGTCCAAATGAAAGCTCTGACTTTGAAAGTAGAACTTATATGGATGCTTAATTGATTCAGAGCGTCTAGTTCATCATCCATCAGTAAGCTAACTATCTAACTATATAAGGGTCCTTTGAAACACATAAGGAACATTTTTATAACTAAAATATTTTTAATTAAAAATTTTGATGTGAACTATTTTTAAAAAATTTTATTAAATTTGTTACAAAATTGCTTCTGTTTTGTTTCAGTCATTTGGCATGAGGCATGTGAGATCTTAATTCCCCAATCAGAGATCAAACCCACACCACCACCACCGCCCCAACCTGCATTGGAAGGCAAAATCTTGACCACTGGACCACCAAGGAAATCCCTTAAAATATTATTAAAGGCCAAAGTTAATAAGCTATTGGATGGTGGAAGGTGCCAAGGATGATAAATGAGAAGCATGTGAGCTGCAACTGTCAGCAGCGGACAAGAGCCCAAAGGAAGAATTGTCCCTGCACAGATGCATTTCCAAATGCATGGTCTTAAATATTCAAATGAATACACCTAATCATGGTCTTAAATATTCAAATGAATGACCATACTGAAGACAACTTAATGTGCATTTTCTTATACCCCAAATTAATAGAGAACAAAAAGCCATGTTAATTAACTAAAATTTTAACTTTAGTTTCTTCTGAAAGTGAAAAACATTAGTTTGCCTACAATGATTAAGCAGTTTATTTCCTCACAGTGCCATGAGGTGTAACAAGATAAATGGGCTGGTGCATTGAAGAAAGCAGCATCTTTGCTCATAAATGTCACTGAAAGTAGGTTTTTATGAACTTGAAATATAAAATAATCCCTAACACAGGTGACATTAAAACAGGGAAGCTAATGCAGAGAAGCGGTAATGATTAATCAAAGATAATTTTCTCTGGGTCATCACAAAATATACACTGTAAGATTTTGCTCTGAAATGTAATAATGTTGGACCTGAGATGAAAGTCCCTTTTACCAAGGACTGAGGATTTCAGAATGGAAAGCCCAGAGAAAAACATTCAGAACTTGCTATGGCAGGAAAGGAGAGGCCACTGTTTGATTCTCCAAATCAGTTGAATTAAAACCTCCAGTGAGAATTTAATATAAGACAGTCTATTACATAATTTTGGACTTGTTTGTGCACCACTGCTTTATTTGCTTCCATTCATAATCTCTTAGTTTGGAATCCTATTATTAAATTATTTTGAATATTCATGTATGCTGCGATTCCTGGGGTCGCAAAGAGTCGGACACGACTAAATGACTGAACTGAACTGTGGCATCTGCCACAGTGAATAATCTTTCTTTCTGCTGCTGCTGCTGCTAAGTCGCGTCAGTTGTGTCCAACTCTGTGCGACCCCATAGACAGAAGCCCACCAGGGTCCTCTGTCCCTGGGATTATCCAGGCAAGAACACCGGAGTGGGTTGCCATTTCCTTCTCCAATGCACGAAAGTGAAAAGTCAAAGTGAAGTCTCTCAGTTGTGTCCAACTCTATATAATATTTGAAATGTGTGTGTGCACACACTCAGCTACTTCCAACTCTTTGCAACCCCTTAGATAGCACCCTGCCACGATCCTCTGTCCATGGGATTCTCCAGGCAAGAATACTGGAGTGGACTGTCATTTCCTACCCCAGGAGATCTTCCAGACCCAAGGATTGAACCTGTGTCTCTTGCGTCTCCAGCATTGGTAGGCGGAATCTTTACCAGTGCACCACCTAGGAAGCCTCTAACATGTGAAATACACGCGCTTAAAAGATGGCATAGTGACAAGCAGGGAGGAAGGTAGTAATATCACTAAATTTTTGTGATAAAATGGATTCTTTGAGTACCCTGACATTTCTACTGCTTCCTTCTAAAATAGGATTATGCTTTCTTGCCTTATCACATTAGCAAACTTGTTTTTATAAAACAAAACGTTTCATGAAGGATGATTAAAATCACTCTGTGGCTCTCAAGAAGTTTCTACTAACACCCAATCCTTCCCTTAAATGTTTTGTGTTTCTTCAAAAAAGCAGAGCCTCATTATAAACTATATGCTCATTTGCTTTAAATATATATTTTGCCTTGCAAATTCTGTGAGATATGATATTTTTTTCAATACTGCTTCCTTTTCAATGTTCAATGCAGAGTTTTTTGTTTGTTTTCTTATACATTTTTATTTTTATTTTTTTTTTGAAGTTTAATGGATAAGAAAGCTGTGGTACATATACACAATGGAGTATTACTCAGCCATTACAAAGAATACATTTGAATCAGTTCTAATGATGTGGATGAAACTGGAGCCAATTATACAGAATGAAATAAGCCAGAAAGAAAAACACCAATACAGTATACTAATGCACAATGCAGAGTTTTATCTGTATCATAGCTTAGGTTTGAGAAATTAAAAAAAGATACAATTCTGGGGATAATAATGCAGACCTCTCACTGAATGCTCTATCACACAGAAAAAGTCTGGCTGTCTTGCCATATTCAATAAAGCCCTGCTTCCCAAGTGGATTTATGCACTCAATACTATCCCATTCAGAATCCCAGCAAGTTATTTTTCAAGTATCTACAAACAGATTCTAAAGTTTATGTGAGAGGCAAAAGAACCAGAATAGCCAACACATTATTGAAACAAAAGAACAAAGTCAAGAACTGGCACCACCCACCTTTAAGACTTACAAAAAAGCAACAGGAATGGAGACAGTGTGAGGTTGACAGAAGAACAGACAAAGAGTTCAGTGGAGTGGAGCACAGAGTCCAGAAGTAGACCCACATATCAGAAATACACTCAACTGATCGTTGACAAAAGAGAGTCTCTCCAACAAATGGCTTTGGAATAACCAGACACCAAAATGAAAGAGAGAGAGAACCTAGAACAGACCTTAATATCCTTCACAAAATTAATTCCAAGTGGATAATAGACATAATTAAAACAAAAAACTATAAAACAGAAGATCATTGGAGAAAACCTAGATGGCTTTGGGTATGATATTTTAAAATATAAACACCACCAAAAAACGATCCATAAAAGAAAATAAATGATTGATAAGTTGGACCTCATTAAAATGTAAAACTTCTGCTCCATGAAAGAATGTCAAGAAAACAAGAGGACAAGCCATAGACTGGGAGAAAACATTTATGAAAGGCACATCTGATAATGGCTGGTTTTCCAAAATATAAGCAAGGTGAAAAGACAGCCTTCAGAATGGGAGAAAATAATAGCAAGTGAAGCAACTGACAAACAACTAATCTCAAAAATATACAAGCAACTCCTGCAGCTCAATTCCAGAAAAATAAACAACCCAATCAAAAAATGGGCCAAAGAACTAAACAGACATTTCTCCAAAGAAGACATACAGATGGCTAACAAACATGAAAAGATGCTCAACATCACTCATTATTAGAGAAATGCAAATCAAAACCACAATGAGGTACCATTTCGCTCTAGTCAGAATGGCTGTTATTGAAAAGTCTACAAGCAATAAATGCTGGAGAGGGTGTGGAGAAAAGGGAACCCTCTTACACTGTTGGTGGGAATGCAAACTAGTACAGCCACTATGGAGAACAGTGTGGAGATTCCTTAAAAACTGGAAATAGAACTGCCTAATGACCCAGCAATCCCACTGCTGGGCATACACACCGAGGAAACCAGAATTGAAAGAGACACGTGTACCCCAATGTTCATCGCAGCACTGTTTATAATAGCCAGGACATGGAAGCAACCTAGATGTCCATCAGCAGATGAATGGATAAGAAAGCTGTGGTACATATACACAATGGAATATTACTCAGCCATGGAAAAGAATTCATTTGAATCAGTTCTAATGAAGTGGATGAAACTGGAGCCTATTATACAGAGTGAAATAAGCCAGAAAGAAAAACACCAATATAGTATACTAATGCATATATATGGATTCATGTCAATGTATGGCAAAACCAATACAGTATTGTAAAGTAAAATAAAGTAAAAATAAAAATTTAATTAAAAAAATAGAAAGATGGTAATGATAACCCTGTATGTGAGACAGCAAAAGAGACACAGATGTATAAAACAGGCTTTTGGACTCTGTGGGAGAGGGAGAGGGTGGGATGAGTTGGGAGAATGGCACTGAAACATGTATAATGTCATATATGAAATGAATCGCCAGTCCAGGTTCGATGCATGATGCATGATACCAGGTTGGGGCTGGTGCACTGGGATGACCCAGAGGGATGGTACAGGGAGGGAGGTGGGAGAGGGGTTCAGGATGGGGAACACGTGTATACCTGTGGTGGATACATGTTGATGTATGGCAAAACCAATACAATATTGTAAAGTAAATAAATAAATAAATAACAACAACAACAAAAAGAACTCTTAAGAACTGTGTGTTCTTTGTTGATCTCTATGAATTAACAGTTTTAAAGAATCTGACTCCTTGAAGTAGTTTTTCTACATGGACCAAAGGAGAAGATTATATCCATTTCTTTTTACTTTCTTCATAAATTATTCTATAAAATTTCAAAATAAAACGTTCCACACAGAAATACCAAAATTCGGCATTCAATACTTCAGAACCTAAGCAGTTCCACCACTGGCATTTGTATACTGTACAAAGAACTTTTTATTGGTTCTCAACTGGGGACATTTGGCAATGTCTTCAGGCATTCTGAATTGTTACAACTTGGAGAGGGCATGTTATTGGCATCTAGTGGATAGAGGACAGCGATGCTGCCAAACATCCTATAATTCACAAGACATACACACAAGGAATTCAGTCAGTTCAGTTCAGTTCAGTCACTCAGTTGTGTCCAACTCTTTGCGACCCCATGAATCGCAGCACGCCAGGCCTCCCTGTCCATCACCAACTCCCGGAGTTCACTGAAACTCACATCCATCGAGTCAGTGATGCCATCCAGCCATCTCATCCTCTGTCGTCCCCTTCTCCTCCTGCCCCCAATCCCTCCCAGAATCAGAGTCTTTTCCAATGAGTCAACTCTTCACGTGAGGTGGCCAAAATTTGGTCAGCCTCTAATGTCAATAGAGTTGATGTTGAAAAACCCTACTTTTGAGTTAAAGGAAACATTCAAATAAAGAGGTTGCTACCAATACATGTAACACTGGACAAAAAGTTATCTCTCAAATGAGTTTTGATACAATAGAAATAATAGAGTTTATTTCTGAGTGTTCATTCAGCCATTCATTTACCTAACAAATATTTATTGAGCACCTGTTGTATGCCAAGAACTATTATACATGAATTCCTAAAGATAGAGCCTTAAATAGAACAGAATACAATTTCACTTCCACAGCAGTGACATCTTAGTTGAGAAATAGATTACAAAACAATAAACTGAAAAGTAAAGACTGTGGTGAATGGTACAAAGGAAAGGAACAAAAGGGGCTCATACAGTGCTAAAAATTCATAACATTCTTAAAAAATGAATAAAATAATAACATGTCATAACATTACTGAAGTGTTTGGACAAAATGAATATAATCTTTTGTGCTGTAAAAACCACCCTAAGAGCATATTCAAATTTTATCCATCACTTAGGAAAAAAGTCTTATTTGAGCATTTATTTCTTACATTCTTTTGTAAGAGATGACCAGAATGCAAACCTAAAAAGGCTTCTCAAGGCATGCATGAATTTTAATATATTGCCCCAGGAATTTTTTTTTAAAGTTTATGTGGGAGCTGTTAACAGAGTTGAATAATTATAGAATATTACATGCTGCTGCTGCTCCTGCTAAGTCGCTTCAGTCGTGTCCTACTCTGTGCGACCCCATAGACGGCAGCCCACCAGACTCCTCTGTCCCTGGGATTCTCCAGGCAAGAATCCTGGAGTGGGTTGCCATTTCCTTCTCCAATGCATGCATGCTATCCCATAGATGGCAGCCCACCAGGCTCCTCCATCCCTGGCTTTCTCCAGGCAAGAATCCTGGAGTGGGGTGCCATTTCCTTCTCCAATATTACATGCATATTGCATGAAAAGCGTATTGATGGAAACCACATCAGAAAGGAGAAGCAGCACAAATTCTTCAACTGAGTAGCTCAGCTCAGAAGTTCCTGAACTATGAAAATACTTTTCCATATCTGATCTAAAATTTGCTTTGGAGTTTCAGCCTTCCAAAGGAAGATAAGTGATCTCTCTAAGCCACTGTAAGAGAAGTTTAATAATATGCTCAGATGCTCAGTCAGGTCTGACTCTGCAACCCCATGGACTACAGCCTGCCAGGCTCCTCTGTTCATGGGGTTCTCCAGGCAAGAATACTGGAGTGGGTTACCATGCTCCAAGGCATCTTCCCAATCCAGGGATTGAACCCAATTCTCTTATGCCTCCTGCATTGGCAGGTCAGTTCTTTACCACTAGTGCTACCTGACAAAATACACATCTGAATTTGCTGTGCCTTCTAGATCTTTTTCTCTGATAGATGAACACCTCACTTCCTCTCTCCTCACTTGACGTACAGAAAGTTCTATTTGCCTAGTTTCTTTCTTGCTCTTCTGAAAATACTTTCCCCTAAGAGATACATGTGAATTACTATTCAATTGGATGCATTAAATTTTAGTTTTGTATTACATCTACCATGAGTCCTGCATGTAAAACTCAAGTGTAAGTGGAAATGACTCTACTATTTATATGTTGCATGTTATATTATGACCTTAAATCAGCACCATACTTCTAGTAATTACAGATGTTATATAAATTGTAGTCTGCAAAGATAATACTTTTCAAACAAAATGAATTAATTTGACATTGTTTATTTGTTCATTCAGTTAATATATATTTAACACTTACATTATATTCAACAACCTGTTATATACTGGGACTAAAATTGAGGATAAGGTGGCATGGTTTCAGCTTTATGGAACCAATGTTTTATTTGGGAATACAAACAATAAATATGTCACAACAAAGAATATATAGTTATAAATCACAATAAGTGCTGTATATAGAAAAAAGAAACCAGTGTGCTGAAATAGAGAATTGGGAGATGGGAGCAGATTTCCTCTTTAGAGAGGTCTACAGTGGTAGAGGGGAATGGCAGGTGCTAAGGCACTGACTAGAAAAAAGAGCTGGGTATGTTATAGACAAAGAAAAGAAGGCACTGCAACTGAGGCAGTCATGAAGGGAGAGAGGACAGGAGATCCTGGAGCTATAGGCATGTCCAGATAATACAAGCCTCTGTTGAGGACATTTACCCTTCTCAGCCTCAGTTTCCTTATAAATGAACTGAAGGGTGGCTTTTAGGAAGAATGACAATTAGCTACCATAATCGTGATATGCCTAAATATGAATAGTTAGAATTGGATATAGCTGTAGAATGTGAGAATAGCTCCATGTTAGTGCCTAGTGAATTCAGACTCTCAGTAGGTCTGGATTTTGTATTCACTTATTAATCAGACAGAACACAGCTAAATTTTTACCTCATTTAAAAAAGAAAATAAATAAATTTCAAAACTACTAAGATGAATTGATATCAAATTGATCTTCTGAGAAGTCATAAAGTTTCTAATTTTTGCTTTATAATGGGCTCCAAAATCACTGCAGTTGGTGACTGCAGCCATGAAATTAAAAGACGCTTACTCCTTGGAAGGAAAGTTATGACCAACGTAGATAGTACATTCAAAAGCAGAGACATTACTTTGCCGACTAAGGTCCGTCTAGTCAAGGCTATGGTTTTTCCTGCGGTCATGTATGGATGTGAGAGTTGGACTGTGAAGAAAGCTGAGCACCGAAGAACTGATGCTTTTGAACTGTGGTGTTGGAGAAGACTCTTGAGGGTCCCTTGAACTGCAAGGAGATCCAACCAGTCCATTCTGAAGGAGATCAGCCCTGGGATTTCTTTGGAAGGACTGATGCTAAAGCTGAAACTCCAGTACTTTGGCCACCTCATGCGAAGAGTTGACTCATTGGAAAAGACTCTGATGCTGGGAGGGATTGGGGGCAGGAGGAGAAGGGGACGACCGAGGATGAGATGGCTGGATGGCATCACAGACTCGATGGACGTGAGTGTGAGTGAACTCTGGGAGATGGTGATGGACAGGGAGGCCTGGTGTGCTGTGATTCATGGGGTCGCAGAGAGTCGGACACGACTGAGCGACTGAACTGAACTGAACTGAATGTGCTACATAAAGAATAAGGATTCTTGTGACATATTAAACTTTAACATATCTATCCCTCAGGATAAGCTTGAAGTCATCCTCCAAGTTAAAATGAAGGATGAAAGGCACGCTTGATTATCTCCCAAGTGTCATCTCAGTTGTCACATGCTATCATCCATTATAATTATGAATTCACAAGTCTTCAGATATATTCACCGATATTTTAATTGGGAAATTTGTTTGCTTAATTTCATATTATAACCAATTTACTACAGGCTCAACTGATAGATAGCATCACTGACTCAATGGACATGAATTTCAGCAAACTCCAGGAGATAATGGAGGACAGAGGAACGGTGCTACAGTCCACGGGGTTGCAAAGAGTTGGACATGACTCAGACACTAAACAACAACAATTGAGAATATTATGAAAGTCAAGTTTTATTTATTAAGACTCTATTTATTAATCTGTTAAGGAGGCAGCCTTTCCAGATGGAAATTATCGAGGTATTTATAATAACAGTTTTAATAAAATGTCCACATCCATGTATATATATACATATATAAATATCTCATTAAGCACACATCTATTTAAGGCCTTCCCACATATCAGTGTCTACATTGAGAAAGACGCAGGCACTGGCCAAAGGAGCATAAAGTTTACATTTTTAAAGAGATTTTATACAAACTTACTTGCAAGATCTTTGTGGGAGTCATATGACTAGAGGTAAAGAATCAATGCATACATAAAGTTGAGGAATAGGTCATATGTTTTTCTACTCCTTACCCCTTTAAGCAATTCCTACCCTCCCTGCTGCTGCTGCTAAGTCGCTTCAGTCTTGTCCGACTCTGTGCGACCCCATAGACGGCATCCCACCAGGCTCCCCGGTCCCTGGGATTCTCTAGGCAAGAACACTAGAGTGGGTTGCGATTTCCTTCTCCAATGCATGAAAGTGAAAAGCAAAAGTGAAATCGTTCAGTCGTGCCCAACTCTTAGCGACCCCATGGACAGGAGCCTACCAGGCTCCTCCGTCCTTGGGATTTTCCAGGCAAGAGTACTGGAGTGGGGTGCCATTGCCTTCTCCACTTGCCCTGCTAGGAACCACTTTTCTCTCCTCCAATAAGGACTTGATTTTCTCCAGAAACTTGGTTTTCTAGAGTAATTTCCCCTTTATTTAGCTCATATTACTCTCAACTAACATTATTTAAGTGCTAACTATGTGCTTCAGCATCAGCATCAGTCCTTCCAATGAATATTTACGACTGATTTCCTTTAGGATTGACTGGGGATTCTCAAGAGTCTTCACCACCATGGTTCAAAAGCTGAAGCTCCAATACTTCAGACACTTGATGCAAAGAACTGACTCATTGGACAAGACCCTAATGCTGGGAAAGATTGAAGGCAGGAGGAGAAGGAGATGATAGAGGATGAGATGGTCAGATGGCATCACCGACTCAATGGACATGAGTTTGAGCAAGCTCCCTGAGCTGGTGATGGACAGGGAAGCTTGGTGTGCTGCAGTCCATGGGGTCGCAAAGAGTCAGACATGACTGAGTAACTGAACTGAACTGACTGAACTATGTGCTAGGCAATGGGAACACATAAATAAGACTTTATAGCTTTCTTCATAAAGTACATAGCCTAATTAATAACTATATTTAAAGCAAGGAACTCACATATCAAAAATGTAAGTATTGAGTTGTGAGGTTTTATGCACAATGAAAGTTGTTGAGTATTTAATTGAAAAAATAATTTGTCCACTTCCCTTCAAATGAAGAAAAGGAAAAAAATCTATATTATTTTAAATTACCAGTTTATACCAATAATGCCTTCCACATTAAGATCAGGTAAAAAAACATCTTCTAAACATTATTTCAAACATGTAATTTATTCATGAAAGTGCATGCTCAGTCACTTAGTCATCTCCAACTCTTGTGACTGTATGGAGTGAAGCCCACCCGGCTTCTCTGTCCATGGGATTCTCCAGGCAAGAATACTGGAGTGGGTTGCCATTCTCTTCTCCAGGGAATCTTCCAGACCCAGGGATTAAACCCACATCTCCTGTGTCTCCTGCACTGTTGGGTGGATTCTTTACCACTGAACCACTTAAGAAGCCCCATTCATGAAAGTAGTATCTACATAAAATGTATATTTAAATATTAATGGTTACAATGAAAAGTGAAAACCTTGCTTTAAAAAAAGCTATTTTTTAATGACAGACTGAGTGCTTTGTATAAATCTGCTAGTCATTGTTCCTTTAACATGAACATCTTTTCTTTGACAAATGATTACTTTATATATTTTTAAAATTTTATTTTATTTCAAATGATACTTGGACTTAAGAATATTATGTTATCTCTAGTTAAAGTGGAGGTAAGCAATGGATATTTTGAATGCTACTAATGGTAAAACAACTAAAAAAACACTACCATTAAAAACACTAATGGTAAACTTGAAGTTGAACTCCTTGCTCCTCATTATAGTAAAGAAAAATTCTAGCCATTAAAGCCATACAACTTTTATCTTTTTTGTTTCTTAGAACACCTGAGAAATCTGTATGTAGGTCAAGAAGCAACAGCTAGAACCAGATATGAAAAGAGACTGGTTTCAAAATGGGAAAGGAGTACGTCAAGGCTGTATATTGTCACCCTGCTTATTCATCTTATATATGCAGAGTACATCATGTGAAATTCCAGGCTGGATAAAGCACCAGATGGAATCAAGATTGCCAGGAGAAATATCAGTAACCTCAGATATGCAGATGACACCACCCTTATAGCAGAAAGCGAAGAAGAACTAAAGAGCCTCTTGATGAAAGTGAAAGGGGAGAGTGAAAAAGATGGCTTAAAATTCAACCTTCAAAAAACAAAGATCATGGCATCCAGTCCCATCACTTCCTGGCAAATAGATGGGGAAACAATGGAAACAATGCGAGATCTTATTTCTTGGGCTCCAAAATCACTGCAGATGATGACTGCAGCCATGAAATTAAGAGACACTTGCTCTTTGGAAGAAAAGTTATGACCAACCTAGACAGCATATTAAAAAGCAGAGACATTATTTTGCCAACAAACGTCCGTCTAGCCAAAGTTATGGTTTTTCCAGTAGTCATGCATGGATGTGAGAGATGGACCATAAAGAAAGCTGAACACTGAAGAATTGATACTTTTGAACTGTGGTGTTGGAGAAGACTCTTGAGACTCCTGTTTACTGCAAGGAGATCCAACGAATCAATCCTAAAGGAAATCAATCCTGAATATTCATTGGAAGGACTGATGCTGAAGCTGAAACTCCAATACTTTGG
The DNA here is from genome assembly GCF_016772045.2 of Ovis aries. Taxonomy (NCBI): domain Eukaryota; kingdom Metazoa; phylum Chordata; class Mammalia; order Artiodactyla; family Bovidae; genus Ovis; species Ovis aries. The sequence goes on along the minus strand of NC_056059.1, from coordinate 101,095,321 downwards.
CCACCTGATGCAAAAAACAACTAATTTGAAAAGACCCTTATGCTGGGAAAGATTGAAGGCAGGAGGAGAAGGGGAAGAGAGAGGATAAGATGGTTAGATGACTTCACTGACTTGATAGACATGAGTTTGAGCAAGTTCTAAGAGTTGGTGATGGACAGGAAAGCCTGGTGTGCTGCAGTCCATGGGGTCAAAAAGACTCAGACACAACTGAGCAACTGAATTGAACTGAACTGAACTTTGAACACCTAGGGCAAATGACGGATATTATGTTGAACTGTTTTATGTATAAATTCTATTCCATTTGTATTTCAGTAGAATATTCCCAATTTCATCCCCTTGAATGTGGCCTTTTTTATTTTAGAAAAGCTGGTCTTAAAACTGAGAGACAAGTAAGATTACAGAAAGAAAGTAATGCAGGATTTTACCTGTCCTCCTCTTAACCACAAGCATGTCCAGTTAAACCAGAAGAGAATTCCTTGAGTCACTGAAAAGGTTCCATCTCCCTTCTCTTCTCTTAACTCATCCAACTTTTATCTGAACATCACTAGGAAAGTAATATTTTCTATGGAAGATAAAGAAAAACTGGAAAATGCTCACTCTGAAGTTGTTATTACAACTTTATTACAAGTCTCAGGACCTTGACTCCTGATCATTCTGCCTGCCCACTCTACTCAATATTAACTTTCAATGCTGGCACAATTTTGGCTCCATACCCCAAAGCACAAAAGACTGCAGGCACATAACCAGTAGAATCCTTAGGATAAAACTGGACTCATAAATATTTATCACAGTTTTCTTCATAGAAAGTGAAAGTACTTTTCCAGGAATTATTTGGTTTCTGCTTGTCATATCCCATTCTATCTATACCAAAAGATTTTAACCACCAATTGTGATTCTGGTTAGGTAGAAAAAAAGTAAGTTTTCATGTGCAAAATGATATTTTTTTGCATATATAGGTGTTTATTATTATATCAGTAAATCAGTTCAGTTCAGTCACTCAGTCGTGTCTGACTCTTTGCAACCCCATGAATCGCAGCACGCCAGGCCTCCCTGTTCATCACCATCTCTCGGAGTTCAGTCAGACTCACATCTGAGTATATATCGGTAAATAAGAAACCAAAAATAAAGTTTACCAGTTCCTTTGGAGAAACTATCATCCTAGGTATTGCTGAGTGAGAAAAGCAGGATGGAGAAAAGTTGGCATGTATGACATAATGCTTTTAAAAGAGCATATCCTCCTATTTTGCAAGTAATGGTAACTATGAATATTCATGTATATGTATAGTTCCTATAATTATATGCATATGAAAAATATAGAGGGAAAATTACTAGGTTGTTAACATGGGACATTTTTCTTTGGGGAGAAAATGAAAAAGAAAAGAGGCTCAGAAAAATGTCAAAAAAAAATGTTGCACTGAAAAAGCCAACAACATACTCCCAAGGGTTGAAGAATGAACATAGAGAGGGTTGCTAGGTGAAGACAGATGTCTGGCAATGGCAGAATGAAGATTCCATCTATATTAATTAAGTAAAATTATGTATGCATACATATTTATAGAAACTTAATGTGATAAAATATATTAAATTTGGTCATTTTGTTAAACATTTCAGCAATGCCTTCATTGAACTACCAGTGATTTCAAACCAGTGAGTCATTTCCAGTGCATTAATCATTCTCCTTTAAAAAAAAATCATACATTTTATAATTCATTTGTAAACAATTGACAAACATCCAATAATGTAATCCAACTAACTGAGTTAGGCTGTCATCCAGTACTATTAACAAAAAATTGAGATACTTTGAGCACTGAATTTAAATCTGAAATGTTCTGTTAATGAAATATTTCATAGTATCTTTCTTTATTTGATTTCTCATAGAACTGTTATGAAATAATATGTGATACATGATGAAAAGAGGAAATTAAATAAAAATTAAAGAGGAGAATATAACATACATTGATAGCAACAATTATCTGAAGAATAAGAGCATCAGGAAGCAGTCATTTTGTAATTAGCAAAAGAAAAATGTCAAGATAAAGGATGTGATGAGATGTATATCAGTGGCACCCTTCTCCTTTATTGAGATCTTTATATCCTTAGGCAACTTCAAGTGACTGCCTCTTGCCCTATCACTGCATCTTGCAGGATTCCCTTGACCATTTCTTGGAGGGCAGATCTAGTGATAACGAACTCCCTCAGCTTTCTTCTTTCAGGGAACACCTTACTTCCTCCCTGTGTTCTGAAGGCTAGTTTTGCTGGATACAAAATTCCTGAAGAGGTTTTTTTTTTTTTTTTTTTTTTTTTCTCTTTTAGCACTGAATATTTTGGCCCAATGCCTCTGGCCTCTACAGTTTCTGATAAGAAATCTGTTGATAACCTTATTGTGAATCTCTTGTGTGGGACAAGTTACTTATGTCTTGCTGTTTTGAAAATTCTTTTTGTTTTTGACTTTTGATTGTTTGATTATAATGTGTCTTGGCATGGTTCTCTTTGGGTTTTTACTTCATCACTGAGTTTCTTTGGTGTTTACATTCACATCTTTCATGAAAGTTAGTAAGGTTTCAGCCATTATTTCTTCAAATATTCCCTCTGCCTCTTTCTCTCCTCTCCTTCCAGGATTTCCCCAATGCTTATGTTGGTCTATTTGATATGGCACAGATCCCTTAAGCTCTGTTCACATTTTTGTAATGATTTTCCTTTGTTCTTCAGGCTCAGTAATTTCCATTCTTATATTTAAGCTCACTGATTATTTCTTCTATTTGCTCAAATCTGCCTTTGAATGACTCTGGATTTTTAATTCATTTTATTATTTTAGTTCCAAATTTTCTTGTTGGCTTCTTTTCAGGTTTTCTATCACATGCTAGCAAAGTAATGCTTAAAATTCTCCAAGCGAGGCTTCAACAGTACATGAACCATGAAATTCCAGATGTTAAAACTGGATTTAGAAAAGGCAGAAGAACCAGAGATTAAATTGCCAACATCCTTTGGATCATGGAAAAAGCAAGAGAGTTCCAGAAAAACATCTACTTCTGCTTTATTGACTATGCCAAAGCATTTGACTGTGTGGATCACAACAAACTGTGGAAAATTCTGAAAGACCACCTGACCTGCCTCCTGAGAAATCTGTATGCAGGTCAAGAAGCAACAGTTAGAACTAGACATGGAAAAACAGACTGGTTCCAAATCGGGAAAGGAGTATGTAAAGACTGTATAATGTCATCCTCCTTATTTAACTTATATATGCAGAGTACATCATGCAAAATGCCAGGCTGGATGAAGCACAAGCTGGAATCAAGATTGCCAGGAGAAATATTAATAACCTCAGATATGCAGATGACACCACCCTTATGGCAGAGAGTGAAGAAGAACTAAAAAGCCTCTTGATGAAAGTGAAAGAGGAGAGTGAAAAGATGGCTTAAAGCTCAACATTCAGAAAACGAAGATCGTGGCATCTGGTCCCATCCCTTCATGGCAAATAGATGGGGAAACAGTGGTAACAGTGACAGACTTTCTTTTGTGGGGGACTCCAAAATCACTGTAGATGGTGACTATAGCCATGAAATTAAAAAATGTCTGATCCTTGGAAGAAAAGCTATGACCAACCTGCTGCTGCTAAGTCACTTCAGTCATGTCCGACTCTGTGCGACCCCATAGATGGCACCGCACTAGGCTCCCCCATACCTGGGATTCTCCAGGCAAGAACACTGGAGTGGGTTGCCATTTCCTTCTCCAATGCATGAAAGTGAAAAGTGAAAAGTGAAAGTGAAATCGCTCAGTTGTGTCCGACTCTTAGCGACCCCATGGACTGCAGCCCACCAGGCTCCTCCGTCTATGGGATTTTCCAGGCAAGAGTACTGGAGTGGGGTGCCATTGCCTTCTCCAACCTAGACAACATATTAAAATGCAGAGACATTACTTTGCTGACTAAGGTCTGTCTAGTTAAAGCTATGGTTTTTCCAGTAGTCATGTATGGATGTGACAGTTGGACCACAAAGAAAGCTGAACACTGAAGAATCAATGCTTTTGAACTGTGGTATTGGAGAAACTGTTGAGACTCCCTTGGACTGCAAGGAGATCCAACCACTCAATCCTAAAGGAAATCAGTCCTCAATATTCATTGGAAGGACTGATGCTGAAGGTGAAACTCCAACACTTTGGCCACCTGATGGGAAGAACTGACTCATTGGAAAAGACCCTGATGCTGGGAAAGATTGAAGGCAGGATGAGAAGGGGGTGACAGAGGATGAGATGGTTGGATGGCATCACCAGCTCAATGGACATGAGTTTGAACAAGCTCTGGAAGACAGTGAAGGACAGGGAAGACTGGCGTGCTCCATCCATGGGGTCACAAAACGTCGGACATGACTGAGTGACTGAATTGAACTATCTCTTTATCGATATTTCCATTTTGTTCCTATATCATTTTCTTTAGTTTCTCCACATCTTCCCTTAGTTCTCTGCACATCTTTAAGACAGTTGTTTTAAACTGCCTTTTTCTAGTAGATGTGTCATTTGTTCTTTTTCAGAGATAGATTCTCTTGATTTATTTTTTCCTTAAATGGTCCATACTTTCCTGTTTCTTTAAATGTCTTGTGGATTTATTGTTGTTGTTGCAAACTGGACATTTGAATGTGATCATGTAGTAACTCTGGAAATCAAATCCTCCTCTTTCCCCAGAACTTGCTGTTTTTGTTTATTGTCTGTTTGTTTGTTTTATTGTTGTAGGCTGTCTCTGTGCCAAGAATCACCCTGAGTTGTAAACTGAAGGTCTTCTCAAATCTTTCCTGAGCCTGTGATTTTCCCTTGGCATGGGTCCTCATTTTCTCATTTTCTTCCTAAATGCAGTTACGTTTCAATATTCTAGTTTTTAACATCTGCCTTCCAAAAAGGAATAAGAGAAGCTAAGGGTAAGGAGTGGGAACAAAAGGATACAGGCCCTTTAAATACCCTGGAAATCACTTCAGCTGAGAGACCTGCAGCAATTGTGGGAGATGAAAAAACAATGGATGCCTGCTTCTTTGAACTTCTGTGATCAGAAGAAGCAATCAGTGATCAGAGAACATGCCCCAAATTTGGAGAACAGGGTCTTTTTTTGCACACCCTGGCTTTAATAAATTTTATACAAGTTGCTTCTGCAACATATGCACAACTTCCTGCCATGTGCCTGGGGGTGGGTGATGGGTAGCTGCTACTCTGCTAGGAGCTACAACTGATCAAGATTATACTCATGGTCATTTATACTGGCCATACCTTCCCCTAGAATTACAAGCTTCAGAGTTTCAAAATAGTTAGATTAGACATTCTGCCAGCACAATTGCTATCTAGGTGGGGAGACAAATTTCTGATGCTTCCTATTCACTATCTTCCCAGAATCCTCCAAAATAATATTGATTTTTAACTAAAAAGACAGTGTCATCAGTTTCCTACTGGAAGTAGTTATATACTGGCTAGGCACTGGCATTCAGAAAGGAGTTGGAGACTGGGACACAGTTCTTAATAGTAAATGAGAGCAAGGCATCTTTCTTCTATTTGTCAGATCATCATTACTAAGTCAGGCTTCCCAGGTGCTCAGTGGTAAAGAACCCACCTGCCAGTGCAGGAGACGCAGGAGACATGGGTTTGATGCCTGGGTCAGGAAGCTCCCCTGGCGGAGGGCATGACAACCTCTCCAGTATTCTTGCCTGGAGAATCCCAGGGACAGAGGAGCCTGGCAGGCTACAGTCAATAGGGTCGCAAAGAGTTGGGCAGAACTGAGAACGCATGCACACATTACTAAAGTCAACCTTAAGTCAAAGTCAAAGTGTAAGTGAAGTCGCTCAGTTGTGTCCGACTCTTTGTGACCCCATGGACTGCAGCCCACCAGGCTCCTCCATCCATGGGATTTTCCAGGCAACAGTACTGGAATGGGTTGCCATTTCCTTCTCCAGGGGATCTTCCTGACCCAGGGATTGAACCCGGGTCTCTCTCATTGTAGGCAGATGCTTTTACCATCTGAGCTACCAGGGAAGTCCTTAACATTGTATTAATTATTCTAGTATGGCCAAACACACTGTGATGCCTACACTTTACATTACTGGACCTCTTGGAAAATGAATACACTGTATAAAATCATATTATTCACAAGCTACACTTGTCTTTGTAATGTTACTTTTTCAGTTATTTCAATCTCTGAAACCATTTTGTGAGGCTTGTTTTCGTTTTCCCCTTTTGTTTTACACTTCTTTCATAGCCCTCATTTGTACGACTCCACCTAACCATTGATTTAACAGCAGCTTTTCATTATGTTCCCCAAAGTCTTTTTACATAAACCACACAGGAAAAGAAGGTACCAATTTTCTAATTTAGCAGGGTTATTTGCATTTATAAGCAAATGCTAAACACTGAAATTCAGTGAGAAAATTAAACCATGAATCTCAACCTAAGTAAGTCTGGTTTAGTTCTTTCTTCAAAAGGAACTTTGAGATTTTGCCTACACCTACTAGGTAACTATAAATACCATCTAATTTGTTTACTGTTAGGTGCTTTATGCTATCACTTTCTAGGTACAAAATGCACTAAGCAAAATAAACAATGTGTCTATGGTTGCCAGAGAGAGATTTATTTCTAGTGAAATCTTCATATATTGGATATCTGAAAGGAAAGGAGCTTCCCATTTCCTGATGTGCTCCATAAACCTGAGAAAGGGGTTATTCCCTTGTTGTGTTTGGGTTAATAGTTCAGTTTGTACCATTTATTGGAGTAGAGGAAAGTTTTCAGGTTCTGCAATGCCCCCTTTCTTTCAGGTTCATTAATGTCCCTTGGACAAATAATGCCCAAGTCTGAGTGAAAAAGGAGGTGGAGTTGGTTGTAGCGAGCATGGACATATTTGGCAGATTGGGGTCAACAGAAGAGAACAAAAGCAGAAAGAGGCTGTTGTATAAAAAAAAAAAAAAGGAAAGTATATAGGATTGCAGTGTTTGTCGGCTGAGTCTCTTCTTTTTCTTTTTTTAAAGATTTTTATTTGATGTGGACCATTTTTAAAGTCTTTATTGAATTTTTTATTACCTCTGCTTTAGCTTTTTTTTTTTTTTTTTTGGCTGTGAGATATGTGGGGTCTTAGCTCACCAACCAGGGATCAAACCCATATCCCCTGCATTACAAAAGTGAAAGTGAAATCGCTCAGTCGTGTCTGACTCTTTGCGACCCCATGGACTGTAGCCTACCAGGCTCCTCTGTCCATGAAATTTTCCAGACAATAGTACTGGAGTGGATTGCCATTTCCTTCTCCTGGGGATCTTCCCAACCTAGGGAACAAACCCGGGTCTCCCGCATTATAGACAGACACTTTACCATCTGAGCCATACAAGGTGAAGTCTTAACCACTGGACCATCAGGGAAGTCCCTAAACTCACTTTTCCACATTGACTACATGATTACCTTTCATATGAATGAATCAAAGAATGGATTGTTCCACTTAGTCTCTTTTTTGTACCTGTATGCAGTTAAGTAAATTTTAAGTAATGTTTTCATTTCGTTTTGTTAACTAATTGACATTGGTGAACGGATTGGAAAATGATTTTGTGGGGTCACAAAATACTTGCTTGCCATATATTTTAGAGAGAATAAGCCACTACTGGCTTCCCCCAATGGCTCGAGTGATAAAGAATCTGCTTTCAATGCAGGAGACACAGGAGATGCGGGTTCAATCCCTGGGTTAGGAAGATTCCCCTGGAGGAGGAAGTGGCAACCCACTCCAGTATTCTCGCCTGGAAAATCCCATGGACAGAGAAGTGTGGCAGGCTGCAGTCCATAAGAGTAGCTCTTGTCCAAAGAGCTGGACAAGACTGACCATGAGTATTGATGATAATGATGAATTCTAATGAGTTCTTGACATTCTTATGCTTGTATTCAGAAGAGATGGAAGTTACTTTAGTAAGTACCCTGAGACAGAAAATAAGATTCCTTTCTTTGCATACGGATTAGAGGGCCAATTCAATAGCCATTCAATCTAAGGCAAGGCTGGTAGATAGATTTCATCTATCTTGAAAACCCTGAATGACTTTTTGTGGCTGCCTGGAATGCTATATTAAGAAAGATTTCAATGCATTTACCAGCCTAGTGAGAAAGGAGTGTTGGGATGGAGTGGACAAGTCTGACTTGAAGATAGAAGAGAAAAGGACCCACTTCTGACAAACCAAGCCTAAGATCATTGTACATTAGACTGTATGTTAGGCCAGAGGTTTTCAAACTTATTTTTGCTTCTGCTATGATGTAAGTAATAGGTAGTAAAGCTAATAATAATGTATGCTTGTCTTTGTGGATATTGGTTGTTCATGGTCTAGAAATACCATTCACTAACATACACTAAGTATTTCCTACATGCCATATACCATGCTAAATACCTTATAGGTAGCAGCTCACAACTATTATTTAGTGCTCACACCAATCCTTTAACAAAGTTATACTTAAAGTCAACTCTCAGAGGCTTATCTGCAGTTCTACCCTTTTCTCTTTTCATGGAGAGTGTCAGAATACCAGTAGTACAGAGACTATGTTGAATGCACTGAAATATTTGAAAAAGTGAAATTTTCTCAAGCTTTAATAGTTTAATTAATGGCTTGTGACACACCTCCTAGCTTATTGACACAGGAGCATAGCAACACTCAAGTTGAGCCCTCTGATAGTCCCCCTAAAGTGCTATCAAATCAGTTATAACTGCAAATACTACAGGTTAGTGGTGCTACAAGGGAAGGGCAGTATAACCTACTTTCGTTAACCCTTTCATTTTACAAATGTGAAAACTAAGACCAAGGATTTTTATTTATATTTCACTCCTCTTTAACTTTTTCCTATACATATTTTAAGAACTGTGGCAAATGTACTGAAAAAAGTGAGGGTGTTAATGTTAAATTTTACATATACCCTTAGGTCTACTTTTGTGTGCACTGATAATTTTGATAAAGGCTGTAGGGAGTAAAACTTGATCTACTATATTATTGGGGAGGGCAAATATGCCAGATGGCAGGCACTCCATGAGGGTTTATTTTAATTGAAGACAGAAGACAAGGAGGAAGTGAGAGAAAGAAGAAAGGAACAAGAAAGAAAGGGAGGAAAGAAGGAAGCTTTCCCATTCCAAATGAATTAAAATCTCATCTACATTAAATAGTTATGTTCTAAATATTAGCATCTCTGGGCTAACCATTCTCTAGCACTCACATATTAAGCATTGCTTTCAGAGGGACTTCTTCCTTCTTGAAAAGGAGATAATCAAACTGAACATGCAAAAAATATACTATAGTAAAGTGAAAGTGAAGTCGCTCAGTCGTGTCTGACTCTTTGCGACCCCATGGACTGTAGCCTACCAGGCTTCTCTGTCCATGGGATTGTCCAGGCAAGGATACTTGAGTGGGGTGCCATTCCCTTCTCCAGGGGAATCTTCCCGACCTAGGGATTGAACCCGAGTCTCCCGCATTGCAGGCAGATGCTTTACCCTCTGAGCCACAGATGAATCACTGGTACATAAATATGGCATGGTATGGAAATTTACAAAATGGCTTTGAAAAATATTTAACTTCTAGATTTATAATTAAAAGGAAAACATCTGAAAAATTAAAATCTACATTCTATTTTAAACTCTTGAATCTACTTTAAAAGCATTCTGTAGCATACTGGATTAGTATGTACTATGTATTTCTATCAAAGTATTTCGACGGTAAGATATCTCAAACTAAGAAAGGCACCAAAACCACAAAATGTAAAATTTCTCTCAAAATTCACACAATATCCTTTACTTTTGTTGTAAAAGATAAGGTTTCTTTGTGATACATTTAACAAAGAAGATCTGTCAAGCTGACTTCTCTGAAGCACAGCAGGTCTCCACTCTAACCAACTCAATACAAAGATATGGCTCTAGCTACATTCAAAGAGGAATTATAAGGCTCAAAAGAGGATCAGAAATGAGAATAGCTTGATATTGAGAACCAAAGAAAATGAAAGGTGTATACATCTGTCACTAATGGCTTAGCCTGAGGTGTAGAAGTTGTTAATAAGAACCAGATTCATTATCTGGCAAGTTTTCAGACATGCCTCCAAATTGGTCATTATCATAATTATATGATAAAAAGAGCTTGCTCCAAAATTAAACATAAAAAATAAAAATGTATTTTCCCTAGTCATGTTTGCTGCTGCTGCTGCTGCTGCTGCTGCTGCTGCTAAGTCACTTCAGTCGTGTCCGACTCTGTGCGACCCCATAGACGGCAGCCCACCAGGCTCCCCCGTCCCTGGGATTCTCCAGGCAAGAATACTGGAGTGGGTTGCCATTTCCTTCTCCAATGCATGAAGGTGAAAAGAGAAAGTGAAGTCGCTCAGTTGTGTCTGACTCTTAGCGACCCCATGGACTGCAGCCTACCAGGCTCCTCCACCCATGGGATTTTCCAGGCAAGAGTACTGGAGTGGGGTGCCATTGCCTTCTCCCTAGTCATGTTTACTAGTGCTATAATGTTCTGTCCTCTGGCTTCTTTTTGGATTGGGTAAAAGAATTTTGGAACATTAATAAAAGATGCATTTCAACAGTTATTAAAATTTCAAGCTAAAAATATATTAGACATCCTCTAGTGCAATCTTCTGTTTTTTGATTTGTTTCCTTTTAAGATGAGCAAATGAGTCTCCAGATTAATTGTTTAGGTTTTTAGTAAGCAGAGTTAAGATTAAATTCAGGTTCTCTGATCCTTGCTAGACCCCAATCCCATTTGTTATCAAATTCATGCCAACGCAAATGCCCACAGAAGCTAAAAGGGTGTGGTAGAGTTTACAGAACCTCTATCCATCATATGCCCAGTGCAATTTTGTTTACAAAGTTGTCTTCACCTGCAAGCTTTATTTTGCAGGTGATTTACCTCTAAGAATATCACCTGATGGACTTCAGAGAAGAGACAACTTCTCATGTTTTTCCATTTTAAATCAGCTCACTATTAAAAGAAAACTTTATGGGTCAGAAAGAAAGACTAAGTATTCATGATACAAAGACTTCAGCTATCACTGCCTTTATAACTCCCTCTCAAGCATTAGTTAGAAACTTTCATGGACAATAAAATATAGGGCTAATGTTTTTGCAAACTTAGACCAAAAAAAAAAAAAAACAACCAGATTTAATCCCCATTGCGAATTTAAAACAATCTCAGGTAAGAGTGTCATCACTTGAAAAATGTGTACTCTTCCATAATGATTTTTTTATAACCATATACTTTGAAGAGTTAGATATTCATGTTGAACTCAAGTTTATGATAGGGACAGAGTAAAGAGATGAAGTAGGTGGTTAAATAGTTAATCCCTCAAGAGACTGTAGTCATTATAAAGAAAAAATGTATGGGAGACCACTGTAAGTTAAGGATCACTCAAGAAAGCAGGTTTGCTTAACCACAAAGCCAAGCAACAAATCCAGGCAGCAGAAGACTGAGACATGACATGCCACCAAACAATAAAACAATGATAGCTCGAGACCCACATCTTGTCCAACGAGTTCAGTAAGTTAATGACTCCTAGGATATGCTCCTCTGTGCACACTCTGAGACATAAAGAATCAGAGCTCCTCGGAGTCCTCCCAACACATTTCAGCATCATTATTATCTGTCTGTGTGTTCTTGCCTGGAGAATCCCAGGGACGGGGGAGCCTGGTGGGCTTCCGTCTATGGGGTCACACGGAGTCGGACACGACTGAAGTGACTTAGCAGCAGCAGCAGCATGTATCTATTCATTCCCTTCATAGCTCTTTACTATGTTACTATTACATGTTACAAGGTTGTCTCCCTTAGTATAACCAATTGTCATTATAAATTATCAACACTAATGTGATCTACTAGATGATGTTATTTTTTAAATTATCACTGGCAACATGAATTAGGTACTAAATGCTCTAGCATGGGGAATATCTAGAAGGAAAAAGAGCCAATTATCTCTTTATCTTTTGCATCTAGTTTGTTCTTGGCCCAATATATAAAAGACCTGATCCTCATCCCTCACTGGAGAAACAGTTTATGACTCCCTGAATTTCTCTGAGTTTCTTTTTTTGTCTCTGCACCTCTGTCTTGCTGTTTTCTCGTTCTCCATTCTGCTTTTTCAGTGTTTGATTCCAGGGATTCTCATGGTTGGGAAGAGGGGATGGGGAGTGAAAGGGGGATGAGGAATAATGTCTGCAAATGCTCCAGATTATTCTTTTTAACCCATTAGTGGGAACCACCACTAACACGATGACCAGTGAAAATGCCCTCAATGGGCAATGGTTTTGACAGGCTAGTACATGTTATCCCCAGTTCCCTGTCTCATGCCTAAGAAAACAGTCCGTGGTACATTTCCTGATTAGCCATTTCCATTTTACAGAGAGTAATTTAGTGAACAGTCATCAGCCACTGCTTGGTATCACGTTTGTCTTGCGTCAGAAACAGAATACATCACATCTGTTTGTTGTCCATGAATTCCCTTCATTGTATGAGTTTGTAAAGACAGCCAGAAATAAAACGCAGGTTTATGTCAGGTGGTGTTAATGGATCTGAGCAGGATAATATGAAATAACTAGAAGTAGGGACCACCTGGAAATGCCTACACAGCTAACAGAGGTTCCTTTCATGAATGACTGTAAAACCTGAGTACTGAATGTAGGCAGGTGGGTTTTAGCAGGGTCTTTATCCCATCTTGGCTGCACACTCTGAGGACACGTCCTAAGCTGCAAGGTATCATCTACAGAAGCTAACATCTCCTATTGTTAAGACATCTCAGCAGAAATTAAGTTATTAACCTAATTCCTAGAACTCAAGGATGCCTCTAAATTGTCATTATTTAAAATGATGGGTTCTTCATCAGGATTCCATGCAAGCTACATTCCTATTTTTCCATTTCTTTTTTTTTCTCCTTTATTTGATAAATAAACCTACTCAAAAACATCTCAACTCTAGTTTAGATCCCACTTGCCTCCTAAGAACAATTTTTTTTTCCTTTCTGACCTTCTTTTATTATTTATTTCACTGTTCTGCCCAGTTCTGCCACTTATTATCTTTGGAACATAGATTATTTTAACCCTTATGAAGCTCAGTCTTACACAGAAAAAAACTGTATAGAGTATAATAGTACTATGAGAATTAATGAGATAATAATATAAATAGGATAATGAACAAAGACACAACACATAACCATTCACAAAAAAAAAAATTGCCTCCTTTCATCTTCCTGGAAAGCTACAGTAGAGTCAGATTATCTGTTAAAAATATCTTCAATTTTTATTACCTGAAATTATTTTTAATTGCCTCTTTAATAAAATATTTGAAATCGAGGAATTGGGGCTTGACTTTGTTCCACTTTAAAATAAAAAGCTAATTACTATATTAGTTCCTGAGCATTTAGCAAAATTGCTAATATAATTCATAAGAGAAAATCTGAGATTTTCAGAGAGACATCAAAAGCTAGAAAAATATCAATTATATGGAACGCTACCAAATACAAGCCCTCAAGGATAGCATTGTGCTCAGTCATATCATACACTTTGTGATTTCCTGAACTGAAGCCCACCAGGCTCTTCTATCCGTGTGACTTTTCAGGCAAGAATACTGAAGTGGGTTGTCATTCCCATCCTGACGCAAGGATGGAACCTACCACGTCTCCTGCATTGGCAGGCAGATTCTTTATTACTGAACTACTTGAGATAGCATATTCCTATTTCCCAATCATAAGAGGGGAGAACAGGTCAGAAATAAAAATGTAATTTCTATTAAAATAACTGATCAGAGATGTGTAAACCTGGAAAGGCAACAAATATTGCTTCTGCCAATAATTATTTCTATGATCAAATCAAATTATGTGATTCATAATGTCAATTACAGTATATTGCAACTTTCAGTTCATATTATGTATTTTGACAGATATGTATTTGAGTCTCCTTACCCAGTAATATTATGATGTGTTACAAGATTTATAAATGAATACCTGTTATTTAATTTACCTCCCCTCTGTAAGTGTTTTGGACAAGGACACAAAGAATGTCACAGTCTCTGCTTTGAAAAAGGAATTCATTGATAGAATCTTAAACAGTAAACAACAATCTGATGAATGATTTATGCATATTTGAAAACCCAGCCAAGTTTTCTATTTTATGAGTTTTGCATCTCATAATTTTGGAAGGAAAAGGCTTCGGAGGGAGCAAAATAACTGTTTATATCTTTAAAACATGCTCAATCATTTTTAAAGAGTTAAAAAGAGAAAAATGTTTTAAATAAACATTGTATTTTTATCACAATTGCATATGAAATGATGATATCTCAAAGAGGAAATTTTGAAAACTGAGTATTTTAGATGTGGAATTATGTTATACCTGCGATAATGACTAAAACTGCCTTCAGTGAAGATTTTTGTTTAAATATTCAAGATGCAAACTAACAAAGAACACTTGGAACATTTGTGAAATCTTTGCCTAATTGGAAAATGGACTGCTCATTTTTCCCCAGTATGCTAAAAGGTAAAGTGCCCCAATTCTAAAATATCTGTGGCTATTCCATGAATATTTAGTAGGCAAATGTAAAGATTTTGAAAAAAATAAAAGGGTTAGTTCAGTGGCAGAATTATGAAAGTTTAATTTTTAGAAAGCAGCTGCATTTGTGGGACTAAGAAAACTTCTAGAAACCTAGAATCAAAGAGCAGCTCTGAAGCCATTAGCTTCATCTGCTCATTTAACAGAGGAAGTCCTGAGAAAACTGTCAGGATGATATGCTTCCTAAATGGAGGAATTAAGTCCATAACACGGAGGAACCTTTGGCTCCTGCAGCACTATGTGTTTTGTAAAACACAGAAATTTACAGGATGTCAACTTTCTCATTAAAATCTAAAGGAAAATGTAAGTCTTAAGTCTAGTCACTAAAAAAAATAAAACTAGGAAGAAAGGTTCAAAAATAGAAACAGGAATTTTGGCACTGCAAAACTGTCTGAAAATGTATTAGAGTCTTACAGCTGATGTTTCAGTGCTAAGTAACACAGTCAAGTTACGGTTAGGTTCAGTTCAGTTCAGTCACTCTGCCGTGTCCAACTCTTTGCGACCCCATGAACCGCAGCATGCCAGGCCTCCCTGTCCATCACCAACTCCCGGAGTCCACCCAAACCCATGTCCATTGAGTGGGTGATGCCATCCAACCATCTTATCCTCTGTCGTCCCCTTCTTCTCCTGCCCTCAATCTTTCCCAGCATCAGGGTCTTTTCAAACAAGTCAGCTCCTCACATCAGGTGGCCAAAGTACTGGAGTTTCAGCTTCAGCATCAGTCCTTCCATGAACACCCAGGACTGATCTCCTTTAGAATGGACTGGTTAGGTCTCCTTTCAGTCCAAGGGACTCTCAAGAGTCTTCTGCAACACCACAGTTCAGAAGCATGTATTCTTCGGTGCTCAGCTTTCTTTATAGTCCAACTTTCACATCCATACATGACTACTGGAAAAACCATAGCCTTGACTAGATGGACCTTTGTCAGCAAAGTAATGTCTTTGCTTTTTAATATGCTATCTAGATTGGTCATAACTTTCCTTCCAAGGAGTTAGTGTCTTTTAATTTCATGGCTGCAATCACCAACTGCAGTGATCTTGGAGCCCCCAAAAATAAAGTCAGCCACTGGCTCCACTGCTTCCCCATCTATTTGCCATGAAGTGATGGGTCCAGATGCCATGATCTTAGTTTTCTGAATGTTGAGTTTTAAGCCAACTTTTTCACTCTCCTCTTTCACTTTCATGAAGAGGTTGTTTAGTTCTTCACTTTCTGCCATAAGGGTATGTCATCTACATATCTGAGGTTATTGATATCTCTCCCGGCAATCTTGATTCCAGCTTGTGCTTCTTCCAGCCCAGCATTTCTCATGATGTACTCTGCATATAAGTTAAATAAGCAGAGTGACAATATACAGCCTTGACGTACTCCTTTTCCTATTTGGAACCAGTCTGTTGTTCATGTCCATTTCTTACTGTTGCTTCCTGACCTGCATATAGGTTTCTCAAGAGGCAAGTCAGGTGGTCTGGTAGTCCCATCTCTTTCAGAATTTTCCACAGTTTATTGTGATGCACATAGTCAAAGGCTTTGGCATAGTCAATAAAGCAGAAACAGATGTTTTTCTGGAATTCCCTTGCTTTTTTGATGATCCAATGGATGTTGGCAATTTATGTTGGTTTATTCAAATAATCAGTGTCCGTGGCAAGTAAGGTCAGGACTATTGCATATCAACCCGTATCTGGGTCAGTGAGCTCACATCTACAGATTCAGTTCTTTATTCTAGTCATCCACTTGACAGTTTCTCAAAACTGACCACAAGGTAGGCCAAATAGAAGATGTGCATCTTCTTATCTTAACTATCTTTTTTTTTTTAATTTCAATGAGGGATGAAACTTAGTTAGGTATGTGTGACCCCATACTTAAAATAAATTTAAGTATGAATACAGGTTCATTGGAAGGACTGATGCTGAAGCTCAAATTCCAACACTTTGGCCACCTGATGCAAAGAACTGAGTCATTTGAAAAAAACCCTGATGCTGGAAAAGATTGAAGGCGGAAGGAGAAGGAGACGACAGAGGATGAAATGGTTGGATGGCATCACCGACTCAATGGACATGAGTTTGAGCAAGCTCCAGGAGTTGGTGATGGACAGGGAGGCCTGGAGTGCTGCAGTCCATGGGTTTGCAAAGAGTCAGACACGACTGATTGACTGAACTGAACGGAACAGGTTCACAAAGCTGAGCTGAGGGTTTTGCTGATGCACTGAATAGATTCCATCAAGGTCTTCTATGACTATGATACAAACAGGAACAGAGTTTGAAAGAAATAATTTAGCACAGTTAAAATATACTGGGGAGCCAAAAAGGTGGCTTGTGTTTTTCCATAACATCTTATAGAAATCCCTGAACTTATTGGTCAGGATGATCATGCCTTTTAGGAGCTCAAGTTTAAGCAGGGAAGGCAGGTGGCCTGGTAATGAGCTCTTAGGAGCAAGAAGCTGTGGGTGTACTGCCTGTGAAAGCTAAAGGGTAAAAAAAAGAGAACAAGATGCAGCCCCATGTCCAACATCCTGGGTAGTTGAGATGGTCATAAACAGCCACAAGTTAGCCAGAGAAACAAGAATAACCAAGACGGACCTGTAGTCTCCTTATAGTCGTAGGCTCTTAGGAAGAGATGAATTTGTCCTTTTTTATTCTTCCTCCCTGCCAGTCCAGAAATGTCAAAGAGAAGAAAAAGGTACCCAATTCATGGTCCTCACACATGTGTAGACACACACACACACCCCCAGTGCTGGAGAGAGGGGAGGAAAAGTGTCCCTGAGCTTCCTCTCTGTATGAGGTAAGCCATCAAGGCTGGCAAGCACGGAGGTATGGTGTGTTGTTACTGTTTAGTTGCTAAGTGACGTCTGACTCTTTTGTGACCCCAGGGGCTCCTCTGTCCATGGGATTTCCTAGGCAAGAATACTGGAGTGGGTAGCCATTTCTTTCTCCAGGAGATCTTCCTAACCCAGGGAAAAATCCCCCCTCTCCTGCATTGGCAGGCTGATTCTTAGAGGAACATAAATGAGATTTAAATCAAGCATGAGGCCTGAGTTTTAAATTAGGTTGGAATTTAATGATTAAGAAATGGTAGTATTTCCTCAAAAGGTTAAACACAGAGTTACTATATATCCCATCAAACCCACTATTATGTATATAAGCAAGAGAAATGAAAATGTATGACTACACAAAACCTTGTACATGCTCACAGCAGTGTTACTCTTAAATGCCCCAGAGTGGGAAACAACCCAGATGTTTGTCAACTGAAGAATGGATATAGATAAAATGTGGTATATCATTACAATGGACTATTATTAGGCCATATAAGGAAATGAAGTACTAATACAGATACAACATAGATTAACCTTGAGAATATTATGCTAAGGAAAACCAAAATTCAGAAGGCAAGAATAATAATTCAAGCAACCAGGACTGCTTCCTTTTACACAAAAATTGATACAAAATGTTTCATAAATCATAATTTACAATTGACAGTCACTGAATAAATAAACATATGGAAATAACATTGGAAAATAGAGACCATCTGAATTTATGCAGAATAAATCTAAAGAAGAAGGGACAGAAAGATTGAGTGCTCAATAGAAATCTGAAAGAAAATAAATAGCAAATAGCTATGAAACACTTTATATACCCGGGGGTGGGGGGTGGGGAGTAACCCTTTAAAATACATTACTCTAGAGATGTTATAGGGAGGGAGGTGGGAGGGGGGTTCATGTTTGGGAACGCATGTACACCCGTGGTGGATTCATGTCAATGTATGGCAAAACCAATACAGTATTGTAAAGTAAAATAAAGTAAAAATAAAAATTAAAAAATAAATAAATAAAATAAAATATATTACTCTAAACACTAAAAATATAAACATTCAAATTATGTTTCCAACTATTAATTTTTCCCCCAAATTCTCTTCTCCACTAGTTAGAGTGATGGAAATAAACCTAAGTTTATGTTGATGGTTATACTTATTAAATTCCATCACAAACACAAAAGCCTTCAATCAATAAGTAAATGTTAGAAGCAGAACTCAAGGGATTCAACTCCAGTAGTTATCTCTCCAAATTGTTCTTCAGAATAAGTGCTGTGAGTGAGATGAGAAAGTTAGAGCTGCCTCCCTCTGGGTTGGTCCAGTTTTGCAAAGAGAATACTTTAAGCCTCCTCAGCTGTCATCAAAATCATTTGGTAAGCTCTGAAGGGGCCTCAGAAGTAATTTAAACAAAGAGAAAAGACATACTACAGAATTTAGCATGAGCTTTTTTTTTTGAGAATCCATTTAAATTCAATGTATTGGCAGCATAGATCACAAGGGAAAACAAGTTATCTTCTGCTCCGATGTTAGCATTACTTACAAGGGCTGATCATCTACCATTTCCATTTTGTTATACAATAAATAAGGTGTTTATTATAGATATTGATTTCTAAACTGCTGTGTCAGAGTATTCTGATGGTAAAAGATGATGCAAATGATGGCTACTGCTGTGTCAGAGTATTCTGATGGTAAAAGATGATGCAGATGATGGCTACTGCTGTGTCAGAGTATTCTGATGGTAAAAGATGATGCAAATGATGGCGATGATAATGTTGACTGTGGCAGTGGTGGCAGAAGCAACAGTTGGTCGCACGGTGGTAAAGAATCCATCTGCCAGTGCAGGAAACATAGGAGACATGGGTTTGACCCTGGGTCAGGAGGATCCTCTGGAGTAGGAAATGGCAATCCGCTCCAGAATTCTTGCCTAGAAAATTCCATGGACAGAGGAGTTTGGTGGCCTACAGTCCATGGGGTCACAGAGATGGACACGACTGAGCGATTGATTACACACACACACACAGATTGAGAGATTAATATGTGGCCAGGTACTGTATAAGTATTCTAGAAACATCATTTCATGTATGCTAACAACTGCTTATGAGATAGGTATTATTATTACTCATAGCTTACAGATGTGTAACTTATCCAAGTAGACAACAAGTAACTTACCACAGGCCCACCACTAGTGATATAATCTAGGCTGAACACAGGCAGTCTGATCCAAGAAACTATACACAAAACAACTGGGCTCAACCACTTTCCAGAGAAATGCCTACACTGGACAAAGTCAATTCTAGAGGACAGTATGAGGATGAAATTTTCTCTCACACTTATCCCTCTGCCCACCATGCCCATCCATCAATTTCCCTTCATCCAAGACATCCTTTGCTGCTCTTTCATCCCAAGTATCCTTTCCAGCAGCAACAGATTTTCTCCGCTCTTCCTCTTATAGTCAAAAGTGACCTGATGGGATTCATGGTTAGGTAATAACAGATGCTGCTGCTGCTGCTGCTGCTGCTAAGTCGCTTCAGTCGTGTCCGACTCTGTGCAACCCCATAGCCAGCAGCCCACCAGGCTCCCCCATCCCTGGGATTCTCCAGGCAAGAACACTAGAGTGGGTTGCCATTTCTTTCTCCAATGCATGAAAGTGAAAAGTGAAAAGGAAGTCACTGAGTCGTGACCAACTCTTCATTACGCCATGGACTGTAGCCTACCAGGCTCCTCTGCCCATGGGATTTCCAGGCAAGAGTACTGGAGTGGGTTGCCATTGCCTTCTCTGAATAACGGATGATAGAAGGCCAAGTGTTTGTGGCATAGTTGCTTTTCAATAATTTTTCGGCAAATTATTGCACTACACAAAATAATAAACAATACAAACAGACAGAATTGCAAAACTGTTGCAGGAGGCCCTTTTGGATAGGTGAACATTTTGGATTCCTTAACAGTGAGATGCACATAAAATAAGCCCTGTTTTCACTGTTTGGCTCTAAATCCAATAAACCAAGAAAAATATGCACATAAAAGCAAGGGGAAATTGTAAGATCTCAGAATAAAATAAACAATCTCTAGCACTGCTTACTGGACTTGTAACAGACTTGTCTGTGTTTATGTCTCCAAATTCATCTCTTATCCCTGCTTGTCTCCTTTCTAAGGTGTTGAAATACTTAACTATTATTATGGTTATCAAATCGTCAACGATCTACCAAAGGGTCATGACCTACACTTTAATTCTGCCACATATATCACCCAAACCGCTTATAATAATGTTATGTTCTCTTTTATTTCTGAAGTTAAATATATCTTCTTTAGAAAAACTCTCCCTGAACCTTGAAGTCATTATAGATGCCCCCTTTCTGTTGCTTCCTAAGTATTCTCTATACTTTCTTTATTTAAATACTCATTATATTGACTATAACAGCCACTGGAACTGAATACCATCTTTATGGATATATTTTAATTTAATATTTTAATTGATCATCTGTGGCAGTGACAGCTAGCTCTTTTTCCATACCCATGTTCTCCTCTGACCCAGGATAAAGCAGGTACATGCCCAGCCTCCTGTGCTGTTAGGCGTGATCATGTAACTCAGTCCCAACTACTAGAATATGAAGAGAAGTGATAAGAGGCACTTCCACACTGAATAGTCTCTCTAATCCTTCTATGCAGTAGTCTATTCTATACTCTTCCTAGATTACTGGAAAGAAAATGATCCTATGATAAATTTCAAAGCCAAAAGTTAAAACTGCAAAATCACCAGAAGCTTCAGTTTCTAAACAGTTATCTGAAGCAGACCTCCTCACTTACGGAGAATCACTTTGGACTTTCACCTGAGAAAGAAAGAAATTTCATTTTAAATCCTTGTCTGTTTGTTTGTTTGGGGAGGTCTATCTTTTGATAGTAACAGTTATATCATCCTTTGTTCTGGAGTCTAGCATAATAACTGCAGGAACATTAGAAATCTATAAATATATGTCGAAAAAAACCAAGTGAAAGAATGATGAATATGACCATCTCAAGAAATAAATTCTTTTTTTTCAAACTAATGTTATAAAAATAGCAAACATTTATTTTATATTTACTGTATGCTACTGCTTTTTAAAATTCTTTACATAAATTATCTCACATAAACCTCTTAACAATGTTATGCTGCTAAGTCACATCAGTCGTGTTCGACTCTGTGAGACCCCATAGACGGCAGCCCACCAGGCTCCCTCGTCCCTGGGATTTTCCAGGCAAGCATACTGGAGTGGGTTGCCATTTCCTTCTCCAGTGCATGAAAGTGAAAAGTGAAAGTGAAGTTGCTCAGTCCTGTCCAACTCTTCGCGACCCCATGGACTGCAGCCTACCAGGCTCCTCCGTCCATGGGATTTCCCAGGCAAGAGTACTGGAGTGGGTTGCCATTGCCTTCTCCGAATAATGTTATAGGTAGGTACTAATCTTTTCCCATTGTACAGATTAGTGAATTGAAGTTTAAACCAGCTTATTCAGTCTAATATATCATAGTTATTTGGTAGACAAATCAAGATTCAACCCAAATAAAGTGACTCAAAAGCCTATGTTTTTAACCACACTGAAATAAAATGCCATGCCTAGATGACTTCTATAAGCAATAAAAAATTATTCAACCAATAGCAGAATAAAACATTCACTATTAATAATACCACCGTGACATGATTTCTAGGAAAGAGGAAAGAGTTCCTAAAAATTTATGATGACACACAAATCCTTCTTATGTGTCTTTTAAGATGCCAAGAGATTTAGATGCCACACTGGAAGTCAGCTGGGCTTCCCTGGTAGCTCAGGTGGTAAAAACAAAAACAAAACAAAACAAAAACCCACTTGACAATGTAGGAAACATAACAAATGTGGGTTCAATCCCTGGGTCAGGAAGATCTTGCCTGGACGATTTCATGGACAGAGGAGTCTAGACTAGATTAATTGAGTTACTGCCTGTTTGTATTTCAGTCGTTTTATCAAAAGTCCCAGGTTGGCTTCTAAAAGCAATGCTTTCCAGGGTATGTCAAGTTCTAGTACCCAAGGTATATCAGAGATATTCACTAATATGGCCCAACTTGAGACTCAGCAGTTGTTCAAGTAATAATATACTTCAGGATAGAAGTAAAGCAAATTGTTCCCAAAAAGCACTAGGAATTTATCACTAGATTCATTTAACAAAATCTATATAACTGCTTTATTTTTAAGATAATTATAATAATCACATTTTATCTAAGATTCAGCTTCATCTTCTCTGTTATAATATCTATAAGGCCACAGTCATTTGTCATGATTATTAATGAAAAATAGCCATACAGATATTGTCACAAGCTTAGTTTAAAATATGTTTTAAAACATTTTTCATAGCTAGCCAGAACTCCTAGGGGTACCCAAGGTAGATGAAAGATTTCTTTTTAAATAAATTCTTATGTACAGTATAATTTTAAACTTTTTTCTATGTATAAATAGGACTTTTAAAAGTATTAAACAAATATTGTTAAAATACAGAATTATAAAATGCTTACAACAGTGGACTATGAGTAACAGAAATTATGGATACATTGGTGTATGTTCAAACATTGGCTACATATGTCACTACTCTGTTGGTTTTTTTCAGAAACAACAAAATCAACTTTATTTTTTAAATCTGTTCTAAATAAAATCTGTTTCCATGATAATTGCAAACACTGGAGTTTCTGGAGTGAGTCTGGGCCAAGATGAACTAAAGTTTCATCTTAAAACTATAGGATACTAAAGATTTTAGCTTGATGTATTTTAAATATAAAACACTTACACTTTGAGGTAGAACTCCAGGGGAACCCTGGCTACAGGCTAGAAAGTCTCATTTACAAAAAGGTACTGTCCCCAGAGAAAGGAGAACCTAGACGGGCTTTTGCCTTTTGCTCAAGAAGAAAATACAAGGGTCAGTTTAGAGACTTTCCAAGTTCCCAGACTTGCCCAGATTGTGCAATATTTAGGAAGCAAGGTGCAACCTGAATAAGAACACGGTACATCAATGTTAAGTGATTAAGTCTATAATGAAATCAGATATACTAGGTTCTAGTAGACATGAAAATTGACTATACAGATGGAAGAAAAATTTAACTGAGAAAGGTATATTCATTAACATAGGTTTTCAACATATTAGGTGTTATGGATTGAGTTGTGCCCGCCCCTCCACCTGCCACCATTTACATTTAAGTCTTAATCCTCCATGTGGCTAGGACTTTATGTAAATTATGGAGGGGGCCACAATTCAATCCATAACACCGAATATGTTGAAAACCTATGAATATACTGTCACAATTGTAATTCTATTTACATGTTTCCCCCAACAGATGTGTAGTTTTTAATAAGAAGGATAATGATGGAGCTTGACTCTCTTTATTGACTTGAGAAACTCAGAGAAAGTTTCACTAAAATAATCCAAAAGTGATTGTTTCCCCAAAACTTGTCTCATTTTTCAAAACAAGGGGAGCAGGAAAGCATAGTAAGATAGATGGCTGTTATTGCAATTAGTGTGGCCTGATGGACCTGGCATTAGATTTCAAGAAGAGTCTGACACTTTCTCCTCTCCAGACCCTTCTTTTTAAAAGATAAAATATTAATATTTAGAATGGCAAAGAAGAATTATTGCCATAAATGTAATGTATGCAAGGTTAAACAAAATAAACGAAACCTAACCCTAATGAAAGCATTGGGGGAAAATGTATCCGATTTTGTTCACTTCATCCTATCTGTGTTACGTTGACGGAGATGGGTGTCTCATTTTTAATTACTGTTTTGTTCTATCCTTTGTATCTGAAATACCTTTAATTTATTTAATATCCATTGTTTAGAGCTCTACCATTTCCCAAGTTTCTGTTAGTTATTAGTATTTATGTGTATAAGGAGTGTTTAGTATATTTTATTTGCAGTAAACTGATCTCCAAAGATTTCTTTTTGAAAACTCTTCCCTCTCCTCAATTTTTACATTCCTTGCTGTTTTACTAAATATTGAGTGTTCTTTGATAATCCTGGTGCTCATGTGTTTTGGGGACAAAAGTGAAATGAATCTGTCATTACACCAGAAAGTTTGTTTTAGACTCACAGAACAAATGTGCCTTAATAAATTTTTTTTTCACTTAGATTTCAAACAGTAATAGTTTTGTCATTTTAATATACATCATTGGAGATCTGCTTATTTGTAAATAGCCTATTGCTCATTTGGAAAAATAAACCAGTGGACAATAAAAAAATAATAATAAAATAAACTGAGAGGCTTTTTCTAGGATAGGAGGGACACATACTTCAAGGATTTTAGTACTTTCATTTTAGAAATACTATTAAGAAAGAGGAAAACCAATTCAGATTAAGTTTATTGAAATTTTTCAGCTGGTTAGGAATGCTCAGAAGAGTAAATTTTTTCATTTCATTAGTGATGTTTCCTCCAGTATTATTGAAATAGCCCTCAGCAAAAAAAAAATACAAAGGCCAAGGGCATTCTTAGGCTTGGAGGTGCCCATATTGAAAATAGTCCTTCTCACTGAAAACAAATCTAAAGAAAAGCTGAGGCTTTGTGAGCAGGCAAAAGTCTAAGTTGAAGGAACATTGGATCAGGAGCAGGGAAATTTGATTTTCAGTTTGTTATTTGCTACTCACCAATAATATCTCTTGGCTGATACATACACTCTCTCTCTCTCTGTCTCACACACACATATACACACACACAAACACACATGCATCCTTTATCTATAAAGTGAGGAGTTTTATGACATTTTTTCCCTGTTTTAACATTTTCCCAAGGTTTTCAATTGCTACTTATTGAATTTTTTTAGAGTTTCTCTATGATATGTCAGTAAGGATTTTTAAAATGTGATTTAAACCTCATTGTTTGAAAAAGAGGTTATGATTTTGATATATGAAGCTGAGGATAGTCCATGGTACAGCACCTGGTCCTGGCCCAACCCTGCTTGGCTATAGATATCATTTATTGACTCACCAACTCATCCAAAAATGTGCCTTGCACTTACAATGTGTCAGGCAGGCATCTATTTCTGATTTAAAATTTTCACTTTAAAGTAAGGAATTAATCCATTCATGGACAAATACACAGTCCTTTCAAATTACAAACTGTCCTCTGACATAGACATTGCTGTTTTCATCTGATTCTGTGTGTACATGTCTAAACATCAGTGCAAAATATTAAAATTTCAAAGTACAATGTCAAAATTCCTGGTGCTTACATGAAAGATTGTCCGAAAATGAATAATTCAAAGTTATTCATCCCAAATTATCATACTTTATTAACAGCAAATCTTTAACAAATAATAATTAGGAAGAAAAATATGAAAACTTTTTATGGAGGAATAATGGTAACCTATGTTTCATTTGTATAGCATTTTCTTATCAATAAAACTCTATTTTGTTAGTTTCACATATTATGTCTACAAATACTAGTAACATACTAATAGCAAAATACTCCTCATCTTAGAAATACTATGAATTAAATTAATTTTCACTTTGAGGCAATTTCATTTGAATTGATCAGAAGTTTTTGCATTTCTTATTTAAATTTCCAACTTTTTATCAAAATAACTACATTGCACAGAATACTGTGACTCTGTCGATCTTCTGAGAAACCCCACAGAGGACAATAACCAAGGCAATTTGATAATATCCTCTTTGAACAGTTTACGGGGTTCATGTACATATCCTCTGACATCTGCAAATTCTCAAACTTTAGAAACATTGAGCTCAATCTTGACCTATTGTAGCCAATCTTCATTACTAGAAGGTATGTTGAACTCACCCAAGAGTCAGAACGATTGTTTAGTCTGCTTCCAGTTCTCCAGTCCCTTGGCTCCTAAAACCTCCGTTTGCTCCCCTAATGCTTTGTTTAGATTCTAGATGAGACCTAATTAATTATTTAATTTGTACTCATTCTGGTTAACGACCCAGCCCATCCAAAATACTCCAGAACAAAAGTCCATAGGATAAAATATTGAATGTTACTCATCCTTCTCCTGTATTCAACATGGTCCTCCATATCAAAGTTTCCATAATGAATGCCCCATGTTCTACTTTTTTTCACATTAACCTGAGTTTGGTAAAAATAATTTTATGTTCAAGATAATACCTTACTGTATTACATAGTATAAAAAAAGGTTCAATGAGAAAAGAACGCTAGCATATAAGATAACAAACAAAAGACTCCTTTGCCTCTGATCTCTATATGATGGTGCTTATCTCAGCCACAGTTTCTTCACTTGTAATAATAACTCCCACATTCCCCACTGTTTGGCCATTATGAAAGGAATGTCATTGCTGTTGTTCAGTTGCTCAGTCATGTCCAACTCTTTGTGACCCAATGGACTGCAGCATGCCAGACTTCCCTGTCCTTATGGAAATGCCTTATAGCAGTCATGACATAAATACGGGATATTCTTATTAATTTATTTATGAGATCTTTGAATGAGAGCATATGAACTTGGACTTAACTAGAGGCAAACATGGCACTGCTGTCTAACTCTGGATAATATGCTTTATACCTAAGCATTGATTTCTTCATACACGAGGCTAATCCTACCTCGCAGGATTATTTTAAGCATTTCATAACATATATATACTGATTCTTAGTCAAATGCTTGGCCTTGGTAAAGGTATGCTAAAAAAAGAAAATTTCAAAAAATGAGTGGAGAATGTAATTTCACTGCTACTTTTATGTATTAATAATTCAGTTAGACTAATGAGAAGTTTGTTAAATTATATCTGAGGAATTTAAAATACTAAAACAGAGCCTTGATCCAACTTCCTAATTAAGTTCTCAAATTTTAATACAAGGAAAATAGCTCCAAGAATATACCGTTAGGGATGTTTATGTAAACTACTCTAAAACATTTTTTTCTCTTACTTATGTATTTTATAGATGTAGATGAAGGAAAAACACAGAGGGAATGCCTCCATTCCCATCTTCTTTTATCAATTGATAAGCAAAGATCACAACTAAGAAAGCTTGTTGTAGCTACAGGGAAGGATGGAGAATTTTTCGTCTCTAATTGCAACCCAGAGATCTGTGGCTGAGGAAATGAGAAGTAAACAAGCAACTAAAAGACCACTAAGAAACCACAAAGAAACACAGAAACTATTCCTGGGGGATTATATTGTGTATGCTGGTTGGATTTAGCACTACATCCATATTTTATATGAGTTAAAGCAGAGAGAAGCCCCCAGAGAACAGATACTGACAGTGTCTCATAAATTAAAGTTGCACTTACAGTTTTCCTTCAAATCTTTCAACTTGCTTCTGAGAAAAGGAAAGGTGCTTTGGCTACAACAGATACATCTTCTAACAGAGGTCCATTAATATTTTCATACGATAACCCCCATGTTCCCTACTGGTTCGCTATGATGAAATCAGTAACAAGTATGGAAACCCCCTATAACTGTCATGATATCAATATGAAATATTCTTTTTATTTTTTTGAGTACCTCTCCAAGATATTCTTATTAATTTATTTATGAGATCTCTGAAACTCAGATATTTTGGTCCAGCTTAGTTAGAGTCAAAATTAATATTCAACAAGTATAATTTGCCTCTGGGCCTTGATTAGCAAGTTTATCCTCCTGAACCAAAGTAAAGCATGAGTAGAAGTGTGAAAGCTGCCAGTGAACTGAAGGAGACCAGGGAGATGGAGATGACATCGGTCTCCAACAGTTTCTAGCAAATCTCACCACTTCTTAGGCTACTAAGCACTACAGTGCTTTTTATTTTCTCCTACTTACCAAGGGCTTGGTTTCATCTTCGTCTTTGAAGTAATAGAGCTGATCACCCTTGAGCACAAACCAACGGGTATGCCAGGTCTTGACAAAGCCTCCTTGCTTCCTCAGCCACCCACACTTCACAGCATTGTTCCTCCCTGGGCCTTGCGGGGAGTTCTCCATGGAGTCATTGGTCTCCTCCATTATGAAGCTGGTGGACTTTCCTATGTAGCAAACAAAAAACAACAAAAATAAGGTGCTCTGATATAGCCAACCCGCTCTTAAATTACCTGTCCCTTAAAAAAAAAAAAAAAAAAGCTGGAGGAGTAGTGAAAAATATATATCAACTCACATTCCAAATTTCTAGAAGCAAACCACAAATGTGACAACAATATTCCTGGAGGAAACTTGGACAGAGTTCCTCGTGTCTTTCCTAAATGAGCTAGTCAACTATGTGATAATATCTCTTTTTTCCGTAGAATTAAAGAATAGGAAAGTTCTAGATGTGATGTGTTAAGAAGTTGGAGGAGGCAGCTATGCTCACCACTACACCACGGTCACAAGAGGCAATATTTGAAGACAAACTAAAAACCACCTAAAAAAAAAAAAAAGCCAGGACTCTCGTGATAATGGGCCTCCATGTCTGGTGTGCACTGATTGGAGCCTGCTAGTGCAAGCCTGTGAGTATTTGAGCAAACTTAGTCTGACACATGTTAAAGTTTAGAGGCACTATTTTAAAAACCTCAATAGAAGGCATTTGTTTTACATATGTGAGAATTTCTCAAGCTGTCTCTGCCTCCCTCTCCCAGAGCATCCCCTTGAGAGTTTCTTTGGCTGGTCAAGAATTAGTACAGCTGAAAAAGTTGAGGAAAAATGCAAACAAATGAAAAATAGCCCGGCTTGGCCAATGAGTCTCCTTCAGACTTCTGGAGTGGCGGTATGTTCCAGTCAACTGCATGATGAAGAAAATTTCAAGGTTATGCGGGAAGGAACACAAGGCCACACACACTGTACATGTCAAGCATATGAGTTTATCTTAGAGCCAATATTAATCTACAGGTGAGATGAGATGCTAAGCTGCCACAGTAAGAAGTTGGTTTTCTGGAAGAGCCAGGGAAAAGTAGTTAAGAACAAGACATTTTCTTATCCCAAAGGCTTCCTGCAGGCTTTTGCTAATGTTTATTCCTAAGCATTTTTCATGAAGTGAAAACTGCACTCTGACTCTTGTGTCTTTCTTGAGGATATAAGGATACAGATTAATTATTAAAACATAGAATAATTCTGTGCTGGCATATGCATGCCAAAGCTTCTACTTTTTCAGCTTGATTCCAGAAAACAAGTTGTCTTTCTGCCTAGTCTTTATTTTCACCATGAATTTTTCAATTAATTTGTATATATACAAGTCTAGTATACTCCACGAAGTTTCAATTGTCAGCCTTCAACCATCTACATTTTTTCCTTGAAGGTACAAGGATCAACCCTTCCATCACTGGACCTCTATAACTGAAGCACTATGAGAAACACTTTAGCTTCTATGCTAAGACACGCATGGAGGAGAAGGCTATGGACATGGTGGGGGAAATGCCCGGACAAATATTTCCAGCATCTCTGTGATGACCTGGAGGTATATGCTGCTCATGCTGGCCCCAGGAGGAGGACCTGAAACTGCTGATGCCAAGGCAGGATCTAGTCACTGACCAAGTCTCCCCGCATGTGCTCATGGAACAGCACCTGCCCCTGGGGTGCCGGCTGCTACTCATCTCTTGTACATTCTGTCTTCCCTGCCCAGTAGTGGCCAGGCCTCAACACCTGCCCTGTCCTGGTTTCTTTCCTTTTTCTTCCCATTTTATTTGTTTCTTTTTAGTTGGAGTACAATTGGTTTGCAATGTTGTGTTAGTTTCTTCCGTACAACAACATGAATCAGCTTTGTGCATGCTTCCCTGGCGGGCTCAGACAATAGAGAATCCACCTGCAATGCAGGAGACCTGGATTCAATCCCTGGGTAGGGAGGATCCCCGGGAGAAGGGAATGGCAATCCACTTCAGGATTCTTGCCTGGAGAATCCCATGGACAGAGGAGCCTGGTGCAGTTTATAGTCCATGGGGTCACAAAGAGTCAGACACAACTGAATAACTAACACTCAACATGCATATATCCCCTCCCTCTTGAGCCTCTCTCTTACCCCCTGCCTTCATCCAACCCCTCTAAGTCATCACAGAGCGAAGTTCCTTGTGCTATACAGCAGCTTCCCAACAGCTATCTGTTTTAAACATAGTAGCGTATGTATGTCAATGCTATTCTCCCAGTTTGGCCCACCCTCCCCTTCCCCGCTCCCTGTGTCTTTGTTCAATTTCTACATGTGCATCTCTATTTTTGCCTTGCAAATAGGTTCATCAGTACCATTTATCTAGACTCCATATATATATTATATTATATAAAATATGTGTAATACATAACATCATACTAATGTTTATTAATTATAATTACAATGATCAATCATATACATAATATACATATATTAATATATAATTATATCTGTGAATTCAGTCCTGCCATTCCAGTTACAGGGGCTGAAGAAGAGCTCTCATTCTAAATACTTCTTATTTTGATCATTTCCACCATCCTCTAAGGAGTTCTGCCTCTTCCATATGTATTCCAATCTAGTTCCAGCCTTGCTTTCTATCTTCATCTCCTCAAACTACTTTTAAGCCTCATATAGGTCATTGACTGCCATCTGTTTCATTTAGTACCCACTTTTCCCTTTCGTATCCTGAAACACCTTCTGGATGAACAGGCTCTCATCTCTACAAAACATCTTGAAACTTCCTTTGCTCCATAGGGCTTTCCCTTGGCAATCACCACTCCCAGCAAGAAACAGTCTCCCATCATGTGTGTGCATGTTGTGTGAGCAGCCTGGATCATGCCTGATACTTCCAGTTCGTTCTGCCCTTAGGGCAGGATCTTTCACCCCTTTTCTTTCATAGTATTTGACTTAGTGTAAATAGCCAAGTAAACCTCACTCTAAATGAACAATGAATGTTGTAACTTAATATAGATAATAAGTAAGCTCCTTGGAAGGAAAGCTACGACAGACATATGCAGCATGTTAAAAAGCAGAAATATCACTTTGCCAGCAAAGGTTTGTATAGTCAAAGCTCTGGTTTTTCCAGTAGTCATGTACTAATGTCAGAGTTGAACCATAAAGAAGGCTGAGTGCCTAAGAATGGATGTTTTCAAATTGTGGTGCTGAAGAAGACTCTTGAGGGTTCCTTGGACTGCAAGGAGACCAAGCCAACCAATCCTAAATGAAATCAACCCTGAGTATTCATTGGAAGGACTGATGCTGAAGCTCCAATACTTAAGCCACCTGATCTGAAGAGCTGACTCACTGGAAAAGACTCTGATGCTGGAAAAGACTGAAGGCAAAAAGAGAAGAGGGTGGCAGAGGATGAGATGATTAGATAGCATCACTGACTCAATGCACATGAATCTGAGCCAACTTCAGGAGATAGTGAAAGGCAGGGGAAGCCTGGCATGCTGCAGTCCACAGGGTCACAAAGAGTTGAACACGACTTAGTTACTGAACAATGGCAATGCATATTTAGACCACCCTAAATAATCTTTTTTCATTTCCTGGCATTTAAACTGTTCACATCTACACAGCTTGCTATTTCATCATCACCTATTAATTCTTTAACCAAATATCATAACGTACAAATTGAATAAGTCCTTAAAACAAATATTTCAACACACACACCCACATGCACACATAAAAATCTAGAATTCATTGCACAACAAGTTTTTTTTTTCTTTCCAGCCCTTTATTTCTTTTTCATGTTAATACTTTCTGTTTAATTTGAAAAATCTCCTCTGAAATGCTTCAAGATAATTAGCAACCTACCATCAATAATATAAAAAATAGAAGTGCCCAATTCCACATTTGTCTCCTATTAATCCTTAGTAAAAAATGTGTGCACATTTGAATGTGGTTTATTCTTCTTCTTGCATATGTTGTTTATAAGCCTAGTCAAACCAATGATAGCATCTCTCACTGAACCCCTGGCTACAGTGCCCAAATTTTCATGACTTCAGATTGCATCAGAAAGTATTTCAATGGTACTAATTGTAACAACCATTAAACAGAAATGAAAACAGACTGTATCATATCCCTAAGGGAAAATAATACCACAGTTATTCTGATTGAATGAAGTTAAGTTTTACTAAGATAACCGTCATTTTTATAGAGGAGTCTTGATATTTCTGCAAAAATCAAAAGCTTCAAATTCTACCCTTCATCTTTAAAATAAGGATGTTGAACTGGATGATTTCCAGCTATGGCCCCTCCTTGCACTCTGAAATCTACCATCTCTGTAATTCCATAAGCATAAGGACACCAGATATCCTCAATACTTAGTATAACATCTGACATATGGTGAAGCTTAATCAATGTTTGATGAATTAATAAATTTTGCAATAGGCTTGGTGCTAGATATCTAAGAGTGAATATGATCTCCTTCTGAAACCTGATCTTGCTCAAAACCTGATCTTAGTAAAGGCTACCATGATATGCCCAGATAGGAAAAAAAAAAAAAAAGTGATCATTTTAGATTCCTGATTCCTCTTCACCCTGAACATCAAATGTATCTGTAAATTCAGAAAGTTATACATCCAAAAGATATTTCAAATCTATCCAGTTAATTCCATCTCCATCTCCATTCTATAACCCAAGCCACCACTGTCTTTGATTAGATGATTCTAATAGCCCAGCAACCAGGCTCATTGCTCCCATTTTTAACCACAAACATGAGCACATAGGCACATGCTCACACATTTCCTTCCCCACAAAATAGCCAAAGTGAGCTCTGAAAAATTAAATCAGACAATGATTCTCTACATGGAAAATTTTGATTTGTTCCTACTGTACTTATTTTAAAATCTGGAGTCTTAAACATGGTATAGAAGGTTCTGAATCATCTGGCACGTGTTTACCAACGTAATCTAATCTCATTCTACCTCCTTCACACTTCCCCCCATAACATACACATTTTAAAGCTCTGAACAGTATAGTAACACCAGCTTACTTTCAGTTCTGAAAACACAGAAGCTCCTTTAATGCCTTGAGTTTTAATGATTGCTGATCTCCACCTAGGCTGCTCTGCCTCATTCTCTTAACTTTACATGGTCCATCTCTTCTCATCCTTTAAGTCTCAGCCTGAAACCTACTTCCTCCAACTGTCACTACTAATCACCTAGCGAATCATCTTCCTTCTTGTTATTCTCTGCTTCTCAGGTGGCTCAGAGGATAAGGAATCTGCCTGCAATGCAAGAGGCCTGGATCTGATCCCTGGGTTGGGAAGAGCCCCTGGAAAAGGGAATGGCTCCCCACTCCAGTGTTCTTGCCTGGAGAATCCCATGGACAGAGGAGCCTGGTGGGATAGAGTCCATGGGGGTTGCAGAGTTGGGCATGACTGGAAGACTAACACTTGCTCTTTGTTATTGTCTCTCCCTGAACTCTGTCTTCTGTCTTCCTGACACTTCTCTAAATTGCTGTTTCTTTAGCTGTTTACTGCTGATCACCCCTTCAGGATCCCATAAACTTCATCAATTCAAGCACTTCCTTCTTCTCACTGCAATATATCCAGTGCTTACTTGCTATTCAGTAAACAACTGTCCAGTCAAGGAGTGAAGCCATGTAACAATCACAATAGAATTCCTACAAAGAGTATTTCAGAAAGTTGTAAATTTGCATTTAATGCCTTAAAGAATATGGTCTACTTTAAGAACTTAATTTCCCCGCCCCCCGCCACCTTGGACACAGGAGACTTCCATTAGTATGAAAATTGTACTTAAACACAATGTCAAAATCATCAAACTGAAGTGAACCTGAAATTGCCCTTACTAAAGAAATTCAAAACTTCCTTTTCCTTGGCAGGAAATACATGTAATCAATTCTGGTTTTGCATGAAGGAACATATGGTTCACTCACTCGGATTCTGAGAGAATGTTTAAATGAATCTGCACTGGGAAAGTATTTTTCTTGTGGTCAGGCTATGGCAGCTGGGTAGTCCATGAGATTTCCGGTAGGACCAATGACCTCAGTGTTTAGCAAAGTAACATAACAATAATATAAATAAATGGTTACCCTAAACTAAAACAAAAAACATAATTAAGTTAACTTGTATCTTTACAACCTTAATGATAGCTACTGTACCATGCTGGGGCTTAAAAAAAATCCCCTCATATGATGGGATCACAGCTTTAAATTATTTTCCAGCAGTGGAAACTGGTTTGTGTATCTACCTGTATGGTTCTTTTTGCAATCAGATGGACTAGGAACACATGAAAATGTTATATGAAGCAATCAGAGATGAATTTCATGCTCTTAACAGAATTTTCTAGATGCCAATAGCCACACACATAGGTATTTATATTTGTAACTTTGTTTCAACAAAGAATATATATATATATATATATATATATGAATGCACACATAAACAAAGATATTTATAAATAGAATGCCATATGATACAGAGTTGCAATGTGTTTGAATTTACCTACAAGACTAGTTCAGGAAACACAAGAGAATAGCAGAAGAGAAGGAAGCTAGAGGAAAAGAGAGAACATGCGCTCCCACGTGTGTGGGACAGACAGGAGGTGCATTTTCACAGCAAGTGTCAGCTCCCTGAGCTCTGGTGGGGAGAGTGTGTCACAGTGCACACGTGCTCCCAGAGCCTCTGCGTACATAAATTTCATACCACATGGCTGCTCAACACAAACTCCCCACTGTTGTTCAAAAAAATAGGGATCTGTTCCATTGCTATGAGAAACAAACAAACAAACAAACAGATATAAAACTGGCAAAGTTGGCCAAGTACTGCAATTTGTGAGTGATTTGTGTGACTTTTGAGAGTTCTTTTGTTCATATCCAATTGTCACCATTTGTGTGACAACCTAACACCTTTGTAAAATGAATGTGATTGCACTCTACATGAAGTATAACTACAGAGGACCAATATTTATCTGAGTTCTAACCTTTCTTATTTAAAAAAAAAAAAGTCTTGTAGCTGTTGCTAACATGCTGGTTTGTCAAGCGGTAGTACATTTTATTGAGCTGTATGCCTAAATGCTGGACTTCCTCGGTGATTCAGTGGTAAAGAACATGCCTGCCAATGCAGGAGATATGGGTTCGATCCCTAGGTTGGGAAGATCCCCTGGAAATGGCAATGCACTCCGGTATTCTTGCCTGGAAAATTCCATGGGCAGAGGAAGCCTGGCAGGCTGAGTCCATGTTATCACAAAGAGTTGGACATGACTTAGGGATTAAACAACAACATGCCTAAATGCTAACATATAACCTTCCTATAGGTAATGGTTCACACAACAAAAACACACAGAATAAACATATGATGTGTATATACTCACATACACGCATATATGCATGTGCTCACACGTGTGCATACACATGTATATACATGTGCATGCCTACAAATACACTCATATGAATACACACATCTACACATGCTATTTACAGTGCATATGTACATTACTTTTGTAGTCCAATCCTCTATGATGAAAAGGACTTCTTTTTTGTGTGTGTATGATGAAAAGGACTTCTTTTTTGTGTGTATGTGCTTAGTTCTAGAAGGTCTAGTGGGTCTTCATAGAACTGTTCAACTGAAGCTT
Source organism: Ovis aries (assembly GCF_016772045.2). NCBI lineage: Eukaryota > Metazoa > Chordata > Mammalia > Artiodactyla > Bovidae > Ovis > Ovis aries. The sequence goes on along the minus strand of NC_056059.1, from coordinate 101,059,551 downwards.
CTTCAGTATTAACAGTTGGGGCATAGACTTGGATTACTGTGATGTTGAATGGTTTGCCTTGGAAACGAACTGAGATCATTACATTTACAAAGAATGTGCAAAAATCAATTTAAAGAATTAAATCTTAGTAGCCTAAGTAACTGCTAACTAAAGAAAACTCATGAATGAAAAACAGTTCACTTTCTGCCCCTCACCCTCTACCACTCCACCAGAAAACTAAATCAAACTGTGATACCTACAAGGCAATCAGCACTCTAAGTCCCATATTACAGTGGATCTAATGGAGATTGTTTTAGATTCGAGATAAATTCCAGGAGGAACAAATCTGCTTTTCAGGAAGTAATTGAATTTTTTCTAAAAATCTCTTGAAAAGACCTTGGGTTTCATACATGGTTGTTTTCACTTAACTTCTCTCCATCCCTCAGCTCCTCTAGAAAGGCTCTCCTAGAGCTACTGCTGTCCCAGTCTGATTTTTCCCTTCCACGAGCTTCCATGTCACTCTGGACTGAGCCTTTATCACATGCGGCCATATGCTTATTACTGTTCAGTCCCCTACAGCATAACTCATGGAAGATATGGGCTCCCTGAAACCTTTCCCCACCACACTCCTCTAAATACTAATTAGAATATGCTAAATACTCAAAGGTTTGTTGAATAAATGTAAGTGAATGAAGAAATAAAGAAATAAATCCATCAGTCAGTTTTTGGGGCCTAACTGAATGGACCTCAGAGCCCTCAAGGTTCCCCAGAGTACAGTGCAAAAATCCTAAACTTTTTGATACTATTATATATGTCAATCAAGGGGCTTCCCTGATGGCTCAGACAGTAAAGGATCTGCCTACAATGTGGAAGACCTGGGTTCAATCCCTGGGTTAGAAGATCCCCTGGAGAAAAGAAGAGCAACCCACTCTAGTATTCTTGCTTGGAGAATCCCATTGACAGACGAGCCTAGAGGGCTGTAGTCCATGGGGTCACAAAGAGTTGGACACAACTGAGCTACTAACACTTCCACACCAATGAAAGGGCTCCAGTCCAAATTCCCTCACCTAAGATTTTAGTGGCTTAAAGCTAAACCAAACTTCAGAAATTGTTGAGCAAAGGGAACTCCCATTTTTTTTTCTCACTGGATATTACCCGTAAGTATAACTCAAGTTAAAAATAAAGAAATATTTCATCTTAAAACTGAAGAGTCTAAGTGTGAAGAAAGCAGAGGAATTGAATAATGTACAACAGTCATGAATATAAAGTTTAAAATGGTCACCAGAAGAGCACACCAGGGGAAAATTTGGCAGTAATAATTTTGTAAATGTGCAGTTATTTTCCCGAAGAAACACTAAATATCCTGCTCCTTGATTCATTTGAAATTAAATTGTCCAAAACAACAGATAACAGACAAAAATAGAAAATTATGTGCCTGTTGGTGTGGATCAGAATGTCAATCTATGTTTTATATTTTAAGCTTCAATGTTTCCATATTCACTTGAAAAAAAAGTTTAAATATTTACTTTGTGTTTATTGTATGTTTAATGGCATACTTTGTAGAGAATCCACTACCTCTTAAGGAGGTTTTCATTCAATTGGGAGAAAAATATTCTAATATATATTTAGATGTGTTCCTACTGACACATCAGTCCCCAAGGAATTAGAAGGGGAAAAAAAAAAAAATAGAGACCCACTGGAATTCCCAAGGCTGAGTAGAAACAAAAATCAAATTAAAACAAATGCTTTACCACTGATAGAACCAAGAGAAAAGGAAGATGATACATGGCAACTATATTGCTACAGCTCATGAAAGACATTATTAATTAGTCACAATTCTCTTCCTGAGGAACCTAGATGCACTTCCAGATGCTTTCTCAATTCAGCACTCTAGACAGTCACAACCAATCAATCACATTAAATGTGGACATGTAAATCCATATATACAATTATATATATATTTATATATATTTATATATAGTATGTGCCATTATATATGCAATAAATGTAATTATACATATGAAACATTTCAAAAAAAAAAAAAAGAAGAGAGAGACTCTTTGTTACTTTGATTCTATAAATAAACCAAGAACTGATAATATCCCTCCAACAGAAAATAGAAACTCAGGTGTCCCCCAAGAGAGAATGTCATTTGAAATGAGAAAAGATAAGAAAATCAACTTACTTTTTCTCTTTTAATTGAGGTCTAATTGATAGAACATATTAGTCTCTGTTGTACAAAATCAATATTTGTAAAGACTGCAAAATGATCACTGTAAGAAACCAAGTTAACATCAACCTTAATATATAGTTACAAATGTATTTTTCTTGTGATAAAGTCAAGTCACTCAGTCATGTCCGACTCTTTGTGACCCCATGGACTGCAGCCCACCAGGGGATTTTCCAGGCAAGAGTACTGGAGTGAGTTGCCATTTCCTTCTCCAAAGGATCTTCCCGACCCAGGGATTGAACCTGGGTCTCCCACATTGTAGGCAGATACTTTTTCAAATATGTAATACAGTATTATCAGCTCTCATCATCATGCTATACATTACATAAAAATACTAAACACCTCACAAATTTGCAGGGGCCATGTAGCATTCCAATTTTAGTAAACATGCTGCAGAAACAAGCAAGGAAGTCAACTTCTTTTAATGGAAAAAACTTAGAGCTCTCTGAGATGAGAGTTCTAATACGGCAAGTAGTATTGCATCATATGGCCACAAAAACAAAGCAATCAGATCTAAGCAGGGAACAGAAAACAGGAGTTGAATGTCCTTTGTTTTACATTAACTAACTCCATCTTTGACAAGACTCTTAAATAAAGGATCAGAAAGCAAATTTTATAAACATCTCAATTTTTAGGACTGTGTGTGTCCTTCCCCGCTCTTACTCCTAGTTTAGTTTTCATCAGTAAAACTTTATTTTGAAAAACAGTCTCAGGGAACAAAGAAAAGAAACTTTCCCTCTAAATCTAAAAAGCAATGGGATTATGAATCTAGAGGATGGGGGAACAATGGCTGCAAGAGAGGTGAGCTTTCATACACAGTGGGCAGAGGGAAGAGAGCAAAGCTGAAGCAAATGGGATGCTGAGAAAGACAGGCTAAGGCCAGGAGAATGCCCCAGCTGCGTCTTCCTCTCACAACAGGGAAATAACCTCTGGGCAGAGTTCCTCCATCTCTGTCTCCTGATGGCCACATTTTTATACTTAGAGAAAAGCCTGTCTAAAAAATACTTCTGATATCAGACTTCTTTAATGAAGTCAACCCGGGAAAATCAGACATGCTGTCGACTGCATTATCATATCAAGGCTCTCTATGAGGGGCCAGCTTTTAATTTAATCACACTTCAAAGAAAATATTATACAAGTAGCCAACTTTGGCTGATATAGTCATTGTCTACAATGAACTCTCAATGTTTTTCCTTCAAATGCAAGCCTTGAGGTGCTTAATGATTTCCAGTAAGAACCATTTCATTTTTTTTTTTTTTTGGTCAAGTAACGTTGAAGGTCAGGAAGGGTGGCAGTAAGGAGATACCCCTCATCCAAGGTAAGGAGTAGCGGCTGTGCTTTGCTGGAGCAGCCCTGAAGAGATAACCCATGCCCAAGGTAAGAGAAACCCAAGTAAGATGGCAGGTGTCGTAAGAGGGCATCAGAGGGCAGACACACTGAAACCATTCTCACAGAAAACTAGTCAATCTAATCACACTAGGACCACAGCCTTGTCTAACTCAATGAAACCAAGCCATGCCCACAGGGCAACCCAAGACAGGAGGGTCATGGTGGAGAGATCTGACAGAATGTGGTCCACTGGAGAAGGGAATGGCAAACCACTTCAGTATTCTTGCCTTGAGAACTCCATGAACAGTATGAAAAGGCAAAATGATAGGATACTGAAAGAGGAACTCCCCAGGTCAGTAGGTGCCCAATATGCTACTGGAGATCAGTGGAGAAATAACTCTAGAAAGAATGAAGGGATGGAGCCAAAGCAAAAACAATACCCAGCTGTGGATGTGACTGGTGATAGAAGCAAGGTCTGATGCTGTAAAGAGCAATATTGCAAAGGAACCTGGAATGTCAGGTCCATGAATCAAGGCAAATTGGAAGTGGTCAAACAAGAGATGGCAAGAGTGAATGTCGACATACTAGGAATCAGCGAACTAAAATGGACTGGAATGGGTGAATTTAACTCAGATGACCATTATATCTACTACTGCGGCCAGGAATCCCTCAGAAGAAATGGAGTAGCCATCATGGTCAACAAAAGAGTCCGAAATGCAGTACTTGGATGCAATCTCAAAAAAGACAGAAGGATCTCTGTTCGCCTCCGAGGCAAACCATTCAATATCACAGTTATCCAAGTCTATACCCCAACCAGTAATGCTGGAGAAACTGAAGTTGAACGGTTCTATGAAGACCTACAAGACCTTTTAGAACTAACACCCAAAAAAGATGTCCTTTTCATTATAGGGGACTGGAATGCAAAGGTAGGAAGTCAAGAAACACCTGGAGTAACAGGCAAATTTGGCCTTGGAATGCAGAATGAAGCAGGGCAAAGACTAATAGTTTTGCCAAGAAAATGCAATGGTCACAGCAAACACCCTCTTCCAACAACATAAGATTAGACTCTACACATGGACATCACCAGATGGTCGACACCGATATCAGATTGACTATATTCTTTGCAGCCAAAGATGGAGAAGCTCTATACAGCCAACAAAAACAAGACCAGGAGCTGACTATGGCTAAGATCATGAACTCCTTATTACCAAATTCAGACTCAAATTGAAGAAAGTAGGGAAAACCGCTAGACCATTCAGGTATGACCTAAATCAAATCCCTTATGATTATACAGTGGAAGTGAGAAATAGATTTAAGGGCCTAGATCTGATAGAGTGCCTGATGAACTATGGACTGAGGTTCGTGATACTGTACAGGAGACAGGGATCAAGACCATCACCATGGAAAAGAAATGCAAAAAGTAAAATGGCTGTCTGGGGAAGCCTTACAAATAGCTGAAAAGAAGAGAAGCAAAAAACAAGGGAGAAAAGGAAAGATATTAGCATCTGAATGCAGAGTTCCAAAGAATAGTAAGAAGAGATAAGAAAGCCTTCTTCAGTGATCATTGCAAAGAAATAGAGGGAAAGAACAGAATGGGAAAGACTGGAGAGCTCTTTAAGAAAATTAGAGATATCAAGGGAACATTTCATGCAAAGATGGGCTTGATAAAGGACAGAAATTGTATGGACCTAACAGAAGCAGAAGATATTAAGAAGAGGCGGCAAGAATACACAGAAGAACTGTACAGAAAAGATGTTCATGACCTAGATAATCATGATGGTGTGATCTCTAATCTAGAGCCAGACATCCTGGAATGTGAAGTCAAGTGGGCCTTAGAAAGCATCACTACAAACAAAGCTAGTGGAGGTGATGGAATTCCAGTTGAGCTGTTTCAAATCCTGAAAGATGATGCTGTGAAAGTGCTGCACTCAATATGCCAGCACATTTGGAAAACTCAGCAGTGGCCACAGGACTGGAAAAGGTCAGTTTTCATTCCAATCCCAAAGAAAGGCAATGCAAAAGAATGCTCAAACTACTGCACAATTACACTCATCTCACATGCCAGTAAAGTAATGCTCAAAATTTTCCAAGTCAGGCTTCAGCACTACATGAACCATGAACTTCCAGATGTTTAAGCTGGTTTTAGAAGAGGCAAAGGAACCAGAGAACAAATTGCCAACATCCGCTGGATCATGGAAAAGAAAGAGAGTTCCAGAAAAACATCTATTTCTGCTTTATTGACTATGCCAAAGCCTTTGACTGTGTGGATCACAATAAACTGTGGAAAATTCTGAGAGAGATGGGAATACAGACCACCTGACCTGCCTCTTGAGAAATCTGTATGCAGGTCAGGAAGCAACAGTTAGAACTGGATGTGGAACAACAGATTGGTTCCAAATAGGAAAAGGAGTACGTCAAGGCTGTATATTGTCACCCTGCTTATTTAACTTCTATGCAGAGTACATCATGAGAAATGCTGGACTGGAAGAAACACAAGCTGGAATCAAGATTGTCAGGAGAAATATCAATAACCTCAGATATGCAGATGACACCACCCTTATGGCAGAAAGTGAAGAGGAACTAAAAAGCCTCTTGATGAAAGTGAAAGAGGAGAGTGAAAAAGTTGGCTGAAAGCTCAACATTCAGAAAATGAAGATCATGGCATCCGGTTCCATCGCTTCATGGGAAATAGAAGGGGAAACAGTGGAAACAGTGTCAGACTTCAATTTTTTGGGCTCCAAATCACTGCAGATGGTGATTGCAGCCATGAAATTAAAAGACGCTTACTCCTTGTAAGAAAAGTTATGACCAACCTAAATAGCACATTCGAAAGCAGAGACATTACTTTGCTGACTAAGATCAGTCTAGTCAAGGCTATGGTTTTTCCCGTGGTCATGTATGGATGTGAGAGTTGGACTGTGAAGAAGGCTGAGCACTGAAGAATTGATGCTTTTGAAGTGTGGTGTTGGAGAAGACTCTTGAGAGTCCCTTGGACTGCAAGGAGATCCAACCAGTACATTCTGAAGGAGATCAATCCTGGGATTTCCTTGGAAGGAATGGTGCTAAAGCTGAAACTCCAGTACTTTGGCCACCTCATGAGAAGAGTTGACTCATTGGAAAAGACTCTGATGCTGGGAGGGATTGGGGTTAGGAGGAGAAGGGGACGACAGAGGATGAGATGGCTGGATGGCATCGCTGACTCAATGGACATGAGTCTGAGTGAACTCCGGGAGATGGTGAAGGACAGGGAGGCCTGGCGTGCTGTGATTCATGGGGTTGCAAAGAGTTGGACATGACTGAGCGACTGAACTGAACTGAATCCTGTGGACTGAACATCAATCTAGAGATTTTTTTTTTTTCTTTCACTTTTCTATTTTTGCATAAAAAGACTGCAGAGTAAATATTAAACAGATAAACACATTGAGTTACATTTTTACACAAAATTAAATTTGTTGGATCAAAAATTCACAGACACTTAGCATACACTACTTTCTCAAACAAAAGAAAATAAAGTGGATTTGTTTAAAAAAGAAGCTAAAATAATTACAGTAAATATGCAAATATGTTGTGACTTACCAGATTAAATTATCATTTCTATATTATTCCTAGATTGATTGGAAAACATTTTGTAAGAGATTTTTCCATCTATTCTCACAGCTTTTTCATTATTTTTAAAAATGACTAATAAAACATCTTTATATATGATTTCAAGGTATAGACCAATGATTTGTTTAAGTAGGTTTTCATCAGATGCCATATACTTTTCTCCTTAAAATTTCTTATTAATCAACATGATGGTATTTGTAATATATAAAGAGAAATCACAGCAGAAAAAAATACATATATACTCTACTATAGTACATCAAATATGTCAAATTGAACATCTGTAATATTACTTCAAATACACATAAAGGGATGTTTTCTATAGAAACATAATAACTTTTATTGTCTTTCTTATAATCATAATTCAGAAAAGCAATGCTCCTGAAAACAATTATTATTATTTTTGATATCATGTAAAACTTAAAACCAAGTATAATATTTTAAAATATTTAAGCAAAAGTATTTAATAGTGGTAACTTCATAAACTCTATGAACTAATACTGTAAAACTTGATACCAAAATTCAATAAATATGACACAATTAAAGTTCTGGAAAAATACTGGGCACTCTAAGTGTATAAATCTTGCCCTAATCACTGAACCACAGTTTCTCTCCCAGTAGTTTATTTTATTGAGGTATTAACAATCCAACTTTTTCATTTTAATCTGAGGAAATTGGGGAGATGTCAGAATGAAAATATCTGACTGCTCTTCCACTTTGTTCAGCATCATTCACACCATGATGGACCTTGATGTATTAAACTTTACTCTTCCAGGAGGTACCATTAGTCTCATATGATTTGAACACATTTGAGTTCTTCAAAGTATCTAATTAATTCACACTTCAGTTTTAGATGAGTAGAACAGAAATCTAGCTTTACTGCACCTGAATATATTTGGGTTTCATGAAAGATAAATGAATCAGTTCAGTTCAGTTGCTCAGTCATGCCCAACTCTTTGAGACCCCATGAATCGCAGCATGCCAGGCCTCCCTGTTCATCACCAACTCCCAGAGTTCACTCAGACTCAAGTCCATCAAGTCTGTGATGCCATCCAGCCATCTCATCCTCAGTCGTCCCCTTCTCCTCCTGCCTCCAATCCCTCCCAGCATCAGAGTCTTTTCCAATGAGTCAACTCTTCTCATGAGGTGGCCAAAGTACTGGAGTTTCAGCTTGAGCATCATTCATTCCAAAGAAATCCCAGGACTGATCTCCTTCAGAATGGACTGGTTGGATCTCCTTGCAGTCCAAGGGACTCTCAAGAGTCTTCTCCAACACCACAGTTCAAAAACATTTAAAAACCCATTTTTTAAACTTAATTTTCATTTTATACATTGCAAAAAACCATTTTTTAAAGTAGGAATCTTGGTGGGTCATATGATATTTGGAATGTCCAGAAGCCTGTCCTTGGGGAGCCCTCTGTCCCTCATTCCATGTTGTCTCAGATGGCAGCACCATCCCACGGCCACATGCTGGCCTAGACTTGACTATGCCTAGGTCCGGAGCTCCCTAGCAACAGTGACCACCCCAGGAAGGGAGTGTGTGACTAAAGCACTGCCAAGTCAAGTTCTTCTTTAGAACAACTTTAGTGACCCTGAAAGCATGAGCATCTGGGATGAATGAGGCTAAAATCATTTATCTCCCCTGGCCTTAGAAGACAGTGGTCTTCACAATGAAATGATGCAGAGATAAGCAGATGTGAGAAAAGCCTAGAGAGAGCCCTGGAATACCCATCCTAATGCAGCTCCTGAAGTCTTGGCCCTTGTGTACCTTCCTTTAATCCTATAAGATATGTCTTAGCCTTCCCAGCAAAGTGAGCAGATAAATTCCCATTTACCTACTCTATCTTGATGGACAGGGAAGCCTGGAGTGCTGAAGTCCACGGGGTCGCAAAGAGTCGGAAACAACTGAGTGACTGAACTGAACTGAACTCTAGCTTGAATTGGTTTTAATCACTTCTATGCCAAAAAGTTTTTCTTAATATACAAAAAACATTCTTTACCAAGTGAACCACCAGGGAAGCCCAACTAAGCACAGCACAGCATCCCAAAAAGTTTTTCTTATATCCAAAAAACATTTAATGATAATACATATGGGAAACCTTTCTTCAAAGTAATAAAAATCTAGACTTACAACAAAGAGCTTTCCCTGCCTTGTATTATATACAAAACTTAATTCAAAATGAATATTAGGCCTAAATTTAAAAGCTAACACTTCTAGAAGAAAACATAGGAGAATAAATTCACAACCTGGGATTGAATTTTTTTTAGAAAGCATATAAAAATAACAACCATAAAAATGTATAATTTAGAAATTATTAAAAGTAAAACCTTCTTCTCATCAGAAGACATCATTTATAAAAAGAATAGACAAGCCAGATATTGTTTGAAAATGTTTACAAAAATATATCTGCTGAAAGACATACATCCATAATACATAAGGATTTCTACAACTCACTAACAAACAGACCAAAAAAATTAGAAAATGAAAATAAATAAATCCTTTATAAAGAAGATATACAGATCTCCAATATTCTTACAGAAAATTCCCATAACCATCAGTTATCAAAGAAATGTGTACTAAAATCAAATGAAATATTATTACATAAACATTTGAATGGCTACATTTGAAGACAGCTGATGACACCAAATGTTGGTCAGGATATGGAGCCATATCTCTGAAAAACCAGAATTTTCAGACATTGCTGGTAAGAGCATAAATAAAACAACCACTTTGATAGAAAGTTTGGCAATTTCTTATAAAGTTAAACATAATTTTATCTACAATTTACCAATTCTGATCACTAAAGCTTAACCAAGAGAACTGAAATCCATATGCTCACAAAACTGTTTGTACAAAAATGCTTATAACTGTTTTATGTATGTTAACCTCAATTAGAAATAACCTGATGCTCATCAACAAGTGAGTAGCTAAAGAAAGCATGCGGTGAAATACCCACAAGAAAAACTGCACATATACATAACAACATAGATGAATTTCATGGTTATTATAATGAGTAAGTGAAACCAGATACAGGAATATACACTTCATGATTCCATTTATATAAAGCTCTAGAACAGGCCAAGCCAGTCTATGGTGATAGAAATCAGAAAAATGACTACTCTGAAGGGGATTTGAAGGGGCACGGAGACTTTCTAAGGTGATAGAAATGACATATCTTTATGGGATATGAGTTACATGGGTATAGACATCTGTCTAAACTCATGAACTGCACACTTGAAATTTATGCACGATCTCTGCTGTTCTAATGAGACATGATAACTCAACACAGTGCTTGAGCCTGGCTTGAATTCTGAGTCAAAACAAAATACGGAGAGAGAGCACATTATTAGGAAAAATTGATAAAAAATTAAATATAAACTGTGGATTAGATATTATTTTATCCAATTTAAATGTTCTCATTTTGATCATTGATAATTATGTTATTAATGCAGTTTTGTGACTTGCTTTTAGGAAATATAAATCAAGTATTTTAAAAGGCATAAGATGTCTTCAATTTATTTTCAAACAATTCAGAAATAATCATAAACACACACACTATATATGTGTGCGTATACATACACACACATATACACACACATACACACACACACACACATACAGAAAGAATGATAAATGAAACAGAATGTAAACAATTGGTGACTTGGGGTTAAGGGTGTTAGGAATTCCTAGTACTATGCTTATAACTTTTTGGTAAATGTGAAAGTACATCAAAACAAAAAGTTATACAACCCATATGCCTTACTGAGTGCTGACTCAAAAGAGGAGCAGATTTTGTTCTTCACTGGATCACCATGAGTAAGTTTCAAGTATGCTACTGTAGTTGAAAAGGCACTACACTAGAACTTAGTAAGCATGTCTTTGAAATTACATAGCTATCTGACCTTGAGAAAGGCATTCAATTTTCTCAGCCTCAGTCCTCTAAGCCCCCAAATAAAGACATTGAGTGAACTATTCAGTATCTAAGATTTCTGCTAATTCTATTAATACAATGTTGTGAGTCTTAGAAATGGTCTTTTGACAGCATTGTACTTCTAAAGGTAAAAGGATTAGTAGGAAAACTGTTCTAGTTCATTTACCTCTAAGACTTCTAAATGAAAAAAGACAGTAAATAGAGTAGAACTCTTGTTCTATTACTGGCCCTCTATATTGAATTGCTATACATTTTATCATTGTATCATTTGATTTTTTGAAAATGGCATATCTTAATTTAGAAGACTATAAAAACAACTACCACTGAAATATACATGATATTTTCTCTGCTTTTTTATAGAAATGTGATTTTACTTGTTTATGAAACAATATATGGAGCCAAAGTGAAAGTCACTCAGTTGCGTCTGACTCTTTGCGACCCCATGGACTATACTGTCCATGGAATTCTCCAGGCCAGAATACTGGAGTGGGTAGCCTTTCCCTTCTTCAGGGGATCTTACCAAACCAGGGATTGACCCCAGGTCTTCCACATTGCAGGTGAATTCTTTACCAGCTTGAGTCACCGGGGAAGCCCAAACAATATATAGCATTTACTATATGCTGACTATTCTAAGTAATATGTGTACACGTATATGTATATGTATGTATACACTTATTTCATCCTCACAACAGTTCTATGAAGCATGATTATTATTTCTACTTTACGGATAGGGAGCCTAAAGTACTAAAAAGTACCTAGAATTCTACTGCTAACGAGTGGCTCTTTGAAAACAGCCATGCAATCAAACCTAGGCAGTGTGGCTATCGATTGAGTCTTAATCACAGTTGGGCTGTGATTACATATGGGCTGAAATATTACATAAAAATAAGTTTTACATAAAATATTTCATAAAAATAAACTCTAGCATAGAATACTACATATATTTTTAAAATTCCATGAGAAAAACTGATCTGAGTCATAAAGCTTTGTCATAAGAATAAATACACATATATGTATGTATAATATATATACACAAATTATGTTCTTCAATTATATACATAAATGTCTATATAGATGAAGACTTATTTTTCAGATTTATCAGTATTATATTTTTACCTTGATATTTATGCACAGATATTTCATTTTGAGTTAAAATTCTAATACTTGGCAGACACTTCCATGTGAACTTGCCACATTGATTTGTCGCTCTTTCCCCTTTAGCAGATTGAAGGCAGTCAATTGAAAACCTGAGAAGTTACAGGTTGTCTGTTCTTTGCAGAGGGCCGGAAATAAAGATGCCCTGCCCTGTTCAGCACACTCTTAACCCAGGGGAACAAAAATGAAGCCTGTGTGCTTGGTCCTTCATGAGAAAATCAGCAGTGGAAAGGACAAGTGACGTTTTGCTTTATAAAAAAGAAACTACAGAGCGCTGTGTCATTTCAGTTGGAAAAGTACAAACTTAAGTCCTGATAATTTTATCATAGCTTGACTAACATCTGCTGCCTCACTCCAGGTGCCAATATCTGTAGTCACCTGCTTAGCTCAGTAAGGCTCCCCTAAATGCTGGAAAATTATTCATGCAAATCCCAAATTCACCTTTCATGAGATCTAGGGTAGGGGAAAATGCAAAGTTGAATAACTCAAGCAAGGGTACATTTATTTATATGGCAATGGAATGAACTGAGAGCCAGAAAAGCCAGGCAGTGACAACTGTAAGAACTGGAACCCATAACGATTTAACATGTCTGACCCATAACCTTGCAAAAAATACTAATAATTACTAATATATATAAAGGCCTCTCATAAATTCCATATAATCTGAAATTCATACTTTTCTTATGTTTTTAATATGGACCATTTTAAAGTCTTTATTAAAAATTTTACAGTGGGGCTTCTGCTTTATGTTTTGTTTTTTTGGCTGTGTGGCATTTGCAGTCTTAGTTCCCTGGCCAGGAATTGAACCTGCACTCTCCACATTGGAAGGTAAAGTCTTAACCACTGGACCACCAGAGAAGTCCTTTCCATAGGTTCTTTATAGTCTATATAATTCCATATAATCCCTTAAAATATAGAGCTGATGTTCATACAATATATAGGATCCAAACGGCCAAGGTGACTTGCTTCAGCCATAAACCTAGCAAATCTGAGACAGAAAATGAAAGTCGTTCAGCCGTGTCCAACATTTTGTGACCCATGGACTGTAGCCCACCAGACTCCTCTCTCCATGGAATTCTCCAGACAAGAATACTGGAGTGGGTAGCCATCCCCTTCTCCAGGGAATCTCCCTGACCCAGGGGTCAAACCCTGGGTCTAGATTCTTTACCAACTGAGCCACCAGGGAAGCTCAGCAAGTATCTGAGCAGATATTATTTTACTCTGGATCCTAAGGCTGTTCTCTTTTCCTTTTATTTTTCCCAACGAACTACAGTGCTTCCTACTAACACTATTACTTTATACAGACCACAGTGTATACTTACTAGCTTTCCTCAAAACCGAAGGGACAAACACAGCAATAACAGAACAAAGAGTGAGCACTTAAATATTTATTACATCATAGCTGGTGCCTGTGTATGTTATTCGTTTAGTCGTGTCCAACTCTTTGCAACACCATGGACTGTAGCCTGCCGGCTCCTCTGTCCATGGAATTCTCCAGGCAAGAACACTGGAGTGGGTTGCCATTCCCTTCTCCAGGGGATCCTTCTGACCCAGGGATCAAACCCAGGTTTCCTGCATTGCAGGCAGATTCTTTACTGTCTGAGTCAGGAAAACCCCATCATAGTTTACCACTGTCTTAAAAATGTATCAGATAAAATTAACAAGACTATTGAGGAAATAGTCTAACAGTATTGACTTTTCATTGAGCTGCTTTAGGATTTCAGAATTTAAACATAAAAAGGAGACATTACATGAAGAGTCACTTATAAAAATTCAAGTATTAGCACAACTTCAATTACAATCAGAGAAAGAAGAAAAATGAAACATGCTTTAAGGGCTGCAGAAAAATTCTGCCTTCCAACATGGTTATGAAATGTAACCCTTGGGTTAATTAAATATGCAGTCTAGTAATATCTTTTATATATTTATATTTTATATATATTTATCTTTTATATCTAGTAATATCTTCACTTTCACTTTAGCTTTCACGCATTAGAGAAAGAAATGGCAACCCACTCCAGTGTTCTTGCCTGGAGAATCCCAGGGATGGGGGAGCCTGGTGGGTGGCAGTCTATGGGGTCACACAGAGTCAGACACAACTGAAGTGACTTAGCAGCAATATCTTTTAAAACAAGGACAGATGGTCAACTTCCAATTAATTAGAAAAATAATATTAATACTTATCATCAAAACTATAATAAACACAAGTCAGTCTTGCTTTGAGATTAAGAAGCCATTCAGAATCTTGTAATAGTATAAATGTCAGTTTTATCATTAACAGATTACTAAATAATCCAGATTCAGTATCATTTTCTCCTGCCCAGCTAAAGAAGTGAAAAGTGAAAGTGTTAGCCACTCAGTTGTATCCAACTCTTTCTGACCACATGGACTGTAGCCCACCAGGCAGTGCTATCCATGGGATTCTCCAGGCAAGAATACTGGAGTGGGTTGCTGTGCCCTCCTCCAGGGGAATCTTCCCACCCCAGGGATCCAACCCAAGTCTCATGTCTCCTGCATTGGCAGGTGGGTTCTTTATCACTAGCTGGGAAGCCCTTGCCCAGCTAAACTAACAGTTAACATAGTATTCTTTTTGTTCCCACAACTAGAAGATCCTTTTTTCCCAGCTTCCTCATTCTCTTTATTCTAACTAGCTGAGCTCTACCCTCACTACCACCCCTTTGCCTCATGTCTATATGACTTCATTCTAAACCCTAGCCTAATTTGATGCTTCTAAGGACTTTCTCTCAGTGCTACTGTCAGACTGGTCATTCTTAAACATGTATTTTATGTAGTCCAGAACCTTCAATTGCTTCCAACTGTATGGCACATTATGTTTAAATTTAACCTCATTTTCAAAGTATCATAATCTAACATGTTTTACCTTTCCAATTTACTGTTCATTGCCCCTCAATAAGCACTCTATGAAACAGTTATCCAAATCTGTGACTCCACTTAACACAAACACACAGTGCTTATTCTTACCTCCTCCTTCTTGGAACTTACTACAACTAAAATAATCTTTCTTCTTCATCAACACAACAACAGCAAACACATAATTCTTACTATGCACCAGGTGATATCATAAATTTATCACACTTGTTGGTTTATGTAAGTCTCACAATAACCTTGAAAAATAGATACCATTGTTATTATCTTCATATTACAGAAAGTATAAAGCAATCAAGGAACTCATGCAAGCTGACAAAGGTAGTATAGTAGAGCAACAATTCAAACCAGGCAGTTTGGTTCCAGATTTTACCTTCAACCACTCTATACACTTCTTGATTACTAATTAATTAGTTACTAATTATTTCACATATGCTACTCTATCTCTTTCATTATGAAATTATACCAAGAATTTTTTTCAAAGGGCTCCTTCATATAAGATATACATTGAGCTCCAAACATGTGTTTCTAAGGGAAATAATTTTAATCAAAGAATCAAGGCAAAGACCTAAGAATTATGGTCAGTCAGAATATATAGACCTACAAATACTGTCATCAACAGTCCTCTGAATCAGGACTTGTCTGGCAAGAGTACTGAGAGGGTGGAGTCTGGAACATGGGCTGGTAGCAGCTGCTTGGGGGGTTCTACATTGGAGAGAATGCAGGTCAGCTTTCTGCTTGTATGAAAGACTAGATTCAGGAAAACTTGCTTTGAAGCTCCAGTTGCCAAACAAGTACACTTATTGGGATTGTAGGTTGTAAATCAATAAAAATAGGAACATGTCCTAAAGATGCTCTTACTTTTTCTTCACATAACATTGCTGCTGCTAAGTCGCATCAGTCGTGTCCGACTCTGTGTGACCCCATAGATGGCAGCCTACAAGGCTCCGCCGTTCCTGGGATTCTTCAGGCAACACTAGAGTGGGTTGCCATTTCCTTCTCCAATGCATGGAAGTGAAAAGTGACAGGGAAGTCACTGTCATGTCTGACTCAGCGACCCCATGGACTACCAGGCTCCTCTGTCCATGGGATTTTCCAGGCAAGAGTACTGGAGTGGGGTGCCATTGCCTTTTCCGCACATAACACTGGGAAAACATACATAACCCATGTTAAATTATCATTGATTAATATGGCAGGGTGGCTAGTGCCCCAATAACCCCTGAAAACTTTGTAGGGCCATGAGTAACTGCTCAGGCTGATGACCTGAATGAAGAGTTAAGTAAAGCCTGGACAACACTTAGAAACAACAGGGTCACTTCCCTCACTTTCAAATGAAGCATACAACTTTTTGAAATAAAAAAGAAAATTCTTATTCACTGTTACATATAAAATGCCATGATGAGACACTTGAGTAGAGCTCTAGTATTTTTTTTTTTCCTAAAAGGACAATAGGTCAGGTTTCTATACTCTCAAGATTAGAGACTCATTCTTCAAGGTCCAGCTCAAGTGTCAACCCACGTGTAAGATTTCCTTTTGCATAATTAATCACTGCTTCTTCTGTGTTATAACAGCATTTTATAAATATCTCTATTGGATTACATATAATGACTGTTTAGAAAAGGTGTGGACTTTGACTTTCTAGACTACCAATCCAAATGTACATCAACAAATGGACAGATGAGCAAATTTGATATAATCATGCAATTAGTACAACTCAGCAATGAAAAAATACTAATTATTAACTTGTAAAACAACATGGGTAATTCTAAAAAACATTAAGCTAAAGAAACAGTGAAAGGTTTTAATTTCTTGGGCTCCAAAATCACTGTGGATGGTGACTGCAAACACAAAATTAAAAGACACTTGGTCCTTGAGAAAACAGCTATGACAAACTTAGAGTATTAAAAAGCAGAGCCATTACTTTGCTAACAAAGGTCTGTATTCTCAAAGCTATGTTTTTTCCAGTACTCGTGTATGGATGTGAGAGCTGGACCATACAGAAGGCTGAAAGTAAAAGTCTCTCAGTCATGTCTGACTCTTGGCGACTCCATGGACTATAGCCTGCTAGGGTCCTCTCTCCATGGAATTCCCCAAGCAAAAATACTGGAGTGGGTTACCATGCCCTTCTCCAGGGGATCTTCCCAACCCAGGGATAGAACCCAAGTCTCCTGAATTGCAGGCAGATTCTTCATCATTTTAGCTACACAGGAAACCCCACCAAAGAATTGAAACTTTTGAACTGTGATGCTGGAGAAGACTCTTTAAGAGTCCCATTGACACCAAGGAGATTAAACCAGTCAGTCCAAAAGGACATCAACCCTGGATATTCATTGGAAGGACTGATGCTGAAGAAGAAGCTCCAATACTTCGGCCACCTGATGCGAAGAGCTCACTCATCAGAAAAGACCCTGATGCTACAAAATATTGAGGGCAGAAGGAGAAGAGGAGAACAGAGAATGAGATGGCTGGATGGCATCACTGACTCAACTGACGTGAGTTTGAGCAAGCTCTGATAGATGGTGAAGGACAGGGAAGCCTGGGGTTCTGCAGTCCATAGGGTCACAAAACGTTAGACACAACTTAGTGAACAACAACAAAGAAACCAGACACAAAAGAATGAATCCTAGTGTCGAGAACTGCGAAGGATCTGAGATGTTACTCAATGTGTCAGCTTATAAGTTTCAGGCAGGCTGGCAGAAGACACAGACTCTCGGGTCACAGACAAAGGACTTTGTTACCAACGGCGATAGGAATACCTAGAGTACAACATCTGCCCAAACAGTGGGTTGTATTACAGGAGATGAACCTGGGAGATTTAGGAGCCTGCATCTATTTTAGTGGACAGTTAAGCCACTTGATTTTGCCACAGGGAGACACATTATCTCTATTGCACTGCACCATAACACATTTTGCTCTATTTCCAGAAGGGGCTTCCCAGGTGGCTCAGTGGTAAAGAATCCGTCTGTCAATGCAAGAGAAGCCAGTTCAGTTGCTAGGTCAAGAAGATCCCCTGGAGAAGGAAATGGCAAACCACTCCAGTATTCTTACCTGGGAAATCCCATGGACAGAGGAGCCTGGAGGACTACAGTCCACGGGGTTGCAAAAGAGTCACACATGACTTAGCAAGTAAATAACAACAATAACAATGTGATTACTGAGATGAAATTAGCCAACTGAATATTCTTAGTAAGTTCTCATAAAGGCTGGTTGTACTAAATTAATTTTTTTAATTACCAATAATGCTTAAAATGGGCTTTGGTGTATACTACTTTGCCTACATTCATTTGAAATTTCATCATATTAAATTTTTAGAAACTATTTGATTGTGTCTATTTATAAATACTAATACATGTGAATATCAATGAACATTTTATGCTCATCAAATCAAATCAAATTTGCATTTTTTAAAATAAAATTTTTAAATACGAACATGTTGATGCAGGTTGGTTTTAATAATGTGACAGTTTCTGTTAGGAAAATTTTTGCTAATCATAATTAGGTTGTTTCCATATTATAGACCCAGTTGACTAACTCATTTAAAAACACAATACTTTTCAAATCAATCTTCAGAACGAAGACAGAAAAATGTTTGAAATTCGAAAGTCACAGCAACTGTTTATTATTTTCCTTTCATTTAACCAATTATATTGAAATAAAATATCTGTTATTTATTAAGTAGTAATTTAGGCTACCAAAATCTAAAAAAAAAAAAAAAGTTACAGCTTCAGTATTCCATATACAACAGAATATTCAAAACTTTTTAAAAATATATACTGTAGTGTAATCTTATAATTTATTTTATAGATGATGACTATTTTTTCAAAGAATATACTAATTTGCATTAAATAATTCCCCTAACCCACATTAAAGTATCCTTTGAAAACGTTAAGACAGTAGATCTAAGTAAAGTTGTAAAATGGTTTGTTACCTTAGTATATAATAACTGCAAGTTAAAAAAAAAGTCTTACTCTTACATTTTATCATGTTTTCTGACTAAATATTGTAGTTAAGCATACTATGTGATGCTAAGAGTTAGTCACAATCCTGAAGAAAGTTTTCCACAATTGTAGATGCCTACAAGAAAGCCTCCCTCAGTGATCAATGCAAAGAACTAGAGGAAAACAACAGAATGGGAAATACTAGAGAGCTCTTCAAGAAAATTAGAGATATCAAGGGAACATTTCATGCAAAGATGGGCTTGATAAAGGACAGAAATGGTCTGGACCTAACAGAAGCAGAAGATATTAAGAAGAGGTGGCAGGAATACACAGAAGAACTGTACAGAAAAGATCTTCATGACCAAGATCATCACGATGGTGTGATCACTAATCTAGAGCCAGACATCCTGGAATGTGAAGTCAAGTGGGCCTTAGAAAGCATCATTACAAACAAAGCTAGTGGAAGTGATGGAATTCCAGTTGAGCTATTTCAAATCCTGAAAGATGATGCTGTGAAAGTGCTGCAGTCAATATGCCAGCACATTTGGAAAACTCAGCAGTGGCCACAGGACTGGAAAAGGTCAGTTTTCATTCCAATCCCAAAGAAAGGCAATGCCAAAGAATGCTCAAACTACTGCATAATTGCACTCATCTTACACGCTAGTAATGTAATGTTCAAAATTCTCCAAGCCAGGCTTCAGCAATACGTGAACCGTGAACTTCCAGATGTTCAAGCTGGTTTTAGAAAAGGCAGAGGAACCAGAGATCAAATTGCCAACATTCGCTGGATCATGGAAAAAGCAAGAGAGTTCTAGAAAAACATCTATTTCTGCTTTATTGACTATGCCAAAGCATTTGACTGTGTGGATCACAATAAACTGTGGAAAATTCTGAGAGAGATGGGAATACCAGACCACCTGACCTGCCGCTTGAGAAACCTATATGCAGGTTAGGAAGCAACAGTTAGAACTGGACATGGAACAACAGACTGGCTCCAAATCGGGAAAGACGTACATCAAGGCTGCATATTGTCACCCTGCTTATTTAACTTATATGTAGAGTACATCATCAGAAATGCTGGGCTGGAAGAAGCACAAGCTGCAATCAAGATTGCTGGGAGAAAGATCAATAACCTCAGATATGCAGGTGACACCACCCTTATGGTAGAAAGTGAAGAGGAGCTAAAAAGCCTCTTGATGAAAGTGAAAGTGGAGAGTGAAAAAGTTGGCTTAAAGCTCAACATTCAGAAAACAAAGATCATGGCATCTGGTCCCATCACTTCATGGCAAATAGATGGGAAAACAAGGGAAACAGTGTCAGACTTTATTTTGGGGGGCTCCAAAATCACTGCAGATGATGACTGCAGCCATGAAATTAAGACACTCACTCCTTAGAAGAAAAGTTATGACCAACCTAGATAGCATATTCAAAAGCAGAGACATTACTTTGCCAACAAAGGTCCATCTAGTCAAGGCTATGGTTTTCCATTGGTCATGTATGGATGCAAGAGTTGGACTGTGAAGAAGTCTGAGTGCCGAAGAATTGATGGTTTTGAACTGTGGTGTTGGAGAAGACTCTTGAGAGTCCCTTGGACTGCAAAGAGATCCAACCAGTCCATTCTGAAGGAGATCAGCCCTGGGTGTTCTTTGGAAGGAATGATGCTAAAGCTGAAACTCCAGTACTTTGGCTACCTCATGCAAAGAGTTGACTCATTGGAAAAGACCCTGATGCTGGGAGGGATTGGGGGCAGGAGGAGAAGGGGACGACAGAGGATGAGATGGCTGGATGGCATCACTGACTCGATGGACGTGAGTCTGTGTGAACTTCAGGAGTTGGTGATGGACAGTGAGGCCTGGTGTGCTGCAATTCATGGGGTCGCAGAGTCGGACATGACTGAGCGACAGAACTTAACTGAACTGAACTTACAGGTAAACATAGACAAAAGAAGTTTTAAAGCTTAAATAAGCAAAACTTTTTCTAAATATCAAGACTCAGCTTACCCTAGAGAATACTTTCAAAATTTAGCAGGAAGAATATTCTTTTTTCCCTATGGGAATCTCTTGGCTCTATATGGGTTTTTACAGTTGAATTGTTTTTTCCTCACATTCTTTCACACTAAAGTTTTATGTTTTCATTGCTCAAAATAGACCCCGTCTGCCCTGGCCTAGAGCCAATAGTCAAAAGAGAAAAAGAAAGAATATTAAAGTATGCATAGCTGGGCATAAGAGTGGGACCTTGCATTAGTAGTTGATGTCTTTTCCTTTAATTGTATCTTAGGCTGATCTTTATCTTACCAACCAGATGGGGAAAACTTCTCAAAGTCAAGGGTTGTGTTTTATAATTTCCTCATGCACAGCCCAGAATTGAACATGAAGTGGGTACTCAGTAGGTGCTAATTGATTGATTGAAATGCAAATAATAGAGTATTTAAAAAAAACACAACAGTAGTTATACAGAGTATCTAAGGTAGTAAGGATAATTTTCCTTCTCTGGATTAATTTTTCTTTGAATAAACTGGGAAAGAAATTGAGGCTTTCTCCCAAAAATGTGCTTGTAGTCATGACCTCTAATACCTTTTATAGTAGGAATGCAGTAAATTTTTGTGGCTTTGAATATTGATTTTTGATAAACCACTGTATAAAATTACCTCAACTTAAAATGTTCATAAGATACATATATTTTTTTTTACTGAAAACATAAATATTCATGTATTTTTAAAGTATATATTTTTGTTACAAAAAGGCACTATTTTTCAAATCACATCAGCCAAGTTAATAAATTAATGGTTATTTAACATTGACAGTTTTATGAAAAGGGATTCTTCATCACTCTTCCTCATCTTTCTTCAAAATCTGTAGTTAATATAAGTTCACAAGATGTACCCAAAGTCTTTTATTATAAAGAAATATTGCTTGTCATAGACTGACCACTTATTTATTTGGTAAAATACCTAAAACTTTTGGCATCTGAACATTAAATCTCCTTTGTGATCCAAAGGCCCCATACCTTCTGTTTACCAGTGAAAGCACCAAATTAGTAATCTACTATGATTAGATAGATATTTTGAACAATGTGTAATAAAAAAGTATTTGGAACAGAGTTGAAAACAAAATATAAGGGACCGTTCAAGATATGAGTACATTTTAATCACTGTACAGTGTATTTTCAGTGATATGTTATTGTTCAGTCACTCATTCATGTCTGACTCTTTGTGACCCCATGAACTGCAGCATGCCAGGCTTCCCTATCCTTCACTGTCTCCCAGAGTTTGCTCGAACTCATGCCCACTGAGTCAGTGATGCCATCCAACCATCATCCTTTGTCTCCCCCTTCTCCTCCTGCCCTCAATCTTTCCCAGCATCAGGATCTTTTCCAATGAGGAGGCTCTTGGAGTAATTAGTAATTATATCAGTGATATGTACTTAAATCTAAAGAAAAAAGGTCCAGTAATATATTTCTATCCATATTCGATATGTGTGCATGGTCTGATTCTTATGTTGAGAATGCTAAACAAAAATATAATGTGGCATATTATATGATATATCTTCATGCCCTACACTAGGGATATATTATAGGGATCTTATGTAAGGGATCTTATGTTAAGGGATTGGGGGCAGGATCTTCTGTTAAGGGATCTTATGCTAAGGGATTGGGGGCAGGAGGAGAAGGGGATGACCGAGGATGAGATGGCTGGATGGCATCACGGAAGCGATGGACATGAGTCTGAGTGAACTCCAGGAGTTGGTGATGGACAGGGAGGCCTGGCATGCCACTATTCATGGGGTCGCAAAGAGTCGGACACGACTGAGCGACTGAACTCAACTGAACTGAAGACCATATGCCTCTCTTCTGTGGCAGTTGCCACAAATATAATTCTGTATTTGTCTGTGAGGCTCCCTCATTAATATTTATTCATCTGAGTAGACCCTATGTTCTCTGAGAATACCAAGTCAGCAGCAGCAGGGTCATAATTACATCACTTCAACGGATACTGTGCCTAGCACATGAGACAGTCAATAAATACTCTTGAATTTGTTGAATGAATGAAACACAGGTGAACACTGAACAGTAGAGATGTAACCTATGTCACGATATTTTTTGTCACAATTAACATCAAGATACACAAACGATCACCAACTAGGAATACTGAAAATAGAGCCCTTTGTGTTTTCAACACTTCAGAGGTGAGCAACGGAGAATGTATGGAAGAGATGGCTAAGGAAATGTCTGAACCATCAGTGTTTAGGATAGGGTGAAGGAAGTGGAAGAGAAAAAAAAAACCTGTAAGAATGAATGATGTACTGAGAAAGAAGCATCAAGGCTCAGTAGATGGGAAACTGAAGACACAGTATTGAGTTTAGAGATTGGAGGTGACTACAGAGTTTAACTGTTTGATTATATTCTTTGCAGCCAAAGATGGAGAAGCTCTATACAGTCAGCAAAAACAAGACCAGGAGCTGACTGTGGCTAAGATCAAGAACCCCTTATTGCCAAAATCATACTTAAATTGAAGAAAGTAGGGAAAACCACTAGACCGTTTAGGAATGACCTAAATCAAATCCCTTATGATTATACAGTGGAAGTGAGAAATAGATTTAAGGGCCTAGATCTGATAGATAGAGTGCCTGATGAACTACGGAATGAGGTTCGTGACATTGTACAGGAGACAGGGATCAAGACCATCCCCATGGAAAAGAAATGCAAAAAAGCAAAATGGCTGTCTGGGGAGGCCTCACAAATAGCTGTGAAAAGAAGAGAAGCGAAAAACAAAGGAGAAAAGGAAAGATATAAGCATCTGAATGCAGAGTTCCAAAGAACAGCAAGAAGAGATAAGAAAGCCTTCTTCAGCAATCAATGCAAAGACATAGAGGAAAAGAACAGAATGGGAAAGACTAGAGAGCTCTTTAAGAAAATTAGAGATACCAAGGGAACATTTCATGCAAAGATGGGCTTGATAAAGGACAGAAATGTTATGCACCTAACAGAAGCAGAAAATATTAAGAAGAGGTGGCAAGAATACACAGAAGAACTGTACAAAAATGATCTTCATGACCTGGATAATCACGATGGTGTGATCACTCACCTAGAGCCAGACATCCTGGAATGTGAAGTCAAGTGGGCCTTAGAAAGCATCATTACAAACAAAGCTAGTGGAAGTGATGGAATTCCAGTTGAGCTATTTCAAATCCTGAAAGATGATGCTGTGAAACTGCTGCACTCAATATGCCAGCAAATTTGGAAAACTCAGCAGTGGCCACAGGACTGGAAAAGGTCAGTTTTCATTCCAATCCCAAAGAAAGGCAATGCCAAAGAATGCTCAAACTACCGAACAATTGCACTCATCTCACATGCTAGTAAAGTAATGCTCAAAATTCTCCAAACCAGGCTTCAACAATACATGAACCGTGAACTTCCAGATGTTCAAGCTGGTTTTAGAACAGGCAGAGGAACCAGAGATTGCCAACATCTACTGGATCATCGAAAAGGCAAGAGAGTTCTAGAAAAACATCTATTTCTGCTTTATTGACTATGCCAAAGCCTTTGACTGTATGGATCACAATAAACTGTGGAAAATTCTGAGAGAGATGGGAATACAGACCACCTGACCTGCCTCTTGAGAAATCTGTATGCAGGTCAGGAAGCAACAGTTAGAACTGGACATGGAACAACAGACTGGTTCCAAATAGGAAAAGGAGCGTGTCAAGGCTGTATATTGTCACCCTGCTTATTTGAAATATATAATACTTATATGCATGGTACATCATGAGAAACGCTGGACTGGAAGAAACACAAGCTGGAATCAAGATTGCCGGGAGAAATATCAGTAACCTCAGATATACAGATGACACCACCCTTATGGCAGAAAGTGAAGAGGAACTCAAAAGCCTCTTGATGAAAGTGAAAGTGGAGAGTGAAAAAATTGGCTAAAGCTCCATATTCAGAAAACGAAGATCATGGCATCTGGTCCCATCACTTCATGGGAAATAGATGGGGAAACAGTGGAAACAGTGTCAGACTTTATTTTGGGGGGCTCCAAAATCAGTGCAGATGGTGACTGCAGCCATGAAATTAAAAGACACTTACTCTTTGGAAGGAAAGTTATGACCAACATAGATAGCATATTCAAAAGCAAAGACATTACTTTGCCGACTAAGGTCCGTCTAGTCAAGGCTATGGTTTTTCCAGTGGTAATGTATGGATGTGAGAGTTGGACTGTGAAGAAGGCTAAGCGCCGAAGAATTGATGCTTTTGAACTGTGATGTTGGAGAAGACTCTTGAGAGTCCCTTGGATGGCAAGGAGATCCAACCGGTCCATTTTGAAGGAGATCAGCCCTGGGATTTCTTTGGAAGGAATGATGCTCCAGTTCTTTGGCCACCTCATGCGAAGAGTTGACTCATTGGAAAAGACTCTGATGCTGGGAGGGATTGGGGGCAGGAGGAGAAGGGAACAACATCGGATGAGATGGCTGGGTGGCATCACCCACTCAATGGACATGAGTCTGAGTGAACTCCGGGACTTGGTAATGGACAGGGAGGCCTAGCCTGCTGTGATTCATGGGGTCACAAAGAGTCGGACAAGACTGAGTGACTGAACTGAACTGATATTGTCACGTATTTACCATATAGCTGACTCCCTCATTTCAATTAGTAGTGTTAAATTTATTGACCTGGATGCATGTTCTTCATACATAAGTAGGATATTTTGTGTTTGTTTTACAATAGCGAGGACTAGTTCTGGATATAATGGCCATTTTTCTTTCAGTCTTTTACTTTTAACTTCTTTCCCTTTAACAGAAAGGTGCAATTTATTTACCACCTATTAAAAAGTAGGACAAATGAAGCTACACACATAATACAGGTTTGTGCCTCTAACATCAATGAAAAAACTATCAGCTAAATTTGAGGCATTTTACAATTATGTTTTGATGTCACATACATCTGATTGGCAACTGGAGGCTTTGTAGTATACAATTAACCTTTTGCATAACTAAGTATTAGCATAATATGGGGACTAGCTATTACGCTCTCCATTTCATTGAACTGATTCAGGGGTTTTCAGAAGTCACTAATTTTACCATCCTTCTTCTAACCCTCATATGTTTCCATCCACTTTAATCTTCTCCAACTACCTTCTCTCTCAGTAAACAGACCAACATACTCTACCTGTAACCAGGCCAATGTGTCACCAAACTGGCTGCTTTTGCTATCTCAACTACATCCTTATGTTAGAGGATGTGGCAAGACAGTAGACCTTAGTGGTCCAACAGACAGATCTAGATGAAAAGCCCAGCCCAGCTACTTCCTAGCTCTGCAAACTTCAGGCAGTTACCAACAATAACCAACTATGAATAACTAAGAGAATGGTATTAATTATTCATAACTCAAGGAAGTTATTTACAAACACCAAACTTGCCGATTATTGTGTGATTTGCATAAAACAGGCTGTGCACGCAAGCTAAAGCGCTTCAGTCATGTCCATCTCTGTGCGACCCTATGGACTGTAGCCTGTCGGGCTCCTCTGTCCATGGGATTCTCCAGGCAAGAATATTGGAGTGGGTTGCCATGCCCTTCTCCAGGGGATCTTCCTGACTCAGGGATCGAACCCCAGTCTCCCACATTGCAGGCAGATTTTTTACCATCTGAGCCACCAGGAAGCCCCCAAACTGGTTGTATCCAGAGCCAAATGAAGAGATGGCACCCAAAAACCCTTGCTTGTCACCCTTTCTCTTGTGTCTTTTTCAAGTTGCCACAAATTTACCTTTCCTTACTGGTAATGCTTTTCATTTCTATGTGTAATTTTTATATATAAGACATGTGCTGTGTGTTTAGTCTCTCACTGGTGTCCAGCTCTTTGCAACCCCTTGGACTGTAGTCTGCCAGGCTCCTCTGTCCATGGGATTTCCCAGGCAAGAATACTGGAGTGGGTTGCCATTTTCTACTCCAGGGGATCTTCCCAACCCAGGGGTTGAAACTGCATCTCCTGCACCTTCTGTATTGGCAGGCAGATTCCTTACCACTGGGCCACCTGGCATACACAGACACACATCAGTTGTAAGCTTCATTCTAGAGTTACCACTGGGCCACCTGGTATACAGACACACATCAGTTGTAAGCTTCATTCTAGAGTTAGTGCTTCACAGGCATCCCCACCCTAGTTCTGTTTGCCTCAGCTCATTCCACTCACTTATTCCCATCTCCAGGACTTGCAGATTTCTCATTCCCTAATCACTGAGCTCTCATGCACACCCTGGGCCAAGCTGAGTAATATATAGGTAAAAGTATCTCAGCTAAGGTTATAATGTTCCTGTGAGTCCTCTGTGTCTTGGGAAGAGAATAACTTAACATAAGCTAGTTATTTAGTTAAAATCTTTCTCAGAGTTTTAAATTAGTGATTATCATAGTGTGTTCTCTGGAGAAGGGAAAGACTACCCACTCCAGTATTCTGGCCTGGAGAATTCCATGGACTGTGGGGTTGCAAAGAGTAGAACACGACTGAGCGACTTTAACTCACTGTAATGTGTTCTAGCACATTTAGTAGGGTTTCATTGTATTTGAGTGTACACTGATTTTATAGTTGCAATATTTATAATCACATAATAACCATATCCACAAAAACACAAAATCTCCTAAGGAGTGCATCTTTATGTTTGGCATTTGACAACTGAGACAGAGGTTGAAAGGTATATTTCAGATTCTGTAAATAGCACCCTAGATCCAAAGGTACATTCTACCCCTACCTGTAAAACAGGATACCCTTTTTTCTATGCTGTAAATCATGCAAAACACTTTTTCCTGTAAAGCTGATTAGGCACTGAAAACCACATTCTCAAAGGTGTAGAACAGGAGAGAGTTCATTTTAGAGAATATTTTCATTCAGACTTTAATTGCTAAATGCATATCCCATAAAAAAAATACAATGCAACTTTACTGCCAGAACAACGTAAATTTAAGGTCAAAAATAAAAATAATTGAAAGGAAGATGTAGGAAAAGCACTGAGTGTATTTCAATAAAGTATACTTACCTAGCTTGAAAAGTAGGACGAAACTAACAGTTAAAACAGTCACAGCAAAAGAACAGGGTTAATATGGAAGTTAATTAACCTCTCTCCCTCAAGAAGAGAGTTAATATGGAAGTTTTTTGATCAATAGGAAACATCTCATTTGAGAACTAATACTATAAGCCCACTCACAAACATGACTAGCAGCTACTATTTCTAACTCTCTACTAAACACTCCTGCTATATATTTTATCTCAGATGGTTACAACATTTTTTAGACTTTTATAACCTCTCATATTTCGAAAGCTAAATACAAAACCATGACCTTGAAGGTGACTTTGTTTTAGGTGTCACCCCACGCTCATAGCAGAGGTTTCCTCTCCCAAGTCAATGCTTTTGTTGACAGAACTGGCTTTTGTCTATTGAGAGCTGCCACTGATCGGTGACTAGAACGGACTCAGGAACTCAGAAGTTTTCCATCACTGACAGTGAAAAATATAAAAATAGCGTTATACACTAAGGATTTGTTGAGGCTTCCTAGCAGTGACAGGATTACAGTGGTCATAGCACACTTTTGTTTTGTTTTGTTTTTTTCATACAGCAAGACCAGGAAATAGCAGAACATTCATAGAAAATCATATGCCATTAGGAGTAACCATTGTTAGATGCTAACTGATATTCAAATGTTCACAGTATTTGTAGTTTCTCTTTTCAATGACAATACAACATTTGGTATTAAATATTTTCAGTCTTTCACAGACCAAATTCTGCAGGGTCAAATTGTAGATAAAGGATGTTTTTATAATCCCAAATATATTCTCCAATTGAACCATATACTTTCTATTAAAAGAAAATTACATAGACAGTCATGATTATAGATAGAGATAATGTTTCAAAACTTATTTATCCAATCCTCAATCCACAGTGTTTCCATTTGTCATCTACAGCCCTCATTCCTGGAGGATTGTTCAGTTTTTCCCTGTCCTGATAAGGAATTTGGGCTTCCCTCATGGCTCAGACAATAAAGAATCTGCCTGAAATGCAAACGACCCAGGTTAAATCCCTGGGTTGGGAAGATCCCCTGGAGAAGGGAATGTATATCCACTCCAGTATTCTCACCTGGAGAATTCCATGGACAGAGGAGCCTGGGACTATAGTCAATGGAGTTGGACATGACTAATGAATTAATTCCTTAAAATCTCTTCATTTCATCCATCTAGGGTGAACTTTATTTTCCCACGAGGACCTAAGTGAAATACTATCACTCACAAAAAGACAAAATGAAAGTCAATGAAATGTCCTACTACATACAGTAAGTCCCCTACAAATGAACCTTAAAGTTGAGAACTCTGAAAGAGGCAAATGTGGATTCACATACTTGATCATGTATGTTAGCTCACATGTCTGATGTACATTATGACGCACATGTATCATCTACAAGCAGTTGTGCATTTGTGTACAGTACAAGCTGTGCTGTGTAACACAAAGAGCTTACTGCTGAAGACCAGATGGAACAGCAGGCCCAGAGAAAGGACAAAGAGAGACAAGAGGAAGAAGTAACCGAAGACCAAAGATTCATAATGCAGGAAAGGGCAAGGGGATTTTCTTTATCTGAGGAGGCACTGTTAGTTTTTGAGGCATGGGACCTGAATGTTGAACAATACACGAAGGTCGCAGCAGCTGTTCCCAGAATGCTATGCAATGCTACCATGAAATCTATGAAGAGAAGAGATGAGCTATGACCCAGACATCACTGGACCGTTTCTTCAAGAGGGTAGATAGAACTGAGTCTAGCAAGGAACCAGAGCCTGTACCATCAACATCAAGCATGAGGAAATTGCAGCTGGCCTTCCATCTCCTATTGCTGCCAGGCCTTCAGTTCTGCCACCTCCCATCTCCTCTCCCTCCTCCAGTCAGTAACTTTCCCGGTCTGTTCACGCACTGCCAGCCCCTATATGCCAGCTGTTGTACTATGCTACTGTACTTTTCAAGGTCCTGTTCTGTAAGATTAAAATGTTCTCTATTCTTTGTGCTTGTTTTTTATATATTATTTGTGTGAAAATTATTATAAACCTATTATGGTACAGTACCATATAGCCAACTGTGTTAGTTGGATACCTAGGCTAACTTTGTTGGGCTTACAAACAAATTGAACTTATGAACACACTTTCAGAACAGAACTCGTTCATCAGTAAGGGACTTACTGTACTTCTAAATTTTTAAATCCCAATTCATTTCACATTATGACCTTAATATTGATTCATGAAAACCATGACATTCATCATCTCCATTATCACTTCATGTGGCTAGGTTGCTACTATAACTTGATAAACATTTGTGCTTTGCAATACTACTGTATATCCTAAAGAGCCTTGAAAGACTCAGCACTCTAAAGTTAATAGATGGTGATGCCGGAGAAGACTCTTGAGAGTCACTTGGGCTGCAAGGAGGTCAAACCAATCAGTCCTAAAGGAAATCAATCCCTGAATATTCATTGGAAGGACTGATGCTGAAGCTGAAGCTCCAATACTTTGGCCACCTGGTGCAAAAAGCAGATTTACTAGAAAAGATCCTGATACTGGGAAAGATTGAAGGCAAAAAGAGAAGGGGGGAAACAGAGGAGGAGATGGTTAGATAGCATCACCGACTCAATGGATATGACTGAGCAAACTCTGGAAGACAGTGAAGGACAGGGAAGCCTGGCATGCTGTAGTCCATGGGGTTGCAAAGAGTCGGACACGCCTGAGCCACTGAACAACAAGGAGAGGCAAAGGAACTGAGCCACTGAACAACAGCAAAGAGAGCCAAAGGAACTGGTTCCTGATCACCATGATACAGAAAGTAGACAGATTTTTTGAAATAAGAAGCTTAAGGATGAAGGTAGTATGTACAAATCAGTTTTAAAGCTTCACTTTTAAGTAGAAGAAATAAAAGCTCATTTTATAGGACTGCTGTGAGAATAGAAACAAACCACAAATATGAATATTTAATGAAAAAGCAAATATACTCAGCATAATGATTATCTTATATTTAAAGAAAAGAGAGTTGAAATACCTATATGAAGGATTTGATAAAATATAAGTTGCAAGGTCAGTATTAAAATATTATGTATTGAGATGCTTCTCTTTTCTTACAGTGATCAGCCTAAAATCAAAGTGGTTTAGAGAAGCTGCAAATTAGATAGACCTGAAAAGTCATTTTTGAAGTATGTGGTAATACATTCCTCACCCATCTAACACATCCATACATGTTCGTCAAAGTCCTATGCTTGGATAACGCATGTTCTTTGGTACCACTAATGTACTCATTCACTAAACAAGTACTTACTGATGGTTTCCTATGCTCCAGACAGTGTTCTAAGGATTGCAGACAGAGCAGTGAACAAAACATATCATCAATTACCTGGAACTATCACAACCTTGTTAATCAACTATATTCCAATATACAATTAAAACTTAAAAAAATGCCATCAATGTATTTTGCCAACAATAATGTCATCTCCCAGAATTTGGTATGTATTTCTTTCATTGAAATCTTCATTTTTATCTTCTCTTGGTCCTGTATTTTTTAACCTCTAGATCAGGCCAGCTGCTGAACTCATGGGCCTTAGTCAAAGAGTTGGTATACAAGGTCCTATCGATTAATGCTTAACATATATACCCTAAGAAAGACAGAATTTTATCCAGAAAGGGAAGCCAATCAGCTGGTCTTTGTAATTTGGGTTGCTAGAAAATTATAGAATTTTCTACCACACTGCATGAATGCTATTCTTAAAACCAAACTGTATAAAAGCTAGTCTTAAAACCCCATATTATCTTGATTATGGAAAATAATCCTCGTACTTATGCAAATAAAAAACCTAAGGCCCAATATTCATTTACTCATTAATTAGTTCTTTGGACAAAACCTACTAAGTGCCAACTCTGTCTCAACCTTTAGTACCAGTTTCCTAAGGATTCTTGAATAACTATTAATATATACACAAAATAGTATCATTCAGGAAGAGAATCCACATTAGCTGAGTGAATTCTGCCTCTATTCTTATACTAGAGAATGTCAAAGAATGTCAGAGGTAATTTCTAATTATAAACAGTTTACAATCTATTTGGAGAGGTGAAATTAGTAAAGCCAGTATTAAATATGCCAGTGTTATATTTCTCAATAAAGTATTATTTGAGCACTTATTGGAAAATCACAATCTAGAAATGCATTGCAAGAACCCTGGTCCAGAAAATGAGGACAATTAAAATGTACAATATGGAGACATGATGCATTGTGTTCTTGGAGATTTGCAAAGTAACAAGGACTAGTAAAGAAAATATTTTTATGAAAGTGTCACAGTGAAACAATTCAGAGCAAATACTTACATAAGAGAAGTTCTCATGATAAAACATATACTGTGAAGATGAACAAACAGCTTATCATGACTCTCATGCATTTGGAAAATGAAGTATACATTTGTTAGAACTTCATTGGCTTCATATTTAATCATCTTTCATGATTTTTCTACCCACTAGATCCCTCCATTTTTTAAAAAATATAAATTTATTTATTTTAATTGGAGGTTAATTACTTTACAATATTGTATTGGTTTTGCCATACATCAACATGAATCCGCCACAGGTATACACGTGTTCCCCATCCTTAACCCCTCTCCCTCCCTTTTGATTATAACGAAAAATAATTCAGAAATGTTCACCTGTTAAGTAGGCCTGGAGGAGTACATGGCCCTTACTTATTTTTCTTTTTTTTTTTTTTAATTAAAAAGCAGATCCCTTTTGTAAGGGAATTGAATAGCAATTCTTTTACAATAGATATACATGAGAATGAGGCCCATTTTTTCATTTTATATATTCAAATATTCAAAAAACTTAATTGAACTTTAGTTCTTGGCATTGTTAATTTCGTATGAATAGATTTAAATTAACCAATTCTCAAAAGAAGCAAAAAAAAAGTTGCAAAGTTTTTTTTTAATAGTACAACATTCATATGGCCAAATACAGAAATTAAGAAATTAGCTTTATAGTCAACCAGATAGCATATCAGGTTTTGCCTGGTATAAACTTCATAAGCAGGATACCTAAAACAGTAATCTAGTAAAATAATTTGGAATAAAATACTGGTAACATATTTGGGAAAACCCCAGAGATAAATTTGCTGCATTGAAGGTTATTTAAAAACCTGAAATTATTGAGATGAACCCTGAGCAACTTGATATTCCAGATATGGGGTTCAGGAAAACTGCATCCTTTTAGTGTTTGTTATCATTCAAACAGCAAAGGCATTCACTTCACCCACAAAGGTCCACACTGTTAAAGCTATGGTTTTTCCAGTAATCATGTATGTATGGGAGAGCTGGACCATAAAGAAGCTGAGCACCAGGATGCTTGGGGCTGGTGCACTGGGATGGCCCAGAGGGATGGTACGGGGAAGAAGGTGGGAGGGGGGTTCAGGATGAGGAACATGTGTACACCCGTGGTGGATTCATGTTGATGCATGGCAAAACAATTACAATATTGTAAAATTTAAAAAAAAGAAGCTGAGCACCACAGAGTTGAAGCTTTCAGGTTGTGGTGCTGGAGAAGACTCTCAGGAGTCCCCTGAACTGTAAAGAGATCAAACTAGTCAATCTTAAAGGAAATCAACCCTGAATATTCACTGGAAGGACTGACACTGAAGCTGAAGCTCCAATACTTGGGCCACCTAATGAGAAGAGCTGACTCACTGGAAAAGACCCTGATTCTCAAAAAGACTGAAGGCAAAAGGAAAGGGGGGTTGCAGAAGATGAAATGGTTAGGTAGCATCAATGACTCAATGAACATGAATTTGAGTAAACTCCGGGAGACAGGAAAGGACAGGGAAGCCTGGTGTACTGCAGTCCATGGGGATGCAAAAAGTCGGACATGAGTTAGTGACTAAAAAGAACAATGAAAAGCATCCTTTAGAACAGTTATTCTCAGCTGATCCCTACCCCAACACCACTGAAGACACTGCAACATTGGGAGGTATGTTTGCTTGTTAAAATTGGAGGAAAGTGATTCCCCTGGACCTAGAGGGGTAGAAGTCAGGATGCTGGTAAACATTTCACAATATACAGGAGAACTCGCACAACAAAAAATTATCTGACCAAGAATGTCAATAATTCTGAGGTTGAGAAACCTTGATATGTATGTGTGCTGAGTTGTGTCCAACTCTTTGCGACCCCATGGACTGTAGCCCCAGGCTCATCTCTCCATAACATTCTCCAGACAAGAATACTGGAGACAGTGCCATTTCCTACTTCAAGGGATCCTCCCGACCCATGTATCAAACCCACCACATCTCTTGAGTCTCCTGCATTAGCAGGTGGTTCTTTACCATTAGCTCCACGACTGAGCAGCTTCCCTTTCACTTTTCACTTTCCTGCACTGGAGAAGGAAATGGCAACCCACTCCAGTGTTCTTGCCTGGAGAATCCCAGAGACGGCGGAGCCTGGTGGGCTGCCGTCTCTGGGGTCGCACAGAGTTGGACACAACTGAAGGGACTTAGCAGCAGTAGCAGTAGCAGCCACCTGGGAAGCCACAAGAAACCTTGATATAAAATATTTAAATGGTGATGAAAAGCCAAAAAAAAAAAAAAAGAGTGATCCAAAAGGTTTCAGACCAACTGAACTTGAGTAAGTCCTCTGACAGGCTCTACTAATATTTTGTTCTCAAGCAGCAATAATCTTACACTTAAAATCAGAAGACTAGACCAAGTCAAGCATGTCTTTTCATAGTCCAAAATTAAATAAAAATTGATGATAAAATTCAATTATAAGCAGGTGCTCTATTTAATCAAACATAGGAATTGCATGCCATAAAATTACGCATCACAATGTACTTGCAAAAATCTATGATTTGATATATGACTGGTTCATCTAGAACACTGTAGTTCATGAACTTTCCTTGGAAATAAATTTGAGTTCCAATAGGATACTTGATGACAACAACAAAATCCTTTTATAGTTATGTGCAC
Organism: Ovis aries; assembly: GCF_016772045.2. NCBI lineage: Eukaryota > Metazoa > Chordata > Mammalia > Artiodactyla > Bovidae > Ovis > Ovis aries. The sequence continues at coordinate 101,024,504 of NC_056059.1, read as the reverse complement.
ATAACCTTTAAAAGATGTGTGCCCCAGATATACTACAATGACTATTATATGTACAAAGGGATTTGCTGTCATTGACAATAACCACCTGAAGAGCAGTGAAGGTGTTATTATGTATTTGACTCAGAAGACCAACACTTGTCTTTACCTTTAATGGTATTAAATAGACAAGTATCAATTGAATATTATGATAGCTGAAATCAACTGAAAAGAACAGCTCTTTATTGCTGTCTGTGCAGAGTAAATGACATAAACATAGACACAATTCATCTCTAATTACAATAATCTAGGACTCATGAATATGCAAAAGACATACAAGCAATATTCATCTGTTTGAATTTTGTTTAACAAACACATAGCACTAACAAGGCACTCTTATAAGAGCTTTGAAAATGTTAATTCATTTAATCCTCTTGAAAATCCTATGAATTAGATGTTATTATAATCCTGATATTTACAGATGAGGAAACGGATACAGAGAGGTTAAGTCTCAAACCCACGTCATTAGTAACTAATTACACTTTACCTATATTATTGTTACGATTGTCAACTGATCTTCTACCTCTAAATCTTTCTCCTTCCAATCCCTATTCTAAAGCATTTTTCTGTAGCATACTTACTAATTAATTTTGCTGCTTAAAAGTCTCCAGGGACACCTGATTTCTTACTGGATTATTATGATTATAAATAAGAAAGTATTTTAGCACAGACAGCTAATATTTTTTTCTTGCCTTCTGTGTATAAAGTCCTGCATTTAATCACTTTACACGTAACATCTTTTTTAAACCCAGCTGTCATGATACGGAACACAGGGTATACCACAATCTGACCCAAATTTCCATCCCCTTTCTCACTTCTACGCCTTTGTATGGACTGGTTCCTTCTTTTAGTGACTTTCTCTCTCTTTTCTCGCTGGGGAGTCCTATTCTTCAGTCCTTCCAGAGCTAGGTCGTCTGTTCTTGTGTTCGTAATACATCTCACACAGACACTGCTATCGCAATACTATGTCATACTGTACTGCATTGTTCATACACCTGTATCCTTTATCCGTTTGATAAATTCATTCCAGATACATTTATGTTTCTGCCACACAAAAGGTACTAAACAAACGTATTGAATATGTCTCAGGAAATCACCGAAATAAACTGGGTGTTTGTTATCAATGCTGAACAGCAGAAAAAATTCCATATCCACTGTTCTGGTCAAATCAAAAGATTTGGCACACAAGGTAAAATTTCAACAGTCATTCAAAAGAAGAAAAAAAAAAAGTAGCAGGTTTTTGAGAGAGTATTTTTGCTTTCAGAGTCATGCTTGGGAAGCAGCATAAGAATGAGGGTATCTAAAAAGCATTAAGTTCCTCTGCCTTGAACAAGAAGAAAACTAAATTATGAAAGAAGAGATGAGTGGAACAGTTCAACACACTCAGGCAAAATTTTCCACATGCAAAACAAGGATCCCTGAGTGGATGAGTTTGGCAATGGGAGATATTCAGAAGAAGAGGGGCTTCTTCAAGCTAGAAATGGCCTTACCATATCTAAACTTCTGTAACATTTTTATGGAAACCCCATGGCTCAGCAGTTAATTTCAGAGACATGGAAGGACCTGTAGTGCACAATAGAAAGGGAAGTAAGCTGGAAAGAGAAAAAGCAAATATTGTACATTGATGCATATATATGGAATCTAGAAAAATGGTTTAAGTGATTTATTTGCAAAACTGCAATAGAGACACAGACATACAGGACAAATTATGGACACCAAGGGGGAAGGGAGGCTGGAATGGATTGGGAGATGGGGATTGACATATACACACTGCTGCTGCTCTTGCTCTGCTGTGTCCAACTCCTTGGGACCCCATGGACTGTAGTCCACCAGCCTCCTCTGTCCCTAGGATTCTCCAGGCAAGAATACTGGAGTGGGCCTGCCGTTTCCTACTCCACATAGATAGACTACTATGCATAAAACAGATAGCTAAGGAGAAGCTACTGTGGAGCACAGGGAACCCTACTCAGTGCTCTGTGGTGACTAAACGGGAAAGGAATCCAAAAAGGAAGGGATTTATGTATATGTATAGCTGATTCACTTTGCTGTACAGCAGGAACACACACCACATTGCAAAGAAACTACACTCCAACAAAAATAAATTTAATAAATAGTTTATTTTTAAAACTTTTAATTTTGCTTTTTTAAATGAATAATATGTAGCTTTCACCTTCCCAAATAGGAAATATGCCCTGCTTATCATAATACTCCATACACTTGTGCAACATTTGACACATAATGAATGTCCCAAATGGGTCTGCTAATTGAATAGAAATCACAAGTGAAGCCTAGGAGGAGGTAGTGAAAACATGCTGGAGCTAGACTGAATGTAAGAAATGCAAAATTACTTTGAATTCTAAACTATAATGAATTATTAATAAGTGACAGCCTCAGGAAAGACAGCAATGTCCCCTGAAACTCTTCCCACTTCAGCTTTCTGTACCATCATGTAACTTACCATTTCTATCACACCTTTCTCTAGCACTCTGAGGGCTATACACACTCCATCGATCTGTCCCGCATCTCCTGAGAGAAGAAAATGTGCTGACCCACAACAGGAGAAGCAGTGAGCGAATTTTAAATAAGACTGAAGAATAAAATCACTGCCTGAACCCCTCAGAAATAAGTTACAAAATAAATGTACAAATGATGTGTAATAATCCTAAAAGTTAAACATCAGCACAAAATAATAGAATTGTTCCATAAGTGTATGTCTAAATAAATAAGCTGAGAGCTATTTATCTTTAAAGATGATGGGAGGATACATTCCCTCATGTATATTTTCTAAATAAGGGACTCATAAATTTATTACTGACAGTTATTTAACAGGAGTGATTAAAGTGGCATTTGCACTCAAAATTTCAGTAGCTATCTAAAGCAATCTCCAATAGAATCCTAAGAAAGAGAACAGATAAAAGTGAGTTTGTTAAACAGTTACAATCAGGAAAAAATGTCCTATGACTTGTTCTTCTCTCTTCAACAGGTAGAACTTCTGGTCCTCAGTAGCAGCTTCAAAGTAGGGCTAATAGCACTGGTGTAGGAGAAGGCAATGGCACCCCACTCCAGCACTCTTGCCTGGAAAATCCCATGGACGAAGGAGCCTGGAAGGCTGCAGTCCATGGGGTCGCTGAGGGTCAGACACGACTGAGCGACTTCACTTTCACTTTTCACTTTCATGCATTGGAGAAGGAAATGGCAACCCACTCCAGTGTTCTTGCCTGGAGAATCCCAGGGACGGGGGAGCCTGGTAGGCTGCCGTCTATGGGGTCGCACAGAGTCGGACACAACTGAAGCGACTTAGCAGCAGCAGTATGCTGAGTGCTAAGTTGCTTGAGTCATGTCCGAATCCTTGTGATTCCTATGGACTGTAGCCCTCCAGGCTCCTCTGTCCACGGGATTCTCCACGTAAGAAAACCGGAGTGGGTTGCCACGCCCTCCTCTGGAGGATATTCCTGACCCAGGGATCAAACCCTTGTCTCTGGTGTCTTCTGCCTTGGCAGGTGGGTTCTTACCACTAGTGCCACCTGAGAAGCCCCATATCATTGGTATCTAACACTTAATATCATCAAGGTTTCCCCTCCCATAATCTGGTTTCAATAAAGCTATGTTGAGGTGTGAAAAAACCCTTTAAAACATAGTTCATTCTCCATTCAGTTCAAGTTAGTGTTCATCAATACAAATTCATCAAAACAAACTCTGAATTCATTAGGTCCATAATCACCATTGCAAAGGAAGGAAACAGAACCAAGTGTTTAAAAGCCTATTGTGCATTGTGTGTGTGCTCAGTCATGTCCGAGTCTCTGCGCCCCATGGACTGTAGCCAGTCAGTTTCCTCTGTCCATGGAATTTTCCCAGCAAGAATACTGGAGTGGGTTGTCATTTCCTTCTCCAGGGGATCTTCCCCACCCAGGGATTGAACCCGGGTCTTTTGCATCTCCTGCATTGGCAGGTGGATTCTTTACCATACGCCTCAGAGAAAAGGCACTCCTGGAGGGGTATAAACATTCCTGCAAAAGACCTGATTCTATTTTTCTACCATAAAGGAAGAGTAAAATAAAACGTTGTCTCTCTAAAAACAACAGGAACCCAGAGAATACCCACCATAGCCCTCTAGGAATCCTAGGCTGTGGATCCTTGTGTAGATGAGGCCAATGCACTAATAGTAAAATATCTACTGGGGTGCTTCTTACCAAGAAAGGTTAAAAGTCTGCCCTGAAGCAGCAACAGTATATCACCTATTCCCCTGGAAAGCAAACTCTAAAAGACTGACTTCAGTGATTAAATTTAATGAGCTAAAAACATGCAAAGAACCTAGGACAGGACGTGACACAGTAGGAGCATAATAATTAGTATGGCTTATTTATAGAATGAGGAGAGCATGGAAACACACTCTGGTATTCTTGTCTGGAGAAACCCATGGATAGAGGAGCCTGGTGGGCTACAGTCCAGAGGGTTGCAGAGAGTCAGACACAACTGAAGCAACTTAGCACACATTTATAGATAATCCTTGGCTCAAAAAGCTACAGTATGCTCTGAAGACTTAACCATGGTTTTTATCTAAAAAATTAATGGCTTTTCATGCTGGCTGGGTTTTTTTTTTTTTTCAGAACATTTATCAGAATTGTGGAAGCTGATTTTTTTAATGGAAAAGTTAAAACATTTCCTGATTTTTCTGAGATGCATCTTAGTGCAGAGAATAAAGCTTGAATCAAATAGAGTTAGATCTAAAAAGTAAGCTAAAAGTATGAATATGACATAAATGTGTAACATGAGCCCAAAGCTTTAACTATATTTTTTAATGCTAATAATACATGGGCATGTAAAACTACTAACAAAAATACAACTATAGGAAAAAGTCCAATTAGATCTTGAATAGTTTACAAACACTACTACAGCTTGGTATTAAAAATGTAGTAATTTGGATATTAATAAAATAGTGGATACAGTATAGATGTAAATGAAATCAAATCAAACTATATTAGAAGGTTCAGATCTCATATAGATGGCCTCCATCACAACACAGGAATGTAAAGACACAGCATTTCATAGGAATCCCGGAGGAAATCAAAGTAAATTGACTGAGTTGGACAATCAATAAGCCATCTCCTTGCTTTCCCTTCTCTTCACCCGTCACATTTCTAAGATTTTAAGTCTGCTAACATGTCTTTGTGTGTTTATAAGATATTAAGCCTAAAATACAGAGTCTCAGAACTATCTCACTAAAAGCAGCTCATTGCACACAGGTGTCTGGTGGAGAGGGGCAATCTACCTCAGGTTAAGCTTGGGTACTGTAGCATGAGCTGCACCCTCCCTTCCAAAGGATGAAGAGACTTTTTTCTGCTTCATATGAAGGTGGCATGTGAACCTGAGGTGCCCCTGTGCATTGCTACAAATTCATTAACAAGGAACCTGCCACAGTGATTCCAGTATAGTCTTTGGACTAAGCCACACTTGGGTTGAATTCCCAGTGCCATCCCTTACTAAAAGTAAGGCCTTGTCCTTAAGCTCTCTCGCCTGTCTCTTACCTGAAAAGTGGGAATAATATCAACCACCATGCCAGGTTTTTGTGACAGTTGAAGATCCTGAATGGCCATGAAACAGCATTTCTTGTTCATATGTTCAATATGTGATAAAGATACTGCTATGATTAACTCTAAAGATCTGCAATAGAAACTAACTAAATTACACTCCTATTCATTAAATGTTACAATATTATACAGTGTATTAAAATCTTAACCATTAAATGGTTATATCTCACAGAATAATCTTACATATCAAAGAACAGTTATGCCCAAAATATGGATATTAAATATCAAATGTTTAAGATCACTCAAAAAAGTAGTAAAAATGTAGTTTTTAACCCAAGATTCTAATCCAAAATGAGGGAGGGAGGGAAGTGTCAGGATTCTGTATCAAAATTCCCCAGGTAATTCTGTAATAGACAAACCATATTTAGCCAATCTGTACTACATATATAGAGAGTATTGTATCTTTAAATGAGCCTGTGATTATCCAATCTCCAAAAGACTAGCTAGATGTACAAATATAAACCAAGAATATTGTAAGCAATATTGGTTACTATATTGTAACTATATTGGGTTGTTCATCCCCACCTCTATACACAAAAGACCAATCATCTATATAATAATTAATCCCATCACAGTATAGTCATGTCACGAATAGGTTTTAGGGTCCACAATATGCATTTATTAGTATGCTTGTTTCCTATAAAATTATAATTCTGAAGTAGGAAAGTCAAAAGAATCAAATTCTTTAAATACTCTATCTCATCTTGTTTAACCAAGAAACTTTCTTCCACAGAAGAGGAAAATAACCTTTCTTCCTTCCAACTCATTTATAAGGCATTTATTCATTTATAAGCTAAGTGACCACAGTTGCTACCTATATTTACATATTCTGAGTGATAATTCCACTTAGAAATTTAATACACTCTTTTAAACATGCTAAAAAAATCCCTAAAATAACATTTTCAACTTTATGCCTTCAGATTGTTCCAAATTACACAATTACCTTTGGCTGACTAAGTGCAAAATTTTCATAATTATGACATTTTCCCATGATTTACCCTTAAGGTAAGAAGAAAAGTGTTTCTGAGTTGTTTTGTATTTTGTCTTTATAAAGTAACTTTGGAATTTTAAAAGATAGAGACAATCTTTTAGACTAGATAGGAAATAACAATTCAATTTTGGCTTGGTTTGAAAATGTCACTACATCAAAGACAACTCATACCAAGAGCATCCACAGCCCACACAGAAATTCTAAGGATGAACAGTACTGTGACAGTGGTCAAATTAATGAGTATTTTGAGATATTGCGCTTTATTCCCAATCTTCAGTGTGTTACTATATTGTATCACAAGGAGAGAAACATTACATACATAAACTCAGTACATCCCCCAAATAGTATTTATTGAGAACCCAAGCAGCTACATAATCAGGGCAAAGCATGGATCTCTGAACTCCAATAATGCATATGATCTGGAAAGACCTTCAACACCTTCATGCAACAGCTACAGAGCAATTCGTGACTCAACTGGTAGTCTTGGCTATAACTGCTTTATGAATTAAGATTAAAAAAAAGAATAAATGAAGTTTAGTATCATGAGGAAACATCTCATTCATGTTAACGAGGCTGTCAATAGCACAAATAACAAACATTTATATTTGTTTAAGAAGTACTACTACTCTAATCAGACTTTAATTAAGTCACGTCTAAAATTGGTTTGAGTTCTTTGAGACCATAGCAACAGACGGCAATGAGGAGGTGCTCTGGGGCATATATATTCACAAGCTATAATTGTTAGTTATTTTTTAAAATGGGGTATCTAGGAGTCACACACAGTACTTTATTCTAGCTATCCTGAAAAGAAAATGTGACTTAATACATTATTTTCATCTTAGAGTTAATGGTGAAATTAGATGACACATGGGAAAATGTTAGACATATAATAAGCATCCTTAAATAGTAGAGGCTTTCCTTACTGTCTGAGAAAAGAACTTGGTCTCCATCTATGTATGGGCCTTTGTTCCCAGTACTGAATAGCTAACATTATCCGAATACACCGGATACCATTCCACCACGTGAAAGACTGGCAGAGCCACCTGGATGTGTGTCAGCCGCCAAAGGGCCAAATGACCAGTCCATCTGGCATGTGGTCATGTGACCAGCAGTCTATTTACATACACACATCAGACAAGGATATAAAAGCAGCCAATTATTTGAATAATAAGCAGGAGGAAAGGCAAGTCAAGACAGGGTAAGAGACTCTAGTTCCACATACCTCTTAGGCTGACCTCAAAGGAAAAAGAAACTCATGTGACTGTACAATCCCCTTACTCTGTATCCTGTGGAATACTAAAACAGGATCCCAGGACAGCACAGTGTACTACGACATGCAGGAATTTTGGAGCCAGGGGTCTGAGCTCAAATCCTGGCTGTAAGACCTTGGCTGTATTACCTAAACTCTTTGAGCAGGAGTCTCTACACCTACAAAGCTGGGATAGGACCATCTACTCAGTTAAGTTTTTGTGTTGTTTACAAATAATCCTCATAAAATATTTAGAAAGGTACTTGAGTAAATGAGAATGTGAATAAATGGTGAGGAAGGCGTGAAGGGAGAGACAGACAGTAGTGGATAACAACATGTCGCCTGTATCAACCATCACCACGGACTTCAGTTCTGCTGCTGCTGATACTTTGAGAAGGAAATGGCACCCCACTCCAGTGTTCTTGCCTGGAGAATCCTGGGGACGGCGGAGCCTGGTGGGCTGCCGTCTATGGGGTCGCACAGAGTCGGACACGACTGAAGCGACTTAGCAGTAGCAGCAGCTGCCGATACTACTTCTACTACTACTAATGCCACACCAACACTTATAATTATACAATATTACAGAGAGCATGTTGTGAACTAAAACAATTTATAGCAATCTAAGTATGTGATATTTTGGAGTTTTATTAGCTGAGTTTATGACTTAAACCAAAACACAAACAAAAAAAGAAAAAAGATCCAGGATGTCAGTCAAAGGCTAAAGCTATCAAATTATTAAACCCTCATTCTCTAAATCATTGACATGTCTGATGTTTGTTTTATAGAGTCTGACAGCTCAGACAGTAAAGACTCTGCCTGCAGTATAGGAGACCTGGGTTCAATCCCTGGCTTGCGGAGATTCTCCTGGAAAAGGGAATGGCTACCCACTTCAGTATTCTTGCCTGGAGAATCCCTTGGACAGAGGAGCCTAGCAGGCTATGGTCCATGGGGTCTCAAAGAGTTGGACAGGACTGTGACTAACACTAACCCTTGTAGAATCTTCTGAGAAGTTTAAAGAAAATATGAAACAATATTTACCTTAAGGTGTTATAATCTTTTCCCCACTACTCCAACATACTCTCTACTTGAGTAACTGTCATCTACCCAAGTATTTTCTAAGTACGCCATACCTTCTTGCCAACGTCATTGGTCAAATCATTAATTTTGTCTAATATTCCTTTTTGCCAAAATTTGCCCATTCAAGTCCAATCAATGATAACCATGCCTCTATCCTCAAGATTTCCTGCACCAAGCATTTCACATGTTCAACTGATTACCCTCTGAATCAACACTGGTAAAACTGAGCACTGCATGACTTGGGAAGAGGGGAGGGATAAATTGGGAGATTAGGATTAACACATATAAACTACTATATATAAAATAGATTACTAGTAAAGACCTACTGTATAGTACAGGGAACTCTACTCAATAATCCGTAACATCCTATATGGGAAAAGAAACTAAAAAAGAGTGGATATATGTATACATATAACTGATTCACTTTGCTTTACAGCAGAAATTAATACAACATTGTAAATCAACTATAATAAATGTTTATAAGATAAAAGTGACCTGAAAGTGAAAGTGTTAGTCACTCAGTCATGTCCAATTCTTTGCCACCCCACAGACTGTAGCTTGCCAGGCTTCTCTGTCCATGGAATTTTCCAGGCAAGAATACTGGAGTGGGTATCCATTCCCTTCTCCAGGAGATCTTTCTGATCCAAGAATCAAACCTGGGTCTCCTGCATTGCAGGCAGATTCTTAGTTCAATACCTTGTATATAAGAGAAAAGTCAGAGGTATTTTAGTGTAAATTAGAAGATGGGATGCGGAATATGTTTATATTTGCAAATAGTTACCACTGATTGAGAATTCACTGTGGTTTTATTAATGCAATAATTAAGCATTATTGCAGGCTTGTGATAGAACTGGCATTCTCAGAGGGAACATTCTTTACGCTCATCCTCTTTGTTAAGGATCTCCTATATTAAAGGAAATCAAAAGAGACAGATAACGGTAGCTCAGTTTTGACATTTTCTGTGTTCCCTGAGAAAATGCTATTGCAATCTAAGGAATTCATCAATGTCTCTACTGATTTATCCCCATCTCTCCTCCTTCACCTGGGTTCTCAGATTTATGGATCATTTGAAAAGTCCTTGACAGTCTTTTCACCCTTTGTATCACAAAACTGCATAAATCTTACCTGTTTTCCTACATTCAATGTAGGTATTAAACCCCTTTTTTACATACTGTTTGTCTTGTTTGGCTGGTTTAATGGTGAGAAAGAAGGCCAAAGATTTTTTTGAAGCAATAAGTCATTGAGTATAAAGGAGGAGTGTGCCAATGGCTTCATCTTACTAGGTAAGCATGTTTCTAAAGAAGACAACAGTTGATGGATATGAAAAGTGTAAAAGTGACTTAAAAAAAATCACCTCCACAAAAACATTTTTGCAAGATGGAATGTAGAAAATGATGTAGGAGAACATCTGACAGCAAACCATAGACAGGGAGGGCTTTGAAGACAGACAAAAAGCATTCTTCCATTTCTTCATTTCTCTCTTTAATCAACAAGACTAAGAGACTGCCAGTCCCAGTAAAGAATTCAGTGGAAGGAAGGATGAAAACCTATCTAACACATGACTATAAAATGCCTTGATCCTAGAGTCAGCTTATGAGAGTGGTATTCCTTCAAAGACAAGAACATTCAGAGCCCAGAACAATCTAATTGCTGCCTTGAAAAGGCTTCCAGGCTGACTCAGTTGCTCTGAGAAAGGCAACTAAAATGGACTTTAAAATCTTCTTAAGGTCTTTTGTCATATGTATGTCCTGTTTCTCCAACAAAGTTGTAAACCATGTCGCCCTCACTCCCAACTTTTCATTATTAATAATTGATAATTGAAATAATTTTCTGATTTACTTGGGAAACAGTGAATCAAATCTAGGCATGACACAGTGCCAGACATCATGAGAAAATAATTAGCCACGTGGAGAGAACCAGACAATACTGGGTTCAAAATCAACCTTGGAAACGAGCATAACCTCCCCAAGCCTTCATTTCCTCCCTGGGAAAGCGAGGGTGGGTTTAAAAATAAGTATACAGAAAAATGGCACTCAGCTGGCATTCAGTGCCTATTAACACATGGCATTAAAGGGGATTGAGGAATAAACCAAGATCATTACTTTCCATGTGTTTAGAATCTAGGAAGCCATATAAAACAGGTGACAAATTTTTATAAAATGTCATCTAATTGGTACCCCTGGGAACAAGTTATTCTTCATAGCCAATTTACCTGGTTGGCTATGAATATTATGCCTAAAGACCTTTTAAAAATTATTTGAATCAGAAATATTTCTAAAAATATTTATTTCTTTGCTTTTATCCATGATATCCTGTAAATCATTTGATATTTTCATAACTGTATATCACTTTTATGAACATCAGTTAAGGGCACTTTAACATTTCTTTGTTCTACCTTCAATCGACTTAGACTGTTACTATGTTGAGGATTTCTGTGTAATATTTTTAGAAAGCCTTTTGTCCTTTCATCAAATGTGACTTTTTAAAGCTGTCAAATTTCTCACCTTTAATATTGCTTCTGCCTTCTAATTTACTGCTTCAAAACAGGGAAGAATGTCACTGAGGAAGTTAAGACTATTCCTTTATTTTGGATAAATTTAATGTATTCATTTAAAATTATAAAGACATATCAGCCCTATGAGTAAGAAATAATTTTAGAACTGACTAATTGAATAATAATGGAGAAGGAAATGGCAACCCACTCCAGTGTGTTTGCCTGGAAATCCCATGGACAGAGGAGCCTGGTGAGCCACAGTCCATGAGGTTTCAAAGAGTTGGACACGACTGAGCGACTAAACAATGAGATAATACAAAACAAATAATAATACACAGCTTTTCAACCTAAAGTTTAAGATATCAACCTGATAAAACACAAATACTATTAAAAATTTAATAAACTGGACGAGCATTGCAGTATGATTGATGAAGAGTAATACCTTTACATGCAAATTCATATAAATCAATAAGAGAACACTGAAATAAAACCAAGATGGAAAGTAAGTCACAAAAGAGAAATGATAACTAGTGAATGAACATATAGGAAAATGTTCAACCTTTTTAACATTCTCAGTTTAGTTCAGTTCAGCCGCTCAGTCGTGTCCGACTCACTGTGACCCTGTGGACTGCAGCACACCAGGCTTCCCTGTCTATCACCAGCTCCTGGAGCTTGCTCAGACTCATGTCTATCAAGTCAGTGATGCCATCCAACCATCTTATCTTTTGTCGTCCCCTCCTTCTCCTGCCTTCAATCTTTTCCAGCATCAGGGTCTTTTCCAAGGAGTCAGTTCACATCAGGTGGCCGAAGTGTTGGAATTTCAGCTTCAGCATCAGTCCTTTCAATGAATATTCAGGACTGATTTCCTTGAGGATTTTAACAATCTAAGAAATGCAAATTAGCCTTTTATCTATAAAGTAATGACTTTAAATTTTAAAATTCTAAATATTGTGACAACTGTCTATGGTTATTCTATTTTTAGAAAGCAATTTTGCCATCTGCACAAGGAAAACTATAATGGCCACAACTGTATAACATTTGAAAAAGCTGTATGAGCAAGAGACTACTCATTGGAAAAGACCTTGATGCTGGGAAGGACTGAGGGCAGGAGGAGAAGAGGGTGAAAGAGGATGAGATGGTTGGACGGCATCACTAACTCAATGGATGTGAGTTTGAGCAAGCTCTGGGAGGGGGTGATGGACAGAGAAGCCTGGAGTGCTGCAGTCCATGGAGTCACAAAGAGTTGGAAATGACTGAGAGACTGAACAACAACAATATAGGCAAAGATAACATGATAACGATACATTTGCTGCTAAAACTGAAGGAAAAATCCTAGTTGTCCAAAAATAAGGAATAGGAGAAGGAAATCTGTTTTATTAAGTCAAATGTAGTTAGGTGGTGATGAATGACCTAAACCTGCTAAAAAATACAGGCTGAAATAGACTGTGAAGCTTCTAGGTTTAAAAGAGTGAGGTACTGGCTCATGTATAGACACAAGACTAACAGAGCAGAACAGAAAATTCAGAAACAGACCCAAGTAGCATGGAAATGTGTTACATGATAAAAGCGTCATCTCAAATTACTGGAGAAAAGAATGGTTTTTTTTTATTTTTAAAATTATTTATTTATTTTTATTTTTTTTACTTTACAATACTGTATTGGTTTTGCCATACATTGACATGAATCCACCACAGGTGTACATGAGTTCCCAACCCTGACATTTCTCCAAAGAAGACATACGGATGGCTAACAAACACATGAAAAGATGCTCAATATCACTCATTATCAGAGAAATGCAAATCAAAACCACAATGAGGTACCATTTCATGCTAGTCACAATGGCTGCGATCCAAAAGTCTACAAGCAATAAATGCTGGAGAGGGTGTGGAGAAAAGGGAACCCTCTTACACTGTTGGTGGGAATGCAAACTAGTATAGCCACTATGGAGAACAGTGTGGAGATTCCTTAAAAACCTGCAAACAGAACTGCCTTATGACCCAGCAATCCCACTGCTGGGCATATACACTGAGGAAACCAGAATTGAAAGAGACACATGTACCTCAATGTTCATCGCAGCACTGTTTATTTTACTTTACAATATTGTATTGGTTTTGCCATACATCAACATGAATCTGCCACGGGTGTACACGTGTTCCCAATCCTGAACCCCCCTCCCACCTCCCTCCCCATACCATCCCTCTGGATCATCCCAGTGCACCAGCCCCAAGCATCCTGTATCCTGCATCCAACCTAGACTGGCGATTTGTTTCTTATATGATATTATACATGTTTCAGTGCCATTCTCCCAAATCATCCCACCCTCTCCCTCTCCGTATGTGAGACAGCAAAAGAGACACAGATGTAAAGAATGGATTTTTTAAAATACTGGGGTTTGGGAACCTGGATAACTATATATTAAAAAAAAAAACCCATAAAAGTAGATTTTACCTCACACCATATACCAAGGTAATCTCCAAGAGCAATAGATACATAAATGTCAAAATAAAACAAAACTAAATAAAAAGAACAACAAAAAAAAAATCAAAATCATACAAGTACTAGAAGAAGGCATAGGTATAGAGAAAGTTTAGGTTTTACTTAAAGTCCAGATCAAATCAAAGTTTGACAAATTAAATAATATAAAATTAAGGGAAGAAATCCTCTGCATGATTTTTTTAAAAAGCAAAGTCAAAAGACTAATGACAGAGAAAATATTTACAGTGTGTATCACAAAGACTAAATCCATGAAAGCTCTTGGAAATTAAGGAATGACAAAAACAAAATCCCAGTAGAAAAAAATACAAAAATACAAAGTTTATCCAAATATGATATATAAATTTCCTGGCTTACGAAAACAAGGAAAGATGGGATTTCCCAAATAAGAGAAATTCAAATTATAATTATGCATATCAGATAGACAAAAGTGCTGTTTGACAGACAGCACACTCCATTGGCGAAGCCAAGCAGAAACAGACATTGTTAGTTATTGATGTACGAGCGCAACATTTTATAACTGTATGGATAGGAATACGGCAACATCTTTTAAAAATTACACTGCATTCACCCTTTGACCAAGCAATACTGTTAATACTTCTTAAATTTTACCCTAAAAATAAACCTCTAAAACTAGCTGCATAAGCTTGTTTGGTTAAATATCTTATTTTGAGCCTCTGATCTTATTTGCCTGAAAGAGGGATTTTCTGCTTTTACTTGTTTTTTTTTTTAACTATGCCTATAAACACCAGGGGAGAAGGCAATGGCACCCCACTCCAGTACTCTTGCCTGGAAAATCCCATGGACGGAGGAGCCTGGAAGGCTGCAGTCCATGGGGTCACTGAGGGTCAGACACGACTGAGCGACTTCACTTTCCCTTTTCACTTTCAAGGAGAAGGAAATGGCAACCCACTCCAGTGTTCTTGCCTGGAGAATCCCAGGGACAGCAGAGCCTGGTGGGCTGCCGTCTGTGGGGTCGCACAGAGTCGGACACGACTGAAGTGACTTAGTAGTAGTAGTAGTATAAACAAACACCAGGGTTTGGCATCATTTGGAGATGGGGGAGACAATATATTTTACTATTAATTAAATTTCCTTCATGGTTACTGATTAATCATAATTTTCATTTTTTCCAGGCTAGGTTAATAACCTATGTTTTGCTAGAAAATTACCCATATCATCTAAAATGCTAAACTGATTGTTACACTATGGTCATGCAACTCTTCTATGAACTTTAAAGTCTCTTTTGTATTTGTAACTTTAATTCATCTTCATTCCCAATGTGATTGCTTTGTGCTGTCTCCTTTTTTCTCGCTTTCCTATCTCTGGATGGCAATTTCTCCTGCAGTAGCCTGCAAGTGGCTTTATGCCACAGTTAAATCCTCCTGTGGAAAAGGATATGAGAAGGCATTTGAAAGAGAAGTAAAAAGTCAAACTACCTGAATGAGGATGCTCCTCCTAGCACAGAGAGACGATGTGACATGATGTAGAAAAAAATAAGAGAGTTCAGTTATGTGAATAGATATATCTGCAGAACAGTCTATTGAAGTCACCCTCTATAAATTAGCCTCTATGAATATGAAAATAATATAATAGTACCTTTGTGAACCATCTAACTCCATAATTTATTTTGCACATTCATATTCATAAAGTGTTACTGATGTGAGAATTTTAGACAATATAAATCTACTTATGTAATAACTGAGTCACTTGCATAAGCAAAGATAAAATTGTAGATGATACTTAGTATGTTGCTACAAAAGGCAATCCAAACATGCATCTCATTCTTAAGCTTACTAAGAAATAAATGGATGATCTATTGTAGAAGTGTTGGAGATATGGTTAGTTACTGAATGTGTAAAAGGTGATCAATACATCAAGGAACAAATACACAAAAAAGGGAAAAGCATACACTATGTGTACAGAATTATGTTGACAGGGAAGAATTTGAGTCATTATAGAATAAAGTCTGCAGGAATGACATTAAAATAAACCATTTCACAAAGACTTTCAATAAGACTGATGAGAAGCTAATTTCCAGAGACAGAGAAGAGGAATGCAGATTTTTTTTTAATTTTTTTAATTTTAAAATCTTTAATTCTTACATGCGTTCCCAAACATGAACCCCCTCCCACCTCCCTCCCCACAACATCTCTCTGGGTCATCCCCATGCACCAGCCCCAAGCATGCTGCACCCTACGTCAGACATGGACTGGCGATTCAATTCTTACATGATAGTATACATGTTAGAATTCCCATTCTCCCAAATCATCCCACCCTCTCCCTCTCCCTCTGAGTCCAAAAGTCCGTTATACACATCTGTGTCTTTTTTCCTGTCTTGCATACAGGGTCGTCATTGCCATCTTTCTAAATTCCATATATATGTGTTAGTATACTGTATTGGTGTTTTTCTTTCTGGCTTACTTCACTCTGTATAATTGGCTCCAGTTTCATCCATCTCATCAGAACTGATTCAAATGAGTTCTTTTTAATGGCTGAGTAATACTCCATTGTGTATATGTACCACAGCTTTCTTATCCATTCATCTGCTGATGGACATCAGATTTTTAATAAGAGAAAACATTGAGATGAAGTCAACATACACACTTTAGGAGCCTGTCATGACAGTTCTCCAGGTAGAGCAAGTAAGACACTGTAACTGCGACTTAGATCAAACCTCTAAGATAAACACCAAAATTACAGACAAACCAGAATCAGGCAATCTGAAGAGTGGAGAAAAAAAATCTATCACAATAGGAAAAAATCATGGGGAAATAAAATCAAGCAGTAGATAAGAAAATATTTCATAGTATCAGATACAGTGGACATTTATTACATATTCTAGGAGTCAAATACCAGCTATTCCTTTGAGAAATTACCCCTAGTGTCGCTGACTATGAGTCCCACTCCACTGGCTAAAAAGTACATAGATTCTATTGAGCTGAGTTAACCAGAGCCTATTGAGGAGACTGATCAATATTGTACTAGGAGAAGAGAATTTGTTTCTTTTCTTATTATCAGGCTGTAGTGATTTGAACAAGGTCTTCCTGCAGAAGGTTCCCTCACTGAAGGAGAACATAGCCTCAGTGAAATAAGCCATCACCACACAGAGAAAGAAGGTAAATGGAGAGAACCCTGACATTTGTCAACCCCGAGCTTAGGTTAGCCCTAAAGTGAGCTACACACTAACCCTCCCTACAGTTGCTTATATGAGGAATAAATTCCTCTTCACATTAAAACTATTTCACACTGGTTTTCTATCTGTAGTAGACAAAGACTCATGACTAAGAGATCAACACACGTGAACAATCAAGTTATTTTTTAAAAAAAGAAAGAAAAAGAGACTGGACAGAATTGAAAATTGAACAAAAGTTAATGTTTCTTTTTAAATGTGGTGTGCTATGACTTCCAAAACTTACTGTTTTTGTAAGTGGGATACAAATTATGGTTAGCAGACAGGAAAGGGTATATTGGTAGTCCCAGAAGTAGGAATCCCCATGTGATCAAACATGGAGGAAAGAGGGAAAAGATTCACATTTCTTCCAGGGGCTGATTTTGCTCAAGAATTCCTGTTTCCCTTTTATTCAAGTAGTCCACTGGAGGTTTGTTGGCAACTTCTCAGTGACAGTTCCAAATAAACCTCTTTTCTAGTTCTCATTTGGAGTTAGACAGCAAATTCCCTGTAGATGGTGATTTCTCAAGATGGCAAGTCACCTCTTGACTGAGATGTCCTAGTGAACAGGGAAGGTCTAATAGCTATTATCCTTCTTTGTGTATACAGCAGTAGAGACACAGAAGAAGTACCCAAGATCCATAAAGCAGAGACAAGTTCAAAATAAGAGGCGGGAAACACAACCCATGGCCAAACATTCATCAAGATAGCTCACGCACCTATCTTGGAGAGCATGCTCAAAACCTTTCTAGGGACAGTGTCTTCTGGAGTGTGAACAATTGATGGAGTACTACTTTTAGTTAGCCTCTAATTTATTTGAAAGTCTTTTGGACCATGAGGAGTAATTCAACCTCTTTCAGTCTCTCTTAATTCTTTATCCAAGAGTGGTTCATTGTTATCATACAATAGCCAGTATTCTTAGTTCTGTATTTGTTACATGTAAATCAAATAAGCTTCATCTTGAAAACAAAAACTGTTTTGCAACAAGTTACAGAGAAATCTGACTCAGGTTCTTAAAATTCAGTTCCTTTCATCAGTTATGATCCACATTGCTAAGTTATCTAGGGATCCTCTACATTTGTAAACAATCCCAAAAGATTTGGTAAATTAACTCCTTAGCTCCAGTTGGCAAACCTTTAGTAAAATATAGCAACCTCAACCACTCCATAGATGACTATTTTTAAAGCATTTTCATCATCAACAGTACACTAATTATAATGACCCCGAGTGACTGCAATTTAATTATACTGACCCAAAGTAACAAATTTAACACTCAATAAGCAAATGTATCAGGTACTAAGTTAGGATGTCTCTCACAACAACAGCAATAAACATAAGCTAAATAATAACCACAAGTATAGCTAATATTTACTTAAACTTACCATGTGCCAGACATTTTGCTTAGCATTATCTCATTTATTTCATACAATACAGCACTATGAGGTAGGAACAACATGTAATCACCTACATGTTACAGTTGAGGCTCAGTGAAGCTAAGTAATTTGCCAAAGTTCACACGATTAATTGATGGAATAATGAGATGAAAACCCAGACCTGATATAAATTAAATTGTGCTTCCCTCTCAAAAAGACATATCAAAGTCCTAACCCCCACTACCTCAGAACATGACTTTATTTGGAAATATGGTTGCTGCTGCTATAATGAATTACGATGAAGTCATACTGCAGTATTGTGGTTCTCGATCCAACATGATGGTGTCTTTATAAGAAGATGGCCATGACTATATGGAGACACAGAGAGAACACATGTGTCAATAAAGGAAGAGATTAAAGTGATGCAGCTACAACCCAAGGGACACCAATACTGCAGGGAAGCCACCAGTAGCTGGGATATGGCAAAGGAGGATTCTGCTACAGATTTCAGAGAGGGCATGGCTGTGCTAACACCTTCATTCCAGACTCCTAGCTTCCAGAATTATGAGCGAATAAATTTCTGTTGTTTTAAACTACCCAGTCTATGGTACTTTGTTACAACAGACTTAAACACCTAATATGATCCGTGAATCTGCTTCTGTTTTGTAAATAAGTTCATCTGTATCATTTTATTAGATTCTACATATAAGTGATATCATATGATATTTGTCTTTCTCTGACTTACTTAGTATGATAACCTCTTGTGTGCTTAGTTGCTCAGTTTATGTCTGACTCTGTGACCCACTGGACTATAGACCACCATGCTCCGCTGTCCATGGGATTTTCCAGGCAAGAATACTGGAGTGGGTTGCCATTTCCTTCTCCAGGAGATCTTCCCAACCCAGGGATCAAGCCGGAATCTTCTGTTTCTCCTGCACTGAAGGCAGATTCTTCACTCGCTGAGCCACTGGGGAAGCCTTACGATAACCTCTAGGTGTATCCATGCTGCTGCACACAGCATTATTTTATTCCTTTCTCATATGGTTGACCAATATTCCATTGTGCATAGGAAACACAAATTCTTTATGAAATCAAACTCATGGTTACCAAAGGGGAAATACAGGGGGAAGTGATAAATTCGGAGATGGGATTAACATATACACACTATTATACTACACATAAAATGGATAACTAGTAAGAACCTACTGTATAGCACAGGGAACTCTACTCAATATTATGTAGTAACCCATATGGGAAAAGAATATGAAAAAAATGGATATACGTATATGTACAACTGATTGACTTTGTTGTACACCTAAAATTAATGCAACATTGTAAATCAACTATGCTGCTGCTACTGCTGCTGCTGCTAAGTCACTTCAGTCTATTCCAATATTTTTTTAAAACTAATTTTGATATCTATTATTATATATAGTATATTTTGAGTTTGTAGTTGTAACTCTAAAGCCTTCAGAGTGCCAAGGTTCATTATCATATCAGCTTGAAGTCTTTGCAGGATGATTTAAAAAAAAAAAACATTGAGTTACATGTAAAATAGATAAATTTTTTCAATTTTATTAAATTATAGCTGCATTAAAATCTACATAGACAGGTCTTTCTTTTAATCAGAATCCCCATTCTCTCCATCAGCTTTGGTAAACATAGCTTTTAGTAACTTATTTTTAAATATTTTATAAAATAGCTTCACTCTACTCTTTTAACTTATTGGAATAGCCAACATCTATCCTGAAGCAATTCTCATCTTCAAAAAGGATTCTTTGTCTTTTGTGGGGGGATATTAGGCTTTTATTTGAATTACCACACTCTAAGAACTCATCTAGAAAAGAAAAAATACAGACAGTCAGGCAAACAAGACAAGTTTATACAATACATGGATTCTACACAGCCAATACTTTTCTGGAGAAAAGACATGGGTTTTCCTTACAAAAGAAAAAGAGATGGTAGAATAGAGACTCAAAGGAGAGAGAGGAAAGATATAGTGAATCTACAGTGTCATGGATGTGACAGAGAATGAGATGGACATAATAGCTAGGCAGAGGAGGGAAAATGAGCCTGAAGATAGGAAAGGAGGCATGAGGCAGGAACCTAAAAAGGAGCCTGGGAGAAAGAGAGAGAGAAGGGGAGGTCCAGAAGGAGAATGGAGGACAGAACGTGCACTGGATGCCCCTGAAGCTTTGAACTCTCCTCTTTGTCCACTGATACTCAAGGAAGACATTGTCTTCAGGGTCCTAGAGCCAGCTGAAACTGAAAGAAACACACACATTCCATGGCACTTTTTCATAATGATAAGTATCCAGTCAGAAACCCACAGGAGGAAAATATTCTTATAAAGTGTCGTTTTTTCAATACCTTGACAAGGTCTTTTCTCGGAAACAAAAGAGCAGTGTGCATTCCTATCACTTCATTTTGAAGACGCCCTTTTAAGAGCCGCCGTGTCACATGCAATATTTGATCACCATCAAAGCCCAAGTTTTCTAATGCCAAGAGCCAGTGTGTTGTGGTTTGATCTTTGAAAAATATTTCTGGATAGTCAAGATTAAGGCTCCATAAATATGGAGCCACAGCTTGTCACCATTCTATCTTTGTGCTCTTAGAATGTATTTATTAGGGAGGGGGCTTTACCAAAAAAACTGCGCCAGTAAAAGATACAATTATAGCAGCTCATAATACAAAAGCAGCATTTTAATGGGTTATATTTGATTTATAAAAATACATAATAATTAATATATTTACTATCTACATCATTTAAAATTTCATGAAAATCCTCAGAGTTCAAAGTGAAAAAAACAAAAAACAAAAAACAAAAACCTCACCTTTTAATATAATCAGACCTGGAAAAATATCAAGAAAAAGGAGGTCATCAGAATTACAGCTGCAGGTTCCAAACCAGGTTTTTATTATGCTTTAAGAATAAACATGCTACCAGGTTAGAGGAGATGAGTCTTTCAAAATACAGGGATAAAGAAAGAGTTCCTCAAAGCAAAAGTGTTCTGCAGGTACTGCTTCAACTTTCTGTGCTAAAGCATATTTCTCTATTTAATACATTGATAATTTTGTCATCCTCTGTAACACACTGCATGTTTTTAAATGTGTGTGTGATTTTTTTTATAATCTAGACATCCCTTTTTCTTGCAGTTTTTTAAAACGCAATTAAGATTTTTCCAGTGAGGACGTATACGTGAAAGATAATACCAGAAAGTCATATTTTATTTGTTGTTGTTCAGTCACTCAGTCATGTCCGACTCTTTGCGACCCCATGGACAGCAGCAAGCCAGGTTTCCCTGTCCTTCACCATCTCCTGGAGTTTGCTCAAACTCATGTCCATCGAGTTGGTGATGCCATCCAGCCATCTCATCCTCTGTCATCCCCTTCTCCTCCTGCCCTCAATCTTTCCCAGCATCAGGGTCTTTTCCAGTGAGTCAGCTCTTCTCATCAGGTGGCCAAAGTACTGAAACTTTAGTTTCAGCATCAGTCAAATTTTACAAATGAAGAAAATCAACTGTAGCCAGAGTTCTCTAAAACTGAAGACAATGGAGTGATCTTTCAGTGCTGGAACAGACTGGAGGGAGCTTTCATAGAAGGAAAGGACAGAAGCCAGTCCTGACGAGAGTCAGACAAGGAGAGAGAAGGGAACTCCAGGCAGGGAAAGGAGCAGTGGAATGCGAGAGGATGAAAGAAAAAACAGTCGATGGCGAAGAACAGACAGAGAAATAAGGTTGCCTGGGTCAATTCGAACTGGAAAGTCCCATCAAGAGGAGACCAATTCGTGGACAGAAGAGAGACATGAAGACTGAACTGGCATGGTATCAAAGATGGACTTAACTGTAGCAAAGGCCAAAGATAAATAGGCTAAACTGTTGCAAAACAATAGCAATAACCCAGGTAATCAAATGGTGAGGGCCTAGGGAAGAGTCACCACAGTGGGAACGGAAGGAAAGAATATTAACCTGGACACATTATCAGAGCTTGGAGAGAGTGCTGGAGTTTTATCTTTAGGATCTGTATTGCGTTTCTCTTGTGGCTGGCAGTGACAAAATTTTTCTAAGTCATTTAGCCTTAGGTCAGATACTTAGGAATCAGTGAGAGAAACATTCTTTCTTTCCCCCAGCTTCACTGAGGTAAAATTGACAAAATTACAAGATACTGAAAGTGTACATCCCACAGAAACACTCCTTGAAGGCCATAATGTATGAATGGAAGATCAGCCCTATAACCTTAGAAATAAACCACCGAGTTCTACATATATTTCTCTGAGGATAGCACTGCCTATTTTTAAAGCTAGCATTTTTAATGCACCATTTCCTTAATAATGACCTTATCCTTGTCACTTCCAAATTATTTCCTTTGGGTATATTTGATTCAGAATTCCAGAAAATATTTTTCATTTGTTTGTTTTCCCCAACTGTTTCACATTAGAGAACCTGTATGAGCCATGTGAAAGTATATTTTACTGAGATATGCTTTCTCTACAGTGGAAAAACTCAATCTTCAGGGCATATATCCGGAAACCTCAAAAATCTGCATCAATGTCAGCTACTTAGCAATAGCAAAAAAAAATTAGTAATGCTGAAAAGACAGAAGAGATGTGAAAATATTAAAAGGTTCATGGATTTGCACAAATCAGTTTTCTTCATCAGTAAAGACTTCAAACTTCTTCTCAAAGTTTAATCAGAATTGAAAGATTCTTCTAATTAGAGCGGTTATCTGAAATTTCAGGTAGATGGAAAATAGATATACACACAGTGGCAAGGATAGGGACCTCCCATTCATTCTTTGACTCATTTATTAAGTAATTACTTATTGAATATTTCTATGCAATAAGTTCAAAGATGAATAAGAACCTGGCCCAAAGACCAAGAGGGGTGCAATAGGGGAGGGGTGGTAGGGAAGCTCAAGAGGGAGGGATATTTGTATGTGTGCTCAGTCGCTCAGTCATGTCTGACTCTTTGCAACCCCATGGAATGTGTGTGTGTGTGTATATATATATATATATATATATATATATATATATATATATGTATGTATATATATATATATGGCTAATTTGCATCACTGTATGGCAGAAACCAACTCAATATTATAAAGCAATTATCCTCCAGTTAAAAATTTTAAAAAAGAAACTCTCTAAAGCTGAATAAAGTGAAATCTTGGATTTTTATAGTTCATCATGGTTTATCTAGTCCATTCACTTACTATGTGAACACTTCTAACAACCTTGGGAAACAGGAACCATTTATATATCTTTAGATCAGAATATGGAACTATAAAATTGTGTTGCTACCCAAATCTCATAATGCTCATACCCATCACTATTTCTTTGCTTATTTTCTTTCTTCTTAGGAGGATGCTCTCATCTATTCATTCAAATATTGATATATCAGTCATAAATATAACCGAACACCAGCTATGTGCACTGAAGTCTTTAGGTTGGGGAAGGTGAGATAAATAGAATCTCTGTCCTCAAGGAGTTCACATCTTAGTGAGTAAAGAGGCAGGTAAGTTCCAGAAAACTGATCAGAGACCCAAAGTGTGCCTGCATGTGCATGCTCAGGTCAGTTCAGTTCAGTTGCTCAGTTGTGTCTCTTTGTGACCCCATGGACTGCAGGATGCCAGGCTTCCCTGTCCATCACCAACTCCTGGAGTTTACTCAAACTCATGTCCATTGAGTTGGTGATGCCATCCAACCATCTCATCCTCTGCCGTCCCCTTCTCCTCGTGCCTTTAATCTTTCCCAGCATCAGGGTCTTTTGAAATGAATCAGCTCTCCTCATCAGCTGGCCAAAGTATTGAAGTTTCAGCTCCAGCATCAGTCCTTCCAATGAATATTCAGGGCTGATTTCCTTTAGGATGAACTGGTTGGATCTCCTTGCAGTCCAAGGGACTCTTAAATGTCTTCTCCAACACCACAGTTCAAAAGCATCAACTCTTTGGCACTGAGCTTTCTTCACAATCCAACTCTCACATCCACATGTGACTACTGGAAAAACCATAACTTAGACTAGACAGACCTTTGTTGGCAAAGTAATGTCTTTGCTTTTTAATATGCTGTCTAGGTTGGTCATAACTTTTCTTCTAAGGCACAAGTGTCTTTTAATTTCATGGCTGCAGTCACCATCTGCAGTGATCTTGGGGCCCAAGAAAATAAACTCTGTCACTTTTTCCACTGTTTGCCCTTTTGTTTGCCATGAAGCGATGAAACCATATGCATGATATTAGTTTTCGTTTTCACTCTCCTCTTTCACTTTTATCCAGAGGCTCTTTAGTTCTTTGTTTTCTGCCATAAATGTGGTGTCAGCTGCATATCTGAGGTTATTGATATTTCTCCCAGCAATCTTGATTCCAGCTTGTGCTTCATTCAGTCCAGCATTTCTCATGATGTACCTTGCATATAAGTTAAATAAGCAGGGTGACAATATACAGCCTTGACATACTCCTTACCCAATTTGGAATCAGTCTGTTGTTCCATGTCCAGTTCTAACTGTTGCTTCTTGACCTGCATACAGATATCTCAGGAGGCAGGTCAGGTGGTCTGGTATTCCCATCTCTTTCAGAATTTTCCACAACTTGTTATTATCCACACAGTCAAAGGCTTTGGCATAGTCAATAAAGCAGGAGTAGATATTTTTCTGGAACTCTCTTGCTTTTTCAATGATCCGATGGATGTTGGCAATTTGATCTCTGGTTCCTCTGGCTTTTCTAAATTCAATTTGAATATATGGAAGTTTATAGTTCACGAACTATTGAAGCCTGGCTTGGATTATTTTGAGAATTACTTTGCTGGCGTGTGAGATGACTGCAATTGTGCAGTAGTTTTAACATTGCTTAGCATTGACTTTCTTTGGGATGGAATGAAAACTGACATTTTCCAGTCCTGTGGCCACTGCTGAGTTTTCCAAATTGGCTGGCATATTCAGTGCAGCACTTTCACAGCATCATCTTTTAGGATTTGAAATAGCTCAACTGGAATCCCATCATCTCCCCCAGCTTTGTTTGTAGTGATGCTTCCTAAGGCCCACTTGACTTCATATTCCAAGATGTCTGGCTCTACGTGAGTGATCACACCATTGTGATTATCTGGGTCATGAAGATCATTTTTGTATAGTTGTTCTGTGTATTCTTGCCACCTCTTTTTAATATCTTCTGCTTCTGTTAGGTCCATAACATTTCTGTCCTTTATTGTGCCTATGTTTGCATGAAATGTTCCCTCGGTATCTCTAATTTTCTTGAAGAGATCTCTAGTCTTTCCCATTCTATTGTTTTCCTCTATTTCTTTGCATTGATCACTGAGGAAGGCTTTCTTATCTCTCCTTGCTATTCTTTGGAATTCTGCACTCAGATGGATGTATCTTTCCTTTTCTCCTTTACCTTTAGCCTCTCTTCTTTTCTCAGCTATTTGTAAAGCCTCCTCAGACAACCATTTAGCCTTTTTGCATTTCTTTTTCTTGGGGATGGTCTTGATCCCTATCTCCTGTATAATGTCATGAACCTCTGTCCACAGTTCTTCAGCCAATCTGTCTATCAGATCTAATCCCTTGGATCTATTTTTCACTTCCACTGTATAATCATAAGGGACTTGATTTAGGTCATACCTGAATTGTCTAGTGATTTTCCCTACTTTCTTCAATTTAAGTCTGAATTTGGCAATAAAAAATTCATGATCTGAGCCACAATCTGCTCCCAGTCTTGTTTTTGCTGACTGTATAGGGCTTCTCCATTTTTGGCTGCAAAGCATATAATCAATCTGATCTCGGTATTGACCACCTGATGATGTCCATGTGTAGAGTCATCTCTTGTGTTTTTGGGAGGTTGTTTGCTATGACCAGTGCATTCTCTTGGCAAAACTCTCTTAACCTTTGCCCTGCTTCATTCTGTACTCCAAGGCCAAATTTGCCTCTTACTCCCGGGGTTTCTTGTGCGTGCTCTGTCATGTCTGATTCTTTGTGACCCCATGGGCAGGCTTCTCTGTTCTCGCATTTTCCAGGCAGGAATATTGGAGTGGGTTGCTATTTCCTGCTCCAGGGCATCTTCTCAATCCAGGGATGGAACTTGCATCTCTTGTGTCTCCTGCACTGACTTGTGGATTCTTACCCCGGGTGCCATCTGATGAGCCCCTAGTGACCCTAAAGTAAGCCCAATATGTGAACATTCAGATCTTCAGGGGCTCTACCCCCCAGACCATGCAAATCTGACCACCCAAGCTCAAGTCTCACCCTCACTGTACAGCATTATGTAACCTCAGTTCACATTTGCTTGGTTTCCTCCCACATTCCCAAACAATTAGAATCTACCAAATTTAGTCCTTTATTATATATGTTGATGCTTTCAAAATGTGGAGAAGCCTCTTGAGAGTTCCTTGGACTTCAAGGAGACTCAACCAGTCCATCCTAAAGGAAGTCAACCCTGAATCTTCATTGGAAGGACTGATGCTGAAGATCAAACTCCAATACTTTGGCCACCTGATGCAAAGAACCAACTCATTAGAAAAGACCCTGATGCTAGGAAAGATTGAGGGCAGGAGAAGAAGGAGACGACAGAGGATGAGATGGTTGAATGGCATCACCACTGAATGGACATGAGTTTGAGTAAAGTCCAGGAGTTGGTGATGGACAGAGAGGCCTGGCATGCTGCAGTCCATGGAGTCACAAAGAGTCAGACATGACTGAGTGACTGAATAATGATATATGTTTTTTATATTACCAAATTTTAAAAATATGCTTCTTAGCTTCTCAGGTTTCTAAATTCCCCACAGGAGAAGAAAAGGCTTTTGAGCTTTTGTATTTTA
Organism: Ovis aries; assembly: GCF_016772045.2. NCBI lineage: Eukaryota > Metazoa > Chordata > Mammalia > Artiodactyla > Bovidae > Ovis > Ovis aries. Next base: position 100,997,228 of record NC_056059.1, on the reverse strand, counting down.
CTAAGACCAGGGGCACTGTAAGTCTGATATGATAATTCATAAATATTTATTGTTTGATTTGTGCAACATGTGATATATTTGGAAGAATATATTTTGCTTAGCTAATTTTGACTAAGATAAATCTCTTTGAAAGTTGTGGCAAGGAAATCTGGAATAAGAAAAAATTTTGGTAAACATTTATTCAGGCCTCACTCTAAATATTTCTCATTGTTTCTGAGTCACAAAGTGGTCAGATTACTTCCAAAAGTCATAAAATCATTTATTGTCATAACCCAATAAGACAGATTTAGTCCCTGTTAGAGTATGGGCTCAATATAAACGCCATGGAACACTGGAACATGGACTTCGGGGATTGTCATAAATATCTGCATCAGGTTTGCCTCACAGAAATATAATGGAAGCCACATATAAAATTTTCTATTCTCTACATTAAAAAAGTAAAGGGGAACAGGTAAAATTAATTCTAATAATGTATTTTAACCCAATATATATATAAAAAATATCCGGAGAAGGCAATGGCACCCCACTCCAGTACTCTTGCCTGGAAAATCCCATGGACGGAGGAGCCTGGAAGGCTGCAGTCCATGGGGTCGCTGAGGGTCGGCCACGACTGAGCGACTTCACTTTCACTTTTCACTTTCATGCATTGGAGAAGGAAATGGCAACCCACTCCAATGTTCTTGCCTGGAGAATCCCAGGGATGGGGGAGCCTGGTGGGCTGCCATCTGTGGGGTCGCACAGAGTCGGACACAACTGAAGTGACTTAGCAGCATATCCAGAAATGTATCATTTCAACATACAACCAATATTTTTAAAATATATTTTATATTCTTTTTACTAAGTCTTAGAAATCCACTGTGTATTTTATACTTATAGCAATCTCAAGTTGGAGGCTAATTTGTTATCTGAAATATTTTATTGGTATTAGGTTTTATAAAACTACAATTTTATAAAACTTACAATTTAAAAAACAGACTCCCAGGACCAAGTTATTCCCCAAAACACTTATTTTTTCCAGTGATTCAAAAATACTTAAGCTTTTTAAATTTAAACATCAGTTAATAAAAATTAAATAAAATTAGATACAAGTTAAAAGCTCAGTTCCTCAGTCATACTAGACTGATTATATACGTTCAAGAGCTGTAGCTACCATATTGAATAGTACAGACAGCTCTATTTCTATCCGTATTTCTTTTTCAGCAGTAACATTTAAGCCACGTTTCTTTGTCTTATTTCAGTTTGTTCTTTGTTATTGAATGAGATCCTCCTTTAAGATATGATAGTGGGAGATAATCATAGGAGCTAATATAATGAATGAAAGGGTCAGTCCTGGGTGGGAACTAACTAGGACTGGAAAAGAATCTGCCTGCAATGCAGGAGACCCAGGGAAGATCCACTGGAGAAGGGATAGGCCACCGACTCCAGTATTCTTTGGCTTTTTTTGTGGCTCAACTGGTAAGGAATGCACCTGCAATGTGGGAGACCTGGGTTTGATCCCTGGGTTGGGAAGATCTCTTGGAGAAGGAAACGGCTACCCATGCCAGTATTCAGGCCTGGAGAATTCCATGGACTGGAGGGATAGTCCATGGGGTCACAAAGAGTTGGATGTGACTGAGCAACTTTCATTTTAGTTGGACCCCTCGAGAATTCTCCTTAATTTTTCATGGTTTCAAATATGTAGACGTGAGTCATCACTATAGGCAAGAAGAAAAGAGGAAGTGAAGGAGCGGTAAAGGCTTTCTAGTCTTCCAGATACTTCCCTCCCACTCAAAGTCGTGTGAGTACATGTCAATGAGAGTATCTGCTATCTTCTGAATAATTCTAAAACACAGCATTTTATTAATTTTAAATTCAAATATAAGCTAGATTATAAAACTATAGGCTTAAAAGTCTAATAGATACACTGAACTTTACTTACATCTCCAACCTATCTTTACATTCTTTTAAATCTAGTCAATTTAGATATCTTAATGATGCTTTACTTACCGAAATATATGTTGATATATTCTTTCAAATATCACTGTTGGCATGTATTCTAACTCTAAAACAACAGAACTAACACAGATGTGTATAACGGACTTTTGGACTCAGAGGGAGAGGGAGAGGGTGGGATGATTTGGGAGAATGCCATTCTAACATGTATACTATCATGTGAATTGAATCGCCAGTCTATGTCTGACGCAGGATGCAGCATGCTTGGGGCTGGTGCATGGGGATGACCCAGAAAGATGTTATGGGGAGGGGAGGTGGGAGGGGGGTTCATGTTTGGGAATGCATGTAAGAATTAAAGATTTTAAAATTTAAAAAAAAATAAATAAATAAAAGGAAAAAAAATTTCAAAAAAAATAAAAAATAAAATAAAATCACACACACAAAAAAAAGAAGTCATTCTGAGCAAGATCTAATAAGTAAATAATAACACTGAACTAAGAACAGCTAAACAAATGATAATAGGCTGATTATGAATAAAAATAAGCTGTGAATAAGTGTGAGGCACTTAACAGCAAGGTTTCTTCTCTGATCTCCTGAATGGCACTAGTTAATCTAGTGAAATTCTAAGTTGCCTGAAGCAAATAAAAGAAAATGTAATGCAATATTTGAAAAGAATGAGTTCTTAGTGATTTGTTCTTTGCTCTCTCAGAGATAGCTTTCATGTTCTTAGAAATGTGAATAAGTGCTTATTAGTTATACATGGCTGCATTTTTGTTTTTCACTGATGGGCCAGAGTAGGAGATGGACATTTTAGTAAATATACTTCAACTTTGGTGTACAGAAAACTCACTTAAGGGATTTGTTAGAATGTAGATTTCAGAGCCTTTTTCCAAAGATTCTAATTCTTCTCTAGGTCTTAGAGGAGAACTACACTTTTTCCTCTCTTTGCTTTCTTGTACTCATGATAGCATATCAGGCCTGTGGATTTTCCCACTTTGGGCATGGGGGGTTTAACAAGAGGCTCTGCTCTGACTCATTTGAAAAAACTGATGCTGGGAAAGATTGAAGGTGGGAGGGGAAGGGGACGACAGAGGATAAGATGGTTGGATGGCATCACCAACTCAATGGACCTGAGTTTGAGTATGCTCCGGGAGTTGGAGATGGACAGGGAAGCCTGATGTACTGCAGTCCATGGGGTTGCAAAGAGCTGGACATGACTGAGTGAGTGAACTGAATTGCCCACAGAATGAGCCACAGAATCATTCTGTCCTAGGGCTCTTTTCCTTTTCTTATTAGTAAAACAGAAAATTTTTACAATAACCTAGTAAACGAATCATAGGAAAAATAATAACACAAGTCCTTTGAGGTGCTTTCTATCTAGTATTGGGTTAAGAAGCAAGGCTGATTCTACAGAACTTGCATGAGGCCTGCCCAAGCTCACTAGGGTGCAAGTCACATCAAAATTTGGTACTGTGAGCCAAACCAGGTATCAAGGATGCCCTTTATTATCCTGTGTCCTTAGTTCCCCTGGAGTAGGTGTCTGGATGAGATTCAAGATGTTAGTCACCTTTGACACATTAACACTGATTCTTTGCAACAAGGATTTTATTTCCTCACCAAAATCTTCTTGTTCCTGTCACCAAAGCAAAGAAAACAAACTATCAGCCTGCCTCACGGCTTGTGCATTTATTTTACTTCGATGAAAGGACCGCACACTTTTCATTAATTAACTTCAGAGAAAAAGAACTCAACCATAACTGTCTCTTGGTTCATTTAGATTAGAAATTTAAAAGATAAAGGGAACCAAATGCTGGGGAAACCCAAGTCCATGGCAAAACTGTGGTGTTGTCTGGAGATTGCTACAACAGTGCAAGTGAAAAATTAAGGACGCAGTGTTACCTTTTTTAATTTAGGGTAGACAAACTGATTTTGCAAACATACGTTTTTAATGTTGACGATTACTAGCAATGAGCAAAGGATAACAATACATTTTGTATTTATGGTCATTACTAAGTGACTTCTCTCCTCCAATTAGTCTCTATAAAATCTCTGAGAAGTATTATTTTCCAGAATTTCAAACAAGTAGAAGTTATTTTTCCAAGGTTGTACATATGATTGAAAGAGTTGAGACATGGAACCATACTTTTAGGTTTCACAAAAACTTTAAAAAGCACATGATTTAATACCCTAATTGAGCTATTCAGAAATGAATGGGGCAAAGTGAGATAGTCACTAATATCTGTGACTTACGCTCAGTTGGTTTGGGTATTTCCAACCCCCTTCTTACTAACCTCCTTCCGTCAATTAGTCACGAAGTCTATTCATTGTAACCCTTTCATAATTCTTGACTTCATTTTTTCCTCTTTATCAGCAGTTTCCAAATTTATCCTAAACTCCTGGACATTTACCAAACACCTCCTAGTAGTCTCACCACAATATTGTTTCTTTGTACTTGGGTTTCTCTCTGCCTAAAATGACTTCTTTTCTTCCTTGTACACCTGTAAACTTCAGAATATTCCTTCCTGCTTTGTCAACTCATAAAATCCATACTCATCCTTCAAATATTTTCTTTAGGAGGTTTTTCTCAGGAAGGATAAGCTTTCACCAAAAACATTTGGGAAATAGCAATTTCCCCAAAGTTTTCAACTTCTAACCAAAATAGGGACACTAATATTTACAGTTGTATGTGTGTGTGTGTGAGTGTGTGTGCGTGTGTGTGCGTGGGCATGCATGCGCGCTCATTTCTGTCTTACTCTTTGCAACCCTGTGGAAGCCCCAGGCTCACTGTCCATGGAATTTTCCAGGCAAGATACTGGAGTGGGTTGCCATTTCCTTCTCTAGGGGCTCTTTCTGACCCAGAGATCGAACTGGCCAACTCAAGTCTCCTGCCTTGGCAGGTGGCTTCTTTACCACTGCGCCACCTGGAGAAATCTGCAAAACTCTCTTTAAAATGTGGCACCAATTACGAGCCATGGAACACCTGTTAAATGTTAAAAATTTAACAAAAGGCTGTGCTTTTCTAACACTACAACTGAAGATACCCTGGAGCTCATGTATGTTTGTCTTCACATTGCTGCATGTCCATTTTTATGAATAGGCTGTTGAACTTTACCCTTGTGATTCAAACCTGTTCAAAATGACATGACATATATTTGTGGTCAAAAGATGATCAGTAAATCATGCAAAAGATCACAATCTTCTCAAGTCAGAGGAGAAATAGACTTCTTCAAGGAAGGAGTTCTTTAGGCTATAAAAAGTAAACAAATAAACATTCCCACCATACCAAGGATTCCCTGACTTAAATCAACAGTGACTGTAATGAGCCAGTTTGTGCTGCTGTTGGCCCAGCCACATGGTGATACTCTCAAGCTATTACTGTTTTATAACTGCTAAACCAGAAAGGCACATGCAACCGAAAGATTTCCTAGATCTCTACAAAGTATGACAATAGCATATCAATGACTCTTATTCAGTTCAGTTCAGTCCAGTCGCTCAGTTGCGTCCAATTCTTTATGACCCCATGGACCAAAGCACGCCAGGCTTCCCTGTCCATCACCAACTCCTAGAGCTTACTCAAACTCATGTCCATTGAGTTGGTGATGTCATTCAACCATCTCATCCCCTTCCCTTCCCACCTTCAACCTTTCCCAGCATCAGGGTCTTTTCAAATAAGTCAGTTCTTCACATCAGGTGGCCAAAGACGCTCTTATTAAACCTCAGTAAATAAACACCAATGGTATCTTCCTTTTCATGGTTCTCAGAAACTCTAAACACATACCCTTCATAAGCCAAGCATTTACCAAAAGGTTGGCATTTGTATGAAAGAAAACAGAATTTTGTAACTGCTAATGATGGGAAATGCAGTCATTAAAAGAAAGAGTTCACTGTGCTATTTAAGATAAAGATAGAAATCTCACATCAAGAATAACAGTAGCCTAACTGCTTCATTCATTCTCGAGAGTCTGGAAGCTATATAATCAAAATGAGCTGCAAATATACACACAATAAAGAGGAGCATTGAAAGACTGAAATTTTCTTTCTCTATCCAAGAGACATAATCTGGACATTCATAAATCACAGCTAAGAAAAGAAATTCAAGCACTGGCTCAGTATCATACCTCGATCTAGGCATCAGAAATGCTTGCAACATCTACTATGTTATAGAGCACTAAATTCTGACACATTATTAAAGACAGGCATCCTAAAAGAAATCAACTTGCCCTCATATATGTTAATTCCTGATTAATAACAATAACCATTTTCTGTATCTAAGTTATTTGGTTTGGGCTCAGTTCAGTTCAGTCAGTCATGTCCAATTCTTTGCGACCCCATGAATCACAGCACACCAGGCCTCCCTGTCCATCACCAACTCCCAGAGTTCACTCAAACTCATGTACATCGAGTCAGTAATGCCATCCAGCCATCTCATCCTCTTTCATCCCCTTCTCCACCTGCTCCCAATCCCTCCCAGCACCAGAGTCTTTTCCAATGAGTCAACTCTTCACATGAGGTGGCCAAAGTATCAGAGTTTCAGCCTCAACATCAGTTCTTCCAATGAATACCCAGGATTGATCTCCTTGCAGTCCAAGGGACTCACAAGAGTCTTATCCAACACCACAGTTTAAAAGCATCAATTTTAGGTGCTCAGCTATCTTCACAGTCCAACTCTCACATTCATACATAACCACTGGAAAAACCATAGCCTTGACTAGATGGACCTTTGTTGGCAAAGTAATCTCTCTCCTTTTCAATATACTATCTAGGTTGGTCATAACTTTCCAAGGAGTAAGTGTCTTTTAATTTCATGGCTGCACTCATCATCTGCAGTGATTTTGGAGCCCAAAAAAATAAAGTCTGACACTGTTTCCCCATCTAATTGCCATGAAGTGATGGGAACAGATGCCATGATCTTAGTTTTCTGAATGTTGAGCTTTAAGCCAACTTTTTCACTCTCCTCTTTCATCGAGAGGCTTTTTATTTCCTCTCTACTTTCTGCCCTCTTTCTGCCCTCTTCACTTTCTGGTTTGGGCTATCTCCTCTTTGTAGCATTTCCTATCCATCTTCCAACCCCTTTCAGCTGACTTTCCTTTTCACTGACCCCAGAGACAAAGCAGAAAAAGAGACTGTAGTTTGCAGGTCTCGTCTTTCCAAAAAACAAAATTGCTTGTCAGAATGGAGTATCTAGGTTTAGATCACTGCTTATCTTGAGACTTTTCATGAAATTTTGTCTTAATGTACTCAATAAGACAGGCTGTTTTCTGTTACTTTATTTCATATGTGAGAGATAAATCAATATTAAAGATATTAAGATAGCAAAAATGTATAGTAATATTATATCAATTACTCTTTTGTTTCACCCTTACCTAATATCTACTCTTGACTCATTTTAAGGCAGAAATACCTATTTCTGCTCTTTATTGCGAGGCTCCTCTGGTGGCTCAGTCATAAAGAATCCACCTGCCAGTGTAGCAGACATGGGTTCAATCTCTGGGCTGGGAAGATCCCCTAGAGAAGAAAATGGCAACCCACTCCAGTATTCTTATCTGGGAAACCCTATGGACAGAGGAGCCTGGGGGGCTACAGTGCATGGGGTCACAAAACAGTTGGAAAGACATAGCGACTAAACACGGAGAAGGCAATGGCACCCCACTCCAGTGCTCGTGCCTGGAAAATCCATGGACGGAGGAGCCTGGTGGGCTGCAGTCCATGGGGTCGCTAAAAGTTGGACAGGACTGAGCGACTTCACTTTCACTTTTCACTATCATGCACTGGAGAAGGAAATGGCAACCCACTCCAGGATTCTTGCCTGCAGAATCCCAGGGATGGGGGAGCCTAGTGGGTTGCCATCTCTGGGGTCGCACAGAGTCAGAAACGACTGAAGCGACTTAGCAGCAGCAGCAGCAGCAACTAAACAATGAAAATGAGAGTTAAAGAGACTTGAAACAATACTATAAATAAACTATTTTTTATACTAGTTTCTAAACAAAGTATAGCAAAAGCTTTAAAAATTAATTAAAAACCTCCAATATAATGGCATGCCGTTTCCATGGGCTTTTACATTTTCCTAATTGTAAGCAGCATGTTTATCCAAATTCCACAATGCCTGGAAACAGAAATATGAGACTTCCTTTGTATGTTGGTAACAAAGCATGTTGGAAATTAGTTTATTAAAGAAAACAACACATTGGTTTGTAGGTTACTTGGTTAAGTATTAAAATATTCAAATCAAAACAATATCTCTATAGTTTTCCTTGTATGCTGTTGTGCTTTTACTCTATAAGACTAAAGAAAAATATAATTTTTAATACAAAAACATAAGTCACAAGCATTGTACTTTAGTTAGCAAATTTCTTTTTCACAGAGATATGAATTAGCAATTTTGAAAGTATTGCATGTGTATTGATGGAATGAGGAAATTAGTGAATATATCGTAGGAGAAATTAGATCATTATCTTGTCAATTAGCACATCTAATACTTAGATCTTGGTTTCTAAATACCATTTTTCAACAAAAGAAATCTGGGCTCCAGTGGCTGGATCAGAAAAAAGTATAAGATAAACGTGGAGAAACTCGTGGTACCAGATAGTAAGAAGGATTCTAAAACTGCTTATGATATGAAGAAAAGATACAGTTTGAAGATTAGCCAAATGACCAAATCCTGGACAATTTAAGCAATAAAATAAACACTACTTATAATGGGTTATGGGGCTTCCCAGGTGGCATTGGTAGTAAAGAACCCATCTGCTAATGCAGGAGACTTAAGAGGTGCAGGTTCCTACCCTGGGTCAGGAAGATCCCCTGGAGGAGGGCATGGCAACCCACTCCAGTATTCTTGCCTGGAGAATCCCATGGGCAGAGAAGCCTGGTGGGCTACTATTCACAGGGTCACAAAGAGTCAGATACGACTGAAGCAGCTGAGCACATAATGGATTATAACTCACAGACTGAAACAAATATCCACAAGTCCATGTGGATATAAATAAATAAATGAATAAGGAACAGGGAAAATTCTTTATAACAGAATTTTACTTAACAAATGTAGAAGATTAAAAAAAATTACCATTTGGAAAATACCACAGTGACAATTGTTTCAATATGAAATTACCATTGAATGCTAAATTTTGTGATTGAAAGTATGATGAAAAACTAGTCATTTACATAGTCTCAAGGTACCTCCCCACAAGATGCTTACTAATTACAAAAAGGAAACTAGCAACTTAACAATCGAAAAACCTGGCAGACCTCAACTGAGAAATCAAAGTTAACATCATGAATAATTAGACATACTGACATCATAGCCTCATTTATTCAATGGTATTTTCCCCAAAATGCCTAATCTGAATTTAATCATGAGAAAACATCAGAAAACCAAAACTGAGAGGCTCCAAAAATAATGGTTGCTACTCTTCAAAAGTGTCAAGATCATGTAGGACAAAGAGGACTGAGGAACTCTCTCAGTTTGGGGGAGACTAATATTAATAGACATGACAATTAAATATATGTGTGATTTCGGTTGCATCCTGGTCCAGGAAAGGAACACTGGTAGCGCAATATACTGGTGTGTGTATATATATGTGTATATATATATATTATATATATATATAGGTATATGTTAGCTAATAATATCATGTCAAAGTTAATTTCCTGGTTTTGATATTTTTAAGATATTAATATCTAGAAACAGGATTTATAACCATTTATTGCATTCTGTTTGTAAAATTTTATTTTTCTGAAACTATATCAAAATAAAAATTTAAAAAATATATATATATATAAATCTGAAAATGTCCTATGATATCGAATGGTGACCCTCTTCATTAGTAATTCTCAGTAACAATAATTCATTTTTGTACTGTTAAGTGCTGTCAACTACATCATTTCATTTGACTATCATCCCTGTTTTACTAAATATTTGAAGTGACTTGCCACAGCTAATATGCAAGTCAGGAGGCAACAGTTAGAACTGGACATGGAACAACAGACTGGTTCTAAATAGGAAAAGGAGTATGTCAAGGCTGTATATTGTCATGCTGCTTATTTAACTTCTATGCGCATCATGAGAAATGCTGGGCTGGAAGAAGCACAAGCTGGAATCAAGATTACTGGGAGAAATATCAATAACCTCAGATATGCAGATGACACCACCCTTATGGCAGAAAGCAAAGAAGAACTAAAGAGACTCTTGATGAAAGTGAAAGAGGAGAGTGAAAAAGTTGGCTTAAAACTCAACATTCAGAAAACTAAGATCACGGCATCTCGTCCCATCACTTCATGTCAAATAGATGAGGAAACAGTGGAAACAGTGTTAGACTTTATTTTTCTGGGTTCCAAAATCACTGCAGATGGTGACTGCAGCCATGAAATTAAAAGACACTTACTCCTTGGAAGAAAAGTTATGACCAACCTAGATAACATATTGAAAAGCAGAGACATTCCTTTGCTTTTTTTTTTTTTTTTTAGTTTTTATTTTTTAAATTTTAAAATCTTTAATTCTTACATGCATTCCCAAACATGAACCCCCTCCCACCTCCCTCCCCATAACATCTTTCTGGGTCATCCCCATGCACCAGCCCCAAGCATGCTGCATCCTGCGTCAGACATAGACTGGCGATTTAATTCACATGATAGTATACATGTTAGAATGGCATTCTCCCAAATCATCCCACCCTCTCCCTCTCCCTCTGAGTCCAAAAAGTCCGTTATACACATCTGTGTCTCTTTCCCTGTCTTGCATACAGGGTCGTCATTGCCATCTTCCTAAATTCCATATATATGTGTTAGTATACTGTATTGGTGTTTTTCTTTCTGGCTTACTTCACTCTGTATAATCGGCTCCAGTTTCATCCATCTCATCAGAACTGATTCAAATGAATTCTTTTTAACGGCTGAGTAATACTCCATTGTGTATATGTACCACAGCTTTCTTATCCATTCATCTGCTGATGGGCCAACAAAGGTCCGTCTTGTCAAGGCTATGGTTTTCCAGGGGTCATGTATGGATGCGAGAATTGGACTGTGAAGAAAGCTGAGCACCGAAGAATTGATGCTTTTGAACTGTGGTGTTGGAGAAGACTCTTGAGAGTCTCTTGGACTGCAAGGAGATCCAACCAGTCCATTCTAAAGGAGATCAGTCCTGAGTGTTCTTTGGAAGGAATGATGCTAAAGCTGAAACTCCAGTACTTTGGCCACCTCATGCGAAGAGTTGATTCATTGGAAAAGACTCTGGTGCTGGGAGGGATTGGGGGCAGGAGGAGAAGGGGATGACAGAGGATGAGATGGCTGGATGGCATCACTGACTCAATGGACATGAGTTTGAGTGAACTCTGGGAGATGGTGATGGACAGGGAGGCCTGGCATGCTGCAATCCATGGGGTCGCAAACAGTCAGACACGACTGAGCAACTGAATTGAACTGAACTGACTCTCAAATCCAAAGTATTTTGAACCAAGAACCAATGTAATATTTGCTACATCAGCTGCTTACCTGGTTTTACACTTCCATGAAAGCTTTCTGGGTGTGGGAACAGAAGGAAGGAGCTGACAACAGTAGGCATATGATAGTGTGTTCAAGCAATTTGGGGCAAAATGGAATACCTTCAGTGTGGATTCATTCAAGGGGACAAAAATAATGATCAATGCACTGCGTCCTGAAAATGTGTAACTGAAGAAGAAAGGAGGCCAGATAAACACCATGGACAATAACAATGAGAAGCAATATGGGAAGAAAATAGGACACTGATATGACAAAGTTCTAGGATAACAAAGAGATAAAGCAAAGAAACAAAGGGAATCAAAGTGAAAGAAAGAGTAAAGAAAGAAAAAAAGTGGTTAGAGAAAGGATAGAAACCTTAAACTTCAAAGAGGAGTTGTCACTCTGAACTGGAATGGAAGTGACCAGAGTGTTGAGGCAGTGGTTGACTCACAGCTGTCACCTGCTCAGTACAGTTTCAAATTCATCAGAATTCAGAACATGAAGCAGCAGAAACTGCTGCTAAGAGAACAGAAACTGTTGCTAAGAGAACAGTTCTCTCTGTTTCTAAGAGAACTGAAGGTTAAAGGAAGTGAAGTGAAAGTCACTCAATCGTGTCTGACTCTTTGTGATGGACTATACAGTACATGGAATTCTCCAGACCAGGATACTGGAGTGGGTAGCCTTTCCCTTCTCCAGAGGATCTTCCCAACCCAGGGATCAAACTCAAGTCTCCTGCATTGCAAGAAGATTCTTTACCAGCTGAGCCACAACGGAAGCCCAAGTCTAAGGGAACTCAAGGTTAATTCTTCTGAAGTGGCATTACAGACACCCAAAATCAGTGAAGCAGTCATCACAGAACAAAATCTGGGGTGTGCTGGTCAACAGTGTACTCTAGCTAGTGCCCTCCTTGAATCAAGCAGCAGGGGTAGATTCATGGCAAAAGTCTAGACGACAAACAGTGGCTCCAAGACCCCAGTAAGTACGTAATCCTCTCTGACCACTTCTCTGGACCCTTGCCCAGCATCAGTGTTCTCTTCAGTCTGGTTTCCAGTCATGTGGGTGTGAACAGACCCCAGGAGGTCTGGCGATTTCTAGGTAACACTTGAGCTGAAAATGGGGCCTCTCTGACTTAACACAGAACAGCGAAAAAGCCACAGAACAGTAAGCGGTAATTAGTAGTAGAAGAACAAATTTCCATTACCTACTTTTGTAGTTATAATGTCTGAGTCTGATATTTCAAGTCAGACATAAAAATTAGCAGGAGAAATGAAAGGGAACAAAACCATTGCTTTCTTAAGGGATCGCTTGAAATGGAAGAAATGTACCATACTAGCTATAATGAACTTAAAAATAAACAATTACAATCCAAAAACAATCATCAATAATGAAAAAAGTCATCAATTTAAAACTAGCCTAAGAAAGCATTAATTTGTGTGATAAGTTGCAAGACATTTAATATCATGCCTGATTTAGTCATAACTTTGAAGACAATAAAGAGAATAATAGGATAATTGATCAACCCAGAATACCAAGTTTTATACTAACTCTTGAAGTACCACTCATTTATATACTATGATTATTACCAGGTGAAAAAAAGTCAGTCATGCTTGAATATCAGAAATGCATCAAACTAAAAAACTTATTAATAAAAAATATATACTGGAGTCTGCAGATAGACACACTTGTGTTGGATAAAAAAATACAAAGATTAAAAAATCTGTCAAAATTATATGAGATAGTCTCTATGGGGAAAAATTCATTACTCAGTTTTACAATAATGAAGGTTTTATGGTATTGTGCCTGTTTAAAAAAAAGTTCAAACAAACTATCAAATACTAGTTACTGGCAACTTGTTACCACAAGTGTTACCCTTGTATATTGTAAAGTAATTAACCTCCAATTAAAATAAATAAACATAAATAAATAAAATAAAGTACTGAAACTTTGGGGGAAAAAAACAAAAACTCCAGAGGTAAATGCATTTGTCTAATAGGAGTTGAGCTGCCAAACAGACATTTTATGGCTAAATTGTTTGCTACAATTCTGAGCAGTCAAAAATTAAAGGTGCTTCCCCCTCTCTGACTAAAATCAATTACAGCGCCAAATTCAGTGTCTCAGAAAGCAGGCAGGTAGACTGGTTCCTGTGTGAACTAATTCTAGAGAGAATTCTCTGGAAACTTCACAATGGAATAACAGGAAATTGCAAGGTAGAGGAACTACCAACTCTAGAAAAAAGCAGTTAATACCTTTGTTTCAAATCAAAGCTCAGATTTGAGATAGAAATTTTAACCCTGGTCCTTTGGAAATAAGTTAAGCAGAGGGCTTTGCTGTCTGCCCCCAAGTCTGTAAATACAGCCCTAGTTACTTGCTACAATTTATGACTCCCCATGGTATTAGGAATCAATTTCAAATCTCTTTTAAGCAGTCCCAGGATCTGTTCCCTGACAGTATTGACAAACAGCAACACTAGCTGTAACTCAACGCATCCTACGCTCCTAGGAGAGATCGCCAGCGAGTCCAGCACTTTCCACTTAATATCATACATATATTTACCAATTCTCTCCTCCCTACCTACCTCTCTCTCTCTCTTCCCCTCTTTACAACTCCCCTCCATCCCCACTTTGTCCAGGCTCATGCTAATATGACCTTTACACGTCAATTACTCTCCCTGGATTATTTCAGCCTTTCACGTTAATAATACAGCATATAAATGATATCATACACAAGTTGCTTGGCATTTCTATAAAGCAGTTCAATATAATTTTATTGTCTTAATGGCTCTTTCTAAGACATTAAGAATATCTTTATTATATCAAACAAACAGACAACAGCAATAACATCAGCCCACTATTATTATCATCAGGCATTTGGTCAGAGTGTGATTTGCTAAACAAATAAGGACTAACCCTCATAAGCCATTAGGATCCTATTCTTGCTTGAAAGTATTATTAGAAGCAGAGTCCCAATGTGACACCATTGAGCTGATTGCAAACATCTGAAGGAAGTCTAAGCATTCAGTATTGTCTCTTTTGTGATACAGAAATAACCCTGGTTTTCTAAGATAGCATCCCACACTTTTCAAAGCTGCCTGAAAAGGTGCCCAGAGCTGCAGGCTCTGCGTCCCACAGCTCAGTAGCACAAAGGTCTCACCTTGCTCCCCGATGAGAAGTCCAGCTCAACCAGCTGAGCCATGTGCCCCACACCCAACTTGCACTACTGGTCCTCCCGTGTCTCAGACAGGATTCCCACAAAGTCTTCAAGCCCTAGTCCCAGGCTCATCTCAGGGAAGCTAAGGCTACTCCCTGGAATGCTCCACAAATTAAACAGTAGTGGACGGGACTGCAAACAGAGAGATAATAAAAGCAGTGCACAGAAGAAAACTCTCCCTGATTCTCAGCGTTACACAGCAGTTACTATGAGCTAAAGCCTCTTTTTCTCCCTTCTCCATTCTTGCACTCTCCTTCAATGATTATTTGACTGGTCGAGGCAGTGCTTAAAGAACACCTGCTGTTTTCTTCTTTTTAATTTCTGTTTTTGTTTTCTTCATGAAATCTCTTAGCTGTTGATATACCATCAGGCTTATTTATATGCTTCCTTTTCAAGAATATGGAAAACATAACAGAACCATTATACAATTATATTGTGGTTTGAAGACTAAATTGAATGAAAATCTACAGTGTATTGAGAACATTCATATGAATGGATTCAAAATCTTATTATTGGGCTTCCCTGGTGGCTCAGATAGTAAAGAATCTGCCTGCAATGTGGGAGACTTGGATTTGATCCCTGGGTGGGGAAGATTCCCTGGAGAAGGGAATGACAACCCACTCCAGTATTCTTGCCTGGAGAATTCCATGGACAGAGGAGCCTGGGGGGCTACAGTCCATGGGGTCACAAAGAGTCAGACACAACTGAGCAACTAACACTTAGATTTAAATATTATTACAAGGAATTAGGTTAAACATGTAACCCAAAACAGAAAGTATCACACCTTGAATTTAATATACTATATTTTTCGGCTGCCTTTAGGGTTACTCTGGGCTCAGTAAAAATGCCTTTTAAAACATTACAGATTCACTTGCTCCTTTCTCAGTCATGAGTCCTCATCTTGGGCTTCCCTCATGGCTGAGCTGGTAAAGAATCCGCCTGTAATGTGGGAGACCTGGGTTCGATCCATGGGTTGGGGAGGTACCCTGGAGAAAGGAAAGGCTACCCAACCCCTTGAACTGTGTAGTCCATGGGATTGCAGAGTCAAATACGACTGAGCAACTTTCACAAGTCCTTATCTAATGGATAGAACACAGAAAATCATGAGTGACAGTTTTGCCAAATGGTACTTACCAAGGACCCTTGTAGTTGAAGAGCAAAGGAGGTAATTCATTATATGCCGTGATGCCACAGGCTAGCATGTGAGTTTGATTATCTCCAGGAACTCAGAGGTGAGAAGAGCCTCTGAGAAATGGGGTAGTGGGGTAGAAACATAAATCACTAAAAATCAAGAGCCTGGTCTGCCTCTCTTGACTCAGTATTCTGGGACAAAACACCTAGATCAGGGGTCCCCAACCTCCGGGCTGCAGACCAGTACCTCCTGTCACATCAGCAGCAGCGTTACATTCCAGAGTCACCTGGTTTACAGTCTACAGGAACTTGAATAGAATCTGTAACCGACTGTTGTGTGAAAATCGTATAAATCTTAATTATGTTGAATTGGTTCACCATGCTTTTCAGGTCTGCTATACCCTTCTACTTCTCTGCATACCCATTATATTAACTTTTGAGAGTTTGCTATTGAAACTCCAACTAAAAATCTTAATTTGTCTATTTTTTAAAAAAATTGTAATACATAGTAGAACTATATGTAAACTTGTTCTGTATTTTCCAAGTCTCCTGTAAATGTGTTTTTATACTTTCATAATTTAAAAAAATAAAAATTCAAACTAAAAGATGGCACACAACAAATGTAATGTGCTTGAATCATCCCCAAACCAATCCGTCCCCCTCCATCACCTCCGGTCCATAGAAAAACTGTCTTCCATGAAATCAGTCCCTGGTGCCAAAAACGTTGGGGATCACTGACCTAGATCACTTTGAACTCATTTTCCATATTAAAAGACTGAGATAAGGTGGTTATAGCTATTTTTCTAAATGTGCTTTTATTTTGATGTACAATGAATTCATTCTAAAGAGAATGCAGCATGTAATTTATAATTTATTAACTGTAGAGGCCAAGCATAGATAATTAACATGAAAGACTCCCCAATATATATATATAGATATATAGATATATAGATATATATACATATTTTAAATTCTGTAGTTTCAACCCTCTCCTGAAATCTAAAATTTTACCAAATTTACAGGAAAAAAAGTTACATATTTCAATTTCACTTCTGTTTGCCTCTTCTCCTGCTGAGTTATTGAGGCCCAAATTCACCAAATAAAGCAGAAGCAGGGGTTCCTTTTCACTCCTGGAAAATATTGTTGACTTTTATTCACTAGGCAACAATTTTATCCGTACATGTGTGTGTGCTCAGATGTGTCTGACTCTTTGTGACCTCAGTGACTGTAGCCCACCAGGCTCCTCTGTCCATGAAATTTTCCAGGCAAGAATACTAGAGTGTGATGCCATTTCCTCCTGCAGGGGACCTAAGGGACCCAGGGATGGAACCTGCATTTCCTGAATCTCCTGCATTGACAGGTGGATTCATTATCACTGAGCCACACATTAACAGAGCAAGGAGTCCACAAACACAAAAAGAAAGATGGAAGAGAGGGAAAAAAAGGAAAGAAAATGATCCTGTGACTTAAATGATTCCAAAGCAAAGTTCATGTCAAATTTGAAAATGTTACCAGAATCTTTGGGGTGGCCCCAGGGGAGTCACTTTGCTGAGTGGGCTCTATCCTTAACCTGACCCAGAATCTACGAGGGCAACACAAGGGCAGAGGAGGCCAGAGAAGGAAGAGTTCATGTCACTCACCATCATGTGCAAAACTATTAAGCAAGTAGTATTTCTTATCACAGAGAATCAAATCTACATATTGATCCTGGCACTATGTATTGATCCTTCATCCTGGCACTATTTGAACCCAAGAAATGTCCAGTTGCATTGAATGGAAACTTCTGCAAGTGATTTGGCAGAAGAGAAACCTATATGCAGGTCAGGAAGCAATGGTTAGAACTGGACATGGAACAACAGACTGGTTCCAAATAGGAAAAGGAGTATGTCAAGGCTGTATATTGTCACCCTGCTTATTTAATTTATATGCAGAGTATATATCATGGGAAACACTCAGCTGGAAGAAGCACAAACTGGAATCAAGATTGCCAGGAGAAATACTAATAACCTCAGATATGCAGATGACACCACCCTTATGGCAGAAAGTGAAGAGGAACTAAAAAGCCTCTTGATGAAAGTGAAAGAGGAGAGTGAAAAAGTTGGCTTAAAGCTCAACATTCAGAAAACGAAGATTATGGCATCTGGTCCCATCACTTCATGGGAAACAGATGGGGAAACAGTGGAAACAGTGTCAGACTTTATTTTGGGGGCTCCAAAATCACTGCAGATGGTGACTGCAGCCATGAAATTAAAAGACGCTTACTCCTTGGAAGAAAAGTTATGACCAACCTAGATAGCATATTGAAAAGCAGAGACATTACTTTGCCAACAAAGGTCCGTCTAGTCAAGGCTATGGTTTTTCCAGTGGTCTTGTGTGGATGTGAGAGTTGGACTGTGAAGAAAGCTGAGCGCTGAAGAATTGATGCTTTTGAACTGTGGTGTTGGAGAAGACTCTTGAGAGTCCCTTGGACTGCAAGGAGATCCAACCAGTCCATTCTGAAGGAGATCAGCCCTGGATGTGGGTGTTCTTTGGAAGGAATGATGCTAAAGCTGAAACTCCAGTACTTTGGCCACCTCATGCAAAGAGTTGACTTATTGGAAAAGACTGGTGCTGGGAGGGATTGGGGGCAAGAGAAAAGGGGACAACAGAGGATGAGATGGCTGGATGGCATCACCGACTCGTTGGACGTGAGTCTGAGTGAACTCCAGGAGCTGGTGATGGACAGGGAGGCCTGGCGTGCTGCAATTCATGGGGTCGCAAAGAGTCAGACACGACTGAATGACTGAACTGAACTGAACTTCACACTCAAAGAAACTATTCCTAGTGTGTCTTCAAGTTATATTTGCACTCTGTACTAACAGAACTGAGATGTTGCTGCTTTTCCTATTGCATTGTCAATATATAGAGCTTCGAACTGAAGGCTGTTCTCTGCCATGCATCATAAACACCGGTTGTCATCTAACAATAGCCAGGGTTTGCATTTGTGTTATAGCAGAAAGTATACAACAACTTCATTACAATTTCCCAGTTGACTTTATAAAATATGGAGTTACAGCTCAATCTTTTCACTTTATTTGCTGGGGTTTTGCAGTGGATGTTTTTGGCATTTCAGGAAAGAATATTCTTTGCAGTGAGGGACTGTCACGCTGTAAGACATATAGCATTCTTGACCCCTGGGCAACGACTACCAGTAGCTTCACCCAGTCATTGTTATAACCAAACATACTCTCATACATTCTCAAAAGCCTCCTACTAAGTAGTGCCACCCATGGTAAAAACTAGCTCACTGGCACAAGGAAAGGTCAGGCTAAACTTTATCATGTAATCTAGAGAATTCCAGATCCTCACTCCTACATAAAGGCAACATCCGATTTTCAGAGCCCTGGAAATAACACACACAGCTATACTCTTATCAAAATTGTTTCAAAGAAGCATACTACCATTTAGCCACAGAGGCTTTTTCAAAGCTGGAACAATCTTAGAAAGCATTTACTCTGACACCTTTATTTTACAGATAAGGAGACTAAAGTCCAGAAAAAGGAAATGATTTGCCTGAGTTCACAGATGCTAATTAATACCAGAAGTAGGACCAGAGCCACCTCATTCTAGCCCCTTCCCATTCAATCTTCCCTAATCATAGATTACAAAGCAAAGAAGGATCTTTTGAAACATCTCTCAAGCCATTGTTTTTATTTTATTTTATTTTATTTTTAATTGGAGGATGGTTTCTGCCACACATCAACATGAATCAGCCATAGGTATGGTTTCAATATAAAATCTTACCTGCAGTGAGCCAGAGGTAGACTTTCTTACCCCTGAAACTGATTCTTTCTGACAATTCTCTCCTACAAACATTTTCACACACTACAAAAGTGTGAATACCGAGGGTGGAAGAGGTGGGTGAATTGGGAGAGTGGGATTAACACATGTACACTACTGATACTATGTATAAAGTAGATAACTAATGAGCCTACTGTGCAGTGCAGGGAACTCCACTCAGTGCTCTGTGGGGACCTGAATGGGAGAGAAATCCAAGAAAGAGGGCATCATGCATACATATAGCTGATTCACTTTTCTGTACAGTAGAATATAACACAATATTGTTGTATTCTCCAATAACAATGTAAGATAAAATAAAAATAGAAAAGTTAATATATATTTATTAAAAAGTAGTGGGAACTTATGTACACCCATGGCAGATTCATGCTGATGTATCTCAAAACCAATACAGTATTGTAAAGTAAAAAAATAAAATAAAATTAGAAAAAAAAGAGAAGATAACACAAAGCAAAAAATAAAAATAAAATAAAAATGTAAAAAAAAAAAGTAGTTTTTAAAAAATCCAAGGAAATGCTCATTTAAAGAAATGGAAAAGAAAATCCTCAAACCTTTTCTAGTGAACCTGAATGCTGTATTTTCAAACATAATTCTTCCACGTCTTAAAGTAAATACACCCCCCAACCGAAGGGCTTCCCTGGTGGCTCAGGATATAAAGAATCCACTTGCCAGTACAGGAGACTGGGGTTCAATTCCTGGGCCAGGAAGATCCCCAGAGAAGGGAATGGCTACCCACTCCAGTGTTCTTGCCTAAGAAATTCCATGGACAGAGGAGCCTGGTAGGTTACAGCTCATGGGGTCAGAAAGAGTCAGACACAACTGACCAACTAACACTTTCACCTTGACCTTCCAACCGAAAATCAAACACGACAGTAAACACAAAAATAATGAACAAAAACTAGTCAATTCAATATTACCTGCTCTCTCTTCAAAGTAATGACATACAGTCAATAAATACCTTAAACACATTCATTGTTTTCATTATTAGGAAAAACATCTCTTTATAAAAATTTATATGACTTCCATTTTTACCAGAATAGATTTTTGTTGTTGCTGTTTGTCATCAGTATTAGTACTGCATTAACTAGATTGCCAGTCTCTGCCTGCGTGTACTTTTCAAAATAAATATCTCAGTAAAATACTGAATGCAGTTTTTTATGAGTTCTTAATTCAATTCCCAGTTTCACAGCTGTTCAGGCATCTGGACTATTATCATTAAAATGTTTCAAATTGAGTACAGCTTAGATATTCAGGGCTCTGGGCTACTCCCAAAGAATATTAAGCTTTTATCTTGTAGTTCGAGAAGAAAGTACAGATCTAACTACTCAATGTCCTTCTATATACAAAAGAAGTGACTTCTGTGGGACTCAGCCACCTGAACCATGAGAGGACAGCATAGAAAAAAATAGGAGAAAAGACTACACAAAACTAAAGTCACCAGACACAGAAAAGCATTTTATAGAGAATTAACAGCTACAGTCAATATAAAACAATATGTTCTTCTAACTGCTCTTAAGTAATTTAGATATATCCTTACCTAATTTTATCATGATTTCCCAGCACCACTTTTGAATAGGTAATAGTCTTTAATCATCTGAGGTTCTTGTTAAAACTCATATGGCTGGGTTCAGGTAGGTCTCAGTAATTGCATTTCTAACAAGATCCCAGGTGAAACTGATGCTTTTGGTCTTGAGATCACACTCTGAACTGCTCTGAACTGCTACTTTAAAGGATTTTTAAAATACTTTATCTTGACAGTTATTAATAATAATAAGTACATTTTTCATTTTTACCCAGAGTGTGAGATACTTACACCCACATTTTAAAAACTGAATATTAAAATGTGTGAATTCTTACTTTTACTATATATAATGAACCCTGATTTTTCCATTCCATTCCATCCTGTTCTATCCCTTTTCATTGAAAAGTGGTCATGAACCACTGATGCATCAAGATCTATATTTTGAAAAATACTGCTCTAGAATCCCATGTTCATCATGAAATTTAATAATAATAACTGTTGACATGTATTGACATTTACCAAATGCTAGATACACTTCCAGTATCTTACAGGCAATGCTCAAGCTCACTTCATAAATTAAAAGCCTATAACAACACTATGGAGTAGATATTAGTAAATGCCCATTTCACAGAGAGGGAATCTGTGGTTCACAGAGGTTAACACAACTTGCCCAAGGTTATAGGGCTTTGTGTAATTCCAGAACATAGTGATAAAGTATGGTATAATATCTCACAGTAAGATACTTTAGTTTTGAGTCCCACATCTACCACTTAGTGGCTGTATGACTTTGGTAAATTACAAAGACTTCCCAAGTTTCAGTTTTTGTTTTTGTTTTTTAATGTCTGATTTTTTTTTTTTATGAGGACCATTTTTAAAGCCTCTCCTGAATTTGTTGCAATACTGTTTTCTGTTTTGATTTTTTGACCATGAGACATATGGCATCCCTGACCAGGGATGAAACTCACAACCTCTGCACTAGAAGGTGAAGTCTTAACCACAGGACCACCAAAGAAGTTCCCAGTTCCAGTTTTCCCACCTATAAAAGAAAATAATAGCTCCTATTCACGTGGGAGCTTGAAGATTAAAGGTGATAACCCATGCAAGAGCTTGGCATAACTAGCACATAGTAAGGCTTTAATAATTGCTATCTATTATTAAACACAGAGATTCATTCTTCTTTGTCACATCATATGCTGCCTCCCTGCCCTCGAATTTTAGTTTCCAGCACTGTCTCTGGATTTGCCTTTTCTCCTGAGTCTTTGATTTCTGACACTTATCATCCTGTGACCTTGCTTCTCCCTTTCTCCCATCCATCCTCCTCCAGCAGCTCCCTCTGTTGAGAGGGAGTCCTCAGAGCTCCTTCCCCAGATAATTCTTCACAACCCCCACCTGTTTCTAGGCATCAGTGTCCAAGGCTCCCCCACAGAACCTGTCAACTCAAACCTAACCCTACAAACACAGAAAAGTTACTCCATGATGAAAGTATAAGTTGTTACCAAAGTATGAAATCTCTAATCAATAAATCGTGAACGTGAGAAGGCTAGTCCTTCTGGATACCCATAATTGCCTTTGTATAACATTGCCGGCATTGCACTTGACCATTTCACAGTAATAAACCGTGTGCATGCGTGTGTGCCTGCTAAGTCACTTCAGTCGTGTCTGAATCTTTGCGACCCTATGGACTATAGCCCACCAGGCTCCTCTGTCCATGGGATTCTTGAGGCAAGAAAACTGGAGTGGGTTGCCATGCAACCTTCCACAGGATTTCCTAACCCAGGGATCAAACCTATGTCTCTTATGTCTCCCGTGTTGGCAGGTGGGTTCTTAACCACTGGTGCCACCTGGGAAGCCCTGTAATAAACCACTGCTGCTGCTGCTGCTGCTAAGTCACTTCAGTCGTGTCCAACTTTGTGCGACCCCACAGATGGCAGCCCACGAGGCTCCCCCATCCCTGGGATTCTCCAGGCAATAAACCACAATGGGATACAAAAACCAAAAAGGAATTCTAAAGGCAGTACTCCTGTGGCTAAATCCTGCTTTTATGCAATTAGGTGCAACAAGATAACATCAAGCTCCTTTGGCTCCCCTAGGTCATCTTTTCCTCCTAGAAGTTTCTTCACGGAAGAAATTTTAAAACCAGATATTCCCTGCACAATAGAACAATCAAAAATGACACCTCAAGGGAGTTGGAGAATTTTTTTCTCTATATCATTAAAAACAGGAGTGACATGCCCTCCAACAGTTTCTGGGATAAACACTCCTATCTTGAGAAAGACTAGCTTTGAAATTACTTTCCCTGCAGTCCATTTCATTTCAGTGTGTCCAGTGAATACTGTCACCAAGAACTCAACCTTTCTCCCCTTCTCAATTGCTACACCCAAAGAAATAATCCCTTCTTTCTGTATTTCAGCTTTTTCTGATCTTGGTTTTCATCAAAATATAGTCTATTTATGATAGAAAGTTTCAGTTTTATAACATAGTGAATTCTACTTTTACAGATTATACTCCATTTAAACATATTATAAAATACTGTCTATATTCACCATGCTGTATATTATATCATTGTATCTTATTTATTTTATACCTAGTAGGCTGTACCTCTTAATCCTTTTCCCCTATCTGGCCTCACTCCCACTCCCCCAGTGGTAACCACTAGCTTGTTCTCTATCTGTGAATCTATTTCTGTTTTGTTATATTTCTTCATTTGTTTTACTTGTTTAGATTCCATATATAACTGAAAACATATGGTATTTGTCTTACTTCAATAAGCATAATACTCTCCAGGTCTATCCATTTTGTTGTAAATGACAAAAAATTCATTCTTTACTAATGGCTGTATAATATTCCATTGTGTATAAACGCCCCATCTCTTTATCCATTCATCTGTTGATGGATACCTAGGTTCCTTCCATGAACTTCCCAGGTCATGCTAGTGGTAAAGAATCCACCTCCCAATGCAGGAGACTCAAAGAGATGCAGTCCATTCCCTGGGTTTGGAAGATTCCCTGGAGTAGAAAATGGCACCCCACTCCGTTACTCTTGCCTGGAAAATTCCATGGGGCCACAAAGAGTCAAAGATGACTGAGCGACAAGAATGCGACACAGGTTCCTTCCATACCTTGACTATTGTAAGTAATGCTGCTATGAACGTTGGGTGCATAATCTATCTTTTCGTATTCATGTTCTTGCCTACTTCAGATGTGTACCCAGGTATATAAAGAAATCACCCTGTGTCTCATGCTGGTGCTCAGTCCTGACTGACTCTTTGTGACCCCATGGACTGCTACCCACAGGCTCCTCTCTGTCCATGAGACTTTCCAGGCAAGAATACTGGAGTGGGTTGCCTTTTCTTTCTGCAGAGGATCTCCCTGACTTAGGGATCGAACCCATATCTCTTGCATCTCCTGCAGTTCAGGCAGGTTCTTTACCACAGCACCTCCTGGGAAGCCCAAAGAGCTTGTACAACTCCATATAAAAAATGATTTTAAAATGGACAGAAGGCCCAGAGAAACATTTCTCCAAAGAAAACATTCAGATGGTTAACAAGCACATGAAAAAGTGTTCACTGAATGTAACTAATCCTCAGGGAAACACAAACCAAAACCATAATAAGACATTACCCCACACTGGTCAAAATGACTGTCATCAAAATAATAATAATAATAAATGTTGGTGAGTATGTGGAGAAAAGGGAACCCTAGTACACTCTTGGTGGGAATGTAAATTTGTAAAGCCACTATGGAGAACAATATGGAGGTTCTTGAAAATATATATTATTTCAGCTTTTTCAAGTTGAGTCCCTAGTCCTCAACCCTAGGACCACCTACCTCTTCTCTCTCCACTACCTCCATCTGTTTCTCACAGTATTCCAGGGATATACTTAACGGTGGATATAAGCTTGGTTTACTATAATAGAGTACACTGTTCATGAAAATACTATAGAAGGCCTGCACCTTTAAAATCACATCTTTAATATAATTTGATGAACTAGTATTAAAAGTAGATATATGAGAAGTTTCACCTGAAAAAAAAGAAGACCTCCCCTTACCTGAGTTTCCTGGTATTATTTCACATATAAATCTCTTGCCCTAAGGGCAAAAGTCTGGGAATTAAGCAATAAGGATAAATCACTGGTTTTATCCTACATGGTTTTTCCAGTAGTCATGCATGGATGTGACAGCTGGACCATAAAGAAGGCTGAATGCCAAAGAATTGATGCTTCTGAACTGTGGTGTTGGAGAAGACTCTTGAGAGTGCCTTGGACTGCAAGGAGATCAAATCACTCCATCCTAAAGGAAATCAGTCCTGAATATTCATTGGAAGGACTGATGCTGAAGCTGAAACTCCAATATTTTGGCCACCTGATGTGAAGAGCTGACTCACTGGAAAAGACGCTGATGCTGGGAAAGATTGAAGGCAGTAGGAGAAGGGGACAACAGAGGATGAGATGGTTGGATGGCATCACCGACTCAGTGGACATGAGTTTGAAGAAAGCTCTGGGAGATGGTGAAGGACAGGGAAGGCTGGCGTGCTGCAGTCCATGGGGTCACAAAGAGTTGGACACGACTGAGTGACTGAACAACAAATAAATCATTGGAGTTACACGGACCATATCTTTGCTGTTCACCTCTCACCAGAAGATAAAATCTGGTCAAGCCAATTACTATGAGTGAACCTTGATAGTGGCAATCCATCCCACGGGCCCCAACCCATCAGCATAACACTGTCATCTAAAAGATCTATGGAGAACTTCAAGGCCAGTTCTTTGAGACCATATTGGGACCAGGGTCTGCACTATATGTCAAGCACATTGAAACACAGATTATCATTCTAAAATTAATAGAAAAGCACTGAGAAGGTGACATATTAGAAAAATGACAGGGTATTTGGATTCAGATAGATCTGGTTTTCTCAACTCTATTACCTCGTATTAACAATAATAGCTTGAGTAAGTTTTACCTGTTTGAACCTAAACATACTCACAGAGTGGAAATAACATATCTGAATTAGATATAACATAGCTTACTTCTAGAATTACTAATTATTTCTAACTATTCCTAGAATTCGAAGTAGTATATTGAAAAAATAAATAAAACTCCCATGGAGTGCTTGGTACTTAGCAGGTACTTGATTAGTTAGCGTGATTATTATTACGAGTCTGTGTGACTTAAAGAGGCAGAAAAACTCAAGACAGAATGAGAGTTATTTCGCCTCCATGGGAAATTTGAGAAACTACTTTCTTTAACTGAAAACTCAATTTGATGGGCAGAATACAGCCCTAATTACAGATCTTAATTATGACTTTTACTTCAATCTATTGATAGATCTTACTTGTAAGAAAAAGAAATATGCTTCTCAGAGATATTCCTGAGGGCACTCTTCTATACAATCACAATATGCATATTGAAAAGAACTCACATGTTTGCTCTGAAGTATTTGCTTTCAAAATTACTCAGACATGATTTTCTTTCTAAGGTCTTCAAGAAATATCGTATTTCAGGCAAGGCCATTTTATCTATCAGGGAGTATAAAAACAGTACTTAGAATGATTCAAGAAACTATAAAAAATAATCTGGAAAAACTATTGGCTCTGAAATACTAAACTGAAGCTACAAAATAAAATTTTATACATATTTAACTACATGTCTAAAAAAAAGTTGTGCTTCCCAGGTTGCACAGTGGTCAAGAATTTGCCTGCCAATGCAGGGGACATAGGAGATGCAGGATTCATCCCTGGGTTGGGAAGATCCCCTGGAGTAGTAGATGGCAACCCATTGCAGTATTCTTGCCTGGAAAACCCCATGGAGAGAGGGGCCTGAGGGGCTACAGTCTATGGGGCCTCAAAAGAGTCAGACACAACTTAGCCAACTAAACAACAACATACTAAAAAAAGTAAAATGGAGGAAATTCAGCCTATTTCCATAATGCATTTAAGCTAACTTTTAAAAGTTATGGGTATTTTAAGATCATTAAAGTAGGCTAAAAGGATGTGAACCACATTATTAGAAAACCTCAACTAAGGTATAATTGTGCATGAAATTTAATGCTGAGTTCTTGGATGACAAACTAAAATGATAAACATGGTGATTTTTAGCCTCTGTTCTTCTAAGAAAAGAAGCAACACTAGCTAATCAGAAGAGACACATTTTCTAAAGCAGTAAAAGCAAAGATGGATTTGTAGAGATCTTTACATAAGGGATATTGAAGTACATAACAAAAAGCACCAAGATATTTTCCATGGAGCCCATCTCTTTTCAACTGACTCCCTGCAAAAAGTAAAAAGTATTATATTAAACCACAGTGAATGAAGACAACGTAATAAAAAGGAGTTGCAACATGATTAGGAAGGGTAAATTTTCAATTTGATAAAAATAGAGAGCATGGAAGATTTAGAAAGCTGAGTAGACTATTACTTTTAAATATCAATGGTTGCTTGTCCAGTCTCCTCAGAGATACTATATAAAGAGCAACATGAACTATATATGGTCCCTGGATAGTGCCTGAAACACAAGTATTATGCATTCTTTATTGAAAAATTATCCACATGTTAAACGGCAAGTATACAAGTGACAAAAGTATCACAGTTCTGAAGATAAAACCATTTGTATTTTGGCTCAAAGCACATATACCTCCCCCCTTCTACATGTTAGGCAGTATAAATAATTGTAGACAAATTTTTTTCAGGAAGGAACTTTGAGCATAAATGATCAAAGGAGATAGAAATAAAACCAATATAATTTTAAAAATCAGCAAAAGGAAGGAAGGTGCCTTTCTGAATTTCCTCCTCTCCATCCACCTTCACATTCTACTTTAATTAAATTTGATTCCCTCAAGCACTAGCATTCAAGATAATTATTAAATAGCCCAAATTAGTACTTCTATTTTGTTTTATTAATTAAGATTATTACCCAGTCCACAGGCAACAGGATCTCCAATTCAACTCCATTATTAGTCCTCACAGCTAAATCTAGGACCTCCCACTGGGATACAGCAGATTAGAGATTTTACAGTATAATATAAAAAATAATTGTGGGAGATGTTTATTTATTCTAACAGTTTCTACTCTCTTTAAACTCAAGAGTATTTTGTAATTTCAAAGAGGAAAAAAAAATTGGTTCCACTCTAGATTTTTTGTTTTGCTTTTACTTTAGAATAGTAAAAACACAATATTTCATCTATTACAGAAATAAAATAGGCTTGTGTAAGCCAGTCTGGAAAGTGAACTATATTTGGTAGCATTATTACCTTTAGAAAATGAACTCTGAGTCCAAATAGACATTTTTTCAAATGAACTTTGGGGAAATAGCTACCTGCATAAGTTGGAGTCTACCACTGCTTTCTTCATTCATGTCTTTGCTTGCTCACTTACTAAGGAAACATTAATAGATGTCTATATGATTCATACTCTGTTCTGGGAGCTAGATACAGGTATTCCCACCACCACCAATACACCTATTAAGGAACTCACTGTAGCTGGCTGGGGAAGGGTACATTAACATTATTAAAATAATCATTCATGGTATGTTTAAGACATTACAGAAGCAGATAAGATGACATGATTAACTCTTCCTGCATGGAATTGGGCAAGTCTTCCAAAGGAAGGTCCACTTGAAGTGGACCACTGATAATCAACAGGGGCTTTCCAGGCAGAAGATATTTCAGGAGAATGAAATCCAGAAGCAAGAAATAAGAAGTATAAAGAGTGAGGGTCTTTGGTGTAGGCAGACACAGCTAAAAATCAAGGGCTTTGAAGAGCTTTTAGTCCCTGTACTAAGGCATTTAGAGTTGCTGTTATAGGTCTCTGGGGTCTATCACAGGTTTTAGAACACGGGGCTTACACAATTAGATCTGTACTTTGTAAAGATTAATTGTGGCAATGCCACAGTAGAATGGAGATACTGCTTAAAACACACATGTGCACAGTATCCTCTGAAAACTGAACATTGACTTCATCACAATAATCCCTCCACTTCCAAATGGGCTTTTATTTAGTGCTGAAACCATCATAATCTTGTAAAGTTTGAGTTTATATAGCAAAGACAGATGGGTTACCATTCCAGACTCAATTTGAAAGCCCAACTCTTCCCATGAAGAACATTAACTTCATGGCTAAGTGGCCTATTTATGACTTTAATTTTAAATACCTTTCTCCATCCAGGAGAAATATTAATCATTTAATCACAAATTTAAGTGTAAACAGGCATCTTTTTTATTTTAAATCTCTTCTGCTTTTTCCTCAGTAAAAGGTGATCAGGATAGAATGGCTGCCTCAGGTTCTTGTTATTATCAAGCTTCTCCACACTTATATGTGACCAACTGGGTGGCTGTCCCTCCCTACTTAGGGGTTTCCCAGGTGGCAGTAGTGGTAAAGAACCCTCCTGCCAATGCAGGAGATGTAGACACTAGGGATCGATACCTGGGTCTGGAAGATGCCCTGCAGAAGGGCATGGCAACCTACTCTAAAATTCTTGCCTGAAGAATCCCATGGACAGAGGAGCCTGGGGGGCTATGGTCCATGGGGTCGCAAAGAGTCTGCCATGCCTGAAGTGACTTTGCTTGCATACATGCTCTCCTTACCGGGCTCCAAGCTGGGCCTCCACCCACCTCTTCCATTTTATTTTTCCAAGGCATTCAGCTTTACCAAAAAACTGAAACATGGCAGAAAGAAGGAAACAGCATTGCAGAAGCTTAACTCGTGGGAAAAGAACCCTTCAACACTGGCCATAAAAGAAACCACAGGAGAACAACCACAGGTAACAAAGAGGGTCCTACAGCACTGCAAACATGAAGAACAAGAACCAGATGTATCACCAGGACCTTGCAGCAGCACTATGTACTTTCAGCCCTGAGAAACTAATCAGGACACTAACAGAACCAGAAAGAAAACACACTTCAGTGGGCCAGTAGGTCACAGCCAAGCTATTCAGAACACTGTTGGTAAACAACAAACTAGGCTTTGGCCAAGACAGCAAAATAAACAGACTCAAGCCACTCATTACCACCTGCTGCACATTCCTAGCCCTTCCTGCCCCACCCCGCCCCCACCTCCCTAACCCTCTCCCTTCACCCTGAAGAATCCAAGATCACATAATCAATGAGACCTTGACCATAAGAACTCTCTGAGTTTTGACCACTGCTCTCCTGAGCAAAACCTGAAAGAATTTCACTGGGAATTACAGTCCAGAACACTTTCTACTTTTACACTGAAGTTTACACTCTTGTCTAAAAGGGTGCATCACTATTTGTTCTGCGCTGACTTTGTTTTTTCTTGAGAACACAGTTCTCACCCCCGCTTATTATCAAATCTGTATGTTCAAAATTGTTCAAATTCACTGTATATACAGCCCACAAGAACATAACTGAGAAACCATCCTCCTCTCAAACCCAAGCCCCTGTGATTAAGTAATAAAACCAAACAACACAGTTGAAAGCCAAGGACAAGACTGAGTTTCAGCAGGCTTTCCCACATAGAAAGGACCACAGAGTCTCCTTCTTTTAATCACTCTAGCTGTGTATTCCTTACACAAACCTCAAACTAAAGTCCAGATCTGAACAAGTTCAGTTTTCCCCTTACTCCCACTTAAAGGTCTTCTACCAAGAAGACATCCTCTCTGAAGGGTAAGAGGATTTTATTTATCTTAAGGTTTTGTCAGTACATCCGTCCTCCAAGATGTCTAAGGGAAATTCTCTGACAACTCAGTAATGGCTCTAAAGAGAACAGATTTCTCCGCTTGCTACCTGAAGGTCAGGCACCCAGAGAAGACAAAAAGGGGAATTGTATTATTGGGCTTTCTTAGAGGTTGAAATATCCCCAGAGAAGAGGAAGTATTTAGAAATTTAAAAGGGAGAGTGAGGTCTTAATAAGTCTAATGTGATCTTTATATTTGTGTTCTTTTTCTAATATATTAACTGTGTGTGTTTTATATTTTATGATGCCCAGCCTAATACCAACACCCATTCTTGCCCTTAATGGTTGGTTTTGAGGTCTAATTAGAAGCAGGAGACAGATTGTTTATATTTAATCTGTCCATCTTCTTCTCAGTAATTGAGTAAAGCTCTTAACTCTACTGTAAATATCCCTGGGTTTCAATTAATTTGTTCGACTTAATAGACATAGCAACACATACTGTTTTACTTATGGATAAGCAGACACTTTGCAACTTTTATACTTCAAATACACATGATTTATTTACTTCCTCATTTTAGAAAGAGATGAGATAATAATGTCCTTCTAGATTTACCAAAAAAAAAAATAGTAAGCTATGATGGAAACAGAAATATATTGGAAATGATATTTTAAATGAATTAATATATGCATAGAGTACAAGGCAGTCTGGGTTCCCTATTACTAGCTGGTATTGAAAACCTATCACTCTAAGGAATCCAGAGTAATATTATCTACCCTTATATTTGAGGACTTGTACAAGAAACGCAGTCTGTAGTATTCTTTTTTTTAATGATAACATATTACATATCTCTATCCTCAAAAGCGGTCAGATACTTCCTCGAAAAGTTTCCTTTTAAAAAATCTAAAGAAATTATTTTGGGTGACTGAAAACTCAACAAATATTCCCAAAGGCTTTGTTTCCAATTACAGTATTTACTATTAAAATATACCTTTGAATAATTATTATCTAGAAAACTCTCCTGATATAAGACACTAATAGAAACGAGCAGCGAAGGGGGCAGATAGAGGGGCAGATAGATAGTGAGGAGTCTATATTCCTTCCTTCTATTTTTAAGCCTAGAAATGCGTACTATCAGCTTGCTCTGTTTTCTTCCTTTTAAAAATAATAATAAAGGAGCATTGTTCCCCATCATCTACATGCACGCGTACGCGCGCGCGCGCACACACACACACACACACACACACACACTGCACCAGCACGGGATTCCTGCGGTCCCTCCTCGCCCCGTGCAGCCCCCACCCGCGTCTCCCGCAGCTGTGCCCGCAGCCCCCCGGGGCGCAGGCGAGGCCAGGTCCCAGCCCCCCGAGGTCACCCCGGAGCACATCACTCCCCCCCACGCCCCAAACCAGGTCGCTTACCCTGCTCGGAGCGCACGACAGAAGAGGGAAGGCGACTGCTCCGAAGAAAAAGACCCCCAGGACGAGCAGGAAAAAATAAATAATAAAGCGCGGAGGGCAGTCTCCTTACTTCCCACAACAAGGGGAAGTATTGCGCCCCATGCACTGGGTAGCTCCGCAGCCGCGGTTTCGGAGGAAATGCGCGGCGGCAGAAGCAGCTGCGGCTGGGGTGGAAAGTTGGGGGTGGTTCCCCCCAGCCGCCCGCGCCTCAATCCGCTCCGGTCCCCGCCGCAGTCTTGACAGCTCCCCCGGCCTTCGATACCCTCCGAAGCCCCGCCGCCGGTTTCCACCCGGAGCTGGGCTGAGTTGCCACATGCACTTGAGAGATCCTAGCAGTTGCGCACAGAAGAGTCCCAGAAGTTAGAAAGAGTGATTGTGTGTGAATGTGTAAATATACAGTACAAGAGGCTGGAACAACTGAGCGGGGCCAACCCTCAGACGCAGCCCGGGGTTTCAGATTTCATTTGGCAACTGGCAGCTTCAGAAGATTCGAGCCGCACGACGGGGGAGGCAAGAGGAGCCCAGTCCTCGCCCAGCGCCTCTCTGCTGAGTTATCTTAGAGCCTGGGTGACACTGGGTGGGGGGTGAGGGGGCGGTCCCCGGACCCTCGACAGCCAGACAGAGCCCTGCTTCGGTACCCCCGAGGCTGACTTGACCCGTTTATTTCTTTCATATCACAGATACACGTTGGTGTGAATCTGGGGCTGTGCGTGCGGAGAAGGGATGCCGAATACATATCCCTTTGCCCCCTAGAAGCTCAGCATGTCTTTGGCCAAACCTCACAAGGTTTTACTTGCTTCTGTCAGCTCTCTGTATAAAATCTTATTTCTCCAATCAGAATTACCTGGGTCATTAAACCTGTATTCCTAGAAATGTTTATTTAGATGAATACTCTCTAGTTAGATCTTTAGAGAAATTCAAAGCATAATTACTTCCTTATCATGGTTTAAGAGCTCTCAAAATTACGCAGTATAAAAGAAAGAGGATGGAGTAGTAAATATTTTGCTGATGCAGCCCCCTCTCCTCCCACCACCAAAGGAAAAAGAATTTCAGATCTAGATATTAGATATTATAGTACTGATTACCTGGAATGCCAACTCAACTATTCAAATATATATATATATATATATATATATATATATATATATATATATATGCTTTGAAGTATTTAAAAACCATCACTATGGATCTCCAGTGATACGGAAAAGCACACATTTAAATTTAGAAACACCAAAAATAAAAGTCTGTGTGGACACATGTGTTTCTTTTTTTTTTTCTTTTATCTCTCTTTTTCTGGTTTCTTGTAGTCTTTCTTTCTGGTGATCTGTCTCATCCTGGCTTGATGTCCCACTAGAAAATTGATTTTCTGGTGGAAGAATTCTCAACCATCTAATTAAGCTTGGCAGGGAAAAAATTCTTTGGGTATTTCTTTTTAAAAGTGTGTGTTGAATTCCTACCCAGAAGCAGTGTAACTTATTTTCTAATTGGTAGGACTAAATGACCTTCATGGCTTTACATATTCTACCTTGCAGCCTGGCAGGTACGTGCCAATGGGCGGTTTTAGATGAAAGCTGGAAAATAGTGAAATTAACCAAAATGAAATCTGCAAACACTTGAGGGTCCCAAGAGCCTCAGGATGATGTGTCAATGATTCAAGATTCTGACATTTAGAAAAGACAAGGAAGCTATCATGTTGGTAACCTAATTCAGGATATAACTAGTACCACAAGCAACTTAGAATCAAGACAATACAAAATTGAACTCAACATGATTACCGGATATTCCCTAATCCAAACGGTTAAGACATGCCTCTATGACTCACCCTCACATCTAAGATCTTTGCTTTCACATCTCCTGACCTCCGTCTCCATCCCTTCCAGTTCAGTTAAGTCATTCAGTCGCGTCCAATGCTTTGCGAAGCCATGGACTGCAGCACACCAGACTTTCCTGTCCATCACCAAGTCCCATGTCCATTGAGTCAGTGATGCCATCCAACTGTCTCATTCTCCATTGTCCCCTTCTCCTCCTGCCTTCAATCTTTCCCAGCATCAAAGTCTTTTCTAAACAGTCAGTTCTTCGTGATCTCCTTTAGGATGGACTTGTTGGATCTCCTTGCAGTCCAAGGGACTCTCAAGAGTTTTCTCCAACACCACAGTTCAAAAGCATCAATTCTTCAGTGCTCAGCTTTCTTTATGGCCCAAATCTCACATCCATACATGACTACTGGAAAAACCATGGCTTTTGGTTTTGACTAGATGGACTTTTGTTGGCAAAGTAATGTCTCTAGTTTTAATATGTTGTCTAGGTTGGTCATAGCTTTTTTTCCAAGGAGCAAGTGTCTTTTAATTTCATCTCTGTAGTCACTATTTGCAGTGATTTTGGAGCCCAAGAAAAGAAAGTCTCTGTTTCCACCATCTATTTGCCATGAAGTGATGAGAACGGATGCCATGATCTTAGTTTTTTGAATGTTGAATTTTAAGCAAGTGTTTTCACTCTCCTCTTCCACTTTCATCAAAAGGCTCTTCAGTTCCTCTTTGCTTTCTGCCATAAGGGTGGTATCATCTGCACATCTGAGGTTATTGATATTTCTCCCAGAAATCTTGATTCCAGCTTGTGGTTCATCCAGTCTGGCATTTTGCATGATATACTCTGCATATAAGTTAAATAATCAGGGTAACTATATACAGCCTTGACGTACTCCTTTGGCAGTTGGAACCAGTCTGTTGTTCCATGTCCAGTTCTAACTGTTGCTTCTCGACCTGCACACAGATTTCTCAGGAGGCAGGTCAGGTGGTCTGGTATTCTCCCTTCCACCTGACATCATTTCATTGATGTGTATGATGTATGCGATTATCTTAAGCTAGACAGTACAACTGAAAAATGGGAAGACTGTCACTTGAGGATTAAGCAGCAGGGAAGGTATATCTACCAAAACCCTGTCTTCCCCTATCATTTCTCTGCAGAAAGAAAAGTGCCATTGTATTTGTTTTCTAGAAGCTCCTTAGGGATTTAGCAAAGATCTTTGTCACCAATCATATAAATTGAACTAGAAAATGCTTGATTGTCCACAGGACTTAAGTATGTTGTTGTTGTTGTTCAGTTGCTCAGTCGTGTCCGATTCTTTGCGACCCCAGGGACTGCAGCATGCCAGGCTTCCCTGTCCTTCACCATCTCCTGGAGTTCACTCAGACTCATGTCCATTGAGTCGGTGATGCCATCCAACCATCTCATCCTCGGTCACCCCCTTCTCCTCCTGCCATCTTACTTTTCTCTCATTTGTGGATTAATTAGGACTAGGAGACATCTCTCATGCAGATTCTAGCAACTTTAAAGGGGAAATAAATTTGAAAAAGAGGAGACTTCAAAGGTTCTGACCAGGGGAGGATGCCAATGTGATAGATACAGACTCCAGGGGGTGTGGTGTCTGTCATTCAGTTTCCAAGGTCTCTGGTGAGAACTTGCCCTGGGTTTCACTTTAAGCTGGATTTTGCCAGTCTACTCAATTCAGAGTTAAAGGCATTTCTTTTTCAGACCAACTCTACAAACCCCACAAATGCTTCAAAGGTAAAAGCTAAGTTTCCAGGATTCTAAGTCATATCCTCAGAAGGAGTATAAAAGGTATGCAAGGTTTGAGAAGCTTTACAAGGAGATTTACAGGGGGATGTATGATACTTTTAAGACCGGAGAGAGTTCAGGAATCTAGAAAAGAAATAGAAGGAGACAGAGGAGGAGAAGTATGTGGAGGAGGAGAGAGAGGAAGAGGAGAGAAAGCAGATAATGGCCTTATTATACTTGATCAAGTTGTTTGGATATCAGTATTGCCAGACTTGAGGACAGAAAAATATCCATAGACAAAGCCCCCAGACACTATTTCTGTCTTGTCACTTACTTTAGAATTTAATTAGAGAAACCTTAGCAAGAATTAGTACAATCACTTTAATATTTCAAGTATGTGGGGCCAATAGTACTATAAAACAAGTATGGATTAAAAATGTGTTTTAATTGCACTTTACTAATCTAAAAATTGTAAGGTTTTCCACAAGATTCCTTGCCAGATTCTTTGAAGATCTTCACATAGAGTAATGTATTGTCATGTTACCCACTGTCCATTAATAGTAGATACTGGGGCTATTTAATTATGTTTTCTTTGGGGAAAACATAAATTCCTAAGAGGGCAAAAAACACAGTAACAAAACTGAATAGTCAAGAATTGCCAAAATCCTAACATTTCCTTCGGGTTGTCACCAACAATGCAGAATTTGTGTGGGTACTGGAATATGCCAAGATATGGTTGCAGAATCAAGATAGAAGGCTGTGCTATAGTGCAAGTCTGTTTCAAACCTTCAGTGTTCAGGTTGTCTTTTTATTTCCTAGGGGAATTTTTTTTTTTTTTTGGCGGGTCGGGGGGAGTGTGAAATCCAGTTTTTTTGAGTCTGTATCTATCACTTTGGCATCCAACCCTGGTTAGAACCTTTCAAGTCTCCTGTTTGCAAATTTATTTCTCTAAAATTGCTAGAATCTGCATGAGAGATGTCTTCTAGTCCCAATTAACCCACAAATGAGAGAAAAGTAAGGTGGCAGGAGGAGAAGGGGGTGTCTTAGCTAAATAAAATATGGAAAGATTAAGGGAGTTTTGTGCCCACCCTCATCCTAATACTTTGGATCACATGATCTAGGAAAAGGTGTAGGGCTACTACTATTAAAATGTTGGGGCCAAAAAATCCAGCCAAATCCCCATGAGTAAGGAGAGAAAGTGCAAAACACAGACAGGCACCTGTGGTGGTGGAGTCCTTCCTGCCCCTGTAATTTCATCACGGGTCTGCTCTCAGTCAAGGGCCTTCAAATTGAAGCAACAAGCATGCAATACACCTATGTAGATCCTGAATGGACTAGAGTATCAACCATTATTATAAACTTTTATCTAATGGATTTATTTTTAGTTCCAGCCAGTATCATACTCCATTGTCCCCTATGTGTTAGTCACTGAGTCATATCCAACTCTTTGCGACCCCATGAACTCTACCCTGCCAGGCTCCTCTGTCCACAGCATTCTTCAGGCAAGAATACTGGAGTGGGTAGCCATTCTCTTCTCCAGGGAATCTTCCTGACCCAGGGAACAAACCTAGGTCTCCCACATTGCAGGCAGATTCTTTACCATCTGAGCCACTAGGAAAGCCCTAGGTCTTCAAGTTAGATGGTATACACACACACACACACAAAAATAATCCATGATTACATTCATTTTCAAAATAGTGTTTTTTTGTCTAATTACAAAATTAATATATGTTCAACTCAGGAAATTGGGGAGCTGCAAAAAAGCATAAAAGAAGAAATCAAAAATTGCCATGATCTCACCATACAGAGAAAAAGTATTATTAACATTTTGAGTATATCTAAATGTTTATTCACCTCTGTGTGCATGCACGTGTGTGTGTGTGTGTGTGTGTGTGTGTGTGTGAAATAATGGTTTGCTTCACATTATCAACCAAAACAAGATTGTCTTTGCATGGGCTGCAAATGGAAACCTCAGTTTCCAATTAAAATGGTTTTCTTTTATTCTGTTTAGAGCCAGACTGTGGAATTTACTGGATTATGTTAAAGAACCAAACTCTCCCCTCCAAGATATGCGGACTCCCTCCAGTGAGCTCCCAGAAAAATTCCCTGCTTTATGCTTTCACATTTTTTCAGTGGCCATTTCTAAATTTCTCCCTGTCTAGGATTTCTTTGACCTTGTTGACTCAAAATTTCTCTAGTCTTTATGTTCCTGTCCTTCACATTCCAGCTCTTCTTTCTCTTCCTGAGTACAAATATGCATGCACGCCCCCCCCAACACACCCACCATATACACAGACATGCATGTGCACACCCACAGAGCGAAACGTTCCCCCAGACATGAGGCTTTCCACTCGCAGGCTCAGCTCTTAATGTTAAAAACTAAAATGAAACTTAAAATATTTCAAAATATAATTCCATCTGAGTAATACCAAGATGGGCTTAGACTCAAGATACAAACCTTTTTGTAGATTTCAGGCTCATTCTCATGTTGGAATCGTCTCATTAAGTTTGTGTCCATTCAAAAATTAAACACTGCCATTGAAATAAAACCATCTGCTCCTAAAAATTATTTACTTGTAGGCTACCTAAATTATGTGTGACTTATAAGTGGTTTCCATTTTTAAGCAGATAGAAAGTAAGTGATAAGTTAGTTCTTTACATGTGTTTAATTCCAGTGTCATATATTCTAAGCCTTATCATTTGTTCAGAATGCCCTCATTTCATCCTATTTTCATCATATTCCAAGCTCTTTCAATAATGGGTGTACTTTTTGCCTACTTTTCCATTTTTCCTTCCTCAGAATTGCCTGCTTTATCTAGTTTCAGATAATTTGAAATTAAAAAAAAAAAAAAAGAAAAACATTTACCTCATTATGGATTCTTGTCCCAGTGATGGGAAATATACAGTCTAGATTCAAAGTTGAGCTGTTAAGACTATTAATGGTTTTGGATATTAGGCACAATTGATCCCATTCTTGAGTAAATATTATTTATCTTGTTTGGGCTGTTAACTAGAGACTTGGAGGTCGACATTAAGTAACTTAAAACTAGTGAGGTTTAATAAAATAAAATGTTTTCTCATTACAGAGTGGAGACATAATCATCAATTTTTTAAACCGTCCTGCTTGAAAACTAAATAAGAAAGTGTCAATGAATCAAAATAATTCATTCAAACACATTACTAATGATGACAGTAATAATAATGATTATAATTGTAAAGTGATAGGAGTATTCCTTAGAGTTTTTGAAGTGTCTTTCTATATGTGATATCTTTTCATTGCAGCAGCCCTATGAAAAATCTGTTATTGCTTACTCTTTACACAAGAAAGATCAGAGAGAAACACTGTATACACCTTGTTCAGGATCATATAAGCTAATGAAGGGTGAAGATAAGACCTGAATTCAGGCCATTTGAGTACAAATTGTGGATTCTTTTCATTCAGGTGTTAGCAGCAGCATCTCCCTATACAAAAGACAGCATAATTCCCCTTTCACACATCACTTATACTGGTCAAGTGCTTGACAATAATTGTATCATTACATTCTTCTATGAGAAGGGAAAACTATCATTCTCTTGCAGACCAATTTTAAGTCCTACTTTAGGTATTAATTTTAGTGTCCTTTCCTACCAAACCTTTTATTCACATTTCCAAAAAAAATGACAAAAATAACTCTTCTCCCTCTTTCTCTCTTGGCTCATCATTTGCTGAAGGTGTTAATGAACAGTGAATTGGCCACAAAACAGGCAGAGATATCAGGAAAAACAGCAGGCAATTTAGATAATTCACAAACTTGAAAATTACTTCCTAAGAAATGACTATTGGTTTTAAGATCTTGCAGTATAACTGAGAAAAATTTGACATTAGAAGTCTGTTTAAGACAGAAAATATAGATGTCGATTACATAAAGAACAGAGATGGAGATAACTAGCTCTTCAATATTTGAAAAATTACCAAACATAAACTTCCTTGGGAAATCAACAAAAATAATGCAATTTCTGAAAGATTTTCAAAGTAATATTCCATAGTAGTAACCAAAGGGCAGTTAAAGATGTGGGCTATTAAGCAGACAAAACAAAACAAAAACCAAATCACACACACACACACACAAAAAAAACAATAAAACCAAATAGGACTGAAAAATTATTATCCTCTCCTTTTCTGTTCTCAAATTTCTCAATTTCTTTCAAAGTTTAGAAATGCTAGCAAGCAAGCTTTTTGCAGGCTTGCTTTGCAAAAGTGGAGAGGTTGGGCTGGGAGTAAGGAATGAGCTGAAAGGGTAAGGGTTGAGGCTGAGGAGACGAGGTGGTGAAGTTTCTAAATGCTGAGCAGTCTGTCTGTCTTAGATGACTTCAATGGAAGACACTCTGTCTGGTATGTTTTACTCAAGAATGGACAGACCAGTGAAAGAGGCTTCTATATGGCTCTTGTTGGGAAAATGTCCAATGAGATAGAAACAGAGGACCAAGACTTCAACAATGCATTTTCAAGGAAGAAAGATGCTTCTAGATGGGACATCAGATGAGCCATTCTCTTGAACTTGGGGAAAGTGATTCCAAATTCTTAAAGAAAGAGGTTTTCAAAAAAAATTAAACAAAAGTCAGAAAATGAGACCAACCTTTGGGGAGCCCAGTAAAATAATTTTAAGATTCACTTAGAGAAATCCTCTCCTATCTGGGTTGGAGAAGGTGCTCAGCATCTGTGAAAGCATCAGCAGCAACTACAAGATCAGACCCAGCTGAGCCTTCGAGGTCCAACACTGGAGCAGACTCAGCCACCAGGAAAGAGAGTGGACGGCAGAACTGAGATCTACAGCTGAGAAATATCAATAACTCCCAAAGAGAGGACCTCCAGACCCTGTGAGGGGTAGGTGAGTGGCCCAGGGGGATGGCGGTTTCCACTGATCCTTCTGGGTAGAGACTCAGAGCTGAAGTCTAAAGCTTAGACTACAGTCATGTAAACATTCACTATCAATGTAAATGTTTACCCATGTTCCTGCCTAAGTCCTTTTAAATGTTGTGGATACTCAAATTCTAACACAAGGAATTAGAAATTCAGTGTAGTTAAGCCCAATATTGGAAATTTTATGAAGAAAAATAATATTGGGAGAATGAGAAATTCAAAAATGTAGATATTAACAGTTGCTATGTACATGGGTGCTTTCTTTATATGGTTGAAAGCATTAAGAGTTGGGTTCCTCAGTCATGTCTGAATCTTTGCAATCCCATGGACTGCAGCACTCCAGGATTCCTTGTCCATCACCAACTCCCATAGCTTGCTCAAACTCATGTCCATTGAGTCGGTGATGCCATCCAACCATCTCATCCTCTGTCATCCCCTTCTCCTCCTGCCTTCAATCTTTCCTAGCATCAGGGTCTTTTCCAATAAGTCAGCTCTTTGCATCAGGTGGCCAAAGTATTGGAGTTTCAACTTCAGCATCAGTCCTTCCAATGAATATTCAGGACTGATTTCCTTTAGGATTGACTGGTTTAATCATGCAGTCTAAGGGACTCTCAAGAGTTTTCTCCAACACCACAGTTCAAAAGCAGCAATTCTTCAGCATTCAGCTTTCTTTATAGACCAACTCTCACATCCATACTTGACTACTGGAAAAACCATAGCTTTGACTGGACAGACCTTTGTCACAAAGTAATGTCTCTGCTTTTTAATATGCTGTCTATGTTGGTCATAGCTTTTCTTTCAAGGAGCAAGTGTCTTTTAATTTCATGGCTGCAATCACCAACTACAGTGATTTTGGAGCCCAAACAAATGAAGTTTCTCACTGTTTCCATTGTTTCCCCATCTATTTGAAAGCATTAAACTCTTCCCAAATGTGAGACCTGGGCAGAATGCAAAGTCAATTCAGGCCTTATCTGTGCCTTCATGAAATTCATATACAATCACTGAGAAGGAGTGAACCTAAAAGTTTAAAGTAAATGTTTCCTTTTCCTTGAAGTTCAGGCAGAAATGATGCTACAATACATTTATTCTTGGTTCAGATCAAGCCTCAGAAAGTTGCTGGCATCATCTTCAGAGGCAAACAAAAGGCTTATTCTTTCATATGATAAAATTACACCATTATTTTAGACAGACGCTAGCCTTCACTTTAACTGGTATATGAAGACGTCTTGACGTACTTTATATTTTTTCTCATTTGTTCTCTAAATTCTCAATGCATTACTGTATAGACCAGAAGACAATGAATGTATTTAATGTGAAAACTGTCCAGGTACTTACCAGGTGGGTTTTTCTTAACATGCATTACACTGTGCATGAATAGACAATAATAGAAAAAGCACTCACTATTTATAAACAAATAACAGAAATTTAGTGATAATATCAAATGCTTGAAAATCAGTTTACAAACATTAAAATAGTTCCTGAGTTGAACATTCCATGAGGAAAGCATAAAGTAACAACAAATTCCTTTTATCTTAACCATTAGCTTCAATCGCTTATCAAATTCTGGCAACCCCCTCCAGTATTCTTGCCTGGGAAATCCCATGGACAGGGGAACCTGATGGGCTACAGTCCTTGGGGTTGTAAAGGTCTGACATGACTAAGCACACATACACACACACACTACATTTGGCTTGAAATTTCCCATACTTACTTAACCCAGACTTGACAAGATTTAGATAAATGTAATCTGTAGGTTAAAAGTAATTCAAAAGTTGCCCTTTTTCTCCTGTGTCTGCTTTTCTTTTAGAGGATCATTGTTAAAATATCTATTTCATTAGGCCTGTTATAAAATTAATATTATAAAGCAAACATTTAAGTTTAAGCTACCTGCCATGTGTAAAATGACTTATTAATTTCTCATGATGTGCTTCATTGGGTTTTAAGAATAGAATCAAATGGTTATCTAAAATAATCATATATTTTTCACACAAAGATTATATTAATTTAAAATTTTTGAGACTAAGGATTTATGGTATTTCAATGAAAGGAAGATTATAGCAATGTTGATCTTTCATTTTTAATGAAAAACTTAACTTTAGAACTAAAATGTTTGTCTAAATGTAGGCTTTTCTGCACACAGCTCCTTTCAATAGGTTGTCATATTCAGAAGTTATTTTGCAAGGAAAATCATCTAAACATAAAGTCCAGTAGGCCAAAAATTCAGTACTCTTAGCACATAAGGAACTCTTTCTGCTGCCTTCTGATGCGTACATCTATGTTTCTCATCAAGATTCCTGGGAGAAATATCAATAACCTCAGATGTGCAGATGACACTACCCTTGTGGCAGAGAGTGAAGAAGAACTAACTAAAGAGCATCTTGATGAAAGTGAAAGAGGAGATTGAAAAAGTTGGCTTAAAGCTCAACATTCAGAAAACTTAGATCATGGCATCCAGTCCTATCACTTCATGGCAAATAGATGGAGAAATGATGGAAATAGAGAGAGACTTTATTTTCTTGGGCTCCAAATTCACTGCAGATGGTGACTGCAGCCATGAAATTAAAAGATGCTTGCTCCTTGGAAGAAAAGCTATGACCAACCTAGACAGCATATTAAAAAACAGAGACATTACTTTGCCAACAAAGGTCCGTCTAGTCAAAGCTATGGTGTTTCCAGTAGTCATGTATGGATGTGAGAGTTGGACTGTGAAGAAAGCTGAGTGCCGAAGAACTGATGCTTTTGAACTGTGGTGTTGGAGAAGACTCTTGAGAGTCCCTTGGACTGCAAGGAGATCCAACCAGTCCATCCTAAAGGAAATAAGTCCTGAATATTCACTGGAAAGAATGATGTTGAAGCTGAAACTCCAACACTTTGACCACCTGATGCAAAGAACTGACTCACTGGAAAAGACCCTGATGTTGGGAAAGATTGAAGGCAGGAGGAGAAGGGGACAACAGAGGATGAGATGGTCAGATGGCATCACCAAATCGATGGACATGAGTTTGAGCAAGCTCTGGGAGTTGGTGATGAACAGGGAAGCCTGGCAAGCTGCAGACCATTGAGTTGCCAAGAGTTGGACATGACCGAATGACTGATCTGAACTGAACTGAATGCACATAAGGTATTACTTGACCCATGTTGACTTTGTAATTACTATTTGTATTTCTGAAAGACTATATAATTTTGTATAATAACTGTAGATAGATATATTAATAACAGAAATTTTGCATTTGCACTTTATTGAGGTAAGATTAATGACCTTATGATTGCATTTATATTTAATAGCTGCAGAAATACCCCTTGAAAATAGCCATTTCCAGGGAGAAGCCACTATGCTCAATGCAAGCTAATAGTCCAAGAACACAGAGCTTTGTGATAACCTAGGACAGCATGACAAATTTATGTGGTTAATAATAATAATCACAAGAAATAAATAATAATAAATATATAAAACAACTAATGAACTTTAATAAGTCTATCTATAGATATTTATCAGTAATCTGTGTGGGTTTTGAGCAGTCATGAAGCTTTAATTTAAAAAGTGAAGTATTTACTTAAAAGCCTGAAATAAGATTATAAATTACCTACACTGAGTGATGTTTACTAATATCATTCTTAAACATAATAAAGTTGAGATTTATTTACCTGTATAAATGGCTTTTTAAGTATTCATGACATAAAGTCTCAATATTCATAGATTAGGGATGAAGAGTAGGTATCCAGCTTCATTCTTGATTTAGTATAATTATATTTTCTTCCAAATAGAAACACACACACACACACAAATAGAACTTTGTGATAAGTTAAAGGCAAAACATTCTTATAGAAAGAGAAGGCAGATGACAGATGTGTTGATATCTACACAGTAACCCAGTCTCCTTTTTCCTAACCTCCTGTTCAGATTGACATCCCAAGAAATTGCAGAAACATGGGAGCCTATCTCATTTCACTCCAGATTTCCAATACCAAAGGCCTTATCCTGGGGGAGAGAAAGAAAGGGAAGGACAAAAATATAGCAGCTTTGTCTGAGAACTAAAATATCATAGGCTCAAACAAAGTCT
Organism: Ovis aries; assembly: GCF_016772045.2. Lineage (NCBI taxonomy): Eukaryota > Metazoa > Chordata > Mammalia > Artiodactyla > Bovidae > Ovis > Ovis aries. Next base: position 100,952,526 of record NC_056059.1, on the reverse strand, counting down.
CACTAATACTTCCTCTATTTATATAGAAGAGTCGGACACAACTGAGCGACTGAACTGAACTGAACTGTGACTAACAAAATGCAAATTGCTGCTGAAACCATAACACTTTGTGTCATGATGCCTTTTATTAATCAATAGGATTCTAAAAATACAACCACTTATACGTAAGGAGACTTTTAAATATTTTCATGTTTATAGAGTCCTCAGTTGTTGGAAAAAGACTGGGGACTCTCACCTTAGAATGTTCCCTCTTTCTTAGTGTCACCATTGTTCTTTGGAAGAATTGTGCAGAGAGAGATAACACACATGGATGGTAACTACTCTTCTCAAATACCACACACAGCATTAATTCATAACACAATTCATTGCAGAGCATATTTAGAGTCCACAGTCTAAATTTCCTGCTACTACAGTTTTACAAACAGGGACGTGAAAGAAATGTGCATAATAGATTTCTTATGAAAATTATTGAGCTGGTTTCAAAATAACTTAATTATTATTGCTACCTTTAATGGAACTCATTAAAATGGCTGTCATGAGTCTATTGAGATGGTTCCACTATAATTCAGTTTTAATTAACTTGATCATTATTTTTAACTATGCTAATAAACAAGCTATGCTACAATCTCATCTTAACCTTGGGTCTTTCAGCACAGAATTTAGAGATTTAAACCCTTTTCTCTCTGTTTTAAATTGCTGTAGTGATACTGAACAAATTACATTATTAAAATCGACTGCTTCCTGTTATCATCAATTAGTCTTTCATTAGCAACCTTCAATATATTTATGTTCCAAGAAGATTTCAACTGCTCTCCTGCCTGGCCTCCACTAGCTTTATATTGCAGGACAAAAGGGCTCTGACATGAACAGTGCATATATTGATGTTTGTGTCGTGTAAGTAAAAAACTTCAAACATTTTAAAGTATATCATGGACCTGTCATGCATTCGAGGTATTTTGGAGATAATGGAAGTATTTTTCATTGTTTAAAAATGAAAGTGTTCAAGTCTCATAGTTCAATATACAATGCCACCTGTGTGTGTGTGTTTAGTCGTTAGGTCATGTCTGACCCTGCAGTCCCATGGACTGCAGCATGCCTGGCTCCCTTATCCTTTACTGTATCCTGGAGTTTGCTCAAATTCATGTCCATTGAGTTAGTCACGCTATCTAACCATCTCATCCTCTGCCACCCCCTTCTCCTTTTGCCATCAATCTTTCTCAGCATCAGGTGGTCTTTTCCAATGAGTAGACTCTTCACATTAGGTGGCCAAAGTATTAGAGCTTCACCTAGACTAATATTAATAATATGATTCTATGAGAGTGTCACCCTTCTTGTTTAACTTATATACAGAGTATATCATGAGAAATGCTGGGCTGGAAGAAGCACAAGCTGGAATCAAGATTGCCAGGAGAAATATCAGTAACTTCAGATATGCAGATGACACACCGTTATGGCAGAAAGTGAAGAACTAAAGAGCCTCTTGGTGAAAGTGAAAGAGGAGAGTGAAAAAGTTGGCTTAAAACTCAACATTCAGAAAACGAAGATCATGGTATCTGGTCCCATCACTTCATGGCAAATAGGTGGGGAAACAGTGGAAACAGTGACAGACTTTATTTTGGGGGGCTCCAAAATCACTGCAGATGGTGACTGCAGCCATGAAATTAAAAGACACTTGCTCCTTGGAAGGAAAGTTATGACCAACCTAGACAGCATATTTAAAAGCAGACATATTACTTTGCTGACAAAGGTCCATGTAGTCAAAGCTATGGTTTTTCCAGGAGTCGTGTATGGATGTGGGAGGTGGACTATAAAGAAAGCTGAGTGCCGAAGAATTGATGCTTTTGAACTGTGGTGTTGGAGAAGACTCTTGAGAGGTCCTTGGACTGCAAAGAGATCAAACCAGTCAATCCTAAAGGACATCAGTCCTGAATATTCATTGGAAGGACTGATGCTGAGGCTGAAACTCCAATATTTTGGCCACCTGATACAAAGAACTGACTCATTTGAAAAGACCCTGATGCTGGGAAAGATTGAAGGCAGAAGGAGGGGACGACAGAGGATGAGATGGTTGGATGGCATCACTGACTCAATGGACATGAGTTTGAGTAAGCTCTGGGAATTGGTGATGGACAGGGAAGCCTGGCATAGTGCAGTCTATGGGGTTGCAAAGAGTCAGACATGACTGAGTGACTGAACTGAACTGATGAGATTGGGAAAACTACACAAATCTTCACAGGTGCTTTACTCAATGGAATTGTAAAGGGTGGAGCCAAGAGGCTAGAAAAAGATACTGCAAAAATGCCATCCATTAAGTTAAGTGACTTCCTAGAAATTCCTAACAGGAAGCCAACCCACTTATTCTATAACAACCATGGATTTTCCCTGAAGATTCTTATTTTTTGTTAATTATGGCATCAGTTTCTTCATAAAGTCTTTTCCTCACTGGCTGGCTGACCTCCTGCCACTATATATAACCACTATATTTGACCTCCTGCCGCCATACACACACACACACACACACACACACACACACACACATACATATAATGCTCTAGTAACAGATACAAGTCTTGTTTGGTCCTTATTAAATGGCATTCTTCTCACCAGAGATCTACTGATGAAATATCAGCTCCTGTCCCTCTGCCCATTCATCCCATAGGTGTGTGTTCTTCAGCTGGGAGTCATTAGTGTCGTGATGGTACTTCACAGAACACAAAACATGGATATAAAATGAATTATTGCATGTGAACCAAAAAGCACAGTGCCTGACATAGTTAACAAATAAGATGTCTTAGTATTCCTACGAGTCAGACTTGGTCATCTTCCATCGAATCTCTGCCATCTTTACCCACAGCAAACCCTCATGAATGAGCACTCATCCCCAGTGCTCATCCCCAAGTGCTCCTGACCTTGACCCTCATGACTCCCACAGATGTGACATTACAGAATCAAGATGGCCTCTCCATTCAATATGAACATTTGTGGTAAACACTAGGAAAGACGAAGATTTCAGACAAAAAAGTCAGGAAGATGTTCTCTGGAAAGCTGACAAGTTGAGTCAAGTAACACATATCTAGTCTGAAAAAAAAAAAAAAAAAAAACCACCATGATGTTATCCAGCTTTCCAATTAGCTGTCTAGCCAAATTGCTAATTTGGAATTTCCCATCCTATCCTTGGAATTCCTTTACTTTCCTTTTTTGTTGATCTTTTCTCTATCACTTATCTCTGTTTTATACACAACCAAAATAACCTAGAGCAAGTTTACAGAGCCAGGCAAAGGATTGCTGAAGACAAAGGGGAAACAAGATGGCAGTCCTGTCTCCTCCTCTCCTTCTTGAGCCTCTCTCAGAGACTTCCCACTTTCACAATAGAATGCCCACTCTGACTTCTGGATGGAATGTCTAGGATGGTTTCCCTATGAAAACTGATTCTGTCTTCACTCTTAAATGAAGATGAGTTTTAATTCAGCCTGTTGTATACCTAAAACCTAATGTGAGCAATGGCTGTGGCCACAGTCCCAACCCAATAACTTCAGAGGTGGGTCTGACTGATGCAGAAATAGAGCACAGGTTCTTCCCTGAGAGTAAGAGTGAGAGGGCCAGAACTAGACCTGAAAAGGTGATTTTTCCCAGCCAGTCTTCCATTTTTGCTAAAAACAAAAACACAAGCTTATCCACTAATTTCAGAGACAAAGGATAAAGACCAAAGTCGCAGAGACTTTGCTGTGTCCCAGTCCACAGGGAAGAAGAGAAATCCTGGCTGAAAGGAAAGGCTATTTGCGGTTACAAAGAAAAAGCAAAGATCAACAGAGAGCAGGAAAACAAGGTAGGAAGCAAGCCCAAAATGCAACAGGATCCTGGGTGACACTGACTTGGCTCCGGGTTGCTTCTCCTCTGGCCAGCTCACAGCTGGAAGAGCCCTCAGCTCAAATACTTAGTAGCCAGAAGGCTAGGATGACTGGAAGCAAGCTACCCTGGAGCCCTCTTACAGCAGCGGGTAATATATCCCTAACAACTTTGATTGAACTTATGGTACCTTTTCATATAACAATTTTTCACATGGTGGATAGGTCTTAGAGCATTTCTGTTAGATGGGATTGTATTTATATGATGAGATACTACCTTTGAAATACTAATCAATGCATTTTTATTTCTAGGATTCTCTTTTCCCCTGTGCCTTCAATCTATCAGTTCACTTGTTTCAGGCAAAGGGCAGCACAGGGAAAATGATAAAAAAAACAGCAGAAACACACACACACAAATATATATATATATATATATATATATATATATATATATATATATATATATATAGAGAGAGAGAGAGAGAGAGAGAGATAAGTATAGATTAAATGGGAAGGAAATCTAAGGAAGAGGGGATATATGTATAGGTGTGGGTGATTCACTTTGCTGTACAGCAGAAACTAATACAACATTGTAAAGCAACTATACTTAAAAAAAAAAAAAAAAAGTCTATGCCTTAAGCCAGGCCATAGGCTTCAACTGGCATAGAACTGGTTCAGTTCAGTTCACTTGCTCAGTCGTGTCCGACTCTTTGCAACCCCATGGACCATAGCACACCAGGCCTCCCTGTCCATCACCAACTCCCTGAGTTTTATGAATAGGCAATAGACTTGGTGAGAATACCTTGTGATTTAGAGACAGCTTCTTCCCTGGCGGCTCAGCTAGTAAAGAATTAGCCTACAGTGCAGGAGACCTGGGTTTGATCCCTGGGTTGGGAAGATCCCCTGGAGAAGGGAAAGGCTAACCACTCCAGTGTTCTGGCCTGGAGTGTTCCAGGGAATATATAGTCCACGGAGTTGCAAAGAGTCAGACATGATTGTGTGACTTTCACCCTTCACTCTAGTCTAGAAAGAAGTTCTCGATGTGGAGAAATAGAGCAGATGAAGGAGATGTGTTAAGAGGGTGAGAGACAAAGGAAGGAGACGTAGAGCAACACAGAGACTTGGGCAAAGACATGCTCTGAGACCTCCAAGCATGCACCTAAGTGATCACGTCCACTGCTTCCATCCAGGAGTTGTGTGGGGAAGTGAGCCATAGAAGGTCCAGCATCCACCCGGGTAAACAAAGGATACTGTGCATGCAGAGAAGCTGCGCTAATCTCTCCCTTAGATAGCCCATCAGCCCCTATCCTTCCAACAGAAAAACTGACCATCTGTACAAGAGTTTGCTTAGTTCCTGTGTTGTCTTATATTACTTTCCAGATAGGCAATCTCCTTTCAACCCTAGACTTGTCAATAGGCAACAAGGGCCACACTAAAAGGTAAAAGTGTCCTGGAAAATTGAAGAGGAGTGCTACGAGGGAGTGCCCTCCCAAACTGACGCAACATTATGTTTGGTTACCTTCACGGATAAAATCAGATAGTGTGATTATGCTAAGTTTTGTTTTCATTCTAAGAGTTTTTACTTCGTTCTAGGATACTGAAGGGTATAAGCAAGAAATCAACATGGTCAAAGTTGTTTACAGAGCAGCAGCCATGTAAAGAACGGAGAGAGGATGCGGGTTACTAACATTTATTATTATGAAGGAAACATTTCAGTCTAACAATCTTGGTAGACATTCTGTGTATATTGTCTCACTTGATTGTTTAACCAAAGGTATGAAATTGAGAGATGTAAGTGACATGTCTTAAGTTACTTAGGGAATAAGCAAAACCTTCTGGGTTGAGAAACTAAATCTACCTAATTGCTAGCATTATTTCTTTTAGTTCTTGTCTTATTCCAATTTCCCCAAACCTGATTTAGAAACAGCTGTTAATATCACAAAATTGGGGCTTGGATGTCATGCATATCAGTCATACTATTCTTTGTTTCCAGTTTTAAATGAAACCCCTTAAATCCTATTTCTTGTTACCAACAATGATCAAATCAGTAGTGAATTCTTACAGCACAGGGAATTCTGCTCAATGTTGTGTGGAAGCTAGATGGGAGAAAGTTTAGGGGAAAATGGATATATATATATATATGGAGCTGAGTCTCTTTACTGTCCACCTGAAACTATCACAGCGATATTAATCGGCTATACTCCAATACAAAATTAAAAGCTGTAAAAAAAAAAAAGCACATATGCTTAAACCTTAAGGCCAAAAAGGTAGTGAGATCTTAGATGGTAATGTCTTCTCATACCCAAATCCAGCACTCTTCAAGATTATGAAACAGATACAGGAAAGACGGAAATCCACGTGATGAAATGCCATAGAGAAAACTGCAGCAGGCAGCCATACCCACAAGGAAAGACCAGGGTTACAACGATCCTCTTGAAGAGGATACAGTCATCACAGGCAGACAATTCTGACATTTAATTGCCTGAAAGCAAACTTGCTCTCTATATTTATGAGTGGCAGCAGATCAAGGATTAGGGCTTTGCGACCAGGAAGCAGTCTCCATGTGAACTGTGAACGAAAAAAGTAGGCAGCAGGTGAGTCCAAATTCAAGTAAGCAAACATCCAAGGCCAGAGGATGTAAGAAGTTCAAAGTCCATACAAACAATAAGCACTCAGGAGATCCTTATGAGTGGACTGGGCAGTTAAATACATGAAGTCAACAAGCCAGGAAAGGAAAGAATTCACGTGGCATTGCAGGAGGCAGAAACTAGCAGGCAGAATAGATGCCCAGCCCTTGACATGGAGATGCTTTGAGAAAGAGACAGTTGGCCCTCTCCCCTTCACCCTGAAATTCTCCATGTAAGTCTGGAAATAGTCACTGGAGATGGGGCCCTTGAGAGCATACAATGAAGACAATAGTTATGCAGAGTATAAGGGAAGACAATTTAGTATTTACTGAGCTCGAAATAGTCAATAAAACGTTGTCAGTGAGGGCTAGACTACCTGTCACAATATTCCACCATCATCACCTGCATATGAAAGCTTCAATAAATAGATGTTCACACTGCATATTGCATAGTTTTGTGGTTAATTCTAGAGCCGTCTGCAAACCTTCATTTTTTAAAAAATTTATTTGGAGAGACAGGACTGAAAACATAACCCAGAAAGTATTATTTAGTACTCACTACTGCTTACTCCTTGGAAGAAAAGTTAGGACCAACCTAGATAGCATATTGAAAAGCAGAGACATTACTTTGCCAACAAAGGTCCGTTTAGTCAAGGCTATGGTTTTTCCAGTGGTCATGTATGGATGTGAGAGTTGGACTGTGAAGAAGGCTGAGTGCTGAAGAATTGATGCTTCCGAACTGTGGTGTTGGAGAAGACCCTTGAAGACCCTTGGACTGCAAGGAGATCCAACCAGTCCATTCTAAAGGAGATCAGCCCTGGGTGTTCTTTGGAAGGAATGATGCTAAAGCTGGAACTCCAGTACTCTGGCCACCTCATGCGAAGAGTTGACTCATTGGAAAAGACTCTGATGCTGAGAGGGATTGTGGGCAGGAGGAGAAGGGGACGACAGAGGATGAGATGGCTGGATGGCATCACCGACTCGATGGATGTGAGTTTGAGTGAACTCCGGGAGATGGTGATGGACAGGGAGGCCTGGCGTGCTGCAATTCAAGGGGTCGCAAAGAGTCGGACACGACTGAGCAATTGAACTGAACTGCCTGTAAATCAGGCATCCCAGTGCCTGTAGTGGTAAAGAACCCACCTGCCAATGTAGGAGACATAAGAGACACAGATTCAATCCTTGGGTTGGGAAGATCCCCTGGGTAAGATCCCCTACCCATTCCAGTAGTCTTGTCTGAACAACCCCATGGACAGAGGAGCCTGGCAGGCTACAGTCCATAGGGTGGCAAAGAGTTGGACATGACTGTAGTGACTTAGCACACCTATAAATCAGTTGTGCAGTAGGCAAGAGGTTCTAAGGAGAAGTTTGAAGTGAGTTCCCATTGTGTATGGTACATGCTGGAGAGGCTTAAAATAAGCAAAGGCTTGATTTTATCTGTCGGTGTCTGTTCTTCAAAGGAGAATGTTGTTCACATTGCTAGATTCCCAGTACCGGAAAAGAAGATCATCTCCAATGACCACAAGGCCAAAAGGCAGGGAGCAGGTGAGAGGGAAACAAACTAGTTGCGGGGGGCATGCTTCACACATGTTTCAGCCTAAAGAAGGGTCTGTGGTCAACCCAGCTCTAAGATATGGAAGGTTAGCTCAGATATATTTTTTTCCCCTTTTGATAGCATCCTTAGAATTGGAAAACTTTACTTTCCTGCTGGAGCCAAAAGAGCAAAGGGAAGAACTAGCTTTGAACAATAATGTGTTATTCATGACTAACAAGACCCTTGTCCTGCACTTGCTCTGCGACACTCTGCCTTCTCCTCCTATCACAGACAGCACCATTGCAGACAAACCACCGAACAAGATAGCAGGATCTGTTGTTCAGCTCAGTTGCTCAGCAGTGTCTGACTCTTTGTGACCCGATGGACTGCAGCACACCAGGCTTCCCTGTCCATCACCAACTTCCAGAGCTTGCTCAAACTCACGTCCTTCAGATTGGTGATGCCATCCAACCATCTCATCCTGTGTCATCCCCTTCTCCTCCTGCCTTTGATCTTTCCCAGCATTAGGGTCTTCTCCAGGATTTGTTGTGGTTTATGTGAGAAGGGATTTTTGTTGTATGACTGGCCTGGAGAAAGTGGGGGTGTGACACAGAATAAAGTGGCAGAAGTGGCCATACGCAGGAAGACAACAACGCCAACTGAGAAAGCGTCAGGGTCTGATTGATTTTAGTTCCCTCTCTCAGAGCTTCTCGTGCTGGGAGCTTTTCTCTACCCCTGTGCTGGAGTGGAGGAGTGTGTGTTTTGGACAAAAGGGCCAGTCCATTCACACAAACTTAACTTTTGTCTCAACAAGACTAAAATAGCTCCTTAACGACAACGGCATTGACACATTTGTTCTGAGGCCTCTACCTGGCTATCAAAATTATGACTACACACAATTATGAGCGCACACAATTTTGAGTACACACAATTATGAGCACACGGTTGGCTCTCTACTGTAAAGTCATGGGTGACTGATGTCATGCATGAGTGTACTAATGCCTGAGAGTGGTAGAGAGGGGCATATAATTCTTTCAACCTTCCATGAAATATATGGGCCCTTAAAAGTTAATGCATGCAAATAAGCTCATCAGTACCATTTTTCTAGATTCTGTATATATGTGTTAATATATGATATCTCTTTTTCTCCTTCTGATTTACTTCACTCTGTATGACAGACTCTAGGTTCATCCACATCACGACAAAGAGCCAGTTTCATTCTTTTTCATAGCTGAGTAATACTACCTTGTGTATATGTGCTGCACCTTCTTTATCCATTTATCTGTCGGTGGGCATCTGGGTTGCAGGAATAGAGATGCAGCCACAGAGGACAGGCTTGTGGATGAGCAGGGGAAGGGGAGGGTGGGGTGAATTGGGAGAGTGCCGTATGTAACACAGACAGCTAGTGAGAAGCTGCTGTGTATACAGGGAGCTCAGCTCAATGCTCTGTGATGACCTATAGGGGTGGGGACGGAGGTTCAAGAGGGAGAGGATACCTGTATACACATAGCTAATTCACATTTCTGTACAGCAGAAATTAACACAACATTGTAAAGCAATTATTCTCCAATTAAAAATAATTATTTTAAAAGGTGAATGCATGCTATAGTGGATAATATGACCAAAAAAAAAAAAAAATAGCAGCGCAGAAATGCAGGTAAATCAATGAGTTTAGCTGGTGACCCTTAGGAGGGAAGAAATCAGGAAGGGAGGATCAGAGTTGATTACCTATTTTTTTCCAGGGAATTAATATGGTTCCATTTCTCTTAGGAAGGGAGGCCATGTGAATAGCACAGCTTCCAAGTTCAGGAGTGCTGGAGCAAGAAGTCAGATGGAGGGCAAGTCAGAGGAGGGTGCACCAACAGCTCAGAACCACACAGGAGCACCAGGGCCAACATGAGATCACACTGGAGCATGTCAGGCTGCTGGGAATTTGGCAAAATCAGAGCTCTAAGTAGAGAAACAAAAAGCAAACAGGGAGTAAACAACACCAATGCAGCTAAAGGAAGTCATTCTTTTTGTGAGATCTTAACTATGAATACAAAGTTGTTGCAGACTAATATGCTTTGAAACAATCTAGACATTTTCCTACTTTCTAAAGATGGGGTTCCCTGGTGGCTCAGCAGTAAAGAATCCACCTGTAGTGCAGGAGATACAGGAAACATGGGTTCCATGCCGGGGTCAGGAAGATCTCCTGGATGAGGAAATGGCAACCCACTCCAGTATTCTTGCCTGGAAAATCCCAAGGACAGAGGAGCCTGATGGCCTACAGTCCATGGCGTCACAAAGAGTCAGACACAACTGAGCGCTCCTGCAAAGTGGTCATGGTTTCCCAGAGACCAGCCCCAGGTTAGCTTGATCTCTGCAAGGAGATCAATCCAAAAAAAATAAAAAATAAAGAAAATGAATCCTGAATATTCGTTGGAAGGACTGATGCTGAAGCTGAAACTCCAATACTTTGGCCACCTGATGTGAAGAACTGACTCATTGGAAAAGACCCTGATGCTGGGAAAGATTGAGGGCAGAAGGAGAAGGGGATGACAGAGGATGAGACGTACAGATTTTAATAGCATCACTGACTCAATGGACGTGTATGAGCAAACTCTGAGAGATAACAAAGGACAGGGGAGCCTGGTGTGCTGTAGTCTGTAGGGTCGCAAAGAGTCAGACACAACTTAGCGACAGAACAATAATAACAAGCCCCAGGTTTGATTTTGACAGTTTCCTAATAACTTTTGTAGCTAATGATAGAAAAAACTTTCATTTGCCTCCTGACCCTACCCTCTTGCCCCAGTTCTTACTTCTAAGAACAATGTTACTGTCAGTGAGCCCAGCCTGGGGGACAAGTGTGCAGAGCATACAGGTCTTTTGGATTCCTTGTCAGAAACATAGAACCCTAATCTCTTGAAAGTCTTAAGTCCTTTTTTCCCCAAATGATATCCTAAGGGAAATTCTGTTATTAGTTTATTCTATGACTAGGGATTCAACTAGCCTGAGTGCCTTAAGAGATCATTATTTGAAATGCATGGTATGTCTTTAAAGACTTAAAAATTTTAACTACAATGTTTATTATTATGAACAATATATACCATATTACAGTTCAAATCATAGTTATTTACTTTCACTTTGTCTACTTCCTCTTACATGTCAATTTCTGTTCAAATATCCTTCCTTTATTTCAAGAAGCACACACTACTGTTGCTCTTCTCTCTTTCTCTTATCCTCTTTGAATTACTCTGAACAAGGAATGCAAATGAATAAGCGAAAAAAAAACCTGCATAAAAAACCTCGATAAGGTCACACTCATTCTAAAATAAAATCTATGAGACTACAAAACATAATGCACAAAGTAGAATGATAAAAGATCACACAGTTGATAACATATTTTAAAATAATCCATAGCAGATATATAAGATCTAATACATTAGAGACTAAACAGACAAGAACAACCACATGAAATTAATCAAAAGAGCAATTTTAGGTAAGCCTAAACTTCAAAAAAGTCAGTGTCAGTTAACAACATAAGAATTTCCATATGAGGAAGAAACAATACTTTTTAAAAATTATCCTCTTTTAGAAAAGCTAATATCAAAACAATTAAAAACCCTAGTTTGAAATTGTTTCAGTATTGGGGTAAACAGAGGAGTGGAATTTTGGAACACAGTGATATACAGAAATCAGAGGGAATAGAGCTGTTTCCTAGAATCAATTCTCTGTGATGGTTAGAATTCACAGAGCCAGAATGGTTCTGACTCTGAAATTGACTTAGGATTACTGTCGTTTATTCCCACTCACTCCTGTTAATAAGAACAAATAGTAAGACTGCACAGTTGCTATTTTGAACTTTGGGAATTTCTGGTACTAGTCATCAGTCACACCTGTATTCACTGCCATTCACACCTTCCTCCTTTTGACCTCTCTTTACGATCCCAGTCTGGAAATGTGTGTATGTATTGGGTTGGCTAAAAAATTGGTTTGGGTTTTTTTGTAAGATGTTTTGGACCCAAACGAACTCTCTGGCCAACCCTGTATATAGTGAGAAGTCAGTATGTGAGAAAGATCATTGAAAGCATTTGATCTGTTTGGAGAACTCTGACATTTAGAAAGAAGAGTGCTTCATACTCACAAAGAAAGATCTGCCCAGTGGCGTTCCTGTTCTGTCAACCATCCTCCAATATTTCCATTTACCTGCTCACCAAAGGGAAAGCCTGGGAAACCAGCATTCCTAAAAAGTGCTTCTCTCATTTCTTAGATCAAGGGCATCAGCTGCTGAACACACCTTACACTATGGCTCTCAAACCAGTGTACCCTGCTTATTCCTTTCAAAATGGCAGTTTATTGGCATCAGAAAATCAAAGAACATAAAAAGCTATCCAGAATTAAAAATCAAAGTCTGTCGGAAAGAGTGGAATTTTAGCATTTGGGGGGTTTGTTCAAAATACATCCATATGAGACTCACTGCAACCAAATGCTACGGGTAAACACTCATGCTGTCTCAGTAGGTTTGCGTGAGAGAAATGCCTTCTTCTCCACTTCCTTGGAGACCACAAGATCCATCACCCAGATTTCAAAAGCAAACAGAAAAGGGGTTACTCCAGCGTGAAAGACTGTATTATGTCCCTTATCACTCATTAAGAGGTTGGCAAATATTATGTAACATGCAGCATTGACCTGAGTATTCTCGACATACAGGAGGTTAGAAATGGCAGGCTAGGGGACTTCCCTGGTGGGTCAGTGGTTAAGAATCCACCTTTCAATACAGAGCATGTGGGCCTGACCCTTGGTCTGGAATCTAAGATCCCACATGCTGCAGAGTAACTAAGCCCAGGAACTGCAACTACTGAGTCAGTGAACCACAGTTAGAGAGTCTGTGAGCCACAGGGAAGATCCCACTTGCCAACACAGTGAAAGGAATAAAGAGAGAAAGAAAAGTGGAAAGAAAGAAAGAAAAGAATGAAAGAAGGAAGGAAGAGGCAGGCTAGAAGTTTCAATCAAAGCAGAATGAAGGGGGAATAAATGGATTCAGGAAAGTTTGAGAAAAGGTAATCAAGGAAGACAAAAAAAGAAGCAATAGCTCTGGGCCCTGTTTTATTGCTGTAACTAAACAATTAAAACATATACAATGAATAAACAGTATCACTGCACCAGATTATAATTTGTGTTTGTGACGTTACAAACATACACATAAAAAATCCAGAAATTTCCTCTAAGAAGTCAGAAAACTTTCCTCATAGTGGATAAAATAGGCAAGGGGTAGGAGAGAGATAAGGCCCAAGTGTTTGGAGCGTGATCTGATGTTAAGAATCTGGATACTGAATGAATGTCACTAAATCTCAAGGAGGAATTAAATGCTCTGCTATGCCCTGCTTGCTATTTGTGAGTAGGAACAGTCTTCCTCTCTCCCCCTTGATTTCTTCATCCTAAAATTACTGAGATAAAATACTCAGCTTGCTTTTAGTTCTAAAATTTTTCAGTGACATGATTTTATTTCTGATAAGCAATGTCTTTATAAAATTAGTTCTCTTTAAAAACCAATTTTTATTGTACTATATTTGCTTGTCAAAGTTATGATTTTTTCAGCAGTCATGTACAGATGTGAGAGTTGGACCGTAAAGAAGGCTGAGCACCAAAGAATTTATGCTTTGCAACTGTGGTACTGGAGAAGACTCTGGAGAGTCCCTTGGACTGCAAGGAGATCAAATCAATCAATCAAAGGAAATCAACCTTGAATATTCATTGGAAAGACTGTTGCTAGAGCTCCAGTAGTTTGGCCACCTGATGTGAAGAGCTGACTCATTGGAAAAGACCCTGATTTTGGGAAAGATTGAGGGCAGGAGAAGAGGGTGGCAGAGGATAAGATGGTTGGATAGTATCACCATCTCAATGGACATGAATCTGAGCAAACTCCTGGAGATAGTGGAGGACAGGAAAGCCTGGCGTGCTAGAGTCCACAGGGTAGAAAAGAGTCAGACATGACTTAGCGAATGAATAGCAACAACAAATAGCTGTTTTACAACTTTGTGCTAGTTTTACTGTGCAGCAAAATGAATCATCCATACATGTACATATATCCCCTCCTTTTTAGATTTCTTTCCCATTCAGGTCACCAGAGTACTTTAAGTAGAGTGTCCTGTGCTTTACAGTAGGTTCTCACTAGTTAACTATTTTATATGTAGTTTCAATAGTGTCTTACTTCAGTCAGTTCAGTTCAGTCGCTCAGTCGTCTCCGACTCTTTGCCAACCCATGGACTACAGCTCGCCAGGCCTCCCTGTACATCGCCAATTCCCGGATTTAACTCAAACTCATGTCCGTTGAGTTGGTGATGTCATCCAACCTCTCATCCTCTGTCATCCCCTTCTCCTCCCGCCTTCAATCTTTCCCAGCACTAGGGTCTTTTCAAATGAGTCAGTTCTTTGCATCAGGTGGCCAAAGTATTGGAGTTTCAGCTTCAGTATCAGTCCTTCCAATGAATATTCAGAACTGATTTCCTTTAGGATGGACTCGTTGGAGCTCCTTTCAGTGTTACTTCTTAATGCACTGCAAATTTTGAGTAAAACATCTCAGACACAGTCTGTAACAAAAACCCACGTGAGCCCTGGTCTAACACTAAAGCACTGTGGAAGAATCCTGCATAATTGTTTCTGCGGAAGTCTCGGGTCAAATAGCTCTTTATCTGTCACAGAATATATGTAAACATCCTAAAAACAGTTCACAAGACAAATTTAAGAGTATCAATGAAGAGGAAAATAAAAAGACAGCTTTAATATAAGCCTGAAAAATATGCTGCAAGTTTAGCAAGTAGAAAACAAAAGCCATTTAAAGAATGAAAAAGATGAAGACGAGTGTCTGAGGACTCTTTGGCTTAATCACAGTGGTAAGTTATTTCTTGGAGTCCAGCTGGTTCTTTTTTCTCAGGGGAAGGGAGCAGGACTGGCTGTACTTATCTGATAAAAACAGTTGATGTGGGCAGTTATGTAGTTCTCAGCAGAAACAAAGCTCTGTCACAGAACTAGCTGCCCTTGCATGTTACCATGACCCGAAAATACTAGAAAAGATTCTTCTTGAGAATGAGAGTTTGCCCCTATCTAGAAGCCTAGGGCTTAAAACTTTCCAACAGTGAGGAAAAAACTGCCCAAGAAAAATGCCAGCAGAGAAATTAAAATCAAGATGAATAAACTGAGACCGGTTCAGTGAATGAAGAATACCAATACATACATGAATGACGCAGGTTCGATCTGAGTGGCAAGTGCCTATTTTCTCCAAAAAGTCAGCAAAGACTTGGAACTTGCATAGTCAAAGGAACTTTACTTGACAAGGAAAATGGAAACAAAGCCAAGGAATTTTAAAATAGATGCAAATGGTGAGGGTGGCAAGGAAGTAGAAGGAAAGTTCCACCATTGGAGGGACCTGGAAACCCAGTGTACCACTGGAGAGATGTAGGTATCAAGTATTAACAAAGATATTTTAGATAGGAGAATCTGAAGATGGAGGAGATTTGAGAAGAAAATGTGAACTGAGACTCTAAAAACATCAAAAAAAGTAAGGGGAAAAGCTGATAGGAAATTTTGAGTCAAGACAATTTATAGAATTCATTTTCAAAAATACTAAGTTGGGGCTTTTGCTTGAGAAGGCAAGTATAAAGAGATATTATTAAAAAGAAGTCAAGCTTCAAAGGGGAAGTGGAAAAGGGGAGAAAAGCCCTCTGTCTGAATGTAACACTGATTGTCTGTTTTGATTGCCTGAATGACAAAAAGTTGGTCTGGAAGATATTATGGTTTTACAGCTCTGTTCTCAACTCCTTCTGAAAACAATTTTCTGTCTATACAGCTATTAGTCCATCTCCTCTCTTTAGGAATAGAAATGAGGCAGAGTACAGCTGTACAAGGTATTAGGTGCTTCCAGGAATGTATAGGAGAAGACTGGGATCTCTCTTCTGAACATCACAAGATCACACACCTGGACCTGTGCAATTCTCTATAAAACCAAGATACACACCCCTGTGATGGCCACAATCTGTTCCTACTGAGACCGGGAAAACCCTCATGATTGACTGAGATAGCACTGTGGTTGTTACATGTCATGTCTCTTTACTAAATGCTGATAGTCACAGCCCCTAGTCCACTGCATCTGAGAATTTTACTCAATGGAAAGGGTGTGTCACCACCAGAAACACTAATCCAAGAGTAAACAGTCAAGCTCCAGTTTAGGCCAGTTTTTATCATGATGGATGATGACATAAAAACAGCCATCTAGAGAAATAGCCATAGATTTGAGAAGGAGAAAAATTGCAACCTGGAGCAATTTTCCTTAAAGGAATAAGCATTTCAGGCATGACAAAATTTTAATATGATACTGTTTACATATAAAAGAATGTCAGAGAACTCAAGATCATTAAGTTATAAGAATGTCATCTGATTCGTGTTTCAGAACTCCCAGGTCCTTTGCTCATTTCTCTGCAGCCACAGACCAAAGCGTAGTCATTCAACTATTTATCAGGGCTCATCCTGAAAAGACACTGAGAAAAATGAACACACGAGCAGAGGGTTTTGCGCAGCACTTTTTTTTTTTAAGGTAGATTAGTGAGGGAAAGGAGTTGCTGATTTAGCATTCTCTGGGATTCTAATGAAATCGCCTTGACCCCAGAGGCCACATTAGCTGGTTTGGGAATTTACCTAACAAGAAAGCAGATTTTCTCATCTAAAATAGATCTAACCAACAGGCCTGTATATTCATCGATCCATGAACAGTCTCACTCCAGGAAGTCTCCTTAGATCCTTGTTAAATTTCTATAGATGACTCCCTGTCCTCCTCTAAAGCTAGCTCTGACCATTCCTTCTGGACATTCCACTTACTTGTCCAAAGTGTAATAAACACACCTTAAGATCAGCTTTCTCCTGTAAACCTGCCAGTTGTTTTTTATTCAAACTGAGTGTCTGCACTTTGTTCCCCTAGATTTTTGCCCCCCAAGAATCCTCAGTTCCTCAGGCAAATAGATACATGAGAATAGCCTTTACTAGGCTCTTGGACATGCTGAGACATAAACCAAATCCTGGAGTAAACAACACAGTTTAGTCTCCAGCTGGAGCTTCTGCTGCACTTGGCTTTCAGTAACTTTTATGTTTTAATTATATAGCATCAAGTACATTACTACCTGAAGATTTGGCCTCAATATAAATAGGCGATAGTCCAGCTTTGGGCTGTACCTCCCAGCGACTACAATTATATTCCAGGATGACGGTGATCTCGCCAAGAATTTAAAGGTTAGCTTTAGCTTAATTGACTTTTAAAATAAATTATATATTAGATACCAATTTAAGAGAAAAGAAAACTCACCTTAAAACAAAATTTTCTTTTATACTCAGTGACTGACATTTATTTAGTGCATACAATGGGCCAAGCATTAGACTGAGCATTTTACAAGATTTTGTCATATGACCTTCACAACAAATCCTGAGATAAGTATCATGATTATTCCCATTTTGCAGATGAACAACCTGAGGCCCAACATGTCTAAGCAACAAGGTCATGGTTATTCATTGTAGAAAATTTAGAAACTCTTGTAGGGAAAAAGAGAAAAAAAAGGAACTCACCCAAAATCTACTTCCCAACACTTCCTGGTATTAAATGTACCTACAGGATCCTATTGTTGGATATTTAGGGTGCTTATAGAGTCTTAAAAGCCCAAAAGAGGAGGAATGTGTACTTTAGTTCTTTCCCAAACCTGTGATATACTTGAAAATACCTAGTTTCAACAGAAGGGTTCACAGAAGTGTTTGTGGATAACTTGATGTGATACTTTAGTCAAGTCATTTAACCATTTGAAATCTGTTTTCTCACCTGTAAAAGAGATTATTACTTACTGTTCTCAGTTATTGAAAAGAATAGAGATAATCCTGGCCGAGTGTCTGATATCTTTATCACTAACACTACGTGCATTCCCACTGACCTTACCTCTCCAGGTCTACAGGAGTATTTTATTAACTGATCTCCATGGACTAATTACTTGATTATTGGAAAAATAAACCTCTGTGATTTGAAGTTTCTGTTTGGAGACTTTAGAAATTATCTAATCCAAGGAGAGCAAACCAGTCAATCCTAAAGGAAATCAACCCTGAATATTCATTAGCAGCACTGATACTGAAGCTGAAGCTCCAATACTCTGGCCACCTGATGCAAAGAGTCAACTCACTGGAAAAGACCCTGATGCTGAGAAAGGTTGAAGGAAGGAGGAGAAGGGGACAGCAGAGGATAAAATGGTTAGATGGCATCAACAACTCAATAGACATGATATGGCATCAACAACTCAATAGACATGAATTTGACCAAACTCCAGGTGAGAATCGGAGAAAGCAATGGCACCCTACTCCAGTACTCTTGCCTGGAAAATCCCATGGATGGAAGAGCCAGGTGGCTGCAGTCCATGGGGTCTCGAAGAGTCTGACACGACTGAGTGACTTCACTTTCACTTTTCACTTTCATGCATTGGAGAAGGAAATGGCAACCCACTCAAGTGTTCTTGCCTGGAGAATCCCAGGGACAGCAGAGCCTGGTGGGCTGCCATCTATGGGGTCGCACAGAGTCAGACACGACTGAAGTGACTTAGTAGTAGTAGTAGCTGGGCAAGAGTGAAGGACAGGGGAGCCCAACGTGCTGCAGCTCATAGGGTCACAAAGAGTCGGTCACAACTTAGCGACTGAACAACAGCAATCCAGCCCTAACTTGGAAAGACACTGCTAGGTTTACATGTAGAACCAGGTCTTCTAGCCCCTCCCTAGTTATGCTCCTGCTGCTAACAAGCTTCCCTCATGGCTGTGTGTGGAGCAATCAGCAGGAAACTGGACTACTTCTGTGAGTGGTCTGTGGAGTGAGTAGCTTAAACATCTGCAGTGCAGTGATGCATTGCCATGCATATCACTGGTGATGTGGTGCTTCTAATAGTTAAAAGGACAATATTTTCAAAAGAATCATGAATAGTAAGTAATACAGTGGATTCAGGTGTATCCATCCTGTTGTGATTTCCAGTCTTCTATTCCATTGGGTTATGCTTCTTTCATGAGAAGAGGTGGAGTTAAATTGTGCCCTGGAGTTATAGCTGCTCTGTCCGGACTTTTTTCACCTGGATATTTCATCTTTGGGATATTCAGTTCAGTTCAGTTCAGTTGCTCAGTAGTGTCCAACTCTTTGCGACCCCATGAACCGCAGCACGCCAGGCCTCCCTGTCCATCACCAACTCCCGGAGTTTACCCAAACCCATGTCCATTGAGTCGGTGATGCCATCCAACCATCTTATTCTCTGTCATCCCCTTCTCCTCATGCCTTCAATCTTTCCCAGCATCAGGGTCTTTTCAAATGAGTTAGCTCTTCGCATGAGGTGGCCAAAGTATTGGAATTTCAACTTTAGCATCAGTCCTTCCAAAGAACACCCAGGACTGATCGCCTTTAGAATGGACTGGTTGGATCTCCTTGCAGTTCAAGGGACTCTCAAGAGGCTTCTCCAACACCACAGTTCAAAAGCATCAATTCTTTGGCCTCAGCTTTTTTCACAGTCCAATTCTCACATCCATACGTGACCACTGGAAAAACCATAGCCTTGACCAGACAGACCTTTGTTGACAAAGTAATGTCTCTGCTTTTTAATATGTTGTCTAGATTGGTCATAACCTTCCTTCCAAGGAGTAAGCATCTTTTAATTTCATGGCTGCAATCACCATCTGCAGTTATTTTGGCATCCAGAAAAATAAAGTCAGCCACTGTTTCCAGTTTCCCCATCTATTTGCCATAAAGTGATGGGACCGGATGCCATGATCTTAGTTTTCTGAATGTTGAGTTTTAAGCCAACTTTTTCACTCTCCTCTTTCACGTTCATCAAGAGGCTCTTTATTTCTTTTTCACTTTCTGCCATTAGGGTGTTGTCATTTCCATATCTGAGGTTACTGATATTTCTCCCAGCAATCTTGATTCCAGCTTGTGCTTCCTCCAGCCCAGCATTTCTCATGATGTACTCTGCATATACATTAAATACATTGGCATGTAGAATCCCTCATTCACATGGGTCAGAGAAGGGAAGAGATAGAGAACTAGGGAGTGAGAGTACTAGACTGAGGCAATTGCTGTTCTTCTTTAGTCACTATGATGTGTCCAGCTCTTTGTGACCACAATGGACTGTAGCCTTCCAGGCTCCTCCATCCATGGGATTCCCCAGGCAAGAATACTAAAGTGGATCCAGAGAATCTTCCCAACCCAGGGATCAAACCTGCATCTCCTGCATTGGCAGGTGCGTTGAGCCACCAGGGAAGCCCAAACTGAGTTAAATCTTGAGTTTAATACCAAATAGCTTTATCTGTTCTCTGACCTGGGCTCTCCAAGCAGTTCTGGCTCCTTCAGGTGAGCACTACAGTGACTATGGAGAGACTATAGATAGATTGGTGCAAATCCATTACCCATAAAAGAGGAATCCCAAGGAACCTATGTCTTACCATAGTATTGCGTTGGACCAAAAGTTCTTTCGAGTTTTTCATAGCATCTAACAGAAAAATCTGAACGAGCATTTTAGCCTACCTAGTACTTTGTTCCTAGATGAAGGTCTTTTGGCGACCCCATGGACTGCAGCCTACCAGGCTCCTCCATCCATGGGATTTTCCAGGCAAGAGTACTGGAGTGGGGTGCCATTGCCTTCTCCAAGATGAAGGTCAGCCTGTTGATATCTGTATTTCTGAACCCAAAATACCTTTAACTGGTTACCATTTTACTACTTTTTATAAAACACTAACTTATGCTGTACTCAGGTTTCTGATGGCATCTCAACCATAAATTTGCCTGTAGATAGAATAACTATGCAATTAAATTCAATGATACATGAATACTTGCCAATGTCTTCCTTGTATTAGAAGTTTTTGTTTGTTTATCTTAGATTGTTAATTGCAAGTCTCTTGAAGTCAGAGACCTTGTTCTTCCTAAGTGTTCTCATTTACATTTTATTTTAAATGAAGTTATCTAATAAAAATAATTGAATAAGTGAAAAAACAAACCTTCAAGGGATCATGATGATTTCAATAATGACAAAAAAACTCAAAGCTTTTTTACCTGAATTTTCCAAAATATCAGTTAATATCAATAATTTTAACCTTTGACAATTTGAGAAATAAAGTATGTTTCTCCTTATAACTGGTATTTAACAAAGGCTGAAACATTTGTCATTTTAAAATATTTTAAAGATAAAACACTTGTTTATGTATTAATGTTTGAATGGAAAATACTGTAAACTTCAAATGGTTGAGCATACCCACAGGAGAAGATCATGGCTTTTAGACAGCTGCAAAAAATGAGGAAGTGAATACTTGGCTGTTTACTTTTGCAGATTTGTGATCTTTCTGGTACTGAGGTTTGAGGATAAAAAATGATCAAAAATCAATACTCCTAGGGTACAAATTAGCCTATTTTTGTTGGTAAAGGGACTTGTTGATGACAGCAAAAAGTGGATTTTCTGAAGCTTCCTTTGATTAGACAGCAGACTGGAGTTTATAAAGATGACAGTGCAGTGTAGGGAAGTGGAAAAAAAAAATTTCACACCTGCAGTTTGTTTCGTGTAACCCCGGAAGAAAGTTCCAGCACAATTTAATGAAATCATGTTCCATGCCAGAAGAATGTGTTTGCAAAGCTGATGAAAATCTGATGGGCGCTCTGCCTGGAAGATTGTAAGGAAATGAACAAATGTTTTCCACTGTGATTATCAAGTCAGCAAAGCTCTAACCATGGTTTACAGGAGAATCTATAGAATATTGACACCATTGGTGACTTGTAGGGTATTGCATTAAATCAGCCATCAATCAGGATAAATATCTCAGAATAGCAGTAGACTTTCAGTTTAAAAAAAAAAAATCATGGAAGAGAAATTCTGTCCTTTTGCAGTTCCAGTGCCATTTTTAATATAGGTTTCTGTGTTTTGTTAAGTCTGAATCTAATCCCTCTCTTTTTGGGTTCCTTTTTTCCTCTAACTCTTGGAAAAATTGTGAGCAGACAAAATCCTGCAACCCTAGTACTATTTTTCTATTGATGCATTTAGTATAGATTGTCTGAATAGCTTTTATGTTGCACTGGAAATACACAAAGATATTAACATTTAGTACATATCCTCAAAGAGTTTAGTCTTATCTCCCTTGAAATTACTCCTCGTCCTCAAATATCTTTCTTAGGTATATTTTGATCTTAGACCATTAAACATTTCCCACTAAAGTATCCCTTGAATTATGTAAGAAAATATTTGTGAATGATGTTGACATTGATCATCATCTGGTAGGTACTCAATAAATAACTGTCTCTTTGCCCTTGACAGCTAAGGTATCAATAACCAATACAATGGATATTTTCATCTTACCAAAGACTCTTAAATACCCAAGGTAATGAAACTCTTAACATGAAATGGCAGACGGGTAGACAATATTTGGATCAGGGAACAGAATGCTGTGGGTATTCTTTCCAGGTCTCATTTATCAGCCAATATACACATTCCAGCTGTAGTGAGTCTGACTGCAATGGTGCACAGCTGCCTCTGTTCTCCAGAGAATTGTCTTCACTCAAAATCTGACCATCTGCCTGTGTTCTAGAACCCACAAGCTGCAACTACTGAGCCTGTCTGCCACAACTACTGAAGCCCTCGTGCCCTAGAGCTTGTGCCCTGCAACAAGAGAAGCCACCGCAACTCACCCCTGCTTGCCACAACTAGAGAAAGCCTACGCAGAGCAACACAGAACCAGCACAAACCAAAATTTTTAAAAAATCTGAATATCACTGGGCTGACAACATTGTCCCCGTTCTCCAGGTGGGCCTATGAATGCTCTCTGCAGTGCTATGGATGTTCCCAAGCTCCCTATGGAGCAGACTGAAGCTAGAGTTCTCCTGAGAACACATTATTGCTTAGCCTCTTCTTTTGTCCAAGCTGACTTCCTGCACTCCCTTTCTCCTGGGTGCACTTGCTCAAGAATCATGTGTTTCCAAAACCCTAACACAGGCTCTGACCCAAGGCAGCTCCTCAAATGATCCTATGTAGCCAGTAACCTATAGGGCATATTCTTCCTGCTCTAATATCAGCAAAAAACAAAAAAGACAAGGATGCATGAGTCGAGCAAGATTATCAAATTTCTTAAGAAATCCAAGTCATTCATTATGAAAATGTTTACATGGTGAGCAAAATGTCAACCCTATAATAACATTAAAATCACTTCTGATATGTACACATTCCAAAAATAATAAAAATAATATTTCTTACATTGAATGCTTAGTCAAGCAAATTATAAACTTATTTTCATCATTTGTTCTATGAGAAATCATGAATAAGCCATGAATTTACAAGTAAGTGAAGGAACAAAACAGTAATAATGATAACAAGAAACCTTTGCTCTTTGGATATTTTGAAGTGGCTTTTCTTACTTTATACACTGACCCTGAAACACAGGCAATGCTGATCAAGGGATACAGAAATCCTCTGTCATTGTGCCTAATCATCATTAATTTTATAGTATTTTATGTTTTAAATGATAAAATATGTTATTTCTATTGATTTTCACAATAATCCCAGGATATAAAAAAGTTTAGTACTTTTCTTTTCAATCATACTGAAACCCAAATAATCTATTAACTCTGACAGCTCACTAGAATCAACAAAGGGAGCTTTCAAAAAATGTGAAGTGAAGTGAAATGAAGTCACTCAGTCGTGTCCGACTCTTTGCGACACTATGGACTGTAGCCTACCAGGCTCCTCCATCTGTGGGATTCTCCAGGCAAGAGTACTGGAGTGGGTTGCCATTTCCTTCTCCAGGAGATCTTCTCAACCCAGGGATAGAACCCGGGTCTCCTGCATTGCAGACAGATGCTCTACCATCTGAGCCACCAGGGAAGCATTCCAAATGGCCATCAACAGATGCATGAATAAAGAAGATTCCATTATATATGCATATAAGGGGATATTACTCAGCCCTAAAAAAGAATGAAATGTTGTCATTTGCAGCAGCATGGATGGACCTATATGATAGAAAGTATTATACAAGTGAAGTCAGACAGAGAAAGATAAATATCATATGATATCACTTATATGTGAAATCTAAAAAAGAATTCAAATAAATTTATTTATAAAACAGAAATAGACTCACAGACATGGAAAACAAACTTATGGCTCTCAAATGGGGACGGGGAGAGAGAGGGACAGATTAGAAGTGATGGATTAACAGATACACACCACTATATATAGAATAGATGGACAGCAAAGGTTTCCTATATAGCACGTGGAACTGTATACCTTATGTTGTACCTATAAAGAAAAATAATCTGAAGGTATACACCTGAAACTAACACAGTATTATATATAAACTATAGATATACAATTTTTT
Source organism: Ovis aries (assembly GCF_016772045.2). NCBI lineage: Eukaryota > Metazoa > Chordata > Mammalia > Artiodactyla > Bovidae > Ovis > Ovis aries. The sequence continues at coordinate 100,928,138 of NC_056059.1, read as the reverse complement.
AAAAGACAATAAGAATATGGAGGTCTAGAATTCATGAAAAATTATTTAAACTCAAATCTGGGATAGCAATATTTTATGGAGACCTGGGTAATCATATTTTAAAGCTTCTGAGTGTTTCTAACTTGTAGTCAGGTTGAGAAATATCGAATTAAGTAATATGGCCAAATCTCTCAAGCACACAGCTGGTCAGTTCTAGAGTCCTATCTCCAGGCCAGAATACTATAGTAGGTAGCCTTTCCCTTGTCCAGGGAGTCTTCCCAACCCAGAGATGAAACTATGGTCTCCTGTATTGTAGTTGGATTTTTTTACCAACTGAGCTATCAGGGAAGCCCCATTTGAACCTAGGTTTCCTCAGCCCCATAGGACTTCCTTCTAGTGATTCCACTTCACTGGAAATTCTGAATTTTAACTGAAATTAAAGAATGTGACGTATGCAGGTCAAGAACCAACATTTAGAACTGGACATGGAACAACCGACTGGTTCCAAATCGGGAAAGGAATACGTCAATGCTGTATATTGTCACCCTGCTTATTTAACTTATATGCAGAGTACATCATGAGAAATGCTGGTCTGGATGAAGCACAAGCTGGAATCAAGATTGCCAGGAGAAATATCAATAACCTCAGATATGCAGATGATATAACATGGCAGAAAGGGAAGAAAAACTAATGAACCTCTTGATAAAAGTGAAAGAGGAGAGTGAAAAAGTTGGCTTAAACCTCAACATTCAGAAAACTAAGATCATGACATCTGGCCCCATCACTTCATGTCAAATAGATGGGAAAACAGTGGAAACAGTGACAGACTATTTTTGCGGGCTCCAAAATCACTACAGATGGTAACTGCAGCCGGGAAATTAAAAGACGCTTGCTCCTCGGGAGAAAAGTTATGACCAACCTAGAAAGCATATTAAAAACAGAGACATTACTTTGCCAACAAACCTCTGTCTAGTCAAAGCTTTGGTTTTTCCAGTAGTCATGTATGGATGTGAGAGTTGGACTGTGAAGAAAGCTGAGCACTGAAGAATTGATGCTTTTGAACTGTAGTGTTGGAGAAGACTCTTAAGAGTCCCTTGGACAGCAAAGAAGTGCTACCAGTCCATCATAAAGGAAATCAGCCCTGAATATTCACTGGAAGAACTGTTGCTGAAGCTGAAACTCCAATACTTTGGCCACCTGATACAAAGAACTGACTCATTTGAAAAAACCCTGACATTGGGAATGATTGAAGGCGGGAGGAGAAGGGGATGACAGAGGATGAGATGGTGGATGGTATCACTGCTTCGATGGACATGAGTTTACGTAAGCTCCAGGAGTTGGTGATGGACAAGGAAGCCTGGTGTCCATGGAGTTGCAAAGAGTCAGACACAACTGAGCAACTGAACTGAAAGAACGTGAAATAAGACTGCATCTTACTGGAAGGCAAAGGATATGAAAAAAATATATAAACAGCCTTGACTCTGAATAGATTTTCACAAACAAATTTTAGATGAATAAACCATTTAAATATGTATAAATTAAAATTTTCAAACATCAGTGGATTTATAAACGACAGAAACTGTTCAACAAAGCATAAACAAAGTTTTAATGTTCCCCAAGTGCTTGTAAAACACAGTAGTTAAGTTTCTTTTGCCTAAAATGTGCCCCTATCAACACAAATCATGAAGACAGTGACACACAGCTATCTCACTGGTAGATCCATCAATTAGACATTTGACCATTTTCCCTATAAAATAGTGTTGAATCTGTATTTATACAAAACTTAGTTTTTCGAACATAATATCAACCACTTATAATGGTGAGAAATTCAACGTGTACAACAAGGTTTTTTAAAGCTGCTTGTGGGAGTTGAGTGTTCTACAGTGAATGTGCGTGTTGTCAGGGAGACAGGGATTGAAAGCATGTTAAATTAAGGACCTGAGGACCTGAGAAACTACTGAACTCCAAGGTCCTATTTGACTCTTACAGGGCTGGTTCCCTGCTAGAAGTAGAATTCAGCTCTTGTCTCAAGCCTAATTGAATGGAGCATTGGGCCCCAGCCAAAACCTACCAGTCCCAAAACTCTGGATCAGGGTTTCTTAGACATTTTGTGCTGTGGCAGTCTGATAAAGCCTGTGGAGTCCTCAGATTCCTCAGGATTGTAAAGGAAACTAATTACACTGAAAAACTTTCCAACTCAATCTTGAGAGTTGGGATGAAAAATCACCCCTAAAAATATAACCATGGTGTTCATTTTGCCCTGAAAACCACAGCATTCTAGGAGTCTTTGCTTTGATGTATGATGCTTTGAACTCTTAATTTGAACTGCTGGAGCTACAAAGATGGAAGGAAGCCTTCTGGTAGGCTCAGATATTGCCTGCTCCCAGCCTCCAGAAAATCTGCAAATTCTGAGCATATACCCTGAGATGAGGCCACGGAACTTAGGATTCGGCTGACCATCTGAGGCTGGGTTGGGTCATACTGTGATCTGCATTCTGAAAAAGTGATCAAGTTAGAGGTTTGTTTCCTTCAAAGGTGCTGCCTCTGTGATGAAGAGGAAGACGGGCTCTTTAATTTTTAAAAATTACATGTAAGGACTTGATACTTCATATTTCCTTTCTCATTGGAGATGGTTGCTTTACAATGTTGTGCTAGTTTCTACTGTGCAGAAAAATGAATCAGCCATACGTGTTCATAAATACCCTCCCTTTGGATTTTTTTCCCATTCAAGTCACCACAGTGCTTTAAGTACCATTCTCTGTGCTATACAGCATGTTCTCATTAGTTATCTCTTTTGTACATAATATAGACGATCCTGTGTGCAAAGCATATTCCCTTTCTCTTGATATCACTGTTTGAGTGCCTTCCATCACCACTAAGAAAGCACACAACTGATTCCAGCCCCCATTATTTAAATCATTATTTGTGATCATTAATTTATGTTAATTGACTATGTACTATCTTTTTCATTATATACCTTCCCCAGAAGTTACTCTTAACTAATGTTGCAAACTGCAAAGCAGGTGTCTTAAAGCATTTTGGGAAACAGCTGCAAAATAGAAAGTATCTTTTATTTTTTAGCATAGAAACTAGGAATTTTCTCTTCTCATTGATACTCACTGAATATTTAACAATCATCCATTGCGTTGATAACATTTCTACATCATTTATTCAATAACTCTTTCTCAAAACATTTATTGAGCAAATACTTTTTTTTCTGCTGGAAGCAGAAATTGCCATAATCTTTTATAAAGAGAAAAGGTTCAGGACTTCCCTAGTGGTCCAGTGGCTAAGACTCTGGGTTCCAAATGCAGGGGGCCCTGGTTGGATCCCTGGTCAGGGAACCAGACCCACAGGCTGCAACTAAAGATCCCACATGCCACAAAAAGATGGAAAATGCCAGTGCTGCAATTAAGACCCAGTGCAGCCAAATAAATAAACATTTTAAGAGAGAAAGAAACAGAAGGTCCAAGGCTGTAAAACATTTAAGGAAGCAACTTCTCAAATTACTTGCATATTAATCACTGACTGTAAGTTCTTCCCAGCTGATACAAGGCTGAAATTACCAGAATAATGCTATTAAAATCCACCTTGGACTAACTGAGATAAGATAAAGATAATATTTTCAATAATGGAACTGTTACGTGCTTTGGAACTACAGCTTATTGTTGATAGCAAGTTTTGGATCCTCATGTTTTGAGGAAGAAAATTTAGGCTGTCAAATAATTCAATAAAAATCTTTATTTCACCTTTGTTAAATGTAATATTAATGCTTTTTTCCAGTGTAATTGCTTATGCTTTGATAGAGAAACAGATGTAGTGAACAAATGTGTGGATACCAAACGGGAATGGAGCAGTGAGATGAATTGGGAGATTGAGATTGACATATATACACTATTGATACTAGGTATAAAATAAATAACTACTGAAAACCTACTATACAGCATAAGGAACCCTACCCAATGCTCTGTGGTGACCTACATAGGAAGGAAATCCAAGGAAAAGGGGTATATACATGTTATGCATGGTTGATTCACTTTGCTATATGGCAGATAGTAACACAGCATTGTAGAATAACTATACTCCAATAAAAAAAATAATAATTGATCTACTTGGTAAATTTCACTTAGATAGGACTCATGCCTCTCAGAGAAAGACCAAGAACAAGAGAAAGCCTAGTCACCAATGTTCTGACTTTAACTATGTACTAGTTATGGCAAAGTTGAAGCTACAGACCCCCGCTTCATGGCTTAAATAAGGGAGACATTAAGTCCCTTCCGTGAAACAGTCCAGGAACATAGGGCAGCTCCATTCCAGAATGCTTTCCAGAATGAAGAAGTGACCTTGCTATCTTAAAATGAATCTTGCAAATATGGTTTGGTGGTCACCATGCTGCGAGGGAAGGGGGAGAGAGTCAGAAAAAGTGCAAGCGAAGCGCTTTAAGGACAAGACTGAAAGTGGCACTCACTTCTGCTTGTGTACCACTGGTAGGGACATCGTCATATGCCAAGCTATTAATGCAAGGAGGGGGAGTTGGCAGTTCTAGGTGGGCAGCTGTGTACCCAGGAAAAACTCTTGTTGATAAGGAAAATGGAGAGAATTAATTTATGAAGGAAAAAAGTGAAAGTGGAAGTGAACGTGTTAGTTGCTCAGTCGTGTCTAGCTCTGCGACCCCCTGGACTGTAGCCCATCAGGCTCCTCTGTCCATGGGATTCTCCAGGCAAGAGTACTAGAGAGGGTTGCCATTTCCTTCTCCAGGGGATCTTCCCAACCCAGGGATAGACCCCAGATCTCCTGCACTGAGACAGATTCTATACTACCTGAGCCACCAGGGAAGGCCAATTTTCAACATTGTCACAAATCTAATACCAGCCTGATTTGTATTTCTGTTTACACTTTCTATTTTCAATTACAAACTAGACTTTATCAAATATGGTAACTCATCCTGGCAATAGGTCACACAACCTTTCCATTTGCAAGACTTAAGTAAAGTGGGTCTTGTATGCAAATTATGTATTTTAGTGTTTAGACTCTTTTAAAAAGTCTTCTAGTTTTTTATGCACAAAATATAGGGAGAATTTCATTTTTTTTATTTTTGACATGTGTTAAAAAATGTCCCACATTTTCAAATTTACATTTTCAATAATTACAGAGTTATGAATACATTAAATCCCCTAGAATTACACGTATAAAATGTTTTAAGTTATAAAATATATATTAACCACAACCATCTATGAAGTTCTACTGCTTGGGTTAGGTTCATTATACACATTATTATACCTCAGAAACTGTTCCCTAAAACGCAGGCACAATTCACCCAGTTTTGCTGATCAGAACAGTTAGACAAAAAGAGTTGAGATAAGTTGGCCAAGTTCCTAAGTGTTAAAGCAGGGATTTGAAACCAGAGCTGTCTGATTCTGAAGGGTTTTCTACTCATCATCTCACTTAATCCTCATAACAATTCTTTGAAGTAGGCAGCTGGTCTTTGCCTCATTTAATACAGTAAAAAGCAAAGATCAAAAATGTTAATGGCTTGCCAAATAAACAGTTACTAAGTAATGAAATGAAAGTTTTTGAATCAAGAAATCTATGCTCTTTGAATAACCGTCCTTGAAGTTGCACTGTATTTATAATAACAAGCCCATTCACTCAAAATAACAGACATTATCTTCTATTTTGGTGAGGTTGGGCAAGCTATGTAGGTTCCCAATATTCCAAGAATAACAGTAGGTATCTCAATGCCGTTGTAGGAATTAAATACGTTTCTGCAAAGTGCATGCAAGGAACTCAATGACAGTAGGTGCTCACTCTATAATTTTTAGCGATTTCTCTCCGAATCTGAATTAGGAGTGTCTTTAGACAGACTATATAGCCACATTTAGAACCAGAAATGTGGAATAGAAAATGGATCTCTTCGAAGTAATATTAACTAACAGACCTTAGGATTCTGTTCAGTTATAAAGATTTAGGAGTACTGGAAGAAGCCATTCGATGCCAATACAAGAAAGCATTTCTTCACAAACTTAATTTAGTAGGTACAAAATAGAACTGTCATTGACTTGCATCTCAAAGAGAAAACTGGGGACAAATTAAGTCTTTCCCAAGGAGTCCTATAACATCATTTTCTCACCGAATTATCTTTTGAACCCTTTAAGATAAAGCCTTATATTTAATAAAGCAAGAGATTTAGGGAATTATCCCTCTACATCCTTCTTATTCATTAACACCTTTTTTTTTCAAATGTAGACTATTTTCAAAGTCTTTGTTGAATTTGTTACAATATTGCTTCTGTTTGTTTTTTGGATTTTTGCCAGGAGGCAGGTGGGATCTTAGGTCCCTGATCAGGGATCAAACCCACATCCCATCCACTGTAAATCAAAGTCTTAACCACAGGACCACCAGGGAAGTCGCCTCATTAGTGTTCTTGATATACAAGATTTCCTTCTGTTTGTCCCTAAGTTTATTTTCTTTATGTTATTGAGTCCTGTGGTTTCAGGAGAAGAGTCACTTTTATGTACAATATGAGTAATAAAGCTAATGTAATGATTAATAATCACAGTGGTATTATTTATTTAACAATTTCCTAGGTACATTTTGTCTGATAATTCTTTTAATGTATAAGAACATTATTAGGTAGGTACTTATTATCTCTGTTTTGCATTTGGAAAAATGAAGCACACAGAGATTAAGAAGCTTATCCCTGGTCCCACGGTTGGTAAGAAATGGGTGAGGTTTCAGACCATGAAATCCAGCACCAGTCTGTGCCAGTAACCACCACACAATCCTGCCTCTCTATGAGCTAACATAATCTTACTTGTTAAAGAAAAAAAAAAAAACGTTAGTGGCTTCTAGTACCCTTTTTAAACTATTCCTTTCTGGTAGAGAATTAATATCACTATATTATCTTAAAAATTCTTTCATGGAAGAGTCAAATCAATTAATTTGTAAAATTCTTCTTTTTGGTTTTGTTCCTTAGTCGCTAAGTCATGTCCAACTCTTTGTGACCCCATGGACTGCAGCATGCTAGGCTTCTCTGTCCTTCACTATCTCCCAGAGTTTACTCAAACTCATGTCCATTGGGTCAACGATACCATCCAACTACCTCATCGTCTACCACTGCCTTCTCCTCCTGCCTTCAATCTTTCCCAGCATCAGGGTCTTTTCCCATGAACTGGCTCTTCTCATCAGATGGCAAAGTGTTGGGGCTTAGCTTTAAATTCTTCTTTAAGATGTCAAAAAATCTGATGTAACTATTTTCAAGACTGTATACGTTTAACTCCCTTTTCTATATGCAAGATCAAACTTCTTCTTTTTTTTTTTTTTTTTTTGGCTGTTGCCAAATTATGACCATTGAGAACGGAATCTCCCATTTGTTACAATGAGTGGGTCTGGCCTGACAATGCTGAGTTTATGAATTCTTACAGTTTTAGAAAGTAAATATTAATTGTTACAGAAGTAGTTCCCCCTGCAGAATAATTTCATATTAACAGTGCATAAACATAAAGAGTAAAAAATACAAAGAAAAGAAAACCTCAACTCGAAGTGTTTTTCTGGCTTCACCTTCTGTTCTTCCAAAGACGTGATGGTAGAAAGCACCTCAGAATCAGTTGTTTGGTTATTGACGGATTTGTCTCAGGTCTTATGTCCATCCCATTAGGTCTCAGCTGGGCAGCATGTCTAAATCTCAGCCATAGGAGATGAAAGAGACTAATGCAGAATCCTGCAGAGTCTACTGAGTTCACCTTCCAGGCTGGACTTGGCTCCCCAGTGAAGACCAAAGTGCCCTCTCTCTCCATACTAGGCTGCCGAGTTTAGTCACTGCCACGTTCCCTCTCATAGCCCAAGGCCTTTAAAAGCCCTCACAGCTGAGCTCCTAAATCCAGATAAACAACTCTGCTTCGAGCTCTGTCCAAGCTGTTTCATCCAAAGTCATTTTCACTTTTATATGAAAGACAGTGGGGAGACTTAAACAACTTCACCTGTACTCTAACCTATTTTTGGTCCTTCTGTCACTTGGATTCAGTAAAGACTATCTTAGAAAATACGATTGCATGTTTCCCACGACTTCTCAAATGTTGGTCTGAGGCAACTTCTAAGCCTTTTGGTTTCTACAAGACTATATCTTGTCAGGGTCTAATGCCTTCACTGATTGCAACTGCATAAGAAGCTTCTTTAATTGATCCTATAGGGTTTGATGGGCTTCCCAGGTGGAGCTAGTGATAAAGAACCAGCCAATGTGGGAGACATAAAAGATGCAGGTTCAGTCCCTGGGTCCAGAATATCCCCTGGAGAAGGGCATGGCAGCTCATTCAATGCTTGCCTGGAGAATCCCATGGACAGAGGAGCCTGGCGGGCTACAGTACATGCAACCATGGGGCTGCAAAGAGTCGGACATGCAGCAACTTAGCATACACACATGTACACATAGAGTTTGATGTATATATTGGTTTGAGAGTCAAGAAAAGGCTGAAAATAGTTTTAGGATTCCTGTGTACTTGTCTCCCACCTTTGTTTTCTTTTCTTCACAGCACGATCACCTGAAATTACAACAAGCATTAACAGTAACTTGTTTGCATTGCTGTCTACCTTGGCTGCTAGAAGGTAAGCTCCACGAGGGCAAGGGCTTCATCTGCTTTGCTCACTGATGTGTTCCCAGGGCTTATGTAGTGTTCGGTGCCTGGTGGGCCCCTGTTGGAATAAATGAATGCACGCATGATGCATGTGTGAATGTGTGCATGGTGTCTATCACAGAAATGGTCACTTAACACTCAGGATTAATAGGACTGAGTTGCAAAAACAAAGCAGAGTCCGTAAAGCCACCAGGACATTGAAAGCTGTAACAGCAACAGTGAATAGTGAGAATTTTGGCTGTGATGGCAACACCTCCAGTGTCCTTGATATTAAACATCAGGGAATGGGGGTAGAAATGTTGGCTTCCTTGGCTTTGGGTATTGGCAGCTCCAGAAGAACAATAATGCCTTCAGCTAGCATCAGTGTTATACCTGCCACTTTGGGGCACTAGTAGTAAGTGGGCATTATCATAATGTGTCAGAGAAGAGGAAAAGGAAAGGCATTGATTCTAGACTCCCAACTCTGACCATCCTAAATTTCCCTTAGGCTAATCTGGAAGGAATTCCAGACAATGCAGAGTTTCTTCAGAATGCGGGGATCAGAGTAATAGAAACACGATTTTGCTTTTTTATGACTATAATTGTATAATAACTATTTTTACAAACAGACTGCCTGAAAGTACAACGATAATAGTATGTTTTCTAAACGGAGTGAAGGGAGAAATATTAAAGGACCAAGTAGGCAGAAATTACTCTGGGGTAAAAAAATAACCAAATGGGACCAAGGAATAGTTTTTCTTTGGAGAGGCAGGTAATACAACCCAACAAAAGTAAGAAAGATAAGAGGGAAGACAGAAATCTTCAGGAAACTGGCACCAGGAGGCAGAGCCTGGGCATCTGTGGGGTTGAGCACAACTTATTGGAACGGGCTCCAAAATCACTGCAGATGGTGACTGCAACCATGAAATTAAAAGACACTAGATGCTTGGAAGGAAGGCTATGACAAATTTAGACAGCATATTAAAAAGCAGAGACACCACTTTGCCAACAAAGGTCCATATAGTCAAAGCTATGGTTTTTCCAGTAGCCATGTACAGATGTGAGTTGGACCATAAAGAAAGCTGAGTTCTTTGAAATTTTTTGAAAGCACCAAAGAATTGATGCTTACAGATTGTGGTGCTGGAGAAGATTCTTGAGAATCTCTTGGACTGCAAGGAAGTCAAACCAGCCAATGCTAAAGGAAATCAACCCTAAATATTCATTGGAAAGACTGACGCCAAAGCTGAAGCTCTAATATTTTGGCCACCTGATGTGAAGGGCTGACTCATTAGAAAAGACCCTGATGCTGGGAAAGATTGAAGGCAAAAGGAGAAGAGGGTGGCAGAGGTTGAGGTGGTTAGATAGCATCACCAACTCAACGGATATGAATCTGAGCAAACTCTGGGAGAGAGTGGAGGACAGAGGAGGCTGGCATGCTGCATGCAGTCCATGGGAGGTGGAAACGACTTATCGACTGAACAACAATAACAACATGGGCATAGGAAATGGCCCGTGATGTACTCTCAGGAGGGTGTCCAAGTGCAAAATTTAGCTGCTGTCTCAGAGACCACTGAAATCAATAGGCAGAGTTTCTTGCTAGAATAGACTAAAGGAATTAGAAAATAGTAGATGAAGTCAGAGAGGTTTGGGTTGGGGAGGCAGGTTTTATCAGAGCAGGGGTTTGGGGTGATAATAAAAACTGGGGGGTTTATTCTGTTTAAGTGAGAAGCTCTGAGGAGTTTCAAGGAGAGTTGTGACTGTTTAAAGGATCGATAACATTTTACAAGAATCACTGAGACCACCATGGAAGGACAAGTGTATAAGCAGAGAGCCTGTGATAATCACACAAGCAATAATCTATGACTTAGTGACTAAAGACAACAACAGCAACAAACCTGTGATTAGGGTAGTAGCAGTCAGCAGTGAAAAGGAGTTAGACTTCTGGAAGCTTTTTGAAGATAGAGAAAACAAAACTTGCTGATGGTTTAGATGCATAGTACAAAAGAAATAGCAGAGAGGATGACACCAAAGAAGTTTATTTATTTATTGGACCTGAGTAACTGAAGGATAGAGCTGCCATTTGCTGTGATGGAAAAGAGGCAATTAGAGCAAAATGGAAAGTGAAAGTCACTCAGTCATGTCTGACTCTTTGTGACCCCATGGACTATACAGTTCATGGAATTTTCTAGGCCAGAACACTGGAGTGGGTAGTCTTTTCCTTCTCCAGGGGATCTCCCTAACCCAGGGGTCAAACCCAGGTCTTCCACATTGCAGAAAGATTATTTACCAGCAGAACCACCAGGGAAGCCCAAGAATACTGGAGTGGATAGCCTATTTCTTCTCTAGCGATCTTCCCTACCCAGGAATCAAACTGGGGTCTCCTGCACTGCAGGTGGATTCTTTACCAACTAAGCTATTAGAGCAAATCAGGACATAACAAAAATCAGCTCCCTTTTGGCATGCCTTTTTGACATCTAATCAGAAATGCCAAGTAGTACTCGAATATATGTGACTGAAATTCAAGGTGAATTAAGCTAAAGTCATCACCATATAGGTGGGATTTAAAGCCATAGGACTAGATGAAATAACTTTGGAAGTGACTATAGATGAAGATGTCTGATGACTGATTTATGAGAACACTAATATCTAGAGTCAGAAAGACATTTTGGGTGATCCAGAAGAGAAAACTGAAAGCAAATAGCCAGAGTGTATAAGGAGAACTTTATAGGATCATTTAGATACATATACAAGCACAAATAGCAAGACAGAGACGTAGGGGAACAAGAAAGGAAGGAAGGAGGTTCGGCAGGAAAGAAGAAGAAAAGAAGCAACCAAATCAAGAAGGCAACAGCAGTTCTCTAGGGAGGAGGACTGTGTTAGTCATTCACTCATGCCCAACTCTTTGCAATCCCATGGACTGTAGCTGGCCAGGCTTCTCTATCCATGAAATTCTCCAGGCAAGAGTACTGGAATGGGTAGCACTTCCCTTTTCCAGTACAGTAGGACTGTAGGCATTTTCGTCTTTGTACTCTCTGATTTATCTTTCTTTTTGCTTTGTTTTTCAAACTTCCCCTGGAGAACTTTTTTTTTTTAAAATAAGAATTTGTAGTATAAAATTAAAGAACATGTTGGTTTTACGTATTTAAAATGCTTTAACAGATGAAAATTGGAACTTACGAGGATTAGATGGTTACTGTCTTAAACCTGTTGACATATACATTACATTCCTGAAAAGAAGGGACTGCGGGCCAGCTGTTGGGGGCAGGACCCTTAAGCTGGGCTGCAAGAGCTGATGAAGCCATGAAGAGCCTAGCAGCCTTCTTAGAAAGACAGGCTGGAAGCCAACAGGAAAAAAATAAAAAGAGAGAGAATCTAAAGTGATCTCTAGAGTAGAAGGAGCTGAGAGAAATGCCATTAAGAGGATTTAGACTCGAGGAGAAGAGAGAGGGTTTACAGAGTGAAAAAGAAAGAGGTTAGGGCAGCAACAGTGATCGTGCATCTACTGTGTTGCCACAAACTTTGAGACAAGAAATAAGGGCCTTGAACCCCCAGGGAGCTGAGAAGAAAGCCTACACAGCACAAGAGAAACTTCCAAGAAAAACTCCATTCTGTCTGCATCTTTAGAACTACAAGATCAAGCCAGGACCAAGGTTATCCCTGGATTTTTCAGCTATCAGCTAATACACTTCCTTTTTGTGTTTTAGCGAGTTTGAATTGGGTCTTCTACCATTTACTAACACAAAAATCCTGACTGATAGAATAACAACATTAAAATCTAAGCTGATATCTTCAAGCAATAAACATTTTTAAAGGAACTTTAAGTTCTGAAATAAGGCACAAAGGTGAAGTTATTTATCTGACACCATATGTCAGACTTGTTTCCAAGTATTTTACAGATTTTATCTCATTTAATCTTCCCAACAACTCCATAAGAAAGGTGCTATTGTTAATTTCACTTCACAAGTGAGAAGCTTGAGAGAAATGAAGAAGTGTGCTCGAGTACCACACCAAGTAAATGACAGATGACCAACAAGAGAAATTCTCTGCAAGTTCAAAGAAGAGTTTATTCTTGAGTGGCAGCTTTTACCTTCTTGGTCTTTGATTTATCCTCAGGATTTAATAATGCCTCTAGGTCATGTGACACTATATTTGAGACAATAAATTTTAATCTCCAGGCAACTTAGCTGTCTTCCTAAAACCTGTCATTTTACTTAGGTTTTAGTAAAATGGGAAGAAAAAAGAACCTCTCACATTTCATCCATTCCAGCCAGATTCTTCAGTGAAAGTTCAAATTAATGGCATAAAGAATTTTCCTTTTTGATTTCTCAAAACCATTTGCTCTCAAGCTGACACCAAAAATGGGGTATTTCTCGAGTTTATAACGGGAAATTTGTAGAAGCTATGACTCTTTCTTTCATGAGTGGTTTTGTGAAAGCACGAATCATGGTTCTTTGTAGAAGCGCCAAAAGAACTTTCCAGATGGACAAGGCGTGACTTTCACTCCTTCCATTTAAATCCATTTTCTCTTCTCAGCTTTCTTATAAACCTGAACGAAACATCAGCTTCCAACAAAAGTGTGTAAAACTTTGCTTGGCTCTTAGTTTAAAATGTTTCACCAGAGACTTCACCGGGTCGATATGAAGAGAGTGTTCGCCTGAACTATGGATCAGAGTTAATTAACGTCGATGTGTTTTTATTAGCCTGGCTGAAAATGGCTTTTGTGTTTATGAATTTATTTGCAAAGGCTCAGAAACTATGCCCTTTGCTTTAAGTTGCCTCAGGGCACAGATACACATAAAAATTCATTAATTAAAATAGTAAACTACCAAGGTCACAAATAAAAAGCTAGTAGTAATACTGATGATTAAATACAGTCAGCTAAGAAATCAGGGTCTTCAGGCAGAGTTGGTCAGGAGAGAAGTACAATCTTTTTTTTTTTTTTAATTTTACTGTAGCTTCCCAAGGAAAATCTTGGAAAGGTTTGAAAAGGTAGAGAGAAATAGGATCATATCATATATAATCAGAGGTTCAAACCATTTCCAGACTGAAATCTGTAGACTAACATGAACTCCATAGACAACAGATGCAGTCAGAGTTTCTTTGAGGCTGCAAACCTCTGAATTGCTTCAGCCAGGGATAATATGGGGCTTCCCAGGTGGCTCTAGTGGTAAAGAACCCACCGGCCAATGCAGGAGATGTAAGAGATGTCGGTTCAATCCCTGGGTCAGGAAGATCCCCTGGAGAAGGGCATGGCAACTCACTCCAGTATTCTTGCCTAGAGAATGCCATGAGCAGAGGAGCCTGGTGGGCTATACAGTCCATAGGTCACAAAGAGTGGGACACAACTGAAGCTACTTAGCACTGGATAATATGAGATATAAATCTGGGATTTGGTTGAGGGGGGTGGACAAATGTATGTACAAATATGTACAAATTTGAGAGTTATCAGCATATAGGTAGTATGTAGAACTGGATATTATCTATAAAGTCAGTAAGAGAGAAAAGGGGCTTAGAAAAGAGAAAGGGGAAGGAAAAGGTTGGGGGAGAGGAGAGGAGAGGAGAGAGTACAGGGAAAAACCCTGGAGCTATATAACCAGTGGGATTATCACAGCAGTGATTCAGATCCTGTCTGTTCGTATTAAATAAACTCCAAAAATAATTATTCAGATTCTCTATAGCAACCCCTTTATTTTCAAAATGGTGGTACTGAGTATAACAGCTTTTAAAAGCAGTTTGCAGCTTAACTAAATTTAACTATTCTTTAAATCAGTTCAAGTGTATTGATGACCATGCTAATGTTCACAGCAGGCAAAAGCTTTGAAACATTAAGAAATATCTTCTGTTCAATGCAGAGTAAACAACACTAATTGCTGAATTTATTTGCCTCACAAACTGGTCCAGGAATACAGCAGAGTCGGTTTTAATTATATATATATATTTCCATTTAGCAAATAAGCTTCAATCCCATCAGTCCTCTTGTTCACACCAGAGATCCAACTCAATCACTATTCCCATCTGAGGTTAATAACTAACATTTAGCCCTTTGAATTAAAATGCAGAGAGAAGAATAAGAAATAAATCTTAAATGCTTTTCATTTTTACTATTTTCTGTCAGTTAAAGCTTTGTCCTATTTTTTTACTAGAATATACTTGCTTTACAGTGTTCTGTTAGTTTCTGCTGTACACCAAAGTCAATCAGCCACATGTATACATATATCCCCTCCCTCTTGGACTGTCCTCCCACCCCACACCCCATTCCACTCCTCCAGGTCATCACAAAGCACCCAGCTGACCTCCCTGTGCTATACAGCAGCTTCCCACTATCTATATTACCCATGGTTTTATATATATATGTCAGTGCTACCCTCTCAATTCATCAAAATATGGGTGGACCAAGAGCCTATCATACAGAGTGAAGTAAGTCAGAAAGAGAAAAACCAGTATCATATATTAACTCACACACGTGGAATCTAGAAAAATGGTACAGATGAACCTAATTCCAGGGCAAGAACAGAGATGTAGATGTAGAGAACAAACATTTGTGTCTTATTTTCACAGCCTTGACACAACTAAAATCTGCATCTAACAACCACGTTGGTTGATTTGGTTTCTTAACGCTACTAGGAAATTTATTTTCACACCTACTTGTCATTTTCTCTTTCTTCTTCCACTGGCATTCAGTGGCTTACAAATTATAGTCAATTTTAGTTTCAAAATAGCTCTTGGTCTTTTGCATTTTTAGTCCCACTGCTACTACTATATTTTTAATATATTTAAATCTTAGTTTAATGCATAATTCATAAATACTATAATATTTAGGTTCTAAGTGTACAGTTTGGTGAGTTTTAGTCTATTAGTAAGCAAACTGAGTAATCTCCACCTCAATCAAGATATAGGACAGTCCCATCATCCCTTGTAGAATTTTCATATCCATTTCCAGATAATGTCATCCTTGGCCTCATTCATGAGGCAGCTACTGTTCTCATTTTCCTCACCATAGATTAGCTTCAAACAAACTAAATCATATGCTCTTATTTCTCTCTGTCTAATTTTCTTCATTTAACAGACTGTTTTGAAGTTCATTCATGCTCTACTAGAATTATAAATTTATTCCTTTCTATTGGTAGGCTGTGTTCCATTATGAACACACCACAGATTCTTTATCCAACCTCCTAGTGATGGACACTTGGACTTCGCAAGTGGTGCTAGTGGTTAAGAACCCACCTGCCAATACAGGAGACATAAGAGATGTAGGTTCAATCCCTGGGTTAGGAAGATACCCTGGGGGAGGAAATGGCAACCCACTCCAGTATCCTTGCCTGGAGAATCCCATGGACAGAGAAGCCTGGCAGGACACTTAAAGTGTCTTCAGTTTGGAGCTGATAAATAAGCTGCCACAAGCACTTTTGTTGACACGCGTCTTTACTTCTCCTCCCACTCTATGGTAGACAATAAGTCCCCTTAAAGATATCCATGCCCTGAATAGCCAAATCAGTCTTACAAAAGAAGGATGGAGCTGGAGGAATCAATCTTCCTGACTTCAGATTATACGACAAAGCTGCAGTCATCAAGACAGTCTGGTACTGGCACAAAAACAGAAATATAGACCAATGTAACAAGATAGAGAGCCCAGGAATAAACCCATGCACCTATGGTTACCTTATTTTTGACAAAGGAGGCAAGAATATACAATGGGGCAAAGACAGACTCTTCAATAAATGGTCCTGGGAAAACTGGACAGCCACATATAAGAATGAAATTAGAACACTTCCTTTTTTTTTTTAATTTTATTTATCCTTTCAAAGAACCAGCTTTTGGCTTTGTTGATTTTTGCTATGGTCTCTTTTGTTTCTTTTGCATTTATTTCTGCCCTAATTTTTAAGATTTCTTTCCTTCTACTAACTCTGGGGTTCTCCAACTCTTCCTTTTCTAGTTGCTTTAGTTGTAGAGTTAGGTTATTTATTTGACTTTTTTCTTGTTTCTTGAGGTATGCCTGTATTGCTATGAACTTTCCTCTTAGCACTGCTTTTATAGTGTCCCACAGGTTTTGGGTTGTTGTGTTTTCATTTTCATTAGTTTCTATGCATATTTTGATTTCTTTTTTGATTTCTTCTGTGATTTGTTGGTTATTCAGAAGTGTGTTGTTCAACCTCCATATGTTGGAATTTTTAATAGTTTTTCTCCTGTAATTGAGATCTAATCTTAATGCATTATGGTCAGAAAAGATGCTTGGAATGATTTCAATTTTCTTGAATGGCTGCGATCCAAAAATCTGCAAGCAATAAATGCTGGAGAGGGTGTGGAGAAAGGGAACCCTCCTACACTGTTGGTGGGAATGCAAACTAGTACAGCCACTATGGAGAACGGTGTGGAGATTCCTTAAAAAATTGCAAATAGAACTACCTTATGACCCAGCAATCCCACTTCTGGGCATACACACCGAGGAAACCAGAATTGAAAGAGACACATGTACCCCAATGTTCATTGCAGCACTGTTTATAATAGCCAGGACATGGAAACAACCTAGATGTCCATCAGCAGATGAATGGATAAGAAAGCTGTGGTACATATACACAATGGAGTATTACTCAGCCGTTAAAAAGAATTCATTTGAATCAGTTCTGATGAGATGGATGAAACTGGAGCCGATTATACAGAGTGAAGTAAGCCAGAAAGAAAAACACCAATACAGTATACTAACACATATATATGGAATTTAGGAAGATGGCAATGACGACCCTGTATGCAAGACAGGGAAAGAGACACAGATGTGTATAATGGACTTTTGGACTCAGAGGGAGAGGGAGAGGGTGGGATGATTTGGGAGAATGACATTCTAACATGTATACTATCATGTGAATTGAATCGCCAGTCTATGTCTGACGCAGGATGCAGCATGCTTGGGGCTGGTGCATGGGGATGACCCAGAAAGTTGTTATGGGGAGGGAGGTGGGAGGGGGGTTCATGTTTGGGAATGCATATAAGAATTAAAGATTTTAAAATTTAAAAAATAAAAAACTAAAATTTAAAAAAAAAAATAAAAATAAAAATAAAATTTTGTTTTTGATAAGCTTAAAAAAAAAAAAAAAAAAGAACACTTCCTAATACCATACACAAAGATAAACTCAAAATGGATTAAAGACCCAAATGTAAGATCAGAAACTATAAAACTCTTAGAGGAAAACATAGGCAGAAAACTCAATGACATAAATCAAAGCAAGATCCTCTATGTCCCACCTCCTAGAGTAACGGAAATAAAAACAAAAGTAAACAAGTGGGACACGATTAAACTTAAAAGTTTTGCACAGCAAAGGAAACTATAAGCAAGGTGAAAAGACAGGAAAAATAATAGCAAATGAAACAAGAGACAAAGGATTAATTTCCAAAATATACAAAGAGCATATACAACTCAATGCAAGAAAAACAAAGAGCCCAATCAAAAAGTGGGGAAAAGACCTAAACATACATTTCTCCAAAGAAGACATACAGATGGCTAACAAACACATGAAAAGATACTCAACATCGCTCATTACTAGAGAAATGCAAATCAAAACTACAATGAGATATCACATCACACCAGACAGAATAGCCATCATCAAAAAGTTTACAAACAATAAATGCTGGAGAGGGTGAGGAGAGAAAGAAACACTCTTGCACTGTTGGTGGGAATGTAAATTGATATAGCCACTATGAAAGACGGTATGGAGATTCCTTTAAAAAAAACTAGACATTCTAACATGTATACTATCATGTGAATTGAATCGCCAGTCTATGTCTGACGCAGGATGCAGCATGCTTGGGGCTGGTGCATGGGGATGACCCAGAAAGTTGTTGTGGGGAGGGAGGTGGGAGGGGGGTTCATGTTTGGGAATGCATGTAAGAATTAAAGATTTTAAAATTAAAAAAAAATAAATAAATAAAAAATAAATAAAAAAAATAAAAATAAAACCACCCTGTGACCCAGCAATCCCACTGCTAGGCATTTACCCTGAGGAAACAAGAGTCGAAAAGGACACATGTATTCAATTGTTCACTGCAGCATTATTTCCAATAGCTAGAACATGGAAGCCACCTAGATGTCCATTGACAGATGAATGGATAAAGAAGTTGTAGTACATAAGCACAAGGGAATATTACTCAGATAAAAAGGAACTCATTTGAGTCAGTTCTGCTGAGGTGCATGAACCTATTATACAGAGTGAAATGAGTCATAAAGAGAAAGATAAATATCATATTCTAACACATATATTGGAAGAAATGATGCTGAAGCTGAAACTCCAGTACTTTGGCCACCTCATGAGAAGAGTTGACTCATTGGAAAAGACTCTGATGCTGGGAGGAATTGGGGGCAGGAGGAGAAGGGGACGACAGAGGATGAGATGGCTGGATGGCATCACGGACTTGATGGACGTGAGTCTGAGTGAACTCCGGGAGATGGTGATGGACAGGGAGGCCTGGCGTGCTGCGATTCATGGGGTCGCAAAGAGTCGGACACGACTGAGCAACTGAACTGGCAACTAGAACTGGAACACATATATATGGAATCCAGAAGAATGGTACAGAAGAACTTATTCACCAGGCAGCAATGGAAAAACTCAAGGCAAATTAGAAGTGGTCAAACAGGAGATGACAAGACTGAACATCGACCTTCTAGGAATCAGTGAACTAAGATGGACTGGAATGGGTGAATTTAAGTCAGATGACCATTATATCTACTACTGTGGGCAGGAATCCCTTAGAAGAAATGGAGTAGCCATCATGGTCAACAAAAGAGTCAGAAATGCAGTACTTGGATGTAATCTCAAAAATGACAGAATGATCTCTGTTCATTTCCAAGGCAAAACATTCAATATCATGGTAATCCAAGTCTATGCCCCAACCAGTAACGCTGAAAAAGCTGAAGTTGAACAGTTCTATGAAGACCTACAAGACCTTCTAGGACTAACACCTAAAAAAGATGTCCTTTTCATTATAGGGACTGGAATGCAAAAGTAGGAAGTCAAGAAACACCTGGAGTAACAGGCAGATTTGGCCTTGGAGTACAGAATGAAGCAGGGCAAAGGCTAATAAAGTTCTGCCAAGAGAACGCACTGGTCATAGCAAACATCCTCTTCCAACAACACAAGACTCTATACATGGACATCAGCAGATGGTCGACACTGAAATCAGATTGATTATATTCTTTGCAGCCAAAGATGGAGAAGCTCTATACAGTCAGCAAAAACAAGATCAGGAGCTGACTGTGGCTCAGACCATGAACTCCTTATTGCCAAATTCAGACTGAAATTGAAGAGAGTAGAGAAAACCATTAGACCATTCATATATGACCTAAATCAAATCCCTATGACTATACAATGGAAGTGAGAAATAGATTTAAGGGACTAGATCTGATAAACAGAGTGCCTGATGAACTATGGATGGAGGTTTATGACATTGTACAGGAGACAGGAATTAAGACCATCCCCAAGAAAAAGAAATGCAAAAAAGCAAAATGGCTGTCTGAGGAGATCTTACAAATAGCTGTGGAAATAAGGGAAGTGAAAAGCAAAGGAGAAAAGGAAAGGTGTACCCATTTGAATGCAGTTTCAAAGAATAGCAAGGAGAGATAAGAAAGCCTTCCTCAGCAATCAATGCAAAGAAATAGAGGAAAAGAACAGAATGGGAAAGACTAGAGATCTCTTCAAGAAAATTAGAGATACCAAGGGAACATTTCATGCAAAGATGGGCTCAATAAAGGACAGAAATAGTAGGGACCTAACTGAAACAGAAGATATTAAGAAGAGGTGGCAAGAATACACAGAAGAACTGTACAAAAAGATCTTCATGACCCAGATAATCATGATGGTGTGATCACTCACCTACTGCCAGACATCCTGGAATGTGAAGTCAAGTGGGCCTTAGAAAGCATCACTATGAACAAAGCTAGTGGAGGTGATGGAATTCCAGTTGAACTATTTCAAATCCTGAAAGATGATGCTGTGAAAGTGCTGCACTCAATATGCCAGCAAATTTGGAAAACTCAGCAGTGGCCACAGGACTGGAAAAGGTCAGTTTTCATTCCAATCCCAAAGAAAGGCAATGTCAAAGAGTGCTCAGACTACTGCACAATTGCACTCATCTCACACGCTAGTAAAGTAATGCTCAAAATTCTCCAAGCCAGGCTTCAGCAATACATGAACCGTGAACTTCCAGATGTTCAAGTTGGTTTTGGAAAAGGCAGAGGAACCAGAGATCAAATTGCCAATATCTGCTGGATCATCGAAAAAACAAGAGAGTTGCAGAAAACATCTATTTCTGCTTTATTGACTATGCCAAAGCCTTTGACTCTGTGGAGCACAATAAGCTGTGGAAAATTCTGAAAGAGATGGGGATACCAGACCACCTGATCTGCCTCTTGAGAAATATGTATGCAGGTCAAGAAGCAACAGTTAGAACTGGACGTGGAATAACAGACTGTTTCTAAATAGGAAAAGGAGCACGTCAAGGCTGTATATTGTCACCCTGCTTATTTAACTTATATGCAGAGTACATCATGAGAAGCACAAACTGGAATCAAGATTGCCAGGAGAAATATCAATAACCTCAGATATGCAGATGACACCACCCTATGGCAGAAAGTGAAGAAGAACTAAGGAGCCTCTTGATGAAAGTGAAAGAGGAGAGTGAAAATGTTGGCTTAAAGCTCAACATTCAGAAAACTAAGATCATGGCATCTGGTCTCATCACTTCATAGCAAATAGATGGGGAAACAGTGGCTGACTTTATTTTTCTGGGCTCCAGAATCACTGCAGATGGTGATTGCAGCCATGAAATTAAGATGCTTACTCCTTGGAAGGAAAGTTATGACCAACACAGACAGCATATTAAAAAGCAGAGACATTACTTTTTCAACAAAGGTCCATGTAGTCAAGGCTTATGGTTTTTCCAGTGGTCATGTACGGATGTGAGTTGGACTATAAAGAAAGCTGAGCACTGAAAAATTGATGCTTTTGAATTGTGGTGTTGGAGAAGACTCTTGAGAGTCCCTTGGACTGCAAGGAGATCCAACCAGTCCATCCTAAAGATCAGTCCTGGTAGTTCATTGGAGGTACCGATGTTGAAGGTGAAACTCCAATACTTAGGCCACCTGACTTGAAGAGCTGACTCATTTGAAAAGACCCTGTGCTGCGTAAGACTGAGGGCAGGATGAGAAGAGGATGACAGAGGATAAGATGGTTGGATGGCATCACCGACTCAATGGACATGGGTTTGGTTGGACTCCAGGAGTTGGTGATGGACAGGGAGGGCTGGCATGCTGCCGTTCATGGGGTCGCAAAGAGTCGGACATGACTGATCAACTGTACTGAACTAAATGAAAAAACAGACATAAAGAAACTAGAACACTTCCTAACACCATACACAAAAATAAACTCAAAATGGATTAAAGATCTAAACGTAAGGTCAGAAACTATAAAACTCCTAGAGGAGAACATAGGCAAAACACTGTCTGGCATAAATCATAGAAGGATCCTCTATGACCCACCTCCCAGAATATTGGAAATAAAAGCAAAAATAAACAAATGGGACCTAATTAAACTTCCCAAGCCAGGGATCGAACTCAGGTCTCCTGCATTGTAGGTAGACACTTTACCATCTGAGCTACCAGGGAAGCCTCACCTAAAAGCTTCTGCACAATAAAGGAAACTATAAGCAAGGTGAAAAGACAGCCTTCTGAATGGGAGAAAATACTAGCAAATGAAGCAACTGACAAACAACTAATCTCAAAAATATATAAGCAACTCCTGCAGCTCAATTCCAGAAAAATAAATCACCCAATCAAAACATGGGTCAAAGAACTAAATAGACATTTCTCCAAAGAAGACATACAGATGGCTAACAAACACATGAAAAGATGCTCAACATCACTTATTATCAGAGAAATGCAAATCAAAACCACAATGAGGCACCATTTCACACCAGTCAGAATGGCTGCGATCAAAAAGTCTACAAGCGATAAATGCTAGAGAGGGTGTGGAGAAAAGGGAACCCTCTTACACTGGTGGGAAGGAAACTAGTATAGCCACTATGGAGAACAGTGTGGAGATTCCTTAAAAAAACTGGAAATAGAACTGCCTTATGACCTAGCAGTCCCACTGCTGGGCATATACACCAAGGAAACCAGAATTGAAAGAGACACGTATACCCCAATGTTCATCAGAGCACCATTTACAATAGCCAGGACATGGAAGCAACCTAGATGTCCATCAGCAGATGAATGGATAAGAAAGCTGTGGTCCATATACACAATGGAGTATTACTCAGCCATTAAAAAGAATACATTTGAATCAGTTCTAATGAGGTAGATGAAACTGGAGCCTATTATACAGAGTGAAGTAAGCCAGAAAGAAAAACACCAATACAGTATACCAACGCATATATATGGAATTTAGAAAGATGGTAACGATAACCCTGTATGTGAGACAGCAAAAGAGACATAGATGTATAGAACAGTCTTTTGGACTCTGTGGGAGAGGGAGAGGGTGGGATGATTTGGGAGAATGGCATTGAAACATGTATATCATATATGAAATGGATCGCCAGTCCAGATTCGATGCATGATACTGGATGCTTGGGGCGTGTGCACTGGGACAACCTAGAGGGATGGTATGGGGAGGGAGGAGGGAGGGGATTCAGGATGGGGAACACGTGTTTACCTGTGGCGGATTCATGTTGATGTATGGCAAAACCAATGCAATATTGTAAAGTAATTAACCTCCAATTAAAATAAATAAATTTATATTTTTAGAAATAGAAAATAAAATAATTTAAGAAAAAAAAGAATAGACTTATGGACATGGGGAGAGGGGAGGAGAGTGTGAGATGTATGGAAAGAGTAGCATGGAATCTTACATTGCCATATGTAAAATAGATAGCCAACAGCTATTTGTTATATAGCTCAGGAAACTCAGACAGGGGCTTTGTAGCAACGTAGAGGGGTCAGGATGGAGATGGGAGGGAGGTTCAAAAGGGAGGGGATATATGTATACCTATGGCTGATTCATGTTGAGATTTGACAGAAAACAACAAAATTCTGTAAAGCAATCACCCTCAATAAAATAATAAGTAATAATTATAATAAAAAAAAGATGTCTGTGCCTAAATCTCAGGAAACTATGCATGTGTTACCTTTCATGGCAAAATGGACTTTGCAGGCATAATTAAATGAAGAATATTGAAATGGGGAGATTATCCTAGAGTATCCAAGTGGACTCAGTGTGCTCACAAGAGTCCTTTAAAGAGGGAAGTGTGTGTGTGTGTGTGTGTGTGTGTGTGTGTGTGTGTGTGTGTGTGACAGAGAGAGAGAGAAAGATTGAGGTTTGAAGATACTACAAAGATACTACACTGGCTTTGAACAAAGATGGAGGAAGGGGCCATGAGTCAAGGAATGCAGGCAGCCTCTAGAAGCTGATAAAGACAAAGGAGCCAATTTGCCCATGAAGCCTACAGAGGGCAAGTGGTCCTCCCAGCATTTTAATTTTAGGGCTTCTGACCTTCAGAACTGTAAGCAATACATTTGCATCATTTTAAACCACAGACTTTGTAGTAAACTCTTATGGCAGCAATAGAAGACTAATTCACACTTCCCATACCCTTCCTGTTCATTCTCTCTGCCAACAAGAAGAGCATATTTTTATTTGAAAATTGGATTTTATTATTCTGCTTAACTTCTTTCTTCAGGATTAAATAAAAACTAGTATATCACATAAAGTTCTGTAATCTCAGCCCCAACCTGTCTAACCAGACTCATCAGCCACCGCTCTACCTAAGAGGACTCTGCTCTTTATTTAGTATGACATTCTTAATTTCCCACATGTCATACTCTTTCTAAAATCTGTGACTTCTGCCTCAATGGTTCATCCCCTAATTATTCAGCAAGCAAATATCTATCCTTTCCTAGTGCCTAAAATGTTCTGTGAAGCCTTCCTTTACTTTTTCAGCCAAAATATAAACCCTTTATTTGAAGGTCATAAAACCTCTATCATGACATGCATCATATTACATTATAATTGTTTCCTTGTAGTTGGATCTGACTCCAACTAGCGTGTAAGGTTTTTGAGGGCAAGGATCATATCTTTCTGTGACTCCCACTACCTAGTATAGTAAATGCTCAGAGTTATTGAATGAATGGATATACATAAAACTTGTATACTCATCATATCAATAGAATTTTAGGTAACATATATATTTTTATCATTTAAACCTTGCTGATATTCTCATTTATCATTTTTTATTCTTTAATGCATTCTTATATGTTTTAAAGCAATTATTATTTTTTAATAATCAATAAAATACTAGCAAAGAGATTTCTCTTTACGGAAAAAAAAAGTGTATTCTCAAAATGAAATGTTTCCAACCATAAATTTAAAATAAAAACAACTCTCTGAAATGAAAATACAACAATATATACATAGTACTCTTATGCACATTTTATGTCATGGTCTACAAGCTTGTGAAGTTCACTCTATAATTATAGATGCTCATTTAACATCTTTTGGGAGATGGCTTTGGATGAAGGGTACTTCTGCCACTAAAAATAATTTTGATTCAATGAATGATTACTGACTTGGTCAGTAAAATCCATATAGTTCCAAATTTGACAGGATGAAACTCTTCTGCCTAGAAAACAGTTCTGAGCGAAGTTGTTTCTTGAGGCTGGGTTATGAAGTGCTGACTCCGAGTGCTGGGGCCCCCATATCCTTTGTTCATTTTACACACAACACTAAAACCCAGTGCCTGAGACTCAAATCTTTGTCGATTTAATAAATGAAAGAATTCTGTAGGATGCCTTGGAGCTAGATTGGGCAGAGAGAATTCTCAGGTTATTACTTGAGCTAAAATTCACAGTTGGCCCAATAACTAAAATGATCATTATTAGGTCTTTACTCCCCCATAGATCTCTCTAAGCAGGATTTTCTCTCTGGCAGTCACCACCAGCCTTCTCTTATTTCTCTGTTTCCTTCACTGTATGAAAATCCCAAAGAAGTTCATTATTTTCATCCACAGTGAGCAACTTCTTTCCATCTTTGCCTTCCAGCACTAAGGAGATGGTCACTTCCTCTTTACTTTAAAAATAAGCATTGCAGGAAAATATTGAAAGAAAGGAACATGGATCAAGGAGAGCAGAAAGGAAAATACATGCTCATTTGTTGCCAATCCCAGACCCTTGTGAGCTGAGCCAAAGACCTTCCATCTCTGCTTGCCTGCTCACATTTCTCAGGGACGAGGCGGTGCAGAGAGACTCCAGTGGTTCCAGGAGTTCTCTCCGCCATCTGCAGATCCAAACTATGCTACAGAAACACTCTGCCGTTACTCCCAAAGCAATTCTACTCACTCTGCTGTATGCCTGCTGTTGCCAGTGGTTTTTTCTCTCTCTCTCTCCTGACAGTCTTGATATTTCTCTATGCACCGATGGGCTTCCTCCAAGAATGCTGAATGGGAAATTGAACCCTGTAATTCCACTGTCGCAGAGAGCAGAGTCCTCCCAGTGACTTCAAGACCCAGACCTATGAGAGTGGATAGAGCTACAGGTTCCTGAGCTGGCATATCATTTGACCTTCTCAACACCAAATATCTGAAATGCTCAGGCATGGAGTGTTGTTCATTTTTGGTAATCTCATGCTAAATATCTCGCTATAGAAGATTTCCTTATACTTGGCTCACTTTTTTAGCACATACAAAACAATACGTTCCTTTTAAAACAGGAAACCCTTTTTTTCTGGCTTTAAAACAGAATAGAATATAATTGCTTTACAATGTTGTGTTAGTTTCTGCTGTACAACGAAGTGAATCAACTGTCTGCATATATGTATCCCCTTCCTCTTGGACCTCCCTCCCACCCCTCCAGGTCATCACAGAGCGCTGTCCTGAGTTCCCTGTGCTATACAGCAGCTTCACTCGCTATCTATTTTACACATGGCAGTGTATATATGGGCTTCCCTGATAGCTCAGCTGGTAAAGAATCTGCCTGCAAGGCAGGAAACCCCAGTTTGATTCCCGGGTCAGGAAGATCCCCTGGAGAAGGGATAGGCTACCCGCTCCAGTATTTTTGGGTTTCCCTGGTGGCTCAGATGGTGAAGAATCCACCTGCAATGTGGGAGACCTGGAGAGGGGCATGGCAACCCACTCCAGTATTCTTGCCTGGAGAATCCTCATGGACAGAGGAGCGTGGCGGGCTACGATCCATGGGCTCTCAGAGTCGAACACACGACTGAGCAATGAGCGGCTAGGCACAGCACTCTGTGTGTGTGTGTGTGTGTGTGTGTGTGTGTGTGTGTTCTCTATGTTTCTGTCTCTATTCCTGTCCTGCACATAGGTTCATCTGTACCATTTTTCTAGACCCCATATATATGTGTTAGTACATGACATTTGTTTTTCTTTATGACTTAATTCACTCTAAAACAATAAATTCTTTTAAAATAAGTTTTGATCAGTTATTAAATTCTTTTAAAATAAGTTTTAATCAGCTTAATAAATTTTAATCAGTTATTAAGTTATTTAATAACTTGGAAGATAAAGATATAACTTATCAAAGTGTGTAACCAAAAAAAAAAAAGATAGGTGGTTTATAAATTTTAATTAGCATCCAAATGAACATCTGCTTTTGGCTGGGCGTCTGCCAAGTCACCTGTTCTAGGCCACGCTTGGCACAGTGAGCAGGTTCAGATATCTTTATAGCAGAAGGTACTGGCAGCATCAGTTTGCTTCAGTCTCCACAGTAATCCCTGAATATCACAGCACAGCACAGAGCGCCATATGTACTGCTTCACTGATAAACTGCTTTACCAGCAGGCGCTGTAATAAATCATACAGGATGAAGATGATGATGATGATGGGAAGTTATAAAACAAACACAGATGCCATCCAGAGCTCCAGCATTGAATGAACACCCCCACGGGCCTGGGCTGCACTGGGCATCTCAAAACACACCACAGTTATTTCTCCTAGCCCTCCAAGATTGCTCCCTAGCATAAGGAAACAAAGATTTTTCTCCATACCTTTTTCATGGGGCCAGAGTTTTGTGTGGATATTAACAAAGCATAACAAAATGTGCTTCCTCCTTTAAGTGTTACCAAAAAAAAAAAAAAAGTCCTTAAAATAGAATTTTCTAGGCCCACTTTCTTATCTAAACTCTCCCAGTCCATAAAACTTTTGAGTAAGAGACTCCAAAAATTATGCACCTCCACATTTGGCCACGATTACATGGCCACAAGTTTATCAGCTTCTCAGATCTTGGAATCTTTTCCACTTACGTGACTTGATTCCTCATTTATACTCTTTAGAATTTAAAAGCCAAAATCAGACATAGAGACAGATCTTACTATCAAGACACCCTTGCTTCATCTAAAAACTAGAAAAGACTTACATGTTCACAGAGTAAACAACTGCCCCCTGCTCAGGCCCCTTCAATCCTCCCCACTGCCCATCTCCCTCCAAGCCTTCTATCTTGACCAAGACTACAACTGACCAAGGGTGATGGGCCCCAGACCACCCCAAGCAGATTCCTCAGCCCCCAGGTCCATGACCTCAGCCCCCAAGACAGCCCAGCTGTCCTGCCTCCTAAATCCAGCCATCACACTTCTCAGTTCCTGAAAAAGAAAGGAAAGTGATGTCACTCAGTTGTGTCCAACTTTGCGACTCCATGGACTGTATGTAGCCTCCTAGGCTCCTCCTTCCATGGGATTCTCCAGGCAAGAATACTGGAGTGGGTTGCCATTTCCTTCTCCAGGGGATCTTCCCAACACAGGGATCAAACCCAGGTCTCTCACACTGCAGGCAGACTCTTCACTGTCTGAGCCACCAAGGGATCCTGAAGTTAAATATATATACACTTTTTTATGGATGTATCCTTCCCTTTTCTCCTCCTCCTAGAAATGACTTACTTAAAATATAACTAAGATTTTTTTTTCCTTAAAACCAATAGCTTTTAAGTGTATGTGTGTGTTCAGTCATGTCTGACTCTGTGACCCCAGTGGACTGTAGCCCACCAGAGTCCTCTTTCCATGGAATTCTCCAAGCAAGAATACTGGAGTAGGTAGCCATTTCCTACTCTAGGGAATCTTCCTGAACCAGGGATCTAACCTGCATCTATTGCATCTCCTGAATTGACAAGTGGATTCTTTACCACTGTGCCACTTGGGAAGCCAGCTTTTAAAGCGTACCCAGAATACAGAGACCTCTGCAACAATTACTGTTTTCATCTTTTTTTTAAGTGAAAAGAACGAGTGATATCCGAGGCATCAGAGCAGTAGATGGACACATCCGGGGCACCTCCAAGTTATTTTCAGGAAAGAGCAACAAAACGCAAAGCTAAAATTTCAGATCAAGGAATTCTTCTAACAATTTAACATTATCTTATCTGTATTTTGCAGCTGCCCTTTTGTAAGACGCACTTTTCCCAAATAAAACAATTTTTAAAACCCCCCCAAAAAAAAATAAATAAAGTGTACCCAGAATAAATTTTTAACTCTTTATCACAGATTATATGAAAAGTCTCTCTTTTTTTGTCTCCAACTGCTGTCTCCAATCTCTCCAACCACTTCCTCCCTAACAGCTTCAGTTCAGTCGGTTCAGTTCAGTCACTCAGTCTTAACTCTTTGTGAAGCCATGGACTGCAGCACACCAGGTTCCCCTGTCCATCACCAACACACAGAGCTTGCTCAAACTCATGTCCATCAAGTCAGAGATGCCATCCAACCATCTCATCCTCTGTTATCCCCTTCTCCTCCTGCCTTCAATCTTTTCCAACATCAGGGTCTTTTCAAATGAGTCAATTCTTTGCATCAAGTGGCCAAAGTATTGGAGTTTCACCTTCAGCATCAGTCCTTCCAATGAATATTCAGAACTGATTTCCTTTAGGATTGACTGGTTGGATCTGTTTGTAGTCCAAGGGACTCTCAAGAGTTTTCTCCAACACCACAGTTAAAAAACATCAATTCTTTGGTGCTCAGCTTTCATTATGGTCCAATACTCACATCCATACATGACTATTGGAAACACCATGGCTTTGACTAGATTGGACATTTGTCAGCAAAGCAATGTCTCTGCTTTTAAATATGCTGTCTAGGTTGGTCATAGCTTTTCCTCTAAGGAGAAAGCGTATTTTAATTTCATGGCTGCAGTCACCATCTGCAGTGATTTCAGAGCCCAAGAAAATAAAGTCTCTCATTGTTTTCCCATCTATTTGCCATGAAGTGATGGGACCAGAGGCCAGGATCTTAGCTTTCTAAATGCGGAGTTTGAAGCCAAATTTTTCACACTCCTCCTTCTCTTTCTTCAAGAGGCTCTTTAGTTCTTCTTTGGTTTCTGTCATAAGAGTGGTATAATCTGCACATCTGAGCTCATTGATATTTCTCCCAGCATCTTGATTCCAGTTTGTGCTTTATCCAGCCCAGCATTTCACATGATATACTCTGCATAAAAGTTAAATAAGCAGGGTGACAACATACAGACTTGACGTATTCCTTTGCCAGTTTGGAAACTTTCCATTGTTCCATGTCCAGTTCTAACTGTTGCTTCTTGATCTGCATACAGATTTCTCAGGAGTCAGGTCAGGTGGTCTGGTATTCCCAACTCTTGAAGAATTTTCCACAGTTTGTTGTGATCCACACAGTCAAAGACTTTGGCATAGTCAATAAAGCAAATGTTTTTCTGGAGATCACTTGCTTTTTCAATGATCCAACGGATGTTGGCAATTATATCTCTGGTTCCTCTCCCTTTTCTAAATCCAGCTTAAACATCTGTAAGTTCAGAGTTCATGTACTGTTGAAACCTGGCTCGGAGAATTTTGAGCATTACTTTGCTAGCAAGTGAGATGAGTGCAATTGTGTGGTAGTTTGAGCATTCTTTGGCATTGCCTTTCTTTTACATTGGAATGAAAACTGACCTTTTGCAGTCCTGTGGCCACTGCTGAGTTTTCCAAATTTGCTGGCACATTTAGTGCAGCACTTTAGTAACATCATCTTTTAGGATTTGAATTAGCTCAACCGGGATTCCATCACCCCACTAGCTTTATTCATAGTGATGCTTCTTAAGGACCGCTTGACCTCGCATTCCAGGATATCTGGCTCTAGGTGTGTGATCACACCATCGTGGTTATCTGGGTCATGAAGATCTTTTTTGTATAGTTGTTCTTTGCATTCTTGCCACTTCTTAATATCTTCTGCTTCTGTTAGGTCCATACTATTTCTGTCATTTATTGTGCCCAATTTATACAAAATGTTCCTCTGTCATCTTTAATTTTCTTGAAGAGATCTCTAGTCTTTCCCATTCTATTGTTTTTGTCTGTTTCTCTGCACTGATCACTGAGGAAGGCTTTCTTATCTCTCCTTGCTATTCTTTGGAACTCTGCATTCACATGGGTATATCTTTCCTTTTCTCCTTTGCCTTTAGCTTTTCTTCTTTTCTCAGCTATCTGTAAGGCCTCCTCAGACAACCATTTTGCCCTAGCAGCTTACATGCACACAAACATACACACATATATCTTACATGCCTGACTTCTTTCAAATCTCCCACAGCACCAGTACTCAGAGAAAACTGTGACAGACAGAATAATGGTGCTTCAAAGATGTCTACAGCCTAACCCCCAAAACCAGTAAACAGGTTACACAGCAAAAGAGAATTATGGCTGCAGATAGATTAAGGTTGTTAATCAGCTGGTTTAAAATAAGAATATTATCCTGGATTATCTTGATGTTTCCACTGCAATCACAAGAGTCTGCAAAAGTGGAAAAGGAAGCTAGGACTATGGAAGACAGAACCCTAGAGATGGCAATATGAGAAGGACTCAGCATCTGTGAAGATGGTACAAAAGAGTTGTGAGCCAGGAATGGAGTTGCCTGCAAGCTAGAAAAGGAGGAGGAAAGAGATTCTCCTCTGAGGTCTCCAGAAGAGTTGCAGCCTCATGACACTTTGATTTTAGCTAAGACCCAATTTACATATTTCAGAACAATCAAGGTGTCACATAATACGTTTGTATAGTTTAAATCAAGCCATTAGGTTTGTGGTAGTTTTTACAGCTGCAGTAAGATACTGATACACGCTTCTTCTGAGATCACCCCACTAATCCAACCCCCTCCTGCTATTTGCTGGGTTTAGTCAACTAATTTTATTATTGCAGACTCTGGGTGTCAGATTCTTTTGTTGCTCCTGCAGATGCACCTAGTGAACAAATAGATGGAAATCCCTTTCGTTAGTTTGTTTTACAATCTATCACGTAAGTCCCATTTTTTTAAATCACAATTTGAGCTTTTTTCATAATTCATTCATCCATTTATTCACTCATTACAATACACTTTGGAGGCTAGCATACAAAAACAAGACATAGTCCATGCACATGAAGAATTTATAATCCCAAGGTGCCTCTTCACCCATTTAATCATTCTGCACTTGCTGATCATGTTCTCAGGTGTTCTCACTTGCAGAATGCTCTGGTCAGAGTGACCTGCAGATCTTTTAAAAATTAGTATCACTCAGGCCTTACCCTACTCAGAACTGCTGGACATCTGCTTTGTTTTAAAGTTTCATGGATGATTCTGGTGTTCAGCTAGAATGAGAAGCATAGTTCATTGTTTCAGTCAGCGCACATCTCCTGTAAATAAAATACAGGATAATTGTATTTTATTTGGTATGTTTTCTAAGTCATTCTTTGTGATGTTCTGAGTATGAATCTTAGCTACTATAATGCCTGTAGGCTCAGTAGCTCTAACACTGAAATTATGTTGAAATAACCTGTATTTTCTTTTTTTAATGTAGTATTTTGCAAACTGTTTTGGTTTTTGTTTGGGGATTTTTTTACTTGACTCTCCCCTGATAGAGACTATTTCTATCTAGTTGATCACTTCACAAATCCAATAGGGTCTGACACATAATGTTTCCTTCTCCAGGGGGATCTTCCCAACCTAGGGATTGAACCCGGGTCTCCTGCATTGCAGGCAGATTCTTACTGAGTTACAAAGGAAGCCCTAGTCGAGTATTTACTGAGCAGTTAATATCTTGCCATCCTCAGGTGGCAACATCCTGCTGTCTAAGGAAATGCTTTTTATTAAGTTGATATCCTAAGAAAAGTTTCTATCTGGCCTGTAGACTATCTCAACCCTGGTGCCAGGGACCCTTAGGTAGAAATGAGGACTGAAGGACAGTTATGATGGAAGATCAGAGTAGAGGGCCATGATCAAAGGCACAGAGAAGACGTTAACAGAAGAAAGAGATGAGATAAAGATTGCAATGTTTAAAAATCCCCCAAAATGATCAAAAATGGATTCCTTCTTATAAATGCAAGTCATATGAAGATATATTCAAGAATGATTTCCTTAAAATGAAAATCAGTTGTTTGCACATATGGGATATATATTTTTAGCCTTTCCTAACCTTTCACATATTTACTTTTCATTTTAAAGACAGGAATAATATAAACATGGTTGTAAAGGAAACTGAGTCTTTAGTGGACTATTGTTTCCTTTTATGAAACTTCCTCAGTTCATTCCTATTTTTAGAATACTATTCCTTTAATTTTTCCATTGATTTGGGTTCAAAAAAACCTTCATGATTTTTTCTGTTCTCTCTTAGAAAATATTTAAACTTTTAAATAAAATATTTAAAATATTAAATATTCAAACATTAATACAGGCATACTAATAATAAAAACCTCAAGTCTGAATTTTTTTCAACTCACCCTAGCACTTGAATTTTTACAATCTGATGATTACATTAGGATTGCAAAGTCTCTGTTAAGTTAAGGATACACTTCAAAATCGTTAGCAAAAGCAAATGAAAATTAAGTTGCAGGGACTTCCCTGGTGGGGAAGACTTCCTCCAGTGGTTAAGAATTTCCCTGCGAATAGAGGGGACACAAATTCTATTCCTGGTCTGATAAGATTCCACGTGCCATGGGGCAACTAAGCCAGTGCACCGTACCTGCTGAGCCTGCTCTCCGCAACAGGAGAAGCCACTGTGAGGACAATCTGAGCACCACAGCTAGAGGGTAGCTCCCTCTCACTGCAACTAGAGAAAGCCTGTGCAGCAACAAAGACCCAGCACAGCCAGAAACAGATAAATAAAAACGTTAAGATGCAGAGAAAACTTTATTTACTAAGAATGAAGACTATTCTTAATGTCATAAGATCGTGAATTATATACTGAATTCAAGAAGCAGGGCTTTTTATTTAGCAAAAGCAGTAGTGCTTTCTGTCCATGCTGCTTAAGAGATACTGTTTGATGTCTAAAGACGTTTATTTTCCCAAGAAGCTGAACCCTAAGAACACCTATTTTTCTCTTTCCTCATACCACCTCATTGGAGTTCTTGTTTTTCAACCCACTTTGAGCAATAGTTTGGGGACAAATGTACCTTCATGCTTCTCTATTAAGAAAAATCTGTCATTGCTAAATAGTGTAGTGGTGAATGCTGGTGATTGCAGGGAACAAAGGGGATGATTACTCAATAGCAGGTCCTGTTAATGCTCACATCTCTGAGTGGTAAAGAGTATTTTGACAGAGAAGACTGATAAAGATCCTGTGTAGTCTGGTCATGGATGCCTCAGGTTCTCGCTGCCTGTAAGAATGAATTGATCCAAAGCTCTTTTTCTGTAAGGAAGTCCTTCTCAACTGCAAGATACATTCCTAAACATGTTATTGCATTGCTAACTAGATATGCTTTGAAAGTAACATATGTGTAAAAATATTAAGCAAAAATATTAAGCACAATATTTAAGAATATTGAATGTGATTTTTGGTATACGAGTTTTGAGAGTCAGATTATTAGTAGGAAGGAATACTAAAATCTGGACGCTGATGGCTACACAAATCAAAGAGATGCTGTAGGAAATCATGAGTTTATAGTGTATGAGAAGTCAGTTGACTAAAGCCTGGCTTTACTGATGCCAAGGTCACTGGCCCCACCCCTACAGAGGAAGAGGTTGCTAATTAAGGAAATGCTGGTCCTTAAACTGAAATGTCTGCTGTTGGTCACAAATGAGACAGCATGAACATTTTAATGAGTTCCATAATCCCAGTGGAAAAACAAATCAAGCACATTATTGAAAATCAATAGCATTATTTTTTCTGATCATATACAAAGGAAAAGGAGCTGTTTCAAAATGAAAACATAAACAGGCTAACCACGCTCAGCATGTGAGCCAGTAATGAATTTAAACACAAAGTGTGGCTTTGAATCTGTTATGACACTTATTAGCAGGTATCACTGGACAAGATATTTAACACACTCTGTCTTAATTTCAGCATATAGTACCCTCTCCTGATCTCCCCAACACACACACACACACACACACACACACACACACACACACACACAGAGTTGTTGTCAGGTCTACAGATCCTGTATGTGAAAAGTACTTAGCAAAAAACAGTACTCAATTAAAGGGAGCGCATTTCCTTCATGTCTTGTTTACTTTCCATCGATAATTACTACCCCACTGGGCAGAGGTTCATAAGCAAGGGACCTTTTAATTGCTCTAATTTGCCAGCACCAGGCAATCCAATTCAGTTTAAATCAACACATGTTTACTGTGACCGTATTCTAATGTAAGTGTAGTATCATATACTGAGGATTCAAAGGCATTCGATGGAAAACAGGGGTCAGTCCTTAAGGAGTTCAAACTAGTAAAAGATTCACAGACAACTCATACTTAACACTCTGTAACACTGATTGAATGAATAGATGGATAATGGTAAATAGACAAGGAATGGCTGCTGTAACATCATTTCAGCCTGTCTAAGGTTTCTACCCTTCAATATTGAAACATAAAGCCACAGCATATTTACTGTCATTGATACTTCTGGCTAAATTAATCAGCTAGTGAATGCTACTAATAATTTAAGATGCACTATAAGTTAACTCCATGTGTTTCAGTCACTGCAAAATGACTGTAATGACAAGTTCATAAACTAAGTGCCAGAAAACCATGGTGGGTATTTATTGACAATGAAGGGAGTAATATATTCAATATTCAAGAATAGTCAAGTCTTTCTTACTCTTCTGTTCCCAGGAGCAAGCTAAAGAAAACACAAAGATGTACTCTGAATTAATGATCTCAAAAACACACTGAGTAAAGTTATTTTCTGTGATAAATACTATTTTAATACCTAGATGTGGATTTAATTTTAATATATCTCTTCATGATGAAAACAGCAAAATAATTTTTTAAAATCTGGAAGAGTAGAAATAAAACATAACCACTAAAATGTTTTGCTATTTTTGTGTGTTTCTTCTATATTCAAAGATATTTTCTATAGTTTAAGCACAGTTGTTTTTAAAACATGGATTCTGCTTTTAACTTTATAGTTGCTTGAGATGCACTGTTTTCTTCTGATCATGTACTATATACCATCAATCCCATTTCAATTAATCCTTCTACATGGTCATTGCATAAACAGTGGTCTTCTTTTGATCCTGCTTCAAAGGCATGATTGGTAAGTCTAGAAGAGGGCACCAGAGCAGGACCAATGCGGGTCTTCATAGAAGTCTAAGTTTGATATCAAAAGTGAAAATCAGACTAGTTTCTTCCCATTGGCTAGAGCTATACATTGTTAAAAACATATCTGGAAAGACTTTGTTATGTGGAGAGAAGGAGT
The DNA here is from genome assembly GCF_016772045.2 of Ovis aries. Taxonomy (NCBI): domain Eukaryota; kingdom Metazoa; phylum Chordata; class Mammalia; order Artiodactyla; family Bovidae; genus Ovis; species Ovis aries. The sequence goes on along the minus strand of NC_056059.1, from coordinate 100,891,926 downwards.
GTGTCAGTATAAATTGATACACACACACACATAAAATCTGCTTTCACAATCAAGATGAGATGTCCTCAGACAAGTTTCACTTGTTCCCAAGTTTCTTTCTTCTTCCTGTCTTTGAGCTCCATGTATTTTCACTGTACCCTTAGAGTAAATTAAACTATTTGCTTAAATTGACTCAATTTTGCTTTCTGTCACTTATAATTTAACAGGTTCTTTTTTTTAATTGGAGGATAATTGTTTTACAATGCTGTGTTGGTTTCTGCCATACAATATGGCAAATCAGTTATTTCACACACACACACACACACACACACACACACATATATATATATATATATATATTCACCTTCCTCTTAAGCCTCCCTCTCCTCCCCCCACACAAGTTCTAACACAACATTATATTACTGTTTTTCCATTTAAAACACAGAAGGATCAAATTTAAGTTAAAAATATGAAGATTCAATCTTAGAAGAGAAGAAAGACTAAGTTTAAAAAAAAATAATTGTGAAAGCAATGAAGATGGCCGTTGATAGGAGAATGGATAAACAAACTGTGGTACATCCATACAATAGAATATTGTTCAGCAATAAAAATAAATGAACTGTCAAACCACAGAAAGACTTGGAGGAACTTTATATGTATATTATTGAGAGAAAAGAGCCAATTTGAAGAGGCTACAAATTATATGATTCCAAGTATATGGCATTGTAGAAAAGGCAAAATTATGGAGTCAGTAGAAAGATCAGTGTTTGCCAGGGCAAGGGGGAAGGAGGAATGAATAAGCAGAGCGCAGGAGACCCTTAGATCAAGGAAACTGCTCTATGATGGTGTAATGGTGGGTACTTGACATTATACATAGGTCAAAGCCCATAGAATGTGTAAAATATAAAGTGAACCTTAAGAGACTCTATAGTTCATTATCATATAACAACACTGGCTCATCAATTGTAACAAAGATGCAGGGCTAATGTAAGATGTTAATAATGGCGGAAATTGAGTTAGATGAACAGATTTATGGGAACTCTGTACTTTCACTCAATTTTTCTGTAAATTGCTCAAAAAAACAATTTTCACCTTCTAATCTATCTCTGCCCCTCTGGAAGCACATTTTCAAGTACCACAATACATTTCCAATAACAAAAATTTTATGTTTATATTTTTTTATTATACATTGTCAGTCACCTTAGAATAGGATTAGAGTCTTACAAAGCTTCATAATTTGCTTGTAATTTGAGGCAAAGTAATTATATGTGGGAGGAACACAATAAATATTTGATAAATAGCAGATGCAAAGTCAAATATACTGTCAACAAGCTGGTGTGTAACCTTCAATGATCAAATATTGAAATAGCATTTTTAATTAACTCTTGGTTTCTTTCTTCTGCATCTATAAACCATTCGCATAGCAAGTATAATATTTCTCATATGTCTAAGCATATAACTCAATTTAAATTGGCTTTCAAGTTACAGTTTTGTTTAAAAATTGAAAAAGCAAACAAACATAATGTTCCCAATTTGAGAGAACTCCATTTCCTTTTAATTTAGAATTTAGTCTCCTGGGGGCAAATACTCACTAAATTCGGAGTTTCCCTGTTATTCCCTTGTTTCTTTTTTTTTTTATATTATTATTATTTTATTTTTATTTTAACTTTATTTTGCTTTACAATACTGTATTGGTTTTGCCATACATTGGCATGAATCAGCCATGGGTGTACATGAGTTCCCAATCCTGAGACCCCCTCCCAACTCCCACCCCCCACCCCATATCATCTCTCTGGATCATCCCTGTGCACCAGCCCCAAGCATCCTGTAATTGGAGGTTAATTACTTTACAATATTGTATTGGTTTTGCCATACATCGACATGAATCTGCCACAGGTATAAAATTATATTTAAAAAAATTAAGAACCAGAAAACAAAACAAACAAAAAAAGTAAATTCATATAGAAAGATTTCAGTTCAGTCACTCAGTCGTGTCCAACTATTTGCAACTCCATGAACTGCAGCACGCCAGGCCTCGCTGTCCATCACCATCTCCCGGAGTTCACTCAGTCTCACATCGATCGAGTCCATGATGCCATCCAGCCATCTCATCCTCAGTCATCCCCTTCTCCTCCTGCTCTCAATCCCTCCCAGCATCACAGTCTTTTCCAATGAGTCAACTCTTTGCATGAGGTGGCCAAAGTACTGGAGTTTCAGCTTAAGCATCATTCCTTCCAAGAAATCCCAGGGCTGATCTCTGTCAGAATGGACTGGTTTCTTAAGATCATTTAAATTATTAAAAGGCTTACATGTCATCCTCGGAAGAAAACTGGATGCTGACCTTTGCTTTCATTGGACCACAATGAGGCTTAGTTATCCTCACCTACAGCCATGGCTGTAAGACTGTCCCCTCTGAATCTGCACCACTGGCACCAGAAGGACCTCTAATTGGTAGGCATATGCCTCTGCGGCCTCTTATTTTCAACCTCCTGCTCTCTCCTGGACCACCAGCCCATGGCCAGCTTACCTTGCCTTTTCGGGGATATATGGGCACTTCAGATGTTTTCTGTAATACTTGTAGGTACTCTGGACTCAGTTTTATGTTCCAGCCACTGAAAACCTTAGACCTAAGACATCTGGACGGACTCTTCCCTATGTCTGGAGAACACCCCTGCAAGATATCCACATGGTTCTCCATGAGGCTCACCTGGTTCTTTGTTAAAATGTTTTCTTCCTAATAAGCCAATTTCAATCACCCTTTAAACTTTAACATCCTCCTGCACTCTTGATTCCATTTGCTATTTTTTCATACTGCTTTGTTCCATAGTTAAGTATCACTTTTTAAGGTATTTCCATTTTTTTACTATGTTAATTGTTTATGGTCTGTTCCCACTACCCACCCCAAATCTAAACTTTATAACACATCCTTTCCTCCTCCTTTATTGAGGAAAAATCCCCAGTGCCTAGAGTTTAGCCCGTTAATATAGTAAATATATTTTTAATCACTACATCTCTGGCTTTTTAAATAAAACTGATCCCCCCCTGCAATATAGAACACGTTTTCCATATGAGCCATATGGAATAATGTCTGTCCTTGTCATTCACACACATTTTACAGCCTCTACCCATCCCGCTTCTCTGTTTGTCTGTTTCCTTGCTCTATAGTTATCCCTACCTCTCTGATCTCAGAGCCTATTTTCACATGTTCAAGGCCTTATTTTCATCTTCCTCTTTCACTGGTGACCCCTTTAGCTTATCTGCCTTGCCTCCCCCTTAAATTATGGATCTGTAAACTGTCTTAGGTAAGGCATATTTTTTTTTTACCAGTTCTCATAATGGATCTATGCCTTCAACTATCACTCAGTCTGCTTCAGACAGTAAGGCTGGTGACTCACGCCATGGGAGTGAACACAACTCTTTAAAGAGAGTGTTGTTATCCAACACTCAGTCATGTCTGACTCTTTGCAACCCCAAGGACTGAAGCAGTCAGGCTTCCCTGCCATTCACTATCTCCCAGAGTTTGCTCAGATTCATGTCCATTGAGTCAGTGATACTATGTAACCATCTCATCATCTGCCACCCCCTTCTCCTTTTGCCTTCAGTCTTTCCCTAGCATCAGGGTCTTTTCTAGTGAGTCAGCTCTTCTAATCAGGTGGCCAAAGTATTGAAGCTAGAGTGAGACAAGTTTGAAGTGTGGAGCCCTGGGAAGAACTAGTACTTAAGGACTGAGAAAAGTAGAGTAACTGAGAGGACATTAAAACAATTAAAACTGAAGAAATTAAGAACTCTTGGAAGCCAACGGAGGAAAAGTTATTTCGCAAATATAGAGGCTATCATTAGTACCAAGGCTGAAGGACAGTCAAGTAGGACTAGACCTAAAACCCTCCCTTGGTTTTATCAATTAAGTTGGTCGTTTTGTTCTCAGTAGGATCAGCTTCTGTGGAATTGGGGAAGGGTGGAGCCAAGACACCAGACAATAATGAGCTGAAGCAAAGGGATGAGAATGTCATGTCCAGAGCCCATCAACGGGCAGGGAGCCCATCTGAGACCAGAGAACTGCTCAGTCAAACCCACCTACAGGCTCACGTGCTGAATAAATGGTGCTAAGTTACTGCATTCGGGGTGGACTTTCGTGTAGCAAAATTGATATGCAAGCAAACCTATGTCATGTAAACAAATAAATGAGAAGCTGCTCTGGAAGGGAGAGTCTGAGAATTCGGAAAAGAGATAACAAAGCAAGGCATAAAACAGGGTGTGAAAGAGTGAAATTTCAGTCAGTGTGGAGGAATAGATGTAGACAGAATGAGTTTATATGTAAGGAGACAGGAGATCAAGGGGGAGAATTCACAGCCTGGAGACTCAGATTCACAATGCAGAGATGAGTCAGGGTGAAGACAGTGGCAAAGCTTCGATTGATTCCTTCTTAAGTAATCCTGTTGCTAAGAGACTCTATGTCCAGTCACACCTCTTTTATCACCACATTCTTCCCTCTCCATCCATTTCTGAATTACCTAATGATAAATATCACACCTAATTTAAATAACTGCTTCCTCAGTAACTTTGCTATGCAATGATAATCCAGTTATAACAATTCTGGAAATTCATCAAAATAAGTGAACAGGAGACTACATCCATCATTGGACATTCAAATGATTTCCATCTTCTTGTCAGTATCTTGAAGAATTAAAAATAAAACTACCGACGTAGAGAACAAATATATGGACACCAACTGGGGAAGAGGGCGATGAATTTGGAAATTGGGACTGACATATATACACCAAAGGCAAAACCATTAGTTGCTCAATTGTGTCTGACTCTTTGCGACCATGTATACATGCATACATGTATATGTATAAAATATATAACTAATGAGAACCTGCTGTTCGTTCAGGGAACTCTGCTCATGGCTATGTGGTGGCTTAAATGAGAAGAAAATCCAAAAAAGAGGGGATATATGTATATGTATAACTGATTTATTTTGCTGTTCAGTCGAAACTAACACAGCATAGTAGAGCAACTATATTCCAATAAAAATTAACTTTAAAAATAACTGCATGATTGTAAAGTAATTAACCTCCAATTAAAATAAATAAATTCATATTAAAAAATAAAAATAACTACATGCCACAGGACCACGATTTGAAGTTGAAACAAAATGTGGGCAATGTACACTCAGTGGTGTCTGACTCTTTGTGATGCCATTGACTGTAATCCTCCAAGCTCCTCTGTCCGTGGGATTTCCCAGGCAAGAATACTACAGTCAGTCACCATTTCCTACTCCAGGGGATCTTCCCAACCCAAGGATCAAACCTGCACCTCTTGCGTATCCTGCATTGTCAGGGAGGTTCTTTACCATGACATTACTTGGGAAGCCCTGAAACAAAATACTTCAAAACAAATCTGATTTAATCAAATACCAAAAAACAAAAATTATTTTTATTTGGGAAATAAAAATGTGTGAGCTGAAAATTGTATTGTCTCACAATCCCTACGTTGAAGCCTTACCCCCTATACCTCAGAGTATGACCGTTCGGGTATAGTACCTTTGAAGAGGCAATTAAGTTTAAGAAGGAGTCAATAGAGTAGGCCCTACTCTACTATGACTATGAATGAACTTATAAGGATGGGAAATAAGGACACAGACAACACAAACAGAGGGACAAAGGTGTGAGGATGCAGCAAGAAGGTGGAGATCTGCAAACCAAGAAGAGAGGCCTCGGAAGAAATCAACCATGCCGTCACGTGATCTCAAACTTCCAGCCTGCAGCACTGTGAGAAAATAAGTCTCTTCCGTTTAAGTCACTCCATTTGTGTTATTTTGTTATGGTACTGGCACCCCACTCCAGTACTTTTGCCTGGAAAATCCCATGGTTGGAGGAGCCTGGTAGGCTACAGTCCATGGGGTTGCTAAGAGTCGGGCTCGACTGAACGACTTCACTTTCACTTTTCACTTTCATGCATTGGAGAAGGAAATGGCAATCCACTCCAGTTTTCTTGCCTGGAGAATCCCAGAGACAGAGGAGCCTAGTGGGCTGCTGTCTATGGGGTCACACAGAGTCGGACATGATTAAAGCGACTTAGCAGCAGTAGCAGCAGCCATACCAAAGTAATACATAGGGGATTTTGTTTTTTTGTTTAAAAGTAGAATAAGGAAACAAAAGTCAATATTTTATAAACACACATCAACAGAAACATCAGCAATATAGACTGGTGAATGAGAGAATGAAGCCACAACCTAGAGGCAACAGACTAGGGGTAAATACTAGAGATAACCAAGCCTGGTGAAGGACTAACATCCAACTGCATCAATCAGTAATCCAGCATTTGACATCTAAAGTGTGACCAAGAGACCCATCTTCCACAAAGAAGAGGCCCAGTCTAAAATGTAGAGAACCTCAGCATTGGCAGAGTCACAATCATGGGACGATGCTAACAGTCAGGTGGGTGGGATCCTATTCATGATGCTAGATATACAAAGTAGACTATGTCTATCTGTAGGTATGGAGAAGTGTCCAGTTCCTGGGGCAGAAGAGGATTTGAAAAGCCAGCAAGGATAAGAGTTTCAACCAAGCTGACCAGTGTCACCGTAGATAGTCAAACCCCACATGGAAACCAGAAGGCTCAGTCACTCAAACAGCTCGATCATTGGACGACTGAGTTGAGTCAGCTGAATGGAGGTTGCGGGAAAGCAGTCATTTCATAGCAAATGCCGGCTGATTGACCTTGCTGGGACATGACTAACTCTATAGCCCCACCTGCTGGTAGACGTGAGAGGTTGCAACCATAGGGCCTATATTGCCAGAGCTGTCTCAGGAACTGCCTTGACCCAAGCCGGTCAGAGGCAGGAAGTGACAATGTTTTTAATTAAAAGACTAGCAATGTCTACTGGAGAGATAAAGACACAGCATAGAAGCAGCAAGCTATTCTAAAATGACAAATCGCATTATATAGTTCAAATTGTCCTTTTCTACATCCTGAAAAAGAATTTAAAACGTTACTGCACATTTCTGCATTCTCGTGCGTGGGAAGTCACTCAGCCATGTCCGACTCTGTGCAACGCCATGGACCGTAGCCCGCCAGGCTCCTCTGTCCATGGGATTTCCCAGGCAAGAATACTGGAACGGGTTGCGATGCCCTGCTCTAGGGGATATTCCTGACCCTGAGATCAAACCCATGTCTGCTTTGTCTCCTGTCTTGGCAGGCAGGTTCTGCATTCTTAGTGCTCAGGTATCTAAAGTAACAGATCTTAGTCTGTATTTCCAAATCAATATGTCAGGCACTACCCTGAGACTGAAAATACCATTTTAAAATTGTTGTGAGAGTGAGAACAAATAATCATTCAAATAAGCGTTCTTGCTTTTTTTCTCTGAAACTCATCTCAATACAGGGATACTTCCAAATGAAACGCAAACCCTACCCCCCAAAAAACTTTATTGAAATCTTATAGAAGTAACCTCACCACATATATTTAGATATGTGCATTGCTATTTACCAACTTCATAGAAAAATTAGTTCAAAATGGAAAATGATGATCTAGATATATTAGCCAGCTACGAAAATGCTATCTAAATCATAACTCTCCAAAATTCTCAATGGCTAACAACAGCAGACATTTATTTCTCTCTTGTTGGTCATCAGATGGGCCAGGATGCATCTGCTTCAAGCTGCTGGTCAAGTTCAGTTTCACATCTGCTCCACATGGCTCTCCTACTGGGACCAGTGGTTTCCCAGACCATCTAGATGGCAGAAGGACAAGAAACCACACCTAACCATGCAAACGCATTTGGAACTTCAGTTTATGTAACATCTGCTAACATTTCGCCAGCCAAAACGTCATGTCACCAAACCTAAAGTCAGTGGGGTGCGGGTGTACACCCCTCCCACTCTATGGGGAGGTACTTCAAGGGCTGTGAATAATTCAAACCATCAGAACAGTTTGTCAGTGGTTGTAGCTACAGAATCTTCAAGAGTCCTGAAGATCAATGGTGGATTTCTTGTGTTGTTGCTCCAGTTTCCAGGGGCGTGTAGCAATATGTGACTTCTATAAATATGGATTTGTACCTCCTGGTCAATTCTCTTTGTAGCAAGGTATGTGAGTCATCAAAGGCAAAATGTCTGCATTCTTTTCTTTTAGGTGATTGAACTATAACATAAAATGATTCCTTTGGCTTTTGTTAAGAGTTTTTCTTAAGTTAATAAAGTAAGCATCTGTGTCAGCAGGGCAGTTAAAATATCCCAACTGGCCAGTGCAACATAACAGAAATTCACAACACTATCTCTGAGGGCCATTACCATATGTTGTTTTAGTTCTTAGATGATGTGTGTGAGCTCAGTGATGTACGATTCTTTGCAGCCCTGTGGACTGTGGCCCACCAGGCTACTCTGCCCATGGAATTTTCCAGGCAAGAATACTGGAGAGGCTGCCATTTCCTCCTCCAAGGGATCTTCCTGATCCAGGGATTGAACCTGTGTCTCTTGTGTCTCCTGCATTGACAGGCAGATTCCCAGGTAGTGCTAGCGGTAAAGAATCTGCCTGTTAATGCAGGGGACACAGCCTATAGTCCATGGGGCTGCAAAGAGTCAGACACAACTGAGCAACTGAACACATTAGCACAGTGTGTGAGGTCACCATTAAATTAGCTTTGATCAGTGATCAGTAAGAAAGAGGTCTCAGATGTAGAATTAATGGCATGGCAAGGAATCTAAGGCTTAGACAGAAAGATCAAGCCTTCCAGTACTGTTACAGTGCTGTACCCTGCCTAGATTTTGAACTATACTCTGAGCTCCTTCAAAATGATCATCTCCCACTAGCTTAAGCAGAAGCGATCACTGAAATTTGCATAGTCCTTTGTGAAGAAGTAGAAGACATCAGGACACTGTCCATTCACTTGTGATCTTCTCTGGTAGATATTCTTTGCTTAACTAGTTGCCTAGGTTGGTGGTTTACTAATGTGAAAGCAACCTTGGCCCATTTATAGATGGAGTCATTTTCCACTGTAGCGTTCACACCTTGACCAATTCTAGAACCATATTATTTGAAAGAAGGAGACCTTTCATCAAGAGATTAACAAAAATTGATGTATTATCAGAATATATTAGAAAAAAATAAAAAATACAAAGTAAAAAATACCAGAAGCTATTTAAGAGTCTAGAAATTAAGGAGCTTGCAGTTTGTACACTTGAATCATGAAGATGCTTGTTCCTTGAAAGAAAAGCTCTGACAAACCTAAAGAGTGTATTAAAAAGCAGAGACAACACTTTGCTGACAAAGGTCTGTATAATCAAAGCTATGATTTTTCCAGTAAGTCATGTATGGATGTGAGAGTTGAACCATAAAGAAGGCTGAACATCAAAGAATTGATGCTTTCGAATTGTGGTGTTGAAGAAGACTCTTGAGAGTCCCCTGAACAGCAAGATCAAACCAATCAATCCTAAAGGAAATCAATGCTGAATATTCACTGTAAGGACTGATGCTGAAGCTGAAGCTCCAATACTTTGCCATCTGATGCAAAAAGCCGACTCACTGGAAAAGACCCTGATGCTGGGAAAGACTGAGGGCAAAAGGAGAAGGGGCAGCAGAGGATGAGCTGGTTTGATAGCATCACTGACTCAAATGACATGAATTTGAACAAACTCTGGGAGACAATGAAGGACAGGGAAGCCCGGCATGCTACAGTCCATTGGATCACTAAGAATCAGACACAACTTAATAACTTAACAACAAATCAATAATGGACAGGGCAAGAATAGAGACACTGTCCAGGCTCTTTCCTAGGTGCCACGACCACCCCCTCCCATGGTACTCTGACTACAGGGAATAAAATCGTGGTGTGAAAATGGTAAAGCAAACATCCTGATAAACCTCGAGCCACGGGTATCCTACAGTGCACAGAGCCCTCCACTATTAGAGCTCTGAGCTCCCAGCTGGATGGACTGTGGTCTGTCTAGCCTTTAAGCTCTTAAAATAACTGTTGTTTCTGCTGCTGCCTTTGTTTGCTTGCTTGCCAACTTGCTTACTTGGTCATTTCTTTAATCTCAGAGATTGATGAGGGCAGATATTCTAAAATTATAACTAAAAATATTTCCTGAGTTTCCCTCCATTATGTGGGTTGCACTTTCATGTTTTCTAATTCTGATGATTAAAAGCAAGAACAATGATGGCTTACATTCACGGAGGGTCTATTCTGAGGCACTATGCTGCCTCTTTACATGGATTTCCTCATTCCATCCTCACAGAACTTCCACTAATTAGGTACCATGATGGCAAACCCTCTCCAGTATTCTTGCCTGGAAAATCCCAGGGACAAGAAGGCTGGCAGGCTACAGTCCATGGGGTCACAAAGAGTCTGACACGACTGAGCATGCACTCAAGCAATTAGTCATGCAAGGCAGATCAGTTAGCAATTAGAGGTACCCTGGATTTTTGGAATCCAGGCAGTAGACTTGGGAGCTGGCACTCTGGAGGTGTCCCCATAAGGATGTGGGCAAAGCCACTGCAGCTGTTTCCAATTCAGTTCACCCTCTGCCACAAGGAGCTCATCTGCTGAAGCACTTGGAGTCTGAACCCTTCAGCTACAAGAAAGCAGTGGAACTCTTTTCTGACATTCTTACTCACTCTCAAGCTACACTTGAATGCTAGCAGTGCCTTATAAATTATAATCTATAATAACAGAGGATTACCCTTTCTGCCATTAGTATTATTAATCTGATCCTGAAATGGCCCAGCCAGTATACTCAAACTCTGCTTAGCCCCCATCTCTTCTACTGGCAAAGAACAGAGGGCTTACCCCTGCAATCATCATGCCCTCATTTGCATTTCATCTCACATAGTGGATCTATTAAACAAGTCATTTGTAATGTATCCTTGTCAAACAGATTAAATGTAGATGGTCTCACACAAATGCATAAATTGCTTTCAAAATTTTCCCAATTTCAGCAACCAACAAAGAGCTAATGTTTTGGCAAAGGAACATGTCCTCATCTAACACAGAAACTGGGAGCCTTTCCATGGAGGTTTTATTGTCATGCACAGAACTGAAAACTGAAATATCAATTCGCAAGCCAGCTTTTGTTTTTTTACACAGCACAGCATCCCCTTCTGCAGGGCTGTGTCTTTCTAAAAGGAAAGCTGTAATTTAGAAATAGAACCTGTGAAAACAGTGTCGGGTAAAAACCTAAGACAGATAGCAGGTGCTGATGGCTGACGCTGAATAATCCTTAATTTCAGGTGGCACATGCGAGAAAATGAATCAATTTAACTCAAGACATCACAAGACTAAAGAACATAAATAAAGTGAAGAAATTTATGCACTACACTTCTGCTAGAATTTTCATTTACTTTCAAAAGATTTTGCTTTCGCCCATGGATAATTTTTATTCAGAAAAGGAAAAGGTCACCTCAAAAATCCCTTTGCAAAGATAACTCTTGCAACTGGGAATTTAATCACAGTCCTCTGAGACCTGATTCCTTCCAATAAGTAGTTCATTATCTTCTATAATATCTTCCTCTCTCTGGCAGCTCCCATTTTTTTTCAACTTATTTGAACATATCCAGATTTCCTCTTTTGTATAAAAAAGGTGAAACCACTTATAACAGTATTATCTCTCATATTTATTAGAAAAACAGTCTATGCTTGGAGTTTCCACTTCCCCTATTCATTCATTAATCTATTCATGCATTCATCTATCCACTCGTTAATTCAGCAAATATTTATTAAGCATATACTATATATAATGCATGTATTAAGTGCTGTTGAGAAAAATACTTAAATAATCATGTTCTGTATTTATGCCATCACTTATTTGCCACAAAAAATATTTATTAAAACCAAATCATTAAAATTTTCAATTATCAATGGCACAACTTTTTTCCCAGAGATTTTCATGCTTTAAGTTTGTTCAAAGCTATCCTTTAACTTCTAATGATGGAATTTCAGGTACCAGGAAAGAACATATTTTGAAAGGGATCCCTGCTTCTGTCTGTGTTAGGGTTAAGTGGAAAGCTAGCTGAGAGGCTAACCAATAGGAGGAAATTAGATGGAGGTGATTGAAAAGAGGGAGACAGAAAGAGGTATAGCAAATTGAAGCAGGATTTCAATGAGGCAAGATTTTGATTCTCAGAAGACATTTGGCAATATCTGCAGACATTTTGGTTGTTAAACAGAGTGGCAATCTAGTAGGTAAAGGGCAAGGATGCTGTTAAACATTCTTCAATGGGCTGGATGGTCCCCATAAAAAAGAACTATATAGCTCCATATGTTAATACTGCCTAAACTGAGAAAATCAGGATTAGAAGTATGAATTATTTCCATTTTTCCTTGCATACTACAGCAGTGATGATCAGAAAGTAACTTGTAAATGACTGGGGCTGGCCAACTTGACTGTGTAAAACAAGTCTTGAAAACATTTTGTTAATGTGCAGGAAACAGCACAATTGTCTCCATACAGAGGAGGCGTCATAAGACCTAGTGGGAAGGGGAGCAAAGAGCCTCACTGTTGAGAAGAGAGTCTGAGCTGCTTCACAGTACACCTGGGTTTGAATCTAGGTTCACATTTACACAACTCTGTAATTTGGCCAAGCCACTAAAACGTCGCTTAGTTTCCTCATCTGTGAAAACAATCTGACAGGGTGGTTAAAGGACTAGAACAGATAATGCCCAACAAAATAAATAACACATTCTAACAATTACATGGCTTATATTTCAGGGCCTCTTATTATCTGTCTGGGTGTTCTAAGCACTTTAATGTATTAACTGAGTTAATCCTCATAGCAAATTCCAGGTAGGTGAGTGTTGTCATCTGTTTCATCAGATAAGGACTTTTAAGCTAAGTTAAGCAGCTAGTTCAAGGTTAAACAACTGGTAAGTGGTTGTTCCAGGCTCTAGAACCTAAGTGCTAGCTCACTAAGCTTTCCTGAAGTGTTGGTGAGTCATACACCTCAGATACTGGAGATAATGAAGTCTGAGGTAGGCTATTCAGTTAACAAATCATTTTTAAGTGTCTATAGTGCCACTTACTAAAGATGGAATGGTGTGCAAAACAGAAATTACACCTGCCCACATGGATCTCACAATATCAGCCAGTGTGCACAAAAGAAAAGCTTGTCAAAGATATGGATTCTCAGGCTCATCTCTGAGAGTCCAGGTTGGTTGATCCAAGGTGGTGTTCAGAATTCTGCATTTCCAACAAACACACCAAGTACCTGATACTAATGGTATGATGACAACCCCTTGCAGAATACTTGGTCAGTCACAGGTTTTGTACTGTGTGCCACTGGGTTGAAATGGAAGCACATAAGTTCATTACAACTCAATACCACCTAATGGGAAAGCAATTCAAAATATGAACCACATGCTAGTCACAAAGTCAAGCCAATGAGGACAGAGAGAGTGTCAGGGCAGCACTTAAAGAGGTGAGGTTGTCTGATGGGCACTAACTCCTAACAACAACAGTTAGAACCAGACATGGAACAATAGTTAAAACCAGAAATGGAACAATAGACTAATTCCAAGTTGGGAAAGAAGTACGTCAAGGCTGTATATTGCCACTCTGCTTATTTAACTTATATGCAGAGTACGTCATGCAAAATGCTGGGCTGGATGAAGCACAGGCTGGAATCAAGATTGCCAGGAGAAATATCAATAATCTCAGATATGCAGATGATACCACCCTTATGGCAGAAAGTGAAGAACTGAAGAGTCTCTTGAGGAAAGTGAAAGAAGAAAGTGAAAAAGATGGCTTAAAACTCAACATTCAAATAACTAAGATCATGGCATCTGGTCCCATAACTGCATGGCAAATAGATGGAGAAACAATGGAAACAATGAGAGACTTTGTTTTCTTGGGCTCCAAAATCACAGCAGATAGTGACTGCAGCCATGAAATTAAAAGATGTTTGCTCCTTGGAAGGAAAGCTATGACCAACCTAGATAGCATAGACATTACTATGCCAAAAAAGGTCCGTCTAGTCAAAGCTATGGTTTTTCCAGTAGTCATGTATGGATGTGAGAGTTGGACCATAAAGAAAGCAGAACACCGAAGAATTTGAACTGTGGTGTTGGGTAAGACTCTTGAGAATCCCTTGGACTGCAGGAAATCAAACCAGTCTATCCTAAAGGAAATCAGTCCTGAATATTCATTGGAAGGACTGATGCTGAAGCTGAAACTCCAACACTATAGCCACCTGATGCAAAGAAATGACTCACTGGAAAAGACCCTGATGCTGAGTAAGACTGAAGGCAGGAAAAGAAGAGGATGACAGAGGATGAGATGGTCAGATGGCATCACCAACTTGATGGACATGAGATTGAGCAAGCTCTGAGAGTTGGTGATGGACAGGGAAGCTTGGTGTGCTGCAGTCCATCAGGTCACAAAGAATCAGGCATGACTGAGCGACTGAACTGAACTGAACTGAACTGAACTCCTAACAAGAGACCAGGTAGGAGTCAAGAATGTTCAAAGCCTCTTTCCAAAGGGAAGGCCTTTTGCTACTCATATAAAAGATATCCTCTAGCTAATTCTTCTTAAGGCCATGCAGGGCAGCGATTCTACTCACTGTAGAATCAAGAAAGTCCAACTACAGTGATGAACAAAAAAGCCAAAATTCTAGCTAAGAGTAGCTCCCAAGTTCATTCCTCTTAGGGAGCCTCTGCCTGTTCCTTCTTTACAAGCATACTAAAAGTGAGTGATTTTGCATATATTATTATTATTGCATTTTAAATTATGCAAATAATTTTATTTGCATATAAAATTAATGCCCTACATTAATAATTATATACCAGTATTGAGAACAGATCACAACCAGCAAAAGAAAAATATCTGGGTTCTGGGCTGACCTGTCCATTTGTTGTTTTTAGTCACTAAGTCTGGGCTTCCCAGGTGGCACTAAGGTTAATGAGCCTGCTTGCCAATACAGGAGAACTTAATAGACACAGGTTCGATCCCTGCATTGGGAAGATCCCCTGGAAGAGGGCATGGCAACCCAGTCCAGTATTCTTGCCAGAAGAATCCCATGGACAGAGGAGCCTGGTGGGCTACAGTCCATAGGGTCACAAAGAGTTGGACACAACTTAGGCGACTTAGCACAGCACAGTCACTAAGTCTGATTCTTCTGCAACCCCACGAACTTTAGCCAACCACACTCCTCTGTCCATGAGATTTCCCAGACAAGAATACTGGAATGGAGTTACCATTTCCTTCTCCAGGGGATTTTCCCAACCCAAGGTCTGAATCTATATCTTCTGCAGTGGCAGGCGGATTCTTTACCACTGACTACCAAGGACCCCTATCCATAGAGTATGAAAAATTCACTTAATTTCTAGGACTAATTTCTTCCATAAGATGAAAGGCTATTCAAGATGATCTATAATAATATTTTACAATATCATATGGAATATAAAATTAATTCAAGCTTGGGCCTGGTGCACTGGGATGACCCAGAGGGATGGTATGAGGAGGGAGGTGGGAGGGAGGTTCAGGATGGGGAACACATGTACACCCATGGTGGATTCATGTTGATGTATGGCAAAACTAATACAATATTGCAACGTAACTAGCCTCCAATTAAAATAAACAAATTTAAATTAAAAATAAATAAATAAAAATAAAATTAATTCAGTGAGTCAAGACTAATATTCTGGACTGGATAGTTCCATGGACAGTACAGACCATGGGGTCACAAAGAGCAACTTTTACTTTTTTTAACAATAGAATAGAGAATAAGTGCTTCCCTGCAGTAAATGCAACTATTCTTATTTTTTTGTACGTGTATCTGTGTGAAACTTGTTTCAGACATTCATATATAGATACTTAGTCGTGATGTAAAATGAATTCTTTATTGCAGGTTTTCATTAACATAGCCAGAAACCCACTGATTTAAAACCTCTTCTAGTTCCAAAGTGCTCTAATTCTGTAATTTCACCTGACTTGCTATTGACCTTGAAAGTCACCACATGATGCTAACTAATCCAGATTTGCTCCTGCTTTACCACAGCGTCAAGCACCAAATGTGTTCCTTATCAGCATATTCTGAAGAATATGTACGTTTCCAGAAGGTCACTGCCCCATCTCCCGTGGCCTCTTCTTCTCTTGTGAGCTGATTTTGGCATTTTCTACTGACCACATAGCCAAGGTAACACTGGACTACACATATAGCTACAGCTATATTCTCTAAAATATCAGGGAAAAAAAAACAATGTAAGAGGTTAAAAAATCATCACACTAACCACTCTTACAGAATGAGAAAAATATAAAAGCCCACCTGAGACATGAGCTCAGAAAGCTGACGGGTATATAATTAAATCACGATGTTTGGAGGAGCCGGAGGAGAGAGCATAATAAAATTAGGATAAACTAAAACCCTGAAGAAACTATAAGCAAAGGTTTCCCAGGCTCTTATTCCTCAAATCTCTCACACCCATTCTAAGAATTCTGTTGTGCTGATTTTAATCCATGCCCAAGAGTAATTAAGTTAGGCACATTACGTTATAACTTGAGATTTATAATGCACCCGGCCCCCTGCCTCAATACTCACACCTCTTCATTTCTACCCTCTCTGTCTTCACATAAAGTTGTATCAGGATCACATGAGGAATCTTTTCAATTACATCTGTCCACACACAGATTTAAAGAATCAAAGTCAATAAATGCTCACTATTTCACATATAAAGGCCATTCCAGCAGAGTTGGAATTTTTGACTTATATAATCCCTTTGCATCATATTTCTCCTCAAACCCACACCTAGATGCATCAGTTGATTTACACAAATGCTGAGGAACTCCTGACATTGTAGATAAATGTGTCTAGAAAACTGAGAACTAGGCAAACAGAAGTCAAATTTCAAGTGGGGTGTGTAGGGGTTTGAGAGAGAATTGAAAGTGAAAGTCGCTCAGTCATGTCCGACTCTTTGTGACCCCATGCACTATAAAGTCAACGGAATTCTCCAGGCCAGAATACTGGAGTGGGTAGCCCTTCCCTTCTCCAGGGGATCTTTCCAACCCAGGGATTGAACCCAGGTCTCCTGCATTGCAGGCAGATTCTTTACCAGCTGAGCCACCAGGGAAGCCCAAGAATACTGGAGTGGGTAGCCTATCCCTTCTCCGGCAGACCTTCCCAATCCAGGAACTGAACAACTGAGCTATCAGGGAAGCACTGAGAGAGAACTAATCTCAAAGAAAAGATATGAAAAGGCCGAGGAGAATTTGCACAGAGTTTGAGGGTCAGAGGAGAGGTGTGGTCCCATGTGTGCGTGTGTGTGTGTGTGCAAGCTCAGTCGCTCAGTCCTGTCTGACACTTTATGACGTGCCAGGTTCCTATGTCCATAGGATTTTCCCTTCAAGACTGCTGGAGTGGGTTGCCATTTCCTCTCCCAGGGTATCTTCCCAACCCAGAGACTGAACGCACATCTCTGGCATCTTCTGCATTGGCAGGTGGATTCTTTACCACTGAGCCACCTGAAAAGCATAGATCCTTCTACACAACTAATACTAGAACCTCTTCCCACCTAGATTCTGGGTTGGTTTGTATACACCCTAAAGAGAAAGGGGCTAATTTTGCTAATTAAAGGAAGAATTTCACAAACTCTTAACATCTTGAGGTCCTTGCTAAGGAATCCCTGTAATCAATTACATTTTGGAGGAAGGATACCATCCCCATGTCCACTCTAAGTAGAGGAACTGACCCTAGGATGGATGAGAACACTGGTGACCCAAGTCATCAGCCTGGCTGCCCTCACTGGCAGTGGGTGCTGCTCAGTGGAGGGGAGGGTTACCACACCGCCCAGAAAACAAAGCAGTGGATGTATACCTCCAGTTCAGAGAACACCAGTGATAACAGATTCCTGGCCTTGACAACAGAAGCAAGGATTTTGTTTATAAAATCCTGGATCAAGAAGGCTGAGCATCAAAGAACTGATGCTTTCAAATTGTGGTGCTAGCAAAGACTCTTGAGAGTCCCTTGGACTGCAGGAGATCAAACCAGTTAATCCTAAAGGAAATCAACCCTTAATATTCATTGGAAGGGCTGATGCTGAAGCTGAAGCTCCAATAATTTGGACACTTGATGGGAAGAGCCAACTCATTAGAAAAGACTCTGATGCTGGGAAAGACCAAGGGCAGGAGGAAAAGGGGGTGACAGAGAATGAGATGATTGGATGGCGTCACCGACTCAATGGACATGAGTTTGAGCAAACTCCTGGAGATATAAGAACAGGGAAGACTGGCATGCTGCAGTCCGCAAAGAGTTGGACACGACTCTTTGTTGCTGACTGAACAACAGCAACGACAAATCAATGGCATGGATGGTGTATATCCGTGTCTACAGACAAGCCATAGAAAGCCACCAGCAGCAGCACCATCAATAAGCAGTGCTAATTTTAGTGGAAACAAAAAGTTCCTATGAAGAGTATTGGGTATCTTTGGGAAGAACTTGGCAAGCTTGGAAAAGTCTGGTACACAGGGTAAACTTCTAGTAAAATTTGAATTAGATTGCTCTAGGGACATTGGGCTTCTGTGGTGGCTCCAATGGTAAAGCATCTGCCTGCCATGCTGGAGACTGGGTTCGATCCCTGGGTCAGAAAGATCCCTTGGAGAAGGAAACAGCAACCCACTCCAGTACTCTTCCCTGAAAAATTCCATGGACTGAGGAGCCTGGTAGGCTACAGTCCGTGGGGTCACAAAGAGTTGGACACGACTGAACAACTTCACTTCATTTCTTCAGAACATTATCACGAAAGGGTGATGGGTATAAGTGTTTGCACTGGATACACAAGGAAATAACTTCATTTTAAACAACCCTAAACGGAAATCACTAAAGCCATTTCTAAGACAAGAGCATTGAACATTTACGGTCATCTTTGTAGGCAGAATAATTACAAAGAAACATTATACATAATTACAGGATCAATAAGAATGATAACAATGGGGTATCCTACCAGTTAGGTGATATTTATGCATCACTTACATGGTATGCTACACCATGCAAAGTTTGGGAAAATGAACGTAAAAGTGAAGTCGTTCAGTCGTGTCCAACTCTTTGCAACCCCACTTTCCAGGCAAGAATACTGGAGTGGGTTGCCATTTCCTTCTCCAGAATATCTTACTGACCCAGGGATTGAACCCGGGTCTCCCGCATTGAAGGCAGACACTTTACCATCTGAGCCACAAGGGAAGTCCAAAGTATGGGAAGGGAGTAGAAATTCACCCATTAGGCTTTATGTGCTCATTAGCATCTTCTGATCTATCTGACTTAAATTCCTCTAAGTGTAAAAAGCATAGTTGTTTATAGAGAATTCAATGAGAATCAGAATTTTCTCTAAACTTAACAAAAGTGAAAATAATGATCTCAATAAGCTTTCCTAGGCGCTTTTTTAAAATAAGCAAAATGTCATTGATTAACTTGAAACACGTTTAGTTTGTGAACTGCAAAACGAATTTCTCAGATTTTGTTGAATATCAACTCCAGACTTAGTCCTTCATTCAGTGAGAATAGATTAGATCCGGCACTGCCTCAGGCATTTGGGCGTAGCATTAAACACTGCATTGGATAAAAACAGGGCTGAAAAGGCACCACTTAGTTCTTTGAGAATCTAACATCTGGCTGAGAAGGCAAATTATACAAAATTAAACAAATTAAAATGACAACTTCCAGAATATTACTTTGCTCTTTCTGTGGAAGCTCTATGAAATCCCATAAATGCTTCATTCTCACACAATATCATGTGAGTGAGTGTTCTTGAAAGAATTATTTGCTATACCCAGGAACATAGAAAAGACAATAGATGATTGATATGAACAGTGTATGTGAAGGGGGAGAATCCATTTTGGACAAATAACTTCAGCATTTGTTGATTTTTGTAGTTCAGATTCAAAAATGTGCCTATGAGTTTGTTGAAGACCACATGTTATTAAAAAAAAAAAAGTAAAGATAGTAGAATTTACTTATAGAAAACAGTCAGAAAAAGAAAGTGGGAAATTGGGCAATGTCTATTAAAATAAGCCTAAATAAGGCAGTAATTTTGGGGGTAACAAAGAGCTCGTGGATAACATCCACTTTATAGATAGAGATATAGGCAAGATATTATAAAACACACTCAGTTGTTACATTTAAAAAAATAAAAATCACTTCTCCAAATAACTGTTGTGTTCATCAAGAAATCAAACTAATAAAGTCTCTGGATTAGAAAAAAAATAACAAGTTCTCTTCTTTGAACCTCCACCACAAAATTAAAACCTCTGTGTTTATTGCTGTCATTGCTCAGTTGCTAAATCATGTCTTTGCAACGCTAAGAACAGCAGCAGGCCAGGCTGCTGTCATTCACTAACTCCCGCAGTTTGCTCAGATTCACGTGCATCGAGTCATTGATGCTATCTAACCACTCATCCTCTGTCTCCCTCTTCTCCTTTTGCCTTCAGTAGTTCCCAGCATCAGGGTCTTTTCCAGTGAGTCAGCTCTATTTACTGTTTTCAGTTCAGTTCAGTTGCTCAGTCGTGTCCAATTCTTTGCGACCCCATGGACTGTGTGCACCACTCCAGGCTTCCCTGTCCATCACCAGCTCCTGGAGCTTGCTCAAACTGATGTCTATCAAGTTGGTGGTGCCATCCAACCTTCTCATCCTCTGTCGTCCCCTTTTGTACCTCCCTTCAATCTTTGCCAGCATGAGGGTCTTTTCTAATGAGTTAGTTCTTCACATCAGGTGGCCAAAGTATTGGAGCTTCAGCTCAGTATCAGTCCTTCCAATGAATATTCAGGACTGATTTCCTTTAGGATTGACTGGCTAGATCTGCTTGCAGTCCAAGGGACTCTCAAGAGTCTTCTCCAACAACACAGTCCAAAAGCATCAATTCAAATAAACAATTTATTAGATGCAATTCTAAAAATTTATTGTTTTAGCAAGTGTTTGTCTCTTCAGCCACTGGCTGGATTGCTCTATGGAGAATTCACTGGTTCCAAGAACTCAGATGCAAACTGACACTTCTTTACCCTCTTCTTTATTACTGACAGTATCCAGTATAAACATTATCAATAAAAATACCACTTGTAGACAACTCATCACCCTCAATTCACTGTTGTGTTTCATTTAAATGAAGAACTATTGGGGGAGGGTTCAAGACGGTATCTAGGAAGATCCTGATCTTACCTCCTCCCATGGACACAATAAATCTGCAAACACTTATGAAATAAACTCCCTTGGAAAGGGATCTGAAAACTGGATGAACAAAACCTCCACAGCAAAGTTTACAAAGGCAGCATTAGGATGGGTAGAGAGGCAGAGAAACAGTCTCTTCAAAAAAATAAAAAAGCACTCCCTGGAAGATCCGCTGCAGAAGGTAATGGCTATCCACTCCAGTATTCTTGCCTGGAGAATCCCATGGACAGAGGAGCCTGTCGGGCTACAGTCCTTGGGGTGGCAAAGACTGAGCCACTAACACTTTCAGTGTCGGCAGCCCACAGTTGGAAGGGGTTACAAAGTTGCAGAAAGGATGTTTTCCCTGAGGAGCAAGAGATTCGAACTCCAGGCCAGGCACCTCAACCTTTAAATTCTACAAGGGAGAGACAAGCATTCAAAACACTTGGCTTTGAAAACCAATGGGGAGTATATCCAAAAAAAGAAAATCTATACTTGCATGAAACAGAATTGAGACTAATTCTGCTGTATGCATGAACCACAGTAGTCAACAGCTTAATTTCATTCAAAAGGCTTGGTGATGACCTAGTGGGGTGAGATGGGAGAGTGGGAGGGAGGTTTTAGAAGGAGCGGTTATATGTATACTTATAGCTGATTCATGTTGTCGTTCAGCAGAAATCAATACATTGTAAAGCAATTATCCTCCAATTAAAAAAATTATTTTTAAATCTACCAGAAGCCATCCTTACTGTATTATATGGTAATACAGAGCTGTGTTACATGGCAGGGAAGAGCAACACTGCATTGATCCATCCAAACATTTCTGTTCTTTACATTCTGGAGGGATCTCTTTGAGAGTCTCTTTATTACACAGACTTCACAGACTATTTGCCTGTTAACTTAGGAAGTTTTGACTTGAAGGTGGGGGAGGTGATATCGAGTGTCTTCTCTTTGCTCCTCCCAGCCATCCCTGCTCCCCTTCCCCATCCTGGGCGACTGGCCTGCACAGATTGTCCGGGGAGTTATCTTGCCCTCCAGGGTACAGTGAGGCGGCCCCTGGCATACAGAACAGGCAACAGCAAATGCAAAGGAAGGGAAGAAAGGAAGGTCAGGGATTTGTGCCTCAGGTTGGCTGCATCTTTCTCCCAGAGGCCCCCTCTTGCCTTTCCACTGTCTCTGCAGTTTCAGCACCCGGGGAGCAGCAATGCCTCTCAAATGTCACTACCCAGGTTCCTGAGTCTCCTTTGTTCCTTTACCTAAGTTGATCCCACACCTTTGCAAATAGTCCCTTTGTTAAACTCCCCTTAGATTACCTAATTCTGATTGGTACAGGTGACTCCAGAATACACCTATGTCTGGTTTGGAGTGACTAGACCGGCGTTTCCCAAAGGTTGTTTTCTGAACCAGAAATTAAAATGTTTCGATGTTCAATGAGTTTGACAGGCTGGATTTAGCAAAATTAAGCCACATTCTTATTTTAGCATCTCACACATCCTTGGTGTGTAAACAAATGTTCACTCAGAATCACTAAGAGGAGAAAATGTATGAGCAGTATTCCATACATTTTGTTTCACCCACCCCCCAGAGGAGTGGCCAGAACTACAAGGATAGAGTCCAGATAGGACTGTTGGAGAGTAATAACGGAGGTGGCGAAGCTGAGGCTCTACTGGGAACTGAAGCTGTCAAGTGACCAAGGCTGCTGTTGTGTGCTGGGTGGACCACCTGAATGGAAAGTTGGGTGATGGTGTCACTAGAGGCTGAGCACTGCTCGCCAGCACAGTAAGTAATCTCTGGCTGCTGGATTCAACTGATATTTCCTCTGCCTCCTCCCTCATGACGATTTCTGATACTGCCTGTCACTTCTTATCACGGTTCCTCATGACTAGTCATTGTTTCCTTCTCTCTTCTGGCCATATTGCGCTTGCAAAGAGATTAGCCAGTTGACTTTCTGAGACAAACTAATGTATGGATATTTCCAAATACGCTTTCATCAATCTCTTCACTGTTTACTGTGTTACTTCTCCAGGTCTTCTGGGCTTTGGTGTCAATGGGAACTGAGTTTTAGTGTAATCATTTGTCGCAGATATAATGCTTTTCCTTTTGCCATTAAATGTTCTGAAATGTGTTATGAGCTATTTTCATTGCTTTGGATTATTAGCCTTTTTGCTTATTTTCATGTTCCTTGTTGTTTTGGAAACTTAATGGTGCCAGAAAGCTGAAAGTCAGATGACTGCTCAGCTGAAAAATGCTAGTTTTATTTTGTTCCTTCTGTTTGACACAGTTCAGTTCATTTTACTAACATATAACAGTTTTTTGAAGTATTTTGACACTCCAGTTGGTTTTGAATGGCACTAGTTGCTGTCTTCATTCAGTAGTGTATTTTATCATTCTTACATGGATATGTCTATTTACAAAGGACAAGTAAATGTATAGCTTTCAACTTAGATATGGCAATAGCCCTCCTCTTGACTTCTTGGCCATGTGGTCCTTCATCCCTCCCATGGCTAGAGAGTCTTAACCTCAAAAACTGGATTCAATCCAGGCCTCTGATGTAGGACCAGTCCTAGATGTTAGTCCTAGATTAAAGCACCAGTAATTCAGCAGCAAAACAGCTTGCTCTTGATCCCACACTAATCCTGAACACCAGTTGTTATCATCTCACTATTGCCTTATTCCTCCTCAGCGGTCCCATGTCTCTTCCTCTGATTATTCTGACTAAGCCTCCACCCCACAGTGGAGCATGGCACTGTCTGACCTTGGCCATGAGACTTGTAATGTGTGGTGTGACTGGTGAGGGCCTTAGAGTCCAGTTGCTTGGGTTTAAGTCTATGCTCCCTGCAATTGCCAGATTTCTGTGCTCCAGTTTCTTTGCCTAATGAAGCTAGTAATAGTTTCTACCTCCTAGTTTTGCTGTGAGGTTTAAACAAACACACACTAATGGCTTAACATGGGTAAGCATGCTCAGTCACTTCAGTCATGTCTGACTGCGACGGTAGCCCGCCAGGATCCTCTTTCCAAGGGATTCTCCAGGTAAGAATACTGGAGTGGATTGCCATGCCCTCCTCCAGGGGTTCTTGCCAATTGAGGAATCAAACCTGTGTCTCCTCTGTCTCCTGCCTTACAGGACAAGACCCCTGGGAAGCTCAATGGCTTAATGGGTGTTGGCTATTTTCTTGGATCCTTTGAAACTAGGGTCCCATCTTTCTTTTCTAGTTCTATCAGTCAGAGAATCAGTAGGAAATAGAAATGGACTCAAAATAATTAAGAGACTTATTTAGTCACTAAGTCCTGTCAGACTCTTTGGGGATCCCTTAGACTGTAGCCGACCAGTCTCCTCTGTCCATGGGATTTCCCAGGCAAAAATACTGTGGGTTGCCATTTCTTTCTCCAGGAGATCTTCCTGACCCAGGGATTGAACCCACATCTCCTGCATTGCAGGCGGAGTCTTTACTGCTGAGCCACTGGAGAATCCATAAGCAAAATGAATGAAGTTCAACTCACAAAGCAGTGGGCACAAGTTAAGATAATCACTGTGAGGTTTTGAGGCACCTGAAGACTAACAGCAGTGGGAAGCCACTACCACCTAGTTCTGAAACCCCAGAATTCAGTGAAAACTGGAGCTGTGGAGGAAGGGTTCTTAAAAGGTCCTGGAGCTGCGCTTATGGAAGGTCTGAGTCACTGCCAGATACATGGCCCAACAAGGGCATGGAAAAGAAATCCCCTACTTTCCCTCCCCTCCAACCTTCAGTCACTACTGGTGCCTCCCAGTGAGAGCCAGTTAGCAAGGGGTTCTGGGTAATGCAGCGCCAAGAACGGCCACAAAGGAAGGGAAGTGGGCATAGGGTCAAGGCCAAGCAGAGAGAACTGGGAAGCCAGTCCTTACGACGTTTTTCTTCTAATCCAGTTCCCTCGATTAGTTATAGCTGCCAAACTTGCCAATGCTCAGCTAACTCTTTTGACTCAAGTGTTTGTTCTAGAACTACAGTGGGGCTCTGAGGCCTCAGATCCTGACTATCCTACTGTGGCTTTCCCCCTAGTCAGGCAGTCAGGTTTTACTTTTCTCCCTCAAGCCTTGGTTCTGAGGGAAAGAATTTTCTAGTAGGGATTTTTGGAACTTGTTTTTGATCAATGTGGATACAAATGATCAGGTCAGCTGTAAAATGGATCCAAACTGACTACGGAACTAACAGACTGGACATTTTCCTCTGTTGGTTTTGGTCATAAATGCAAGGCGATAGCATAGCATGAGTATTGGGAAGGAGAAACAATACCAATAAATAGAAACTGTAGAAGAAAACTGGGCTTCCCTGGTGGTTCAGGTGGTGAAGAACCTGCCTACAATGCAGGAGGCCTGGGCTCAATCTGTGAAATGAAAATATCTCCTGCCATATCAATAAACAAGAAATGTCACAGCCATCAGCAATTTCTGGCCTCCAAATGTGAATGAGAGCTCACAAAACAGATGCAGCAGATGCTGCCCCCCACCCCCATGTTGACTGCTGAGGAGCTGGGGGAATGCAAGAAGCAAGGTGAATAAGAAAACAGGATTGGCCCCAGACACGAGAGATGCATATGAAAGGGATGAATCAATGAGCCCAGAGACGTGCATCTTCCCATACACTTCAGTTCAGTGCAGCTGCTCAGTCATGTCCAATTATTTGCGACCCCATGGACTGCAGGACGCCAGGCCTCCCTGTCCATCACCAACTCGCGGAGCCTACTCAAACTCCTGTCCGTGCCATCAGTGATGCCATCCAGCCATCTCATCCTCTGTCATCCCCTGATCCTCCTGACTTCAATCTTTCCCAGCATCAGGGTCTTTTGAATGAGTCAGTTCTTTGCATCAGGTGGCCAAAGTACTGGAGTTTCAGCTTCAGCATCAGTGCTCCCAATGAATATTCAGATCTGATATCCTTTAGTGAATGGTTGAAGCTCCTTGCAGTCCAAGGGATTCTCAAGAGTTTTCTCCACGCCACAGTTCAAAAGAATCAATTCTTCGGCACTCAGCTTTCTTTATAGTCCACCTCTCAGATCCATACATGACCACTGGAAAAACCATAGCCTTGACTAGACGGACCTTTATTGGTAAAGTAATGTCTCTGCTTTTCAATATGCTGTCTAGGTCGGTCATAACTTTTCTTGAAAGAAGCAAGTGTTTTTTAATTTCATGGCTACAGTCACCATCTACTGTGATTTTGGAGCCAAAAAAAAATAAAGTCTCTCACTATTTCCATTGTTTCCCCATCTATTTGCCATGAAATGATGGCATCAGATGCCATGATCTTGGTTTTCTGAATGTTGAGTTTTAAGCCAACTTTTTCACTCTCCTCTTTCACTTTCATCAAGAGGCTCTTTAGTTCTTCACATTCTGCCATAAGGGTGGTGTCATCTGCATATCTGAGGTTATTGATATTTCTCCCAGCAATCTTGATTCCAGCTTGGGCTTCATCCAGCCCACCGTTTCACATGATATACTCTGCATATAAGTTAAATAAGCAGGGTGACAATATACAGCCTTAACGTACTCCTTTGCCAAACTGGAACCTGTCTGTGGTTCCATGTCTGATTCTAACTGTTTTTTATTGACCTGAATGCAGATTTTTCAGGAGGCAGGTCAGGTGGTCTGGTATTCCCATCTCTTTAAGAATTTTACACAGTTTATTGTGATCCACACAGTCAAAGGCTTTGGCATAGTCAATAAAGCAGAAGTAGATGTTTTTCTGGAACTCTCTTGCTTTTTCGATGATCCAGCAGATGTTGGCAATTTGATCTCTTGTTCCTCTGCCTCTTCTGAATCCATCTTGAACATCTGGAAGTTCACGGATCATGTACTGTTGAAGCCTGGCTTGCAGAACTTTGAGCATTACTTTGCTAGCGTGTGAGATGAGTGCCATTGTGTGGTAGTTTGAACATTTTTTGGCATTGCCTTTCTTTAGGATTGGAATGAAAACTGACCTTTTCCAGTCCTGTGGCCTCTGCTGAGTTTTCCAAATTTGCTTGCATACTGAGTGCAGCACTTTTGCAGCATCATCTTTCAGGATTTGAACTAGCTCAACTGGAATTTCTTCACCTCCACTAGCTTTGTTCATAGTGATGCTTCCTAAGGCCCACTTGACTTTGAATTCCAAGATGTCTAGCCCTAGGTGAGAGATCATACCATTGCAGTTATATGGGTCATGAAGATCTTTTCTGTATAATTCTTCTGTGTATTCTTGCCACCTCTTCTTAATATCTTCTGCTTCTGGTAGGTCCATACCATTTTTGTTCTTTATTGTGCCCATCTTTACATGAAATGTTCCCTTGGCATCTCTAATTTTCTTGAAGAGATCTCTGGTCTTTCCCATTCTATTGTTTTCCTCTATTTCTTTGCATTGATCACTGAGGAAGGCTTTCTTATCTCTCCTTGCTATTCTTTGGAACTCTGCATTCAAATGGGTATATCTTTCCTTTTCTCCTCTACCTTTAGCTTCCTTTCTTTTCTCAGCTATTTGTAAGGTCTCCTCAGACAACCATTTTACCATTTTGCATTTCTTTTTCTTGGGGATGTTCTTGATCACTGCCTCCTGTACAATGTCATGAACCTCCATGGTTCATAGTCCATAGTTCATCATGCACTCTATCAGATCTAATCCCTTGGATCTATTTCTCATTTCCACTGTATAATCATAAGGAATTTGACTTAGGTCATACCTAAATGGTCTAGTGGTTTTCCCTACTTTCTTTAAGTCTGAATTTGGTAATAAGGAGTTCATGAACTGAACCACGGTCAGCTCCTTGTCTTGTTTTTGCTGACTGTATAGAGCTTCTCCATCTTTGGCTTCAAATAGTATAATCAATCTGATTTCAGTAGTGACCAACTGGTGATATCCATGTGTAGGGTGTTCTCTTGTGTTGTTGCAAGAGGGTATTTGCTATGACCAGTGTGTTCTCCTGGCAAAACTCTATGATACTTTGCCCTGTTTCATCTGTACTCCAAGGCCAAATCTGCCTCTTATTCCAGGTATCTCTTGACTTCCTACTTTTGCATTCCTGTCCCCTATAACGAAAGGACATCCTTTTTGGGTGTTAGTTCTAGGAAGTCTTGTAGGTCTTCCTAGAACCATTCAACTTCAGCTTCTTCAGCATTACTGGTCAGGGCATAGACTTGGATTACTGTGCTATTGAATGGTTTGCCTTGGAAATGAACGAGATCACTCTCATTTTTTTTTTAAATTTTAATATTCTAAATACATGAAAGAATGCCATTCTCCCAAATCATCCCACCCTCTCCCTCTCCCTCTGAGTCCAAAAGTCCGTTATACACAGCTGTGTCTTTTTTCCTGTCTTGCATACAGGGTCGTCATTGCCATCTTTCTAAATTCCATATATATGTGTTAGTATACTGTACTGGTGTTTTTCTTTCTGGCTTACTTCACTCTGTATAAAAGGTTGTATCCGAGTACTGCATTTCAGACTTTTGTTGACTATGAGGGCTACTCCATTTCTTCTATGGTATTCTCACCCACAGTAGTAGATATAACAGTCATCTGAGTTAAATTTGTTCATTCCAGCCCAGTTTAGTTCACTGATTCCTAAAATGTCTTTGTTTACTCTTGCCATCTCCTGTTTGACCCCTTCCAATTTGCCTTGATTTGTGGACCTAACATTCCAGGTTCCCATGCAATATTGCTCTTTACAGCATCAGATGTTACTTCCATCACCTGTCACATCCACAACTGATGCTAAATTCCGTAAGTAAATTCCTTACTTAGATGTGGCATATGTCAGCAAATTCCCTTAGTGTGAAAAATCATAATAGGAAACACAAGCCACAAGTCATACTCATGCAAAGAACGATCTCATCGGATCCAGAAGACTTAATTCTTCATCTGCTACCATTCTTGCTTTTCTAGCTCACATCATCGTTTTAGAAGCACTAGCCACAAAAACCAATGTTCTGAACTATGAAGGAAGTATTCACAAGCACAGGGCTTAGTGGATCTTGAACCACAGTGGAACTGAGCATCCCGACTTGGGGGTAGTGGGTTGTGAGGGTGTGGGAAGGAAGGGGACCGGCCCAGCTTTAACTTTCCAGATATACACATCCCTCCACAGTCAACCTTGTATGTGGGAAATTAACCAAAAGACAACAGAGTGTTTTAGGCAAGTCCCCAGTTCTCCTAAAACCTGAACCAAAAGTGGAAATGCTGTAATTCGTGACTCATTCATTTGTAGTAAGTATCGCCTGCTGACTATGTTTTTATAAAACTGCCATAAATGTTTCCATCTCCAAGAAAAATAGTCTAATAACTTTACACATGGGAGGTCTAGAGCAGCATGAGAGAACTGGATACCTGTGGTAAAAGGGAGGAAGATTAAAAATGAATGGGTATAAAATGAAGAAAAGTAAGCCCAATGTACTGGAGACATTAGCTATCTATGAAATCAAAATGGCTCACGCCTTGCCTTTTCATTTTGTTTATGGTTTCTTTCGGTGACATTTGCAGAGATGTGGATAGACCTAGAGAATGTCATACAGAGAGAAGTAAGTCAGAAAAACAAATATCATCTAATATCACTTACATGTGGAATCTAGAAAAATGGTACAGATGAACGTTTTGTAAAGCAGAAATAGAGATACAAATGTTAAGAACAAACATGGATATCAGGGTATGAAAGAGAAGATGGGGTAATTTGGGAGATTGGTACTGACATACATAAACTACTATGTATAAAATAGGTAGCTGATAAGAACTTACTATATATATATATACAGCTCAGGGAACTCAACTCAGGCCTCTGCGGCAACCTAAAGGAGAAGAAATCTTTTAAAAAGGGGCTGCGTGTATACATATAACTGCTTCACTTTGCTATACAGTAGAAACCAGCACAACGCAGCAACTGTGTTCTCATTCAGTCTCTAAGCGGTGCCCAGTTCTTTGCAACTCCATGAACTGCAGCACACCAGGCTTCCTTGTCCTTCACTGTCTCCCGAAATCTGCTCAAACTCATGTCCATTAATCAGTAAAACTAAAACAATATTGTAAAGCAACTATACTCCAATTAAATTTTTTTTTAATGGCTCATGCCTCCTCATGGTGCCTCAGGAGAGTCTAGTCAAGAAAGCAGCATGATGTAATGAAAATAGCACATGTTTTGGATCTAGAGTTAGCAACGTAGGATTGCAATCCTAGTTTCCTTCTTCTAAGCTAGATGACCTTAAGAAAGATACTTAATGTATCTGAGCTTAAGTTTCTTGATCCACACACAAAAAAAACCATCTTTTAAAAATACTTGCTATAAAAGATTATTGAAAACATAGAATGATAGAATAGATCAGCAAGTGGAACTTGTTAGCGTTCTCTAAATGTCAGTGGATGTTATTTTTTAATTAGCATCATTAATCACTACACTATATTGTCCAGAACATAATTAATAGATGTCAGTTTACCCAAGTTAAGTCAGATTTAAGTGATGTGCTTGACTGCATAAACAGACAAATTCTTTACACTTGGATATTGATTCTCAAATAATCAGAGTCAAGTGATAGTGAACGAAGTTCCTGAGAGAAAAAGAATGTATATATTTTTACAAAAAGTATGATTAATATACCTACTGTTTTTACAACATAAATGATAGAAATTAACATATGACAAATTGTCTTGTAGGTCAACAGTCTGAAGAAGATAAAAGGACTGCAGAAATACAATAGCATGGGCTAAAAATGGTGGCTTAGAGAACAAATATGAGCCTTGGAACTGGAAACCAGAAGCCCTTCATTCCCACCAACTTAATAAAGAAATGCAATTTCTTTTTTTTTTTTTTTTTTCTGTGCCAAATTTCCTTGTTTAACACAAACAACTAGTTCAGGTTATCCACTTATCAAACTTAAAGGAACAGACACATTTATTAGATCCAAGATAGTGTAAAATTTCCAGGTGGAGGGGTCACCTCCAGGCCCAACCTAATCAGAAAATCCTGGCTCACATCTACCCACATGGATCCACTTTCCAGCCTCCTTCATGGAAATTATCTGGACCAAGGGATTGCAATTTCTCTCTTGCCACAAATAAGCTATAGAGACTCTACAGGTTAATGAAAGACCAGTGCTATAGATGTGAGGGATGGTGGTTGGTTTTTAAGCCAAGCTCTTCTAGCTGATTCACAAGTTGTAGCCCATTAAGTGTCTCAGCAAGGGACTCCTCGGGAGAGGAGTATCTGTTTGTTCTTCTTTATGGAGTCTAAATGTTAGTATTCATAAAACAGATGTCTTCAAAGCAGTGTCAGTCAGCTTAAACACAAATATGATATTAGTCATTTGTAAAGCAGATACACATATTTCTCTAATGGGTTGCAAGACTCTGACTTTGAGTACTAATTCATGATTTAATACATTGCTAGTTGCTCTTGAGTTAACTTTTCACCCAAACATTAGGGTCTATTTTGGGCTCACTGGACTATTAATTTTGGGTACCAAACAAAATCTTATGAGAGATGGGATTTTTAAAAAAATATTGTCCTTTAAGTTACACAAAGAAGCAAAAATTCCCTCCAGGAAATTAATACTCTAATTATAAACTTTCTGGTTGAGAAAGTCTTAAAAAGCTTTGTCTCTTCTATGAAGTCAAAAGTCTTTGGCTTGGCTTCACTTAGTTTTTCCCGTTCAGAACATATGGGAATATTCCCAAAACATCAGAGCAGCTGGTCCTTTTGAAATCAGAAAAAAAAAAAAAACTTTTCTTTCTAATGCTACTTACATTATAGAAAAAGGAATCCACACTGCTGGCAAAACAGCTGTTCTTATTTCTGAAGGATATTGCAATGGCTAAGGCAACATGTTTTCCTGCTTAAATTACAGTTTTGGAAATGAGAACGATCAATCATTGTTTATAAATTGAGTTGTAATAACATCAGTTCCCTTCTTTCAACTTACCCCATTTAGAATGTTTCCAAATATGGGGCAGATTATCACACAGCCCAAAGGGTCACATTTTTGCCTGACTTCCTCAGTTTACATTGAACAGTTGATATTTTATAGTAGACACAGCTTTTCTGAAAGCTATGACACTGAATTTTTTTCTCCCAATATTTACAGTTGTACATGAAGACATCAAGAAATTATTTGAAGGGAAAAGAGACAATTGAACAAATCAAAAAAAGTATCTTCAGAAGTTTAAATAATATCCTAAGTTATATATGCCCTCAGTAACAAAATAGACTTTAATAGGCTGCTCTGTGCTCTCCTGGTTCAGTGGACACAAGACTATATCAAACCTCAAATGTTCTTTCAATAACTCTCACCTTTCTTACACGAAGGTGGCAAACTTACTGTGTAAACTGTTCACAATTCAAACTGAATCTATAGAAGTATTCACTCATCGTTATTTGCGTATAAATTTATACTTCTTAGCAGAAATGAGTAAAGGTTAAAAGAAAAATTGTTTTTCTGGATTTCAAAAGAACAGAAGCTTAACAAATATTTGATTTAAAAATTTATTCAAGACCAGAGCAATCCATTGACTAATATGATCTGTACAGTAAAATAGTACTTGCTACCAATCAGTAAATTCTTTAGGTCAGATTTCCTAGTTATTGCTTTAGCAACAGAATGGAGGCTATTTTCTTCATAAAACCACTTAATTCATGTTATTTTGAAGGCAAAATAACCAACTACTTTTAAGTTCCAACTATATGCCAGAAATGGAGCTCTATGCATTACAGACATGATTTAATCTTTGAATTATGCATGTGGTGTTAGTGAAATTAATCCAGTAAGAAATAAGAAATTTACAGTAGGGCAAGTCAACTTAGGGAGTTTTATATTATCTCTCATTTATCTTAAAATTCTTTAGATTGGACAATGTGATATATACATACATATATATACATATATATATATATAGCTTTGATATATAGTTTTATTTTATTCCCTACAGTGATTAGTAAACATCGGAAGTACCTAATTGGGCAAACATTGCAGGGTTACTTAGCACATTGCAAGACTAGTTGAAAGCCACAATCTACAGACTGACACTCTAATTTTTTCATCTATCTTTGAAAAAAACTTAACAGAGCTTTTGTTAATTGGCAATATGGAGGATATTAACATTTACCAAAGAATTGCAAGTAATCAAATTGGTTTAAATCAGTTCACAAGACTGATTACATAACTCGTTCAAAATGGTATAGTTGAGATTTAGACACAAGTCCTCCTCATTCAAAAACCCTTGCTTTGAACCACAGTGGGTACTACCTCCACTCTTACCTTCCCTCTACACAGAACAGAATATTAGTCTGGTTGAATTCTTGATTGGTACCTGAATGATATACAAGAAAATAAGGACAGAAGGGAAAAGGCAAGAGTTCTTCTCCCACAACTGGCACAAGGGACCCCCCCTACATAATTCTTTTCCTGGTGAATCAAGGTCATAGGCCCTTCTCCACTCTCCCATATTGGACATCTGTTTTAGGCTGATAAGGCTTCCATGACAATATACCACAGACAGGGTGGATTAAACAACAGAAATTTACTCTCACAGTTTCGGAAACCAAAGGTCCAAGATCAAGGTGTCAGCAAAGCTGGCTTCCCCTGAGACCCCTCTCCTTGGTTTGCAGATGGCCGCCTTCTCTCTGTGTGCTCACGTGGGATTCCGCTGCATCCCTGGCATCTCTCATATGTTCTCATCTCCTCATCTTCTTGGGACACCATTCAGATTGGTTTAGGACCCACCAGAATGGCTCTCATTTTAACTTGTCTCTTTAAAGATATACACAGTCACATTCTGAGGTATCTGGGTTAGGGCTTCAACACATAAATTTTGAGAGGAGCACAATTCAATCCATAATAGAGAAACAGTAGTTTCTTTCCAATGCAAGCTGAGCACAATCTCACAGTATTATTATTTTAAAATGACATAGCAAGCCAAAACAAAAGCTTTAGGCTCTCTACATCAGACATGACTGTCCTACTATGTAGTTGATTTTCTAGGCTGCACTGATCAAGATACCACCCAGCTTAAAACCCTGGATGTATACCCATTGCCTGTGGTTGAAATTGAACTTTATGCCAGGTGCATGCAAACTCTGCGTGCTTTTTCTCACCTCCCCTACCTTACTCACTTACACATGCAGTTTACCCAATGCATGCAGCTCCCTGCACATGACAAAAGACATCCTTCCCCATCTCTGCTCATGTCATCCCACTGAACTTCTCTTCTTTTCCCCTTTCCAGACTCAAGTTTTTCTATTTAAAACTTCGACCAGATATTGCTTGCTCTAGCCTCATTCCTTGACCTTTGCCTGCATTACCTGTCTTCAACAAAGTGGGATTTGCTTCCATTCCAAAGTGTTTCTCCATACATCCTTCAATGCTGCTTTAGTCACTAAGTCACGTCCAACTCTTGTGACCCCATGAGAGAGGAGCCTGGCAGGCTACAGTCCATGGGCTTCTCCAGGAAGGAATACTGGAGAGGGTTGCCATTTCCTTCTCCAGGGTATCTTCCCAACCCAGGAGTTGAACCAGGTCTTCTGCATTGTAGGTGGATTCTTTACCAACTGAGCTACAAGGGAAGCCCCCTTCTTTAATAGCAGCTGTCATTTTTAAATTAATTTTATTGGCATATACTTGCTTTACAATGTTGTGTTAGCTTCTACCACATAGCAAAGTGAACCAGCTACACATATGCATATATCCCCTGCCTTTTGGATTTCCTTCCCATTTAGGTCAACACAGTGCAGTATGTTCCCATCAGTTCTCATCAGTCCCAATCTTCCAGTTCTTCCTCTTTGCTCCTTGGTATTGACAGATTTGTTTTCTCTGTCAATAACAGTTGTCACATAATTATGACTTCATTTATCTACCTTGTGAATTTCTGGCAGCAGGATTTATTCTTGTTGATTGTCATGTCCTGAGTGTCACATACAGAATCCAGCTCTAGTAGGATCTTAGTAGATAACTATTAACTGAATGAAAGTTACCTACTAAGGGATAAAATATGAACTATAATAATTTCTCCTATATTACAGCTTCTATAAAATTGTTCAGCTTCTACCACAAATATAAGCAGTATGGATTTGAGACATGTCTGTTTGTTTTTTGTCATCTTATCATTTTTCAAGAAACTGAATAAAGTATTAATTTTTGTGGATCTCAATACATGTATGATGATTGCTCTGAGTCTGGGCTGACAGAATTTGATACCTGAAATATACCAAAGAATATTTCATATGATCTAAAAGACCCAATAAACCTGTTCCTGAACTTTTAAATCTAGTCCTGTTACATATAAGTAACTAACCTTAGAAGGGATTTTTTTCTTTGGTCTTTTAGTTATTTTTTTTAAACTCCTGAGTGGGAAAAAAAAAGACTCCCTTTGGCACTGAATTGTCAGTGCCTTTGAAGACAAATTTTAGCCAGCAAGATCATGTTAAGGACAGAGGCTTGTTTTGAGACACACTGCCTGTGGGATGGTTTATTTTAAGGCATGATACTATGATATTAGCAAGTTGTTATTCATGGAGGCATTGATTAATATGCTTTTCCTCCTGACAGCACCAAAGCACCAGCCCATTCATTTCTCCCCACTGAGTCCTTGGCACATAATATATTATAAAGACCCAATGAAGGGTTCTTTCAGTCTCTGTGAGACTGTACTGAGCGCAGGTTTTTTTATTCAGTGAAAGGAAAACATATCGCTACAAAATAT
The DNA here is from genome assembly GCF_016772045.2 of Ovis aries. Taxonomy (NCBI): domain Eukaryota; kingdom Metazoa; phylum Chordata; class Mammalia; order Artiodactyla; family Bovidae; genus Ovis; species Ovis aries. The sequence goes on along the minus strand of NC_056059.1, from coordinate 100,856,141 downwards.
TTGTAAATTGTCTTAGTAGTTTATCTAGAGTAAAAAGAAACTCTGCAGGTTATCAGTGTTAAAATTGAAAAGTAAAGCAAATTCTATTAGCAAAGAGTTGATAAAGTCGCATAGGGAAAAAGGGCAGATTGGAGTGATGATCTCTAGAAAGGTAGAGTATTTCTCATAGGGACCACATTTCTTTGTTCATCAACCAAATACTCATCAACCTAACTGGCAGCATTCAAAAATTAATAAATTTCACACAATCTTACTACCATGATGAATAACAGAAAGCAAATTTAATGATTTTATGAAATGAGCTACATTTTTAGTTAACTGTAAAGCCTAATCATCAAGGTACAATGAGAGGACTCCTTTAAAACACATCTGCTCCACACTATTTACAATAGCCAAGACATGGGAGCAACCTAAATGTCCACTTTAGGAATGGATAAAGAAGACGTGGTACACATATACGATGGAATATTAGCCATCAAAAGAAAGAAATAATGATGTTTGCAACAACATGGATGGACCTAGAGATTGTCATACTGAGTAAGTCAGACTGAGCAGCAGAAATTTTGCATGGCATCCCTTATATGTGAAATCTAAAAAGACATGATACACACGAACTTACTCACAAAACAAAAACAGACTCACCGGCTCAGAGAATGAACTTATGGTTGCTGGAGGGAAGGATGGGGAGAAGGGATAGTCAGCTAGTTTTGGATGGACAGGTAACACTACTATATTTAAAACAGATAAGGACCTACTGTATAGCACAGGGAAATCTGCTCAATATTATTTGGCAGCCTGGATGGGAAGGGAGCTTGAGGGAGAATGGATATATATATATATGTGTGTGGCTGAGTCCCTGTGCTGTCCACCTGAAACTATGACAATATTGTTAATCAGCTACACTGCAAAACAAAATTAAAAATTTAATTAAAAAATGAAAAAAAAAAAAAGCTGCTCAAAGTAGGAATTTTTAAACATAAAGCATCCAGAGACAAGAATACTGACATTCTCCAACCCAAGAACTGCACATAGAGGGTCTAAAGAATAGAAAAACTTTAGCTTCCCTTGTGGCTCAGCTGGTAAAGTTATATACATAGACTATAATATCCAGTTAGTAATGTTTTGAAGAGTGGTGGCTCAGATGGTAAAAAAAATCTGCCTGTAGTGCAGGAGACCCAGTTTCAATCCCTGGATTGGGAAGATTCCCTCAGAGAAGAGAATGGCTACCCACTCCAGTGTTCTTGCCTGGAGAATCCCTTGGACAGAGGAGCCTGGTGGGTCGCAGTTCATGGGGTCGCAGAGTCGGACATGACTAGCAACTAACCCTAGCCCAAAAGGATCTCACCTCTAGATCCTTATTTCAGTAACTTCTACAAATACGCTATTCTGAAGTTCTAGATGGACATACATTTTGGAGGGCCACCACTGAAACCACTCTATGACCCCAAAGTGTTACCTTGCTTTCAAAGTAAAAAAGTACCTTTCATTTGCATGTCTAGGTGGATATATATATCACATCTAGCTTTAAACAAGTTAATCTTCACAAAGTGACAAGTGGATCAAACTTCTTCAGCTTAAAAAAACCCAACAGATTAAACATAAGAATTATATAACCCCATTGAAAAAAATCAAGAATACAGAAAGATACCTCTTCCATCCTATGTATGAGTTCTTTATCAGCCACAAAAAACTACAGTAACATAACCTTACCTAACACAACCAAAGTAGACCAAAATTGTTAACATCACCAGGAAGTTAATGGATTGACATCTGCTAACATCAACAATAAATCTTTGAGACTTTAATTTTGGTATGATATCATCACAATTAGTAATTCATTTTAAAATTAAACACTCAACATAGAGACAAAACTCCACAATTTTTTCAGTCATGTTTAAAAAATCATCTTAATTTTACAACATTACTCAGTCACACAATAGACATAAAATCATCTTTGGAAGTTTTTCACGATGAGAAAAAAGTTTTAAAGCCACATAAAATCTTTGTTCGTTTTCTGGGTAAAAATTAGCAGAATATACACACACACACACACCACACAAAATGGAAACTAATGTACCTGCTAGTATACCTAATAAGCCTTTTTATGAGTAAATCATTTTGGAAGATGTATAGAACATGTTGGTGACTCAGATAGTAAAGAATCTGCCTGCAGTTCAGGAGACCTGTGTTTGATACCAGGACCAGGAATATTCCCTGGAGAGGGAATGGCTACCCACTCCAGTACTCTTGCCTGGAGAATTCTATGGACAGAGGAGGCTGGCAGGCTACAGTCCATGGGGTGGCAAAAAGTCAGACACAACAGAGTGTCTAATACTTTCATTTTTCATAGAAACATGCAACTGAAGACTGGAAGAAACAAGAAGTGGAATGATAATCTGCACATGACGATATGTTTTCCCTAAAGCTGGAGGAAAATATTGATATTTATCAATTAGAAATATCAATATTTCTAATATAATTCATTCTGCTTGCTAGATTCTGTTTCAAAAATAAGATATATTAAAACTAACTTTTTGCACACGATGATATTGAAGATGTATCATAAAAGACATACTGTTGGCAGTGAGCTCTTTAATTTTTAAAAAATGATGTTTTTTTTCCCGACAATATTTACATTAAAACATTAATGGAGCAATTATTTTGGCTAAAGACTAAAGAGAAGATTATAAGGAGAAGTCACTGGAATGGGGCCATGTTTTGAATCCATTCACATCATCCTTCATAAGCAAACTACAGCAGCAAAATAAATGATAGAAGTACACAGAGTACTTCAGGAAGTCAGGGATGCAATTCATTTTTTAAAAGACCTTGAAAATACAATAGAGTTCATGTAAAATCTCAGTGTAATGAGGTGGGGAATACGCAAGAGAAGCTGCTGCACAGCCCAGACGTGTATTTGTTGCTGTGGTGGTTTGGTCACTAAGTCGTGTGAAGCTCTTGCACTGTGCTCGCTATCTTGCATCAAAACCTTTGAAAAGTCGTTGAACTAAAGATGAGCAGTACATTTTTCTGTTAAAAGAAGACATGTGTTCTATTTTTAGTCTATTAAGGAACTACCATTGGAGAAGGAAATAGCAATCCCCTCCAGTACTCTTGCCTGGGAAATCCCATGGACAGAGGAGCCTGGTGGGCTACAGTCCATAGGGTCACAAGAGTCAGACACCATTTAGTGAGTAAACCACCACCACCACCAAGGAACTTCCATACTGTTCTCCGCAGTGGCTGTATCCATTTACACTCCCATCAACAGTGCGTGAAGCTTGCCTTTTCTTCATACTCTCTGCAGCATCTACTGTTTGTAGATTCGGTTTTTTTGATGATGGCCATTTGACCAATGCGAGATGATACCTCACTGTTACTTTGATTTGCATTTCTGCAGAGCAGAAACAGACACAGATGTAGAGAACAAATGGATGGAAACCAAGGTGGGAAGGAAGGGGTGGGAGGAACTGGGAATTTGTGATTTACAAATATACACTATTGATTGTTGTTTAGTTGTTAAGTCATGTCCAACTCTTTTGTGACCCCATGAACTGCAGCCTGCCAGGTTCCTCTGTCCATGGGATTTCCCAGACAAGAATACAGGAGTGGGTTACCATTTCTTCCTTCAGGGGATCTTCCCAGACCAGGAATCAAACTTGCATCTCCTGCTTGGCAGGCAGATTCTTCAAACTGCGCCACCAGGGAAGCCCATGCACTCTTGTTATTATGCATAAAACAGATAACTAATAAGAACATACTGTATACCACAGGGAGCTCTACTTAATGCCATGAACGGACAGGAAATCCAGAAGGGAGAGGATACATATACATGTATGGCGGTTTCACTTTGCTGAACATAGAAACACAACATTGTAAAGCAACTATAACGCCAATAAAAATCAATTTTTAAAAAAGTGTTTAAACGTGCTGACCTGGTCCATGGAACATGAAGCCCTTGGTAGTATAACCTCTAACAGAAAATTTCAAAAAATAGTGAGAACTGTACATAACCTGTCCATTCCACTTAAAAGTGAAGCTTCAATAATGAAAACTAAAAAGATGTTTTTTAAGAGTGGTGAAAAGAGAATTGTTAAAATGACTGTTCTTAAATATTTCTACACTTATGTGCATTTGCTACAAAGAAATATGATTTGTACCATCGAGAAAAACTTTTATCTGAACACTTTTAAAATTGGGACCATTCTGTCAAATAACTGACTAGTATTCCTCCAATCTGCCAAAGTCATCAAAAATGAAGACGGTCTGAGAAAACAAGGAAAGTTAACTGTCACAGTCTGGAGAGCCTGAGGAGTCACATCCTATTCTGAAGTAGAAAAAGGACATTAGGTAAAGACAAAGGAAATCAGAAAAAGTTTGGACTATAGTTAATAGTAATATATTAACACTGGTTCATTAGTTGTGACTAATGTACCTGCTAGTGTAAGATGATAACAGTTAGGAAACCAGGGCTATGCTACATGAGAACTCAATGTACTCTGCATCATTTCTGTAACTCAAAATATTCTAAAGTTTATTTTTACAAAACATGTAATCAGAATTTTTTAACCCATTTATAAATCTTTCAAACGAAATATGGCAGTGGACTCATACACTAAATATACAAACTGCATCATCCTCCAAGTAATTTGAAAGAAAACTTAATAATGAATATCAGGGAATTTACTAGCCAGAGACTTTAATAAAAAACATTAGCATGATCAGCATCTGGGATGAAAATGAAAGCCATGGTTTAGTAAGTATAGCTAACACCATATTCCTTCCATTTGCATCTGGTTATCTTGGTGAGATATCTCTAACCTGTGAAAGAAGTTAAAAACAAATATTCAAATAAAAGGAACCAGATCTTCAAATCTCTGTATGAAAATCTGTAAGCCAAAAGTTTTCAAACAATGCAATATTCAATCACATTGTTAGTCACTCAGTAGTGTCTGACTCATTGTGATCCTATGGACTGTATAGCCCACCAGGCTCCTCTGTCCATGGTCTTCTCCATGCAAGAATACTGGAGTGGATGGACATTTCCTTCTCCAGGGGATCTTCCCCACACAGGGATCGAACACATGACTCCCACATTGCAGACAGATTCTTTACCATCTGAGCCACCAGGGAAGCTAAAGAGGGCCTGCAGGATGATGATAATTCTCACCCCATTGCTATTACGCTTAGCCAGATGACTCCCTTTGACCAATGAAATGGAAGTAAAAGTGGAATGCACCACTTTAGAAGAGAAGCTTTAAGAAAATCATATGCTTCTAAAATCTCTTCTGTCATAAGTGCAGCAATCCCCCCACCCCCAGGAAGAAGCAGTTCCAAATTAGCCCAGTTCCCTGAGTAAGGAGTCAAAGGTGACCCACAGCACACATTTAAGTCAGAAACAAACGTTTATTGCATTCCATACTGAGACTTTGAAATTGTTTGGTGTTATAGCACAACTAGGCAAAGCTGGCTGCCATGAGCAAAATTAAGGGCCCACTTAAAGGTACCATCATGAAGGTACAGTAAGGCTTCTTGGCATGGCTATGGGTTTATTCCCAACCACATTCATCTGCATGGAGGCAGGCATGGCATGTGTGTAGAGCTGATTTAAGCAGGATTGTGAATCATTAAACTGTATAAAGAAGAAATTAGCAAGAGATTTTAAATGTTACAAAGAAGTACTTATCATAATTAAGCATGACATTGAAGTAAGAAATAAGGAGTTGAGGGCACTAAGGAAGAGTGAAAAGGTATTAGGGGAAACAGACTGAAAGTCTTGGTTGGGAGTCAAAGGATTTTTGGAGTTGAGTTACTGGAGAGAGTGAAGTGAAATAAGAGGCTGTGGCCAGAGCATGGATGCTCCCTCTATGCAAGAATGGCTGTTTCTGGTGACAAGATCTAGAGCAGAGCCCCTCAAAGCGATATCAAAATCTGTGAGCCTCATATGGGTCCACAATAAGATAATTGCAGAAACTGGGAATAAAAAGTAGAAACCTTGACAGCTTGACAGTGTCGTGGTGCCTCTGCACGACATTTAACTGTGGCTTTGCATTCTTTGCATCTACGTACTTTTTAACAGTTTTAAAATTTTCCAAAAGCATCAGTTCACGATAAGTTAGACATTACGAAACAACAAAAACCAACAATATAGAATGAGGGTTTCAACTTCCTAGACAGTTTCACACAGTACTTCTCAACTTTTTGATTTCTGGACCCTTTTACACTCTTGAAAATTATTGATGGCAAAAGCATTTTGTAGAGTTTATATCAGTTAATATTCATTGTATTAACAGGAATTATTAAAATATTTAATTCCATTAAAATGTAATAAACCCATTTAATGTTAACCTGTCTATTTTTTATTAAAAAAATAACTGTTTTCCAAAACAAAATATGCAAAGAGTGGCATTGTTTTACATTTATGCAAATCTCTCTAATATCGCCCCAAATAGCAGACAGCTGGATTCTTGAATCTGCTTCTACATTTAACTTATTTTTACATTATAGGTCATGCAGCCTCTGGAAAATATACTATATTCATGAGAGAATGAGAGAGAGAGTAACATTTTAGCAATATTATGAAAATAGTTCTTTTTTAAATTTTATTTATTTTCATTGGAGGTTAATTACTTTACAATATTGTATTGGTTTTGCCATACATCAACATGAATCCGCCACAGATATACACTGTTCCCCATCCTGAACCCCCTCCCTCCTCCCTCCCTTCTCCCTCCTTGTACCTTGGGCCCCTAGAAAGTGTCTGGGCACCTCAGGGTACATTGGACCACACTTTGAGAACTGCTGGTTTAGAGCATAGACAGTGGAATGTCTGAGGCAGGATGTAAGACAAAATGGTTGGAGGAAAGAAGCTGAAAAAAAATGAGAGGCCAGAGTATTGGAAATCACTGATAATTATAGTAGGAATTGTGGTAAAGAGAATGGTTGTGTGTAGCAGAGCTAAAAATATACAAAGCCGGGGTGAGTGAAACAGAGAAGGGATAAGTTTCCTGGATAGCAGAACACGTGAGTGGTGACTTGTAGAGTCTTCCTTTAGAAGTTATAAAATTTGAACAAAGTTGTTAAGAGAAAGTGTTCAGTTTAAGAAAAATCAGGCAAGTTAGTTATTTCAACTCTTCACAGAGCATGAAATATGATGAGGCCATAAGAGATGTAGGGATTAAGATGCTTTTGTTCCTTTCCCTGGTGTGATTCTGGTCATTTATATTTAATTGGTAGTTATTAATTGTAATGACTTTATTACCAGCAGGTCTGAATGATGCTAGCCAGCCACAGTTGTTGTGTTTTGGCACTCTATAAATCTCCTCCTATGATACAACAGGCCAATAAAATAAGCATCACAATCCTTCAAGAAACAGTCAATAGTTTATAAAATCTAGGCAATGATTGACATGTCTGGTTTTATTCTCTGCCAACTATTAGTAGCAAAGGTCAAAACAGAACAATAAGTCAACTGAAACTTCAAATGAGCTTACATCTCTCTTTTTCAGACAAATGAGACCCATACCCCTAGGAATGTGCAGCTCAGAAATCAAAATGACATCTTTGGCTGAGCTACAGGAGAATAGAATTGGGAATTTCAAGTAGACTTAAATGCCACATTTAGGAAGGTTTTAAACTAACTCACATCTAAATCCCAGACCTCAATTAAAAGGCTGTTACTCTTGTTGAGTTTTGGCATTTCTAAAAAGATCTTAGGGCAGAGGAAGGAGGAATGAATAGAGGACGAGGACGAGAAAACAGAGTCCAGGGACCTCCTAGGCTCACCAATGAAAACATTATTTAACAGAATAGGAATGATTTGTCAAGGCGACATTCACATTCCCAGCGTAATTAATTTTCATTCCCATCATTGAGCATGAAGAATTAGAAAGTACACGAAGCAGAGAATTATAAATGTTCCCGGGTGAAAAATAAGAAGTACTTGTCAGTATTGGTATTATTTAACGCTCACTGAGCACCAGAAAGGGGCCGGCCTGGCATGGTCCCGAACAAGGCAGTAACATGCCATACTGTCCTGAGAATGGCTGTGATAAGCCAAAGCCCTTATGTTTCATCAGTACTACTATCTGTCAACCTGGATTCAGTAGCAATTTAAATTCTGGCCATTGTTTGCAAATGCTTTGTTATATCTTTTTTTAGAACTACACCACTCTCATAAAGCCAACTTAGCAACTGCTTGATTGATTATGTTCCTATTTAGGATATCTTCACTTTGATTCATGATATCTGTATTCTGTGTACCCAGAAGGAGATGAGCTGAAGTCACAATTTACAAACTGGCAAGCAGTTTACCGCTTCTCATCTGCCCAACCTACGGTACTCTGAAGGAGTGTAAAATGTGTTTACTAAAAAGAAATGGCAAAAAAAAAAAAGCGGATTCATAAACGTTTGTGGGGAAAGAACTCAAAAGACATTTACCTTTTCTGTACATATACCTCAAATGGTACTCTTTATTTTTTAATTTTTTATTGAAGAATTATTGATTTGGGGCTTCGCAGGTAGCTCAGCTGGTAAAGAATCTGCCTGCAATGCAGGAGACCCCAGTTCAATTCCAGGGTTAGGAAGTTCCCCTGGAGAAGGAATAGGCTACCCAGCCCTCGAAAAGGGAGAGGCTACCCACTCCAGTATTCTTGGGCTTCCCTGGTGGCTCAGATGGTAAAGACTCTGCCTGCAATGTGGGAGACCTGGGGTCGACCCAATCCCTAGGTTAGGAAGATCCCCTGAAGGAGGGCATGGCAACCCATTCCAGTATTCTTGCCTAGAGAATCCGCATGGACAGAGGGGCCTGGCAGTCCCCAGTCTATTGGGTTGCAAAGAGTTTAACACAACTGAGCAACTAAGCACCCACATTACTGATTTACAATGCAGTTTGAGTTTCAGGTATACAGCAGCAAAATGATTCGGATATATATTTTCTTCAGATTCTTTTCCATTATAGGCTATTGTAAGATACTGAATATAGTTCCCTGTGCTATATAATAGGGCCTTGTTGTTTATCTATTTTATACATAGGAGTATGTACCTGTTAATCCCAACTCCTAAATTATCCCACTTCCACCTTTTCCCCTTTGGTAACCATGTTTATTTTCTATGAAAATACATTAATCTCTATCCAATACCCATTCCTTACATACTCATCTGTACCCCAGATATGCCCTGCAATGTTGAGTCTTCTTCCCTGGCAAAATCAAGAAGAGCACTTAAAGCATCACATGCTCTTTGTTTCTCCATGCAACATGAGTATATGCTAGCCAAAACACTTCAGTCATGTCTGACTCTTTGAAACTCTATTGATCATAGCCTGCCAGGCTCCTCTGTCCATGGGATTCTCCAGGCAAGAATACTGTGGGTTGCCATTCTCTTCTCCAGGGGATCTTCCCAACCCAGGGATCGAACTTGAGTCTCCTGCATTGCAGGTGGATTCTTTACCACTAGGGCCACCTCAGAACTCAGCAAATGTGAGAGTGCTAATGCAAAGTCTCTTCAGTCATGTTAGACTTGGTGCAAACCTATGCTCTGTGTAGCCCACCAGGCTCCTCTGTCCATGGGATTCTGCAGGCAAGAATACTGGAGTGGAGTGCCATTCCCTTCCCTGGGGACCTTCCAGACCCACGGATCGAACTGGCATGTCCAATGTCTAACCGGCATTGGCAGGCGGGTTCTTTACCACAAGCAGCTCCTGAGAGTAGCAACGCACGATTTAGAGAGCTTAGTACAAAAATGATCAAATGGTAGAGTACTAAGAGTTTAAAGGAATCATGGATTCAAGCATAACCGTAGCTAGTATCACAATCTTAAAGAAGGAAAAGAGTCACGACTCATGCTTGCGATTCCTTTCCAGAATTCCAGATAAACACAGAGAAGCCAGCTGTGTCACTTCTGTGTGATCGTGGACTCATCAAAAAGAATTTGGGATGCATTCTTTCACCTGTGCTACCTCTTTCCTCAGGACTAATATGTTGCTTCTACAACGTAGCTTATATCACTCTGACCCGATCTAAACAAGCATGCCCCTTTTAAACAGTGCTTCAAAGGGAGCAAACTAAAAGCCTTTTATCCATTCTGCTCTTCTCAGCCTGTAACATTTTATATTTCAATGCAGAATCTTCACAGCATTTTCCAGTTTATCCCTCTTAACTCTGAAAACGAAGCTTTGCAACTGGATTGCTGACGAGAGATTCACTCTAAGAAGGTACCAAGCTGTTTTGGTAAATGGCCAACTATTGATAATAAGATTACATTAAGTCCCTTTCATGTTACCTTTAGCATTGCTTTGGTAAGGATCTAACAACAGAAGCATTTTCATAGGTGCATAGGTTCTCTGTAACATTTCATCCCATTTAATGCATTAGTATCTGTTAATGATTGTGCATGCCCAAAGTCACTGTGTTTATTTCATTTATGTCATGTTCAAAATAACACAGACTTAGTTCAGACTCTGAGAATAAATTTTAGGTGATGCCAAAATTTAGGTGTTTTGGTGATACTACTAATTACAAACCAGCCCAACTTTAATTTCTTCACAGATGTAGATCTTATGCAACCTGGGCCGAAAAAAGAAGTGATGACAAGGGAACTAATCGAGTGTAAGAGAAGATTAACACCAAAGACAATAACGTCAAGCAAATTCTCTCATCTAGATAACCTAGCCTATATTTAAACAAGTGACATATTTCTAAACTCAGCTGCTTGATGTTACAGTTAAGCAAAGGGATAAAGCAGGGAGTAATTCCACTCCATAGTCAGCCAGAATGCTTTTGTGTCTAGAACTCTCTGAACTTGGCAGAAATAATGAGTTTTGTGGCTTTTTGAAATTTTTTTCAAAGACCATTCATTTCTATTATTTCATTCTCATCACCACCTTACAAAGACAGTACAACGGATACTTTCATCATATTTGACAGAGGATATTGAAGCAAAGATTTGTCCAGAGTCGAAGTTAAGTAAAAAAATCAAACATAAGAACTTAGTTCTCCTGGTCCCTGGATGTGAGAAATTGGGGTATAGTCATTTCTCTACCTTTGGCTTAGTGAGTAGACAAGATGCTCAGGAGTGTTCCAGGACAGGATCTGTCAACCTCAACACTAATTCTATTTTGGACAGGATTTATTCTTTGTCTTGGGCTTCCCAGGTTGTTCAGTGGTAAAGAATCAGCCTGCCAATGTAGGAGATGCAGGTTTAATCCCTGGGTTAGGAAGATCCCCTGGAGAAGGAAATGGCAACCACTCTATTTTTCTTGCCTGGAGAATTCCATGGACAGAGGAGTCTGGGGGGGCTATAGTCCAGGGGTTGCAAAAGAGTTGAACACACACATTCTTTGTTGTGGGGCAGAAGAAGGACTGTTCTGAACACTGGAGGATGTTTAGAAACATCCATGTCCTCTACCTGGGCTTCCCTGGTGGCTCAGATGGTAAAGACTCTGCCTGCAATGTGGGAGACCTGGGCTCAATCCCATCCCTGGGTTAGGAAGATTCCCTGGAGGAGGGCATGGTGACCCACTCCAGTATTCTTGCCTAGAGAATCTCCACGGACAGAGGAGCCTGGTGGACCCCAATCCATGAGGTTGCAAAGAGTCAGACACGACCGAGCGACTAAGCACACGTGCCCTGTACCCACTAGACAGGAGTAACATCTCCTTTCCAGTTGTGACACCAAAAATGTTTCTCAGTTCAGTTCAGTCGCACAGTCATGTCCGACTCTTTGTGACCCCATGAATTGCAGCACGCCAGGCTTCCCTGTCCATCACCAACTCCCGGAGTTCACTCAGACTCACATCCATTGAAAATGTTTCTAGACATAACCAAATATTCCCTGAGGGGCAAAATTTCCCAACTTGAGAACCACTGGCCTAAAGATGACTTCAAAGAAGTCATGTGACTCCCCTGCTCTCAGTAGCCAAGGGAAATAACTGATTTGGAGAGTTTTACCATTCAGAGCTATAAGAGAGGGCCTGCAAGAGATTGCTTTCAGCATAACGCAGGGTTTTGGGAGCAACAATCTTTCCTCCACCCTTTTCCCCTCATGTCAGAAGCAAGGAATTCAATGTCACTTACTATAAGGTGGTCGGTACACTAATGTGCTTGTGTGTCCAACTCTTTGCAACACCATGGACTATGGGCCACCAAGGCTCCTCTGTCTGTGGAATTTTCCAGGCAAGAATACTGGAGCCAGTTGCCATTTCCTCCTCTAGGGGATCTTCCCAACCCAGGATTGAACCTGTGTCTCCGGCATTGGCAGGTGGATTTTTTACCACTGCACCACCTGGGAAGCTCACTAACAGCCTTCACCTATAGTGACCTTGCTGGTGAGAGAAATCAGCTTGTATCTTGAGAGTGCTGAGCCACAGGGCTTGGGAGATGAACAGCAAATCTCAGGACTGCCATGTGTGAGCATCAAGCCTGCGCCCCACACAAGAACACCTAGCTGAGGTAGCAAACAAGAACTGAAACACAAGTTACAGTCCAAAGTCAAGCTGTGACATTTGGTCTGGCACAGAGATACATCTCTCAAAGAAAGAGAAACATAGTTGTATTTTTTCCAATTTAGATGGAAAAATTTTTTTCCAATTCAGTTGGATTTTTTTTCCTAATTCAATTTTTTTTTTTTTTTACAATTCATTTAAAGGCACCATTTGAGTTAGTGGTTCTACTGGGACATGGTCAAAGGATGAGCAAAGAGAGAGAAAAATGAGGAATCTAGGAAGATGTCAACACTACCTCCAGTTGGCCATGAATCATGCCATGGATTCAATGGTCTCCTGGAGAAGTCAAGTTCAGACATAACCCTTATATGGGTCACAAGCTAGGCACTGGGACTCCTGCAGTAAGAGGCTATGTAATGAACTGATTGGGTCAAGGCACATAAATGAATGTGGGTTATTATACACTGAAGAGAATTATAAGGCGTGAACTACCCACCTTGAACTACTTGAAGAATTAACATATATTGTTAGACAGAGATGCAATGTCTAAAAGACAGACATGAGAGAGAACCTTACCATCACTGACAGCCAACTCACCAGACCATCTTCTAGGAAATATTCTCTATCTTCTGTGTGCTCTTACACTAAGGATCACACACAGAATAAGGACAGAGTGTGAAAAGGTCTCACTATTCCAACATGCTAAAACTAGAAGTCTGCCTGTGCATGGACCAATAAGCACTGTGAATTAAATACGAGATAAGAATTTGGAAATAAGCAGGACTACCTTTCAAAACAATCATAAGACTGGTATAATAGTTAAGGGTAACACATAGCTCAGTTGGTAAGGAATCTGCATGCCGTGCAGAACACCCCTGTTCGATTCCTTGTATGGATGTGAGAGTGGGACTATAAAGAAAGCTGAGCACAGAAGAATTGATGCTTTTGAACTGTGATGTTGGTGAAGACTCTTGAGAGTCCCTTGGATGGCAAGGAGATCCAACCAATCAATCCTAAAGGGAATCAGTCCTGAATATTCACTGGAAGGACTGATGCTGAAGCTGAAACGCCAATACTTTGGCCACCTAATATGAAGAACTGACTCATTGGAAAAGACCCTGATGCTGGGAAAGACTGAAGGCGGAAGGAGAAGGAGATGACAGAGGATGAGATGGTTGGATGGCATCACCAACTCGATGGAATTGAGTTTGAGTAAGCTCCAGGAGCTGGTGATGGACAGGGAAGCCTGGCGTGCTGCAGTCCATGGGGTCACAAAGAGTCAGACATGACTGAGTGACTGAACTGAACTGAACAACCAGCCAGCTTTACAATTCTCAGGATTTTACTCTCCCTGCCTCTCCCTCTGTCCCCTTCCAGGCTGGCATTTTCCATACAGATATTATTTCTAATATCTAATTTCAAAAAAATCTTGACACATTTCCAAAAATTTTAAGAAATATATAAATAAAGAATTTGCATATTCTTCTACCTCTTAGCTTATTTACTTATGTATCCAGAGACAATGGTATTTACTAAATGGAAGAAAACAGACAGGAGGAGCTTAGGGGTCTTATCAAAGACTCAAAAATTGTGTGCTCAGTCATGTGCAGCTCTTTGAGAACCCATGGACTGTAGCCCACCAGGCTCCTCTGTTCATGGGATTTCCCAGGCAAAAATATTGGAGGGGGCTGCCATTTCCTTCTGCAGGGGATCTTCTGGACCCAGGAATCGAATCCATGTCTCTTGTATCTCCTGCACTAGCAGGCAGATTCTTTTAACACTGTGACACCTGGGAAGGCCCAGTCAAAGGCTCTGAAAATATAAATAAAACAGCGGTCTCTGCATTGGTGCCAGAAACACAACCAGTCTGCAAATTTCTCCCTCCTCATCCAGGGCTCCCAGATTGCAGTTTCTCTATAACCCATCCTCCTTCCAGTGCTGTTTCCCTTGCAAAAGCTCAGCTCTAGACAAATCTAAATATTCAGCTTCCCTATTCCATGTCCATGTCATTAAGCACTAGTGAGGCCATAATTCTATGATGAATCAACGTTTGTTGCTGCCTGGATGCCAAGCACAGACTTTTGTTTACTCACACATTCCAACTCTGTTGTTTGTGTTGTCCAACTCCAGTCATTATTAAATTGATCTGAAGTCTCTATCAGGATTGCCCTTGCACATTATTCTCCATCTAGTCTTCCCAGCCTTAGGAGTCAGTGCAGTCCCCTCACCTTTGAGAAATTTTGCTTGACTTCTTCAGCCATGATAGGTTATTTGCCTCTAGGTTTGCATGCAGACTTTTAATACAGTTATCACAGCATTTCCCTACTGTTCTATAACTGAGGATTTTACATTGCTGACGTCCACAAGAGAACGTGAAACCCTTAAAGGAAATGATTTTGTATTGCTAATACCTAGCATTGTGTCTCGGAGAAGGCAATGGCACCCCACTCCAGTACTCTTGCCTGGGAAATCTCATGGGTGGAGGAGCCTGGTAGGCTACAGTCCATGGGGTCACTAAGAGTCGGACACGACTGAGCGACTTCACTTTCACTTTTCACTTTCATGCATTGGGGAAGGAAATGGCAACCCACTCCAGTGTTCTTGCCTGGAGAATCCCAGGGACAGAGGAGCCTGGTGGGCTTCCGTCTATGGGGTCGCACAGAGTCGGACACGACTGACGCGACTTAGCAGCAGCAGCAGCAGCAGCAGCATTATATCTAGCACATATATATTCAATAAATGGCATTTTAAAAAGAGACGAAGAGAGGAAGGAAGAAGGGAAGAAGGAAGGAAGGCAGGGAGAAAAGGAGGAAAGAAAGAAGGAAGAAAGGGAGGAGGTGAAGAGGGAAGGGGAAGGGAGGGTGAAAGACATTATGAAGGCACTGGGAATTTTCTCGGAAGACAGATTCAGGCATCCATTTTTTTAAGCCTTCCCAAACATAACCCCTACTTCTCAATTTGCTACTGACCTTTTGATCCACACAAGCTCTTCCTGTCACATTGCTGTAGTACAATCCTGTCATATTGTTGAGTTTCTCCTTTGCTATTCTCTAAAGAACAGTTGTGGAAGGATGTGAGTGTGAATGAAATATATAAAACCTTAAGCCTAGAAGCCTTGTGTTCCCTTTCTAACACACCTATCATGATACACCCCTTTCATTTGACTCTTGAATGTGCCTCACTATTCCACTGGGAATGTGCCTCTAGGAATCTGTCACTGATTCCCTGGGACAGAGCCAGAGGTTCAGTGATGCTTCATTGCTATGTCTAAAAGTCTCTCTCCTCATTGATCCCCAACTAGAATAGCCCCCAAAGCTTGAGTGAGTTGACTCTTTTCTGTCGATAGGCTCATCACACTGTTAGACAGATTAAGGGCAGCTCTTGTGATCTAATCACTTAGGGGTTTCAGTGTAGGGTCACAGAGGCAGCAACCATTGGGCTCCAATATGTCCAGTCTTCGCTTTTTACACAATCAAAATGAAATCTTGATAACTAGGTCATCAGCTCCTCCAATAAACTAAGTCACAAGTGTTTTCAAGTTTAGACCCTTGCCTTGTTGCCCTCATTCTATCAAGAATTTGGAAGAGGCTGAAGTTGACAAACACTTCTACAAAGTTTTCCCTCATGAAGAGGTGCTTGAATATGTTTTATGTCAGAATAAAAAGTGAAGGCTAAAACCTTCAAATTTTTATTGCTACAACTCTAATCGGGGCATACAGTTCATTGTTGTGTATATGAAAGAGACACAGAAACAAACTCAATTTGAATAAAACTCAGTTGGCATGCACTTTGCATTTCCTTCTAGAAAAAAAAATTTTTGATAGAAACAATATAAGCTAATGATTAGAATTAGTTTGGTAGTTGTTCAATTAATAGTTGACTTATTATAGAAAATTTGACTTTAATCATAATTTAAGCTCCATTTTGTTATGCTATTTAACCATAATTTTATATTGCCTCTTAGTTGAGTTTAACGGAGAAGGCAACGGCAACCCACTCCAGTACTCTTGCCTGGAAAATCCCATGGATGGAGGAGCCTGGTAGGCTGCAGTCCATGGGGTTGCGAAGTTGGACACGACTGAGCGACTTCACTTTCACTTTTCACTTTCATGCATTGGAGAAGGAAATGGCAACCCACTCCAGTGTTCTTGCCTGGAGAATCCCAGGGATGGGGGAGCCTGGTGGGCTGCCTTCTATGGGGTCGCACAGAGTCGGACACAACTGAAGTGACTTAGCAGTAGCAGTAGCAGTTGAGTTTAAAATTATGGTGGACAAGTGAAAATTTCCTATAAATAATTGAAAAGAAAAACTAGAATATAGTTAGGTGGCCATGATCAGAGAAATTTGGATTAAGAAGTTATTCATAGAGGTGATAACTGAGTAAAAGTATTGATTATGGGGATTTCCCAGGTGGCGTTAGTGGTAAAGAACCCACCTGCCAATGTAGGAGATGTAAGAGACAAGGATTTGATTCTTGGGTCAGCAAGATCCCCTGGAGGAGGGCATGGAAACCTGCTCTAGTATTCTTGCCTTGAGACTCCTATGGACAGAGTAGCCTGGCAGGCTACATTCCATAGGGTTGGAAAGAGTCAGACACAGCTGAAGCAACTTAGCATGCATGTATGCGTTGATTACAGAGAATAAGAGAACAGAGCATTGAAAAAGATTGCTATTCATAAATCAAAAGAATGAAAAGACAAATCTACCATGAGGAGGATTTTTTGCCTCACTGTAGTTAAGGCCAAAAAGTATCTGTCTTCTTTTTTCAAGTATCCGGAGTGCCTGACACTGAGTTCTCTGTAAGTATTATATGTGTATGTATATGTACGTATGTGTGTAGTAACATCTCTGTAAATACTTGATGACTAAATAAGTAACAGGGTGTTAAATCAGATATTGAAGCTGAAGTATATTCTACATTTAGGTGCTAACTACAGATAAAATTAAAAGTTAAAATGTCCAATCTTAAAAGGATTTTAAGATGAAAATTGTATACACATGAACTTTGGGATGAAGAACTAGAGATCAGTGGTGACTGATGTTAACCCAATTCATTGTGGCATATCATTTCACAACAGATACCTAATTGGGATGGACATGTATACACTGCTATATATAAAATGGATAGCTGACAAGGACCTACTCTGTAGCACAAGGAACTCTGCTCAATGTTATGCAGCAGCCTGGATGGGAGGGGAGTCTGGGGGAGAATGGATACGTGTATACATACAGCTGAGTTCCTTTGCTGTCCACCTGAAACTGTCACAACATTGTTAATCAGCAATGTGTGCGTGTGTGCGTGTTCAGTCACTTCGGTTGTGTCCAACTCTGCAACCCTTTGGACTGTAGCCCACCAGGCTCTTCTATTCATGGGATTCTCCAGGCAAGAATACTGGAGTAGGTTGCCAAGCCCTCCTCCAGGAAATCAGTACTCCAATATAAAATAAAAAGGTTAAAAAAAGTTATAATGTTCAAATACAATAGAAGTTGACTTCTCTTTCATTTAAAATGCCAATTGTGTATTCCTGGTCAGTTTTTTTCTTTCAAGTGCTGACTCAAGAATTCAGACTCACTGTGTCTCGTGGCTCTGCCATCTTTATAACCTGGCTTCCAATATGGGGAATACCTGACTGTGCTCATCTACAGAAAACTGCCTAAAGAAGAATTTGGCAGATTTCATTCCCCCTCATATTCCATTGGCAAGAACCAATGTTATGGACCTGCTTAGACATAAAAGGACTGAGAAATATACCCTTGACTGGGCATTTCTCTCAGACAACTACAGCATGAGAGAAAGTACAACTTTTTCGCAGGATGATTAATCACCTCTGAAATGAATCAGGAGATTTGTTTTGCTTTGTTTGTACAATCATTAAATTTAGAAGAATTAACTTGATTTAAAGTGTCATCAGAGGAGATGAGAGGAGAGACACTATAGATTCAAATGAAGACTTAAATGATAACTACATTGTGGGACAAGACATACCAATTAAATGGCATAAAATCAAACAAATTTTTAGTCTCATCTTGAGTGGAGTTAAAACTTCTGTCTCTTGACCCTGATACTACTAATAAAAGTGAAATAAATGTTCATCTTTTGAAGTAGAGTTAGCCATTTCAGTTCATTGTAGCTATAAAGCTGCTGAAAGTTGTTTTTCTCTTCCAGTTGGGTTGAGAGGTTTGCCCTGAATGGAGGAGGGTAGGATGAGGAAGAAGTAGTTACAGGCCTATGATTAAAATGCTTTGTTATTCAGGCAGAAAGTTGTGAGTGCCTGACATTGTGAATGCCTGACATTAAACTGTTGATTGCCAAGGCATTCAATTCAAAAGACTCACATATGAATAAACACATTGCCAGTTATAAGACGCAGCTACTAGCAAATTAAGTGGGTAAAGAACTAGGCTACCCACACCCACCAAGTTGCCCTTTCAGAAACCCTGGGCAACCTAGATAATTGACTGTTTGAGTGGCCCTACCTTCACTCTCCAGCACCAAATAGCCAATAAGGAGTTCAGCTCAGTTCATTCAGTCGTGTCCGACTCTTTGTGACCCCATGGACTGCAGCACGCCAGGCCTCCCTGTCCATCACCAACTCCCGGAGTTTACTCAAACTCAGTTCCATCGAGTCGGTGATGCCATCCAACCATCTCATCCTCTGTCATCTCCTCCTCCCGCCTTCAGTCTTTCCCAGCATCTGGGTCTTTTCCAAAGAGTCAGTTCTTTGCATCAGGTGGCCAAAGTATTGGAGTTTCAGCTTCAGCATCAGTCCTTCCAATGAATATTCAGGACTGATTTCCTTTGGGATGGACTGGTTGGATCTCCTTGCAGTTCAAGGGACTCTCAAAAGTCTTCTCCAACACCACAGTTCAAAAGCCAATAAGGAATGACCCTGCAAAACCCTAGACATCCAACTCAGACCCTGATGAGAGCAAAGCATGAAGTCCTTTCTCTTATATACCTGTGACCATATTGCATGGCTTTCCAGTATGCCCCATACCTTCCAGGATATGAATATTTAATGTTGTTCTTCCAAGTTCCCTGATGGTTTTTTGCTGAAGTGTGCCCCGAGGTCATAATTATTAGAAACACAAGCCCTGACTCAGCCACAACACTGGCCCCAGTGTGATAATGTCGATAGAGCCTGGTGGGAACAGTGCCTTAAGCATTTCTAGCTGAGAGCCCTGCTGTCAATCGGCTGGGACCAATGCAAGCACTGTGATGGAGACAGTACTGAATTACTTTTTTTCTAATAATAAAATAAACCTTGTATAACATGAACAAATAAAACTTGGGGTTTTTTCCCCTCTGTGTGTGTGTGTGTGTGTGTGTGTGTGTGTGTGTGTGCTTGTGCAGTTGTGTCTGACTCTATGTGACTCTCTGGGTCACAGTCTACCACGTTCCTTTGTCCATGGGATTTCCCAGGCAAGAATACTGGAATGGGTTGCCATTTCCTTCTCCAGGGGCACTTCCAGATCCAGGGATTGAACCCACGTCTTCTGTATCTTCTGCACTGGCAGATGGATTCTTTACCACTGAGCCACCTGGAAAGCCCAAATTTTGCTATAACATCTATCAAAGATTACTGATCAATCCAAAAAAAAAAGAATAATTACATATTAATAAGGTGTCTATCCCAAAATCAAGGGGGAAAAAAACTTTTGGAACATAAGGCACTTTGTTCTGGGGGCCAATATGATAAACTAACAACAACAACAAAAAAGACAACTCTTCAACTAAATAGAGATTTTTTGAATAAATGAGAAGCAGGGTACTTTAATACCAGGTATTTTGGTTTTAATGAATTTATTGAATTTTAGTGAAAATTTGAAAATAAAATTTAGAAATTTGATACATTCAGAAATTAACTTTAGAAAAATTAAATACAGAGTTGAATATTCCTTGTCATCCAATGCCAAGTAACAAATTTCTATGTAAAAGAAAATTTGGTGAAACAGTATACATAGGAAGATGAAAGTACTCTTTAGTCAATAATACAGTGTTTACTTTGGGAGAACATTTTCCACTTGGTTATGGAAATGATGTGCTGTTGATGATGATAATGGTGGTGGCAGCGATGATGAAATACTAGTGGAGGAATACATATGCCAAACTCATTTATGCAGTCCAGAAGTTCTGTATCTTTCAGTCTGCTATTTTCCTCTTTTCAAATTAGGTCCTTTCCTAGACATTGTCACACTGAGTGAAGTCAGATAAAGACAAATATCATATGATATTACTTATATGAGGAATCTAAAACAAAGGTTGCAAATGAACTTATTTACAAAACAGAAATTGAGTCACAGGTGTATAAAACAAATTTATGGTTGCTGGGAAAAGGGCTGCTGCTGCTGCTAAGTCACTTCAGTCATGTCCAACTCTGTGCGACCCCATAGACGGCCTCCCACCAGGCTCCCCTGTCCCTGGGATTCTCCAGGCAAGAACACTGGAGTGGGTTGCCATTTCCTTCTCCAATGCACCAAAGTGAAAGTGAAGTCGCTCAGTAGTGTCTGACTCTTAGTGACCCCATGGGCTGCAGCCTACCAGGCTCCTCTGTCCATGGGATTTTTCCAGGCAAGAGTACTGGAGTGGGGTGCCATTGCCTTCTTCAGGGAAAAGGGTAGGGAGGGATAAATTAAGAGACTGGGTTTGACATATACACACTACTATACATAAAATAGATAACTAATAAGAACCTACTATATAGCACAGGAAGCTCTACTCAGTACTCTGTAATGATCTATATGGGAAAGGAATCTAAAAAAAAGTGGATATATGTATATGTGTAATATGTGTAACTGATTCACTTTACTGTACACCTGAAACGAACACAATGTTTTAAATCAACTATACTCCAATACAGAAACGCAACGCCAAAGAATGCTCAAAGTACCGCACAATTGCACTCATCTCACACACTAGAAAAGTAATGCTCAAAATTCTCCAAGCCAGGCTTCAGCAAGACATGAACTGTGAAATTCCAGATGTTCAAGCTGGTTTAGGAAAGGCAGAGGAACCAGAGATCAAATTGCCAACATCCGTTGGATCATCGAAAAAACAAAAGTTCCAGAAGAACATCTATTTCTGCTTTATTGAGTATGCCAAAGCTTTTGACTCTGTGGATCACAATAAACTGTGGAAAATTCTGAAAGAGATGGGAATACCAGACCACCTGACCTGCCTCTTGAGAAACCTATATGCAGGTCAGGAAGCAACAGTTAGAACTGGACATGGAACAACAGACTGGTTCCAAACAGGAAAAGGAGTACATCAAGGCTGTATATTGTCACCCTGCTTATTTAACTTAAATGCAGAGTACATCATGAGAAACGCTGGGCTGGAAGAAGCACAAGCTGGAATCAAGATTGCCAGGAGAAATATCAATAACCTCAGATATGCAGATGACTCCACCCTTATGGCAGAAAGTGAAGAGGAACTAAAAAGCCTCTTGATGAAACTGAAAGAGGAGAGTGAAAAAGTTGGCTTAAAGCTCAACATTCAGAAAACGAAGATCATGGCATCTGGTCCCATCACTTCATGGCAAATAGATGGAGAAACAGTGGAAACAGTGTCAGACTTTATTTTTTGGGCTCCAAAGTCACTGCAGATGGTGACTGCAGCCATGAAATTAAAAGACGCTTACTCCTTGGAAGGAAAGTTATGACCAACCTAGATAGCATATTCAAAAGCAGAGACATTACTTTGCCGACTAAGGTCCATCTAGTCAAGGCTATGGTTTTTCCAGTGGTCATATATGGATGTGAGAGTTGGACTGTGAAGAAAGCTGAGTGCTGAAGAATTGATGCTTTTGAACTGTGGTGTTGGAGAAGACTCTTGAGAGTCCCTTGGACTGCAAGGAGATCCAACCAGTCCATTCTAAAGGAGATCAGTCCTGGGTGTTCATTGGAAGGACTGATGCTGAAGCTGAAACTTGAATACGTTGGCCACCTCATGTGAAGAGTTGACTCATTGGAAAAGACCCTGATGCTGGGAGGGATTGGGGGCAGGAGGAGAAGGGGACGGCCCAGGATGAGATGGCTGGATGGCATCACTGACTCGATGCACGTGAGTCTGAGTGAATTCCGGGAGTTGGTGATGGACAGGGAGGCCTGGCGTGCTGCGATTCATGAGGTCGCAAAGAGTCGGACACAACTGAGCGACTGAAATGAACTGAACTGAACTGAACTATCAGGCCATGGGTACATCCAAAGCCCTAAGTGCTAAGTACACACCTCCCCGTACCCCTCCCCCCACTCCGCTGCCACCCTTATTTTTGTTTCTTAATGTTCAGCTTCTCAAAGTTAGCACCTAAGAGAAACCAAAAATGTGTGCTGTAGCGCCACCTTCTGGAAAACAAAAGGCTCCTAACTACCAACCTATTGAATTACTCGGAGAAAGCAATGGCACCCCACTCCAGTACTCTTGCCTGGAAAATTCCATGGACGGAGGAGCCGGGTAGGCTGTAGTCCATGGGGTCGCTGAGAGTCAGACATGATTGAGCGACTTCACTTTCACTTTTCACTTTCATGCATTGGAGAAGGAAATGGCAACCCACTCCAGTGTTCTTGCCTGGAGAATCCCAGGGACGGGGGAGCCTGGTGCGCTGCCGTCTATGAATTACTAAAATTGTATTCAATAAAACCTTGTCTAAATAAGTATTTACTATTTCAAATGTGATGGTAGAAGTACTTTTCATTAAACACCATGAAAAATCACAATAATAAAGCTATCATACAAAAAAATGACAATTTTCTAGCAATTACTATTATGAAGAAATTAAAAGAGCTATGAGAAAACTTGGGAAGGCAATGCAATACTCTCAGGGATGAAATTAATGAACAGAAGGAGTACTTTACTATAGAATTTGAAATCCCAATAAAGAACCAAATAGAAATTCTGCTGCTGAAGAACTCACAAGATGAAATGAAGAATGCATTAGAAATAAAGCAGGTCACATCATTGATTCATATTGTCGTACAGTGGATACCAGTACAACATGGTACAGTAGTTATCCTCCATTTAAAAATAAAAAATAATTTTAAAAAAGAAGTAATAACTGAGAATTTTGAAACCTGTGGAGGCAACTGGATATACAAGTCCATGAAGATACTAGAACACCCTATTAATGCAAAAAGACCTTCCCCAAGACATATTATATTAAAACTGTCAAAAGTAAGTAATAAAGAAAGAATTTTAAAAGCAGTCAGGGGAAAAAAATAGTAAATTGAGAAGATAACCCCATTAGGTTATCAGAGATTTCTCAGCAAAAATTCTATAGGCCAGGAGAGAATAAAATGACATATTCAAAATATTGAAAGATAAAAACTGACCTCTAAGAATACTCTAAAGAGCCCAGAATTAAACTCTTCCATATATAGTCAACTAATCTTCAACAAGGGAGCCAAGAACATTTCACTGGGAAAAGACAGTCTCAGCTCATGATGCTGAGAAAACTGGAGAAACACATGCAGAACAATTAAATTGGATTCTGATTTCATACCACTCACAAAATTTAACTTAAAATGGATCAAAGATTTAAACATAAAACCTGAAACTATGTAACTCCTAGAAAAAAATTAAAGAGGACTAAGCTCATTCATATCCATCTCAGCAATAATTTTATGTGCACGACACCAAAAACAGAAAAAATGAAAGAAAAACAAATCAACAGATGAGATTATACCAAACTCAAAAACTTAAAAAGCAAAAGAAACAATTAGCAAAATGATCATAATGGTAAAATTTTGCACACCATATATTGGTAAGTGATTGATATCCAAAATATAAAGAATTCAGTCAAATCAACAACAAAAAACAAGCAAGTCAATTTTTTAAATGGGCATAAGAATTAAATAGACACTTCTCCAAAAAAGACATCAAAGTGGCGAACAGATACATGGAAAGATACTCAATTTTAACTATTAGTGAAATGCAAAATAAAACCACAATAAGAAATCAACTCACACATGTTAGAACGACTATCCTCAAGACAAGAGACAACAAGTACTGATGAAGATGTGGTAAATACGGAACTTTTATATGTTGTTGATGGGAATGTAAATTGGTCCAAGCACTATGGAAAAAAAATATAGTTTCCTCCAAAAGTTAAACATAGATCTATCATACAATCCAGCAATTCCAGTTCTGGGTGTATACTCAAAGCAAATGAAAATTGGATTCAATGAGATATGTACACTTCCATGTTGATGGTAGTTTTATTCACAGTAACCAAGAAATGAAAACAAACGAAATGCACTTCAACAGGTGAATGGACAAAAAAGATGTGATACATATACTCTGTAGAATACTATTCAGTCAGGAGAAAGGAATATGTCTTCCCATTTGTGATACTGTGATGGACCTTGAGCATATTACACTAAGTGAGATGAGTCAGACAAAAGACAAGTACTGGATAATGTCACTTACATGTGGAACCTAAAAAAGTTAAATGTGTAAAAACCAAAGCAAAATGGTGGTTTCCACAGATGGGCAGTGGGGGTAAGACTGACGATATTAAGGGTACATGCTTGTAGCAAGTAGTAAATAAGCCATAGAGATCTAACGTGCAGTACAATGAATATAGGAAATCATATTGTACTATCATTATATAATGTGACAAATATTGCTACACTGGGAATTATATTACAATATATAAAAGTATCAAAGTTGAAAAAAAAAACAACTACCATTGTAAATCCATCCCCAGAGTTCACTTCCTCTAGGTAAGTTTCTCAATTTCTCTAAATAGAGTTAGCTATAGTCTCTTAGGACTTGCCCGGTGGCTCAGCAGTAAAGAATCTGCCTGCGATGCAGAAGACTCAGGAGACCTGGGTTCAATTCCTGTGTGGTGAAGATCCCTTGTGGAAGGGTATGGCAATCCACTCCAGTACTCTTGCCTGGAGAATCCCATGGACAGAGGAGCCTGGCGGGCTACAGTCCACAGGGTCGCAAAGAGTCGGAAAGGACTGAAGGAATTGAGCAAGAGCACATGGTCACTTATCTTTATTTTTACATAAACAAAGTATAAAATATGATCTAACTTACCTTCCATCTTTTCTTCTACCTGACAGTGATCAATGTGACTGGTCAATATTTGACATTCCAATACTTAATAGAATATTTTACTTGCTTACTCTGTGCTAAGAAAAGAACTAAGTAGCTGCTGATTTTAGAATTTGCCTTAATTGCTTTCTTCAGCTACTGTAGTAGATGAGTTAAAATGCTGTTGGCTTCTTTTTAATCTTTTTATTCATTTGTCCTATTATAAAATGGGACAATAATTTCCTGACTTTCAGATTTCATTGACCCCTAAAGTTTTCCCCCATAAACCAACATTTTTTCCACTTCACTTTGGAACACTGGAACCCTTGTTACTGACTGGCATTGTCTTTGGACCAGCACTTGGGAGACAATGGTTCATGGAATAATGCTAAAACTCTTTCCAGTAGTCATGTATGGATGTGAGAGTTGGATCATAAAGAAGGGTCAGAGAATTGATGCTTTTGAACTGTGGTGCTGGAGAAGACTCTTGAGAGTCCCTTGGACTGCAAGGGGATCAAACCAGCCAATCCTCAAGGAAATCAACCCTGAATATTCACTGGAAGGACTGATGCTGAAGCTGAAACCCCAATACTTTGGCCACCTGATGCAAAAAAGCCAACTCATTGGAAAAGACCCTGATTCTGGGAAAGATTGGGGGCAGGAGAAGAAGGGGATGACAGAGGATGAGATGGTTGAATGGCATCACTGACTTGATGGACATGAGTTTGAGCAAACTCCAGGAGATGGTGAAGGACAGGGAAGCCTGGTGTGCTAGTCCATGGGGGTCACAAAGAGTCAGACATGACTAAATGGCTGAACAAATAACCATCCTGAGCCTGTGATGTTACTCCAGAAATAAGGCCTTGGTCTTACTGATACCAAGAGGAAAAATTCCAACAACTGCACATGAGCCCGGAGACCAAAAGGCGTTTCTGAGCCTTTGCTCTCAAAAAATGACTAACATTAATCAATTGACAAACTGCAAATTCTTAGTGGTATTCATAACTTGTACCATTCTCTCAGTAGGTGTCCCTCATCCTACCATTCCTAGGAAGCCCCAGCCATTGATAAACAAGGAAAATGTCTCACATGGTTTGGGAAGGCAGATATTCTGGGCCATGTGGAAGCCACTTGCAGAGATATTTTTAAGAGACATTCAGGCACTGACTCTCTTTTCCATCTCTAGTTGCGAGTTCTGAAGCCGTTTCGTGAACCAGAAGAACCTGGTGTATTTAAACAATCCCCTAGACGCAGATGTAGAGAACAAACATATGGACGCCAGGGGGAGAAAGGGGAGGGTAGGATGAATTGGGAGGTTGGGATAGACATATATATGGTAGTCATTCAGTCATGTCTGACTCTTTACAACCCTATGGACTGTAGCCTGCCAGCCAGGCTCTGGTGTCCATGGAATTTTCAGGCAAGAATACTTGAGTGGGTGTCATTTCCTTCTCGAAGAGGATCTTCCCAACCCAAGGATCAAACCCCAGTCTCCTGTATTGCAGGTAGATTCTTGACTGACTAATCCACCAAGGAAGCCCAAATATATATATATATATATATATATATATATATATATATATATACACATATATACATATATACATATATACATATATACATATATACATACACATACACACACAAATATATGTAGATAGATATATAATAGATATAAATAATAAAATAAAATAGATAAGTAATAAAAGACCTACTCTATAGCTCAGGAAACTCTACTCAGTGCTCTGTGGTGATCTAAATGGGAAAGAACCCTTAAAAAGAGGGGATAGATGATTCGCTTTGCTGATTCCCTTTGCTGTAGAGAAGAAACAACATTGTAAAGCAACTATGCCCCAATAAAAAGTAATAAATAAAGTGTGGCCACCACAGAAAATTTTTTAATAAAAAATAAACAATCTTTACAAAAGCTATGAAAAACCTAGGCAGTTATTAAAAAGCAGAGACATCATTTTGCTAAGGTCCATATAGTCAAAGCTACATTTTTTTCAGTAGTCATATATGGATGTGAGAGTTGGACCATAAAGATGACTGAGCACCAAAGAATTGATGCTTTTGAATTGTGGTGCTAGAGAAGACTCTTGAGAGTCCCTTGGACAGCAAGGATATTGAACCAGTCAATCCTAAAGGAAATCAGTCCTGATTATTTATTGGGAAGACTGATGCTGAAGCTGAAGCTCCAATCACTTTGGACACCTAATGTGAAGAGCCTCACTGGAAAAGACTCTGATGCTGTGAAACACTGGGAGCAAGAGAAGGATGCAACAAAGGATAAGATGGTTTGATAGCATCACAGACTCAATGGACAGGAGTTTGAGCATACTCTGGGAGATGGTGAAGGACAGGGAAACCTGGTATGCTGCAGTCCATGGCATTGCAGAGTCAGACACAGCTTAGTGATTGAACAACAACAAACAATCCTTTATACAGAAGCATGTAGATTACGTCTGTCAATAACGAGATGTAAACTTCAGTAGAAAAGAGCAGGGAGTTAGTAAGAATTCAGCCTCTTTCCCAACCCTAGCAGGATCCCCAAAATCCAAGAATGTCAGAAGCATAAAGAATCTAGAGTCAGGAGAAAAATCTTACTAAAAATATTGCCCTCATTTTTGCTCTGTGTAGCTATCTCATTTCATTTAGGTCCCATATCCTGGGTAGTAATTAGAGACACAGAAAGAGACAGGGAGATAAATAGATAGATAGATATTGAGCAAGATGTTCTGTCCCTGTCAATCTCCAGCCCAATCTGTACACAACACCTTAGCTATAAAATGAGAGTTACATTTCTTGGCAAGTCACTGAATTCTGTGACCATTCTGCAAAACACATAGGAATCATGTTTTACCATTTAAGGATACAGGCATTCAGAATGCAGGTGGACTCTTATTTCCAGCAGAAAATTTGATTATGTAGAATTATATCACCTAATTAATAATAATCAGATCTCTGAATGTTTAGTAATGCTACAGGTACATAACTGTTCTACTTTAGCCTGAGGTCTAGAAAGACAGGAAGCAAACACTGGAATAGCTATGCTCTGGTTTCTCTGCCCTGACAGTGAAATAAGAGCTGTGTGGCTAAATGACCATGTATCTAGACCCCATATGTGCTACACGGTCCATTTTGAACTGAAAATAGTAGACAAACTATAATAACCATATTCAAATATGATGAGCAAATGTAATGTTCTTAACACAGAGTCTCATGCAACCATTTTAACTATTCTTCTCAAGAGAAGGCAAACCATATTTGGGGTTTAAGGTAGAGCTTGTGAAAAGCGAAGTTTTTAAAATCTGCAGCAGTTTAAAACTTCGATTTTGCAGTTCCTTTAGGGAACATTTATTTTAATGGCCCTTTCTGATTTTTTTAACATAATAGGAATTGGAAGGGTGTCATACAGCTTGTGGCTCAGCTGGTAAAGAATCTACATGCAATGTGGGAGACCTGGGTTCAATCCCTGGGTTGGGGAGATCCCCTGGAGAAGGGAAAGGCTACCCACTCCAGTATTTGGGCCTGGAGAATTTCATGGACTGTATAGTCTGTGGGATCACAAAGAGTCAGACATGACTGAGCGACTTTCACTTCACTCCCCTTCATACGAAGAAAAAATGAAATAGAAAGACTCTATGTGGAACAAAATCATCCATAAGAACAACCTTTTGAGTCAAAGTAGATGAAAGGCAATGATGAACAGGAAGGAAATAGAGTTAAATTACGTTGCTGAGCTATGTACCAGATACTGAACTCAGTGCCTTCTAAGTTACTTCATTTAATCCTCAAAAATACTAGTATTTGAGAGATGCAGAAATAGACACAAACACATGGATGCCAAGTGGGGAAAGCGGGGTGGGATGAGTTGGGACATTGGGATTGACATATATACACTGTTATGTATAAAAATAGATAACTAATGAGAATTGATTGTGCTACTGTATAGTACAGGGGGGAAAAAGAGAAGGTATAATCTGTTTGATGTATTAAATTAACCCTAAAAATGAAATCCAATATATATTGGGTGCAGAAAAATACTGTTTGATTCCACTTATACGAGGTACCTAGATTAGTCAAATTCATAGAGTCAGAAAGTACATTGGTAGATGTCAAGGGGTGGGGTTTGGGGAAGGGGGAGGGAATGGGGAGTTCATGTTTAATGGGGACAGAGTTTCAGTTTAGGAAGGTGAAAATTTTGGGAGATGGATGATGGTGAGAGTTATATAACAATGTGAATGTACTTAGTGCCACTGAGCTGTAGAGATAATTGTGGTTAAAATAGCATATTTCATATTACATGACTTTTATCACAATAAAAAACACATTTAAAAATGCTAAACAAGATGAAAAGGCAGCCTTCAGAATAGGAGAAAATAATAGCAAATGAAGCAGCTGACAAAGAATTAATCTCCAAAATATACAAGCAGCTCGTGCAGCTCAATACCAGAAAAAAAAAAAATCAAAAAGTGGGCCAAAGAACTAAACAGACATTTCTCCAAAGGAGACATATAGATGTCTAATAAACACATGAAAAGATGCTCAACATCATTCATTATCAGAGAAATGCAAATCAAAACCACAGTGAGGTATCAACTCACAGCAGTCAGAATGGCCGCCATCAAAAAGTCTACAAACAAATGCTGGAGAGGGTGTGGAGAAAAAGAAACCCTCTTACACTGTTAGTGGGATGCAAACTAGTGGGATGCCACTATGGAGAAGAGCATAGAGATTCCTTTAAAAAAAAATGGAAATACAACTGCCATAAGACCCAACAGTCCCACTGCTGAGCATATACACCCAGGAGACCAGAATTGAAAAAGTCACATATACCCCAATGTTCATTGCAGCACTGTTTACAATAGCCAGGACATGGAAACAACCTAGATGTCCATCAGCAGACAAATGGATAAGGAAGTTGTGGTACCTATACACAATGAAATATTACTCAGATATAAAAAAGAACACATTTGAGTCACTTCTAAAGAGGTAGATGAAACTGGAGCCTATTATACAGAGTGAAGTAAGTCAGAAAGAGAAACACCAATACAGTATATTAATGCATATAGATGGAAGTTAGAAAGACTGTAACAACAATCCTATATGCAAGGTAGCAAAAGAGACACAGATGTATAGAGCAGACGTTTGGACTGTGTGGGAGAAGGTGAGGGTGGGATGATACGAGAGAATAGCATTGAAACATGTATACTACCATTTGTAAAATAAATGACCAGTCCCTGGAGAATCCCAGGGACAGGGGAGCCTCGTGGGCTGCCGTCTATGGGGTCGCACAGACTTGGACACGACTGAAGCAACTTAGCAGCAGCAGCAGCAGCAGTGCAAGTTCTGTTGAAGCAGAACACTCAAAGTCGGTGTTCTGGGACAACCCAATGGGCTGGGGGGCAGAGGGGAGGGAGTTGTGTGTGGAGAGTTGGGAGGGGGGTTCAGGATGGAGGGTGAATGTGTACCTGTGGCTGATTGGTGTCAATGTGTGGCAGGGGACACCACAGTGTTGTGAAGTGATTGTCCTCCAACTACAATGAGTAATTAAATTTTTTAAAAAAGCTTGATGAAATAAATAAGCAATAAACAACAAAGGATTTCAAGGGAAAAAATGCTAGTGTTTGGTCATTATTGTCCACCTTATATATGAGGAAATGGATTCAAAGAGTCAAGGTCACTCATCCAAGTTTACGCAGTCGGTAAGTGGTAGAGCGAGGTTTTGAACCCAAACTCATACATGCTTTATAAAATGCATACTTGGCTTATTCCAGTTTACTTAGGAATCTGAGGGCCACTCACAATATCAGTGAATTCCCTCCTGTGTCTTCTCCAAATTGCTTTTATAGTGTACTTGATGGACTACATTTCTGATGAACTTTGCTTTGATGTTCCCAGACTCCAGTTTTTTCTTCCTTGTGTGAAATTCTAGATCATTCCTTTATTCCACACTAATACATCCTACATCACATGCTACCTGGTTTACTAGTCAACTTCTACACATGATTTATGTTCTTGATTATTCATCTGAAGGTGGAGATGATATCTCAAAGACCTTTGGGTTCCTCATTGTACAGAGCTGCAAAATACATTTCTTCTTTCCTGCCAATTTTGAGCAATTAGTATTGCTGCCTAGAGTGCCACACTGAACAACCTGCTTGCACATTGTACAATCTGCTTCCTGTCTCAGCAAAAAATTCAATTTTTTTTATTAATTGGTGATTCTGTGGTGGGTATGATTGTGGAATTATGAAAACAGAAGTTAGAGGAGGGGCAGAAAATGATAGTACTTATGTGTATGTGTGCTGAACCTGTCAGAGTACTTTAATAGAACTTTGTACATTTTAGAGTTCCATGTTCAATGAAAATAACTCATATAAATGAAAATAATTTGTTTAAATTTACATCAAAATTACAAACCACTAATTAAAGTGATTTTTTTAGTTCAGGTTAAACATGCAGAGGAAATGAAGACTTTTAATCTTGTTCCAACAAATTCCTATCCACAAAGAATCCCTGTAGTTGACCCTCTGCATGCACGTTTATCCTCAGTCAAATCTAACTCTTTGTGATCCCATGGATTGTAGCCCACCAGTCTCATCTATATATGGGATTTTCCAGGCAAGAATACTGGAAGGGGTTGCCATTTCCTACCCCAGGGGATCTTCCTGACCCAGGGATCAAACCTGCATCTCTTGAGTCTCCTGCATTTGCAGGTGGATTCTTTTACCACTGAGCCACCTGGGGAGCCCCTTTAGTTGACCCTGGCTTGATCCTCTCAGTTCAGTTCAGTTGCTCAGTTGTGTCCGACTCTTTGCAATCCCATGAACTGCAGCACGCCAGGCCTCCCTGTCCATCACCAACTCCTGGAGTTCACCCAAACTCATGTCCATTGAGTCAGTGATGCCATCCAGCCATCTCATCCTCGGTCATTCCCTTCTCCTCCTGCCCCCAATCCCTCCCAGCATCAGAGTATTTTCCAATGAGTCAACTCTTCGCATGACGTGGCCAAAGTACTGGAGTTTCAGCTTCAGCATCATTCCCTCCAAAGAAATCCCAGGGCTGATCTCCTTCAGAATGGACTGGCTGGATCTCCTTGCAGTCCAAGGGATTCTCAAGAGTCTTCTCCAACACCACAGTTCAAAAGCATCAATTCTTCGGGTTAAAGCAATAGATTAGGGATTAAATCGTATTTGGTTCATTTTCTCTGGATAATATTTCTCAGTGCCTCTAATATTCTCCTCTTCCTTCAAACTTCCTAAGGAATCTTCATAGGTAGAGAAAGAAGGGTAGAATGTAGAACACAGATGTCCTTGAGGGCATTATGGGCCCCCCTGCCTCCAAAGCATAGATAGAAATGATGACATGCTAATTCTCAGATGTGTGCTCCCTGCTGTGCACTGTCCTAAAGGGCTATGATGGCCTTCATCCACCTTAACATTATGAGCCCTCTGTGTGTGTGTGTGTGTGTGTGTGTGTGTGTGTGTGAGTCGCTCAGTCATATCCGACTCTGTGATCCCATGGACTGTACCCCACCAGGCTCCTCTGTCCAAGGGATTCCCCAGGCAAGAGTACTACCTGCCTCTTTCGCTGCAGTTTAGAGTTAATAATTCATGATTCAGTGTTTTGACTCTAGAAGCTCTCATACACAGCATCAGTCATTTGTTATTCAGTATGTTTTGAGTCTTTGATGGCTGCACCTCCTGAGTCTAAAGCTCCTCATTCACCTGGCCCCAGGCAGAGTGCTTCACTCTACCTGGTGCTGTTGGGATCGCCTTGCCTCCTGAAATGGTCCTGATTCTTAGCCCAGAATTTTTAAACTTTAAAGTATCCATCTGATCAATAGTGTTCCCCAGCTTTAATGTGTGTAGCCTCATTCTGGAGACCCAGATAAGTACTAGTTCAAGAGCCCTAATTTTCTTAAGCTCCCTAATCTTAGCGATGCCCCAAGTTAACTACAACCAAAGCCCCAGAAAGAAACTGAGACATACACAGCTAAATGCTTTAGCATCTTCTTTTCTTTCCAACCTTCTTATACAAATACCTGGGCCAATCTTAATGGGAAAGAGATTTCTCCTGTTTCCCTTATATCATATCTTCCTCCTATCAAGAAGACCTGTCATAGAAGGATAGAGTGTATTCTTTACACTGTTGGAGAAAACTGTGAAGAGAGTCCTTGAAACTTAATTTGCTAAAGCAGGGAATAAAGAATTTGGAAAACTCATTTTCAAGGCTACGGCAAGATCTGAAAGGCTAACATGTGGTATGATTTTTATTTTGCATATCAAAAAGGTGAATATCAACTAAATCTTTCTCCTTGTATTCTACACCATCCGTTCCTAAAATAGTTCTGGGCAATGTCTACCCCTGGGGAACTAGGGCAAAAGTCTTATATTCAAAAAGGTAAAAGAAAAAAGCACAGTAGTCATTTTCAAACTACATTCTCATTTTACCTCAATGTCAGTAATACATAAAATAACTAGTGGCTGGTGTACTCTGTTATCCGGAGAAGGCAATGGCACCCCACTCCGGTACTTTTGCCTGGAAAATCCCATGGATGGAGGAGCCTGGTAGGCTGCAGTCCATGGGGTCGCTAAGAGTCAGACACGACTGAGTGACTTCACTTTCACTCTTTACTTTCATGCATTGGAGAAGGAAATGGCAACGCACTCCAGTGTTCTTGCCTGGAGAATACCAGGGACGGGGGAACCTGGTGGGCTGCTGTCTATGGGGTTGCACAGAGTCGGACACGACTGAAGCGACTTAGCAGCAGTAGCATACTCTGTTATCAGAGGCTGAAGTCAACTGTCTGACTTCCTGAAAGTCCAGTTCATTTCAGTAGTTTATGGTTAAGTGCTAAACTCTAACGTTAGGCTATCATTCTATAACTGCTTATTACTAGTCACAAAAGGGAATAGACAATCTGGTATGAATAAGTAGTATAAATTTCACCATAATTCAAAATCATGATTGAAAAATATATATGCCTTCATGATGTTAATCATCAGTTTCATTTTTTATAATACTTCATTGAATCAATTGAGATGTTAATATTCTGAGCCCACAAAATAATGTGGCAGTGTTCCACTTTCAGAGCATACGATCTCAGTTCTTCTCCCCACTCCTAACTGAGGCCTACTGTTAAAATTATATAAAATTGTATTTCATAAATCCAACCAGATTAGGAGTTTTCCTGGGTCTTTATTCATGTACTATTTATGAAGGTGAAGAGGCAGAAAGTCAAGAGCCTCTTAATGAGGATGAAAGAGGAGAGTGGAACAGTTGGCTTAAAACTCAGCATTCAAAAAACTAAGATCATGGCATCAGTTAATGGCAAATACATGGGGAAAAAGTGGAAACAGTGGCAGATTTCTTTCCTTGGGCTCCAGAATCACTGGGGATGGTGCCTGCAGCCACAAAATTAAAAGACACTTCCTCCTTGGAAGGAAAGCTATGACAAATCTAGACAGCATATTAAAAAGCAGAGACATAATTTTGCCTACAGAGGTCCATATAGTCAAAGCTATGGTTTTTCCAATAGTCATGAGGCTGTGAAATCTGGATCATAAAGAAGGCTGAGCACTGAAGATTTGATGTTCTCAAACTGTGGTGCTGTAGAAGACTCCTGAAAGTCTCTTGGACAGCAAGGAGATAATACTAGTCAATCCTAAAGGAAATCAAACCTGAGTACTCATTGGAAGGACTGATACTGATGCTGAAGCTGAAGCTCCAATACTTTGGCCACCTGACGCAAAGAGCAAATTCATTGGAAAAGACCCTAATGATGGGAAAGATTGAGGACAGGAGAATACGGTAACAGAAGATGAGATGGTTGGATAGCATCAGCAACTCAATGGAATTGAGTTTGAACAAACTCCAGGAGATGGCAAAGGACAGGGAAGCCTGGTATGCTGAAGTCCATGGGATTACAGAGTCAGACATGACTTAGCAACTGAACAACAGGAATTTATGAAGGTGCAAACTAATGATGTTCAAATAAATCTAAAGTGTTTGGCACTCAGTCACATCTGACTCTTTGCAACTCCATGAACTGCCCACCAGGCTCCTCTGTCTATGGGGTTTCCCAGGCAAGAGTACTGGAGTGGGTTGCTGTTTCCTTCTCCAGGGGATCTTCCTGACCCAGGGATCGAACCCAGGTCTCCTACATTGTGGGCAAATTCTTTACCTCTGAGCCAACATGGAAGTCCTAAATAAATCTAACTAGATTTTAAATATATATATGAGTCAAAACTCTTTTATCATTTTTTTAAATGTCTGTATCTTTAAGTAAATATATAGCCAGTTCTTAAGGGATCTCAGTCATGTTTCTAAGCCTTGTCATTTGACCAAACTGGCTTTGGATTCAGTGACTGTCCAACTGATGAATGGATGCCTATTGATGGCCTCTTTCAAATAAGAAGGCACATATTGCTCCTCAGCTAGAAAAAACTACCCAGCGCTTTATTCATGCTGTGTTTCACTTACTTCATCCAGAGAGGGCTGGATCAGACATTGTGCTTCACTCAATTGGTTTAAACAACAAAAGTAGGGCACTAGATTTCTGCCTACCTAATGGAAAAGCAGGCAAATATAAATGACCAGTAAACGTTTGAAAATATGTTCAAAATTATTTGCCTTCAGAGAAATGCAGATTTAAAAACACAATAACATATCACTACTTATTAGAATAACTGAAATTTAAACTATTGGTAATTTTAAATATTGTGAAGGAGGTGAAGCAGCTGGAACTTTCACACATTTCTGGAAGCATAAAATGGTACAGTTATACAATTACTTTAGAAAATAATAAACTTTTTTTATAAGATTAAACACCAGGTATTTACTCAAGACAAATAAAACCTTGTGTCCACGCAAAGAATTATATAGGCATATAATATAGGAGGTTTATTTGCAAAGGTAAACTTGAAGTAACCCAAATATGCATCAATATGAATTAGTGTATAGGTTAACAAATTTCAGTACAGCCATAAAACTAAATACCACCCAACAATAAACAGGAAGAAGCTATTGATTCACAAATGGATGATTCTCAAAAATAGGCCAAGAAAAAGAAGCTGGACACAAAAGAGAGTGGACTCTATGGTCCCATTTAAAGAGAATTCTACAAAAGGTAAATTTAATCTATAGCGATTAGTTATAGTGGTTGACTAGAGCTGAAAGCAGAAATATAACTGAAAATGTTCATGAAAGAATGAGGTGATGTAAATGTTCTCTAGGCTGATTTTGGTGGTGGACGCACAAAAGTATGCATTTCTCACTCATCTAATCATGAACTTAAAATTAGTGGATTTTATTGTGTATATAAATTATATCTTTAAAAAGTTGATTTTAAAAAAATCAAAGGGAAAAAGTAATCCACTACCTTTTTTGTGCTTTTTCTGAGTCATATTGTACATTCAAATCATTAGATATTTGCTCAACCTTGAATATGATACCCTGCTAGTCTATAATTAATAGAAATCTACACATAACACTACTATTCCTTTAAATCATTGCCCTGTGAACTCTATTCAGGTGATATCTTCTAATAGGATCACCAGCTTCTAGACTGTTTTGCAACTGCCTTAAAATGATGACATTAGCACTATCAAATGAGAGCCATAAGCAGATCAGTAAAAGACCTGCAATTAGCTATGAGCTCTATTGCATAGCTATGGAGAATTACTTAGGATACAATAAATGATGCAACAATGAATTTGCCACTTTTTACTTAGTGTTTGCTGTAAGTAAAACTCTGGAAAATGGAGACAGGATAAAAACATAACTGTAACTCCCTAACTACTTACTCCCGAAATGAATAAAAATTTATAACTTCATCTTGGCAAAGAAGTTTGTAGGATTCTTATTGACTGTGCATTACTAAAACCAAGAAATGCAAGTAGCAGTGTCAAGCTGTTAGTACAATAGTCAGTAGGAAGGAGACAAATTATCTTTCTTGTATTAGAGATCTAAGAGATTTGGCAAACAATAATTTCTTCTTCCAGAATAAAAAAAGCAAATGTTTTAAAGTTAAAATTTTAAAAATCCCCTTGAATATATTTGAACTTATTAAATTAACATATTTAATTAGAAGCTATCAACATTGCTGGGAGAATGGCATTGAAACATGTATAATATCATATATGAAATGAGTCGCCAGTACAG
This sequence comes from Ovis aries, assembly GCF_016772045.2. Lineage (NCBI taxonomy): Eukaryota > Metazoa > Chordata > Mammalia > Artiodactyla > Bovidae > Ovis > Ovis aries. Next base: position 100,818,489 of record NC_056059.1, on the reverse strand, counting down.
GTTCAATGCATGATACTGGATGCTTCGAGCTGGTGCACTGAGATGACCCAGAGGGATGGTATGGGGAGGGAGGAGGGAGACGGGTTCAGGATGGGGAACACGTGTATACCTGTGGTGGATTCATGTTGATGTATGGCAAAATCAATACAGTATTGTAAAGTAATTAACCTCCAATTAAAATAAATTTATTTTAAAATTTTTTAAAATTTAAAAAACTGTATTTACACATGTGTTCAGTTCAGTTACTCAGTCATGTCTGACTCTTTGCGACCCCATGAATCGCAGCACACCAGGCCTCCCTGTCCATCACCAACTCCCAGAGTTCACTCAAACTCATGTCCATCGAGTCGGTGATGCCATCCAGCCATCTTATCCTCTGTTGTCCTCTTCTTCTCCTGCCCCCAATCCCTCCCAGCATCGGAGTCTTTTTCAATGAGTCAACTCTTTGCATGAGGTGGCCAAAATATTAGAGTTTCACCTTCAGCATCAGTCCTTCCAGTGAACACCCAGGAGTGATCTCCTTTAGAATGGACTGGTTGGATCTCCTTGCAGTCCAAGGGACTCTCAAGAGTCTTCTCCAACACCACAGTTCAAAAGCATCAATTCTTTAGTGCTCAGCCTTCTTCACAGTCCAACTCTCACATCCATACATGAACACTGGAAAAACCATAAGCCTCGACTAGATGGACCTTTGTTGGCAAAGTAATGTCTCTGCTTTTTAATATGCTGTCTAGGTTGGTCATAACTTTCCTTCCAAGGAGTAAACGTCTTTTAATTTCATGGCTGCAATTACCATCTGCAGTGATTTTGGAGCCCAGAAAAATAAAGTCTGAAACTGTTTCCACTGTTTCCCCATCTATTTCCCATGAAGTGATGGGACCAGATGCCATGATCTTCATTTTCTGAATGTTGAGCTCTAAGCCAACTTTTTCACTCTCTTCTTTCACTTTCATGAAGAGGCTCTTTAGTTCCTCTTCACTTTCTGTCATAAGGGTGATGTCATCTGCATGTCTGAGGTTATTGATATTTCTCCTGGAAATCTTGATTCCAGCTTGTGCTTCTTCCAGCCTCGCGTTTCTCATGATATACTCTGCGTAAAAGTTAAATTAGCAGGGTGACAATATACAGCCTTAGCGTACACCTTTTCCTATTTGGAACCAGTCTGCTGTTCCATGTCCAGTTCTAACTGTTGCTTGCCGGGAGCCAGCACAGGAGATCCCACCCATGACAAGGTCATGCAGAGAGACCTGATGGGCAAGGTGAATCAGGTCTCAAGGGGTCTTCTGCCTGAGCTGCTGCTGCTGCTGCATCTACCCTCCAAAACCAGAGTCTGCCTGCCTTATTGTACTGTGCTTTCCACTCTTCTGCCTCTAATGGGAATTAACTTAGGGCTCCAGTTAATAGTCTCCTGGATATGAAAGGAATGTTTCAGCTCAAACCCCCTTTGATAGCTCTCTAACTTGCCTGACAGGTTCCCCCGGAATTTTTACAACTTGTGAATTGCTTACAGCCCCCCAACCACGAGAGGCACAAAGCTTAAAGCATCTCAAAGATACAGAGCCTTTTCTAAAGAGCTAAAAATTATATTGGTGATGAGTTTCACTGTTGAGTCAATGATTGGCACCAGGCCTCCATATCCTTTATCTTTTAGGCACCTGGGAGGATATTAATCAATGTAAATGGGATGCAAAAATACGAATATAGTAGTTTTGATGTTAGCTACACTAGACTTTTGAGTTACTTTTCTTTTGTTATAAATCACTGTATTTCTTTTCATTGTTATAAATTGTTATATCTTTGCTATGTAAGAATGTAACTTTATTTAGTGCTTTCTGAGAGTGGCACCAGACTTTGGGAAGAACAACACAAATAAGTCTTCTGGTTGACAAATCCTTATCAGAAAAGGGCCATAAAATGTTAATTGGCCTTCTGGCCAGAAGATGATGTAAATCACCTAAGACTTGTGTATACAACTAGGTATGCAGAAAGAAAGCCTGGTTTTGATAAGAGTCAGGGCTGCTGATGCTGCATAATTTTATATTATCCATTGATCTCTATGTACAAAGAAAGGTATAAAAGGCCTTTCTGGACAGTAGAGGAGGGGCCAGTCACTGGACTGGTTTCCCCCATGTCTTTATTTTCTGGCTGAATTCCCATCTGGGGCGTGGAGGCTCACCATGTCTCCTTACTTGCCCCAGCTTTTAAGATCCACGCAAGAGGGAGCCCAAGGCGGGGCACCCCCTGCTATTCAAGAGGACACCGGTGGCCTAACATAGATGTTGCAAGTTCCTTGTCTTGGAACTTTATTGGTTTTCCACGTAAACCAAGTTACTCAGCCTCTTTTTCTCCACTAAATTTTCCTACTATACTATTTTTTCCTAATCTAATCTTATATTTTTAAATAAATAAGTTTTTCCTCGCCATGCTGTCCCCGCTTCGAATTACCCTGGATCCACTGGGGCTGGACCCCAGCAATTACTACCTGATCTGCATATAGGTTTCTCAAGAGGCAGATCAGGTGGTCTGGGATTCCCATCTCTTTCAGAATTTTCCAGTTTATTGTGATCCACACAGTTGAAGACATGAGTAAAATGATCTTTTCAAACATAGCCTGCAAAAAGTACCCTATCTTTCTCTTTGACAGTTTAAATATGAAAAATATTTTTCTGAAACAAGCATGGCTACCTTCAGTATCTGAGAGGTATCATGGGAAAAATTTCAGTTAATTCTCTACAATTTGAATTTTCTTTTTCATAAATTATTACATGATAAGATACTTCTATGGCCTTCCCACTGCCTCTAGGATAATTTTTGCTATGGAAGTACATGACCATTTATATTCTAACTCCATCCTAATTTTATGTCATTTTTGTTAATCATCAAGTTGTTTCCAACTCTTTGTGACCCCATGGACTGTAGCCTGCCAGGCTCCTCTGTCCTTGGGATTTCCCAGGCAGGAATATTGGAGTGGGTTGCCATTTCCTTCTCCAGGGGGGTCTTCCAAAACCAGGAATCAAACCAGCATCTCCTGCTTTGGCAGGCGGGTTCTTTATCACCGAGCCAACAGGGAAACTCATCCTACTTTACCGTCCACGTATCTCATTACCCAACTAACCTCCGCTTTCCCTAAAAACTGAGCCAACCCTCATTCACAAAAATCCAGTGTGCTCTGCATCTCTATCCTTTGTACATAATATTCCCTTTTTGTATCTGTCCTTGGTATGTGTCATTCTGCAAGGCTAAGCTCAAATACTGCCTCCGGGAAAGCGTAACTTGGTTCTCTGTGGTTCTCCAGGTCCCTGTTAAGTAACTTTATTACAGAAGCTATCGCAAGACACTCTTAAGTTTTTGTGCTAGCCTCATCAACTGCATTAGAAAAAATTTTTTCAGAGCCAGAACTATAGTCTATTAATTCTTATTACTTTGTTTCTTAATTATTACATACTCTATTCCTTGTATAGTCACTGTGAAGAGTAGAAACACAAAAAAGTCTAAAGGATTTAACTTTACTGGTCTTTCATGTTTTTCTGTTTTTGCTATAAGTGAAGTTTTTGGTGTGTTTCCTTTTTGTTTGTTTTTCCTCTCTCACCTCACTCATTCCTCTTTAGTGTTATGGGATGTTTTTTGCTTGTTTTGTTTTACTTTAATTAAAAAAAATTTATTGATGTAGAGTTGATTTATAATGTTGTGCCAATCTGTCCTGGACAGAACAGTAATTCAGTTATACACATATATGTTTCATTTTTTTATATACTTTTCTATTATGGTTTATCACAGGAGACTGAATGTAGTTCCCTGCGCTATACAGCAGGACCTTGTTGTTTATCCATCCTACATATAATAGTTTACATCTGCTAACTCCAAACTCCCAGTCATTTCTTCCTCTACCCCCTCTCCTCGTGTTTTTCAAGGCTGATAAAATATGCTTAATTTTAAAACTAAGGGTTTTAAGACCTTCTGAGAAAGAAAAAAAAAGTCCTTACTTGCAAAGTAGTGATAAAGAGGCTTAGATAATTACTACCATGAGAAATTCCTCAAAGGGCATGTACCTTGGAGAAAGGGTCAACATAATTAAAAGGCAATGTTCTATGTATAAAATGCTAAGTATGCAATATCTCCAGTAGTTTTTCCTCATGCCTCAGACTTTACAGCATGTTTCCCCCCAGATTTAAGAAGTTTCCACTGATTTTACAAAGTTGTTACATCCTTACATAAGAGTCTTTTTTTACACATTCAGCCTTCTCAATATTTTGTACATAGAGTAACATAAGATTACACTGATAATTGCAATCACATAAAATTTTCCCAAACAGCTTGATTCTCTAAAGTGAAACTGAAAGTTGCTCAGTCACGTCTGACTCATTCAGTCCATGAAATTCTCCAGGTCAGAATACTGGAGTGGGTAGCCTTTCCCTTCTCTAAGAGATCTTGCCAACCCAGGGATTGAACCCAGGTCTCCTACACTGCAGGTGGATTCTTTACCAGTTGAGCCACAAGGGAAGCCCAGTATGGTCTACAGCCATACCACCCTGAACATCCCTGATCTCATCTGATTCTCTAAGTTCCATTTCAATTCATAGGTGTTTGAGCTATTGCTGACCTCTACTTCTTATGCAAATGAGATCCTCCTTTTGAATATTACTATATAAATTATTCAACAAAACCTCATGCCTTACATGTATTATTTAACTTCAAAAAGTGGTTAGGAGCTAAAATTTCCTTCAAAAACCACCTGTTTTAAAGATGAGCACCAGCTGCAGTTTTATGAAATCCAGAGAGGTCTAAAAATTGTAAATGGCTTTAGTACAACAAAATGCAAGCAGTGGGTAGAGAAGAGGAGATCTGACCTGTATTTGACAGGGCTGGGCTTTCTTGAAACAATCGATAATTATTGCCTGAGCCTCCAGGAACTGAATTGCCCACGTAGGTAGAAGGATCTGCCAACAGAGCTGATAATGGTGTTGGGTCCTGCCAGTCTTCAAATATCAAAAGAGGATCTCATGAGTCAAGATGCCTCTCAGGATTGAGGAGGAGGTTAACAGTTTGGTTTCTAGGAGCCATCAGAGAAGAAGGGCCTTTAGGAGAATTTCTATTCCAGACCCTATAACTACACTCTCGCTCTCAGCCGTGGGTGAGAATGAGTATACATCTATGTCCTCCTAATTACTGAGAAGGGTCAAAAGAGAAAAGAGAAGAATAATTACCTAAAAATGATATCATTTGGCAAATAACACACAGTGCTGAAATGCACATAAATACAAACCCTCAAGACAAATTTTATATGTATGTATAAATATTGGAGGAAATATGTGAATTCAAATGTGGATGGACAACACTAGACACTCTTGGAAATAATGATGGCTGTTCTAATTGATGAAGGGCTATTACTAGGAAGTGAATTAAACCAGTTCTGTGTAGTTCCGAAGGCTTCTCAGGTGGCTCAGTGGTAAAGAATCCTCCTGCAATGCCAGAGATGTGGGTTTGATCCCTGGGTCAGGAATACCCCCTGGAGAAGGAAATGGCAACTCACTCCATTATTCTTGCTTGAGAAATCCCATGGACAGAGGGGCCTGGCATACTATAGGCAATGGGATTGCAAAAGAGTCAAGATACAACTTAGTGACTAAACAACGACAAAAATGTAGAGCTGAAGAGTAGAGATGGATCAAGAGTGAAATTAAAGGGAAATTAATCTCAATCCTGGGAAGAGAATAACCTTCTAAAATATTAAGTAAATTTCCTTTCCTGTATTTTTCTCTGAGGACTTTCCGTCATCTCTACTGCAGTTTAGTTCCCCTTCTTATGACATATCTATTAACCTCCTTGCTCAACCTCCTTGATGCTTGAACTTCTTAGAAATTAATTTGGCAATGCAAAAATTTTTTTTCAGGTTTTATAGCAATGCAAGTATATATTAAATCAGAAAGATGGATCGCTGGTTAAAACAAAGATCTGATTAATTTTACAATGTTTTTTATAATGGGTATAATTTTACATTATTTAATGAATAGTCATCTTTTCCTTTGAGGAAGTATAAAACAATATGTGTCACAAGTATTCAACAGGTGCTCTCAGTAAGTAATTGTGCCCTTGATTTCTTGGCAGTCCACCATGAATGTAAAATTTTTGTAAATAGTCAAGAACAATGCCTCAACTGGTCCCTTGAGAAAATAAATATCATAGCTGCCAACAGTCACCCTTTCTAACCACTGATCTATATTAGAGGATACATCACTGACTCAATGGACATGAACTTGGACAAACTTCAGCAGATAGTGAGAGACAGGGAGGCCTGACATGCTATAGTCCACGGAGTCGCAAAGAGTCAGACATGACTTAGCAACTGAACAACAACAACAGTAATAGAGACCTATATATGCTCACATCAAAATATGTACAACTGCACCATTCCAATGGCACCCCACTCCAGTACTCTTGCCTGGAGAATCCCATGGACGGAGAAGCCTGGTAGGCTGCAGTCCATGAGATCGCGAAGAGTCAGACAAGACTAAAGCGACTTCACTTTCACTTTTCACTTTCACAACTCCAGTATTCTTGCCTGGAGACTCCCAGGGACAGAGGAGCCTGGTGGGCTGCCATCTATGGGGTCGCACAGAGTCGGACACGACTGATGCAACTTAGCAGCAGCAGCACCATTCTAAAGAACCAAAAAGAGGTAAAAGTATTACTAAATGACAAAAATTCTCTTGTTAACAGACGGCACCCTTGATCTTCTCTCCTAACTGCATAGGATGAAAATCCCTACTACTATGTGGGAAAACACGGTTATGAAACCACTGATTAACATCTATTTTTACCTTAGGTAGAGCTATGGTTCTTTCCCAGTTAATATGTGAAAAAAGAATATGAAGAAAACACAGAGAGTCTCTGTATCTCATCAAGAAGCCCCAGGCCCTTGAGGCTGGATCCAGTTCATCTCAGTGAGCCCACATTCCCTTGTGACGTGAAAGGGTTACAGTAGCCTTTACACCCATTTCTCTCCATCTCATATCTCTATCTCAGATGAGGCAGAGTTTCAGAACTATTGCTTGCCATCTGAATTTCAATAGATCCTGAAAAAGATTCCATATTGGAAACAAGAATTGCCAACCCCATGGCACAGGAGTCTGCTGATAGTAAACCAGAGAATCTGACTGATTCCATTTCATGTAATTCACTGATGTCCATAGTTTGGTAGAAAAAATATAAATAGCATTGAGAACAGTGCTCATACATGATTTGAGCATAAACCAATTTTGCCCCTCACCACCTGCTTTAACATCTCACAGAACATGCTTTATGAAATGCTTCATGAAAAACACTTCCACAAACACTAGTTCAGTCATTAGAGGCACACATGCACACACACTTAGGCACAGGCACACTCATATCTCTAAATAGTACTAAGGAATGGCCTAATATATGGGAGTCTAATGACATTTTATGGATACACAAATCTTTCTAATAACGAATGCTAAATCACAAGGGCAAGTTAGAAAGAGGAAATAAATGTGTGCCAAGCCTGAATAATAAATATTTGCCCAAAAGGCCTAAAATATTTATACTCTTTGAACAAATTAGTCTGAAATCTGACTCAGGGAAAAAGTAGAAAATGCAGGCAAATGTTTATGTCCTTTTTTTTTTTTTACTTGCAATGTTATTTACAGTAATTTTTAAAAACTAGGAGTAACATAAATATCCAACAATAGGGAAATCAAATACATTTATAACTCCATTTACTCAGACTATTACTCAGTGATTAAAAATTATCTTTCCTTTCCTATAATGTAGAAAGAAGTTTCTGATATAATGTTTGGGGGAAAATCAACTGAATTCAGTATGGTACAGAGGGTATAATCTCAATGTACAAAGGCATAGGCACACAGAAAAGGGCTGAGCAGAAACATATCAAAATGATAAAGTATTTCTAAAGAGTGAGATAATACATAAGTGCTCTTTTCTACTTTATACATTCTGGTATTGGTAAAAAAATTTTTCACCGTTGGCAAATCTTGTTTTTATTGGCAGGAAACAGAAACAAACTTTACTTCCTTATAAAGTTGTCAGTAACTATTTCCTGGAGAAGTCACTCTCTGGGCTTTTTATCTTGAAGCAATGCTGCTTCTCTAATGACATTTTCCCCAAAGTTAATTAGTGATTGTGGAAATGAGAGAAAAAACACTGAAACTGAAGAATATGATCTCCTCAAACATCTTTTATTTAAAACAAGTTTTGATTGTCATGACACTCCGGGGTAACTCGACCATTCTGGAGGAGAAATTTTCCTCCCGGAGCAGTGAAAGACAATCCCAGGCTTTACCTCTTGGGATCTTTGGCTTCCTCTCACCTCCTTCAAGATGTCAATCAAGCTCCTGATGGTCTTGGTAACACTGAATCTAAAGCAGACCATTATTAGTTTGTCTTGCCAGCCCTGAGAATGTTAGGCTCTCTGGGAATTAAAGAGCAATGTGGTTGCTAGGCACTGCTGGTCTCAGATGTACGACTTCATTAACTCCACATTACACAAGACGCAGAAACAGAGCCCTGGAAAGCGGGAATAGGCGTCCAAGTTACAGTCTTTTCAGCCAGTGTGAAAGGATTTTTCCTAAACTGAATGGAGGAAAAGCTTCTAGGCAGCAAATTGGATAAATATGTATCTAAAAACAGTACAACAATTAGAAAACATGTTGATGTCTCCCCCACCTGCCACTGTTTCTTCCAGCCTTCCGTGAGCCATGACACAACTGTTGTGTGACTGTGTGTGTCCGTCTGAAATTAATGGTTCAGAGCAATGTAGGTGAAATCTAATTTTTGGCTTTATCAGTTTCAAAAAGTGTTTATTTCATAAACTATTTGAGGATCTATTATGTGGACAACACTGGATTGTAGGTGAAACCAAGGAAATAGAAAATAGATCAATGAACCATGGTTCACACACACAGTCAGGGAAACAACCAAATTCCCCTTTTGGTCAAAGAACAGTAGAGCAAAAGTATCACTTCTAAATGCATGTGTCTCTTCAGTGTACTTTTCCTCTATATCTTTCTTCCTCGTTTTTTCAAAAATTAACTGGTTTCATCAAAAATAAGTAATAAACAGAAATGAATTATTCTAGGAGCTATATACAAACACTACAAAAATGATTGAGAAGAGAGATGAAAAATCCATACAGAGATGAAGAGTTTAGGCAAGTTATTCAATTATTTTAAAAATGACTTTAAAGTAACTTAGAAGTAACTTTAAAATAAAGCATAAGATCTATTTTAAGATGAAAAATTGAGCTGATGGTGCTCAAAAAATAGAGGAAGAAAACTAGGGACAAAGAACTAAGCATAAAAGAAAATCACAAATATAAAATAGAAATTATCAAGAATATGATAGATAGGAAAAGAAATAAAGTTCCCTGATACATACCTAGTGTTCATAATGCAGAAAACAGAACAAGTGGAACGGGGGAAATATTCAAATATATCATTGAGGAAAATGTTATTGAGGTAAAAATTAAAACTGAAGATTGAAATGGCTCTTCATGTACCAGGGGAAAAAAGCAGATAGTTATCAAAATTAGGATGAGTCCTTGGGAAATCTGACAAAAATATTTTATGCAAAATGAGCAATATCAAGATATGTTTAGAGAAAGGCACACAATTACAAAGATTAAAAAACAAATCATCAGGGACTTAGTGGGGAAAAAAGGCAAGGTGCATGTAAACCAAGCAAGGAAGCAGGATAAAGCATGAACTTGACGCTTAATTTCTTCACTTTTTACTGTGCTGTCTAAAATGGAAACATGTAGTTAAATATAAATAAACAAAGACAGAAATGAACGCTTTAACCTTTATTTCTTTAGTTTTAGGGAGATTTTAAAAGACCCAATCAATCTTACTTGTGGTAGAGAAACATTTATCTAAATCTTTCCTTCAGATGATTTGGCCAAGCCTTTTTATTTCAGAGGATTGTACTTTTGTTAAATGTAGTTAAAATTAAAGCTTAAAAATTGAAAGTAGTCTACTGTTGGACTTCCCAGTTGGTGCTAGTGGTAAAGAACTCACCTGCCAATGCAGGAGACGTAAGAAACGCGGGTTCAGTCCCTGGATTGGAATGATCCCCTGGAGAAAGGCACGGCAACCCACTCCAGAATTTTTGCCTGGAGAATTCTATCAACAGAGGAACCTGACAGGCTATGGCCCGTTGGGTCCAAAGAGTCAACCATGACTGCAGCAACCTGGTGTGCACAGTCAACTGTTCTCCATTATTCTTCTAAAATTACCTTTAAAAAACCTCTCTCCCCACATATGGGTTGAAAGATGTTTGAAATGATGCATTCGTATTTGGTTATTTCTGGGTTGTGAAATTTGAAAATGTTCTTTTTAACTTTACTTTCTACCCTATACTTTTCTACACTGCTTGAATCTGCAACAAAATATGAAAACAGCAATTGTGTGTTAACAAATACAGTTAACTTGAAATGCTTTCTTGAGGAAAAATAAACAATTTGTACATATTTAATGTGTCCATCAGTGTCTGCTGACAGGTGTCATGACTGCAGGCAATAGGTAAACTGAGGGCCCTATACAGAGAACAGCACTCTAAGAAGCACATCACGTGAAAGGCAACATGGGAAATTCATGTGTCTACTCTCTATACCTATCAAAAGTGAGGATTACAAATATTTGCTGCATCAATCCTTCCTAGTCAGTCACTTACACAGTACTCTGAAGTACACTGGATCATTTTTCTTTCTTTAGCTACTTTTTTATTCAGGGAACTGAAGCGTCCGTAGAAATAGTCACACTCTGACATTAATCCACACTTACAAAAAAAGATTCAGCACAGAGGTTAAAAACTCACAACAAGTATTTTGATGAGTGCTGTTATCTTTTAGTTGCATTGTAGATGCCCAAATAAGCATAATTTTCTTAATCTTTAAGCAATTTTCTTGCTTGAGACCCTCAGAATTCTAAGATTGGGGTGACCCTCCACAATGACCTTCCTGTTCTTCACATCTGTTCTTTTCCTCAAACCTCATTCCTATTCAATAGCTATGGTGTATGCCATTCAGAATGATCTTTCTAAAAGTCAAATCAGTTTTTCTAACTCTATTCTTAAAATTCTTTAATAAAGACCAAATGCCTGTCCTGTAACATCAAACCCTGTCATGTCATAGAAGGTTTGTTTTCTCCTTTTTTTATAAATGAATTTTAGAAGAGAAAAAATGTCTCCCCCATAGGCATCTTTATTCTTTTCCATCATGGTTTATCACAGGATATTGAAAGAGTTCCCTGTGTTCTACAGTAGGACTTCGTCATTTATTCATTCTATATGTAATAGTTAGCATTGGCTAATCCCAAATTCCCAGTCTTTCCCTCATGCTGCAGGAATTGAGAAGCACTTTCCTTTGTGACGCGTCTGCCACAAATGATGCCTCTACTTGACATATTCAGGATGGTAAGAGCTGCTTGTTGCATTTTTGTACTTTTAGTCATTACATGATCTAATTTCCATGGCGTGAGTTTTCATTGAGGACAGATTGTTCCTTTGCACAAGGAATAAGCGTGGCCTCTCTCCACCTTTGATTAAATCCACCCCTGAGGAGATGGAGATGGATATGTTTGATAAATTCAGGGAAAACACACTGGAGTTTGCAACGGTGAGCATCATCCCTCTTCCCCCAGACTCCAGGCAGGTAGCTGCTCGTGGGAAACATGACCTGCTCCTCTTCTGAGTCTCTGTGTCTTTGAACTGATCCTTTGATTGGGCAAAGGAATCTGATCATTAAAACTTCAGAATTAATGAACTTATTTGACTACCAAAACTAAAGTCACATGCTCAACTTAGCCACTATCACGGAAAAAAAAAAAAAAAAGGAGAGAGAGAGAGAAATTATGCCCCTTTGCACCTTTTCCCCTCCTCAACCTTTTCAGAATCCCGATGGAAATAAGGGTTCTTGTTGTTGTTTTCAGTCACTAAGTCATATCCAGCTCTTTTGGGACACCATGGACTGTAGCCCACCAGGCTCCTCTGTCCATGGGATTTCCCAGGCAAGAGTACTAAAGGGGATTGCCATTTCCTTCTCCAGGGCATCTTTCCAACCCAGGGATCAAAGCCACATCTCCTGCGTTGGCAGGTGGATTCTTTACCACTGAGCCACCTGGTGGTGATGTTCAGTCACTGAGTCGTATGTGACGCTTTGTAACCCTATGTGGACCTGCAGCACACTAGGCCTCCCTGTCTCTCACTATCTCCTGGAGTTTGCCCAAGTTCATGTCCATTCAATTGGTGATGTCACCCAAACATCCCATCTTCTGTCACTCTCTTCTCCTTCTGCCTTCAATTTTCCCACCATCAGGATCTTTTCTGATGCACTGACTGTTCACATGGGATTTCCTGGGCAAGAATACTGTAGTGGGTTGCCATTTCCTTCTCCAGGGACTCTTCCCAGCCCAGGGATCGAACCCCAGTCTAACAACCAGTGCATTGGCAGGCACTGGTAGGCAGATTCTTTACTGCTGAGCCACCTAGAAGGGTATCGTCTACTGAATGTTTCCCCAGTGCCCTCAATAAAGCTCATTTAGGCATTGAATAAACGGTCCCTGAAGCATTACACTTTACCAAGTATCACTGATGAGTGCTGTGATATGGGTTACATACTTTGGTCTTAAAACCATTTACCTCTCCATAGCCTCAGTCACTCAGCCTTTGGCTCCACAAACCCCTTCACCACCCTGGATCCTCAACATTCATGTGTATCCACTGAGCTTGGTAGGGAAGGGAAGAGTCCCTACTCCAATTTGTAAAATAATAATGAAATGGAAATTTCAGGATAATCAAGAGACACAACTGGTAAAGTGTTTTGCATATGCTGACTTTCCTATGGAATGCAGCATTCAAACAATTTTGAGTTATCACATTTACACACTCATTTGAACTTTCCATCCAAACATGGGAAACATCAGTGATGCAAATGGTTCTGGGACCTGAAACTGAAGTATCTAGCTTGGTAATTAAGGATAGATGACAGAAAGGGGGTTTCCTGACTGTAGCTAAGCTATTCTGGAGAATTTTTAACCAACATTTCCTGCTTGGGAACAAAAGAATATGTTGAATCTTTTTATTTTCCCTGGCATATGATTCAGGGGCCTTGTTAAAAATGATTTACATTTACTTCACCATGATAAAATCCCACTAGAATTTGATCCATAGAAGAATAACATTACATTCTTGTTTTGAATTGTTTTGCAAAGAACCTACTCTCTCCCTAAAAAAAATTAGAGAAACATACTTATCAAAAGGGTAAGCCAGTGGGATTATTAAAAGAGGAGTTTCCAAAAAAAGGAGTCTCATAAAAGGATTTACTTGTTATTTCTTATCCCTTAATATATATTTTGGAGAAAGCAATGGTACCGCACTCCAGTACTCTGGCCTGGAAAATCCCATGGACGGAGGAGCCTGGTAGGCTGCAGTCCATGGGGTTGTAAGAGTCAGACAAGACTAAGAGACTTGACTTTCACTTTTCACTTTCATGCATTGGAGAAGGAATTGGCAACCCACTCCAGTGTTCTTGCCTGGAGAATCCCAGTGACAGAGACTGGGGAGCCTGGGGAGCAGCTGTCTATGGGGTCGCACAGAGTCGGACATGACTGAAGCAACTCAGCAGCAGCAGCAGCAGCAGCAGCAGCAGCAGCAGGGGAAAGGTAAGAGTTATGTTGGTCTTGTGCATGCTTAGTTGCTCAGTTGTGTCTGACTCTGCAAGTCTGCAACCTAAGCCAGTGAGGCTCCTCTGTCCGTGGGATTCTCCAGGCAAGAGTACGGGGTGGGTTGCAATGCCCCCCTTTAGGTGATCTTCCCAACCTAGGGATTCCGACCCTCATCTCCCATATCTCCTGCACTGACAGGCAGATTCTTTAAAACTAATGCCATCTGGGAAGCTTCATGTTGGCCTACCTTGCTTAATAATAGTTGTCACATATTATTATTCTTTGTTTCTATAAAAAGGGATGCCACTGAATCACGATATAATCAGTGCCTGAAGGTTCAGTCCATGGCGAGCATTCTCCAAAAATCTAATACCATATTGCTCTCTTTTCTGATTCTTAGTTCCACAGTTTTTTAGGTTTTATTTTCAATACAGGATTAGTGACAAACATTGACTCTTATTAGTTCTTAGAAATGAATAATGCCATTAATAATATATTTACAAAGCAATAAACATAGATCAAGTAAGAATAATTCATTTTTTGTATTTTTCACATTTTGAAATAATATTGAGCATTAAGATAAATGATAATAAACAAATAAGGGAAGAATAAGAGGAAACTGCATGCACGTATTTTCAAATATTAAAAATTTAATTGCATTAAATTTAAATTAGATACATGACAGTTTTTAATTTTTTATGGTAGTAAAAATCTCAAGTAAAAGACATGTTTAATGGTTCTATTAAGTTCAGTTCAGTTCAGTCGCTCAGTCGTGTCTGACTCTCTGTGACCCCATGATTCTCAGCATGCCAGGCCTCCCTGTCCATCACCAACTCCTGGAGTTCACTCAGACTCGCGTCCATTGAGTCAGTGATGCCATCCAGCTATCTCATCCTCTGTTTCACCTTCTCCTCCTGCCCCCAATCCCTCCCAGCATCAGGGTCTTTCTAATGAGTCAACTCTTCGCAAGAGGTGACCAAAGTACTGGAGTTTCAGCTTCAGCATCAGTCCTTCCAAAGAACACCCAGGACTGATCTCCTTTGGGGTAGACTGGTTGGATCTCCTTGCAGTCCAAGGGTCTTCTCAAGAGTCTTCTCCAACACCACAGTTCAAAAGCATCAATTCTTCAGCGCTCAGCTTTCTTCACAGTCCATACATGACCACTGGAAAAATCATAGCCTTGACTAGACAGATCTTTGTTGGCAAAGTAATGTCTCTGCTTTTTAATATGCTATCTAGGTTGGTCATAACTTTCCTTCCAAGGAGGAAGCGTCTTTTAATTTCATGGCTGCAGTCACCATCTGCAGTGATTTTGGAGCCCCAAAAAATAAAGTCTGACACTGTTTCCACTCTTTCCGCATCTATTTCCCATGAAGTGATGGGACTGGATGCCATGATCTTCATTTTCTGAATGTTGAGCTTTAAGCCAACTTTTTCACTCTCCTCTTTCACTTTCATCAAGAGGCTTTTGAGTTCCTCTTCACTTTCTGCCATAAGGGTGGTGTCATCTGCATATCTGAGGTTATTGATATTTCTCCCAGCAATCTCGATTCCAGCTTGTGTTTCTTCCAGTCCAGCATTTCTCATGATGTACTCTGCATATAAGTTAAATAAGCAGGGTGACAATATATAGCCTTGGCATACCCCTTTTCCTATTTGGAACCAGTCTGTTGTTCCATGTCCAGTTCTAACTGTTGCTTCCTGACCTGCATATAGGTTTCTCAAGAGGCAGGTCAGGTGGTCTGTATTCCCATCTCTTTCAGAATTTTCCACAGTTTATTGTGATTCACACAGTCAAAGTCTTTGGCATAGTCAATAAAGCAGAAATAGATGTTTTCTGGAACTCTCTTGCTTTTTCCATGATCCAGCAGATGTTGGCAATTTGATCTCTGGTTCCTCTGCCTTTTCTAAAACCAGATTGAACATATGGAAGTTCACGGTTCACATATTGCTGAAGTCTGATTTGGAGAATTCTGAGAATCACTTTACTAGCATGTAAGATGAGTGCAATTGTGCAGTAGTTTGAGCATTCTTTGGCATTGCCTTTCTTTGGGATTGGAATGAAAACTGACCTTTTCCAGTCCTGTGGCCACTGCTGAGCTTTCCAGATTTGCTGGCATATTGGGTGCAGCACTTTCACAGCATCATCTTTCAGGATTTGAAACATCTCAACTAGAATTTCATCACCTCCACTAGCTTTGTTTGTAGTGATGCTTTCTAAGGCCCACATGACTTCATATTCCAGGATGTCTGGCTTTAGGTGAGTGATCATACCATTGTGATTATCTGGGTCATGAAGATCTTTTTTGTACAGTTCTGTGTATTCTTGCCACCTCTTCTTAATATCTTCTGCTTCTGGTAGGTCCATACCATTTCTGTCCTTTATCAAGCCCATCTGTGCATGAAATGTTCCCTTGGTATCTCTAATTTTCTTGAGGAGATCTCTAGTCTTTCCCATTCTGTTGCTTTCCTCTATTTCTTTGCACTGATCACTGAAGAAGGCTTTCTTATCTCTTCTTGCTATTCTTTGGAACTCTACATTCAAATGGGTATATCTTTCCTTTTTTCCTTTGCTTTTCACTTCTCTGCTTTTCCCAGCTATTTATAAGACCTCCTCAGACAACCAGCTTGCTTTTTAGCATTTCTTTTCCATGGGGATGATCTATTAAAGTATATCACAAACTTGAAATTTAGCATTCTTGTTTGATTAATTCTTCTAAAACATCAGAAAGGAAATTTATAGGTGGAGAAGCCAGACAAATAACTTCTAATTTGTAATAAATGAAACAAACCTCTTCCAAGGAAATACAGTTCAAAAATCAAATCAATATCCCATTTTAGTTAAATTTTCCCATTAAAAGTGAAATTAGTAGCGAGTGTCAGCCAGCATACCAATATTTCAATTTAATCTGAAAGTGCTACTTTCTGAAAGCATAATGTCTGCCAGTAGAATGGACTGAGAATTTTTTGGAAGGTTAGTGAAGTCAGAGTTTGAAGAGATCTTTTATTTCTTCCAGAAGAAATTATATTTCTCTAGTGAGAATACAATTTATCAATAAGCATCTAACAAAAGTAACCAGATGCATCTTTCTCAGCCTTAATTGAATTTCTGAGAAATTAAATACATAAAACCTAAATTTAGGGCACCCCACACCAGTATGTTTGCCCAGAGAATCCCATGGACAAAGGAGCCTGGCAGGCTACAGTCGATAGTGTTGCAAAGAATCAGACATGACTGAGCACCTAGGCACATATGCATGCAAGCGTGCTTTTGCAGAAATGTGCTTCTATATCCACTCCAGCGTTCTTGCCTGGAGAATCCCAGGGACAGAGGAGCCTGGTAGGAGGCCGTCTATGGGGTTGCACAGAGTCGGACATGACTGAAGTGACTTAGCAGCCGCTTCTATACCAGACAGAAATAATAGGTTTGAAATGTGACCAAATCCATTACCTAAGTCACCTCAATAGTAGTAGCAGCAAAATCAGAATTGCAGAGCTATCAGTCTCCCTGTGGCTGAATAAGTGTCAAACAGACCACAACCCAAGCTAAGCAAATCCATGATATTTAGGTCAGTGCTCTACTCAGTGGCTGTGCGAAGCCCTTGATGATGAGTCTGCCAAGGCTTCACCTATTTGGTATGAACTATAATTTGCATAAAATAATGTATGGGATTGTGTTGAAAACAGCGCATCTACAGGCTGAATCTAAATTTCTGGAGTTAGACTGAAAACCTTGAGGTTTCTTTTCATTCTCTTTATTGATCCGTCAACCTCCCGAGTTTCAGGTTTATTTTCTGCCAATATGTTGCCAAATACTGGGCAGGTTAGAAGATGAAATTTTTCAAACATTGAGCTTCATGGAGAAAATGGGTCTATAAAAATACCAATAAAGTACTACTATTCATAGTATCATAACAGAAGAGAAATAATACACACTGAAATCTAAATTTGATAGCAGAAAATGGCTTTCCATGGATTAGCCAATAAACCCTTGAATCTTTCTGAATATATTGCAGCAAATGCTCCATAAACGATACCAAAAATTAAAAGATAGTAAGTTACTCTTCCAAGTAATGATTTATTTTATTTTACTTGGCTTCATAGGCTGGGAATTTATGTTCAGCTTTTAATTCTCAAGGATTTGAAGGGAAAAGAAACTACTTGCCCTTTTTTTTTTTTTCCTCTTTCTGCCTCCATTTTCTAGTTTGAATAAGAACATCTTCTGCGAGGCTTCTCTGGTGGCTCAGTGGTAAAGCATGCGCCTGCCAATGCAGGAGATACAGGGAACGCAGGTTCAATCCTTGATCCGAAAGATCCCACATGATTTGGAGCAACTAAGCCTGTGAGCCACAACTACTGAGCCTGTACTCTAGAGCCCATAATTTGCAAGTAGGGAAGACAGCACAATGAGAAGCCAGTGCACCACAACTAGAAATTAGGCCCCACTTGCCACAATTAGAAAAGGCCTGTGCAGTAAGGAAGGCCCAGCACAGCCAAAAAGAAAGAAATAAAATTATTTCTTTCAAAAAGAACCTCTTCTGCTTAAGCATTAAATACAGATATTTGTATTTTTATGATATGCTATCTAAATCTTTTAATTCGCTAATGCTGCTGCTGCTAAGTCACATCAGTCGTGTCTGACTGTGTGACCCCATAGATGGCAGCCCACCAGGCTTCCCCATCCCTGGGAGTCTCCAGGCAAGAACACTGGAGTGCGTTGCCATTTCCTTCTCCAATGCATGAAAGTGAAAAATGAAAGTGAAGTTGCTCATTCCTGTCCAAACTCTTTGCAACCCCATGGACTGCAGCCTACCAGGCTCCTCCGTCCATGGGATTTGCCAAGCAAGAGTACTGGAGTGGGTTGCCATTGCCTTCTCTGTAATTTGCTAATATATTCACACAAAAAGCAATTTTTTATCGGGCACCTGGTCTGTGCCAGGAATGTTCTGATACCTATAAGGTGTGTTTTAGAAGTTGCCACACAATCAGGTCCAGTACATAATTTGTGGGTGTAGTGAAAATTGAAGAATATAAAGTCTTTTGTACGAAATTTGTTAAGAATTCACTAACCAGGGGTAAGACACACTGCATGCTCATGAAACCAGCCCCACATGGGACATTAGCACTGAAACTTCATTACTCTTCTCAGGGTGGAAAAAATGATTAATGTGCATTTAGAATGCTTAAGGAACTATGAAATAATAGGAAAAGGCAACCAAGCCCTTCACTGGCAGCTTGTGTGTTTGCATTTTTTGCACATTTCTTTATTGAATTCACACACATGAATTTCTAGGAAGAGTTAGTGATGTATTTTGATAATGTTATTACCCAAATACTTCATTTTTCTGCTTACAGAACTGAATACTTCAGATATTAAGAAGTGTGAGTGGTAGCCTCTGTAATATGATTGTAGAGCTCATTCCATGTTAAGAATAACACCTTACTCTGAAATGGGTAAATAGTTAATAAAACTGAGACTGTCTCCAAGAGCTGGAGTGTTAAATACAGAAGTACAGTCAGCTATAAGCACAGAAGGGGAAGGCTTTTTCTGCTACAAAACAATACAGAAGCAGAATAAGATTAAAATAAACTACCTTCGATCAGGTCAACAAATATTGAATTGAACATCTCCAATGTATCAGGTGCTTTCCAGGTGGCTCAGTGGTAAAGAATCCACCTGCCAATGTAGGAAACTCAGGAGATGTGGGTTCGATCCCTGGATCAGGAAGATCCCCTGGATAAAGGAAATGGCAACCCACTCCAGTATTCTTGCCTGGGAAATCCTACAGACAGAAAAGCCTAGCAGGCTACAGTCCATAGGGTCACAAAGAGTGGGACACAACTGAGTGACTGAGCATGCACCCACAATACACTGGGTACTCTTCCAGGGGTTGGAGTACAGCTGTGACCAGAACAGACGAAGGCCTCCATCCCCATGCAGCTCAGTCTAACAAGATGGCACATGAGAAAGTTGACACACACATGTGAATGTGTGTATCTTTCTTTGCAACTTATATCAAAAGAATTTTCTCTTGATAGGCAGGTACCTTTAATTTTTATTTGGTTTTTTGCTTATTCATTCAACAAAAGCTTACCAAATAGCCTTTAAGATCTAGGCAATATGCTAGGATTTCCAGGCTTCCCTGATAGCTCAGCTGATAAAGAGCCCACCTGCAATGCAGGAGACTCCAATTCGATTCCTGGGTCAGGAAGATCTGCTGGAGAAAGGATAGGCTACCCACTCCAGTATTCTTGGGCTTCCCTGGTGGTTCCGCTGGTAAAGAATCTGCCTGCAGTGCACGAGACCTGGGTTTGATCCCTGGGTTGGGAGCATCCCCTGGAGAAAGAAACAGCTACCCACTTGGGTATCCTTGTCTGGAGAATTCTATAGACTGTATAGTTCATGGAGGTCACAAAGAGTTGGACACTACTGAGCGACTTTCACTTTCATGCTAGGATTTAGAGGTAACTCTATAACTATACAGTTGTAGTTTTAAATTATGTCATTATTATAAGAAAAGTAACTTAGACTGCACCTGAGCTTATTCTCCATTATCTGTGCCTTCAAAAGGCTTCATTGTCCCACCCAGTGATTTCAAATATATGGCATCCATACTCTCTTTTGACTGAGACAAAAATCACTAGTGAATTTGGGCTCTGTTTTTCACTGAACTTATACATAACTTCAAAATTGTGCTAAGGTTTACCCTTCAAACTTTCCACAGTCAAATCCATAATTGTCTAAGGAGGTCAAAACATTTGCCACTTTTGCCTGACCGTGGACTTCAAAACTCACAGTTGATTTCTAAACGGTAGGTATAATATTTAGGAAGAATTGTAAATCTACTAATGAGCTGTATTGCTCAAGGTAAGCTAATTATTGTTTTTAAAAAAGTTTCAAAATCTTTTTGACTCAATATTATAAAAATTAATTTTTATTCACTTCATAGTCCTAATAAAAATGGCCAAGGGGCTCTAGGGCTTCACCCTCCTATTCCCATTCGGGAATCAGTTGGTTTTCTCAGTCTAGTCTCTCAAATATTTCCTGTAGCCTTGAAATCATATACTGAATCCTCCTTCAAGGGCCGTTTTAATGGGGAAAGAAAGAAAGATAGAATTTTATGTATACGGCCTGTTTGTGCCATATTGTATTTTTTGTCCACATTCCATTGGTCAGAATTCAGTCATGTGACCATGCTTCCCAGGTGCCAGAGAGAGTAGCAAGAATAGGCTACCTATGTGCCTAAGAGAGAAGTGAAATGAGATGTGGGGAGTATGGGCCCACCAGGCTCCTCTGTCCATGGGGATTCTCCAGGTAAGAATACTGGAGTGGGTTGCTATGCCCTCCTCCAGGGGATCTTCCCAACCTAGGGATTGAAACCAGGTCTCCTGCTTTGCAGGTGGATTTTTTTTTTTTTTCTTTACCATCTGAGCCATCGGTGAATCCCAAGAATACTGGAATGGGTAGCTTATCCCTTCTCCAAGGGGAACTTCCCAACTCAGGAATCAAACCAGCTATCCTGAATTGTAGGCAAGTCTTTACCAGCTGAACTACCTGGGAAGCCCACATTATATAGTCTATTAAATGGCAATACTTTGGCCACCTGATGTGAAGAAATGACTCACTGGAAAAGATCCTGATGCTGGGAAAGATCGAAGGCAGGAGGAAAAGGGGACATTAGAGGATGAGATGGTTGGATGGCATCACTGACTTGAAGGACATGAGTTTGAGCAAGCTTCGGGAGTTGGTGATGGACAGGGAAGCCTGGCGTGCTTTAGTCATGGGGTTGCAAAGAGTCGGACACAGCTGAGTGACTGAATTGAACTGAGAGTTATGTCTAAAGAAAAAAGTAAAAATCTTAATTCAAAAATACTTTATTGGTTAAAAATGCTAACCATCTTCTGAGTCTTCAGCAAATTGTAGTAGTAACATCAAAGATTATCATGGTGACCAGAAATCATCATTACAAATATAATAATTATTGAAATATTGAAAGCATTACCAAAAAATGTGACTCAGACATGAAGTGAGCAAATGCTATTAGAAGAATGACACCTATCGACTTGCTTAATGCAGGGTTGCCACAAACCATTAATATATAAAAAATGCAATATTTGTGACTTGCAGTAAGCAAAGTGCAATAAAATGAGGTATACCTGTGTACAACATTTCTGTAGCACATCAGGCTCATACAGGATGACATGGTGATGCATACTGAAAATGTGAACTTAATTTACTACCAATAAATAATTCTTAGCTTATTCTCAGATATTTCTCAGATATTTAACAATACTTTGAACTAGATGTTAGTGACCTGTACCTCCAAATATTGCTACATCTGTGTAAGACTGTCCATTGTCATAAAAATACTATTATTGTTTGAACCAATAGTTACTACCAGAGAAGTTTTGCTTGTAGTTATATTATAGTTATGAAATCTGTGTACTTGTCTTTTTAAAACTTTTCTATATGAAAAAATGTATAAATGTAGGTCTAAGTTCTAAGGAAGTTACATCCTTTTTAGGTCAACTTAGGTAGTAAAGTAATGTTCAAAATTCTCCAAGCCAGACTTCAGCAATACATGAACCGTGAACTTCCTGATGTTCAAGCTGGTTTTAGAAAAGGCAGAGGAACCAGAGATCAAATTGCCAACATCTGCTGGATCATGGAAAAAGCAAGAGAGTTCCAGAAAAACATCTATTTCTGCTTTATTGACTATGCCAAAGCCTTTGACTGTGTGGATCACAATAAACTGTGGAAAATTCTGAAAGAGATGGGAATACCAGACCACCTAACCTGCCTCTTGAGAAATCTGTATGCAGGTCAGGAAGCAACAGTTAGAACTGGATATGGAACAACAGACTGGTTCCAAATAGGAAAGGAATACGTCAAGGCTGTATATTGTCACCCTGCTTGTTTAACTTATATGCAGAGTACATCATGAGAAATGCTGGACTGGAAGAAACACAAGCTGGAATCAAGATTGCCGGGAGAAATATCAATAACCTCAGATATGCAGATGACACCACCCTTATGGCAGAAAGTGAAGAGGAACTCAAAAGCCTCTTGATGAAAGTGAAAGAGGAGAGTGAAAAAGTTGGCTTGAAGCTCAACATTCAGAAAACGAAGATCATGGCTTCCGGTCCCATCACTTTATGGGAAATAGATGGGGAAACAGTGGAAACAGTGTCAGACTTTATTTTGGGGGGCTCCAAAATCACTGCAGATGGTGACTGCAGCCATGAAATTAAAAGACGCTTCCTCCTTGGAAGGAAAGTTATGACGAACCTAGACAGCATATTGAAAAGCAGAGACATTACTTTGCCAACTAAGGTCCGCCTAGTCAAGGCTATGGTTTTTCCTGTGGTCATGTATGGATGTGAGAGTTGGACTGTGAAGAAGGCTGAGCGCTGAAGAATTGATGCTTTTGAACTGTGGTGTTGGAGAAGACTCTTGAGAGTCTCTTGGACTGCAAGGAGATTCAACCAGTCCATTCTGAAGGAGATCAACCCTGGGATTTCTTTGGAAGGAATGATGCTAAAGCTGAAGCTCCAGTGAAGAGTTGACTCATTGGAAAAGACTCTGATGCTGGGAGGGATTGGGGACAGGAGGAGAAGGGGATGCCCCAGGATGAGATGGCTGGATGGCATCACGGACTCGATGGACGTGAGTCTGAGTGAACTCCGGGAGTTGGTGATGGACAGGGAGGCCTGGAGTGCTGCGATTCATGGGGTCGCAAAGAGTCAGACATGACTGAGCAACTGAACTGAACTGAACTGAGGTCTCTAAATTCAATTAGGGCTGGAAGTCTGGTTTGACATTCTATTTCTGGGACTAGTTAGTCTTGCCAACCAGTAATAGACTTCTTGGAAGCACTAAAATAATATTTTCCAATCTCAAAAAACAGAGAGAACCATTAAGGTGGTAACCAATGAGAGTGAATTTCATGGTAAAGTGATTCCCATAGACATTTATCTCACAAGATTTTGGTGAAAATAAAGGGCCTACATATAAAAAAAGACAACAACAGTAAAAACCCTGCCACCAGTATTTCATAATGAAATAAGATATTTCAAGCTGGAAGGAATCCTAGAGATGATAAAGTGCATTAATGTGCTTCTGGGATCTACAAACTGCATTTGTCCCTTCTCACTCTTTGGTGTGGTTCAGGAAGGAGGCCTGAAAGCGCCAAATTCTACTTACTGTTTTCCAACCCTTAGAAATCTTTGCTGGTCAATGTTCTGCAGCTCTACTCCTTAGGTCTGGTTATTAGGAAAAAACAACTTGGTTGAAATTGCTGGGCAAGCAGTGTAAGAAATGATCTGTTTGGTGTGGTATATAGGAGGAAAGAAACAGCAGGTGGCAATGTGTGTGTAACAGGCTGTTTTCTAAATAAAACACAAGATACATCTATGGCCACTACCAAGAGGAGAAAAGTGGCTGATGAAAATCATCTGTTCCAACATAAAAGGCCTGGGGAATAATGTTTTTAAGATTAAAAACATCACTGATTTTTCCCATTTGCACTGGGAAAATCTTTTGAAGAATACAATATTGAGAGCAGCTATGTGATTTCAGTTAACTTGTTTAGAAGACTAGAAAGGAGGCAAAACACACCAGTTTCAAAAACAAATTCTAATTTAGTCTCAACATTCCATCATGATCATGCTTTATTGTATTTTCTAAAATTTAATTCAAAAAGGAAACTCTTTATTCACGGAGAAAGAATAAATTTTACATATAGTGACAGCTGGTTTCCCTGGTGGCTCAGACTGTAAAGAATCTGCCTGCCATGCAGGAGACCTGGGTTCAGTCCCTGAGTCAGGAAGATCCCCTGAAGAAGGGAAATGGCTATCCACACAATTATTCTTGACTGGAGAATTCCATGGATAGAGGAGCCTGGTGGGCTACAGTCCATAGAGTTGCAAAGAGTTAGACATGACTGAGAGACAACTATTGTATTTTCTGATTAAAAAAAAAATAAACATAACTAATAAAATTTCTATTTTGTTTCAAAGGATAATTTTCCTGTATTAATATTCATGCAAAATAGTGAGCCCACAATTGATCCAATCCAATGCCCCAACCATAAAGGCAAGAAAACAGGTATCTTAGGAGTTAAAGCAGCAGGATCCTATGGGGTCTTCCTGGCCCAGATCCCTCCCCCATTTCCTCTGCAGTAGCTGCAGTCCATGGGGTCGCTAAGATCGGACACAACTGAGCGACTTCACTTTGACTTTTCACTTTCATGCACTGGAGAAGGAAATGGCAACCCACTCCAGTGTTCTTGCCTGGAGACTCCCAGGAATGGGGTAGCCTGGTGGGCTGCCATCTATGGGGTCGTACAGAGTCAGACACGACTGAAGCAACTTAGCAGCAGCAGCTCCTCTCTGAACAACTTGATAATAGTATTTGATGCACATTTTCTGAGTTACTTTATGGATGCCAGTTAAGAAGTGAAGTGAAGTTGCTCAGTCTTGTCCAACTGTTTGAGACCCCATGGACTGTAGCCTACCACATTCCTCCATCCATGGGATTTTCCAGGAAAGAGTACTGGAGTGGGTTGCCATTTCCTTCTCCAGAGGATCTTCCCAACCCAGGGATCGAACCCAGGTCTCCTGCATTGTAGACAGATGCTTTTACCATCTGAGCCACAGATGCCAGAACCCTCAGCAAATGGAAGAAATTAACTACTTGATGACCATGAATGCTTAGCCCCCAGACCTACTGGTTAAGGATTGATAATGTTAAACCCTGTGACACCACCCTGCTATCTCACAATTAACCAATCCGAGAACTGTACACAAGCTGATCACATACCCTGGGATGTCCTACCTCACCTGGCCTTTAAAAATGCTTTGTTGAAACTCACTGGGAACTTTGGTCTTTTTAAGCACTAGCGGTCCCTGACTCCTTGCTTGGCCCTGTGAAAAACACTACACTTTCCTTCACCACAACCCTGTGTCAATAGATTGGTTTTACTTCGTGCAAGTGGACCCAAGTTTATTAGTTGTTGTTGTTCAGTCGCTAAGTTATGTCTGACTCTTTGAGACCCCATGGACTACAGTACACCAGGCTTCTCTGTCTTTCACCATTTCCAGGAGTCTGCTGAAACTCACGTCCATGGAGTCAGTGATGCCACCTAACCATCTCATCCTCTGTCATACCCTTCTCCTCTTGCCCCCAATCTTTCTCAGCATAGGGGTCTTTTCCAATGAATCAGTTCTTCACATAAGGTGTCCAAAGTATTGGAGCTTCAGAATCAGTGCTCCCAATGAATATTCAGGATTGATTCCCTTTAGAATTGACTGATTTGATCTCCATGCTGTCCAAGGGACTCTCAAGAGTTTTCTCTGGCAGTACAACTTAAAGGCATTAATTATTCTGGCACTCAGTTGGGAAAGGAGTAGTTCAAGGCTGTACACTATCACCCTGTTTATTTTTGGTTCAGTAACAGAAGTTACACATTTTCTCAAAACCACAAAATGAACGTATTCAATTGACATTACTAAGTGATTCTTCAGAATGTGAATCCACAGTTCTTACTACTGAAATTAATAAGCTCAAATGAGATTTTTTTTAATGTTGCTTTGTGTCTATACACAGCAGATGAGGCTACTAATTATAATTTTTACATATTCTAATTTGTACATTATTTACTTTAAACTACATTTTAGCTATGAATTGTAAGTCCAAATATACAACATAAAATGTCTACCAATTCATTAAATCTCCAATAGTGTTTTAAATATAATTGCCTATACACATCTGAAAATATGGAACAGATATTTTAAACACAAGAAAAAGTGTGATGATCCTGGTATTTAACAGTAAACAGTGAGATATATTTACTGATGCTGGTGCTGGGAAAGATTGAAGGCAGGAGAAAGGGACAACAGAGGACAAGATGGTTGGACGGCATCACTGACTCAATGGAAATAAGTTTGAGCAAGCCCTGGGAATGGTGAAGGACAGGGAAGCCTGGCATGCTGCAGTCCAAGGGGTGGCAAAGAGTTGGACATGACTGAGTGACTGAACAACCACAAAATGAGACAGGTTGCCAACTTAACAGCATGCAGAGATATGATTCTAAGAGGCTTACACAATGAGATTCAATATAAATAGTTATATGTTATAATCAGGGTTAAAGGGGAAAAATTAATATACCAGTTCCTAAAATTAAGGAAACAAATATTAGCCTTATAAAATAAATTACCTCTGTAGCACAGAAGTGAATTATTAGTCCAGTACACAATTTTCAGGGATAAAATTGTGCAGGATGCATGAACAGAATAGACTTTCCTCTAGTATAGTAACAAGTAATGAGAAATGGAGAGAACTGACAATTTATCTTGAGTAAACCTATATGCACTCAAATCTTTTTCCCTTTGTTTTTATTTTTTTTAATTTTTTTATTTTTCCCTTTGTTTTTAAAAACACGCTCCTTATCCTTGAGGCATTCACGGTCTAGCTGGGGAGACAGATATATTTGAAATAAAAACTGATGCTTTTCTCCCCTTTTCATTATTTCTGATTCTCTTTATTTGTATAATGATGTTGTAGCATACACCCTCAAAAAAGACTGTTCACCAAAGGAAATATAAGTATTTATTTTAAGTTTCAAAATCTACTCTCTAAGGAGACTTACGGAAAAGAAAAAAATGATGAGTTAGAACTAAACTTCCTTCCCTCAAGATAGAATAAAAGTTCCCCAGTGTAGAAAGAGGAGAAATTAAGCAAACAGGAAGGGAGGAAGGGGTTATAAGAGGTGATATTTTGGTAGCATTTAAGATAGTATAGCCAGACCTTAAGAGGTCCTGCTGCAGTGAGAAAAATTAGTAGGCAGAGGCCACCCTGCCCTCAACTGAGTTCCAATTTAAACCATCATTCTGTAACCTACCTGGTAACCCCAAAGGGCAGCTGCTTCTCATGGTTGTAAATTCCACTGTTCTAGGGTGTTACTACTCATGTAGATACTGATGAGAACGGCACTATCTGGGGTTGTGTCACTGTGTGCAACAACTCTAGAAACCTCATGGAGCCAAAGAAGCCCTTGAAAACTGCCCAGTCCTTATCCATGGTACAAGAGGTCATAATATGTATTCTTACTGGTATCTGGTAAACTTCTTTGATGGTTGTCAGCAGCATTTCACCCACTGCCCATCAAGCAGGGTATCTGTACCTTAAAACTTTACTTGGCCCACCATCCAACCTACCTTCCACTCATTATTCAAGGACACATACAGTTAGAAAATTCTACTATAGAAGGAAAAACAAAGGGGATGGAAAAGCCTGTGTTGATGATAAAGGATCAGGAGGGTTTTTAAGAAGAATCGTAATGTGAGTTTTCTATCATGAAGAACTGTTGTGGCTTGTCAATAGTTTACCACACTGATAACAACCATGAGCATTTTAAAATATCCTTTTATCCACCAAGCACTTGTCTAAATGCTTTAGAAAAAATTAGTATGAGTTAGAGATTCGCCATTTAAAATAAGGATACCAGTACTGATTAAAAGTCAGTTTGTATCCTTGATTTGTATCCTGGTATCCGCTTCTTAATTGCTCAAATCTTGGGTAAATTTCTTATCTACTCTGTGTCTCCATTTCCTCATCTGTAAAATGCAGTGGCATGGGAGATATTAAAAATATACAAATCAAGTTTCTAGTTTGATTATGTAGGGTAATGAAAACACAGATTAAAAAAAAACACTAGTATGGGACAATGAATTTGACATTACAGAATAAAAGGTTAGTGAACTTGAAGACATAACAATAGAAAACTATGAAAAAGAGAATCAGAGAGAAAAAGAGGCTGAAAACAAATTCACAGAAATAATTCTGACTCTCCTCTCTATTTATGTAATAATCTGATGTAGCATACAAACTTCAAGAACTATTGATTACCATAAAAAACATGTTTTTTTTAAGTTTCAAAAGTTTCAAATTCCCCCTTATAAGGGGAATTAGGGCAAAGAAAAAAAATCAATGAGTTAAAACTAAATTTCCTACCATCAAAGTAGAATAAAAGTTCCCCAGGGTAGAAGAAAGAAAGTCAGTGAGCTGTAAGACAACTGATGGAGTATATACATGTAATTGTAACGAGAGTCTTTGAAGAGGAAGGATGGGGTAAGAAAAATACTCAACGAACTAATGACTCAAATATATCCAAATTTAATGAAAATGAAACGCCTATAAATCCAAGGAGCTCTTTTAATCCCAAACACACAAAATAAAGAAAATTACTAGTGAGGCACATCAAAATCAAATTGCTTAAAACAGTGAGAAAGAAAAATCTTAAAAGCAGCCAGAGAAAAAAGATGAAATAGGTACAGAAAAACAAAGATAGAAATGACTGTAGGTTAGCTCCATAGCAAGTCAGAAGATGGTGGAATGACTTGTTTAAAATATCGCCAAACTAAAATGAAAATATCATTACAGCTGAAAAAAGTTAGATAAAATGAACACATTTTCTCTCAGACCAGGAACAGGCAAGCATCACTATTCTCAGCATTTCAAATGAAATTCACATTAGAGGTTCTAAGCTTGTTTAGGAAACAAGAAAAATAAATAAATGGTTTACAGTTTATAAATGGAAGAAGTAAACTATATTTGCAGACTATATAATGACTGTGTAGAAAATGCTATGGAATGTAAAAGAAAGCTACTAGTAAGGCTGAAGGATATAAGAAATATACAAATACAAATTATATTTCTATATACTAGCAAAGGATAATCAATATTGAACTTTTAATGCCATTTACAGTAACACTAAAAATAAAGAATCCTTAGGGATAAATCTGTCAGATGACATAAAAGACCTGTGCAGGGACAATGAGAAAAGACTGAGACCTAAGCAAATGGGGGAATTTACTATGTGCGTGGAATGAAATATGTCAGTTCCCCCAGATTGATTTATAGTCTCAATGTAATTCCAACAAAATTATAGCATACCTTTATAGAGATTCAGACATTGGTTCTAATGTTCTCATGCAAATAAGATCTAAGGTAGCTAAAACAATTTTTCTTGGCTTAGATTTGGGGTTTCAATAACTGTTATAGAGCCACAGTAACCAAGACTGGGCAGTACTGGGGGCAAAGTAGTAAACTTTGCTCAATACTTCAATCCATGTATAAAAATTAGTTAAAATACATTATGGAACTAAACTTAAATCCTAAAATCATAAAACTTCTAGAGATAATATTTGTAACCTTGAACTAGGCAGAGTTCTAAGATATGGCATGCATATCACAATCCATAACACTTCTTTAAATTGATAAATTGCACTTAATCAAAATTAAGAATGTTTGCTCTGCAGAATACATTATAAACAAAATGGAAACAAAATTACAGAATGAGATAATATTTTCCCAGAGAAAATATTTTCTAATCACAGATCACATTAAAGATTTGTATCTGGAATATCTAGAAGTGAAGTGAAGTCACTCAGTCATGTCCAACTCCTTGCCGACCCCATGGACTGTAGCCTACAAAGCTCCCCTGTCCATGGAATTTTCTAGGCAAGAGTACTGGCGTGGGTTGCCATTTCCTTCTCCAGGGCATCTTCCCCACCCAGGGATCAAACCTGGGTCTCTCGCATTGCAGGCAGACACTTTACTGTCTGAGCCACCAGGGAAGCCTAAAGACCTCTCAAAACGTAGCAATAAAAAAACCCTGAATTAATTAATTAAAATGACTGATTGAACAGACGTTTCATCAAAGGAAGAATTACAAATGGCAAACAAGTACATAAAAGGATGTTCAACATCAACTCTCATTAGAAAAATAAAATTTTTTAATGAGATATTACTATTTTGAGGGACTCCAAAATCACTGCAGATGATGAGTGATTTTGAAATTAAAAGACACCTTTTCCTTGGAAGAAAAGCTATGACCAACCTAGACAGAATATTAAAAAGCAGAGACATTCTCAAGTGCTCACGGAACCTTTTCCAGGATAGATCACATCCTGGGCCATAAATCTAACCTTGATAAATTCAAAAATATCAAAATCATTCCAAGCATCTTTTCTGACCATAATGCATTAAGATTAGATCTCAATTACAGGAGAAAAACTATTAAAAATCCCAACATATGGAGGCTGAACAATGCGCTTCTGAATAACCAACAAATCACAGAATAAATCAAAAAAGAAATCAAATTATGCATAGAAATGAATGAAAATGAAAACACAATGACCCAAAACCTGTGGGACACTATAAAAGCAGTGCTTAGAGGAAAGTTCATAGCAATACAGGCATACCTCAAGAAACAAGAAAAAAGTCAAATAAATAACCCAACTCTACACCTAAAGCAACTAGAAAAGGAAGAAATGGAGAACCCCAGAGTTAGTAGAAGGAAAGAAATCTTAAAAATTAGGGCAGAAATAAATGCAAAAGAAACAAAAGAGACCTTAGCAAAAATCAACAAAGCCAAAAGCTGGTTCTTTGAAAGGATAAATAAAATTGACAAACCATTAGCTAGACTCATCAAGAAACAAAGAGAGAAAAATCAAATCAATAAAATTAGAAATGAAAATGGAGAGATCACAACAGACAACACAGAAATACAAAGGATCATAAGAGACTACTATCAGCCATTATATGCCAATAAAATGGACAACGTGGAAGAAATGGACAAATTCTTAGAAAAGTACAACTTCCCAAAACTGAACCAGGAAGAAATGGAAAATCTTAACAGACCCATCACAAGCATGGAAATTGAAACTGTAATCAGAAATCTTCCAGCAAACAAAAGCGCAGGTCCAGACAGCTTCACAGCTTAATTCTACCAAAAATTTCAAGAAGAGCTAACACCTATCCTACTGAAACTCTTCCAGGAAATTGCAGAGGAAGGTAAACTTCCAAACTGATTCTATGAGGCCACCATCACCCTAATACCAAAACCTGACAAAGATGCCACAAAAAAAGAAAACTACAGGCCAATACCACTGATGAACATAGATGCAAAAATCCTCAACAAAATTCTAGCAATCAGAATCCAACAACACATTAAAAAGATCATACACCATGACCAAGTGGGCTTTATCCCAGGGATGCAAGGACTCTTCAATATCCGCAAATCAATCAACGTAATTCACCACATTAACAAGTTGAAAAATAAAAGCCATATGATATCTCAATAGATGCAGAGAAGGCCTTTGACAAAATTCAACATCCATTTATGATAAAAACTCTCCAGAAAACAGGAATAGAAGGAACATACCTCAACATAATAAAAGCTATCTATGACAAACCCACAGCAAACATTATCCTCAATGGTGAAAAATTGAAAGCATTTCCCCTAAAGTCAGGAACAAGACAAGGGTGCCCACTTTCACCGCTACTATTCAACATAGTTCTGGAAGTTTTGGCCACAGCAATCAGAGCAGAAAAAGAAATAAAAGGAATCCAAATTGGAAAAGAAGAAGTAAAACTCTCACTGTTTGCAGATGACATGATCCTCTATATGGAAAACCCTAAAGACTCCACCAGAAAATTACTAGAGCTCATCAATGAATATAGTAAAGTTGCAGGATATAAAATCAACACACAGAAATCCCTTGCATTCCTA
Organism: Ovis aries; assembly: GCF_016772045.2. Lineage (NCBI taxonomy): Eukaryota > Metazoa > Chordata > Mammalia > Artiodactyla > Bovidae > Ovis > Ovis aries. The sequence continues at coordinate 100,786,217 of NC_056059.1, read as the reverse complement.
CACACTAATAATGAGAAAGTAGAAAAAGAAATTAAGGAAACAATTCCATTCACCATTGCAATGAAAAGAATAAAATACTTAGGAATATACCTACCTAAAGAAACTAAAGACCTATATATAGAAAACTATAAAACACTGATGAAAGAAATCAAAGAGGACACTAATAGATGGAGAAATATACCATGTTCAGGGATTGGAAGAATCAATATAGTGAAAATGAGTATACTACCCAAAGCAATCTACAGATTCAATGCAATCCCTATCAAGCTATCAGCCACATTTTTCACAGAACTAGAACAAATAATTTCAAGATTTGTATGGAAATACAAAAAACCTCGAATAGCCAAAGCAATCTTGAGAAAGAAGAATGGAGCTGGAGGAATCAACTTGCCTGACTTCAGGCTCTACTACAAAGCCACAGTCATTAAGAGAGTATGGTACTGGCACAAAGACAGACATATAGATCAATGGAACAAAATAGAAAGCCCAGAGATAAATCCACACACCTATGGACACCTTATCTTCGACAAAGAAGGCAAGAATATACAATGGGTAAAGACAATCTATTTAACAAGTGGTGCTGGGAAAACTGGTCAACCACTTGTAAAAGAATGAAACTAGATCACTTTCTAACACCACACACAAAAATAAACTCAAAATGGATTACAGATCTAAACATAAGACCAGAAACTATAAAACTCCTAGAGGAGAACATAGGCAAAACACTCTCAGACATAAGTCACAGCAGGATCCTCTATGATCCACCTCCCAGAATACTGGAGATAAAAGCAAAAATAAACAAATGGGACCTAATTAAAATTAAAAGCTTCTGCACAACAAAGGAAACTATAAGTAAGGTGAAAAGACAGCCTTCTGAATGGGAGAAAATAATAGCAAATGAAGCAACTGACAAACAACTAATCTCAAAAATATACAAGCAACTTATGCAGCTCAACTCCAGAAAAATAAATGACCCAGTCAAAAAATGGGCCAATGAACTAAATAGGCATTTCTCCAAAGAAGACATACGGATGGCTAACAAACACATGAAAAGATGCTCAACATCACTCATTATCAGAGAAATGCAAATCAAGACCACTATGAGGTATCACTTCACACCAGTCAGAATGGCTGTGATCCAAAAGTCTACAAACAATAAATGCTGGAGACGGTGTGGAGAAAAGGGAACCCTCTTACACTGTTGGTGGGAATGCAAACTAGTACAGCCACTAGGGAAAACAGTGTGGAGATTCCTTAAAAATTGCAAACAGAACTGCCTTATGACCCAGCAATCCCACCGCTGGGCATACACACCAAGGAAACCAGAATTTAAAGAGATACATGTATCCCAATGTTCATCACAGCACTGTTTATAATAGCCAGGACATGGAAACAACCTAGATGTCCATCAGCAGATGAATGGATAAGAAAGCTGTGGTACATATACACAATGGAGTATTACTCAGCCATTAAAAAGAATACATTTGAATCAGTTCTAATGAGATGGATGAAACTGGAACCGATTATACAGAGTGAAGTAAGCCAGAAAGAAAAATAGCAATACAGTATACTGACGCATATATATGGAATTCAGAAAGATGGTAATGATGACCCTGTATGCGAGACAGCGAAAGAGACACAGATGTATAGAATGGACTTTTGGACTCTGAGGGAGAAGGAGAGTGTGGGGTGATTTGGGAGAATGGCATTGAAATATGTATACTATCATGTAAGAAACGAAGTGCCAGTCTATGTTTGATACAGGATACAGGGTGCTTGGGGCTGGTGCATGGGGATGATCCAGAGAGGTGGGAGGTGGGAGGCGGATTCAGGATTGGGAGCTTGTATACACCCGTGGTGGATTCATGTCAATGGATGGCAAAACCCATACAGTATTGTAAAGTAAAATAAAGTAAAAATAATTTTTTTAAAAAAAGCAGAAACATTACTTTGCCAACAAAGGTCCATCTAGTCAAAGCTATGGTTTTTCCAGTAGTCATGTATGGATGTGAGAGTTGAACTATAAAGAAAGCTGAATGGCGAAGAATTGATGCTTTTGAACTGTGGTGTTGGAGAACACTCTTGAGAGTCCCTTGGAAAGCAAGGAGATCCAACGAGTCAACCCTAAAGGAGATCAGTCCTAAATATTCATTGGAAGAACTGATGCTGAAGCTGAAACTCCAATACTTTGGTCACCTGATACGAATAACTGACTCATTGGAAAAGACCCTGATGGTGGGAAAGATTGAAGGTGGGAGGAGAAGGTGACAACAGAGGATGAGATGGTTGGATGGCATCACTGACTCAATGGACATGGGTTTCAGCAAGCTCCAGGAATTGGTGATGGACAGGGAAGCCTGGTGTGCTGCAGTTCATGTGGTCACAAAGAGTCAGACACAAATGAGTGACTGAAATGAACTGAACTGAATTGCGGTTTGCCATAGGTTTTCTTCCAAGAAGCAAGCGTCTTTTAATTTCATGGCTACAGTCACTGCCTGCAGTGATTTTGGAGCCCAAGAAAATAAAGCCTGTCACTGTTTTCATTTTCTCTGCATTTTCCATGAAGTAATGGGACCAGATGCCATAATCTTTGTTATGGATGCCATGATCTTAGTATTTTGAATGTTGAGTTTTAGGCCAGCTCTTTCACTCTCCTCCTTCATCTTCATCAAGAGGTTCTTTGCTTCTTCTTCTCTTTCTGCCATTAGGGTGGTGCCATCTGAATATCTGAGGTTATTGATATTTCTCCTGGCAATCTTGATTTCAGCTTAAACTTCATCCAGCCCAGAATTTCACATGATATACTCTGCATATAAGTTAAATAAGCAGGGTGACAATATACAGCCTTGACAGACTCCTTTCCCAACTTGGAACCAGTCTATTGTCTCATGTCCCATTCTAACTGTTGCTTCTTGACCTATATACTGATTTCTCAGGAGGCAGGTAAGGTGGTCTGGTATTCCCATCTCTTTGAGAATTTTCCACAGTTAGTTGTAATCCACACAGTCAAAGGCTTTAGCATAGTAAATGAAGCAGATGTTTTTGTGAAATTCCCTTTGCTTTTTCTGTGATCCAACAGATGTTGGTAATTTGATCTCTGGTACTGCTGCCTTTTCTAAATCTAGCTTGTACATCTGGAATTTTTTGGTTCATGTACTATTGAAGCCTAGCTTGAAGGATTTTGAGCATGACCTTGCTAGCATGTGAAATGAATATAATTGTTCAGTAGTTTGAACATTCTTTGGCATTGCCCTTCTTTGGGACTGGAATGAAAATTGACCTTTTCCTGTCCTGTAGCCATGCTGAGTTTTCCAAATGTGCTGGCATATTGAGTGCAGCACTTTAACAGCATCATCTTAAGATTTAAAATAGGTCGTTTGGAATTCCATCACCTCTACTAGCCTTATTTGTAGTGATGCTTCCTAAGGTCCACCTGACTTCACACTCCAGGATGTTTGGCTCTAGGTGAGTGATCACACCATTGTGGTTATCCAAGTCATTAAGATCTTTTTGCATATTTCTTCTGAGTATTCTTGCCATCTATTCTTAATATCTTCTGTTTCTATTAGGTTCATACTGTTTCTGTCCTTTATTGTGGCCATCTTTGCAAGGAATGTTCCCTTGGTATCTCTAATTTTCTTGAAGAGATCTCTATTCTTTCCCATTCTATTGTTTTCCTCTATTTCCTTGCACTGATCATTGAGAAAAGTGAAAGTGAAGTCGCTCAGTCGGGTCCGACTCTTTGCAACCCCATGGACTGTAGCCTACCAGGCTCCTCTCTCCATGGGATTCTCCAGGCAAGAGTGGTGGAGTGGGTTGCCATTTCCTTCTCCAGGGGATCTTCCTGACCCAGGGACCGAACCCTGGTCTCCTGCATTCCAGGCAGACACTTTAACCTCTGAGCCACCAGGGAAGTCCAAAAGGCTTTCTTATCTCTCCTTGCTATTATTTGGAACTCTGCATTCAAATGTGTATACCTTTCCTTTTCTGCTTTGCCTTTTGCTTCTCTTCTTTTCTCAACTATTTGTAAGATCTCCTCAGACAACCGTTTGGCCTTTTTGCATTTCTTCTTTTTGGGGATGGTCTTGATCACTGCCTCCTGTACAATGTCACAAACCTCCATCCATAGTTCTTCGGGCGCTCTCTCTATCAGACCTAATCCCTTAAATCTATTTGTCATTTTCACTGTATAATTGTAAGGGATTTGATTTAGGTCATACCTGAATGGTCTAGTGGTTTTCCTTACTTTCTTCAGTTTAAGTCTGAATTTGCCAATTAGATTTGGCAAAGGAGTTCATGATCTGAGCCACAGTCAGCTCCTGGTCTTGTTTTTTCTTGTATAGAGCTTCTCCATCTTTGGCTGCAAAGAATATAATCAATTTGATTTAGGTATTGACCATCTGGTAATGTCCATGTGTAGAGTCATCTCTTGTGTTGTTGGAACAAGACGCTTGTTATGACCAGTGCACTGTCATGGCAAAACTCTTGTTAGCCTTTGCCCTACTTCATTTTGTACACTAAGGCCAAACTTGCCTATTACTCCAGGTGTCTCCTGAATTTCTACTTTTGCATTCCAGTCCGCTGTAATGAAAAAGACATCTTTTTTGGTTTATGTCTAGAATGTCTTGTAGGTCTTCATAGATCCATTCAACTTCACCTTCTTCAATATCAGTGGTTGAGACATAGACTAGGATTACTGTGATAGTGAATGGTTTACCTGGGAAATGAACAGAGATCATTCTGTCATTTTTGAGCTTGTGCTGAATACTGCATTTTGGACTCTTTTGTTGACTATGAGGACTACTCCATTTTTGAGGGATTCTTGCCCACAATAGTAGATATAATGGTCATCTGAATTAAATATGCCCATTCAGGTCCATTTTAGTTCACTGATTCCTAAAATGTTGATGTTCACTCTTGCCATCTCCTGTTGACCATTTCTAATTTACCTTGACTCATGGACCTAACATTCCAGGTTCCTATGCAATATTGTTCTTTACAGCATCAGATTTTACTTTTACCACCATACACATCCACAACTGGGCACTGTTTCTGATTTGGCTCAGCCTCTTCATTCCTTCTGGAGCTAATTCTATGTTCTTCTCCAGTAGCATAATGGATCATACCAACTTGGGAGTTCATCTTTTAGTGTCATATCTTTTTGCCTTTTCATACTGTTCATGGGGTTCTCAAGGTAAGAATGCTGAAGTGGTTTGCCATTCTCTTCTCCAGTGGACCACGTTTTGTCAGAACTTTCCACCATGACCTGTCCATCTTGGATGGTCCTAGATGGCATGGCTCATAGTCTCACTGAGTTACACAAAGCTGGGATCCATGTGATCATTTTGGTTATTTTTCTGTGATTTTGGCTTTTATTCTCTCTGCCTTCTGATGGATGAGGATAAGAGGATTGTGGAGGGACTGGCTGGGGGGTTGGGGGGGAAACTGGGTCTTGCTCTGGTGGGCAGGGCCATACTCAGTAAATCTTTCATCCAATTTTCTGCTGATGGGTGGAGCTGTGCTCCCTCTCTCTAGTTTGGCCTGAGGCCAAACTATGGTAGGAGTAATGACATAATGGTGACCTTTCCCAAAAGAACGTATGCCAGCATGCTGTGCCTCCCAGGATTGCTGTTGGCAGTGCCCCGATTCTGAAGCAGGCCACTCTCAATCCACACCTCCATCAGAGACTCCTAAGCACACACAGGAAAGTCTGGCTCAGTCTCTTGTGGGGTCACTACTCCTTTCCCCTGGATCCTGGTGCCCACAAGGTATTTTTGTGCCCTTCAAGAGTCTCTGCTTCTCTAGTCTTATGAAAATTCTGTAATCAGTTCATGAGATAGAGCCGTCAATCTTTCCACATACATGACAGAATTTTCTTTCTAAATCACCTAGCTGCCAGAAAGGTACTATAATGCTGGGATAAGCAAATTGAGGCTTTATTAAGAACAAAGATTTATTCTTTTTCTCATGTTAGCTCACTGAAAGTTAATTAAACACACACTGCTGGATCTGATCTGTCATTCATTCCACTGCTGGTATGGAAGTTCTCAGGTAGCTGAGGCCACAAAGGGCAGACATGCCAACAATTTACATATCATATTAAGCATATGATGACAGAATAGCTAGGCAAATTTAATTTTTTATTCCACGTATACTCTAAAGGTGTGGGATAGTGCATTTAATATGCTCCATGGGGAAATATACATTACAGAGCACTCAGAAACACTCCCTTATTTAAAATAAATGTATAATCTGAGAAGAGACTCAAACCTGTAATGGTGTTGCCTCTGGGTAATAGAAACAAGAGAATGGAAGAAAGGTTTACTTTTTAGCATGACTTTTATATGCTTGGAAACTATCATGTGAACAATTTACATTTTCAAAAGAAAAATAATTAAAAATTTTAAATGAAGTACAACTCTGCCACTGGGATTACTGTTGCTAGATCAGGCCTGAAGAAAGGGTTTAGTACTAAGGCTCCCCTCTTCCAATGAAGAGTCCTTATTTAGATTTTTATTTTTGTTTTTTTTTTATTTACTACTGCTCTATAAATCCTATTTGAATATCAAATTGGTGCACCACTTGTAGAGATAATTGGGGGATGGTGACTGGTAACCTTGTGATTTGCAAACGGGATGAGATATAAATTGTTAATGCTTAGAGTGACTCCTCCTCCTGGCTCTAATAGCTGTGGAAAGATGGGTTAATCCAGCAGATCATTTTTCATCTATAACTTGAGGGCTATCTTTACCCATTTATGTAGTTGTAGCTAATTTACATTCCCTTAGCATCTTTGGAAATATTCATTATATACAGCATTACTGTTAACTGCTTTCCATAAAGAAAGAAAATGTGCACTGTTATCCATACTCAGGTGTTTCATTAAAAGATATCTTTCCCTATCATTTAGTAACTTTGTATCCTATTAGAAGCCTTCCAAACTGTTAGCAGTCACTCATTATCAGATCAGATACTTCTTACTTTCAATTTTTCACATGTATCCAGTGAAGAATGGTATAAATGTTCTTTGTATTTTATCTCATGATAAACTCTACTGGCAAAAAAAAAAAAAAAAAACCCTGTTTATATTCAAGAAAACCTAATTAGAGATGTCAGTTTATCCATGTGCAAGCACCAACAAGAGAAGCAGTATCTGTGCTTAAGTGAGTCATTTTCTTAAAAAAAAAAAACTAATAGAGAAAAAAGAAATTTAAGAACACAAAAGAAATATGTTAAATTATTCTTTACAAAGCTGCACAAACTCTTGTTATACATAATAAGGTTATAATCTCCCTTATGGCGCCTGTGAACTCTTTTAACAATGATATATTATTTTGCTTTATAAGACTATCAAAAGGAATTTTAGTATACAAATTAAATTGGTCAGTGTCTAAAATTCCAAGAGCAACTATTGTATCAAATCTATTGCCAATTATTCTGAAGCATATTTGGTTTCAAAGTCACACTGTATTACTGACTAACTCTGCAAATCTCAACACGAAATTTACCTCTATCATGCTCAATTTTCTCAATTATAAAATGGAGACAGTAAATCATGCATCATAGTTCTATCGTAAGGTTTAAATTAGATGATATACATAGGTGTGCACTTCCCAAGTGGCCCAGTGGTAAAGAATCCACCTGCCAATGCAGGAGACATAAATGACTCAGGTTTGATTCTTGGGTCAGGAAGATCCCCTGGAGAAGGAAAATGACAACCCATTGCGGTATTTTCACCTGGAAAATCCCATGGACATAGGACCCTCGTGGGCTACAGTCCACTGAGTTGCAAAAGAGACAGACACGACTTAGCAATTAAACAACAACAAGAACATGTAAGATGATTGGTGTGTGTGGGGGGGGGGGGTGTGTGGGTGTGTGTGTGTGTGTGTGTGTGTGTGTGTGTGTCTGTGCTCAGTTGTGTCTCACTCTTTCATCTCTTGTACTGGAAGGTGGATTCTTCACCACAACACACCACCTCTGTATGTACCAAGATGCTTGGTATGATAAATATTCAACTAATGTTCTTATCTCACTGTTCAGTATTATAAGCAGCAGACCAGATCAGCCAGTATTATTTTTAATGAAAGAATTAAAATTTTCCTTTCAGCTAATGGTTTAATCTTATCAAATGAGTTAAGTTTAATGGGTCATTACTGTCACAAACATATATTAAAATAATGCTTTCATTCAGTAACTTGAGTCTTATACATTGTATTATTGGAAACAATTTCAGGACATCAACCTTATAACATATATACCATTTCCTGAGGAATACTAGTTCCATAAAAGGTATACAGTGTGATTTCGTATGTTTAAAACACCTTTCAGGTTATAAGTTATCACTTCCATACTATAAAACTTCTAAAACCCAGGAGACCCTTCAAAGCCATTTGAGTAAACTGAGACACAACAGGAATAATTTTACAGAGTTAGCCTGAGAAGGGGAACCTCCTCACCCAAAGATTTTAGTATGTTGGTGAAAAAAGGCCCAAAGTGATTAACCAGCAACCTGAGAAACTCTTTCAAAAAGTTTTTTTCCAATCAACTCTACTAAAACACTCAATAATCAGAAACATAATTTATACATATTATACACAAAAGAGGCATAGATACCAAACAATTGTAATCACACTATTCTTTATTCAGTAAACTTTTATTAAATGCTTGCCAGGTATCAAGCTTTGGAGTCCCTAGATGAGAAAGACATATCACTGTCACTCAAGAATCTAGTTTCTAGTGACCGGACCTATTAGACATAGAAAGAGGTAACTGTGGTGGGTAACATGCTGCGATGAGGCAAACACTAGAGAGTGGTGTAAGAGGGACTTCTGGCCCTCAGCATAGGCTTGGAGAAGTCTTTACAGACAAGATAGTACCTGAACTGCAACCCAAAGGGCAAATATGTGAGAGTTAGTTACCAGTCGTGTCCAACTCTTTGCAACCCCATAGACTGGGAGAAATATCAATCACCTCAGATATGCAGATGATACCACCCTTATGGCAGAAAGTGAAGAGGAGCTAAAAAGCCTCTTGATGAAAGTGAAAGAGGAGAGTGAAAAAGTTGGCTTAAAGCTCAACATTCAGAAAATGAAGATCATGGCATCTGGTCCCATCACTTCATGGCAAATAGATGGGGAAACAGTGTCAGACTTTATTTTGGGGGGCTCCAAAATCACTTGCAGATGGTGACTGCAGCCATGAAATTAAAAGATACTTCCTCCTTGGAAGAAAAGTTATGACCAACCTAGATAGTATATTCAAAAGCAGAGACATTACTTTGCCAACTAAGGTCCGTCTAGTCAAGGCTATGGTTTTTCCAGTAGTCATGTATGGATGTGAGAGTTGGACTGTGAAGAAGGCTGAGCACTGAAGAATTGATGCTTTTGAACTGTGGTGTTGGAGAAGACTCTTGAGAGTCTCTTGGACTGCAAGGAGATCCAACCAGTCCATTCTGAAGGAGATCAGCCCTGGGATTTCTTTGGAAGGAATGATGCTGAAGCTGAAACTCCAGTACTTTGGCCACCTCATGCGAAGAGTTGACTCATTGGAAAAGACTTTGATGCTGGGGGCGATTGGCGGCAGGAGGAGAAGGGAATGACTGAGGATGAGATGGCTGGATGGCATCACTGACTCAATGGACATGAATATGAGTGAACGCAGGGAGTTGGTGTTGGACAGGGAGGCCTGGCGTGCTGCGATTCATGGGGTCACAAAGAGTTGGACACGACTGACTGACTGAACTGAACTGACCTGAACTGGGGCTGTACCTGCCAGGATCCTCTGTCCATGAAATTCTCCTGGTAAGAATACTGGAGTGGGTTGACATTTCCTTCTCCAGAATATCTTCCCAACCCAGGGCTTGAACCCAGGTCTCCTGCCTTGCAAACAGATTCTTAAAGGATGAGTAGAAGTTAACTAAGTCCAGACACAAAGAAAAAGCCATCTATTCAGACACCTCTAAGACTCTACAAAAATAAAGTGCTGGCTTCAGGATGCAATACCAAAGAACTATTTGAAAATCTTTCTTGTTGATATTAGTAAGAAAGCCTTAAAATGAAGCACAATTTCTTTGGAATCTGATAGACTATTCCCTTACCAGCTTAAAACTGTAAATATGAGCTGCTTGTAAGATGACTGAAAATGTCACCACATGCAATTCGATCTTTATTAATCCAAAATTGTCAGGCCGCATATTTCAGGAAGCTGTATCAGCAACATCTAACAACCAAGAGAAGCAAATAAAATTAGAAGATTTACTTCACAAAGAGAAAGCTCTGAGTGTGTTAACTGAAGAAAGAATATGCATCCAAATAAATTCATTAACAAGAACCAAGCAGCTGCCAGAATACTACTTAGAAATGAAGAGCCTATTGAAATATAAACCACAAGGGAACTGGACAAATGGTAAGAAGCACAAGAATATTCTCCAAAAAGATTCCAAAAATACATCAATTGGCATTGCCTAATTTAAAAGAATAAGTATGTAACTCTTCAGAATTTCACAAAATAGTAAGTTTTTGCTTCTACTATTTCTCATTGATCTTTTCAAAAACAATAGAGGCAAACTCAATACCTCATAATCCTAGTGGGGTTTTTTTTTTTTGTAATAGATTAGCAAATTAAGCATCTGTTCACATCCTATGAAAGCTTTCAATAAGAGAATTCAGTGGAACTAGGAAACCTAATATCTATTCAGAAGTACACCTTGTGTGACATTTTGGCAGATGTTTTGCAAGCTGAATGTACACAAGTGAGTCAGTTTCCCTTTATTATTCATAAACATTGTGCAAAACTAGACATTTCATGGTTCATCAATCTTGATTTATAATTTTTATGCAAAGCATATGGATTTACATAGCCTTAAACTACCTGATTATAAAATATTAAGGAGGCAAAGATATCAAATGTCATTATAAAGAAAATAAAATTAACAGTAACCTCTCCAAGAAGAAGTATTCTAGCGTATAACAAAGATGTTGTAAGGAAAGAGTATTCTATTTTATCAAATAATGATTTACAAAGATCTACAATGACAAATAGACAGTACTATAATTTAGAAGTATGAACACAATTACATGCACCTTCTAGACTATTTTAAAACTGGTTTCTTTAGAAGGTTTTTAGCTCTAAACAAAATGCTTTGTAGAACATGGTTAAATAATATTGTCTCACTGTAATCACCATAGTTTGAAGTGATTAGAAACTTTTCAAATAAGAGGACCTAAGGTATCAAAAAGCTAAGAATTCTATCCCAAGGTCCTATGAAGAGTTCATTTGTTTGTTCATTTATTCATTCAAATATTTATTAAAGCCTACCGGCTCAGAGGTTAAAGTGTCTGCCTGGAATGCAGGAGACCAGGGTTCAATCCCTGGGTCGGGAAGATCCCCTGGAGAAAGAAATGGCAACCCACTCCAGTACTCTTGCCTGGAGAATCCCATGGAGGGAGGAGCCTGGTAGGCTACAGTCTCTGGGGTTGCAAAGAGTTTGACCGGACTGAGCAACTTCACCACATACAAGGCATTCTGCTAAGAACTAAAGCAACATAACTAACTAAATAAAAAGACCACCCCATCTGTGAATTGACATCTGCTATGGATTGAATGTTTGCGTCTCCCCAAAATTTATGTCGAAACTTTAATCCTCAGTGTGATGGTATTTGAAGATGAGGCCTATGGGAGGTAATTAGGTCATGAGGGTCGAGCTCAGATGATGGGATTAGTGCCTTTTTTAAGAATAAACTCAGGAGAGCTTGCTTCCTCTTTCTGCTCTCCACGTGAGGAGAAGGCCATCTACAAACCAGGAAAAGTGTCCTCGCCAGATCTGCTGCTGCCTTGATCTTCGATTTCCCAGTCTCCAGATCTGTGAGAAATATGTTTGCTGTTTAAGCCACCCAGTCTAGAATAATTTCACCAAACTAAGACAACATCCCAGTGGTTAAATTAGATGTAAATAAAAATTAAACCTCATGGATTTTATACTTTTGTCTTTTATCATTTTCATCCTAACTGACATATCCTTCAAAAGAGCCTATAACCTTATTTTCTCCATCAATACTCATTATAATTTTGCTTTAAGAACAACATAGGATAAAACATTAATTAACAATTAATTAACAATTATTGGTAACAATAATTAACAATAATAGGTATTAACAATAACGTGTAGAATACCGGTAATTCTTATTGGTATTATTATTTTAACTATGTTAGTTGGAATAGACTAAGTTCTATGCAAATAAGACCACAAATTTACAATATTCAAGCACAATGGAAGTGTATTTCATGATCCAGAGACAGTACTGGATGGGTGAATGAGTGAGTAGGAAAATACTATTCTACAGTCATTCACAGATGCATGGTAACAGAGGTTCTGCCACCTTGGTGGTTTCCAAGGTCACTTTGGACATCATCTCTATTTTGACAGCTACAAGAAAACAATAGATGGGATATACCAATAGGAGGATTTTAGAGGCCAGACCATAATATTTTCTACTTCGTACAATCTATTGCCTATAACTCTTCACATGATTACTTCCAATCACAAAAGAAGCTAGGAGGTACAATCTAGTGCACACAGGAAAAATAACACTTACGTGGGTAAGGAGCCCCACCACATCAGTCAAGAGGCTAATTCCCATTTAAGCAAAAATTAGATTATGAATTAGAGTGGTCTTGAGTAAAGCCAGTTATATTAATAAATTCTTTTGATTTCTGGAAATAAATTGAATATTTCACAATAGTAATTATTTCATATGCAAATATTTAGAATTATTAGTCACATGCTGTGATTTGTTTCTAAATATATTCCAACCACATATTAAATTCATAGTTTACCATGAATTTCCTAAACACACTCCCCTTTAATTTCTTTCTTTATTCAGTGAAGTTAAAGGAGGAGTGGGTTTTTAATAAGACCAATGAAAAGTTCACTTTGGTTCAGTTCAGTTCAGTCACTCAGTCATGTCCAGCTCACAGCGAACCCATGAACTGCAGCACACCAGGCTTCCCTGTCCATCATCAATTTCTGAAGCATGCTCAAACTCATGTACATTGAGTCATGATGCAATCCAACCATCTCATCCTCCATCGTCCCCTTCTCCTCCTTCTTTCAACTTTTCCAGCATCACAGTCTTTTCCATTGAGTCAGTTCTTTACATCAGGTGGGCAAAGTATCAGAGCTTCAGCTTCAGCATCAGTCCTTCCAATAAATATTCAGGGTTGATTTCCTTTAGGATTGAATCTCCTTGCTGTCCAAGGGATTCTCAAGAGTCCCAACAGTACAGTTCAAAAGCATCAGTTCTTTGGCGTTCAGCTTTCTTTATGGTCCAACTCTCACATCCATACATGACTACTGGAAAACCTATAGCTTTGACCAGATGGACATTTGTTGGCAAAGTAATGTCTCTGCTCTTTAATATGCTGTCTAGGATTGTCATAGTTTTCTTCCAAGGAGTAAACATCTTTTAAATTCATGGCTGCAGTCACCATCTGCAGTGATTTTGGAGCCCAAGAAAATAAAGTATCTCACTGTTTCCATTATTTCCCCATCTATTTCTAAAGAAGTGATGGGACCAGATGCCATGATCTTTGTTTTTTGAATGCTGAATTTTAAGCCAACTTTTTCACTCTATACTTTCAATTTCATCAAGAGGCTCCTTAGTTCCTCTTTGCTTTCTGCCATTAGGGTGGTGTCATTTGCATGTCTAAGGTTATTGATATTTCTCCTGGCAATCTTGATTCCAGCTTGTGCTTCTTCCAGCCCAGTGTTTCTCATGAAGTACTCTGCATATAAGTTAAATAAGTAGGGTGACAATATACAGCCTTGACAGACATAGTCCTTTCCTGATTTGGAATTAGTCCGTTGTTCTATATCTGGTTCTAACTGTTGTTTCTTAACCTGCATATAGATTCCTCAGGAGGTTAATGAGGTGGTCTGGTATTCCCATCTCTTGAAGGATTTCTCACAGTTTGTTGTAATCCAAAGAGTCAAAAGCTTTAGCATAGTCAATGAAATAGAAGCAGATGTTTTTCTGGAATTCTCTTGCTTTTTCTATGATCCAACGGATATTGGCAATCTGATTTCTGGTTCCTCTGCCCTTTCTAAATCCAATTTTAATATCTTGAAGTTCTCAGTTCATTTACTGTTGAAGCCTAGCTTGCAGAATTTTGAGCATTATTTTGCTAGCGTGTGATATGAGTGCAATTGTGTGGAAGTCTGAACATTCTTTGGCATTGCCCTTCTTTGGGACTGGAATGAAAACTGACCTTTTCCAGTCCTGTGACCACTGCTGAGTTTTCCAAATTTGCTGGCATATTAAGTGCAGCACTTTCACAGTATCATCTTTTAGGATTTGATAACTCAACTGGAATACCATCACCTCCACTAGCTTTGTTCATAGTGATGCTTCCTAAGGCCCACCTTACTTCACAGCACTCCAGGGTGTCTGGCTCTAGGTGAGTGATCACACCATCGTGGTTATCTGGGTCATTAGGATCTCTTTTATATAGTTCTTCTGTGTATTCTTGCCACCTCTTTAATATCTTCTGCTTCTGTTAGGTCCATACCATTTCTGTCCTTAATTGTGCCCATCTTTGCATGAAATGTTCCCTTGAAAGTGAAAGTTGCTAAGTTTTTGAGGCTTGATTTACTGATCTTTTTCCTTATGATAAAACATTTACCAGATGAGAGTTGGTGATGGACAGGGAGGCCTGGCGTGCTGCGATTCATGGGTCGCAAAGAGTCTGACATGACTGAGTGATTGAACTGAACTGAAGCATAAAAATGTACTATGAAAAGTATGAAGCCACTGGCATTCATAATAAATGTTCCAAAAATAATGGCTCTCATTTGTAGATTACTCATTTTATGACTTTTGTCTAGTTTTTTAATTATGGTAAAACACATATAACAAAATTTAGCCTTTTAGCCATATTTAATTGTGAAATTCAGTGGTATTAACTACATTCAGTTTGGTATACAAGCATCACCACTATCTATCTCCAGGACTTTTTCATAATCTCAAACTGAAATCCCATACTTAATAAATAATAATATAACCCCCTTTTCCACCACTGGTAGCCACTGTTCTACGTCTGTCTCTATGGATTTGACTATTTTAGGTATTTCACAGAGGTGAAAATCTGATTCTCAGTTCTTTTCATGTATATTGCTTTGATATTTTCTTAGTTGTTCCATTGAGGGTTACACAAATCAATAAAATCTTAAAGTTATAGCAATCTAATCTGAATGGATGCCAGGTCTGCTCTGTTCATAACATAGCTCCACCTCAACTTTAGATTACTGATGCAGGAATTGCACCCTCATACACTGTGTACTCATTAACCAAGATTAATAATTTATTTAATGCATTTGTATTTTAAATTCTGTAGAAAATAAAAAGTGAAATTATAAGCCAAAATTATAATAACATTGGGGTTTTTTGTTTATGCATACAGTTAACTCTTATTGGAAATCTTTATATTTTATATGACTATGAGATACTGAATGGTATCTTCAGCACTTCTGATAAGGCAGATCTAGTGATAATAAATTGCCCTCAGCTTTTGTTTATCTGGGACTATCTTAATTTTCTCATTTTTTGAAGGATAGTTTTGCCAGACATAGAATTCTTGGTTGAAATTATTTTCTTTCAGCACTGTTAGTATATCCCACTGTTTTCTGTCCTTCAAAACTTTTGCTAAGAATTGTTGATAATTTTATTGAGAATGTTTTATAAGTGACAAGTTGATTTTTTCTTTCTGTTGACAGCATTCTCTTTGTCCTTGGCTTTTGACAATTTTATTATAATGTGTCTCAGCGTGGGTCTCTTTAAGTTGTCCTACTTTGTGTTCATTAAAATTTTTGGATTTGTACATTCATGTGTTTCCACAAATTTGGGAAATTTTCAGCCACTTCTTTTCAAATAGCTTCTCCATCCTTTTGTCTCTTTTCCTTGATTCTGAGGGATTTCTCTCGGAAATCCCTTAGACTCTGTTTACTTTTCTTCAATCTCTTTTCTTTGTTCTTCAGACTCAATAATTTCAATTGCTCTGTTTTCAAGTTAGCTAATTCTTTCTTCCACCTACTCAAATTTATTTTTGTACCTCTGTAATGAATAATTAAATTCATTTATACTATTTTTCAGCTCCACAATGTCTGTTTGGTTCCTTTTGATAACTTCTATCTCTGTTGATTTTCCTATTTTCTGCATATATCATTTTCCTGATTTTGTTTACTTCTTTATCCATATTTTACTTTAGCTATTTGTTCTAGTAAATATTAATATGTCTTTCTCCGGGATGGTTTTTGTCAATTGCTTTTGTTTCATTTTAATGGATCAGATCTTACTGTTTCTTTCTATGCCATGTGATTTTGTTGTTGTTGTTGCTGTTGAAAAGTGGGCATTTGAAAAAAAAAAAAACATGTACCATTTTCAGCCTTTGCAAATTGGCTCTGTTTCAGGGCACCCATTCAGGTAGGACTTAAACCTTGGAATTAGCTCAGGTCTTTCCCAAGTTTGCATCTTACCTGAGCCTATATGTGGTATCTCAAGTCCCCTGTGTTCCCAGATGCTTTTGAATGTCCTAATTTCCAAGAGGCCCTCAAATCTACTTCTCACTTCCACTGTATAATCATAAGGGATTTGATTTAGGTCATACCTGAATGGTCTAATCCCTTATGATTATACAGTGGAAGTGAGAAATAGATTTAAGGGCCTAGATCTGATAGATAGAGTGCCTGATGAACAATGGACGGACGTTCATGACATTGTACAGGAGACAGTGATCAAGACCATCCCCATGGAAAAGAAATGCAAAAAAGCAAAATGGCTGTCAGGGGAAGCCTTACAAATAGCTGTGAAAAGAAGAGAAGCGGAATGCAAAGGAGAAAAGGAAAGATATACGCATCTGAATGAAGAGTTCCAAAGAATAGCAAGAAGAGATAAGAAAGCCTTCTTCAGTGATCAATGTAAAGAAATAGAGGAAAACAACAGAATGGGAAAAACTAGAGATCTCATCAAGAAAATTAGAAATACCAAGGGAATATTTTGTGCAAAGATGGGCTCAATAAAGGACAGAAATGGTATGGACCTACCAGAAGCAGAAGATATTAAGAAGAGGTGGCAAGAATACACAGAAGAACTGTACAAAAAAAGATCTTCATGACCCAGATAATCACGATGGTGTGATCACTCATCTAGAGCCAGACATCCTGGAATGTGAAGTCAAGTGGGCCTTAGAAAGCATCACTACGAACAAAGCTAGTAGAGGTGATGGAATTCCAGTTGAGCTATTTCAAATCCTAGAAGATGATGCTGTGAAAGTGCTACACTACATATGCCAGCAAATTTGGAAAACTTCTCATTCCAATCCCAAGGAAAGGCAATGCCAAAGAATGCTCAAACTACCGCACAACTGCACTCATCTCACATGCTAGTAAAGTCATGCTGAAAATTCTCCAAGCCAGGATTCAGCAATACGTGAACCATGAACTTCCATATGTTCAATCTGGTTTTAGAAAAGGCAGAGGAACAAGACATCAAATTGCCAACATCTGCTGGATCATGGAAAAAGCAAGAGAGTTCCAGAAAAACATCTATTTCTGCTTTATTGACTATGCCAAAGTCTCTGACTGTGTGGATCACAATCAACTGTGGAAAATTCTGAAAGAGATGGGAATACCAGATCACCTGACCTGCCTCTTAAGAAATCTGTATGCAGGTCAGGAAGCAACAGTTAGAACTGGACATGGAACAACAGACTGGTTCCAAATAGGAAAAGGAGTATGTCAAGGCTATATATTGTCACCCTGCTTATTTAACTTATATGCAGAGTATATCATGAAAAACGCTGGACTGGAAGAACACAAGCTGGAATCAAGATTGCTGGGAGAAATATCAATAACTTCAGATATGCCGATGACACCACCCTTATGGCAGAAAGTGAAGAGGAACTCAAAAGCCTCTTGATGAAAGTGAAAGAGGAGAATGAAAAAGTTGGCTTAAAGCTCAACATTCAGAAAACAAAGACCATGGCATCCGGTACTATCACTTCATGAGAAATATATGGGGAAACAGTGGAAACAGTGTCAGACTTTATTTGGGGGGGCTCCAAAATCCCTGCAGATGGTGACTGCATCCATGAAATTAAAAGACGCTCACTCCTTGGAAGAAAAGTTATGACCAACCTATATAGCATATTGAAAAGCAGAGACATTATTTTGCCAACTAAGGTCCGTCTAGTCAAGGCTATGGTTTTCCAGTGGTCATGTATGGATGTGAGAGTTGGACTGTGAAGAAGGCTGAGCGCCAAAGAATTTATGCTTTTGAACTGTGGTGTTGGAGAAGACTCTTGAGAGGCCCTTGGACTGCAAGAAGATCCAACCAGTCCATTCTGAAGGAGATCAGCCCTGGGATTTCTTTGGAAGGAATGATGCTAAAGCTGAAACTCCAGAACTTTGGCCACCTCATGGGAAGAGTTGACTCATTGGAAAAGACCCTGATGCTGGGAGGGATTAGGCACAGGAGGAGAAGAGGACGACAGAGGATGAGATGGCTGGATGGCATCACTGACTCAATGGACGCAAGTCTGAGTGAACTCCAGGAGTTGGTGATGGACAGGGAGGCCTGGCATGCTGCGATTCATGGGGTCGCAAAGAGTCGGACGCAACTGAGGGACTGAACTGAACTGAACTGAATTTCCAAGAGAGTCTCATTCCAGCTTCTCTTCAGGGCCAGTCTATTCATGTCCCTATCTCTAATCTCTAGTCCTTGGAGACTGCAGATCTATAGTCTCTTTGCATCTTTCACTAGCGGTACTCACTGCTATTTTCCAAATTAGGAGAGACAGAGACCAATCCTTCAGTCAGTCCCCAGACAAGTTAGAAGGTTGCAAATAAGTTATGCTTTACTCCCTCTAGTTCAAGGCAGTGTTATAGACTGAATGTTTGCATTCTTCCCAAATTTAGTTGGCAAAAACGGAACCACTAAAGTGATAGCATTTGAATGTGGAACTTTGGGAGGTAATTAGAGATGGGGCCCTCATAATAGGGTTCAGTTCAGTTCAGTTCTGTCACTCAGTCATGTCCAACTCTTTGCGACCCCATGAATCACAGCATGCCAGGCCTCCCTGTCCATCACCAAATCCCAGAGTTCACTCAGACTCACGTCCATTGAGTCAGTGATGCCATCCAGCCATCTCATCCTCTGTCGTCCTCTTCTCCTCCTGCGCCCAATTCCTCCCAGCATCAGAGTCTTTTCCAATGAGTCAACTCTTCGCATGAGGTGGCCAAAGTTCTGGAGTTTCAGCTTCAGCATCATCCCCTCCAAGGAAATCCCAGGGCTGATCTCCTTCAGAATGGACTGGTTGGAACTCCTTGCAGTCCAAGGGACTCTCAAGAGTCTTCTCCAACACCACAGTTCAAAAGCATCAATTCTTCAGCGCTCAGCTTTCTTCACAGTCCAACTCTCACATCCATACATGACCACTGGAAAAACCATAGCCTTGACTAGACAGACCTTAGTTGGCAAAGTAGTGTCTCTGCTTTTCAATATGCTATCTAGGTTGGTCATAACTTTTCTTCCACGGAGTGAGCATCTTTTAATTTTATGGCTGCAGTCACCATCTGCAGTGATTTTGGAGCCCCAAAATAAAGTCTGACACTGTTTCCCCATCTGTTTCCCATGAAATGATGGAACCAGATGCCATCATCTTCGTTTTCTGAATGTTGAGCTTTAAGCCAACTTAATGCCCTTCTAAGAAGAGACACCAGAGAACTTGCTCCCTCTCTGTCTTCCATCTGAGGACACAGACAGAAAGCGGCTGTCTGCAAACCAAGAAAGGAGTCCTGACCAGATCCTGACCATGCTGGCACTCTGATCTCACACTCCTAACCTCCAATAAACTTGAGAGAAAATAAACTTCTGTTATTTAAGCCTCCCAGTCTATGATATTTGGTCATGGCTGAATCAATGAAGCAGGGAACTGGGAACTCAGCTGTCACCTCCTCAAGAACAAAACCAACAAAACCCTACCATGGGATGTGGTGAGATAGGTTTCAGTAAAAATGCCATGAAACTTCCTACCATTTCATTGAGTGGTTTTCTTAATGGAGCATTCACTTGGCTTCTGTGCACTCCTTGTGTGACCTTGCTTTTTGCACTCCTATTAAGTTAGTTCTCTGATTTCTAGTTGTTTACTGATGTTTCCAAGGAGGAACAAGGACTTGGAGTTTCCTAGCCTGCCATTTTGCTGACATCCAGCCTCAAACATTTTTAAATAAAACTCCATTTAGTTATCACTATTATTTTATGTAGATGAATCAAAAGATATTCTCTAAATGAAATATTCATAATAAGCAAGACACAGTTTTATTTCCAAATATTTTGTCAGGATGCAGTAGCTATTAAATGCATCATCTCACTCTTCTGGAAAAGTTATTTACTATTACTAGATTAAACTCTTATAATAAAGCCTGTCATTTTACAATTAGCTTTATAATAAATTCAATTATAAATTCACTTCAGAGCCATATGCCTAAAAATAAAACCAATATACAATAACAAACACTCATTTCTTTCTCTTTATTCTACTGCCTGTGAAGCTTCCTGATTTTCTCTCAAAGGGTTATAATTAATCTCTACTAGCAGAATCCTTCTGGTTATTTTCTTGTCTTTTATGCCACACTGGCATTGCAATTTGAGCTTTATTTTAGTTAAATACTACATGCTTTCTAAATTAAGATGTAATTCAGCTTGAAATATAGTGATTGTTACCAAGACTCATAAAAATATTTGTACTGATCATGGCTTTAGGGATCATATAGATCAACTCCTTCATGATCCAGATAGAGCATGATAGTGAACATGATAGAGCAGATTGCAGTTATTTGGTTGGTTAGTTCAACTGCTACTGCTAAGTCACTTCAGTCATGTCCGACTCTGTGCGACCCCATAGATGGCAACCCACCAGGCTCCCCCGTCCCTGAGATTCTCCAGGCAAGAACACTGGAGTTGGTTGCCATTTCCTTCTCCAATGCATGAAAGTAAAAAGTGAAAGGGAAGTCACTCAGTCGTGTCTGACTCTTAGCGACCCCATGGACTACAGCCCACCAGGCTCCTCCATCCATGGATTTTCCAGGCAAGAGTACTGGAGTGGGGTAAAGTCATGATATAACCTGACCCTTTATTGAGAGTCTCATGCTCTTCTTACTATTTCGTACTTTCCTTTATCTGTTTTCCAATTACTCAAATAAAAATCATACTGAACTATATAATATGGTCATTTCCAGGGTGGTATTAAAAATGTTTAATAAGAATGGCTGAAGCAAGAGTTCTGAAGGAGAGTCTTATGGTTCCAGACCCTAACTCTTTGGAAGCAGAGGGTAGACTTTACTTCAGAAGAAGTGAGTAGACTGGGGATGGGAACACCCATCTGAATCAGAGCAGTGGCTATTTACCAACCAGAACTGTGGTGCTGGAGAAGACTCTTGAGAGTCCCTTGGAATGCAAGGAGATCCAACCAGTCCATCCTGAAGGAGATCAGCCCTGGGATTTCTTTGGAAGGAATGATGCTAAAGCTGAAACTCCAGTACTTTGGCCATCTCATGAGAAGAGCTGACTCATTGGAAAAGACTCATGCTGGGAGGGATTGGGGGCAGGAGGAGAAGGGGACGACAGAGGATGAGATGGCTGGATGGCATCACTGACTCAATGGACATGAGTCTGATTGAACTCCGGGAGTTGGTGATGGACAGGGAGGCCTGGCGTGCTGCAATTCATGGGGTCACAAAAAGTCAGACACAACTGAGCGACTGAACTGACTGACTGACTCATGGGTGCATTTTAATAATGTGATAGCAGAATTGGGGCCACTTGCTTATTGTAAGATCAGGTCATCCCCTGGCTTTCTCTTTGTTTCTCTGATGCTTCCAGGGTAACTTCCAAACCTAGAATATGTTTGGATAAGTCTAACCTTTTCTGAAAAAAAAAAAATTGTAAAGCAATCTTTAATACCTAGCAACCCCTCCTGCTTTAGGAAGCTTACAAGCTAACTGGTTGCCAGGCAACAACTAATTTCTTGTAATAACAACAGAAATGAACAGGTCACATATTTTTTCAGCCAAAAAAAAAAAGCCTTAGGTTTGTAGAGAACAGACCAAAACAGGTCTGGAGGCTGTCACTGAGGTCTCTTATGAACACTGACAATAACGAGATAATAATTAGGATACAAAGAAGAAACTGAGGGAGAGCTTTACACATAAATGATGAGAGAAATAATACTTAGGCTAAACTACAAGGGATGGATATCTTCTTTTCCAATATTTTACATCACAATAGATATATGTTAGAAACACTGTATTGTTCAAACTGAGATAAAGAGGTATGCCTGGGGTTATGTTGCCACAGGGTAAATAAAACATATATTTCTTGAACATCCATTTCTTTTATTTATTTCTGGATCAAAATAAGTGTATCATTGAACAGAATTCAAAATTACATACATTTGAGGAAACATGAAACAAAGAAATCTTATAACTATGGAGCAGCCGTCTGTGTTTTGTTTTAATCTTAAACTATGGCAGTGAGAGCCATATTCCTTGATTGTTCTCTATACTGGATCATTTAGTTATCAAAACCACCCTAAAGCTTGGCACTTTAAAATAATAATGCTTTATTATGTACTTCTCACAATTATGTAGGTTGTCAAAGTGAGCCATTCTTGCAGTCTCATTTGCGATCTCTCATATAGCTGCAGTCATCTGATGGCTCAACTGGGGCTGGAGAGCCCAAGGCAGCCTCATTCATGTGAGGCACATAGTGCTGTCTATCTTTTGGGAAGCTTTAATTCTCCTTCATTTGACTTCTTATTTTCTAGAGGCTGGTCTCACTTCTTTAAAGGATGATTCTAACAAGTATGAATACAAGCTACAGGAAGCTCAAGAATTTGCACAGTCACTTGCGCCACACTCGAAGCAAGTTAATTAATCAAAGCAAGTTACAAAGCCAGCCTGAACTTAAAGTGTATAGAAATAGACTCTACTCCTCACTGAGAAGAGCAACCAGTTCACAATGTATATGTATGCTGACAGTTGTGATTCACTGTATTTATAACTGCAATAATCTCTGGGGAATTTCAGTGAATTGAGCATACTCTAGTGAACTGAGTGCTGTTCATTTCGCAAGGCCTTAAGAATGCACATCCTTCACTTAAGTGAAAGGAACACTAATTATTTGGAATGGAATATACCCTAAAACCTTATTTTATTTTCAGTTTGGGAAGGAAGGCCAACACAGGAAAGGTTTGTGCTACCACAGATGTTGTCTTTAGTAAAGGCAAAGTCAAAAAGAATGTGGGTGGTTGCTAAGCTCTCTGAAGAGAAGGAGAAGCTGAAAACCCTACATCTAATGAATTCTAAGTCAGAAAGCACTAACTTTGTGATTGATAGAACTCTCAACGACCATTAAACATGTAAATCATCAATATGCTATTTTTCTTTTGATCCTTCGTCCTACAAATATACTGGAAACAAAAACAAAGAAACAGAATATTATCTCTGGTACACCTCGATGGGAGGATCAAGTAGATGAGGATGGCAGGCTAGATCTTTACTCACTAATAATCATTTAGTATTCTCTGCTCTGGTGCTATCTCTTATCATTCTTATTCCTTATAACTCTGACTTGAGAAAAGAGAAAAGCATGAACAGATGGCCTATACCTTAGATGGAAGCTTAGGGAATAACGTCAGTAAGGAGTCTGTGTCAACTAAAACTTACCAACCCTGGTTTTCACACCTTTTGCCAGCAACTCTTCTTTCTTGCTCCCTCAGCAACAGCTACATCACCAAGAAAACCTGATCCTAAGCATTTTAAAAATGAGGCTGGTAACTTTTAAAACTTCATTACTGCCTAATTGAATCTGACTTATTTTAGCTTAAACACAGAGAGAAAGAGAGAGAGAGAGAGAGAGAGAGAGAGAGAGAGAGAGAGAATAAACTATACCAATTGAAAAGGACCAGAGAGAAAGTTTCAAATAGGAAAATTCATTAAATAAAAAAATTAACTGAACAATATGAGTGTCAGTGGGAACATTATCACAAGAATGACATATTTCCTAACCTCATGTTCTTACAAGTCTTCATCAGTTTAAGGATTTTCACATACAGTATTGGAGTCAATAAATAAAAAATCAGTAGAAGTTCATTTGCTTTCAGTATTACTCAAGGCAATTTCAGATATTACTATGCCAGTTTGGCTATTCCTTGTGTTTAAGAAACTGCTTTTTCCTGTTATTCTTCCCCTAAGATGATAAAAGGAGATGGAGCAAAAAAAAAGGTGATAACCTTTAAAGTACAATTTATTAGAACCTTCTCTTATGATATTGTAGATTTATTTATTAATATTTAAGTAACTTGCTCAGACTGATCTGACTGTGGCACAGATCAGGAATTCCTTATTGCCAAATTCAGACTTCAGCTGAAGAAAGTAGGGAAAACCACTAGACCATTCAGGTATGACCTAAATCAAATCCCTTAAGACTATACAGAAGTAAGAAATAGATTTAAGGGACTAGATCTGATAGATAGAGTGCCTGATGAACTATGGACGAAGGTTCGTGACATTGTACAGGAGATGGGGATCAAGACCATCCCCATGGAAAAGAAATGCAAAAAAGCAAAATGGCTGTCTGAGGAGGCCTTACAAATAGCTGTGAAAAGAAAAGAAGTGAAAAGTAAAGTAGAAAAGGAAAGATATAAGCATCTGAATGTAGCGTTCCAAAGAATAGCCAGAAGAGATAAGAAAGCCTTCTTCAGAGATCAATGCAAGAAATAGAGGAAAACAACAGAATGGGAAAGACTAGAGATCGCTTCAAGAAAATTAGAGATACCAAGGGAACATTTCATGCAAAGATGGGCTTGATAAAGGACAGAAACAGTATGGACCTAGCAGAAGCAGAAGATATTACGAAGAGGTGGCAAGAATACACAGAAGAACTGTACAAAAAAGATCTTCATGATCAAGATAATCATGATGGTGTGATCACTCACGTAGAGCCAGACATCCTGGAATGTGAAGTCAACTGGGCCTTAGAAAGCATCACTACGAACAAAGCTAGTGGAGGCGATGGGATTCCAGTTGAGCTATTTCAAATCCTGAAAGATGATGCTGTGAAAGTGCTACACTCAATATGCCAGCAAATCTGGAAAACCCAGCAGTGGTCACAGGACTGGAAAAGGTCAGTTTTCATTCCAATCCCAAAGAAAGGCAATGCCAAAGAGCACTCAAACTGCTGCACAATTGCACTCATCTCACACGCCAGTAAAGTAATGCTCAAAATTCTCCAAGCCAGGCTTCAGCAATACGTGAACCATGAACTCCCTGATGTTCAGCCTGGTTTAGGAAAGGCAGAGGAACCAGAGATCAAATTGCCAACATCTCCTGGATCATCGAAAAAACAAGAGAGTTCCAGAAAAACATCTATTTCTGCTTTCTTGACTATGCCAAAGTCTCTGACTGTGTGGATCACAATAAACTGTGGAAAATCCTGAGAGAGATGGGAATACCAGACCACCTAACCTGCCTCTTGAGAAACCTGTATGCAGGTCAGGAAGCAATAGTTAGAACTGGACATGGAACAATAGACTGGTTCCAAATGGGAAAAGGAGCACGGTAAGGCTGTATATTGTCACTCTGCTTATTTAACTTATATGCAGAGTACATCATGAGAAACACTGGGCTAGAAGAAGCACAAGCTAGAATCAAGATTGCCGGGAGAAATATCAATAACCTCAGATATGCAGACGACACCACCCTATGGCAGAAAGTGAAGAGGAACTAAAAGCCTCTTGATGAAAGTGAAAGAGGAGAGCGAAAAAGTTGGCTTAAAGCTCAACATTCAGAAAACTAAAACCACGGCATCCAGTCCCATCACTTCATGGGAAATAGATGGGGAAAGAGTGGAAACAGTGTCAGACTTTATTTTTGAGGCTCCAAAATCACTGCAGATGGTGATGGCAGGCATGAAATTAAAAGACACTTACTCCTTGGAAGGAAAGTTATGACCAACCTAGATAGCATATTGAAAAGCAGAGACATTACTTTGCCAACTAAGGTCCATCTAGTCAAGGCTATGATTTTTCCAGTGGTCATGTATGGATGTGAGAGTTGGACTGTGAAGAAAGCTGAGCGCTGAAGAATTGATGCGTTTGTACTGTAGTGTTGGAGAAGAGTCTTGAGAGTCCCTTGGACTGCAAGGAGATCCAACCAGTCCATTCTGAAGGAGATCAGCCCTGGGATTTCTTTGGAAGGAATGATGCTAAAGCTGAAACTCCAGAACTTTGGCCACCTCATGCGAAAAGTTGACTCATTGAAAAGGACTCTGATGCTGAGAGGGATTGGAAGCAGGAGGAGAAGGGGATGACAGAGGATGAGATGGCTGGATGGCATCACTGACTCGATGGTCGTGAGTTTGGGTGAACTCCGGGAGTTGGTGATGTACAGGGAGGCCTGGCATGCTGTGATTCATGGGGTTGCAAAGAGTCGGACACGACTGAGTGACTGAACTGAAGTAACTTGCATAAATGTGTTGTTATAATAGCCATCTGAATGATTTGTTAGAATTTACTAATACAACTAAGTTATACTTTGATCATGAAGCCTTTGTGACGAGTCCAGTATAAAGAATAGTGTTCTCCCCTCACTGTATATTGTGAAATTCTGAGTCTGCTTTTATAGGAAAATGTAAGCCTGAAATGTACATCTTATGGGAATACATAAAATGAGGTGTACACATACAAGGTGTTGTACAGAATACCTTGGTAATTGAAGCGAAAGTTTTTAAAAAAGGAAACAGGAAGGGATCTTTTTCATCTTCTTAAATAATACTGGATAATGAGCTGCAAAATCACTTAACATAGGAACTGCCTATATACACAGAAAAACTAAAACTAAGAAACTCTTGACAGTCCTATGTAGCTGTCAAACTCAAACTTGTTTCTAACCTCCACATTCATTCTCCCCTTCCCATGGTAGATTATTTCATTCCTCCTTAGAGAATCAATTCCATTCCCAGAGTCTAAAACTAATTTAAGTCAGAGTCAGTTTTATGGTTTGAGAGTGAGCGTCAGGTCACTTTGATGAAACACACTGAGGTGGTCATAACGATGTACTTCTTAGTCCTCCAACTACAGAGACAGCAATTAACTAAGAATCTTAGTTGCTGTCCTCTAAAATCCATTGCCACACAGGTACCAAGGCCATGCTCTCCCACAAGCTCTTACTGAGCATAGTAGGCATAGTATAATGAGGCAGAATCCCTCTTATGAGAAATATCCAGTTTCATATTGTTGACACTGATGGTGATTCTCAAACAGCCTTGTAAAACCTTTATTAGGATGCATGACAATTTAAGGCATTTCTTCCCAACCTTTTATCCTTTTGCCTCCAGGATCAGATTTGCATCTAATCTAATGGCTACACCAGGCTTTTGAAACTCCCTGTTCCACTTTCTCTCACACAGTCATTTCTGATAAAATTCTTGGTCTTTTAGTTTTATCTTAATGTGTATCTTGTACAGGTAGTAAACTAGCAAACACTCTGCAAATGTGAAAAATCAATTCCTACCTTTTCTCAATTCCTAGTTTCCTCTCATCTATATCCCCTGAAGCCTCCATTCTCATACATGACTTCAGTCTTAGTCTTTCCTTGTGAGCTCCTAGGTAATAACCAAAAATGTGACAATAATAGGGCTTTTATGTTGAAGTACAGACTTTCAGTTTGCCCCTCAGTCAGTCTCTCCCATCAGGAAGCTTCCATAAGTCTCTTCTCCTTCTCCATAAGGGTGCAGACAGACTGCAAACCACAACCACAGAAAACTACCCAATCTAATCACATGGACCACAGCCTTGTCTAACTCAATAAAACTATGAGCCATGCTGTGTAGGGCCATCCAAGAAGATGGGTCATGGTGGAGAGTTCTGACAAAATGTGGTCCACTAGAGAAGGGAATGGCAAACCACTTCAATATTCTTGCCTTGAGAACCCCATGAACAGTATGAAAAGGCAAAAAGATAGGACACTGAGAGATGAACTCCCCTGGTTGGTAGGTGCCCAATAAGCTACCAGAGATCAGTGGAGAAATAACTCCAGAAAGAATGAAAAGAGAGAGCCAAAGTAAAAACAACACCCAGGTGTGGATGTGACTGGTGAGGGAAGCAAGGTTGGATGCTGTAAAGAGCAATATTGCTTAGGAACCTGGAATGTTACGTCAGTGAATCAAGGCAAGCTGGAAGTGATCAAACAGGAGATGGCAAGCATGAACATCGACATTTTAGGAATTAGCAACTAAAATGGAATGGAATGAGTGAATTTAACTCAGATGACCATTATATCTACTACTGCAGGCAAGAATCCCTTAGAAAAAATGGAGTATCCATCATAGTCAACAAGAGAGTCCAAAATGCAGTACTTGGATGCAGTCTCAAAAATGACAGAATGATCTCTTCCTTTCCAAGGTAAACCATTCAATATCAGAGTAATCCAAGCCTATGCCCTGACCAGTAATGCTGAAGAAGTTGAAGTTGAATGGTTCTATGATGACCTACAAGACCTTCTAGAATTACCACCCCAAAAGGATGTCCTTTTAATTATAGGGGACTGGAATGCAAAAGTAGGAAGTCAAGAAACACCTACAGTAACAGGCAAATTTGGCCTCTGAGTACAGAATGAACCAGGCAAAGACTAGAGACTTCTGCCAAGAGAATGCACTGCTCATAGCAAACACCCTCTTTCAGAAACATAAGAGAAGACTCTACACACGGACATCTCCAGATGGTCAACACCAAAATCAGATTGATTATATTCTTTGCAGCCAAAGATGGAGAAGCTCTATACAGTCTGCAAAAACAAGACTAGGAGCTGACTGTCTCAGATCATGAACTCCCTCACTGCCAAATTCAGACTTAAATTGAAGAAAGTAGGGAAAACCACCAGATCATTCAGGTATGACCTAAATCAAGTCCCTTATGATTATACCTTAGAAGTGAGAAATGGATTTAGGTATTAGATATGATAGAGTACCTGATGAACTATGGACAGAGATTTGGGACATTGTTCAGGAGACAGGGATCGAGACCATCCCCAAGATAAAGAAATGCAAAAAAGGCAAAATGGCTGTCTGAGGAGGCCTTACAAACAGCTGTGAAAAGAAAAGAGGCAAAAAGGAAAGATAGACCAATTTGAATGCAAAGTTCCAAAGAATAGCAAGGAGATAAGAAAGCCTTCCTCAGTGATCAGTGCAAAGAAATAGAGAAAAACAATAGTATGGGAAAGACTAAAATCTCTTCAAGAAAATTAGAGATACCAAGGGAACATTGCACGCAAAGATGGGTTCAATAAAGGACAGAAATGGTATGCACCTACCAGAAGCAGAAGATAGTAAGAAGAGGTGGCAAGAATACAAAGAAGAACTGTACAAAAAAGATTTTCATGACCCATATAATCATGATGGTGTGATCACTCACTTAGAGCCAGACATCCTGGAATGTGAAGTCAAGTGGGCCTTAGAAAGCATCAGTACGAACAAAACTAGAGGAGGTTATGGAATTCCAATTGAGCTATTTCAAATCCTAGAAGATGATTCTGTAAAAGTGCTGCACTCAAAATGTCAGCAAATTTGGAAAACTCAGAAATAGCCATAGGACTAGAAAAGGTCAGTTTTCAATCCAATCCTTAAGAAAGGCAATGCCAAAGAGCACTCAAACTACTGCACAATTGCACTCATCTCAAATGCTAGTAAAGCAATGCCCAGAATTCTCCAAATTAGGATTCAACAATACATGAACCATTAACTTCCAGATGTTCAAGCTGGTTTCAGAAAAGGCAGAGGAACCAGAGACCAAATTGCCAACATCCGCTGGATCATCGAAAAAACAAGTGAGTTCCAGAAAAACATCTATTTCTGCTTTATTGACTATGCCAAAGCCTTTGACTGTGTGGATCACAATAAACTGTGGAAAATTCTGAAAGAGATGGGAATACCAGACCACCTGACCTGCCTCTTGAGAAATCTGTAGTTTCTGGTCTTACATTTAGATCTTTAATCCATTTTGAGTTTATTTTTGTGTGCGGTGTTAGAAAGTGATCTAGTTTCATTCTTTTACAAGTGGTTGACCAGTTTTCCCAGCACCACTTGTTAAAGAGATTGTCTTTACTCCATTGTATATTCTTGCCTCCTTTGTCAAAGATAAGGTGTCCATATGTGTGTGGATTTATCTCTGGGCTTTCTATTTTGTTCCATTGATCTATATGTCTGTCTTTGTGCCAGTACCATACTGTTTTGATGACTGTGGCTTTGTAGTAGAGCCTGAAGTCAGGCAAGTTGATTCCTCCAGTTCCATTCTTGTTTCTCAAGATTGCTTTGGCAATTCAAGGTTTTTTGTATTTCCATACAAATCTTGAAATTATTTGTTCTAGTTCTGTGAAAAATACCACTGGTAGCTTGATAGGGATTGCATTGAATTTGTAAATTGCTTTGGGTAGTATACTCATTTTCACTATATTGATTCTTCCGATCCATGAACATGGTATATTTCTCCATCTATTAGTGTCCTCTTTGATTTCTTCCATCAGTGTTTTATAGTTTTCTATATATAGGTCTTTAGTTTCTTTGGGTAGATATATTCCTAAGTATTTTATTCTTTTCGTTGCAATGGTGAATGGAATTGTTTCCTTAATTTCTTTTTCTACTTTCTCATTATTAGTGTGTAGGAATGCAAGGGATTTCTGTGTGTTGATTTTATATCCTGCAACTTTACTATATTCATTGATGAGCTCTAGTAATTTTCTGGTGGAGTCTTTAGGGTTTTCCATATAGAGGATCATGTCATCTGCAAACAGTGAGAGTTTTACTTCTTCTTTTCCAATTTGGATTCCTTTTATTTCTTTTTCTGCTCTGATTGCTGTGGCCAAAACTTCCAGAACTATGTTGAATAGTAGCAGTGAAAGTGGGCACCCTTGTCTTGTTCCTGACTTTAGGGGAAATGCTTTCAATTTTTCACCATTGAGGATAATGTTTGCTGTGGGTTTGTCATAGATAGCTTTTATTATGTTGAGGTATGTTCCTTCTATTCCTGCTTTCTGGAGAGTTTTTATCATAAATGGATGTTGAATTTTGTCAAAGGCCTTCTCTGCATCTATTGAGATAATCATATGGTTTTTATTTTTCAATTTGTTAATGTGGTGAATTACATTGATTGATTTGCGGATATTGAAGAATCCTTGCATCCCTGGGATAAAGCCCACTTGGTCATGGCATATGATCTTTTTAATGTGTTGTTGGATTCTGATTGCTAGAATTTTGTTGAGGATTTTTGCGTCTACGTTCATCAGTGATATTGGCCTGTAGTTTTCTTTTTTTGTGGTGTCTTTGTCAGGTTTTGGTATTAGGGTAATGGTGGCCTCATAGAATGAGTTTGGAAGTTTACCTTCCTCTGCAATTTTCTGGAAGAGTTTGAGTAGGATAGGTGTTAGCTCTTTTCGAAATTTTTGGTAGAATTCAGCTGTGAAGCCTTCTGGACCTGGGCTTTTGTTTGCTGGAAGATTTCTGATTACAGTTTCAATTTCCATGCTTGTGATGGGTCTGTTAAGATTTTCTATTTCTTCCTGGTTCAGTCCAGAAACTATAAAACTCCTAGAGGAGAACATAGGCAAAACACTCTCTGACATAAATCACAGCAGGATCCTCTATGATCCACCTCCCAGAATTCTGGAAATAAAAGCAAAAATAAACAAATGGGATCTAATGAAAATTAAAAGCTTCTACACAACAAAGGAAAATATAAGCAAGGTGAAAAGACAGCCTTCTGAATGGGAGAAAATAATAGCAAATGAAGCAACTGACAAACAACTAATCTCAAAAATATACAAGCAACTTATGCAGCTCAATTCCAGAAAAATAAACGACCCAATCAAAAAATGGGCCAAAGAACTAAATAGGCATTTCTCCAAAGAAGACATACGATGGCTAACAAACACATGAAAAGATGCTCAACATCACTCATTATCAGAGAAATGCAAATCAAAACCACAATGAGGTACCACTTCACACCAGTCAGAATGGCTGCGATCCAAAAATCTGCAAGCAATAAATGCTGGAGAGGGTGTGGAGAAAAGGGAACCCTCCTACACTGTTGGTGGGAATGCAAACTAGTACAGCCACTATGGAGAACAGTGTGGAGATTCCTTTAAAAATTGCAAATAGAACTACCTTATGACCCAGCAATCCCACTTCTGGGCATACACACCAAGGAAACCAGAATGGAAAGAGACACATGTACCCCAATGTTCATCACAGCACTGTTTATAATAGCCAGGACATGGAAGCAACCTAGATGTCCATCAGCAGATGAATGGATAAGAAAGCTGTGGTACATATACACAATGGAGTATTACTCAGCCATTAAAAAGAATTCATTTGAATCAGTTCTGATGAGATGGATGAAACTGGAGCCGATTATACAGAGTGAAGTAAGCCAGAAAGAAAAACACCAATACAGTACACTAACACATATATATGGAATTTAGAAAGATGGCAATGACGACCCTGTATGCAAGACAGGAAAAAAGACACAGCTGTGTATAACGGACTTTTGGACTCAGAGGGAGAGGGAGAGGGTGGGATGATTTGGGAGAATGGCATTCTATCATGTATACTATCATGTAAGAATTGAATCACCAGTCTATGTCTGACGCAGGATACAGCATGCTTGGGGCTGGTGCATGGGGATGACCCACAGAGATGTTATGGGGAGGGAGGTGGGAGGGGGGTTCATGTTTGAGAACACATGTAAGAATTAAAGATTTTAAAATTAAAAAAACAAAAATAATAATAATAATAAAATAAAAAAAGAAATCTGTATGTGTTGGGGTCCTTTAATGGACCGGGACCTGGCCATCCAGAGGTGACGATAAGAACGTGAAAGAGAAAAAGAGGCTGAGTGAGCAAGCCCAGGCAGGAGAGTGAGCAAGATGGGTCTCTGCACTCCAAGGAATCAGCCGAGGGGAGGGGAGGAGAGAGAGAGAGAGAGAGAGAGAGAGAGAGAGAGAGAAAGGAAAACACCGGGACCTAAGCTCTGATGGAGCAAAGGTGTTTAATGATTTTTCTGTGAGTATATATAGGCTGTAGTACAAGAGGTTTCTTTCGTCAATGATAAAGATCAGAAAACCAAACGTACAGTAACCGTTACCAAGGGAACAAGGGATAATGATGGTCACAAGGTCAGGAGACAATCCATATCTCAAGAAAGGGGTTCAAGACTAAGCAGTTTGTCATAAAGGGAATGTTTACTAAAGGAGAGTCAAGTCTGTCTCATACAATGACCCCAATTCCTGGGAGCAGCGTGCTGTTGCACTTAAAAAGAAACAAAGGACTTGTGAGAAACAGGGAATGTTAAACATCCCTGACATATATGCAAGTCAGGAAGCAACAGTTAGAGCTTGACATGGAACAACCGGTTCCAAATAGGAAAAGGAATATGTCAAGGCTGTATATTGTCACCCTGCTTATTAACTTCTATGCAGAGTACATCATGAGAAACGCTGGGCTGGAAAAAGCACAAGCTGGAATCAAGATTGCTGGGAGAAATATCAATAACCTCAGACATGCAGATGACACCACCCTTATGGCAGAAAGTGAAGAACTAAAGAGCTTCTTGAAGAAAGTAAAAGAGGAGAGTGAAAAAGGTGGCTTAAAGCTCAACATTCAGAAAACAAAGATCATGGCATCCGGTCTCATCACTCCATGGCAAATAGATGGGGAAACAGTGGAAGCAGTGTCAGACTTTATTTGGGGGGGCTCTAAAATCACTACAGATGGTGACTTCAGCCATGAAATTAAAAGATGCTTACTCCTTGCCAGGAAAGTTATGACCAACCTAAACAGCATATTAAAAAGCAGAGATGTTATATTGCCAACAAAGGTCCATGTAGCCAAGGCTACAGTTTTTGCAGTAGTCATGTATGGATGTGAGAGTTGGAGTATAAAGAAACCTGAATGGCGAAGAACTGATGTACTGAACTGTGGTGTTGAAGAAGACTCTTGAGCACCACTTGTACTGCCATTAGAACCAACCAGTCAATCCTAAAGGAAATCAGTCCTGGGTGTTCATTGGAAGGACTGATGCTAATGCTGAAACCCCAATACTTTGGCCACCTCATGCTAAGAGTTGACTCATTGGAAAAGACCCTGATGCTGGGAGGGATTGGGGGCAGGAGGAGAAGAGGACGACAGAGGATGAAATGGTTCGATGGCATCACCGACTCAATGGACATGACTTTGAGCAAGCTCCAGGAGTTGGTGATGGACAGGGAAGACTGGCTTACTGTAGTCCATTTGGTCACAAAGAGTAAGACATGACTGAGCAACTGAACTGAACTGAATGGCACAATGGAGAGTGAATATACCTCCTAAAAGGAAATTGCTTCAAGGAGGAATCAAAGTCGTTGGATATGTGTGTTCATTGAATTGAAAACAAAAGGGTCCTGAAATACAATGTTTTTGAAGACATGATTTCCTAGTTTTCTTTGTATCAATTTGTTTGTGTAAAACGTTTAGATGTACTCATCAGAGAACAATTATTAAGATAAAATATTTTGCATCTTATAAAATACTGTCTGGCATTATATTCTTATTATTCAATTATTGCTAAAGTATTGCCAAGTTCAACTGACTCTTGCTTTGGACCACATATGAACAAAAAATGTCCTATTGATTGGTTCTGACCCAGGACTTTATCTGTTCTTGTTCTCATTAAGGAAATCAATGGTGCCTTTTTCTGAGGAAAATGTCATATTATCATCAATGGAGTGTTTCCAAATCAATGACTGGTTTAATGCTAATAATAATATTGTCCATCTGCAATAGGGTGGGGTGGGAGAAAGAAACTAATTCCTTGCTGTTAAACTACATGAAAAAAGTCACATAACTTTTTTTGTGTAGTTTCTCAAAAAAAAAAAAAACTAACTGTAGTTTGAGAAATAGTAATGACGATGGTCTTAAAACCTTAGATATCTTTAAAGGTTCAATAAAGCCAACTTCATGAAAGAAAGAGAACCACAGGCTCAGTTTCCCCATCTTGCATGTCACATGTGGTCTGCAATAACTGGTTTACAATATGCCAAATACAAGCCAAAATACAGAGGAGCCTACTGAGAGCATTTATGAAAATACCATAGCTCTGTGCATAAATATCACCACATGTGCCCTTTATGCTATTCGAAGGGAGTCAGGCAATATCTGAGATCTCTGGACAATTTCAAACTGATTTACATCAACTTTTCATTGGAATGGAAATTTATTGTCACACTTACAGTATTCACTATTGTTCACTATTTTCTGGGGTAGACTTTAATAACTGTCCCTTTTTTTTTTTTTCCAGGATACAGCTGCTTTTCTCTCTGAAGAGAAATTCTTTTGGTCCACAACTGTAAACAGAAGACAGCCTCCGACTATTTTATAGGGTGCAAATTATTAAACATTATGGGGATGGGGGGAGGATGAGCATGGCTGAGAATGAAATAATGAATATACCCAAACAATACAATAAAACATATAAACAAATATATTGATCTAAATGAGTACAAAGGCATTTGGATCTATAGAGAGAAAGAAAGGTTTGAAAATCAAAAACAAAAAAAAATCTGTTTTGAATATATGGTAAATAAAAAGCTTATAAGCCAACTAAATATAGCACATAATAAATTCCATTAGAGGTTCAGGATTATGAAAAACAAACTGTTCCAGATTAAAGAAGGCTGAGGAAACATAATGAGTAAGTACAATGTGGTATCCTTGAATGGATCCTGGAAAAGAAAAAGGACATTAGTGGAAAAGCTGGGACATCCAAATAAACTCTTGAGTTTAGTTATAGTAATATAACAATGTTAATCTCTTAGTTTTGACAAATGTACCATAGTTATGTAAAATATTGACATTAGAGGAGGCTAGGTGAAGGGTATATTGGAACTCTCTGTTGTACTTTTGTAATTCTCTGTAAATATAGAACTATCCCAAAATAAAAAGCTTATAAACAAGAACATAAGACAACCAATAATTTTAGTTTCACACAGAAGAGATGACACTTTGAAATTTCAAGTTAGCTGATGTATAGATTGTGATCATGTGCTTAGGAGTTACAGTTGTTATATATTGAGGCAGGCCTTTTGTTTCCATTATTACTTTCTTTCTAAGCAATATTTCCTCATTTTAAGCTTAGAGTTAAATTTAGAAAGATGACCACTGCTTCAAAGAACACTAATGAAAAGAAACAGACATATAAGAAGCTTCAGCTTTGGCATTCTTACCACAGTGTTTTACATTGTACAAAGAACTTCAGTTTTCCAAAATGTTTATTTTATATTAATATGCAGAAAAGAATGAAAAGAAAAGCATAGCAGAAATCTTAGTAAATGAAAAGAAAGCATAGCAGAAATGTCATAGTAAAAGTGTAAGACTATATAAAAGTGCAAAAGTTCCCTGAACAGAAGTTATTCTTTTATATTTTGTATCTCTGTTCATGCTCTAAAAATAACATGGGAGCAGAGTAGCCCATCCATTACCCCGTGACAATAGTTTCCTCAGTGTCTAATGAACCACAATTATGCTTCATCTGAAGCAGACTTCTATGAAAGCATGAATTTTCTTAAAAATAATAAATCACATCATCATTATGCCATTTTCTTAGATCCATCTACATTTTTAATATGGAATTGTGGTCTTTGAGAAATACTGTTTGGAAAACCATCTGCCCATAAGCGTTTGAGGACAGAATCAGGGAGGAAACCACTGCCCACAGAATAGCCCATGTTCAAAGGCTGTATGTACCCTTGTATCTGGGAAGCTAAGACACATAAAAGCTCTCTAGAACACTGCTTTTCAGTGTCCAATGGCCTTGGAATAGTCTCCATAACATATAAGCAAATTTATGCTAAGTAATGATTAATGCATTTTCCCTTTTTTATTGTATTATACATGGCCTAATCAATGAAATATGCAATAAGATATGCCCCAAATTCATACAATTTGGACTTGTGATTTATATGAGATCATTTGTGTTGCCCCTAGAATTAATATATTTATCTCTAGCTGAAAATAAATTATGCTTTAGTTAGCCTGTACAATCTTATCATAGGAAACTGTGCTGCTTCAAATAAACATTTTGAGGTATAAAAAGCTATTCTGTGCACAATGTTATTTTTAGGGTTACTTAGAAGCACAAGCTGGAATCAAAATTGCCAGGAGAAATAACAACCTCAGATATGCAGATGACACCACCCTTATGGCAGAAAGTGAAGAACTAAAAAGCCTCTTGATGAAAGTGAAAGAGGAGAGTGAAAAAGTTGACTTAAAGCTCAATATGCAGAAAACTAAGATCATGGCATCCGGTCCCATCACTTCATGGGAAATAGATGGAGAAACAGTGGAAACAGTGTCAGACTTAATTTGGGGGGCTCCAAAATCACTGCAGATGGTGATTGCAGCCATGAAATTAAAAGACGCTTACTCCTTGGAAGGAAAGCTATGACCAACCTAGATAGCATATTGAAAAGCAGACATTACTATGCCAACAAAGGTCCATCTAGTCAAGGCTATGGTTTTTCCTGTGGTCATGTATGGATGTGAGAGTTGGACTGTGAAGAAAGCTGAGCGCCGAAGAATTGATGCTTTTGAACTGTGGTATTGGAGAAGACTCTTGACAGTCTCTTGCACTGCAAGAAGATCCAACCAGTCCATTCTAAAGGGGATCAGTCCTGGGTGTTCATCGGAAGGACCGATACTGAAACTGAAACTCCAATACTTTGGCCACCTCATGCAAAGAGTTGACTCATTGGAAAAAACCCTGATGCTGGGAGGGTTTGGGGGCAGGAGGAGAAGGGGACGACAGGATGAGATGGTTGGATGGCATCACCAGCTCGATGGACATGAGTTTGGGTAAACTCCAGGAGTTGGTGATGGACAGGGAGGCCTGGCGTGCTGTGATTCATGGGGGTCACAAAGAGTCAGACACAACTGAGCGACTGAACTGAACTGATAGACCCAAGGGGCTTCCTTGGCTCTTGGCCAACCTTCCAAGGTGGCACAAGTAGTAAAGAACCTGCCTGCCAATGCGGGAGAGGAAAAGAGACATGGGATTGATCTCTGGGTCCAGAGGATCCCCTGAAGGAGGAAATGGCAACCCACTCCAGTATTCTTGCCTGGAGAATCCCTTGGAGAAGAGCCTGGAGGGCTACAGTTCATAGGGTCACAAAGAGTAGGACACGACTGGGGTGACTTAGCATACACACATAGACCCAAGACTCAAGCATGGAAATCAATGCTTTAGGGATAGACACTAATAGACATCTAGTAGTTGCTTGATTAATAGGAGTTGGTTGATTATGTCATTTAGATATTTTTGGTCTCAGGCCTAGACACCTGCATCATGCACTGAAATGCTCTATTCCTGAGCTATATCCCCTGGATATTTGCACCATTAATGAAACAAGACTGGGGCTTCCCTGATGATTCAGGCAGTAAAGAATCCACCTGTAATGTAGGAGACATGGGTTCAATCCCTGGGTCAGGAAGATCCCCTGAAGGAGGGTATGGCAACCCACTCCAGTATTCTTGCCTGGGAAATCCCATGGACAGAGGAGACTGGTGAGTTACTGTCCATGAGGTCAGAAAGAGCTGGACATTACTGAGCACATGATGGATGGATAAAAAAGAAAAAAGGGTTAAAAGATGGAAGAAGAGAAATATTGATAAGAAAAATGCCAAGTGTATCAAAGAAATTGGGCTCCTACTTTGGGGATAAGAGTCAAAGCTGTCCTATGTCTAGATGAGATGCCATGGTTAATTTGGAAATGAGAGGGGCTGGAAAGGGGGTGCTAGAGAACCATTCTGCTGCTGCTGCTGCTAAGTTGCTTCAGTCGTGTCCGACTCTGTGTGACCCCATAGATGGCAGCCCACCAGGCTCCCCTGTCCCTGGAATTCTCCAGGCAAGAACACTGGAGTGGGTTGCCATTTCCTTCTCCAATGCATGAAAGTGAAAAGTGAAAGTGAAGTCGCTCAGTTGTGTCCGACTCTTAGTGACCCCATGGACTGCAGCCTACCAGACTCCTCCGTCCATGGGATTTTCCAG
This sequence comes from Ovis aries, assembly GCF_016772045.2. NCBI lineage: Eukaryota > Metazoa > Chordata > Mammalia > Artiodactyla > Bovidae > Ovis > Ovis aries. The sequence continues at coordinate 100,747,037 of NC_056059.1, read as the reverse complement.
GCAAGAGTATTGGAATGGCTTGCCATTGCCTTCTCCGAGAGAACCATTCTAGTACCAAAGAAAAAAAATATGGCTGTTCAAATAGGATTCACCTGGCAAATTTCACACTTATTTACTCTATTTCTTAAATATATTTTCCAACTTATGAACACAATAGGGAACTGAAATAGTGATAGTTTCCAAGCAGTATTTTTCTTTACAATAGTTCTTGAATTCTCAAAAGATCGGGCATTCAGTTTGAATTTTGATTAGATCATGTAACCACTCTACCTACAACAGATATATCACCATGAAGGAAAATCAATGTTGCCATGCTTGCCTACCCAAACAGCCTTCTTTTCCATATTCAATTTCACCTTGTCCCATAAAATAAGAAAGGGCACACAAATTTAACTACAGGAGTGGAAAACATTGTAAGGAGAAATTTGGGAGTAAAGTGATTGATGTGAGGAATTAATACCATGAACAGTAACATATGGCGTACATAATTGGTGACCATGTCCAGGAAGGCTACCCAATGCTATACTTGTATAGTAAAAGTCAGATATTATTATTTATATTTACAATGATCTTTTCACCCCAAATCTCATGGCCTCTTGCTACAGGGAAGTCAGTACCATCCTCAAAAATGGTTTAAACACAACTTCTAATACCTGACTCCCTGAGATCACGGCTAATGGAATGGTGGTTGGATGCAAGAAAACTAGACATCTATGTAAGAGCTTTAAGATGAAGCAATGCTAGCACAGGACAGGCAGAATCAAGGGTACAAGACAAGATCTTAATAAATCCCATTCACATGAAGCTTGGCAAGTTTTCAACCCTAAATCTTGGGATCTAAGGTGAAATGTTCCTAACAGATATCTCTTCACAGTGATAGCAATTGTCAAAACCTCCCCAGCCCCACGTAGTCATTGCTTTATAGCACTTGGATATAATGTGGCTTAATAGGAGAAGCAATGTATTAAAAAAAAAAAAAAACACCTAATTACAGAACTGCCCATTTAATTAGGGAGAATGAACAATTAACTCTTTCTGAGTAGGTTTCTTGATCAGGCTCATTAGAGGATCTGATCACATATATTCCTTACAAATTCAAGTTCCTAAGGTGGGCATGACACTGGGATTTTCCTGAGGATATTTCTTCTTATGGAAATCCATTATGTGCTTCCTGGGTGCCTAAAATGGCTAAGAGGTCCCCAGATTACTTGCAGACCCATGTCTCCAGTAGATATTATGACTTACTCAGGTAGTACTAGGAATACATTATTTAAGGATTTCCAGATTCACAAGGGAGCTAGTTTTCCTAGTTTTTCCATGACCTCTAGGACAACAATTATTCTGGACTTGAATACAGAAGTACCACATCAGAAATACACATATTAACAGCTCACTGCACATTTTTATAGCATTTCAGTTTCCACTCATGCATCCTATTCTAATACTTACTGGTATATTGCTAACCCATATTTTTCTAACAGTTTCATATTGGCTTTTTTATTCAAATCTGCCATATTACTGGGGGCTTCCCAGGTGGCTCAGTGAGTAAAGAATCCATCTGTAATGAAGGAGAAGCAGGAGTCAAGGGCTCATTTCTTGGGTTGGAACGATCTCTTGGAGGAGAGCATGGCAACCCACTCCAGTATTCTTGCCTGGAGAATTCCATGGACAGAGGAGCCTGGCAGGCTACAGTTCATGGGGTTGCAAAGAGCTGGACCCAACTGAAGACTCTGGGCATACATGACCACGTGTAAAGTGTGAAGTCACTCAGTCATGTCCGACTCTTTGCAACCCCATGGACTGTAGCCTACCAGGTTCCTCCCTCCATGGGATTCTCCAGGCAAGAGTACTGGAGTGGGTTGCCATTTCCTTCTCCAGGGGATCTTCTCAACCCAGGAATCAAACCCGGGTCTCCTGCATTCCAGGCAGATGCTTTAACCTCTGACCCACCAGGGAAATCACCTACGAACCATATTACTATGCTAAATGTGATGTATAGCACTTAGTGATATAGCAAAAACAACCTGAAATCTGTATTTCCTCAGGTTCAATTCTCTTGAATTATATATATTCAATATACATATTGAATTGTAGACCACATTTTCTTTATCCATTTATGCAGCAATGGACACAGATTTCTTCCTTATCTTTGCTATTGTAAATAATGCTCCTTATCTTGGCTATTGTAAATAATCTACAGTAAACAGCAGAGTGAATATCTTTTCTAATTAGTGTTTTCTATTCCTTTGGATAAATGCCTAGAAGTGGAATTGCTGGGTGGTATAGTACTTCAATTTTTAATTTTTTAAGAAACCTTCACACTGTTTTCCATTGTAACTGCACCATTTACATTCCCACCAACAGTGCACAAAGGTTAAAATGGCTATACCATCCAAAGCAATCTAAGCTTCAATGAAATCCATATCAAAATACCCATGGCGTTTTTCACAGAACTAGAACAAATACTCTTAAAATTTGTATGGAACCACAAAAGGCCATGAATAGCCAAAGCAATCTTAAGAAAGAAGGAAAAAGCTGGAGATAGACATCATATTAAACCATGCTACAAAGCTACAGTAACCCAAAGAGTATGGTACCAACACAATAAAAGACACATCTATGTAGATCAATAAAACAGAATAGGGAGCCCAGAAATAAACTCATATTTATATGGTCAACTAACCTATAGGAAAAGAGGAAAGAATATACACTTCTTCAACAAATGATACTGGGAAAACTGGACAACTTACACAAAAAAGATGAAAATATACTACTTTTTACACCTTTACAAAAACACAAAACTGATTAAAGACTTAAATGTAATACATGAAACCACAAACTCATAGAAGAAAATACAGGCAGTATATTCTTTGACATCTTATGACTGGCTGTCTATGTGATGTTTTCATTAAAATGTTGAAAACAATATTTCAAAAATTTCAGCAATAAGATTCAAAAGAGATTTTCTCTATTTTTATAAGGTAATGCATTCACAAGAGAAAGTAAAATTATAATGGCATACAAATCTAGTCTCCATATTTAAATCCCTTTCTTCAAGTCCTATCCTATAGAAGTTCTCTTTCTGGGTTGTAGACCTTATGGTGGTAGTCCCTAAGTATACCTTAGTATTGCATAAAAGATATGCAAATATCTCTATTTCTTCTTAAATTGATTGATTCCCAAGACAAACATGACCAATAAACTTGATGGATAGAGAGACAGATTCCTTTATGATAAGGAATATTAAGGAATTCCTGTTATGATAAGGAATATCCATGTAATTATGGATACTGAGAAGTCCCCAGATCTACAAGATGAGTCAACGAGTGATAGTTTGTTTTCAGTTTAAAGGCTGGCAGCCACAAGACCCAGGATCAGCTGATGTCTCAGTTTGAGTGCAAAGGCAAAAAAAAAAAAAAAAAGAAGAAGAAGAAAAAGCCAAAGTCTTATTTCAAGCAGAAGGAATTTTCTTTTATACAGAGAAGGATCAGCAATTTTGTTCTATTCAGGCTTTCAACTGATAGGATGAGGCCCACCCACATTAGAGAGGGCAATCTCTTTACTTTGCTAATATCATCCCTAAACACCTAAACATCTCACATAAACACCTAGAATGTTTGGCCAAATATCTGAGCACTCCATGGCTAGTCAAGTTGACACATAAAATTAACCATCACACTGGAATTATTAATATCAGCTCTATCAATGTACTTTCTCTACAGTTTAGCTGTGATACCAATTGCCTCTAGAAGGTAGGGAAAACCACTAGACCACTGAGGTATGACCTAAATCCAATCCCTTTCAACTATACAGTGGAAGTGAGAAATAGATTCAAGGAGTTGGATCTGATAGACAGACTGACTGATGATCTATGGATGGAGGTTTGTGACACTGTACAGGAGACAGGGATCAAGACCATCCCCAAGAAAAAGAAATGCAAAAAAAAAAAAAAGGCAAAACGGCTGTCTGAGGAGGCCTTACAAATACCTGTGAAAAGAAGAGAAGCAAAAAGCAAAAGAGAAAAGGAAAGATGCAAGCATTTGAATGAAGAGTTCCAAAGAATAGCAAGGAGAGATAAGAAAGCCTTCCTCAGTGATCAATGTAAAGAAAAAGAGGAACACAACAGAATGACAAAGACTAGAGATCTCTTCAAGAAAATTAGAGGCACCAAGGGAATATTTCATGCAAAGATGGGCTCGATAAAGGACAGAAATGGTCTGGACCTAACAGAAGCAGAAGATATTAAGAAGAGGTGGCAAGAATACACAAAAGTACTGTACAAAAAACATGTTCATGATCCAGATAATCACAGTGGTAAGATCACTCACCTAGAGCCAGATATCCTGGAATGTGAAGTCAAGTGGGCGTTAGAAAGCATCACTATGAACAAAGCTAGTGGAGGTGATGGAATTCCAGTTAAGCTATTTCAAATCCTGAAAGATGTTGCTGTGAAAGTGCTGCACTCAATATGCCAGCAAATTTGGAAAACTCAGCAGTGGCCGCAGGACTGGAAAAGGTCAGTTTTCATTCCAATCCCAAAGAAAGGCATTGCCAAAGAATATTCAAACTACTGCACAATTGCACTCATCTCACATGCTAGCAAAGTAATACTCAAAATCCTCCAAGCCAGGCTTCAGCAGTACATGAACCGTGAAATTTCAGATGCTCAAGCTGGCTTTAGAAAAGGCAGAGGAACCAGAGATCAAATTGCCAACATCCGCTCAATCATAGAAAAAGCAAGAGAGCTCCAGAAAAACATCTATTTCTGCTTTATTGACTATGCCAAAGCCTTTGACTGTGTGGAAAATTCTGAAAGAGATGGGAATACCAGACCACCTGACCTGCCTCTTGACAAACATATATGCAGGTCAGGAAGCAACAGTTAGAACTGGACATGGAACAACAGACTGGTTCTAAATCAGGAAGGGAGTACATCAAGGCTATATATTGTCACCCTGTTTATTTAACTTATATGCAGAGTACATCATGTGAAACCCTGGACTGGAGGAAGCACAAGCTAGAATGAAGATTTCCAGGAGAAATGTCAATAACCTCAGATATGCAGATGATACCACCCTTATGCCAGAAAGCAAAGAAGAACTAAAGAGCCTCTTGATGAAAGAGGAGAGTGAAAAAGTTGGCTTAAAGCTCAACATTCAAAAAGCTAAGATCATGGCATTTAGTCCCATCAGTTCATGGCAAATAGATGGGGAAACAGTGGAAGATTTTATTTGGGGGGACTCCAAAATCATTGCAGATGGTGACTGCAGCCATGAAATCAAAAGATGCTTACTCCTTGGAAGAAAAGTTATGACCAACCTAGACAGCATATTCAAAAGCAGAGATGTTTTACTTTGCCAAAAAAATTCTGTCTAGTCAACGCTATTGTTTTTCCAGTAGTCATGTATGGATGTGAGAGTTGGACTATAAAGAAAGCTGAGTGCCAAAGAATTAATATTTTTGAACTGTGGTGTTGGAGAAGACTCTTGAGAGTCCCTTGGACTGCAAGGAGATCCAATCAGTCTATCCTAAAGGAAATCAGTCCTGAATATTCATTGGAAGGACTGATGTTGAAGCTGAGACTCCAATACTTTGGCCACCTGGTACGAAGAACTGACTCATCTGAAAAGACCCTGATGCTGGCAAAGATTGAAGGCAGGAGCAGAAGGGGACAACAGAGGATGAGATGGTTGGATAGCATCACCGACTCAGTGGACATGAGTTTGAGTAAACTCCGGGAGTTGGTGATGGACAGGGAGGCCTGGCATGCTGTAGTCCATGCGGTTGCAGAGTCAGACATAACTGAGCAACCGAACTATACTGAAGAACTAGTTCCCATATATCAGTCTTCTTTTCCCTCATCTTCCCCATAGTCCTCATGATTTAGGTGTATTGGTTTTATTTTCAGTTTTTCCTCTGATTAGCCCTGTAAAATTATAAACTTAGAGTTTTTTCTTGATCTTTAACCTTAGGTACTATTTCTTAACATTTTTAAAGCACTATTCCACTAATTCTCTCTCTTCATCTTCTAACATCTGTCAGCTTCATCATCACATGCATATTGTCAAGGTTTATAACCTTTATACATCCCATTCTATAAGAATAATTAAAATTCAGTGCTTTATTGTACATTTAGAACCTAAGAAACAGTATTTACTACATAATTATGCAACTACTATTAAAAAGCCCCTTCAGTTGAATAGACCTATAGAAAAGGAAAATGCACTAAACCCCAGCTGTTATTAGAATATTAGACACATCAAGATCAAATGAATTCTCTTTCTTGTTACTCCTTCAAGTACTCAAAATCACTCACAATTTTCATTTGTATTACATTTGGGCTATGACTTTCTTGTATATTTATTTCCTTTGTTTTAATTTCAATTTGCTCTTCCTCTCTTTTGCAATATTATTAAGAACTTTCAGTTTTTAATCATACTATCCATGGAACAAATTGTATCCTATTCTTCTAAAAGATAATCTTAAAAGAGCCTTCTGACCTCTTCTTCTAATTTAGACTGACTGTTTTCTATAGCTGCTGTACATCTATTATCCTGGGATTTCTTTTTATTACTCTCTTGAGTAGTTCTTTTGTTCCCTGGCACATACTCTTCCTTTTTCCTGTTTCGTTTTGGTTTTTTTTTTAACTTCCTGCTCCTGGAAAAACACTCAAGTAGTTCCTCCTTTACCACTCCTGAGAAAACTTTAGTGGTAGTAAGAGTATCTGAATCCTTTCAGAGTGTAGAATGGAATTCTATGTGCAAAATCACATTTCAACAAAACTCTTAGTACAGTAGCTGTTAAAGAGAAAATCTGTTAAGAGACTTAAAGAGAAAGAATCTGATTATTACTTTACACGCATTTTTTTTTACTTTCTGCAATAAGAAATTTTTACTTATACTTGTTGTTAAGTTTCACAGAAATATGCCTCTGTTTCTTAAAATATATTCAATCTGACTGACTTCAGTAGACACTTTCAAACTGAAGACACATGTCTTTCTTCAGATCCAAGATATGTTCTCATGTTTCCTCTTTTTATTAGTCTTTTTTAAGATTCATATTAGAGTTTTTAGAGTAATAATTTCTTGTCCCTTTAATCTGCTATCTAGTTTTCTGTTTTTGCTTTCTGAAATTTTTCACTCATTTCACTTTTAAGATATTCTATGGATTTTATTTTGTTAATCATATTTTTAATTTCCAAGAACATCTGCTAGTCTCTAATGATCATTTTCCATAAAAGCTAGTTTTGCTTTATGGGTGTACTGTCTTCAAAGATTTCTCTAAGGATATAAATTAAAATTCATGAAGCAAAGTTCTTTTAATAAGAACACACTAAGTTGTTTAGTCCCTTATTAGTTTTCATTAGTGTTGTGATCACTTCTTGGCTATAATCTTCTCTCCATTCCACCTAATTTACCTGTTACTGTAGATATCACCACTGAGCTACAAAGCTAGCTAAAATTGACATGAGTTTCAAGCATTTTTCTTATGAAACCTGACAAATTAACACTGCCCATCTCTCTAGAGAACTACTCAGTATTACTAAAAGGAGCAGTTATATCGTGACTGCAAGAGCAGCAAGGACAAGCATTATCTGCAATATGTGTGGACCTGCCCAGGGATTCCTTTGAAGATGACTTCAGAAGTCACCTGACATTTCCCTAATATCACTGTATTATAACCCTCAATCTGCTTTTCATGACCGCTGGGACACAATCTACATTAGTGTTAGCATATAAGAAGTAGAAATAAAATTATATCCCAAGTATGGATTTTTCCTATCTGGTGCTTGAAAAATGAGCCATTTCTCTCAGCCCTCAAAGTCTGTGTATTTATATTGAAAGCCTCTGGGTCAAAACCAAATATTTATTAACTTGAAAAAAAGTAAATGAAAAAAGAGAGTAACAAATAAAACAGTTCCAAGTTATGCAAAATTGTTGTTGTTGGGTCAGTAAGTCATGTCTGACTCTTTGAAATCCCATGGACTGCAGCATGCCAGGCTTCTCTATCCCATCTCCCAGAGTTTGCCCAAGTTCATGTCCATTGAATTGGTGATGCCATCCAAGCATCTCATCCTCGGTTGCCCTCTTCTCCTCTTGCCTTCAATCTTTCCCAGCATCAGGATCTTTTCCAATGAGTCAGTCCTTCACAAACTGTGGCCAAAGTATTGAAGCTTCAGCTTCAGCATCAGTCCTTCCAATGAGTAGTCAAGGTTGATTTCCTTTAGGATTGACTGGTTTGATCTCCTTGCTGTCCAAGGGACTCTCAAGAGTCTTCTCCAGCAACACAGCTTGAAAGCAACAGTTCTTCAGCACTCTGTCTTCTTTATGGTCCAGCTCTCACATCTGTAACATGACTACTGGTAAGAACATAGCCTTGAGTATAGGACATTTTTCAGCAAAGTGATGTCTTTGCTTTTTAACACACCATCTAGGTTTATCATAGCTTTCTTGCCAAGAAGCAATCATCTTCTAATTTCATGGCTGCAGTCACCTTCTGCAGTGATTTTAGAGCCCAAGAAGTGGAAATCTGTCACTGCTCCCACCTTTTCCCCTATTTGCCATGACATCATAATCATAATCATTTCTCTTCAGTCATTAGACATTTATTCAACACCTACTATTTGAAAAGCACTAAGGAGGATACTTTGGAAATATAAAGGTGTTTAATATATTGTCCCTATCTTCAAAGAGTTTATAATAAATAAAAGTTATTTTAAAAATTCATTAGTGTTAGTTGCTCAGTCAAGTCCAAGTCTTTGTGACTCCATGGACTGCAGACCAGCAGGCTCCTCTGTCCATGGAATTCTCCAAGCAAGAATACTCGAGTGGGTTGCATTCCCTTCCAGGGATCTTCCCAACACAGAGCTCAAACCTCAGTCTCCTGCATGGCAAGCAGATTCTTTACCATCTGAGCCACCAGGAAAGGCCAAAAAAGTCCCTGTTACTCTCCATAAATAAGGACGGATTATGATAAATACCAGGTACATGAAAAGTGAAATGTATAAAGATTGCTTATTCTCAAACCTTTGGCATAGAATTCCTACTTGAATGAGAATAATGGGATTAAAGAATAGACGGAGCCTGCAGAAAGGGAAAGCCTAGTTCTATTTAGGAGTATTTAATTGAAGGAGAGGAAAGGTAAACCTCTGGGACATAATTAGGTAGTCCAAGGGCAAGAAAAAACAACTAACAGTATTAAAGATTCAACTAAATGCTAGGGGTTATGTGTATTACTCCCTTAGATAGAAATTCTAACTGATAAAGTCAAGTAGAAGTCCCATAATAGAAAGCACTTGCTATTACTAACTACTGACTCAGTTCAGTTCAGTTCAGTCGCTCAGTCATGTCTGACTCTTTGCGACCCCATGAATCACAGCATGCCAGGCCTCCCTGTCCATCACCAACTCCCAGAGTTTACTCAAACTCATGTCCATTGAGTCACTGATGCCATCCAGCCATCTCATCCTCTGTTGTTCCCTTCTCCTCTTGACCCCAATCCCTCCCAGCATCAGGGTCTTTTCCAATGAGTCAACTCTTCCCATGAGGTGGCCAGAGTACTGGAGTTTCAGCTTCAGCATCAGTCCTTCCAATGAACACCCAGGACTGATCTCCTTTAGGATGGACTGGTTGGATCTCCTTGCAGTCCAAGGGCCTCTCAAGAGTCTTCTCCAGCACCACAGTTCAAAAGCATTAGTTCTTCAGTGCTCAGCTTTCTTCACAGTCCAACTCTCACATCCATACATGACCACTGGAAAAACCATAGCCTTGACTAGATGGACCTTTGTTGGCAAAGTAGTATCTCTGCTTCTTAATATGCTGTCTAGGTTGGTCATAATGTTCCTTCCAAGGAGTAAGTGTCTTTTAATTTCATGGCTGCAATCACCACCCAGTAGTTTGATCTAAATGGGAATAGACCTTTATATTCCCATTCTATTCCCAGGGGGGAAAGATAGCCTCAATTAAAGTGAGACCAGAAAGAATCTAAGGAGCTGCTGAAAGAATAGTAGACAGGGCACGAAGGGAGCAAAAGATAAAATTCGATGTAGACCAGGAAAGCTCTAAACAATAAGGTAAGTGCTATCCAGGGTTCTATAGGCAGTCTTCACAGAATTACATCTTGGAAGTGCATGCTCCTCCACCCGTCAGCAAAGGGTGGTCTGTTTCTATTTCAACTTCAGGATGATGACTCTAAAAGTGTTCCTCTGTTACCCGCTAATTTGGAGGAAGAGAAAAATGACTGCAGACAACCTAGGGGACATCCAGAATAACTAGGATGGGGAACCAGTGAAGTTGTTCCGTCATGTCCGACTCTTTGAGATCCCATGGACTGTGGCCTACCAGGCTTATCCATCTGTGGAATTTTCCAGACAAGAGTACTAGAGTGGTTTGCCATTTCCTTCTCCAAGGATGGGGAAAGGTTAGGGAAAAGATAAAGCTGTCAGAATACAGGGAAAGAAGGAATTACTGCCAACTGTTAGGATCAGTGAAGGCTGGGGGCTCGGGAGACACATGAGCTTGGCTTTAAGCCCTGAGCTAAATTTCTGCAGACAGGGAGAAAAATGGCAGCAAGTGAACACAGGGGTTATTTAGGGGAAAATGAGGAGTCTGATTGGCTTCTGCAGAGATTATATTTGGGAGTTTATATGATTGAGCTGATTTCCAAAAGCACAGACTGAACCTCAGAGAGACTTGGTAACTTCCCCCAGGTTATGTACCTAGTAAGGCCAGAGCTCAGAAACAAAATCAAAGAAAGAAACAAATCAAAGAAGAGTCTAAAATTTGTCACAACCATCCAGGAAAAAGATCATCAAGCTTGAAGTGATATTGCGGAGATATAAATATGAAAGATTTGTCTGGGAGATTTGGCAGAGGGAGAAAGGACAGGGCTTGGTGAATTATTAGATAAAGGAATTAAGAATGAAAGCACAGGAAAATAAAGGAAAAAGAATAGCTACACAAGACCTGCATTACCAAATAATACTGTACTGTGTGTTTAGACACACAAACAACAGATGCTTCTGCAAATAAACATAGAGTGCCAATTAATAAGGAAAAGTGGAACTTAGTCTTTACAGAAGGAGAATTTTTATCCCATGGATTCAGTTCTACCATGTATTGTCTCTGGAAAGAAACACACATACTGAAATTCTTACTATGTAACATATATGGAAATTCTGTCCCCACCACTAAGATTAAAAACCAAATTCCCACCAACCTAGGCAGTATAATATATACTGACAAATAAGGAATTGTTCCTTAAATAAATCTACAGGTTAACAGTTTCCCTCTGTGGTTTTATTTGTGCTTACTTCCATCAAATGGAAAGTAAATAAAATGAACTATTTTATCATGTTAATCTCACAGCTGTGTCTGACTCTTTGCAACCCCATGTTAGCCCACCAGGCTCCTCTGTCCATGGGATTTCCCAAGCAAGAATAATGGAGTGGGTAGCCATTCCCTTCTCCAGGGGATCTTCTTGACCTAGGGATAGAACCTGGGTCTCCTGCATTGCAGGCAAATTCTTTACAGTCTGAACCACCAGGGAAGCCCATAGCTATGATCATAGTCAATGTAGCCTAGTGGAAAGGGGCATCAAAGGAGGATGGCAACCACTATCTATTTGCCATGAAAATTCAATACCAAAGTGGCTTGGGAGCTTGGGAGCTTGGGATTTTGGAGAGCTATTAGATACACATAACATATTTGTGAGATGAGCTAACGAACAAATTAACAGCTTAAGAACTTTGACCACATGGTCATTGACATATCCAAATGTACCAGGCTTTATGGCAGTTATCTGAAATTCCAAACTAAGAACACACCAAAAATACATACATATGGATGAAGGGAAGAAACTGTTACTCCATATGGCTTTCTGTGATTTATAACCAGAGTAGTTGCTACCAAAATGCTATGATTTGCTGGAGCCTTGAAAGTCAAGTGATTCAAACAGTTCCCCTGCTGACCTGTTGTGTGTGTGTGTGTGTGTGTGTGTGTCTGTGTGTCTGTGTGTCTGTGTGTCTGTGTGTGTGTGTGTCTGTGTGTCTGTGTGTGTGTGTCTGTGTGTGTGTCTGTCTGTCTGTGTGTCTGTGTGCTTAGTCGTGTACCATGGACCGTGGCCCTCAGGCTCCTCTGTCCATGGAATTGTCCAGGCAAGAACACTGGAGTAGGTTGCCATTTCCTCCCCCAGGGCATCTTCCTGACCCAGGGATCAGATCCATTTCTCTTATGTCTCCTGCAACAGTAGGTGGATTCTTTATCACTAGCACCAGCTGGGAAGCCCATTGAGCTGCTAACCACTGATAAATTTCTCCCTGAAGGCTGTTTTGCTAATTTGTATTAGATTTAATGGCAAACTCATTTAAAGTAACAATTTACTAATAAATAAAGTGATTGTTATTGCTATTGTGCTAGAAGTCCTGAGGGAATAATCTGAGAAACACTTTAGTTATAACATGAGACTGTCTCTCTGAAAGAAAAGCTTCTGATTCAAGATCTAAAAGAAAAATGGCAACTGTCATAGGCTAGGATGAGGGTGAAGCATTCTAGGCAAAAGGAACATCAGGCTTAACATTTGAAAAAACAAAAGAAGGCCTTGAACACAGAGTGTTTAGAGCAGGTCATCGAGCCAAGAATGGAACAATAGCTCTGGAATATTTGCCATGGAAGTCCTGCATGGCTAATAATGACTCATTTTGCCTTTTGCCTGCCTTGAACTTCAACACACACCCATGTCTTTAGGCCGTAACATTTCCCCAAGTCTTTTGGCTTGGTTTCAGACCCATACTGTTGACTCCAGTGCATCTTCTCAGCCTCTGAATCTTACTAGACTTCACAGTATGATCCAACATTTCATGTCCGTGCTGAATTATGGTCAACTCAGTATTACAGGGACAGGGGAGCCTGGTGGGCTGCCGTCTCTGGGGTCGCACAGCGTCAGACACGACTGAAGCGACTTAGCAGCAGCAACAACAGCAGTATTACCATTTCCTTCTTTTAAAATTTTATTTGACTGAAGAGAGATAAGCTTTCCAAAATCCTTTTCCTTCTGCTTCCTAGTTAGACCTTGTCATTCACTGAAACCTGGAGGAAGAAGAGGTCATTATTCTGCAAAAGCAGGTTTAGCCACGTGCAGTCACTCACATACAGGTCCCCAAGTAAACCCTTGAGATGTATTCTATCTGTGCTTCATGTTAAGATGGTCAACTGCAGCTTCCCTGACCCTTACTCTGTGGCTGTTACAATAGTATTAGGATCCTCAGGTTCTTTATCCTAAAACCCTTCACATCTGGGCCATGGAGAGTGGCTTTACATTTGATACCAGAAAATAGAACTTCAAGAAAATAGGAATTGGAATCAAATGTCTAGGCTGATTAGATATAAAGGAAGTAATAATAACCTCATCATCCGTAAAAACTGGAGCAATGACAGTTCATGGAATGCAGTAGCAAAAGTCGCTGCACATATTAAGTCTCTGCTTGGAATCAAGTGCTGAAACATGTCAGCATTTCAGGGAAACAAATATACTGATAAGAGCATCCTAAACAAATAACGCTGGAGTCAGCATTTTAGCTTGAGTAGCTAGAAGTGTTTCTACCAGTTCACTTAGTTTACTGGAACACAGACTCAACATTGGCCTACTTAAATGAAATTAAGATGCTAAAACACATAGTGAAAAGGTAACAGCATGCATGAATATATGAACTTTAGCAAAGAAATGAAAACTAAATGAAAAAAACAAATAGAAACATTTGAATTTATTATATTAAAAAACACAATATCAGAAATAGATAATTCCACTGAAAGGCTCATCAGTAGACTTGATAGAGCTAATAATCACTGAAACTGAAAATGTATTGATCTTTCTTGAAAATTTTTGTAAAATTGGAAATTGGTCATTTTAAAATATTGGCTCACTTAATTATACAGATCTTCCAAATGCTGGCATGTTTTATCACACAGTATTTTTTGAAACATGTGTTTAATGTTACTACCAATTTCAATGGAAAAAATCTGTAAGTATTTGGAAGCCATCAAGTCACAGTAATAAATATCAGTTTTCCAAAATTATCATTTTTGCTTGAAAGCTCAAATTTTATCGTTAGCAACAAATACCACCAGATATTTTTCTTGAAGTGACAGCTCATTTCATTCATATTTAAAGACTCCAAAGAATCTACTCTGAATAATTATAGTTTTCTGTCAGTATTATTTTTAAGCAAAATTGATATTTCTTTTGAAAAAAGTGGCTAGTTCAGCTCACAACTCAAACACAAGTGATTCACCCCCAGACAAGCTTTGTAAGTCAATGTGTGTTATTTTCTCGTTTTGCTAAATGTAATATAAAAAGATATACATGAAAGGGTAAAAATTAAATAAAATTAATAATTTTTAGGGTTTCATCAAGGACATTCTTAAATGAATCTGGGGACTGTTTAAGCTGCAAGTGCTTCTCAGTAAAGACTATGATGACAACAGGACTATAACCTGCCTTAGTAAGCACTTAGTAATTAATGCTGTATCAGCAGCTATTTAACCCAAACTGCTTTTCATTATCAACGTAAATGTCAACATACTTTTTAAAAAGAAATAATGTCTTAGTATTTATTATAAAATACTAATGGATTTTTAGTAAAGCAAAGGAGAAAAGGAAAGATACAAGCATCTGAATTCAGAGTTCCAAAGAATAGCAAGGAGAGATGAGAAAGCCTTCCTCAGTGATCAGTGCAAAGAAATAGAGGAAAACAACAGAATGGGAAAGACTAGAGATCTCTTCAAGAAAATTAGAGATACCAAGGGAATATTTCATGCAAAGGTGGGCTCAATAAAGGACAGAAATGGTATGGACCTACCAGAAGCAGAAGATATTAAGAAGAGGTGGCAAGAATACACAGAAGAACTGTACAAAAAAGATCTTCATGACCCAGATAATCATGATGGTGTGATCACTCATCTAGAGCCAGACATCCTGGAATGTGAAGTGAAGTGGGCCTCAGAAAGCATCACTAGGAACAAAACTAGCGGAGGTGATGGAATTCCAGTTGAGCTATTTCAAATCCTGAAAGATGATGCTGTGAAAGTGCTGCACTCAATATGCCAGCAAATCTGGAAAACTCAGCAGTGGCCACAGGACTGGAAAAGGTCAGTTTTCATTCCAATCCCAAAGAAAGGCATTGCCAAAGAATGCTCAAACTACCACACAATTGCACTCATCTTACACGTTAGCAAAGTTATGCTCAAAATTCTCCAAGCCAGGTTTCAGCAATATGTGAACCACGAACTTCCAGATGTTCAAGCTGGTTTTAGAAAATGCAGAGGAACCAGAAATCAAATTGCCAACATCCGCTGGATCATCGAAAAAGCAAGAGTTTCAGAAAAATATCTATTTCTGATTTATTGACTATACCAAACCCTTTGACTGTATGGATCACAATAAACTGTGGAAAATTCTGAAAGAGATGGGAATACCAGATCACCTGACCTGCTTCTTGAGAAACCTATATGCAGGTCAGGAAGCAACAGTTAGAACTGGACATGGAAAAACAGACTGGTTCCAAATAGGAAAAGGAGTACGTCAAGGCTGTATGTTGTCATCCTGCTTATTTAACTTCTATGCAGAGAACATCATGAGAAATGCTGGGCTGGAAGAAGCACAAGTTGGAATCAAGATTGCCGGGAGAAATATCAATCACCTCAGATATGCAGATGACACCACCCTTATGGCAGAAAGTGAAGAGGAACTCAAAAGCTTCTTGATGAAAGTGGAAGAGGAGGGTGAAACAGTTGGCCTAAAGCTCAACATTCAAAATACGAAGATCATGGCATCCAGTCCCATCACTTCATGGGAAATAGATGGGGAAACAGTAGAAACAGTGTCAGACTTTATTTTGGGGGGCTCCAAAATCCCTGCAGATGGTGACTGCAGCCATGAAATTAAAAGTTGCTTACTCCTTGGAAGGAAAGTTATGACCAACCTAGATAGCATATTCAAAAGCAGAGACATTACTTTGCCAACAAACGTCCCATCTAGTCAAGGCTATGGTTTTCCAGTAGTCATGTATGGAGGTGAGACTTGGACTGTGAAGAAAGCTGAGCACCAAAGAACTAGTGCTTTTGAACTGTGGTATTGGAGAAGAATCTTGAGAGTCCCTTGGACTGCAAGGAGATCCAACCAGTCCATTCTAAAGGAAATCAGTCCTGGGTGTTCATTGGAAGGACTGATGCTGAAACTGAAACTCCAATACTTTGGCCACCTCATGCAAAGAGTTGACTCTTTGGAAAAGACTCTGATGCTGGGAGGGATTGGGGTCAGGAGGAGAAGGGGACCACAGAGGATGAGATGGCTGGATGTCATCACCAACTCGATGGACACGAGTTTGAGTGAACTCCGGGAGTTGGTGATGGACAGGGATGCCTGGCATGCTGCGATTCATGGGGTTGCAAAGAGTCGGACATGACTGAGTGACTGAAATGACTGAATGCATTTTTACCTCATGACTCTTATGAAAGTGTCTTAAAGACTCCAGGCATCAACGGACCATGTTTTGAAAATCACTAACCTATCTCAACTCTTCACAGCACCTTAAACTCACATTGAACATATCCTGATTGAAAACCCTTTCCCTAAAATTCAATAAACCATCTGCATTTCTTACTTTGAATGATTACACTATAATCCAGTTACTCATCAAAGTATAGGAATGACCAGAAATAGAAAAAACACTAGGTAATAATCTCTTTTGTCCTCCATTTTCTCCCACTAACATCATATTCACCCTATTAACTTATCTCAGTGAAATTACTTGTACAGTTGACCCTTAAACTATTTGAGTAAAGGAGTAAAGCGAGTACTGATGAGTAACGGGAGTACTGATTCTCCATGCAGTTGAGAAATCTGAGTACAACTTATCACTATAAGTAATAGTAGGCCTCCCTATTCTCAGTTCCTTCATATCTGCAGTTCCACACCCACTAATTCAACCATGGATCCTCTAGTATTCTAGCATTTACTATTGGGGAAAAAAATGCATAAGTGGATTCATATAGTTCAAACCCATGTTGTTCAAGGGTCAACTGTATCTATTTCATCTGTCAGCACACTCCATTTTTATTGTCCTAACATAGTTCCCTATAATTTCCTCTTCATACCATTACCATAGCATACTAACAATTACCACTGCTTGCCCCACTCTCCCCTGTCATTGCTCTTCCACACTTTCTAAAATTCAAATCATTTTCCCCAGACTATTTGCCCATGACATACACAGCAGAATTGTCCACAAAGTCCTCCCTAAAGCCTGTTTACCTTTATGGTTCAATCTTTAAGTCAGTTACCTGCATTAACATACATACACGTTACACTCCAACCACAGGAGGTTTCATACCCTCCCATTTTATACCACTGTTACATTCCTACTTATCTTTGATGACTCAGCTCATGAATATCCTTACCTAAGCGAAGTTGATAATCTCCTCTTGAAGATCTAAAGAAGAGGAATAAGCCAGGATGAAGACAGCAGGGAAAAGAGGCTTCCCAGAAAAACATGACAAAGACACACTGGATTGCTCAAAATGTTAGTGCTGCAAGTAAAGATTAAAGACATGATCACCTCATAAACATGTTATTTCGGGATTTTGTTATATGTAGTTTTTATGTTTTTGGTAATAGTTTTTCACTAATGTTACATACAATTCCTCTTAATAAGGCTTACTATAATAGAGGACTGCTCAGTAGCACTGCCCCAATTTCATTTTTAAAACCAGTGATTGTTAGAATGCAGGACATCATGATATACTGATCTGCCTTTTTGTAAAAGGTCATTTTAAAAAACAGATTTATATGTCTCAAGTGAAACTTTAAAAACTGTCCTTATGTTGACAGAATTAAAGCACATATACTACTAAAGTAAGATTTAAGCAAAATAGAAACCTCAATATCATTCAGTGGAAAAAGACATTTTCCTGCACAGAAAAGGAACCTTTGTTTTAAAAGTACCAAAACATCCTCCTTATTCTGTGTTGCCTTCTCTCTTAAGGACAATGGGATCTATTTGCATTTCTTCAAGCAAATTCTGCTATTCCCTTGTCTTTGGTTAATGAATGTGTCAGAGAATCTGATTGCCAGCCACTTTTATATACCAGTTTGGAGTGATAGCCAGGCATTTAATTTTGTCGTGAATAGGATGAATTCCTCCAGAGAAGTCCTATGTATTGAGTCATTGGGTTCTATTGCCCTTCATACTATTAACTGGTAAGATTTATTAAGCCATACTTCGGAACATATCTGAAATGTTGATAATTATAGATAACAATAGCTATAATATCTTGAAATATAAGAATAATCTGAATCAAAGCAAGGTTATATTTTATTCCTTCCTAAAATATAGACTTGATCATGCCACTGTCTGGCTTAAACACTTTTTATTCTAATGCACTGCTATCAACAAAGGCTAAAGTGTGTTCCATGAAGCATAGGTATCCTTCAACATACTAATAAAGATTTCAGAAGCAAACTTTTCATGGTTAAGTAAGTTTGGGAAACACTATATTAAACAAGGTAAAATAAGTCTTTACTGCAGGATTTTCCTGAACCTTTAATTTGTTATCATGTACTATGAATGCCTGAGAGAAGGATACATGCAGGATTTTTAAAACATGTTTGTTTATAGTCTTTTGAGGGAAATTTTTAAACTCTACCGAACACCTACATACACCTATATAGGTGAAGCACTGGCTTGCTCAATAAAGTGCCAGTGGCTTAGCATTGTCTTTAAAGTCTCCTTACCTTGCCACTGGGCATTGGTCTACCTTCCTGGCCTCACTTCCCACCACCAACCCCAGCACAACTATACCCCAGCTACATTAGACTACTTGCTGTTTCCTATACATATTCCCCTTAACATTTCTCACCAGTATACTGAACCATTCTATGCACCATGCCTGTTTTTTCTCTCTGCCAAAGACACACTACTCACATTGCAAGTTATGGTCATCACCCCTCAAAACCATTCAAGCCAAATGAATCCCTTAGTCCTCAGTGCTCTCAGAGCATCTTCATGCACCAGTGTACATGTAAATGAGATGAACTTTATGTTTCCCTCAGGTTACGAGTGGCCTGCAGGCAAGAGTCACATCTATTACACTGTACATTCATTTAAGAATCTAAAATACAACATAGTAAGCACCCAGTTTGTTTTCACAGAAGTTATACTTAACTTTTATATTTAAGTATAACATAGGTTTAAAAGAACTTACTATATCTCTTGGAAAATCAGTAATCTATGTTTTATATATGGCAACAACTACTTAAAACATTTGATGAACTACAAATTCCCTATTACATAATTATGATTAATAACAGAGTCTAGTATAGGGTACTCAGAAAGATGTTTAGAATATTCACTTAAAATTAACTCTAAAAGAAAAACAATGCCAGACCCAATCAAACCAAATATAATCCATTTATAAACTGACAAGCAAATTGAATCTAAAGGATGAACATGGCTAATTTTATGGTTACTGCCCAATTTATCTATAGACAGTAAAAGCCTTGGATCATGGTCCTATCATTAATAAGAAAGGAAGCCTACAAGCCTATAAATGAATGTCCTTTTATAAAATAATAATCTGAACTACTCTTTCTAGGACGTAAAAAAATCACATTAAAAAAAAAAAACAGAAAAAAACTAGTAATCTATGACTTCCAGATTAATTTGGTTATTCTTTCTCCTCTACTCTCATGTAAGGTTTCAGAAAACTATTTTCTAACCCTATAGAAAACATTAAACTGGACGGAGGTTTGTGATATTGTACAGGAGGCAGTGATCAAGACCATCCCCAAGAAACAGAGTGCAAAAAGGCAAAATGGTTGTCTGAAGAGGCCTTACAAATAGCTGAGAAAAGAGAAGCAAAAGGCAAAGGAGAAATGGAAATATGCACCCATTGGAATGCAGAGTTCCAAAAAAAATAGCAAGGAGATTAGAAAGCCTTCTGCAGTGATCAGTGAAAAGAAACAGAGGAAAACAATAGAATGGGCAAGACTAGAGCTCTCTTCAAGAAAATTAGACACACCAAGGGAACTTTTCTTGGCAAAGATGGGATCAATAAAGGACATAAATGGTATGGACCTAACTGAAGCAGAAGATATTAAGAAGTGGCAAGAACACACAGAAGAACTATACAAAAAAGATCTTCATGACCCAGATAACCACGATGGTGTGATCACTCATCTAGAGCCAGACATCCTGCAATGTGAAGTCAAGTGGGCCTTAGGAAGCATCACTACGAACAAAGCTAGTGGAGGTAATGAAATTCCAGTAGAGCTATTTCAAATCCTGAAAGATGATGCTGTGAAAGTGCTACACTCAAAATTCCAGCAAATTTGGAGAACTCAGCAGTGGCCACAGGACTGGAAAAGGTCAGTTTTCACTCTAATCCCAAAGAAAGGCAATGCCAAAGAATGTTCAAACTACCACACAATTGCACTTATCTCACATTCTAGCAAAGTAATGCTCAAAATTCTCCAAGCCAGGCTTTAACAGTACGTGAACCATGAACTTCCAGATGTTCAAGCTGGATTTAGAAAGAGTAGAAAACCAGAAATCAAATTGCCAACATCTGTTGGATCATAGAAAAAGCAAGAGCATTCCAGAAAAACATCTACTTCTGCTTCATTGACTACACCAAAGCCTTTGACTGTGTGGATCACAACAAACTGTGGAAAATTCTTCAGGAGATGGGAATACCAACCACTTGATCTGCCTCTTGAGAAATCTGTATGCAGGTCAAAAAGCAGCAGTAGAACTGGACATGGATCAACAGACTGGTTCCAAATTGGGAAAGGAGTACATCAAAGCTGCATATTGTCGCCCTGCTTATTTAACTTATATGCAGAGTACATCATGTGAAATGCTTGGCTGGATGAAACAAGCTGGAATCAAGATTGCAAGGAGAAATACCAATAACCTCAGATATGCAGATGACACCACCCTTATGGCAGAAAGTGAAGAGGAACTAAATAGCCTCTTGATGAAAGTGAAAGAGGAGAGTGAAAAAGTTGGCTTAAAGCTCAACATTCAGAATACTAAGATCATGGCATCTGGTCCCATCACTTCATGGCAAATAGATGGGGAAACAGTGGTTGGCTTTATTTTGGGGGGCTCCAAAATCACTACAAATGGTGACTGCAGTCATGAAATTAAAAGTTTCTTGCTCCTTGGAAGAAAAGCTATGTCCAACCTAGACAGCATATTCAAAAGCAGAGACATTGCTTTGCCAACAAAGGTCCATCTAGTCAAGGCTATGTTTTTTCCAGTAGTCATATATGGATGTAAGATTTGGACTATAAAGAAAGCTGAGTGCTGAAGAATTGATGCTTTTGAACTGTGGTGTTGGAGGAGACTTTTGGGAGTCCCTTGGACTGCAAGGAGATCCAACCAGTCTATCCTAAAGGAAAGCAGTCCTGAATATTCATTGAAGGATAGATGCTGAAGCTGAAGTTCCAATACTTTGGCCACCTGATGCAAAGAACTGACTCATTGGAAAAGACTCTGATGCTGGGAAAGATTGAAGGTGGGAGGAGAAGGGGAAGACAGAGGATGAAATGGTTGGATGGCATCACTGACTCGATGGAGATGAGTTTGAGCAAGTGTCAGGAGTTGGTGATGGACAGGGAAGCCTGGTGTGATGCTGTCCAAGGGGTTGCAAACAGTCAGACACGACGGAGTGACTGAACTGAACTGACAGAAAACATTGTACCATATGTTTGCAAGCGTGTGTGTTCAGTCATGTCCGACTCTTTGAGACCCACCATGGACTGTAGCCCACCAGGCTCTTAATTTTCCAGGCGATAATACTGGAATGAGTTGCCATTTCCTTCTCCAAGGCATCTTCCTGATCCAGAGATCAAACCCTCATCTCTTGCATCTCCTGCACTGGCAAGAAGATTCTTTACCACTGAGCCACCAAGGAAGCAAGGAGAGCATTTACCACTGCTCCTTTACCCCAGCGTCTCCTCCCTTGCCATTTATCTTTGCTCTTTGATCTTTTGAGGCCATTATTTGAGTTAAAGAAAAGAAAAACTTGTAGCGATAGGGAGTTTAAATGTGGTGAATGGGGACAAACATCTTTAAGAAGAAATTGTATTAATATCTTTTATTTCAGAAGTCTATAGGAAAAGTAAGTCCCTCAAAATATGAAATCTCCTTCCCTCTCACCTGTTTCCCTCCAGGGGACACAGGTTTGATCCCTGGCCCAGGAAGATCTCACATGGTCCATGGGCCATACTGCTGAAGTCAGTGAATATAGAATCTGTGCTCTGCAACAAGAGAAGCCACCACAATAAGAAGCCCATGCATCACACACACACACACACACACACAAAAAAGAGTAGCCTCTGCTTACTTTTTGCAAAAAACTGATTACTTTTTTGAAAAAAGATAGTTTGTAGTCATCTTAGAATGTGAATGCTTTTAGGGGGAGGAATGAAGGGAGGAGCATAGATCCATAATTACTTGAGTTAAAAGGTAAGATATTGAGGGCTTTTATTTCAGTTCAGTTCAATGGCTCAGTCATGTCTGACTCTGTGACCCCATGGACCACAGCACACCAGGCTCCCTGTCCATCATCAACTCCCAGAGTCTACTCAAACTCATGTCCATTGAATCAGTGATGCCATCCCACAATCTCATCTTCTGTCTTCCCCTTTTCCTCCCACCTTCAATCTTTCCCAGCATTGGGGTCTTTTCAAATAAGTCAGCTCTTTGCATCAGGTAGCCAAAGTATTGGAGTTTCAGATTCAGCATCAGTCCTTCCAATGAATATTCAAGACTGATTCCCTCTAGGATGGACTGGTTGGATCTCTTTGACTCTCAAGATTCTTCTCCAACACCACAGTTCAAAAGCATCAATTATTCAGCTGACACAAAAGTATCAGAGGAAAAGGAGAGTTGCTTTGTTTAAAATTTAGAAAAAGAAAGAGAAATTTGCTTTCTCTCTGGTTAGTTGTTTTGCTTGCTTGCTTACTCTTGAAAGGGAGTTGCAGAAAGGAGAGAAGCTAAGAGATGAAAGAAGAGGGTAATATCACAAGAGAGGCTGGGATAAGCAGAGCTTCTTCAAGGTGGCAAGGTCAAGAGTAAATGTTTTGCAGTGGCAACACCTATGCTGAAAATTAAAGCTATCTGTGTCACAGTAATATAAATCCTTTTCTGACTCCTCCATGAAATCCCCCATAAATTCTGTTTACTAATCAGTTTTCTGTGAGTGATTGTGGGTAAAAGTCAAAGAGATGCAAATTTCATGTGTGGGTCAATTTGAGATAACACATTCTAGGAATCAAGAGGAAGTAAAAAGCCACTGCAATATAAGACCCCTAAAAATCTGCATAAGCTGAAGCATGAGGCTTTGCAATTTCGCAAGCCATTATTTTAGCAAGCTTTGAATCCAGATACAGCTACTTGGTCTTGAATCCCAACTTGACCATTTATTGGCTGTTACCTTGGGTTAGTTAGTTAATTTCTTGCTCCATTTTCTTATCTGTGACATAAACATAATAACCGTGCCCCTATTATATGCCTCACAGGTAAGAAGCATCCATCAAATGTTAGTTATATACACTTTAAATTGTTTAGCAAATGGATTGCTAAGAACTAGGGCTCTTGAGTGCTACAAAGTGAAAAATACAAACACTTCATTAAAGAAGCATTTTTAAAACAAGCACGAAATTTCTTTGAAAATCAAGTCTCTCTTATGTTGTAAGGCAGTCCCACTGTGACTCTCAGTACCACATAGAAGGGACGGTGACGCTCCAAATTTCTTTCCTCTTGACCCCTCCTGTACAGTTGTGTTTGAATACTTACAGAGATTACAGAAGGATACATAAGATGGAAGGGTTAATTTGTTCAAGACTCATAGGCACAGGCTGGCCATTCAGAGAGGAAGTTTCAGAGCAGTGAAAAATATCTGAGACAGGTGCTAAAGGCAATCACCACTGTATACTGGGCAAGTGGATTGGGCCCAGGGGCCACCAAAGCACAGAGCTGCCACCACCAAATTGGAGCCTCAGTGCTTGATGAGGTCTAGGAAAAGGTGGATGCTCTCCCAGTCTGGAGTCAATATTAAAAAAACAGGGCCAGACACCAAATATATAGTAGCTAGTCCTTTCTGTGCCTCTAATTATGCCAGGGCAGGGCTAGTTTTCCCCAAGCAGACAGTTTATAAACTCACAAACAGGCTCCCTGTCCTGGAGTCTGATATCTGATGCGCCAGATCCACTGGTTTCCCCAAAGTGCAAGCGGAGCCGGGGTACCCACTCCTGATAATATTCCTATCTCCATGAATTTTAATCAATAAATCTTGTTCCAAAAAATTGTGAGATGTGTGTGATGCCTGGACATCCATCATTGCTTCCTTATTAGAGCTCAAGGGACTTCTTTAGTCTTTGGACAGCTTTTTACCCCCCATGATTGTATTAATAGCTTTACCATTAACTGAGCATTCCATCTGCTGCTCATAAACAAGAAAGCAAGCCTAAGCCAGTGAAAGAATGTGTGAAGTTGGCTGCTGACAGCTTATTGGACAGTTTTGCCCAGGAGACTGTCTGATGGGATTAAATTCAGAAGTAAGAGTAAATGCCACTTTCCAATTTCGAGCCTCGAGCCTTCGTTTTCACTGAACCATTTCCACCTTCTGCATGTCTTCTCTCAATTGTCTTGTCCAAAGACACGAGTGTTACTTTAATTAGCTTTTTTAAACCTTTGCTATTTCTTCTTATTAAAACTACCCATCTTAGCAGAGCATGGCTCATCCTTCCTTCTCACAAGTTTGTTAAGAGGAAGAGCTGGAAGGTTTTACAAGTTTATTTATAAATGTTAAGAACCAAAAATAAACCCCACCAAGTAAAGTCAATAGCTACATCTACATAGTATTTCTAAGGGTTCTCGATTATGCCCAGGCTTCCCTGGTGGCTCAGTGGTAAAGAATCCATCTCAGTTCAGTTCAGTCACTCAGTCATGTCCAGCTCTATATGACTGTAGCACCCTAGGCTTCCCTGCCCATTACCAACTCCCTGTAAGAAAGACATTGCCTTTCTTTGGGATTGGGATCTCCTGAATATTCATTGGAAGGACTGATGCTGACGCTGAAACTACAATACTTTGGCCACCTGATATGAAGAACTGACTCATTGGAAAAGACCCTGATGCTGGGAAAGATTGAAGGTGGGAGGAGAAGGGGACGACAGAGGATGAGATGGTTGGACGGCATCACTGACTCCATGGACATGAGTTTGAGCAAGCTCCAGGAGTTGGTGATGGACAAGGAAGCCTGGCCTGCTGCAGTTCATGGAGTTGCAAAGAGTCAGACATGACTGAGCAACTGAACTCACTGATTGACTGATTTCCTTTACAATTGACTGGTTTGATATTGCTGTTCAAGGGACTCTCAAGAGTCTTCTCCAACACTACAGTTCAAAAGCATCAGTTCTTGGGTGCTCAGCTTTCTTTATGGTCCAACTCTCACATCCATTCAGACTATTGGAAAAATCATAATTTTGACTAGATGGACCTTTGTTGGCAAAGTAATGTCTCTGCTTTTTAATATGCTATCTAGGTTTGTCATAGCTTTTCTTCCAAGGAGCAAGTGTCTTTTAATTTCATGATGCAGTCACCATCTGCAGTGATTTTGGAGACCAAGAAAATAAAGTTTGTCACAGTTTCCACTGTTTCCCCATCTGAGATGCAGGTTGAATTCCTGGTCAGGTAGATCCCCTGGAGGATGGCATGGCAACCCACTCCAGTATTTCTGCCTGGAGAATCCCATAGACAAAGGAGCCTGGGAGGCTACAGTCCATGGGGTTGCAGAGTTGGACATGACTGAGCACACACACCATCCATCCCCAACCATACAATAGAGATAACATGAAATACCATTGGATGTTCCTAAAGTAAATCAGATTGGATCCCAAGGCTTACAGGAAAAGGATCAAGTGTGATATCTTGTCCTCTCTTTGGTGCTGTAGCTTCACAAACTGTTCTATTCTAAAGATACCAGTCTACACCCAACCTTTCTTCCTTCCACCCTGCCTCCTCTTCCCCCAACTCTTTCTCTCAAAACTCTACTGCAAACTTGCCATTTATGAAATAAGAGCACAAAGATAATGTAAAGGCACAACATGACATACTAAGCTATTTTTTTCAATATTTTACATAAAATCATCTCCCACAAGCCTCAGAAACATCAGGATTTCCCAGAAGTCTTGTTTCCTCACTGACACCAAAGCTTCAGTATCCACATATATACTGATGACTCCCAAATCCATATCTTTAGCTCAGAACCCTCTACTGGCTTCAAAGACATATATTTAATTTAATATAAAACACCATCTCTCCCCTAAAACGTGTTCTTTTTTCTGCATTTCCTTTCTTGTGGACTAGCATCACCAACTCACACATTCATCCAGGGGTGTATAAGATACACTAGAGACATCAGTCTAATGGCTCTTTAATCTGTCCTTTCCTTTCTACTCCTTAAAGGCCTCATCTCCTTTCCCCTGGATATCGCAGTAGAGTCACAGTTACATGGGCTTCCCTCAGTCTGGCCTACTTCCTCTGCTCCCCATGACTGCTGCCAGAATGATGTTGCTAATATATAAATATCATTTCTCTCCTCTGCTTAAAATTCCTTTTGTATGTCCCCATAATTTTCACCTTAGAGTAAAAATTTCTTCGCTTACACACAAAGCTCTTCATGACCAGGCACCTACCTACTAAGTGAAGTGAAGTGAAGTCGCTCAGTCATTTCTGACTCTCTGCGATCCCATGGAGTGTAGCCTACCAGGCTCCTCAGTCCATGGGATTTTCCAGGCAAGAGTACTGGAGTGGGTTGCCATTTCCTTCTCCAGCGGATCTTCCTGACCCAGGGATCGAACTTGGGTCTCCCGCACTGTAGGCAGATGCTTTACCATCTGAGCTACCAGGGAAGCCCCACTTACCTACTAACACTCCTTCATATACTTCTTCCCCTTATTCCACATCTATAGATGTAAAATGCTTTAAATGTATATACTGTTCAGACTTTCCCCCATTCAAATGCCTTTTTCATTTCTGTTTTCAAGCTAATTCCTACTTCCTCTTTCAGAACTCAACTCAAAGGCAGCATACTTCTGAAACCCTTCCAGAATTCCTCTTGCTCCCATATGATTCGTGTTCTCATGGGGCATGCCTCTCATACAGTCTTCATCCCGTAGGACTATAATACAAGCACACCTTGTTTAATGCTCGTCACTTTATTGAGATTTGCAGCTATTACATTTTTTCCCACAAATTGAATGTTTCTGTCAACCCTGCATCAACCAAGTCTATCAGCATCATTTTTCCAAGAGCATGTGTTCACTTCCTGTCTCTGTGTCACATTTTGGTAATTCTCACAGTATTTCAAGCTGTTTCATTATTATCATGTTCATTATGATGATCTGTGATCAGTGATCTTTGATGTGACTATTATCATTGTTTTGGGAACCATGAATCCTGCCCATATAAGATGGATAGCTTAATCAATAAATACTGTATGTGTCCTGACTGCTCAATTGATTGGCTATTCCCTTATTTCTCTTCCTCTCCTCAAGCCTTTCTATTTCAACAATACTGAAATCAGACCAAATAATAACCCTACAATGGCTTCTAAGTATTCAATTCAAAGGAAGATTCATGTGTCTCACTTTAAATCAAAAGCTAAAAATTATTAACCTTAGTGAGAAAAAGCATGTCCAAAGCCAAGTTCAACCAAAAGCTAGATCTCTTGCACCAACCAGTTAGCCAAACTGTGACTTCAAAGGACATGATCTTGAAAGAAATTAAAAATGCTACTCCAGTAAACACACTAACAATAAGAAAGTTAAACCGCCTTATTGCTGATAGGAAGAAAGTTTTACTGGTTAGAAGATCAAACCAACCTCAACATGCCTGTTAAGCCCAAGCCTACTCCAGAACAAAGCCCTAACTCTAACCAATTCTAGGAAGGCTGAGAGGGAAGGTGCAGAAGAAAAGTTTGAAGGTAGCTGAGACTGGTTTATGAGGTTTAAGAAAAGAACCCCCACAACATAAAAGTGCAAGATGTAGAAGCTGCAGCAAATTATCCAGAAGATACAGCTAAGATCATGCTGCCTGGTTACACTAAATAACAGACTTTCAACACATACATAACAGCTTCCTATTGGAGAAAGATGCCATTTAAGAGTTTCATAGTGGTTTGGTATGGGGAGGGAGGTGGGAGGGGGTTCAGGATTGGGAACACGTGTACACCCGTGGCGGATTCATGTTGATGTATGGCAAAACCAATACAGTATTGTAAAGTAAAATAAACTAAAATAAATAAATAAATAAAGAGTTTCATAGTGATAGAAGAGAAGTCAATGCCTGGCTTCAAGTTTCAAAGAACAGGTTGACTGTCTTGGTAGCGCCTAAAGTAACTGGTGATTTTCAGTTGAGGCCAAAGCTCATTTACAATTCTGAAAATCCTATGGCCCTTAAGAATTATGCTGAATATACCTGTGCTTTATAAAGGGAACAACAAAGCCTTGATGGCAGAGAGTTTGTTTACAACATGGTTTATTAAATATTTTAAACCCACTGTGGAGACCTACTATTCAGAAAGCAAGATTCTTTTCAAAATACTACTGCTTACTGACAATGTACCTGGTCAACCAAGAGCTCCAATAGAGATGTACAATGAGATTAATGTTGTTTTCATGTCTCCTAACAACAACCATTTTGCACCCCATGAATCAAGGAATAATTTCCACTTTCAAGTTTTATAATCTGAGAAACATATTTCATTAGGTTATAGCTGCCATAAATGAGCATTCCTTTGATGGTTCTGGGCAAAGTAAACTAAAAATCTTTTGGAAAAGATCCACCATTCTAGTGCCAATAAGAACATTCATAATTCATAGCAAGAGGTCAAAATACAAGATTAGCAGGAATATGGAAAAGGCTGATTCCAACCCTCATGGATGACTCTGAGGCATTCAAGATTTCAGTGAAGGAGGTAAATGAAGATGTGGTATAAATAGCAAGAGAACTAGAATTAGAAGTAAAGCCTGAAGATGGGACTGAATTGCTGCAATATCATTATAAGACTCGTGGATGAGAAGTTTCCTCTTACGGATGAGCAAAGAAAGTGGTTTCTTGAGATGAAATCTACTTCTGGGGAAGATGCTGTGAACATTGTTAAAATTACAACAAGGAATTACACTATTATATAAACTTAGTTGGTTAAGCAGTGTTGGGGTTTGAGAGGATAGACTCCAATTCTGAAAGAAGATCTACTGTGGGTACATTGCTATCAAACAGCACTGTGTGCTACAGAGAAATCATTTATGACAGAAGAGTCAATCAATGCAGCCAACTTTATTGCTGCCTTATTTGAAGAAATTTCCACAGCCATCCCAACCTGTGGGCTTCCCATGAGGCTCAGGGGTAAAGAATCTGCCTGCCAATGCAGGAGATGCAAGAGATGAGGGTTTGATCCCTGGGTCGGGAAGATCCCCTGAAGGAGGAAATGGCAAACGACTCCTTTGCCTGGGAAATCCTGTGGACAGAGGAGACTGGTGGGCTACAGTCCATGGGGTATCAAAGAATCAGACACGACTGAGTGATTGAGTACACACACATGTAGCCTACACATCAGCAACCACCACCCTGATCAGTTAGCAGCACAAACATTGAGGTGAGAACTTTCATCAGCAAAGGATTATGATTTGTTGAAGGCTCAGAAGATGGCTAGCATGTCTTAGTAATAAAGCATTTTTTAAATTAAGGTATGTCCATTGCTTTTTAGACATACTACTATTTCACATTTGATAGACTACAATATAGTATGAACATAACTTTTATAGGCACTGGGAAACTGAAATCTTTGTGTGGCTCACCTTACTGCAATTGTTGTTGCCCAGTCACTAAGTCATATCAAACTCTTTGTGATCTCATGGACTACAGCACGCCAGGTTCCCCTGTCTTCCACTCTCTCCCAGAGTTTGTTCAAACTCATGTCCATTGAGTCAGTGATACCATCCAACTATCTCATCCTCTGTCACCCCCTTCTCCTTCTGCCCTGAGTCTTCCCAGCATCAGGGTCTTTTCCAATGAGTTGGCTCTTTGCATCAGGTGGCCAAAGTATTGGAGTTTCAGCTTCAGCATCAGTCCTTCCAGTGAATATTCATGGTTGATTTCCTTTAGGATAGACTGGTTTGATCTTGCTGTTCACTGAAGAGGTCTGGAACCAAACTTGAAATATCTTCAACATATGCCTGCAGCTGACTCACAAATCTAGCTCCCCCATTAGACTGTAAGCTCCTTCAGGCCTCATCCATACCTGCCTCACTTCTCTCTCCAGTGCCTAAAACAGTACTTGGAAACCTTATTCTTCCATACAGAGCTGGTGAACAAACTGTTGAAAGAAAGAATGGAATGTATGTGTCACACCTGGCAAAATTCCTAGACCTTGCAAACCACTCTCCACTCAAGGAAAATACTCGTGAAAAATGTCTGTGACACATTAAGCCAGGTTTCTTTGTCCACTCCAAGGTGGGCCACCTCTTCCTTCCCTGCTTGTCCCCTTCTGACACATCTAGTGCCTACCTAGGAATTGGAAGCAGCTAAGAAGGGTACCTGACACCACTGAGCAAGTTTGCTGCCATTTCAGGTCACAGTAAGACTCCCTACTCACTCATCCTTTGGCTATGTGAAAGCGGTAGTTGCTCAGTTATATCTGACTCTTTGCCACCCCATGGACTATAGCCCACCAGGCTCCTCTATCCATGGGACTCTCCAGGCAAGAATGCTAGAGTGGGTAGCCATTCCCATCTCCAGGGGATCTTTCTGACCCAGGGATCGAACCTAGGTCTCCTGCATTATGGACAGATTCTTTACCGTCTGAGCCACCAGGAAGCTCCCTTTGGCCACAGAAAGTATTAAAATACTGCAAAGCCAAGGTGTGATTTTCAGCTTAGATCCTGACGAGAAAGAGATGACTGGAATGGAAAGGAAGCAAAATAAAGTCCTGCTGTTTGTCCTTGCTCTCCAAGAAGAACACAGATGCAGGACAGGGTCTTGACAGCAAGAGAGCCGCAGGGCCAGGCCGGCCAAACTAAGCTACTCCCCTGCAAACAAAGCAGTCAGCCAAGACCTTTCCGAGCAGATTGGAGAGAAATGTGGCATTTTGTGGAAATCGATCAGTAAAGATTTTATATTTGAGGGGACACGGAGTAAAGTCAGGGACAAAGAAGCAAACAGTAAGCCTGATACTAGAACATGGCCATGGCAGAGACCGCATTCTCCAGTCGCCACCAAGTCCCACTTTGTAAAGAACAGAACCCCGGTTTTAGCTAAAAGACAGCTTTTCCTTGCCTGTATTAGAGCAAAGTTGTCTTGTGACTACGCCAGGGAAATAGACGTAAATGGAAGTGTTGAGTGGGACTCCTGGAAAGGCTGAGTAAACGTAGCTGCCTCCTCTGAAAGGAAATTTCCTGCCATTATCCCTTTTTTCCTATGTTCTTCTTTCCAATGGACACCATGACTGGTGCATCAAAAACCTTAAGACTATGAGTTGACCTTGAAGTTGGAAGCACATGCTAGACACACAGAGAAGCAGAAATTGAAGGGGGGAGGGGAAAAAAAGCCTGAGTCCCTAGAGGCTATGGGGACACCAATTCCACTCTATGCTATATACCTCTGGATTCCTTTGATGTTAAAATATGAACAACTATGTCATTTAAGTAACTGTTACTTTAGGTGTTCTATACTATTGAGCTATGGGCTTCCCAGGTGGCACTAGTAGTAAAGAAGCTGGATGCCAATGCAGGAGACATAAGAGATGTGAGTTCGATCCCTGGGTCCAGAAGATCCCCTGGAGGAGTGCATGGCAACCCACTGCAGTATTCATGCCTGAAGAATCCTGTGGACCTAGGAGCCTGGCGGGCTGCAGTTCATAGTGTCACTAAGAATTGGATGTCAAGAAGCAACTTAGTTCACATGCTTGCACTATTGAGCTACACCTAATTCTGAACCATAGCATAACAATCCCAGCACAGAACCTGTATGACGGTAATGCGAGAAGTGAACACCATTGGAAATACTTGAGGAAAAGAAGAGCACAGATCAGAAAAAAAAGATGTTAACTTGGATATATATTTATTGGATATATATTTTTTATTGTATATATATATATGTTAACTTGGAGATATATATATAGTCAGTGAGAAATACTTAGCGTAGAATTCAGTAGCATCATAACTTATACATAACATAAATGTATACAGCTAAGAATTTAAGAACACTGGTTCAGTCATTCTCAACAAATCTTGTCATCTTCATAAAGCTTGGCTCAATCGGTAAAGAATCTGCCTGAAATGCAGGAAACCACCTGTAATGCAGAAGACCCGAGTTGGATCCCTGGGTCAGAATATCCCCTGGAGAAGTAAATGGCAACCCACTCCAGTATTCTTGCCTGGAAAATTCCATGGACAAAGGAGGCTGGTGGGCTACAGATCATGGGGTCACAAGAGTCAGACACAACTTAGTGACTACATCACCACCACCCACCCACCCCCTTGGTGGTGCTGTATACAGAGATCAGAGAGAGATCAGTAGAAAAACTCTCCAGTATTTATAGGAACTGGCACTCTGTCTGTCTAATACTATCAAGTGTCTGGTCCTCATTACAAGAAAAACAGACCTTCCTTATGCAACACAGATACTGACAGGCTTATTCCTAGATGTGCTATGATCTCTTGACTCTCTGCTCCAATACCTACCAGAGCCCAAGCAAACAACACACAATATAGTAAACATTCACTGAGAGATATGAGTTCCCCTCTTTCGCACAACTCCAGTCCCTGTAAATGATATTTCCAATGACACCACATGTGTTTTGGGGAAGAAGATGTAATCTGATTTCCATGATGCCATCTACCACTAGTAACTCTCCTACTTTCCAACAAATTGTCTATTGAATTTCCAATTTTCTTTTGTACAGGTTGGATGTGGGTAATGGAAAATAATTATGTTTTAGGCAGTTCTACAGAAATATTTAGTAGCTCTCTTTAGAAGTTGTACATATGAATCGCCTACTGTCCTTCACTTTGAGGCTTTAGCAGAAATCCAAAGACAAAAAGGAAAAGTCCCATTCTACATTCATCAATATAGGCAATATCTGTGTTCACCTCATATGCAAGGAGCTTTGTGTGGATAGTGGAAAGAGCTCCAGATTCAAAGCTGGATAGCTATGTAGGGATTAGATCATATTAGGTTGGTGCAAACATAATTGTGGGTTTGAACCATAAGTTTTAAATCATAACTGGGCTTAAACACATCTTTATTAATCAAAATAGGAACAATTACAATCAACATATTTTGAGAAATGTTTATTCCTGTAGCATAAAAATACATGATTCAAGATTCAACGAACTCTTGAAAAGCAGTTTTGCTGCAAAAAGTTGTCAAAATGCTTAAGAAATAGTAGTCATTGGAGAAAGGTCAGGTGAATATAGCAGATGAGCCAAAACCTCGTAGCCCAATTCATACAGCTTTTGAAGCATTGGTTGTGTAACACATGGTTGGGCATTGTCATAGAGGAGAATTGGGCTCTTTCTGTTGAACACTGCCGGGTGCAGGCCTTGCAATTTTCAATGCATCTCATCGGTTTAATGAACATACTTCTCAGATCTGATGGTTTCACCAGGATTCAGAAAGCTGGAGTGGATTGCACAGGCAGCAGACCACCAAACAGTGATCATGACCTTTTTTTTTTTTTTTTTTTTTTTTTTTTTTTGGTTTGTTTGGTGCAAGTTTGGCTTTGGGAAGTGTTTTGGAGCTTCTTCTCAGTCTAACCACTGAGCTGGTTGTTGTTGGCTGTTGTAACAAATCCACTTCTCATCACACATCACAATCTAATCAAGAAATGATTTGCTTCTTATTGTGTAGAATAAAAGAAGACCACATTTTTAAATGACTTTTTTTAATTTTTTGGTCAGCTCAAGAGGCACCCACTAATTGAGCTTTTTCATTATTCCAATTTGCTTCAAATGCTGAATAAACATAGACTGGTCAACACTGAGTTCTTTGGCAATTTTGCATGTAGTTGTAATAAGATCAGATTCAATGATCTGCTCAATTGATTGCTATCACCTTTTGATGGCTGGCTGCTGTGCTCCTCATCTTCAAGGTTCTCATCTGCTTTGCAAAACTTCTTGAACCACCACTGTACTGGACATTCATTAGCAGTTCCTGAGCCAAACTCATTGTTAATGTTGCAAGTTATCTTCCTCCATTGTTTTACGACCCAGTTTGAATGTAAATAAGAAAATTGCTCAAATTTGCTTTTTGTCTAACATCATTTTCCTAGTTTCAAATAAATACAAAATGAACAGCAAGTAAAGGCTTCCCAGGTGGCACTAATAAACCACCTGCCAATCAATGCAAGAGATAGAACAGACATGGGTTCGATCCCTGGGTGGGGAAGATCCCCTGGAGGAGGGCATGGCAACCCACTCCAGTATTCTTGCCTGGAGAAGCCCATGGACAGAAGAGCTTAGGAGGCCGAAGTCCATAGGGTCACAAAGAGTCAAATACAACTGAAGCAACTTAGCACTCATGCAAACAGCAAGTAATAAGTCATTAGCAAAATAAATAAATAAAGTGAGAAAACATATGAGTAACATATACATTAAAATGACGTACAACATAGAAACATTTATTTAAGAATATATTCCATTGTTAAACCACAAAGTTCAACAATGCAAAACCTTAACAACTTTTGCACCAACCTAATAAAATGTTTCATATGGTATGCTAGGAAATTTGGACATTATTTTGAAAATATTTCAGAACACCTGAAAAGTTTTTAGCAGGAAAGTGAAAAGGTCCTACTTGCATTTAGCAAATACCTGGCTGCATGAGGGAGAATGGATTCAGTGTGAACGGTGCTGGAGTTTGACCAGTTATGGAAAGTTGTAGCAGTAATCTAGGAAAGAGGTGATCAGACCTAGAGCTAGGGAAAGCTGTCAAGAAGTGACAGGGGACAGAGATATTGAGATGGCACAGGACTTCATATTTATTGTTGAGGAGAGAGATGGGAGAGTCACAGATGATGGCCAGTTTGTGCTTGAACACCTGCTTGGGTAGAGTTCAATCACTCACCATGATAGAAATCCTGGCAGAGGAACAGAGTTGGTGTGAAACATGATACATTCAAACTATACATTAGCAACGTGAGGTAGCAAATGACATATGACAAAGAAGTGACACAGTCCCCAGTGCCATAGAAGTTCAGAGCAAAGGTAGACTGCCAAGCCTTGAATGGGTAGAAAAGTCCTAGGAAGGAACAGAGATTTGCCCGGGACCTCTGAAATCAGGAGACAGGTCAACAGCCGAGAGGACAGATGAGGATATTAAAGGTATGGGAACAAAATGAGCTGTCACAGAAACCAGAGACTCACATGTTGCGGAACCGCTGCAACACAAATTGGGAGACTGCGCTTGCTACTTAGCAAACTAGTGGAAATTAGCTCAGAGCAGGCTTTTCAGAGCAGACAAACTCAGAATACACAAAACTCTAAAGGAAAGCAATAAAGAACCTAACTTCTCTCTCCTCTGGGTTATGAAATCAATATATAATACAGTAAGTTCAGTGCAATACAGTAGATTCTGTACATTTTGCCTTCAGTTCAGTTTAGTTCAGTCGCTCAGTCGTGTCTGACTCTTTGCGACCCCATGAATCGCAGCACGCCAGGCCTCCCTGTCCATCACCAACTCCCGGAGTCCACTCAGACTCACGCCCATCGAGTCAGTGATGCTATCCAGCCATCTCATCCTCTGTCGTCCCCTTTTCCTCCTGCCCCCAATCCCTCCCAGCATCAGAGTCTTTTACCCTCCCCTTAAAACAAAACAAGTCTCTATTTCCGACATGGAAAGTTGATGAAGTCTGCTACAGAGAAGACATAAGTGCACATTTAAGCAACAGTGACCTACTAACTAGGGAAGGCTACAAGATTTTAGAGAATACTCATGCCCAACTAATCTGCCATTATTCCTGGTAGGAAAGAGAGAAGGAAGTAAGGAAGGGAGGGAGAAGAAATAAGCAAACAAGTGAATAAATAAGCATGTGAAAAAGAAAATAATCTATAGTTTATTTGGATTATTTAGAAGTCTTTCACAGCATTACTTAATGAAGATTACTTTGAGAGTTTAATTCAGTGTCTATTTGTGGTACAAAAGATACTTTGTGATAAACGGAGAACTGGTTCAAGGTCGGGGGAAAGGCATGGTAATAAATGGGCCTCTCTCTCTCTTCTTTAAAGTATTGAGCATGTATTCTGTTCCAGATGATTAACACACATTCATTTAATTTGGTCCATTCAAGAACTCTACAGAAGAAATGTTACTGTCACTAGTGTGGTGAGAAATCTGAATGCTGAAGACAGGGAAGAAAACCTCTGATTGAATCTGGGTAGAATCACATTATAAATCAAATAAAACTTTTATGGGAAAGCAGTTTTTTAAAATCATGTGTACATCTGAAATTATAGCCTATAATAATTTCTGGAATGCTTTTACCAGAGAATGGTACAAAGAAAGCAGTGTTACTTCTCCAAATTCAATCTGATTCTTTTTGACTTCTATATATAGCACATTAACATACAAAGCATTAACTTAAAAAAAAAAGCAAAGAATATAAGTATCAGAATATGATACTGACCATGAGCAGAAATATTTTATCCCCTTTCCCTTGAGAAGTTTTCATGAATTTAACTAACAATAAAAATGCAAAGGACTCCTTTTGGCTATATCCTGCACCTTATAACGAATGCTTTTTCACATTGCCAAACTACACGTTCAATGGGAACCCAGATTAACCCATGGAAATGGAATAATGAGAAAGACAGTGGAAGGTCTATTACATGTATCTAAAAAGAAAGAAAAAAAATAAAGTACATTTTAAAAAATAAAAAGATGCAGAGTTCAGATATGCAAATCTAATTGCTTGAGATAATCAATTTCTAAATTGGCTACCAGACTCAGCTAGAATTAAGCATTTGTTGACAATCCAAGTTTTAATGCTTTTTACCTAAAGTTCCCTGCAAGGCAGGGAGCTACTAACGGAGCTACTCACACTTGTGAGGCCACAATGACAACTACATTTAGACAGCACACTGTTTTGCTTGCAGCCTCTTTTTATGGAAGCTGAATTAAAATTTAAAGCTAGAGGAAAATCAGTTGGATAAGTAACATTTATTATTGAAAAATACTCAGTATATCTGCTTTCATTTTTCATGTGTTGATACTCTTGCTAAGTAAATTTACCCAGGCCACTCACTTAACCACCTTGGATGACATCTTTCCAATTTTAAAAATGTAGATAATTGCTGCTAGTATGTGCTATTTCACATGAATTAAAAATTTTATTTAAAAAAATCCCTAAACATCTAGAATGAGCTTTTATCAATACAGCATTTATCAGTAGAAAGTAAAAAGTCACATGTTGCTATCAAAGACAGTTTCTGTTAAAGAACAGGTTATATATGATAGCTCAGTTCAATTCAGTCCCTCAGTCGTATCTGACTCTTTGCGACCCCATGGACTGCAGCATACTAGGCCTCCCTGTCCATCACCAACTCCCAGAGTCTACTCAAACTCATGTCCATTGAGTTGATGATGCCATCCAACCATCTCAACCTCTGTTGTCCCCTTCTCCTCCTGCCCTCAATCTTTCCCAGCATCAGGGTCTTTTCAAATGACTCAGCTCTTCGCATGAGGTGGCCAAGATATTGGAGTTTCAGCTTCAGCATCAGTCCTTCCAATGAACACCCAGGATTGATCTCCTTTAGAATGGACTGGTTGGATCTCCTTGCAGTCCAAGGGACTCTCAAGAGTCTTCTCCAATACCACAGTCCAAAAGCATCATTTCTTTGGCACTCATATTTCTTTATAGTCCAACTCTCACATCCATACATGACTACTGGAAAAACAATAGCCTTGACTGCTGCTGCTGCTGCTAAGTCGCTTCAATCGTGTCCGACTCTGTGTGACCCCATAGACGGCAGCCCACCAGGCTCCCCTGTCCCTGGGATTCTCCAGGCAAGAACACTGGAGTGGGTTGCCATTTCCTTCTCCAATGCATGGAAGTGAAAACTGAAAGTGAAGTTGCTCAGTCGTATCTGACTTTTCGCGACCTCATGGACTGCAACCTACCAGGCTCCTCTGTCCATGTGATTTTCCAGGCAAGAGTACTGGAGTGGGGTGCCATCGCCTTCTCCAATAGCCTGGACTAGACAAAGTCAATAGCCTTGACTAGACGGACCTTTGTTGACAAAGTAATGTCTCTGCTTTTTAATATGTTATCTAGGTTGGTCATAACTTTACTTCCAAGGACTAAGTGTCTTAATTTCATGGCTACAATCACCATCTGCAGTCATTTTGGAACCCAAGAAAATAAAGTCAGTCACTGTTTCCACTATTTCCCCATCTATTTGCCATGAAATGATGGGACCAGATGCCATGATCTTCGTTTTCTGAATGTTGAGCTTTAAGCCAACTTTTTCACTCTCCTCTTTCACTTTCATCAAGAGACTTTTTAGTTCCTCTTCACTTTCTGCCATAAGGGTGGTGTCATCTGCATATCTGAGGTTATTGATATTTCTCCCAGCAATCTTGATTTCAGCTTGTGATTCATCCAGCCCAGCATTTCTCATGATGTACTTTGCATATAAGTTAAATAAGCAAAGTGACAATATACAGCCTTGACATACTCCTTTTCCTATTTGGAACCAGTCTGTTGTTCCATGTCCAGTTCTAACTGTTGCTTCCTGACCTGCATACAGATTTCTCAAGAGGCAGTCAGGTGGTCTGGTATTCCCATCTCTTTCAGAATTTTCCACAGTTTATTGTGATCCACACAGTCAAGGGCTTTGGCATAGTCAAGAAAGCAGAAAGAGATGTTTTCCTAAAACTCTCTTGCTTTTTTGATGATCCAATGGATGTTGGCAATTTGATCTCTGGTTCCTCTGCCTTTTCTAAAGCCAACTTGAACATCTGGAAGTTCATGGTTCTTGTATTGCTGAAGCCTGGCTTGCAGAATTTTGAGCATTACTTTACTAGTGTATGAGATGAGTGCAATTGTGCGGTAGCTTGAGCATTCTTTGGCAATGTCTTTCTTTGGGACAGGAATGAAAACTGACCTTTTCCAGTCCTGTGGCCACTGCTGAGTTTTCCAGATTTGCTGGCATATTGAGTACAGCACTTTCACAGTGTCATCTTTTAGGATTTGAAATAGCTCAACTAGAATTCCATTACCTCCATTAGCTTTGTTTGTAGCGATGCGTCCTAAGGCCCACTTGACTTCACATTCCAGGATGTCTGGCTCTAGGTGAGTGATCACACCATCATGATTATCTGGGTCATGAAGACTGTTTTTGTATAGTTCCTCTGTGTGTTCTTGCCACTTCTTCTTAATAGCCTCTGCTTCTGTTAGGTCCATACCATTTATGTCCTTTATTGAGCCCATTTTTGCATGAAATGTTCCCTTGGTATCTCTAATTTTCTTGAAGAGATCTCTAGTCTTTCCCATTCTATTATTTTCCTCTATTTCTTTGCATTGATCGCTGACAAAGGCTTTTTTTATCTCTCCTTGCTATTCTTTTGGAACTCTGCATTCAAATGGATATTTCTTTCCTTTTCTCCTTTGCTTTTTTGCTTCTCTTCTTTTCACAGCTATTTGTAAGGCTTCCTCAGACAGCCATTTGCTTTTTGCATTTCTTTTTCTTGGGGATGGTCTTGATCCCTGTCTCCTGTACCTCTGTCCATAGTTCATCAGGCACTCTGTCTATCAGATCTAGTCCATTAAATCTATTTCTCACTTCCACTGTATAATCATAAGGGATTTGATTTAGGTCAAAATGTATTTAAATCCAAGGATAATAAAAAAATAACAAGAAAGTTATTTATGAGAGGTGATTAGCTGGTAAAGAATCTGCCTTGAATACAGGAGACCTGGGTTCAATCTCTGGGTTGGGAAGATCTCCTGGAGAAGGGAAAGGCTACTGAATCCAGCATTCTGGCCTGGAGAATTCCATGGACTATGTAGTCCATGGGGTCACAAAGAGTCATACACGACTGAGGGACTTTCACTTTTCACTCTCACTTATTCTGTTTCAGACAGTAAATAACTGTATTAGAAAGAGCTTCATCTTCCTTGTTTTTGTGCCTTATAAAAAAGTCTCTCCTAAGCTACTCTCAAGGAATAAGGCTATCACCCAAAATCCAAATTTAGTATTAAAAAAGAGTGAAGCCCTGAAGAGAGAAATATTTACACCAGTCAAGCATCTAAAAAGAAATTATATCCAGGCTCTCTGGTCTGTATTTCTTCTCTCTGAGACAATGTACATGCACAGATGTATGTACTCCTTTTTATTCTTCCGATTCTGTTAACGTGAAGTCATACATTATTTAAAATGAGCTTATAAATTATGCCCCTTTGCTATTTTACGGGGTATCAAGAAGTGGACTTGAGACTGACCCTGTATGGAAAGTGAGAGTAGAAGAAGAAACAAGAATAGTTTTTTTATCTGAGTAATTTCCCTGACTAAAATGGAAAAACCAAGGAAGGAAGTTTTCTTGGTGACAGAAGAAATATATTGATGGGAATTTATATTATTTTGATTTCCTTCTGTTAATGACAACATTCAATTCGTAAATGCATGTAATATACATATGTGTAGGGGTTTTTCTGGTTATATAGAATAAATTTCTAGAAAGAAACTGTAGGTTCACCAGTGCATTAGAAATATATTAAGGATTTGAGACATGATGCCAAATTCACTTCTAGAAATAATATAATTGCAGTTGTACCCGTGCATAAGAATGTCCATTTTCTTATATCAGAACTGCTGAAATAAATCACAAGTTTTGAGCTATTCTTTCTTCAATTAAATTTAAAAAAAAGAATGTCCATTTTCTAAAACAATACTTGGCATTTCTTTGATCACTAAGGAAACTGAATATTTACCTGTTTTTTAATCAAACTTCAATTTTTGTATTTGCCCATACATGAATTATTCACTCATTTTTAGCATTTTATAGTAATATGGTATTATTCTCTGTTAAGTTATACACTATCTTCTTATACTTAAGATAATAATGATATTTTCACCTCCCCCACAAAAAAAACAAGGTGAGATGATTATGGTTGGGTATATCCATGTCCAAAAAATTATATATTAAATTCTTCCTTCCATATATTCATCTTTTATGCAAATATTTCTATACTACTTCTAATTAACAAAAATATTTTCCAAGAAACAAATCCCATGTGAAGACTTCCTTAAAATGGTGAAGAGATTATCTAACAGATACAAATATTTATAAATGAGGAAACATGCATAAAGCTACTAATATATTGTTGAAATCACATAGCTAGTGAGTGATAGCATCTATGCCTTTATCATTACTTGAAACAAGGTAGAAATTCTTGGAAATTATAATTTACCGAAGAGAATGAACGTTTCTAATCTTACTACAGAACTGGAATAATTTTTTATTCAGTCTAACATCTCACCTAGAGAATTTCACGTTGTTCAAATTTGACACCCATGCTTATTTAAAGCAGCCCCCAAAGAGGTCTTAATTTGTGAGTTTTTAGAACAAGAGGCTACATGTGTAAATGATTTAAACATGGAAACCATTTTCAACCTGGCATCCATTTTTGAAATTACAGTATAAAGAAGCATCTGTGCCAACTGTCCCTGTTAAAACAAGAGCACATAAAATAAGAAAATATCCTTTAAATGTTGAGAAATCTGGCAAAGATTCCTCGTGATTCATAGACAAATGGGTGTGAATATTTTCAGTGATTCATGAATTGTAAAAGCTTGGGAGTATGCTGCCAGATGGACAAAATAAGAAAAAAGAAGCAAAACTGGCAAGGCCATAAGTGATAACTCTGTTCAGGAGATGGAATCTTGCCCCAGAATTAATGATCGGTGTATAGTACTCATAACATTTTGGAGGAATCACTTGTCAAGATATGTACTATAGGAGAAATTACATCAGCTAGAACTTGGGAATAGACACTAAAACACATGGAATAACTAAATGCCAAAGAGGAAATTCTCATGAAAGAAAGATGTGTGAGTAAACTCAAAATGTATTACAGATCTAAATGTGGGCTAGACACTATAAAACTCTTAGAGGAAAACATAGGCAAAATACTCTTTGGCATAAATTGCAAGATCTTTTTTGACCCACCTCCTAAAGTAATGAAAATAAAAGCAAAAATAAGCAAACAAGACTTAATTAAACTTCAAACCTTTTGTACAGCAAAGGAAACCATAAATAAGTTGAAAAACCAACCCTCATAGTGGGAGAATAACCACAAGGAATCAATCTCCAAGACATACAAATAGTGCATACAGCTTAATACTAAAAAAAAAAAAAAAAAAAAAATCAAAAAATGGGCAGAAGACCTAAATAGACATTTCTCTAAAGAAGATGTACAGATGGCCAGGAGGCACATGAAAAAATGCTCACCACCACTACTTATTAGGGAAATGCAAGTCAAAACTATAGGGAACTATTACCTCACAGTGGTCAGAATGGCCATCAACAAAAAGTCTACAAATAATAAACGCTAGAGAGGTGTGGAGAAAAGGGAACTCTCTTACACTGATGGTGGGAATGTAAACTGATCCAGCCTCTTAGGAGAAGACTATGGAGGTTCCTTAAAACAGAGTTACCATATGACCCAGTGATCCCACTCCTGGACAAATAACTAGAGAAAAGCATAATTCCAAAAGATACATGGATCCCAATGCTCATTGCAGTACCATTTACAATATCCAGGACATGGAAGCAACCTAAATGTACATTAACAGAGAAATAAAGAAAATGTGGCGCATATATATATATATATATATATATATATATATATATATATATATACACACACACACACACACACACACAATGGAATATTCAGTTCAGTTCAGTCGCTCAGTCGTATCCAGCTCTTTGCGACCCCATGAATCGCAGCATGCCAGGCCTTCCTGTCCATCACCAACCCCCGGAGTTCACTCAGACTTGCCTCCATCAAGTCAGTGATGCCATCCAGCCATCTCATCCCCTGTCGTCCCCTTCTCCTCCTGTCCCCAATCCCTCCCAGCATCAGAGTCTTTTCCAGTGACTCAACTCT
This sequence comes from Ovis aries, assembly GCF_016772045.2. Classification (NCBI taxonomy): domain Eukaryota; kingdom Metazoa; phylum Chordata; class Mammalia; order Artiodactyla; family Bovidae; genus Ovis; species Ovis aries. Next base: position 100,703,802 of record NC_056059.1, on the reverse strand, counting down.
TCCCATGAGGTGGCCAGAGTACTGGAGTTTCAGCTTTAGCATCATTCCTTCCAAAGAAATCCCAGGGTTGATCTCCTTCAGAATGGACTGGTTGGATCTCCTTGCAGTCCAAGGGACTCTCAAGAGTCTTCTCCAACACCACAGTTCAAAAGCATCAATTCTTCAGTTCTCAGCCTTCTTCACAGTCCAACTCTCACATCCATACATGACCACAGGAAAAACCATAGCCTATTACTCAGTCACAAAAAGGAAATAACATGCCATTTGCAGAGACATGGCTGGACCTAGAGAGTGTCATATAGAATGAAGCAAGTCAGAAAGAGAAAAACAAATATCATACATTAACACATATACAGAGTCTAGAAAAATGGTACAGATTAATCTATTTGCAGGGCAGGATTAGAGATGCAGACATAGAGAATGGAGAGTGGACATGGAGGGAGGGGAAGAGGAGGATGGAATGAACTGAGAGAGTAACATTCATATACAAACACTATCATGTGTAAAGTAGGTAGTTAGTGGGAAGCTGCTGTATAGCATAGGGAGCTCAGCTCACTGCTGCGTGATGACCTAGAGAGGTGTGTCATGAGGGGTGGGAGAGAGGCTCAAGGGGTAGGAGATATATGTACACATTTAGCTGATTCATTTCATTATACAGCAGAAACTAACACAATTATAAAACAATTATATTCCAATAAAAATTTTAAAAATTAAATGAAAATTTTAAAAATAAGTTATATTAATTGACAATAGACATATGAGCATATGCAGCAGTGTTAATTATAGGGAAATGAAAATTAGAAGCACCATAAGACATCCCCATTCACTCACTAGAATGGGGGGAAAAATTACGGACTGACAGTGCCAAATGTTGCCCAGATGTGAAACACCCAGAACTTTCATACATTGCCTGTGGACATATAAGTATAAAGTGGACAATAATCTTGGAAAACTGTTTAGCAATTTCTAGTAAAGTTAAATATATTCCCACTCTATGTTAGATCATTATCCATTTTATATGTCCACAGGCAATGTATGAAAGTTCTGCGTGCTTCACAGAAGGGCTTCCCTGATAGCTCAGTTAGTAAAGAATCTGCTTGCAATGTAGGACACCCCGGTTCAATTCTTGGATCACGAAGATCTGCTGGAGAAGGGATAGGCTAACCACGCCAATATTCTCGGGCTTCCTTGGTGGCTCAGCTGGTAAAGAATCTGCCTGCAGTGTGGGAGACCTGGGGTTTGATTCCTAGGTTGGGAAGATTCCCTGGAGAAGGGAAAGGCTACCCAGTCCAGTATTCTGGCCTGGAGAAGTCCATGGACTATTCCCATGGGGTCACAAAGAGTCAGACACACCTGAGTGACTTTCATTTTCACTTTCTTGATAAAAGTGTGACTACAGTGGAGTGCACATTTACCAAATTCATTGAACTTACAATGTGCATTTCAATGAAAGTAAACTCACATTTTCTTTTAAAAACTAAAAATATTAACTGATTAGTTCAGTTAAGTCTCTCAGTAGTATCCAACTCTTTGCAACCCCATGAATCGCAGCACGCCAGGCCTCCCTGTCCATCACCAACTCCCAGAGTTCACCCAAATTCATGTCCATTGAGTCGGTGATACCATCCAGCCATCTCATCCTCTGTCATCACCTTCTCCTCCTGCCCCCAATCCCTCTCAACATCAGAGTCTTTTCCAAGGAGTTAACTCTTCACATGAGGTAGCCATAGTATTGGAGATTCAGCTTCAGCATCAGTCCTTCCAATGAATATTCAGGAATTATTTCCTTTAGGATTGACTGGTTGGATATCCTTGCAGTCCAAGGGACTCTCAAGAGTCTTCTCCAACACCACAGTTCAAAAGCATCAATTCTTCGGCACTCAGCTTTCTTCACAGTCCAACTCACATCCATACATGACTACTGGAAAAACCATAGCTTTGACTAGATGAACCTTTGTTGGCAAAGTAATGTCTCTGCTTTTCAATATGCTATCTAGGTTGGTCATAACTTTTCTTCCAAGGAGTAAGCATCTTTTAATTTCATGGCTGCAGTCACCATCTGCAGGGATTTTGGAGCCCCCAAAAAAATAAAGTCTGACACTGTTTCCACTGTTTCCCCATCTATTTCCCATGAGGTGATGGGACCAGATGCCATCATCTTCATTTTCTGAATGTTGAGCTTTAAGCCAACTTTTGCACCCTCCACTTTCACTTTCAGCAAGAGGCTTTTGAGTTCCTCTTCACTTTCTGCCATAAGGGTGGTGTCATCTGCATATCTGAGGTTATTAATATTTCTCCCAGAAATCTTGATTCCAGCTTGTGCTTCTTCCAGCCCAGCATTTCTCATGATGTACTCTACATATAAATTAAATAAGCAAGGTGACAATATACAGCCTTGACATACTCCTTTTCCTATTTGGAACCAGTCTGTTATTCCATCTAACTTTAAAAATTTAGCACATTTATTCTTCCTACTTGAAAGAAAATGAGTCATGCTAAACTCCAAAATGAAAAATATTTATTAAATGCCTTTAATTTCATTTGTTTCTTTTTTGGAGATTCTTCATGTATCCCAGAGTTCAACTATATTCACTTTTTCTAATCCAAACTGCTAAGCGGTATCTTTGTTCTGAATTATTTGAATGGATTCAAACATGGTCAAAACTCAAGTCAATTTGTAACTACATTAAAAACGACAGCATAAGAATCTATGTAACTGAACATGAACTGAAGAGTAAACTAGAAAAGCAGCCTTCACAATCTACTGAAAATAAAAATAATACCCAATACTGAATTTCTATGAGGCAATTAATCATCTCAGCCATTATTTATTTAATTTGCTGTGCAAAAAAGTAAAATCATGACGGCAATCTTACCAATGTTTTTACACTTGAGCAATGACACAATAATAACCTCTGATGTTCACCAAGATAGTGTGTTACCTTGCATATTCTCTCATTACAAAACTCAGCCCACAGGCTGCAACTCCTGAGCCCTTGCACTCTAAAGTCCTTGCTCCACACCACATGGGAAGGCCAATCTCCACAACTAGAGAAAGCCCACACGGTGCAACGAGGACCCAGCACAGCCAAAATAATAAATAAATAAAATCTTTATACTTTGATGGTGCAATCATGATCAGAAGCCAGGGTTTCCTTCTAACAGTGATACTTTCCAGGCGTGGACATCTTGCTAGTCCATTTATTTTTTCTTGGCTTGTTGATATTTGTATCACATTCTTAAAATAATGAGGAAACATGGCTTTTTTTTTTAATAAACAGAGGAATAACAAATAGGATCTACAACTTTTTTAATCCTTAAGCTATTTCTGTTGTAGAAACTAGCTTCAAACCACCTTGGCATGGTTCTGCTGCAATAGTATAATTGATTCTACTTAGGAAATGCTTCAGCTTCTCAGGTGGCTCAGTGGTAAAGAATCTGCCTGCAGTGCAGAAGACATGGCAGGAGCCACAGATTCACTCCCTAGATCGGTAAGATTCCCTGGAGAAGGAAGTGGCAACTCCAGGAGTCTTATGTGCAAAATCTCCTGGACAGAGGAGCCTGCGGGGCTACAGTCTCATGGGGTCGCGAAGAGTCAGGCATGATTTAGCAATTAAACAACAACAACAGGAAATGCTTTAGGTCTGATGGACACAAAATGAAAATATTTCTTGTAATAATAAACCCTACATCTTTAAAAATCACAAAGGTCTTCAAAAAGCTAATATTAATAGAAAGTATTGTACATTTTCAGGCAGTATCAGGGAAATGGACCGACAACTAGGAAGACCAACAACCACTCAAAAAGACTCCCAAAATGGTTGTTTATCCATCATAAGTTCATTCCTGGCACAAACTATGCAGGCCAGATCACTGAATTTGTGAATGCAAATGAGAGTAACAAAGGTTCTCAGGGGCAGACCACATTAACTAAGCTCTCAGAGACTAGAATGACAATTTGACCATGTCAGAAGCTTTTTCCCTATAAACAAGCTACAGAAGAATGCAAATTACCATAAATTTGCATAGATTCAAAACAATCGGCACAAGTTGATAAGATATAGCACTCAATGAAAGGGCAGACTTGCCACCATTATTTCTTCACAACTTCATTCAATATGTTAGTGCAGAGTTCCTGCTCTCATGGAGTTCATCTTGAGAGACCCATATCTACTTGGTCAAGCCATTCTCACCACTGAATAGTGCTTAGATGGGCACTGTCAACACTGGCTCTTCTGACTGTCCTATGTTAGGGTCTCCAAGGCCTATCACTGTCACATGTTCTCCAAACTGAGCATGAAATCATAGATGAGGTTTCTTCTCCCCAACTGCAATCTCATTCCCCTACTTTCTCCCATAAATGACTCTGTCCAGTTCACTTTTGTTGGTATTTTAGTTGTTGGCCAACTAAAACACATACTTGCCACAAATTTGACCGCATATTTGTTCTTACAGATAAGCACATCTCTTGCATTTGGATTGATTAGTCTAACTCTCAGAAGACAATCTACATTTTCAAGTTCCTGGAAGATGCTTCATTGGATTCCTGCATTTTGGCACCAGAAATAAAGTTCACTACTCGGCACTCTATAAATTAACTGTATCAGTCAGTTCAGTCCAGTCGCTCAGTCGTGTCTGACTCTTTGTGACCCCATGAATTGCAGCACGCTAGGCCTCCCTGTCCATTAGAGATACCAAAGGAACATTTCATGCAAAGATGGGCTCGATAAAGGACAGAAATGGTATGGACCTAACAGAAGCAGAAGATATTAAGAGGTGGCAAGAATATACAGAACTATACAAAAAAGATCTTCATGACCAAGATAATCACGAAGGTATGATCACTCACCTAGAGCCAGACATCCTGGAATGTGAAGTCAAGTGGGCCTTAGAAAGCATCACTACAAACAAAGCTACTGGAGGTGATGGAATTCCAGTTGAGCTGTTTCAAATCCTGGAAGATGATGTTGTGAAAGTGCTATACTCAATATGCCAGCAAATTTGGAAAACTCAGCAGTGGCCACAGGACTGGAAAAGAGCAGTTTTCGTTCCAATCCCAAAGAAAGGCAATGCCAAAGAATGCTCAAACTACTACACAATTGCACTCATCTCACATGTTAGCAAAGTAATGCTCAAAATTCTCCAAGCCAGGCTTCAGCAATACATGAACCATGAACTTCCAGATGTTCAAGCTGCTTTTAGAAAAGGCAGAGGAACAAGAGATCAAATTGCCAACCACTGGATCATGGAAAAACCAAGAGAGTTCCAGAAAAACATCTATTTCTGCTTTATTGACTATGCCAAAGCCTTTGACTGTGTGGATCACAATAAACTGTGGAAAATTAACTGTATGTTTGTGCTTTATTCTGTCATCATCTCTAACAAACCTTCACAAATATCAGACTAAAGTTTCCATTTTATTCTAAAAAAAGTAGGGATTATCTTTTCAAGGATTAAACTGTATACCACCTGCCACAGTTTGGTTATAAAAGAATCTTCATACTTGGATGATAGCTGCATTCTGAAATCTTTGTCTGTGTGCCTGAGAGGGCTCAGCAGGAAGCCAAATATCACTGAATCTGAAAACATTTTCCATGTTAAGGGGCCTATAGCATGCATGGAGAGTCTTGAAATCATCTCTTCTTGAATAATATGACTTGGTTATGGCTGGAAACTTTCATGTACTACTTACCAAACTGTATTCATATGGGTAGGAATTTATATTGTGCAACCTAATCACTACTGCTGGTTTGATGGCTCGGCTGACAGGTAATACACCTATAATCACAGCCTGATTGCACCACCCCTCGCTGCCTTCACAGCAACACTCTGCTCCATCATTTCCTTTTCAAAAGAAGGTCTTTGCTGCTTTGTTTTGATACAATCTTGAAAGTCTGACTATTTTCTACGAGATCAGGAGTAGAGATTTGAATTATCCTTTTGATAGTAAATGACAGGACCAGTCTTAACAACAAGAAATAACTTCTCTGCTGAAAGAAACTGTGCTTTCTCCCTGTGTTTGAAAAATTCATGTTTCTTACTGCAAGTCTGGTTCTTAAGCCACATATTTAAGGAACTGACATTGGAAAGTAAGATGGTACAGGCAGTTTTTTTTTATGTATTTATTTTAATTGTAGGCTAATTACTTTACAGTATTGTATTTGTTTTGCCATACATCAACATAATGTGGTCAAAATGCCTTTGGGTCTATGTAGCAACGAGAAAGGTAGAATTAGTGCAGTGCACTGGGTCTGGCTCCAGCCCCCAATCCCACGCATGCCCACTTCAATTCGGGCAGCTTTGCTTTCAGCAGCATGCTTATCTTGAACAGAATGAAGCTAAGTTTCAAGGACTTGTACACATCTTTCTTCTATGTTTTGTAAAATTTTCAAGAGAAAAAGACACAATTAGTTAAGGCCACTGTCTCTTTCCAGTCTAATTTCCCCTGATACTGTGAGGCACTGGAATGGTCAAAGGCGTTTTGATCTGTGTATGAGTGATTGCCAGCTACCCAGTGCAGGGATGGCTTCCAGGCTTCCCCCATCATTCACTGTGCCAACTCACCTAGTATCATGACACAAAGGTGGAGGGCCAGAGGTGACCCAATGATGTGAACATGTGCTATGGAATAAATCAAGGTTTGAAATGTATGAAGCCAGAAGTTAATTTGCATGAAATTTCTTCAATCATCAGAATATAGAATCATAAGTTCTCATGTTAAAGAATTTGCCTGTCAATGTAAGAGGTGAAAGAGACACAGGTTTGATCCCTGGGTCAGGAAGATCCCCTTGCAACCCACTCCATTATTCTTGCCTGGAAAACCCCACAGACAGAGGGGCCTGGCAGAGTACAATCCATGGGGTTGCAAAAGAGTTGGACATGGCTAAGCACACACACACAATGTATGCTTAGCCTATGATACAGGCTCTACACTTGTGGAGACAGGGAGCATAAAGACAATAAGTAATTACAGATATAAAATTAGATAGGCATACTTCTATATAAAATAAAATAGTAGAACAGTAAAATTGGATTTTTAAATAGGATTAATATATACTGGGACTTCCCCAGTGGCTCAGATGGTAAAGCATCTGCCTACAATGCAGGAGACTCAGGTTCAATCCCTGGGTTGGGAAGATCTCCTGGAGAAGGAAATGGCAACCCACTTCACTATTTTTGCCTGGAAAATCCCATGGACAGAGGAGCCCGGTAGGCTACAGTCCCTGGGGTCACAAAGAGTCGGACACAACTGAGCGACTTCACTCACTCACAATATATACTGAGCCAAGAAGGAAAATTTCAGATGCAAGAATCAAAACTAAATAACCAAAAAGATATTGCTTAACCTGATGCAATTTCTTAAATTGCAAACTTAAATAAATACTGGTTATTAAAATAATAATAATTATCACTGATTGTAGGATGTCAGAGAACAAGATGGAACTAAAATTCACAACAGCAATAGCCCTGATGTTGAAAGATGAAAGTTTAGAGTTAAAAAGTAATTTCTTTATATTTCTTGGAAGAGGGTAGAGCTCTTGACACAGTTTTCATTTGTTTCATGTAAATGTTATAAAGTAATAATAATCACAGAAATACAATAAGCTGAATGTATAAATTTCCAAACCAGTAAGCCAGGAAGAAGAGTTCATCTGTAGGAGATGGAAGTAACATCTAACCTGAGTTCTCCAACTAACCTGGGTTAGTTCCCTCTGACATCAACCATTGTATGGCCCCAAGTAACAGCCCTAACCTGCCAACAGCCTCAAATTTTATGCTTTTTGATAACCTACACAAAAATAGATAAAGATAAAATGAGAAAAAATATTTTAGATATTGTTTCTCTTTATTAATGACCATCTTAATCCCTGGTGGCTCAGACAGTAAAAAATCTGCCTTCTTTGTGGGAAACTGGGTTTGATCCCTGGGTCAGGATGATCTCCTGGAGAAGGGAATGGATACCCACTCCAGTATTCTTGCCTGGAGAACTTCTTGGACAGAGGAGCCTGGTGGGCTACAGTCCATAGGGTCTCAAAGAGTCTGACATGCCTGAGCGACTAACACTTTCACTTTCACTTTAATATAGTCAATAACAAATGGGAAAATAGTTAGAAGATACTAAGTACAGATTAAGTGAAAATGAGGGTTTTCCAGGTGGCACTAGTGGTAAAGAATCTGCCTGCCAATGCAGGCGCATGAGACATGAAGATTCAATCCCTGGGTGTGGAAGATCCCCTGGATAAGGCAATGGCAAGCCACTCCCGTACTCTGGCCTGGAGAATCCTACGAACAGATCAGACTGGTGGGCTACAGTCCGTGGATCTCAAAGAGTCGAGCACAACTGAATGACTAACACCTTTACTTTACTGAGATCAAGAATTGACTGGACTATTTATTTTCATTTCTTAGCAGCCATAGCACGTATGATTTTTATTTTATAAATGACTCAACTGAGAGAAAGCAAGATCACACTGTTTTTCTATAGCACAACTAGAAATTTTATAACATCTAAATCAGATTTGATAATCTTTAAATTTATAATTCAGATTTCTATCTCATTACCTCAGTTATAAGATCCTAAAATCCTAAAACACTGGTTTATTCTTTCATTGCTCTGAATTTTAAAAATTAAAACATTTCTTCTATTTCAAGTAATTATTTTCTAGGATTATAAAATTTTTTGTTATATGCTTGTTTTGGGTGTTAGGTTATCCAGCTTACCTTTGCATATGGAATCTTGGAGTTAACCTATAATAAACTTTACCTATTTTACAGAAAACAAAATAAACTGATCCTTAACTTATTCTTCTGTTCTTTTCTTCTTTTAAATTGTGAACCTAGATTGGCTATGTAATTACTAGAAGGTATATGAAGTTTTCAATACTCCATTTTAATTTTCTTTATATTCCTGAAAGGCACAAAAGGAAAACTATTAAATAAACTAAGTAAAACCAGTATCCTAAAAAACTACAAAAACCTTCTACCACATTATAAAATAAATGTCCTTGCTCTGATCACTTTACAGGTAGCCAAATACAGCTATTGAGCAGAATTCATTTAATCAAAGACAGATGTGTAATCCTATAAATTTTCCTTACAAACTCCGACCTTAATTTCTTACAGCAAAAATTTTTTCTTTGCTATCCAATACATATATTGGCATGGATGTGATTTTATATTTATATTATTTATATTTTAATGCCTGCTTTCTTGTCTTCATCTCAAAGTTCCAAGTTTCTCACCATTATATACCAAAGAATTAGAGTGTCTGGCATATAGATGCTTCACAAATTAACTGCTGTGCTAGACATAGTCTGTGCTGTGGTGTGCTGTGCTTAGTTGCTCAGTCATGTCTGACTCTTTGTAACTCTTTGGACCATAGCCAGCCAGGCTCCTCTGTCCATGCGATGTTTCAGGCAAGAATACAGGAGTGGTTTGCCCTTTCCTCCTCCAGGGGATCCTCCCAACCCAGGGATCAAACCCATTTCTCCTGTGTCTCCTGGCTTGCAGGTGGATTCTTTACCTGCAGAGCCATCAGGGAAGTCCAGCTTATAAATGAGGAGTTTCATTTTTGCATTTATTTGTGAGCTTAAAATTTTTATTACAAACTGTTATAATCCAACAAGCCTTTGTAGGAACAACCAAAATAACCATACACTAAGTAGATATGTTTAATGTATTGAGAAATAATAAAGAAATGTGGCTGAAACTTGGCAAATATGAAGTGCTATTCCTATTAAAAGCAACTGAATATTTCATTCTTCTAGAAATAGTCAACAATTTAATATTTGAATGAAGTATCATAGTAATTATCTGAAAATAAAGGGAAGCTACTGGCTCCAGGCAGATACTAGTGAAAAATCTTCAAAATATTTTCATTCACTTATTTTCCAAAACACATAATTTGGTTTGACTTTCCAACACAAATGTTAAATATTATATTTGAATGGTTTAATTCAAGGTAAATGTTATATTTGAATGGCTTAATTCTCTTGATTGACTGATACTCTTCCTGATATTTTATTATTCAAAACTCATTTTATATGTCATGTAAGTGGGAAGGATACGATACAAAATATGAAACCCAGCCTGTGAAATTGTGTAGGCTTGTTCTATTTTTGCTAAAATCTGACTCCAGATAGAGGTTAATAAGTATCACTTTCTTCATTTATAAGCTTTTTCAGCCATTTACATTCAAAATTCATAGTCCATCTCTCTTGAAAGAGAAATAAATTATTTATAATTTTGTAAATTCAAAAGAGGAATTCTCCTATGATATTACTCTGGTATTTTTCTACTACATTATTTAAATGTTTTAAATATCAGTTCAGTTCAGTCTCTCAACAGTGTCCGACTCTTTGCAACCCCATGAATTGCAGCACAGCAGGCTTCTCTGTCCATCATCAACTCCCAGAGTCCACCCAAATCCACGTCCATTGAGTTGGTGATGCCATCCAACCATCTCATCCTCCATCGTCCCCTTCTCCTCCTGCCCCCAATCCCTCCCAGCATCAGGGTCTTTTCCAATGAGTCAGCTCTTCACATCAGGTGGCCAAAGTATTACAGTTTCAGCTTCAACATCAGTCCATCCAGTGAACACCCAGGACTGATCTCCTTCAGAATGGACTGGTTGGATCTCCTTGCTGTTCAAGGGACTCTCAAGAGTCTTCTCCAACACCACAGTTCAAAAGCATCAATTCTTCGGCGCTCAGCCTTCTTCACAGTCCAACTCTCACATCCATACATGACCACTGGAAAAACCATAGCCTTGACTAGACTGACCTTAGTCAGCAAAGTAATGTCTCTGCTTTTAATATGCTATCTAGGTTGGTCATACTTTCCTTCCAAGGAATAAGCGTCTTTTAATTTCATGGCTGCAATCACCATCTGCAGTGATTTTGGAGCCCAGAAAAATAAAGTCAGCCACTGTTTCCACTGTTTCCCCATCTATTTGCCATGAAATGATGGGACCAGATGCCATGATCTTAGTTTTCTGAATGTTGAGCTGTACTTACTGATAAAAAGCCTCACAAATAAAAAAACTTTATTTTATTAATGAATGATTGTCTAGAAATTTCACCTTCCACGGGAAATCAAAACAACAGTAGTAAATCTGATGAGATTTGACCTGAAGTTTCTTGCTAGAAGTTTACATTTGTACTTACAGAATACTTAATCTATCAAAATATTTACTTATAACTAATTATAAATTTACTTTAAAAATAAAAATTTTAATCAGGAATATTGGCACTAGTATCAAAAAACCCACCTGCCAATGCAGGAGACAAAAAGAGACACGGGTTCGATCCCTGGGTTGGGAAGATCCCCAGGAGGAGGGCATGGCAACCCACTCCAGTATTCTTGCCTGGAGAATCCCATGGACAGAGGAGACTGGTGGGCTACAGTCCATAGGGTCGCACAGAGTCAGACATGACTGAAGCGACAGCATACATGCACACATATGTGAAATTATTAAAGAAAAACTATCAAAGTTACAATTGTCATGAATTTACTTCAAATAAATTATATATTAATCATAAAATGTGTGCATCAGAGTTGGCAGTGGTTAGACGTAAGCTATTACATGTTTCACCACCATTGTTCTTAAAAATCTGAAGTATGTTGTGATTAAGTAATCTTTTTCACTGGTAATCACAAAAACACACAGTAGAAATTAAACCATATGGCAAAAATCTCATCTTTAATTTTCTTCAAAATGTTGTAAAACTCTTTCTCTAAAATTCAGTGATGCCTGTATAGTTTGCTATAATTTTCCCAAGCAGTCTAGTGGGGTCTCATGCACACAGAACTCATGTAGTTTATAATTTATTGATGTGCACGTGTCTGTGTATCTGTGTGTGCATTTATCCAGACATTCCTGCAGTAAATGCACTAAGCTCTTTTCACTTTAAACTAATAAATAAAGGTGATGAACATGAGCAAAGATTAACTGTAGATCAAACAGCATGATAAAAATCAGGATTTTCCATTAAAAATGAAAATTATTCTGTAGATATTGTTGGAAAAGGTAGATATCCACATGAAAAGATAAAAGAAATGAAGGTGAATGCTGACATTACACCCTATACAAAGATTAACCCCGAATGAATCAAAGATCTAAAAGTAAGAAATAAAATGATCAAATCAAGGGAGAAATCTTCATAGCATTAGATATAATAATACTTTTTTACAGATGACACTAAAGGCATAAGCAACAAAACAAAAAATAGACAAATTGACTACATCAAAATTGTAAACTTTTGTGCACCAAAGGCATTATCTACGCAATGAACTGGCAGCCCACAGAAATGGAGAAAACAGCTGAAAATCAGTTATCTGATAAGGGATTAGTATCCAGAATATACAAAGAATTTCTAAAATTCAACAATAAAAGACAGACAATTCAAAAATATGCAAAGGACCTGAATGTTTTTCCAAGGAAGATACGCAAATGGACAATAAATACATGAAAAAATAAAAATCAGCTTAACATCACTAATTAGTAGGGAAAGGCAAATTAAAATGAAAATAAGATATCATACCAATTTGGATAGCAATTCTCAAAAAAGAAAGAATAAGAAGCAGCTGTTGGCAAGGATATGCAGAAATTGGAAACTTGCATTTATAATAGGAATATAAAGTGGTACAGCCATTATGAAAAATTATATGGTTTTTCCTCAAAAAATTGAAAATAGAATTATCATATGATTCAGCAATTCACTCTTGGGTCTATACCAAAAGAACTGAAAGGAGAGACTGAAATAGATATTTGTACACCTATGTTCACTGCAGAATTATTCACAATAGCCAAAATATGGAAACAATGCTAGAGTTCACAGAAAGATTAATAAACAAAATGTGATATATATACATACAATTAAATATTAATCAGGCTTAAAAAGGAAGAAAATTCTGACATATGCTATAATATAGATGACCCTTGAGTCCATTAAGCTAAATTAAATAAGCCAGTCATAAAAGAACAAATATGTGATTCCAGTTGTAAGGTACCGAGAATAGACAAATTCATAAAGACAGAAAGTAACATGGTGGTTGCCAGGGACTGAGGGGAGGCAGGAATAGGGAATTAGTCTATAACTGAGTTTCATTTGGGAAAGATGTAAAAGTCTGGAAATGGATGGTGGCAACTGTTGCATAACTATGTGAATGTATCCTACTTAATGCCACAGAATTGTACACTCAGACATTGTTAAAATGGTAAACTTCATGTTATTTATATTGAATCACAACTTAAAAGTAAAAAATAAATTTTAACCTATACCAAAAACACAACTGAATCATTCTTAAGATGTAAGTCATAGATGTTCATTTTGGCTTTCATATGTGATGACACTCAAACTATACCAATGACAAATACAAAGAGTGTATTAAAAAGCAGAGACATTACTTTGCCAACAGAGGTCTGTATAGTCAAAACTATCAAATCTTCTATCCCTCCATCCCTCTGTTCTTGAACACTGTGAACTATGAAAGTAAAAGTGTCAGTCCCTCAGTCCTGTCTGACTCTGCGATCCCATGAACTGTACCCCACCAGGCTTCTCTGTCCATGAAATTCTCCAGGCAAGAATACTGGAGTGTTTTTTGTTTTTGTTTTTTTCCTTCTCAAGAATTCCTGAAGAAGGAAATACCCAATTCCTTCTCCAGGAGATCTTCCCAACCCAGGGATCAAACCCATGTCTCCTGCATTGCAGGTGGGTTATTTACCAACTGAGCCACCAGATAAGACTGTGAACTATGAAATATTCTTAATCAGAAAAGTTGCTTGAAGAAAAGGAGGCTTAAGTTTGTAATGTCAGGATGCATTCTCCTAATGGCAGTTTGCATTGGTCCTTCAGTTTTAAAATCCTGCATACTACTAGCCACCTCACTATATATATTCTAACTGCATCTTTTCCCAAATATAGAACAATTTCATCTTCATTGGATGAAGAATTCTCCTCCTTCTTAAAAAATCACATTATCAGCAGTTGCAGCCTCTCTCTTCACTTTGATGTTGTGCAGATTCAAATAAGACTGGAACCTCTGGAACCAGCCATAGCTTGCAGCAATAATCTCATCAACCTCATTTTCACCATGCTTGAATTTTAGTTCTTCCAGCAAACTCCTAGACATCTTCTGAATGTACATTAAGCTAGTAAACATTGAACTTTGATCCTCTAGCTTCTCAAAGATTTTCAGTTTTGTCTATCAGTATTCCTATTATCAATTGCAGAGGCCCACTGAGCACTTTTCTCAAAAATAGATGAACACTGCTTATTCTATTTCTGCTGTGAAATAATTCATCCTATATGCTATATTTACATGCAACATTTACCTGTTGTTTTTGCCACTTTCAATTTTTACCCCTCATCTCTCTTGAGAGCACATACACAGCCAACGTGACACACTTAAATGCCATTAAATGCCAGCTAAATATAGGCATTTAAAATGAATAGGCTACACATAAAAAGGTTTTCTGGGGTTTACAGCAAAATTGAAAAGTGCTTGTTTACCTAAAAGCATTAGCATCTGAGCCAACAGGGAAGCCCATACAAACTGAACAACAACCGAAAAAAAATGAAAGCACTGGGTTGTCAAGATAAAACGATCTGCTGTCCAAGGGACACCAATTTATGACTAAAGCCTTACAGTAACCAACAACACATAGAACATGAGGTCACAGAGAGTTGGACACGACTGAGTGACTAACACTTTCACTTCAAAAATGACTATAGACCACTATTAATACTATGTGAGCAGAACTAAAACAGTTTGCCCTGGAACATAGCTCTATTCATACCTTTGAAAGTTCAAAACTGACTATACATAAAGGATCATCATTAATACCACAGGAAAACAAATTTTTTAAATATATTGTTAGTAAATGTTGAAAGGTGGTAAAAATTTTGTAGACACAGCAATATTTTTCTATTTCTTAGCCTAATTTTATTCTAAATTAGATAACATATTTGTCTGGATATCTGTATTTTCATGGGCTTTGATTTTTAATTAGACAGAGAAGAAAACAAATTTGGCTCATCAAAAGCTTGGCATTCCTTGGAGATTTACGTTTTATACAACATTGTACGGAAAGTAGGAAATGTATATGCTGCGGTTGCAGGCACCCAGTAAGCTGAAATCCTTCACAATGCTGCATGTTGAAATTATGACATCTACTTCAAAAGGGGAAATAATTAAAACTAAAACAGGGTTATCCATCATTGTTGGAGTAGGAAATGGCAACCCACTCAAGTATTCTTGCCTAGGAAATGCCATGGGCAGAGGAGACTGGTGGGCCACAGACCATGGGGTCACAAAAGAGATGAACATGACTTTAATGACAGAGCATGCATGATCACTTCATTGTAATTAAGAGGTTCTTCATTCTGTTTCACTATTAAAATGAAACCATTGTCTTGAGACCAAAAAAAAAAAATTGCTTTCCAGAGTGTGGCTAAATGCAAATTCGACATCTGCCTTGCAGAGTTGGTGAGAAATAGGTTAAACACACTGAGAAAGTCTTGTTCAAAAAGGTATGTAAGGTGACCTTGCAAATGAGAAAGCGATGTGGCAGAGGTGGGTTATCTGAAAGAGGACAGGCTTGGGATTTGGAATTTGGAGAGCTGATGACTATACACTCTGAATTAAATTTTTGCTGATGCTTCTTTTTTGTTGTTTGTGTGTGGGTGCCTGTTTTTTCCCACTTTTTCATTTCAATAACAAGTAAGTTACATAAGATTTTATAATCCAGTTATCACTCATCAATCCCAAGTGATCTGGTTTTTTCTCTTCATGAAAATGTCCATGTTCCCTAGACTAACTCTGAACTTGCAACACAATAGGAGTTCAAGGAATGTTCCAGAATTTATGTTTGGGAATGCATGTAAGAATTAAAGATTTTAAAATTTAAAAAATAAAAAACTAAAAATAAAAAAAAAATTAAAAAAAAGAGCAAAAAAAAATAAAAAAAATTAAAAAAAACAGAATTTATAAATAAATGAATGTTCAAAAACATGTACAAATATTAGCTGACCTATTCCAAATATTTAAATGATTTCAATTATTTAAAAATTTTCAGTGTACTAATGAATATTCCACAAAACTGAGGTTCTAATTGTGAAATATAATCTATCTTACATGCATTTCTACTTGTGATATATTTACCACACTTACATTACAACTAAAAAAAAAAGAATTAAGTGAAAACGTCATCAATTTAACACTTTTCATTATTTTTTAATTTCAGAATTATGACCTTAATTGTTGCAGTAAAAACCTAATATAACATAACATGTTCATCTATAAGGTATAGATTGAACCCTATGAAAATGTAGGCAGCTATTCACAGAGCATGATGTCAAGAAAGCCAAAACCAACCTGCATATTTTCCACAATGCCTGAAATTCCTATGTTGCCATTACTCCTGGGGCTTAAGTTTTCTTCCCCAAGGTGACTTGTAAAATATATAAAATATAAAGGAAGCATAGGAAGGCATGTGTACACACCCACTTTGATCACTGAGAAACGCTGGACTGGAAGAAACACAAGCTGGAATCAAGATTGCCGGGAGAAATATCAATAACCTCAGATATGCAGATGACATCACCCTTATGGCAGAAAGTGAAGAGGAACTCAAAAGCCTCTTGATGAAAGTGAAAGAGGAGAGTGAAAAAGTTGGCCTAAAGCTCAACATTCAGAAAACGAAGATCATGGCATCCAGTCCCATCACTTCATGGGAAATAGATGGGGAAACAGTGGAAACAGTGGCAGACTTTATTTTGGGGGGCTCCAAAATCACTGCAGATGGTGACTGCAGCCATGAAATTAAAAGACGCTTACTCCTTGGAAGAAAAGTTATGACCAACCTAGATAGCATATTCAAAAGCAGAGACATTACTTTGCCAACAAAGGTCCATCTAGTCAAGGCTATGGTTTTTCCAGTGGTCATGTATGGATGTGAGAGTTGGACTGTGAAGAAGGCTGAGCACCGAAGAATTGATGCTTTTGAACTGTGGTGTTGGAGAAGACTCTTGAGAGTCCCTTGGACTGCAAGGAGATCCAACCAGTCCATTCTAAAGGAGATCAGCCCTGGGATTTCTTTGAAAGGAATGATGTTAAAGCTGAAACTCCAGTACTTTGGCCACCTCATGCAAAGAGTTGACTCATTGGAAAAGACTCTGATGCTGGGAGGGACTGGGGGCAGGAGGAGAAGGGGACGACAGAGGATGAGATGGCTGGATGGCGTCACTGACTCGATGGACGTGAGTCTGAGTGAACTCTGGGAGTTGGTGATGGACAGGGAGGCCTGGTGTGCTGCGATTCATGGGGTCTCAGAGAGTTGGACACGACTGAGCGACTGAACTGAACTGAACTGATTAGCCACTACTTTGGATACTGAGGAAAGCAATCAGTTAAAACAGGGCATCATGGGACAGGTAGCTTTTGATGATGAGAGTGTGGGTGCAAGAACTGAAACCACCCAGAGCTTGGGCACACCAGGAAATCAAACGTCCATGTGACCAAGAGATAGCACATTAAGACAGAACCAAGATGAAAGCTTTAAAAATAAGTTTCTGCTCTCCCACACATAGCTCTCAAGGGAGGACAGCTCTAACACACAACTCCCTCTTTCCACCACCAATAAGCACTGGTTTTAACTCAAGGTAAGCAAGCAATACAAATGTATGTGCGTTTCCGTTAACGGCTTTATATTTAAGTACAAAATTAATCATTATGTTGATTCACTCATATTGCATTTTTAAAAACCCAAGCACCCTTCAGTCAACTCCAAAACCTGAGCAGAAAAATAGCCATGTTAATATAAGAAATTGAAAACCAAATTAACTTCATCTTTTTTTAAATTGAAGTATAGTTGGTTTACAATGTTGTGTTAGTATCAAGCATACAGTGAAGTGATTCCATTGTGCATATATATTGCAGATATCTATATTCCTTTTATTCTTTTCCATTATTGTATAAGACACTGAATATAGTTCCCCGTGCTATACAGTAAATCTTTGTTGTTCATCTATTTTATATATGGTAGTGTGCATCTGTTAATCCTATATTCCCAATCTATCCCTTTTTCACTTCCCCATTGGTAACCATAAGTTTGTTTTCTATGTCTGTGAGTCTGTTTCTATTTTTTAAATAAGTTCATTTGTATCATTTTTTAGATTTCACTTTTAGATATAAGTGATATCATATGATATTTGCCTTTCTCTAACTTCACTTGTGTGGTAATCTCTAGATCCATCCATGTGGCTGCAAATGCATTATTTCATTCTTTCTTATGACTGAGTAACATTAACTTCATCTTTATTCCATTTTTCCACTTGTGTTATTAAAAATGACCTTATACTATAAGGTCTATAAATGATCTTATACTATTGTTAATTTAGTAGAATAAATACACACTATCCAAAGACACATCTCTCTCCCTACAATGCGACTTTGGGGGAAATAAAGCTAAGCATTGATTTGGGGAACATACAAGATAATCATGTGTTTTATGAGATGCGACATTACATTCCCATATAACTATTATATATGCATTTTCAGTTCTTTTTCCGACACTGGTAGCAAATTTGTGTACAGTTATCTGCACACTTTCAGCTGGACTGTCCTTTAGCCAATAGTTTATATTTACAACACTGGCCAAGAAATTTAAAATAAGAGAAGCTGTCTGTGATTATGCACCCTGGGGACATAAAATCAATACCATTTGATTTCTTCACTAGTCTGTCAGCACTCAGAAGCTGTGGCTATTTGTGTGGTCTTTTCTAACTGCAATGGTTGAAACAAGTAATCCCAATCTTGGATAAGACTTATGCAAGTCTTATCAGAGATGGATAAGACTAAGAAGTAAAGGCTTCTAAGCTTACAAAGAAAGACTGAGAGGATGAATTAATGATAAACTATGAAAGGGGATGTTTTGCTACTTTTTAAGACTTTGTCTTTATCCCAAATGAATTCCTTTTTATTAAAGAACATAAAACAGATTATATTAGATTTCTCTTTAAACACAATAACTGCCACATTTATCCCCTTGTCAAGAAGATGAGTAAAAGGAACCTAGGAACAAATGACAGTGTCCTCTATCTGTCTGTCTAGAAAGAATAAGGGAGAGAAAATCCACATGACTCCTGTTTCTTGTATGGGCATTTGCCCCAAGGGAAAACAGCAAAGGCATCACTAACAACCATGATCTATAAGGCACTAGCAAACACTGAAAGGCAAGCAGTGAAATTCCTTGGCTTAAAGGTAATTTAATTGGTTAGATACCAAAGATAAAAATGAATCATAAGAAACTTTTATGTCATCTATCAGTCCAGTCCAAACATGTTTTCCATCTTGCCTGTTTACAGAATGGCAATAGGCTTACACCATTAAAAAATATGTATTAGAAAATAATTTTTTCAAAAAAATCTGGTTTCAAAAAATATTGACCTTTTGAAGTCCCTGGAAGAGAAAGTAAGCATTCTTTGGGAAAGAGATAAAGAAGATCTGGGCTTCTCTGGTAGCTCAGCGGTAAAGAATTTGCCTGCCAGTGCATGGGTTTGAGTGCTGATCTGGGAATATTCCATATGCCATGGGGCAACCAAGCCCAGGCACCCAACTACTGAGCCTGTGCTCTTGGGCCCTGCAAGTTGTAACAAGAGAACCCACCACAATGAGAAGCCTGTGCACTGCAACTAGAGAGCAGCACCTGCTCTCAGCAACTAGGAAAACCCCACACAGCAAGGAAGACCCAGCACAGTCAAAAATAAATAAAAATAAAACAATTTTTTTAAAATAGATAAAGAAATGAAGACTGAACTGAAGGAAAGGCTTCAGAATGCTTTCATAAATAGAATTCTATTCTTGTACATTCACTGAGCACAGTTCAGATGGCGATCCCACAAAAGATGATGAGAGTTAAGTGTGCCAGGGAAACTTCAGGCCTCCTGGCTTCAGATGGAGGGTGAAATATCTGAAGTGCTTCTCCTTCTCTCCACTACTACTACTACTACTACTACTACTACTACTACTAAGTCGCTTCAGTTGTGTCCGACTCTATGCGACCCCATAGACGGCAGCCCACCAGGCTCCCCCGTCCCTGGGATTCTCCAGGCAAGAACACTGGAATGGGTTGCCATTTCCTTCTCCAAAGTCCATGGGATTTCCCAGGCAAGAGTACTGGAGTGGGGTGCCATTGCCTTCTCTGCTCCTTCTCTCTAGAGGTCACTTGATTTATGGGTCATGAGGATTAACTATTCTCACCCATCAGAGTCCTCTCTAGAAAGAGTGATCAGCTGTTTGATATCTAACAGCCATATGACCAACCTTCAAAGCTTATTATAGAATTACCATTCTGTATTAAACAAGGAGAAAAAGGTGTCCTATATCTATAGGAATCCTACACAAGACATAGAAGGGGGACAAAAACAGTATCTAGAAAATGAATCACCTATTTTTTCCAAAGGTATATATTTTCCTTTACAGTCTTTTCTATTTATAACCATTAGTATCTACAAGAGGTTAATTTAATTCCAGGGTAATGAGTATTAACAAACAACCAGAAGAGGACTAATAGTCAAAGAACAGAGATCTAAAAATAGACACACATAAATACACCCAATTGATTTCTGACAAAGGTACAAAAGAAATTCCATGGAGAACACACTGCCATTTTAATAATACTGCATGTTGCTACTGCATTTAGGTGTCTATAACTAAACAATTTCTGTTCCTTCAATGATTTCTGCTCTTTTTTTTTCTGCTTGCTTTTGGTTTATTTTGTGCTCTTTTCTAGGTTCTTGAGAAAACATCTTAAATTATCAATTTAAGAATTTTCACTTTGTCTAACGTATGCATGGTGACTGCAGCCATGAAATTAAAAGGTGCTTGCTCCTTGGAAGAAAAGCTATGACCAACCTAGACAGCATATTAAAAAGCAGAGATATTACTTTGTGAACAAAGGTTCACCTAGTCAAAGGTATAGTTATTCCAATAGTCATGCATGGATGTGAGGGTTGGATCATAAAGAAAGCTGAGCACTGAAGAATTGATGCTTTTGAACTGTGGAGAAGACTCTTGAGAGTCTCTTGGACTACAAGGAGATCCAACCAGTCCATCCTACAGGAGATCAGTCCTGAATATTCATTGGAAGGACTGATGCTGAAGCTAAACTCCAAAACTTTGGCCACTTGATGCGAAGAACTGACTTACTGGAAAAGACCCCAATGCCGGGAAAGATTGAAGGCAGGAGGAGAAGGGGACAACAGAGGATGAGATGGTTGGATGGCATCACCGACTCAATGAACATGAGTTTGAGCAAGCTCTGGGAGTTGATGATGGACAGGGAAGCCTGGTGTGCTGCAGTCCATGGGGTCGCAAAGAGTCAGACATGACTGAGTGACTGAACTGAACTGAACATATGCATTTACTACTATAAATTTCTCTTGTTAGCACTACTTTAGCTAAAGTACAATTTTTGTGCCCCACAATTTTTGACAAAGAATCTCCCTTGAGACTTCTTCTGTGACCTATGCATTATTTAGAAGTGTAATATATAGTTTCCAAGTGTTTAGAGATTTTCCTCTTATCTCTCTGTTACTGATTTCTAGTTTGGCTCCATTGTAGTTAGAAAGCAAATTCTGCATGATTTCAGGTGTTTTAAATTCACTGTTCCGTAAGCAGTTGAAGAGAATGTGTATCTTCTGTTGTTGAATGAAATATTCTATAAATGTTAGTTAGATCTTGTTAGGCGATGGTGTTACTGAGCTCTTCTATACCTTTGCTGACTTTCTGTCTTATCTATCAATTATTAAAAGACGTGTCTTGAATCCCCAGCTACAATGGTGGTGGTGGTGGTTTTGTTGCTAAGTCACGTTTGACTCTTACAACCCTATGGACTGTAGCCTGCCAGGCTCCTCTGTCCATGGGATTCTCCAGGCAAGAATACTAGGGTGGGTTGCCATTTCCTTCTCCAGGGGATCTTTCCAACCCAGGGATAGAACCCAGATCTCCTGCACTGCGGGAAATCTGTTTCATTGCAGACAGATTCTTTACCAACTGAATCATGCTACAATAGTGAGGTTATCTATTTCTCCTTTCAGTTCTATCAGCTTTTTCTCCATCTAATATGCAGCTCTACTGTTTGGTACATGCATAGTTAACATTGTTGGGTTTTTTCATGGATTGACTCTGTTTCTAATAATCCGCCTTCTCCCAAGTCTATTTTGACTTATATTAATGCACTCATTCCTACTTTACTTTGATGTTTCCATGATGTATCTTTTTGTATCTTTTTTTTTAAATAATTATATGTATTTATTTTTGGCTGTGCTGGGTCTTTGTTGCTGTGTGGGCTTTCTATGGTTGTGGCGAGCGGGAGCTACTCTATAGTTGCAAAGCATAGACTTCTTGTGATGTCTTCTCTGGTTGGAGAGCAGGGGCTCTGTGTGCTCGGGCTTCAGAAGTTGCAGTATGTGGGCTCAGTAGTTATGTTTCTCCAGCTCTAGAGTACAGGCTCTATAGCTGTGGCCCATAGGCTTTGTTGCTCCGAGGCATGTGGGATTTTCCTAGATCAGGGATCGAACCTGTGCCTCCTGTATTGGCAGGTAGCTTCTTTACCACTGGGTCACTAGAAAATCTCCCAGCCCCTTACTCTCAACCTTCCTGTATTATATGGGAGATCCCCTGGGGAAGGGAATGGCTACACACTCCAGTATTCTTGCCTGGAGAATTCCAAGGACAGAGGAGCCTGGTGGGCCCGAGTTCTTAGAGTTGCAAGGAGTCAGACACAACTGAGTGACTAACACCTTCACTTTCCTACCACACATTTGGAGTGAGTTCCTTATTGACAGTTCCATATTGACAGTTTTGCCATTTGTTAACCCATTCTACCAACCTCTTTTATTTTTTAAATTAATTTATTTATTTTAATTGGAGGCTAATTACTTTACAATATTATAGTGGTTTTTGCCATACATTGACATGATAGCATGCTGTTATTGTGGTACAGTCAGTACGTCTTCTCCAACTCTTTGCAACCCCATGGACTGCAGCACGCCAGGCTCCCCTGTCTTTTACCATCTCCTGGAGTTTGTGCTAATTCATATCCACTGAGTTGATGATGTTATCTAACCATCTCATCCTCTGCTACTCCCTTCTCCTTTTGCCTTCACTCTTTCCTAGCATCAGGGGCTTTACCAATGTGTTGGCTCTTTGCATCAGGTGACTAAAGTATTGGAGCTTCAGCATCAATCCTTCCAATGAATATTCAGGGTTTATTTTTTTCAGGATTGACTGGTTTGATCTCCTTGCAACCAAGGGACTCTCAAGAGTCTTCTCCAGCACCACAATTTAAAAGCATCAGTTCTTCAATGCTCAGTCTCTTTATAGTCCAACACTCACATCCATAAATGACTACTGAAAAACCATAGCATTTAGCCTCTTAACATTTAATATAATTAATGATATCTTAGGGATTGGCTCTACATTTTTTGTTGACATTCATATTTTTCATGTTTTTTCATAGATTTCTGTTGAACAGAAACATTATTTCAACTTTTTTTTAGAATTCTATTCTGATTTATTCATAGTGATTTTAATGTATCTTTTAATATAGCTTTTATACTGGTTTCTCTACATATTATGTTATTATGCACAACTTTTCACAGTCTATTGGTGGTGTCATTTTATCATTTCAAGTATAGAGACCTTTTCTACCTTTACATTCCTTTCTTTTCCATTTTTATACTATAATTACTTTAAATATTTCCTCTATATACATTTAAAACAACATCAGATGTATTACAGCTTTGCTTCAATCATAAAATTTAGCAAACCCAAAAGGAGAAGGAAAGGCTATTTTACTTAGCAATATTCTCACTTATCATGTTCTTTATTCCCTTATAATCTTTCATATCTCCTTCTTTTATTGTTCCTTTTCTCTTTAGAGAACTTCCTTAACCATTCTATTAAGGTAAGTCTGCAGGTGACAAATTCTCTTTCCCATCATTTGAAAATATATTGATTTCCTCTTCATTCAGGGGAATTTTTTTTTGCTGGGTATAAAATTCTGGGTTGAAATTTCTTTTTTTTCCCACAGCCAGAAAAATAGTATGCCTTACTCATTTGGCCTCCATGGTTTGTGATGAAAAATGAACTATCATTTTTGCTTACTTGCTTTTTTTTCCTATATAGATAGATAGCTTTAGATACTTTGAAGATTTCTCGTTGCCTTGATTTTCAGAAGTTTATAATGGGTCTTCAATTTTTTTATCCTTTTGAAGATTCACTCAGTTTTGGAGTCCGTAGGTTTATGTCTCTTGCCAAATTTGGAAAGTTTTAGCTATTATTTCTTTGCGTATTCTTTCAACTCCATCCTCTTTCTAGTTTCCTTTGGGGATACTAAGTATATAAATGTTTTAAGTTTTGTTATAGTCAAACATTTGTTATAGTCAAACAGATACCTATGATTAGCTTCTTGGTGGTTTGCTTGGTCTGTCTGGTCTATTTCCCGTCATTCAGATTGCATCATTTTTATATTCTATCTTCCATAGAACATGGAACTAACTAACTGAACATGGAACCATCAACAGAGGAATGCATAAATAAGATGTAGTACTTATATACAATGGAATATTACTCAGCCATAAAAAGAACAAAATAATGCCATTCACAGCGACATGGATGGACCTCGTGAAGCAAGTTAGACAGAGGGAAAAAATCATATGATATTGCTTACATGTGGAATCTAAAGAAAAGGGGTACAAATGAACTTATCTACAAAACAGAAACAGAGTTACAGATGTAGAAAATATACTTATAGTTCTGCAGGGTTAAAGAGGAGGAGATCAAACCAGTCAATCCTAAAGGAAATCAACACTGAATATTTACTGGAAGGACTGAGGCTGAAGCTGAAGCTCCAATACTGTGGGCACCTGATGTGAAGAGGAGCCAGCTCATTGGAAAAGACCTTGATGCTGGGAAAGACTGAGGACAAGAGGAGAAGTGGGTAACAGAGGATTAGATGGTTGACTGGCATCACCAACTCAAGGGACATGAGTTTGTGCAAACTCCGAGAGATAGTGAAGGATAAGGAAGCCTGGCATGCTGCAGTTCATGGGGTAGCAAAGAGTTGGACATGCCTTAGTAGCTGAACCACAACCGCAAAAGGGAGGAGGGATAAATTGGGAAATTGGGATTGACATAAATACACTACTATATATAGGATAGATAACTAATAAGGACCTACTGTATAGTACAGGGAACTCTGCTCAATACTTTATAATGGCCTATATGGGAAAAGAATCCTAAGAAGAGTGGATATATGTATATGCATAATAGATTCACCTTGCTGCATACCTGAAGCTAACAGAACATTGTAAATGAACTATACTTCAATAATTTTTTTTTATATTGAACCCTCTTTTTCTTTCTCTTTATATTTAGAATAGACAATTGGCTGCTAGCCCGCTAATGACAGCTATAAACCTCATGCAAAAATAATGAAAGTCTATTTCCTGTTAACAAAAGTGGCTTCTACTATTTCTCCTTCATCCAGCTATGGTGTGAACAGCTGTCATCCATTCTAGATAACTCCAGGTATTAGACCATTACATTTTATAATGCATCAAATCTTCCTCCCTAGTATTGCTACATAAATAGCCTCAGTTTTTACATTGACATTCAGCAGACAGACCAAACACTGCAAAGCCATTTTCCTCCTAATTCTGATTAGGTCCTTTAATGCTTTTTCACATGACAGAATTAAGCTCATCTGGTTGACTAGTCCTTAAAATGTAGCACCTGGAATTGAACACAATACCCTGAATGTGATCTGAAAAATTTACAGTTGATTTTCATTTATGAACCTTTCATTTTACAAGCATGTACTATATTCCTCATTTTATTGTACATTTGTATTGATATACCTTAAGAATATATTCAATTTTGGAACATAGCCATTTCATACTAGTAAGACACACCAAGATTTTTTTTCCACACAGAATTACTTTCATTAAATTTCGTCTCTTTAATTTTGTACCAACATTTCCAATTCATAATGTGAATTTTAAATTCATATTATTTCACCTGGTAGAATTGTTATTCCACCTGCATTTGAGTCACTTGATAATCTGTTGACAAACAGTTCTTTAAGGGGGTGCCTGATAGTATCATTTCTGTGCTCAGAGCTTACAACAATATGTGATAATAAAAGGCAATTGATACAAACAGACTATATTAACTCTTGAAATAATGAACATTTCTTGATAAAGAAATATAATTATTGTTGTGGTTTAGTCTCTAAGTCATGTCCAACTCTTTTGCGACCACAAGGTCTGTAACGCACCAGGCTCCTCTTTCCATCGGATTTCCCAGGCAAGAATACTGAGTTGGCATTTCCTTCTCTAGGGGATCTTCCCTACCCAGGGATCAAACCCATGTGTCCTATATTGGCAGGCAGATTCTTTACCACTGAGCCATCAGGGAAGCTCAACAATAAATAATAGACTTAGTATTTAATATTCCTTAATATTAAAATCTGTTAAAACCCAAGTTCATCTATTTTCTTAAACATTTTTCTTTCTTCCTACTTTTCTTACTCATAAAACGACCTAGCCATTCTAACATACTATTGAAATTCTAAACTTTGGAATCATTTTCAAATATAGCTTTAATTCACCCTCAACATCCAAACATTCACCAACACTCCCATCCATGATGTTGATTATATCACTCTTGTTCTTCCTATTCTAATGAAGGATGCTATTTAATCATTCATTAGTAACAGTGACATTAACAGATTTTATTGCTAATGAGACACTTGTCTCATGATATTATAGAATCTTCATTATGAGCTAGCTACACCTGGAGTATGCTACTTGCAGAATATTCCCTTTACCAGGTAAACTATTACATCAGTGAGTACATTTGCTCAACTAGTTGCACATAGTAGCAAGAATCACACATGCCATCACAACAGTGAACAGCAAACAAACTACTGATAGTTCTCTATATTTAGGTGAGAAATCAAGAGAAAAGCAATTATGTATCTAAAATGTTTATGCCTGTTTATTTATGTACATACCAAACAGTAGGTCCATTTCACTACCACTAATTGAAAATCAACTCGGCCAACCACTGGGCTCTTCACTCAGATGAAAGAGCTATAATTCCTGCCCTCAAGTTCATAGTCTTGGTTGAAAGATATATATTTTTTAAAAATTCAACATAAGTATCTATAAATGCTGAGCAAGAACTGAAACCCTTGAAAATAACATTTTAGAGAAAAGTGAAAGTGAAAATGTTAGTTGCTCAGGCGTGTCTGACTCCTTGCGATCCCATGGACTGTACTCTACGAAGCTCCTCTGTCCATGGAATTTTCCAGGCAAGAATACCGGAGTGGGTTGCCATGCCCTTCTCCCAGGGATCTTCCCATCCTAGGGATATTGCTTTATATGTAACAGGAAATGAATGAATAACTAATGCGAAAGATTTCTTGGTGAATATAAAAGCAATACTGATGTCTTTCAGCATGAAAAACTGCAAAGGGAAGTGTGGCAAAGATGATGGAGTAAGAAGACCTAAGTTCATCTCCTCCATCAAAAATTATACCCATTTACAGAGCATCTATTGATGAGAGTGAGCAAAGACTAACAGAAAATATTTTCCACAATTAAAAATTCAAAAACTGAACCACAAAGAAGGGTAGCCTGGGGGTCCTGTCCTGGGAAGATGAGCCTTCAGAATAATCTGGCATTGAAGTCCACCAGGGCTATTCTGGAGAACACAAGGACTGTGGAAAATAGAGGCTTCACTCTTGAAGGTCACATTCTAAATCTCACATGCTCCAGGACCCAGCAAAGAGGCCGTAGTCTGAAAGGATCCTGGGCCAGACCCACTTACTGATCTTGGAGCAGCTCCTGGGGAAATATGGGGCAAGGGAGAGGACTCATCAATAAACTTAGAAATGAAAAAGAAGTTATAATTGGCACTGCAGAAATACAAAGCATTATAAGAGACCACTGCAAACAAGTATATGCCAACAAAATGGATAACCTGGAAGAAATGGACAAATTCTTAGAAAGATACAAGCTTCCAAAGCAGGAAGAAATAGAAAATATGAACAGACCAATCACAAGTAACAAAATTAAAACGGTGATTAAAAATCTTCCCAGCAAACAAAAATCCAGGACTATCATTTAGAGAAGAGTTAACAACTATTCTCCTTGAGCTCTTTCAAAAAATTACAGGAGGAGCACTCCCAAACTCACTCTATGAGGCCACCATCACTCTGATACCAAAACCTGACAAAGACACCACAAAAAAGATAATATTACAGGCCAATATCACTGATGAACAAAGATGAAAAAATCCTTAACATATTAGCAAGCCAAATTCAATAATACATTAAAAATATTATACACCATGGGATTTATTCCAGGGATGCATGAATAGTTCAACATCCACAGTCCTAACCACAAACCAATCATTGTAATACAGCACATTAATAAATTATTTTTGACATCACATGGCTTGTGGGATCTTAGTTCCCCAACCACAAATTGAACCCAGAGCCCCAGCAGTGAAAGCACCAAGTCCCAACTACTGGAACACCAGGGAATTCCCTACATTAATAAACTGAATGATAAAAATCATATGATTGTTTCAACACATGTAGAAAAAGCATTTAACGAAATTCAACATCCATTTATGATAACAACAACAACAAATTCAACCAAGTGAGTGTAGAGAGAACATACTTCAACATAATAAAGGCCATATATGACAAACCTACAGCCAACATTATACTCAACTGTGAAAAGCTAAAAACTTTTCTTCTAAGATCAGGAACAAGACAAGGATGCTCACTCTTGCCACTTTTATTCAACATAGTGTTAGAAGTCCTAATCACAATAATCAAACTGTAAAGAGAAAGAAAAGGAATTGAAATTGGAAAGGAAAAAATAAAACAGTCATTGTTTGCAGATGACATGGTATTATATATAGACGCCACCAAAAGCACCTTATAGATGCCACCAAAAGCTCTTAGAATAAGTGAAATTAGTAGCTTCAGAATACAAAGTTAATATACAGATTTTCCTTTTGATGTAATTGTAACTTGAATTATTTTCTTAATTTCTCTTCCTGTTAGTTCATTGTTAGTGCTCTGTTACATTTCTATACACTAACAATGAAATAGCAGGGAGAGAAACTAAGAAAACAATTCAATTTATAATTATATCAAAAAGAATAGAAACACCTAGGGACAAACCTACCCATCGAAGACAACACAGACAGCAGAAATTGGCACAACACTGTAAATCAATTGTACTACAATTTTAAATAAATAAAAATTGAAGAAAACATACATAAGTGGAATGATAGTCCATATTCATGGATTAGAAGATTTAATACTGTTAAAATGACCAAACTACACAAGACAATCTTCAGAGTCAATGCAATCTCTGTCAAAATACCCATGACATTCTACACAGAACTAGAACAAATCCTAAAATTTTTATGGAAATACAAAAAAGCCCAAACCGTCAAAGCAAACTTGAGAAAGAAGAACAAAGCTGGTGCGATTATGTTACTTGATTTCCAACTATACTGTGAAGTGATAGTAATCTAAAGAGCACGGTGCAGGCACAAAAACACATGTATCCATGGAACAGAATAGGGAACCCAGAAGAAAAACCCACACTTACATACACAATCAGTTAGTCAATGACAAAGGAGGCAAAAATATACAATGGGGAAGAGAGAGCCTCTTTAGTCAATGATGTTGGAAAAACAGGACAGCTGCTTGAAAAAGAATCAGACTGGGCTATTTCTCACATAATATGCAAAAATGAACTCAAAATAGATTAATGACAAATATGAGCTCTGAAACTATAAAACTAGAAAAAATATAGGCAGTACACTTTTTTTTTGTAGTACACTCTTTGACATCAGTCTAACAATTTTTTTTTTTAATCCAGCTCTTCAGGCAAGAGCAACAAAAGCAAAAATGAACAAATGGGAGTACATCACACTAAAAAGTTTTTCTCCAGTTAAGGAAATGATCAACAAAATGAAAAGCCCACTGACTGAATGAAAGAAGATATTTACAAATGGCATATGTGACAAGGAGTTACTATCCAAAACATACAAAGAACTTATACAACTCACCATTAAAAAAACAAACATTTAAAAAATTATAGAGAAACTCAATAGGTATTTTTACAAAGAAAATACAGATGGCCAAAGGACACATGAAAAGATGGTCACAATCATCAAGGAAACACAAATCAAAACCAGAATGAGATATCACCTCACGCCTGTCAGAATAACTGTTAACAACAACAAAAAAGAAACAAGTGTTGATCAGGGTATAGATAAAATCAAACCCTCACGCACTGTTGGTGGGAAAGTAAATTGGCACAGCCACTATGGAAAACAGTATGGAGGTTCCTCAAAAAATTAAAAATAGAACTCTATGATCCTGAAATTATACTCCCGGGAAACTAACAAAAAAATACATGCACCCCTATGTTCATCACAGCATTATTTACAACAGTCAAGATTCAGAAGCATTCTAAGCATTCAATGATAGATGAGTAGATAAAGAGGTGGGATATATACACTATGATACATTGCTCAGATAAAAAGGAAGAAAATCTCGCCATCTGCAACAACATGGATGGAGTTAGAGGGTATTATAAGTGAGTAATTTAGAGAAAGACAAATGCTCTATGATTTCACTTATATGTGGAATGTAAGAGAAAAGAACAAATGATCAAACAAAAAAGAAAACACCCAGAAACAAGGACTTCCCTGGTGGCACAGTGGATAAGAATACATCTGCCAACGCAGAGGACACGAGTTCGACCCTTGGTCCAGGAAGATTCCTCATGCACCACAACTGTTGAGCCTGTGCTCCTCAGCGAGAGAAGCCACCTCAATGAGAAATGCAAGCACTGCAACAAAGAGTAGCCCCCACTCACCACAACTAGAGATAGTCCATGCAAAGTGACGAAGACCTAACACAGCCATAAATAAATAAAAAATAAAATAAATAAAATTATTTTTTTAAAAAATGCAGAAACAGAATCATAGATATAGTGAACAAACTGGAGGCTGCCAGAGAGTAGGGGTATGCATGAAATAAGTATGAGGGATTAGGGAATATAATCTTCCAGTGATAAGTCACAGGGATACAATGTACAGTATAGGGAATATAGTCAATAATATTGTAATAACTTTGGAGGATAACAGATGGTAACTAGAATTATAGTGATGATCATTTTGTAATATATAAAAAATATTTAATCTCTATGTTATATATCTGAAACTAATATAATATTGTAATACTTTGATTAAAAAAAGGAAAACAGAAAAACTGCAAAGATAGAATTGATGACTTCTAGTCAAGATTCAACAGTAAGATATACTACCTCTGCTCCAAACACATAGCAATGGTGGATAAAATATAGACAGATAAAGCCAAAGAGACAGAAATGGAATAAGATAAGCATCTCTGTTTGGCCCTGGCCTCCCAAGAATGCATAGCCTTGGGAAAAGGCTAACTACTTTATTAGATAGTACAGACCTATGGAGTAAAAGTTAAGGGAAAGATGAATGAGTCATGGAAGAAGAAAAAACCAGTTCAAGGTATTAAGCATGACTGATAGACCATCTCATAAAACTGTCTTCTGAGAGGCTATATAAACAACTTCCCAATCCATGGAAGAAAGGAAGAATTTATTTGCAGGCTACCATCTCCCATTGGTCAAGGCTTAACTACATAAGTGTTTACCTCTTTCCCATCCACCCCCTCTCACACACACACTTCTGGGTGGTACATGCTTGGACCACAGCATCACCTGCCTGTTATCAATGAGGAGCAGGGGGTAGGAGGTAAGAGTGTAGACAGCAAGCGCTATTTACTTATACACACGTGAAGATTTTTGTCTTCTCCAAAGATAATTGTTCAGGGCAGCAGTATGTGTGGCTAAAATGAGTCACCACAGCTGCCAGAGACAAGTTAGGATGAGAGGATCTGAACTGTCTGAAATGCCTAACAGGCATCTGATGTCATCTCTATGGACTTGAGATGCAAAGCAGTGAACGGAGCTAAAGCCACTTTCTACTGAGCTTCTATTTGGAAGCAGTGACCTCCATCACATATGACACTGATAATCACAAAATCCAGGCTAGTGTTTACTCCTAGGGAAAGAAGGAGAGGAAAGTATATCAAGAAGAAGTGAACAGAGATGCATCTGTAACCATCATTTTTATTTCTTCCAAAGAGTTCTGAGAGGAAAATGGCAAAATATTACACTTGTGTAAAATTGAGTATTAAGTACCTGGGTGTTTGCTATACTACTCTCTTAACTTTTTATATGTTTGAAGAATAGCTAAAATAAATAAAATTCAAGAAATTAAAACATCTATGGTCATCAAAGTGATACTAATCCTATTACTGATACAGGAATGTGCCATAGGTATTTGAGTCCTCAAGTCATACGTTTCAGTTGAAGATACTTTCCTCTAGTTTATTTTTGTAAAAGTTCAATATGATTTCAAGAATTATTTCTTGTTGACAAACACCAAAGAAAACAGGATACTTATTTTTAGCACATTTCTAGCTCTAATCAATCTCAAAGACACCGTTAAAGCTAATCCAAAAGGGTGGCTTAAATAGATCCTGTTACTTAGTCTCTCCATTTTCACCTAGATTGTATGTAATTCAACCTGTTCATGCAGTTATTTAGTGTAGAGACAAACACCAGCTCCACATTTTCTCATTGATAGACACTGCCTTTATTCCTCAAGAGTACTTTGATGTCATTCTCATTGGAAGCAGGAGTACAGGGGCAGTGATTCTTCCAATCTCACACTTCTTCAAATTCCAAAATTTTATAGTCTAAATCTATTTAGAGCTATGAGAGCCATTTTTTCCTTTCACCTTCCAATTACACCTCAAAGAGAAGTTGTCAGCTTTGCTTACCCATTAAACAACAATTAAATGTGTGAACATTTCTGCTGAATGGAACTCGATTGTATAGTGACCATTTAATCTGACCAGTTTCCTTTGGATGGCCCAAATTAGATTACCTTTCTCAACAGAATAGTCGTCACACTTCCCTTAGGGCTGGACAAATCAATCTCATTGATTTCTTCAGGCTTTCTCAGCTAATCTTTGACCAGGTCTGCGACAGGACTACATTAAGCTTCTTCGACAACACAGGAAAACCAGAACTGTAACTTTAATTAATGACTTCCTTCTACTTTTCTAGGAGACATTTCCTAGATGATAGGAGAAGGCAAAGGAGGAGGTAGGAAAGGAGAAAAGGGGAAAACTGACACAATGAATGAAAAAATACAAGGTCTGTTAAATGACTTTAAGCTCTTTGTAAAAGCAGCTGAGCAGTGGCATCCCTGGATTATTTGGCCCTGAGAGCAAAGCATTTCTCACTACTATCCTGCTCTATACAACAGAATTATTTTCAATAAAAATCATGCCATAGAATGAGTAATAGCCAGAAAAGATATGAAGACAGTGACTTTTTCCTTTTATTAAATTTTGTATATATGTAATCATGCCAGTTTTTAAAGTAAAGTTTAATAATACCAAGATGTCTAAACCTACTAAATCATACTGTCATGATGTTTTATTCCCCGGTAGACCTTTAGTTTTAAAGCAATTAAAATATAAAAAGAAGAGTAAATTCCAATTTTAAAGACATTACTTGAATTCAGTAAAATATTTCATGTAAGAACTAAAATTTGCACTTACCAAAAAATTACGTCTCTCAGTCTACATTATTTCACCGTGTAAACACAAATGAAAGCGCCAAATAATCACAAAGAAAGACAAAATTGAAGTAACTCAGGTTCTGGTTCATCTTTACACTTTCTGTGCCACTGTTGTTCTTTTTAACCCATTATTTAAGGTTAAACAGGACTATACATTGTGACAGAGGTTAGAGACAAGTTATGCCCTAAGCAAGCTAGAGGGAAACCAAACCTTTACAAACAAGCTCTGGAAACATGGCATGTAACTGACCTCACATGTCAGGGGTCAATTACATAAATGGGAATATTCCATGGAGACTACAATGAAGAGGCAGAATACAACATTTATGTTAAAGTAAGTTTTTAAAAAGTAATGAGTCAAAATTTAGAACTTAGACCAAGAAAATGTATTTTTTTAGGGAGGAGTATTTTCATCACTGACATCATTTTAGAATTGCCAATGCATGATGATATTTTAAAAATTAAATTTCAGTTAGTTTTATTAGTTTTTACCTTTTTCTACAGACCATGCATCCCCTTATTGCCTGTTTCTGGTAGCTTCCAGCACTCCATCTTCAGGTGGGTAGATATACTGGTGGGGATTTTGATTCTTCTTGATAATAGAGAAAAATCAATACCACAATGGAAGTTAGGTACCAACACTGCACCTTGATCAATTCATCCTAATCTAACAAGTAGAGCTCACTGGAGGCAAATATATTGACCAACTTAGATTTCTGAACAAATACCTAATATTAATATTAAATGTATTATTTTCATCTGTGTACATTGTCTTTTGCCAGAGTTTTACAACAGATATATTGCTTTCACTGATATTCATTTAAGAGAAAAAAATATAATAAATAAAACACACCTAATCTGAACTCTCCATTCAGTCTATACTCTTAACTCTCTTCCTGTTTTTCTTTCAAATTTTGAGAAAATGTGGCAATACGCTTTGCCATGTAAAGACAGAAAGTCTCCTATTTACCACTACTTCCAGCATTTGTTAGAATTCTGGGCACTTCTGAAAGCCACACTGCTGACTATAGCCAGGAAAACAGGATTCCTTCTTACTATGATTTGTATCATGACTGTATAAAAATATACAGATGTGCTCAAGTTAAAGTACAGTGAAAACAGAAATGTGAATGCAATTTAAAATGTTTGGGAACGTATGTAAGAATTAAAGATTTTAAAATTAAAAAAAATAAATAAATTTTAAAAAAAAATAAAAAAAAATTGCATTTATATTTGCATTGATAGGAAAATTTTGTATAGGATTACTGTCACAGAAACCAAAAAAAGAATTTAAGCTTAGTGGCCTCTAGGGACATTCTTGAACTAATTGGGTAACTCTCTGAGGTAGATATGAGTGGAAATGGAAGAGAGATTGCATATTTAGAAGAATGTTCAAAGACATATATTTTCTTTTAGTTCAAGCAAATATCCTTTATAACAGTAACTCTCAACCCTGAATACACATTGAAATCATCTGCAAACCTTTGATAAACATTGATGGCTAGACTCCACCCTGAGATTCTGATTTAATTGGCTGGAGGTGGAGAACTGCCATAGGACGTGTTAACTATCCCTTCACCCTGATTCTAATATGCTACCAACATTAGAACATTTGCTCTAGAAAATTGCTTCCTTGTTCTTGGCTCTTGAGTGGCAGCTGCAAAGTTTTAGGAAGGTCTTGGGTGAAGCAAGCTGCTGAAAGCTAGGAGACTTAGAAACATATACTGAAGCTGTGTCTGCACATCAAACCCACAAATTTTACTTAGGTTATATTATTTGGAGGTGAGTGAGGATATTATTTTTTATTTTAATAACATTTTATTTAAAGGTAAAGTCAATCAAAAACAGAATCAGAACACATTTTGCTTTTTCTTCAATTTGAATTAATTTAAAATTATATTTTGATCTATTTTCCTTAAGAAATCATCATTCAGTTCAGTTCAGTTGCTCAGTCGTGTCTGACTCTTTGCGACCACATGAACCACAGCACTTGAGGCCTCCCTGTTCATCAACCACTCCTGGAGTTCACCCAAACTCACGTCCATTGAGTCGGTGATGCCATCCAACCGTCTCATCCTCTGTCATCCCCTTCTCCTCCTCAATGTTTTCCAATTAGTCAGCTCTTTGCACCAGGTGGCCAAAGTTTTGGAGTTTCAGCTTCAGCATCAGTCCTTCCAATGAACATTCAGGACTGATCTCCTTTAGGATGGACTGGTTGGATCTCCTTGCAGTCCAAGGGACTCTCAAGAGTCTTCTCCAACACCACAGTTCAAAAGCATCAATTCTTCGGCACTCAGCCTTCTTCATAGTCCAGCTCTAAAAATCCATACATGACCACTGGAAAAACCATAGCCTTGACTAGACAGACCTTTGTTAGCAAAGTAATGTCTCTGCTTTTGAATATGCTGTCTAGGTTGGTCATAACTTTCCTTCCAAGGACTAAGCGTCTTTTAATTACATGGCTGCAATCACCATCTGCAGTGATTTTGGAGCCCAGAAAAATAAAGTCAGCCACTGTTTCCACTGTTACCCCATCTATTAGCCATGAAGTGATGGGACCAGATGCCATGATCTTCGTTTTCTGAATGTTGAGCTCTAAGCCAACTTTTTAACTCTCCTCTTTCACTTTCATCAAGAGGCTCTTTAGTTCTTCTTCACTTTCTGCCATAAGGGTGGTGTCATCTGCATATCTGAGGTTATTGATATTTCTCCCAGCAATCTTGATTCCAGTTTATGCTTCCTCCAGCCAGTATTTCTCATGATGTACTCTGCATAGAAGTTAAATAAGCAGGGTGACAATATACAGCCTTGACATACTCCTTTTCCTATTTGGAACCAGTCTGTTGTTCCATGTCCAGTTCTAACTGTTGCTTCCTGACCTACATACATGTTTCTCAAGAGGTCAGTTCGTATGGTATTCCCATCTCTTTCAGAATTTTCCACAGTTTATTGTGATCCACACAGTCAAAGGCTTTGGCATAGTCAATAAAGCAGAAATAGATGGTTTTCTGGAACTCTCTTGCTTTTTTGATGATCCATCAGATGTTGGCAATTTGATCTCTGGTTCCTCTGCCTCTTCTAAAACCAGCTTGAACATCTGGAAGTTCATGGTTCACCTATTGCTGAAGCCTGGCTTGGAGAATTTCGAGCATTACATTACTAGTGTGTGAGATGAGTGCAATTGTGCAGTAGTTTGAGCATTCTTTAGCATTGCCTTTCTTTGGGATTGGAATGAAAACTGACCTTTTCCAGTCCTATAGCCACTGCTGAGTTTTCCAAATTTGCTGGCATGTTGAGTGCAGCACTTTCACAGCATCATCTTTCAGGATTTGAAATAGCTCAACTGGAATTCCATCACTTCCACTAGCTTTGTTCGTAGTGATACCTCCTAAGGCCCACTTGACTTCACATTCCAGGATATCTGGCTCTAGATGAGTGATCACACCATCATGATTATCTAGGTCAGGAGGATATTTTTTGTACAGTTCTTCTGTGTATTCTTGCCACCTCTTCTTAATATCTTCTGCTTCGGTTAGGTCCCTACCATTTCTGTCCTTTATTGTGCCCATCTTTGCATGAAATATTCCCTTGGTATCTCTAATTTTCTTGAAGAGATCTCTAGTCTTTCCCATTCTGTTATTTTCCTCTATTTCTTTGCATTGATCACTGAGGAAGGCTTTCTCTTCTCTCCTCACTATTCTTTGGAACTCTGCAATCAAATGGGTATAACTTTCCTTTTCTTCTTTGATTTTCACTTTCCTTCTTTTTCACAAATAAATTTCACAAATTTCACAATAAAATAATATTTTGATCTATTTTCTTTAAGAAATCATCATTACCATCTTATAAAAGCTAGAGGATGTCATTTGGATTGGTGGGAAACGACCCCTGCCCCTGAGCCATTATTATCCTTGTGGGGAAGAACTTTGTACTCAGGCAGATCTCAGCTTGAGTTATGACCTGGGTGGCCATAGAGGTGTGCTGCTCAAATCTCCTTTTAGTAGAATCTGCTCATGGGATCACAGTTGACTGGCAGCACCCTGCTGTCTACACCTTTGGGTCCAATTCAGGGCTCAGAGAGTCCATGCTTCCCTTGGGCTGCTCCCAATCCAAGACTGAGGGCAGGAGAACTAGAACCTGGCATTTCTCCCCAGTGCAGGACACCTCTACTGGGCATCTTTTGTCCAGGGATTCCCTGAGGCACTGCCCTGGCTGAGACTTCCCCGGAATTCCATTCAGTCTGTGACTATTGCTTCCTTTCCTCTCCTTTCCTGGGTGTCAGACCTGCATCATTGTCTGAAGACTCTTCTGCTCCCTGTCTTCCACAGGCATTTCCCTCAATAAATCTCTTACAAATCGAATTTCATCTTTGTGTTCACTTATCAGAGGACACAGATGGACTTATGACTCTAACACCACGTGATACTAGGACAGCTAATAACCTTCCATGAGCTTTAGTTTCTTCATCTGTTAAAATGGAGAGTGAAAACTATAAGGGATTCTGTGAAGTTTGAATGATATATATATGTGTGTATGTGTGTATATATATATATATATATATATATATATATATATATATATATATAGAGAGAGAGAGAGAGAGAGAGAGAGAGAGAGAGAGAGAGATACATTTTAACGTTCCACTTTTATTTTAAGAATCTAGAGACAACCAGGCTAGTTGGCTTTCAAGACTGCAACTCCAACCCCTCGACTACTGTGTTAGATCAAAATGCCTCAAACCAGATTGAGTGCTAAAGACAGACAGTAGAGAAGAAAACATCAGCATCAATGAATGAAATACATTATCAGTGAACAAGGTAGCCAACTTCCTGGAACACAGAAGGAACTTAATGAATATTAATATTTCTTTTCAGCTTTTATGGACACACACATTTCCTTCACATCATTGAACTTTTGGTCTATAACTTATGTTTTATGCACTATGACTGTGTGTGGGGTATAGGACATGATGAATGGGAGAGGGATTATAGAAAAGCAAAGGAGTTTCTTAAAAAAGGGTAAATGTGTGATGAGATAGAGATGTTAATTAACTACATGGGAGGAAACCTTTTATAACGTATGCATATGTGCTAAGTCATTCACTCATGTCTGACTCTTTGTGACTCCGTGAACTGTAACTTGCCAGGCTCTTCTATCTGTGGGATTCTCTGGGAAAGAATACTGAAGTAGCTTGCCATTTCTTTCCTCCAGGGGACGTTCCTGACCCAGGGATGGAACCTGCATCTCCTATGTCTCCTGTACTGGCAGGTGGATTCTTTACCACTGAGCCACTTGGAATCCCTTTATAATATATACATATATCAAATTATCATGAGGTATGCTTTATGTAGAACCAGACATCCTGAAATGTGAAGTCAAGTGGACCCTAGGAAGCATCACTAAAAACAAAGCTAGTGGGTGTGATGGAATTCCAGTTGAGCTATTTCAAATTCTAAAAGATGATGCTGTAAATCAAAACCACAATGAGGTACCACTTCACACCAGTCAGAATGGCTGCGATCCAAAAATCTGCAAGCAATAAATGCTGGAGAGGGTGTGGAGAAAAGGGAACCCTCCTACACTGTTGGTGGGAATGCAAACTAGTACAGCCACTATGGAAAACAGTGTGGAGATTCCTTAAAAAATTGCAAATAGAACTACCTTATGACCCAGCAATCCCACTTCTGGGCATACACACCGAGGAAACCAGAATTGAAAGAGACACATGTACCCCAATGTTCATCGCAGCACTGTTTATAATAGCCAGGACATGGAAACAACCTAGATGTCCATCAGCAGATGAATGGATAAGCAAGCTGTGGTACATATACACAATGGAGTATTACTCAGCCGTTAAAAAGAATTCATTTGAATCAGTTCTGATGAGATGGATGAAACTGGAGCCGATTATACAAAGTGAAGTAAGCCAGAAAGAAAAACACCAATACAGTATACTAACACATATATATGGAATTTAGAAAGATGGCAATGACGACCCTGTATGCAAGACAGGGAAAGAGACACAGATGTGTATAACGGACTTTTGGACTCAGAGGGAGAGGGAGAGGGTGGGATGATTTGGGAGAATGACATTCTAACATGTATACTATCATGTGAATTGAATCGCCAGTCTATGTCTGATGCAGGATGCAGCATGCTTGGGGCTGGTGCATGGGGATGACCCAGAAAGATGTTATGGGGAGGGAGGTGGGAGAGGGGTTCATGTTTGGGAATGCATGTAAGAATTAAAGATTTTA
The DNA here is from genome assembly GCF_016772045.2 of Ovis aries. Lineage (NCBI taxonomy): Eukaryota > Metazoa > Chordata > Mammalia > Artiodactyla > Bovidae > Ovis > Ovis aries. The sequence goes on along the minus strand of NC_056059.1, from coordinate 100,663,747 downwards.
AAATTTAAAAAATAAAAAACTAAAAAAAAAAAAAAAAAAAGATGATGCTGTGAAAGTGCTGCACTCAATATGCCAGCAAATTTGGAAAACTCACCAGTGGCCACAGGACTGGAAAAGGTCAGTTTTCATTCCAATCCCAAAGAAAGGCAATGCCAAAGAATGCTCAAACTACTGCATATTTGTGCTCATCTCACACACTAGTAAAGTAATGTTCAAAATTCTCCAAGCCAGGCTTCAGCAATATGTGAACCGTGTACTTCCAGATGTTCAAGCTGGCTTTAGAAAAGGCAGAGAAAAAGGAGATCGAATTGCCAACATCTGCTGGATCATTGAAAAAGCAAGAGAGTTTCAGGAAAAAAACACATCTATTTCTGCTTTATTGACTATGCCAAAGCCTTTGACTGTGTGGATCACAATAAACTGTGGAAAATTCTGAAAGAGATGGGAACACCATACGAACTGACCTGCCTCTTGAGAAACATGTATGCAGGTCGTGTAACAACAGTTAGACCTGGACATGGAACAACAGACTGGTTCCAAATAGGAAAAGGAGTACGTCAAGGCTGTATATTGTCACCCTGCTTATTTAACTTAAACACAGAGTACATCATGAGAAATGCTGGGCTGGAAGAAGCACAAGCTGGAATCAAGATTGCCAGGATGGAAATATCAATAACTTCAGATATGCAGATGACACCATGCTTATGGCAGAAAGTGAAGAAGAATTAAAGAGCCTTTTGGGAGAGTGAAAGAAGAGAGTGAAAAAGTTGACTTAAAGCTCAACATTCGGAAAACTAAGATCATGTCATCCAGCCTCGTCACTTAGTGGCAAATAGATGGGAAAACAGTGGAAGCAGTGGCTGACTTTATTTTGGGGGGGCTCCAAAATCACTGCAGATGGTAATTGCAGCCATGAAATTAAAAGACGTTTGCTCCTTGGAAGGAAAGTTATGACCAACCTAGACAGCACATTAAAAAGCAGGGACATTACTTTGCCAACAAAGGTCTGTCTAGTCAAGGCTATGGTTTTCCCAGTGGTCATGTATGGATGTGAGAGTTGGACTCTGAAGAAAGCTGAGCACAGAAGAATTAATGCTTTTAAACTGTGGTGTTGGAGAAGACTCTTGAGAGTCCCTTGGACTGCAAGGAGATCCAGCCAGTCCATCCTAAAGGAAATCAGTCCTGAATGTTCATTGGAAGGACTGATATTGAGGCTGAAACTCCAATGCTTTGGCCACCTTATGTGAAGAGTTGACTCATTTGAAAAGACCCTGATGCTGGGAAAGATTGAGGGCAGGAGGAGAATGGAACAACAGAGCATGAGGTGGTTGGATGGCATCGCCGACTCATTGGACATGAGTTTGAATAAACTCCAGGAGTTGGTGATGGACAGGGAGGCCTGGCGTGCTGCGTCAGCGGTCCTAAAGAGTCAGACACGACTGAGCAACTGAATTGAACTGATGCTTTATTAATATATCTTACAATTTTACTTGTCAATTATACTTCAATAATATTTGAAAAGGAAGAGAAAAGGGGGGTTCTGAATACAAACAATAAATATCAGAGTAGAATAGATGCATATACCATTTATGTGACAGTATTCACGTAGCCTGAGACAGATGCACAAAATAAAAATAAAACCCTCCAAAAGTTTTTCCTTATGCATATTTTTATACACATTTATTTGGAGAAGGCAATGGCACCCCACTCCAGTACTCTTGCCTGGAAAATCCCATGGACGGAGGAGCCTGGTAGGCTGCAGTCCATGGGGTCGCTAAGAGTCAAACACGACTGAGCGACTTCACTTTCACGCACTGGAGAAGGAAATGGCAACCCACTCCAGTGTTCTTGCCTGGAGAATCCCAGGGACGGGGGAGCCTGGTGGGCTGCTGTCTATGGGGTCGCACAGAGTCGGACACGACTCAAGCCACTTAGCAGCAGCATACACATTTATTAAACATGGAACTTGTTGATTGCCAAAGTGTGTCTCAAAATCAGAGCATAATAAAATACAAGAATATATGTTGTCAATATCTCTGAGCCTAAAGTCAGATTCCTACAGGTTTCTGCCTGGTTTCAAAGGTATATCTCTTCACAACATTGTTCACAGTCGAAATGAACACAAATCTGCTTCCCCTAGAAGCTAGCCAACAGACACTATGAAGGAATCTTGCAATAAGCCAACAGCACTATCAGCAAAGTTAGGGGGATGGAAGAAGAAAAACAGAGACAGTATTACTTGTTTCTACAAAATACAAATAAAAGTGAAAAACTGTATTTAAAATGCAGTCAGTTCTGCTGGAACATGACATATACACTCTTTAAAATTACCTTGCTTTGCAAAATCACACAATAAAAGCCACGGGGCTCGTGAGAAAATGAGTCCTGGAACACAACTCTCAGAAACCTCATCAGTGACAAATGTTTTTAAAGATTGAAACCTAATAAAAATGGTAGCACAATTTTATAAACATGGCACTTTACCTTGAAAAAGACATATGAAGATTACAGAAGAGTTGCGCCTGTGAGTCACTGTAAAATGATGGAAGGAGGGTTGCCTGAAATGGATCTGAAAGTTCTAACATCAGATGTGAGTGAGTGTGGCTTATAATACACACCTGGTAGAACTTGAGATGCAAGCATGTGTGTTGTGTGAATTCCTATGCACCTGGATTCAGCTGACTGCAGTTCATCACATCCACCTGTATTTTCTTACAAACAAAACTGTTCAGAAGCACAGACAAAATCTATGTTGTGCTCAAAGTTTCCTAAAACATCAACTGTGTCGGAACAATTTCACATTTTCAAAACACGGATTATAGCAGAACTTACCGTATGTTGTTAAGATCCATAAGGTTTTGTTTTTTTTTTCATTGAAAGGAGGTATTTCATTAAGACATAATACATCTTTGAACTAATCATTTAAGTAAAATGCACAATAACAAGTTGTTAATTAGTCCCCAGGATAAAACCTTTATATACACTAAACTTATAGGAAAGTAGAACATAGATTGGGGTCTTTCTAATATTGGTTTGCTCTTTTTTAAAGAAGCCATGACTGGTCAAATCATGTTCTGACATTATAAAATAAGAAAGCAAAGAGGGAATTAATTTGCTAGATTCTAAAATATACATATCTCTTTTCCTTCATATTTTTCTTTTTTTCTTCATATTTAGAGTCGACATTACTAACATTTTTTTATGGTCAAGTTTTTATCTGTCAGCATCTCATGCCCTGTCAGCCATGCATTTCACACCCATCTTGGCACACACCAGCCCTTGCACCAGTCATTAAGAGAACCATATGGTCTTCTGGTTCCATTTGGCCATTCATTAAGTGGGTGACCATGACCGTAGACTCTAAGGCTTACAGAGATCATTTCAAGGCATTTTTCTAAGAGAAAGTTCAAAACTCGATTTCAGAGTTCCTCCCAAAACTCTTATCATAGGGACTGTGGACTTCAAATTGCAATCCATTTGCAAAGAACGTAAAAGCTACAATTTTGCCTTCATATGGTGTTACAGGTTTGCCAAGTGCTTTCACAAAACTATTACCTCATTTAACCTAGTGTAATTATCTCTCCCTGTATCAGTTGCACACTTTAAATCCTTTTCCTATTCATTCCATTTTTCTTTCTCATCTGTGTTATTTGAAATCTACCCAACCCACTTATGGAAAACAAGATTTCACCAAGCATTTCCAGAAATATGTTACATCAAGTGTTTGAAGAGATCAGTTCCAGCTAACATATGTAAAGCACCTGGGGAAACCTGCAGCAGAATTGAAATTGATGATGCATCAGATGAGCCACTCAACTGTTGAGCTCCTCAATTACTTAGAAGACGTAAGTCTTTTGTGTTAGTTTGGTTTTGGTTTTGCATTCTAGAGGGTAGAACTAGTTTCAAGAACAAGCTATCAAGGGAGGCCATAGCGGGGAGAGCCAATCAAGTTCTGTTAAGGGAGAAAGAGCCTCTCGACTCCTGTTTTCCATGAGAAGAAACATCCTAAATGTCCTAAATATCACAAGGTTTTTGTGCACAAAGATGGGGTAAGTTACCCAACTGGTGAATTTCAGAGAAGAACTGGACATGACTAGCCCAGCTCCTTCGGCCTCTCCCTCCCCTATGATGGAGCTAACTACAGAGTGTAGGCATTCGGTTCTGTTATTCCAAGTCCCCTGTTTTACACAGCAGATTCTGCCTCTACCCAGGATCTAGAAGTTCAGGTCAAGCGAGTGTTAGGATATGGTGCCTTGAGCCAGGAATATTGAGAAATAGACATGGCGTGGAATCTGGCAAGTGAAAACAATATCGAGCCACGAGGCACTGGGTGAAGTCAGGCTCTGTCTGTGGGTGACTCTTGGTGGTTTGGGGGGGCTTTACATTGCACCAGGCAACTGTCTTTCACAGTTGTGTGGTGTGCTTATAATCAGTGCAGGCTTGGTGGCAGCTTTAGGTCTTGTATTTTAAAGGAATAGATCACTATGCAGTTTTACATTTGGTGGAGGACTGCAGCTTACCATGGCTTGTCCACAGATGTGTGACTGTGTTTTATGGAGTGAGAGGCTGTTTTTACACAAGCAGGGCTTTCCACACCTTAAATCATGCCGTGTGGGCCACAAAGACCTTCAGAAGCTGACTGCTATAGCATGACTTTGAACTATCTTTCGTTGTGGACAACAGGTGAAACAATTTTTGTTTATGTTACTATGTTTCTCAACCATATCAGTGGAACGCTGTTGGTTCCATGCTAAAGAATCTGCCTGCCAATGCAGGAGACGCAGGCTCGATCCCTGGGTCAGGATGATCCCCTGGAGAAGGAAATGGCAACCCATTCCACTATTCTTGCCTGGGGAATTCCATAGGCAGAGGAGCCTGGAGGGCTACAGTCCATGAGGTCACAAAAGAGTCAAACACAACGACTACAACAACAACTTTTTATATAGGCATTGTCTTTAATCACATACCTAAATTCTATGAGCACTTTTGGATTGCACATAGGTGAGGTTCGAGTTGAAAATTTTTGTATCCAATAGCATTTTCTTGAAGAACATAGGGAGATACCTTTTATAACTGAACACTTTTAAGGCTACAAGCTTTAAAAAATATCAATGGCAGTGTGAGTTTAGGATCTGCTGAATATGTTTCTCCAGCTGGAGGAAGGATAAAGAGGAGACATTTTCTCTAGATTTCATTTCATTTCTAGCAACTTCATAGCCAGAGCAGTAGAATCAACCACCATGGAAAAAGAGAGTGGTGGACATATTAGTAAACAGAATCCACACTAAATCACCATCAGAATGCACCCCACACACACACAAAAAAAGGCTCAAGAGTATGCCAAATAATAATGGAAAGAGCCCAGCAAAGTCCTAAACTTGCTCAGCACATCTCAAGCATCCCTTTCTTGGAAAAGAGATTGTGTTCATAAATACATTTTCCCTCAAGACCTGGTAATTCTCTAGGGCCAAAGGTAATATATTTATAGGTGATTTCTCCCAGTTGAATTCAAGTTTTCAAATCATCGATTCTGAAAATCTGGCATCCTAGTCAGACCAAAATCAAGACTGTGCATGCTATTCTCAGAACTCAATGAATCTCTTCTAGAATCTTTAATATCACTAAAAATTGAGTTTGGGGGACACAATTTTCTCTGGAAAAACTATTCTAGGAGCTAAGGATTGTTATTTTTTTTTCTAAATTTGGTGAGAATGGGGTCAGTGCCATAATAATCTTGTGACCCCCTTTTCTGAAAAAATTAGGTACATCAAAAACTTGGCAATAAATTAATGTTATTTCTGAAGTTGTAAAGAAGTTACACCCATCCCATGAGAAACAAATCAGGCTGCAGCTGTTGAAGGAAACTTACTCTCTCCAGCCAGTAAGACATCTCTGTCGAGGCTAGACAGAATGAGATATTGGCAAGGACAATTATTTTCACTAATTCTCTAAAATCACAAAGGCCACATAATATGATTCTGAGCTCTAATTCATTTGACCAGTAAAATTCAAGGGAGTTTATATTTGTACTTTAATTTTTGTTGAGGAATTTAGTAGTGGGCAGAGATTTATATTTAGGACATCTAGTTTTTTGGTGTGTTATTATTGGAATAGCTCCATTCGGTCATTTGATATTATTGCAAAACTTCTAAAAAACTTGGACCATGTAGCTAGATAGTAGTTTGAGTTGGGAATAAAAAGAAGAGAGTTTTTAGCTGCAGCACAGACTGTCCTTCTGGACACTTCTGAGGGAATAGGGTCTCTCTCTCTCTCTCTCACTGGTTTCCCAGGCAGGTCCTCAACAAGTCAGAGGTCAGTAGTAAGACAACAGCCTCGTGGCAGTGGGGGCAGGATGTCTTGATAGACTACAGAGTTTCTCAACTAAGACAATAGCAGCCATCTTTCTTTTCATAGCCTTACTGGTTAAGCTCCATGAAATTAACACACACACACACACACACACACACACACACACACACACACACACACACACACACACACACACACACACACACACACACACACACACACACACACACACTCCTGGAGAATATTTTGAGTGGTAGTGGTCTTGGGACATTCTTTCCTCCCCTTGGGTTTCTGTAATGAGGCATTTCCAAAGTTTCTCATCCCAGAAAGTCAGTGAGCTGACTGATGATTTTGAGAAAGGAACTAGAAAGATGCAGTTCGATCCCTATTGCCTACATCCTGGAGGGAGACAGTTAATCTGAGACGGTATACAGGTATACTCCACCTGTCTTTAAGTGGAACAAGGGCCAACTTCCACCCAGGATCTTCCCAACTGACTGCCTCTGCCTGAGCTCGGAGTTTGGTATTAAGATTATCATCACTTCCCCAAGTCACAGTCTCTAATATTAGTTTTATCAGTCATAAAGGACAAAGGGAATATTTTTATTCATCTGATCTCCATCTGTCTTACCCCATACATATAGGTGTGTGTATATTATTAACTCAAGCAGGAAAATCAAGACTAACTTACTTTTTACTTAACAAGGTTTAAGCACATACAAAGTGAGAGAAGAGGACTCCCACACAAAATTCAGTCCAGTGAGGTAATACAGAAAAGCCTTGATTTAGGATTTGAGAACCATGAAGCGATACCAAAGAAAGCTACTGAGAAAACTTGTCCCCTCCAGTTTCCAAATGAGAAAATTGAGCAAAATTCCAAGTACAATATTTTAAATTTCATATCCATTCAGGTTTTAAGTCAGTAAAGGGGATTTCTTGGAATTATTTGAGCACCTAAGCTTAAGAGGGCAAGAGTATAATGTGCCTTAAAGCAGGAATAGGGTCATATTTCACATGATAAAATCAAGAGCAAAAGCACAGCTATTGGCAGTGACACCGTGTATTACACAAGAAGATAAACTACTTTCTTTTACTTCCCTCGTCATCACACCTTTAGCATCTGCTGTCAGGCTGAAACGTTCAATATGGTTATTTGCAAGACAGCAATGTATAGAATGAGAAATTGGAATGCTATAGAAAATCAAGGGATGGGAAAACAAACAGGGTATTTTCTTCAGTTCAGTTGCTCAGCCATGTCCAACTCTTTGCATCCCCATGGACTGCAGCACGCCAGGCTTCCCTAGTGTTCAATTCACCTAGTAAGGCTCAATTTGACCATATTGTTACAGACCATGACAACACTTCTATTTGGCCTTTAGAGTCTGGAGGGCACTTTTTTATGTCACTCCCAGCAATTCTCTTGAATTACTTCTTGTAAAAATCTTTTTCATTAAAAAATAAATAAATAAACTAAAGCTTAGTGATGTTCATGGTTTAAGGTAAACCCATTTGCCACAGCTAAGAATGGCACATCAGAAGCAGAGAGCTTAAAACCCTCATCTTCCTTCTAATAAAATATTATTTTCTGTAATCCCCGCTTTTACACAGCTGCTAAGTTAGAGGTATTTTTCTCAGTAAAAACTCAGCCCTTTCTGACCAGAGAAGGGTGAATTAGAGTTTCCTTACTTCCCTAACATGGACAATGAGATAACCCCATTCATTTCTTTACTTTTCTCAAACGAATTTACAAAAAAGATAAACATGATCTACATTTATGAAAAACTGGTTAAAAAATTTATTTTCATATTCTAGTGCTACCCAAATGTTGCCAGTCTCAAATTCTCTGCAAAAGATTGGAAGATGGAATTCAAAACATCTCAACAGTGAATAATAATTCAAGCCTCTGATTCGTCCTCAATCCCACTACCAATAACTACCTAACTCACTAAAGCTATTCCAAAAGATAAACAAGCTAAAGAAGCTGGATTAACATTAAAAATTAGGGTAGGGTAACACTAAGCTCTTGACTGACATGACCTCTTAAAAGTTGTGATCAAGTGTATGTGACTCTATGGGGAACACACACACACACACAAAGACACACACACCTACCATGAGCCAGTAAACTGACTATATTTTGTATAATCATCAAGTCCAATCCAGACTTGTAATGAGTTACTTTGGCTCTGAAGAGCTCAGAAGACTTGAGGAGCTAGACTCTTCCAGATAGTTTAGTCTGAAACTTCTTAGCTGTTCCTTTTACTAACATAAAAACTTTTCCCCAACTAGTACTTCAGAAGTTATATGGAGTGGGAAAAAACAATCCTCAAGAAACTGACTCTTCTATCAGGGATCCAAAATGTACACCCTAAGAACACCCAGTTTTTGCATAGTTCATTTCTATTGGAGAATTAGGATTCTTTTAGATTTCCCCATTCATTTCTTCCTCTTGTCCAACTACTGACAATCTTCCTCCATCTCTGTCATTACCTCATGGTTGGCTGAAAAGACAAGAGTTAATCTGCAGAAATCTTTTGACTAAGCCCAGACTGACTGTGTTTTATCCTTAGATAATTGGCTTCACAAAGATGCTCTTGCCACTGATTATGAACTATAGACTAAAGACTGTTATTCATAATTGAGGCTGACGCTTCATGCAACCTCTCACCAGCACAACATTCACTTTAAACCCAGAGAAACGAAAATGAAGGTCACATACTTAGTTTATCTGCAGCTCACCCACTTGAACACACCTGTGATCTTTGGATCACTGAAATGTGATTTTTCAGAAGGCAAAAATAATGCAGGCTCTTCATTTTCACCCATCCTTATAATAAAAGGTATCAAAGATGGAAGAAAATCATTATGCCAAACTTAGAGCAACAGATATCTTGTCAAAACACAGCACACATAGTAAAGCCAGCTTATCTCTCATAAGAAACTCATATAGCCTCAGAATTTTGTTTGGTAAGAAATACAGCTTTTGCATAACAGAATTGGTATAAATCTTCACTGAAAGAAAAGACTAGGATTTTATTTGTATCAACTTTTGTGGCTTGCCTACACTATTGCCATTTACTTCCGATATAAATGATAAATGAATAAATTCTATCCGGATACTCACAGCAGAGAGCTCAGTTCTGGCCCCTAACATCGGACGTCGCCGCTGCAGACTGAATGCTACTGTTGGGAGGTGCTTTTATTTTCCTAACAAAGTAGCACCCTCTAGTGGCTTTTCAGAATTATTAAGTACATGCCAAGCGTGTGACATAATTGTTTACTATCCAATTATGCAATGTCAAAACAGGTGAGAACAAAAGCTTGCTAAGAGCCTTATAGGATACATATGCGAAACTCATTCCATGTTTTCCCTAGGAATGTGGCTTTTAAAGGAAAATATGTTTAAACATCATTCCTATTTCATATATATAGTGCACCTCTGAAAAAAATATACCTTTCCTGGTAATACTTTATTATAATTTGATAATAGTAATATTATCATTGCTGTTAATATTAATAAAAATGCACTTTACTATATTGGAAAATGCATTCTGGAATACAGTAAATAATGCCCAAAAAAACCATTGTTTTGCATGTATTATCTCATTTAAAATTCACTATAAATACATAACCTTGGTTTATCCTCATCCTGTGTGATGGACAAAAATACTGAGGCCCACATATGTAATGTAAGTTGCCCAAAGTCAAGTACCTAAGAAAAAGTAAAAAAAAAAAACAAAGTTCAAACCTATCTTTATGTGTTTGCAAATATTCTTACAAACCTGATTTTGACAAGCAGAAATTACCAGTAGCTTTCACATGTATCTGGAATCATGAAAGAGTAAAACCCAAAGAAATTATTCAACAACATAATAAAAAAACTGAAAATTTATGTAAAGTCTGTTAATTTTATGTTAGAAATACAGCCATTTTCCACAGTAAATAAAAATCAAGTACCAGTTCTTGGATGGCAAATTTCTAGAGAATCAGTTTAATTCTCACATTTTACCATATGCTTTACAAAAGGGCACAACACTTGTTCAGTCCTGATAGTTCATTAAATCAAAAGAGGTATATCTGCTCAATTAGGCATCCAACAAACATTTTTATTGAATGCCTCTAGTTTTCCCTCTAGTTCTGACAGGTAATGAACCAAGATATTTTCACTAAGCAAGCTGCTCTATGAATACCAAGAATTATCAGGCAAGAAAGACTCCTGAACTAATCATTTTTTCATGGCTGCAGGACTTATATATTCCATCTTAAAGCCATGCATTTGATCCCCAGTAGATAAAACGTTCTTGATATTTACATAAGACTTGAAGAAACCTAGAGAAAGCAAACTGTAAAAAATGTTTATTAAGCATCTATTAGATTCTCACAGGACATGGAACAACAGACTGGTTCCAAATAGGAAAAGGAGTGTGTCAAGGCTGTATATTGTCACCCTGCTTACTTAACTTATATGCAGAGTACATCATGAGAAATGCTGGGCTGGAAGAAGCACAAGCTGGAATCAAGATTGCCGGGAGAAATATCAATAACCTCAGCTATGCATAGGACACTACCCTTATGGCAGAAAGTGAAGAGAAACTAAAAAGCCTCTTAATGAAAGTGACAGAGGAGAGTGAAAATGTTGGCTTAAAGCTCAACATTCAGAAAACGAAGATCATGGCATCTGGTCCCATCATTTCATGGCAAATAGATGGGGAAACAGTGGAAACAGTGTCAGACTTTATTTTTGGGGGGCTCCAGAATCACTGCAGATGGTGACTGCACCCATGAAATTAAAAGACGCTTACTCCTTGGAAGAAAAGTTATGACCAACCTAGATAGCATATTCAAAAGCAGAGACATTACTTTGCCGACTAAGGTCCGTCTAGTCAAGGCTATGATTTTTCCTGTGGTCATGTATGGACGTGAGAGGTGGACTGTGAAGAAGGCTGAGCACTGAAGAATTGATGCTTTTGAACTGTGGTGTTGGAGAAGACTCTTGAGAGTCCCTTGGACTGCAAGGAGATCCAACCAGTCCATTCTGAAGGAGATCAGCCCTGGGATTTCTTTGGAAGGAATGATGCTAAAGCTGAAACTCCAGGACTTTGGCGACCTCATGTGAAGAGTTGACTCATTGGAAAAGACTGTGATGCTGGGAAGGATTGAAGGCAGGAGGAGAAGGGGACGATAGAGGATGAGATGGCTGGATGGCATCACTGACTCGATGGACATGAGTCTGAGTGAACTCCGGGAGTTGGTGATGGACAGGGAGGCCTGGCATGCTGTGATTCATGGGGTTGCAAAGAGTCGGACACGGCTGAGCGACTGAACTGAACTGAACTGAGATTCTCACAGGTAGTCTGTTTATTTTTGGCTGCACTGAATCTTCCTTGTTACATGCAGGTTTTCTCAAGTTGCTGTGAGTGGGGGCTACTCTAGTTGTGACATGTGGCCTTCTCATTGCAATGGCTTCTTTTGTGGCAGAACATGGGCTCTAGAGCGTGAAGACTCAGTAGTTATGGCACACAGGCTTTATTGCCCTGGGGCATGTGGAATCTTCCTGGACCAGGGATTGAACCGGTGTTCCCTGCATGGAGTCTTAACCAATGGACCATCAGGCAAGTCCCTTGTAGGAAGCCTTTCCCTTCTCATATATCACTGTGGCAGAGACTGCTAACAGTTCATCAAACTTATTTATTCTTTTTAAGAATACATTTCCAGCCTACATTGTGCTTGGATTCAACCACGCAGCTGGGTTCTAACAATTAGAAAATGAGCAGAAACAATGTGTAACACCTCCACACCTGGCCCATGAAAACCTCCCTCTTGAGATCCTCCATGGTCCTTTGCCCTTTCTGGATGATGGGAATGGAGACAGTCCCCAGGCAACCTTGGAAACCATGTATTGCCGACAGCAGAGCCACAAAATGGAACAAACATTCCTGAATCATTACTTGGAGAAAATATATCTGACCATCAGGATCATGCATTTTGCAGTTTTAGTGAGTTAGAAACAAACTTCTCCACACTCTGAGTCATTATGCAGTTTTGCATTTGATTGTTAGTACAGCAGTAAGCATTGCCTTAATGCAGTTATTTAATCTTCACAGCAAAGCTGTAAGTTTATGTGAGTTGATTCCATCTTACAGGTGGAAAAAGCTGAAGTTTGAATAGTTTAATAGCTAAGCCAAGTATTCACAACTAATTAATTCAAACCTGAGTCAAACCCATAACTCAAATTCTGAAACATATTAGTCCTTAATTCTGCACTAACAGTTTATCCTCTGCTTCTTAATAGTAATGAAACTATTAAGTTCCTTTGTAATAACCAGTTTAGTTAGGTACTGCAGTAACAAATGATGCTGAAAATCTGAGCTTTTTGTAATAATAACATCATTTTGTCTGTGTCTGCCTTGGTTCCTGATGAATGCCTTCTTCATCCTGGGACCCAGGCTAAGGGAGCAACCCTTATTCTGATGTCATAGCAGAAGAAAAAGAATACAGAAAGGCCTTGGAGACATTCTGGATTCATTTCCAGACTACCATGATCAAGCAAATATTGCAATAAAGCGAGTCACACAAATTTTTTGGTTTCTTAGTGTGTATAAAAGTTATGTTTATGCTATCACACAGCCTATCAAGTGTGAAATAGCATTTTGTCTAAAACCCAGTGTACATACTTTAATTTTAAAATGCTTTATTACTAAAAATAAATAAAACAAAAATGCTTTATTACTGAAAACTGCTAACCATCATCTGAGACTTCAGTGAGTGATAGCAGTAACACCAAAGATCATGGATCACAGATCACCAAAAGAAATGTAATAACAATGAAAAAGTTTGAAATATTTCAAGAATTACCAAAATGTAACAGAAAGATACCAAATGAGCAAATGCTGTTAGAAAAATAGTGCTGAAATCCTTGTTCAACACAGGGTTGCCACAATCTTCAGTTTGTAAGAAGCACAATAAACTGAGGTATGCCTATATGGGAGAACTACACGATGGCTCTTAAGTGTTACCTCCACTTGCATTCCATTGGCTCAGCGAGTCAATTGACCAAATCCGATATCGGTGGGGTCAAGAAGTATAGCCCTCAAACAGAAAGGGAAAAAATAATTGAGAGAAATAATATATTTGGCTACCTCACTCCTGGAAGCTAAATATTAAGAGAGTATCATGACAAAGTTATGATAAAGTGAAAAGGTGAAAGTCACTCAGTCATGTCCGACTCTTTCCGACATAGTCCATGGAATTCTCCAGGCCAAAACACTGGAATGGGTAGCCTTTTCCTTCTCTAGGGGATCATCCTAACCCAGGGATCAAACCCAGGTCTCCCGCACTGCAGGCAGATTCTTTACCAGCTGAGCCACCAGGGAAGCTCAAGAATATTGGAGTGGGTAGCCTATCCCTTCTCCAGCTGATCTTCCTGACCCAGGAATTGAACCAGGGTTTCCTGCATTGCAGGCAGATTCTTTACAGACTGAGCTACCAGGGATTGTTGCCAAATCATGAAAGAAGAGTTAAAGAAGCAAAATATCAATGAGATTATATACTCTCCTTGATCACCACCAACAAACGTAATAAAGCTAAGAATTCAAGGAAAAGATATGACTTGAATCCAACTAGCTCACAAGAACAGCAATTAGATTTCTGAATCATCTCAATGAATGTCTTAAACACACAAGAACATATATATATACACACACACATTTAGACATTTTAAACTATAGATTATAGAATAACTCCTGTTAACAAGAAGAATATGTTACTGAGTGCACAAAACAACCAAGTCTAAGCCATCTGTCAATTAATAAACTTTTTAAAATGGAAATAGGGGTAAGGGTGGGGATAGTGAGAGAAGTACTGTACAACTCTGCTTATAAAGGCACAAACAGGAAGTCATTGTTCAGTTCTTACAAGTACATTCTCTATTCATTTCCTTATCTCATAGTCCTACCTATATTTTTAAGGAAATTATTTTTTAAAAATATGGTCAATCATCAGTATATGAAATCAGACATATCAATCCAAATCTTTCATCTCAAATATTTGATTCAATTTTCAGACAATAATGGCCAGTCAAACACAGAAGAGGCATTGCCTAATTCTGATTAACTCATTTCTGTGGCCTTATAAAAACAAATTGGTTGAGCAATTTCTATCTTCTCTGAAATAACTTTGCCTATTTTAGTCTCATTGAATATATGTGAATACAATGGAAATTTCCTGCTTCACTGCATAATACTTATATATTTAATACTTAGGAAGTTCTACAGGAAGACACTGTATTATATTAACTTTTGGAATCCAGAAAATAAAACTCTCAAGATGACATCTGCATAATGAAAATAGCAGTGAAACTAAACATCAACTTCTAATAAGTGGGAAGACATAAAAAACATAAATCACCAATAGAATCTCCAGGCAAGAATACTGGAGTGGGTTGCCATTTCCTTCTCCAGGGGATCTTCCCAACCCAGGAATCAAACCCAGGTCTCCTGGGTTACATGCTGATTTTTTACCTACTGAGCTACAAGGGAAGCCCAACAGATAGACAAAATAGTCAAATTCAGCAATCTTTTGCAGAAAATCTATGTAATAAATGCAATTATATTTTGACCACTGGTATTCACCATTAGACTGGATTTCTGTCAGAGCAAAGCCCATATCTAATTTAGTTGGCATATTCTTAGAACTTAGCACAGTGTTTACTGTAAAAAGTTCACTAAATACTCATCAGATCAGAATTTGTCAATAAAAATGTTCCTTTGATTGATGATTTCTCATAAATTATCTTTGTTCATCTTCAGAACACCACTAGAGTTGAGTTTATTGATCTCAATTTTACTAAAGAGGAAACAGTCTAGAGGGATGAGCTTCCCATTCTCATAATTAGTAACAGCAGAATCAAAATGAAAAAAAGAGAGTAGGTAAATACACAAAGTATTCTTTCAGATATAAATACTTGATGACTCAGTGAAAGGAGGTATCACTAGATTGGCTGAGTTGAAGGGTGAGATAAAGGACACAAAACAGGAAATGTATTTCTATAAAATGGAGCCAGATGTTCAGTGGATTTTTCTGTAATAAACAATAGAAGATGACAGATAATAGAATGAGCAGCAAGAGGAATTACAAACATATTTATCAGAACTAAGAATGCATGTATCAATAAAAGCAGCAGACAGAGGTCTGATAATGCCAGAAATGATGGGAATAAAAGAGCTAAATTTCTCTGTAGAAACATGAACTTCATAATTAAAGATGTTTCTTTAGCCAAGAGAGGAACTGCATGTATCAGAAATGTCACACATACAAACCGACCACAACACACCATTCGATGGCAAGATGAGGGTCCTTGGTCCTCATGTGTCTAGACCCCTTGTTTTCCCATTGTATTATGTCACTTCTCTGATTTGTGTGTATATCTTATGATATATTAGGATGAGGGCTTAATAATTTCCTCAAAATTGTAACAAGATAAACAAAATGAACTGGCAACCCCCTCCAGTATTCTTGCCTGCGAAATCCCATGGACAGAGGAGACTGGTGGACTATAGGCCATGGAATCACAAAGAGTTGGACACAACTAAATGACTAAACCAACAAATAAAGGAAAACAGAAAGAAGATAAAAAGTCAAATAGCTGCCTTACCCATACGAATGGTTTTCTATATTTTAGAATGTTGTTGTGGATAAATTCTAGGTAACATAAACACAGATGGGATGATAGGATGAGGGTATAACCCTTTCGCAACCCTAATAAAACAACGAATCTATAACCATCTAACAACTACTGAAACAATTAGATGAAAGGTTATTTGGGAATTTAAAATGGTAGATCAGAGGTCATCTGAAACCACCGATCAATCTTATCACAACAAGAAAGAATCAGACATTATGAATTTTCTGCTGTGATTCAATAAGAAATACGTAGTACCAGTAATGAAATGTTCTTGCTACAGAAACAAATGTGAACCTGATCAAGCTTCTAGACCCACTCATTCTTTCACAGAAAAGCCAAGGGGTGAGAAGTACATGATAAGTAACATACTGGAATGCTGCCAGCTAAAACCAGGATGTAGGAAATTCTAAACACAAGCGACCTGCTTTCTTCAACGAGTAAATGGCAAGGGGAAAAGAAGTAAACAGGTTGGAAGAATTGTTATTAAAGAGTCTTAATGTGTTCTTTATATGTTTTATATGTGCTCTCAATGTGGACTTTGTATGGGACCTGATTAAATAATAACCAACTACAAACAGAAATGTATAAGATAATCAGAGAAATTTGGATACTGAATGGATATTTAGTGATATTAGGAAATGGTTGTTAATTCTGAGGGATGTGATGTTATGAGTGGTTCTTATTTTTTACAATACACACCAAATTTTAGCCAATAAAATAATAGGCTATTATGTTGAGGTTTACTTCAACATACTCCATGGGGAGGGGGCAGGTCAGAAAATATAAAGATTACAGTTGAAATAAAATTGGCCATATGCTGATAATTGTTGAAGGTGGTTGATGGTTCTTTGTACTATTCTCTCTTCTGTTTTTAAGTTTTCCACAATGAATGGTAAAAAGAGATTACCTAATAAAGTTTTTAGAGAACTTGGTATCTCAGTAACATAAAATGAATTTTCAAGGCATTGTGAAGAGTGAGGTGTAGCACCGCAATAACCAGCTATGTCCCCATCCCTAGAAATCCAGACTTAAGCTCATGCACAGCATGACTGGAAGAACACAACAGATTTCTTCCTGGAGTAATGTTTTTATACCACTATTAAAGTTCCTCTTATCTCAGATACACTGGCTGACTCTGGTCCTCATGAAATCCTTCTTCCTTTTCATTCATTAAGTCTCACATTGATCCTCCATCTTACATATACCACTACCTCTTAGCTATCATACTGGTCTCCCTTTGGCAAGAATATTTGGAATATCTGTGTGGAGGAATCTGTGCCTTCGGCCACATTGTCACATTTGGAAGATCAGTGCCTAAACCTACCTAACCTGCCTAAACACTGTTCACCTCTGAGACCCTTAAATTCAATCTGCCCACTACTTACAATAGCTCGGACCTGTGAGCAATATAAATATCTATCAACAGAGGAATGGATAAATTTCTGGTACAGGCTTCCCACATATATGCAATGGCATTTATTCAGCCTTTAAACAAAACCGAGTCATTTGTAGAGACGTGGATGGATGAGTGTGGTACAGAGCAGAGTAAGTCAGAAAGAGAAAAACAAATACTGTATATTAATGCACATATGTAAATCTAGAAAAAGGTATAAATTATCCTATTTGCAAAGCAGAAATAGAGACACAGACACAGAGAACAAATGTATAGATACCAAGGGGGAAAGGTGGGGTGGAATGAATTGGGCAATTGGGATTGACATATACACGCTATTGACTATTGTTATTGTCTGGTCACTAAGTCTTTTGTGACCCCATGGACTGTAGTCCACCAGGCTCCTGTGTCCATGGGATTTCCCATGCAAGAATACCGGAGTGGGTTGCCATTTCCTTCTTCAAGGGATATTCCCGTCCCACAGATTGAACCCACATCTTCTGTGTCTCCTACACTGGCAGGCGGATTCTTTACCAGTGAGCCACCAGGGAAGCCCCAGACACTACTGATACTGAGAATAAAATAGATAACTAATGAGAACATAACCATATAGCATGGGGAACTCTAGTTAATGTGCTATGGTGACCTGAATGGGAAGAAAGTCCCAAAGAGAGGGGATATATGCATATGATGACACATCACTTTGCTGTACAGCAGAAACTAACCCAACATTGTAAAGCAACTATATTCCATAAAAATTAATTTTTAAAAATTCAACCTAGAGTCAGGACTGCTTACACTTTTTTTTCCTCCCGCTATTTGCCTACTTCTAAACCTTGCCTACCAATCTTTATCCCTATTGATTTTTGGCGGTCACCTTTTTTTCTCTTTTTGGGGGGCTTCCCTTGTGGCTCAGCTGATAAAAAAATCTTCCTGCAACGCAGGAGACCAGGGTTTAATTTCTGCATTGGGAACATCCCTGGAGAAGAGAAAGGCTACCCACTCCAGTGTTCCGGCCTGGAGAATTCCATGGACTCTATAGTCCATGGGGTCGCAAAGAGTCGGACACAACTGAGTGACTTTCACTTTCACTTTTTTTCTCAGATCTATTAACTACACATCCTCTCACCTAAATGACCTTTTTGAAATATTGAGCAGAAGCACAGACACCTTCTACCTCTTGGGGAAAAAAAAAGGGAATAAAAAGGCAAGACTTTATGTCACTTTGCTCATGCGTCTCACAGCTGAAAACCTGCCACTTGAGCTGAGGTTGGCAATGGAAAGGTAGCCCCTATTCCTGCCACAAACCTGTGACCTGCTGTCACCCATAACTCTGAACCGCAGTATGAAACTAAAACACTGTATCCATAGCAACCACCCAGTGCCATTCAGGCTTGCGGGAAGCTCTGGAAACAGTTGTCGGTGGGGGTTATGATGAATCACTATGAACTTGGCAGTGTTTCACGAGGGCTCTCATTCACTTCTTCCACATATAGTTTCCAGTAGTTTCAAAGGGATCAAGACAAAGAAAAAGATATACCTCAATAAGTTGGCCTTTGTATTTTCAAGAATGTTTATTTTAGCATAACTGGTGATGTATGTTCGTTGAAAAGTCTTTTTTTTTTTTTTCTTTAGGGAAAGGCGATAGTGCACCTGTTCAGATGCTTCAGCTGCAGTAGGAAGTACTGGGGAGAAGTGGTCAGCCAATTTGGCAGCTATGGATAAGCAGAGCTTCCTTTGGTGCAATCTTCAGACGGAAATACTTTTTTGATTTGGCAAATATTTGAAGGCTGTCTACAGCCTAATGCTGTCTACAGCTGCAAACAGCCTTTGGGAGACTAGTAACCCAGATATCAGTGGTTATATCAATACACACAGTACCATTAAAAAGGAAATCATGGAAAACTGGTTGGTTTCAATAGAGAACAGTGAAAATCTGGAGAACACCTGCCATGTTTAAGAACTCTTAGTCTGAGAATCAAATGGAGATGAAGCTGAAGAGGTTACAGAGGAAAAACCTAAAACATATTCCACTGGTTATATATCGAGTGTTTCTGTTTTTTAGGAACACTTGACAAAATAGGATTCTGGAGTTACCTTAAGAGAAATGTTATGTGACATCCTATATATTATAATTTATAAGCACATATTACATTTGGGTTTTTCAAAGTCAAAATCATAAAAATACAATTAGAAATCTAAATGTACTTCTATTTGTCCTTATTATATACCTTTAAAAAAACATCAAAACACATTAGGAACTACTTTTTAAAAATTAAAAATGCCTTTTAAGACATACTTAGAAATTGAGATTTGCTGTCAAACCTTAGTCTCCAATTGGCCTGCTTCTGGAATAATAGCTCATGAAAGCTTGGCCAGAAAGTTAGAAAGCAACCTGGGCTGAGTTCTATACTCATAGTCAAAGGACTAGGTCTCTGGTCCTGGTTCACTTTAGCACAATAGACCTGCCAATTATCATTTCTGAGCATCAGTTTTGTTGCATATAAGATGAGGGATGTGTGCTTTCTGCTCCGAAAATTACTTGCATGACTTTATAAATTAAAAACATTGTAAAACTTGAGAGTTCAAGTTTAAAAAAATTCAAAGCCCAAAAGATGGACCATGTAAAAAGATAAATGGGATTAGCTGCTACAGGATTTCTGAGAGAAATTTATTTCCAGATTGGGGTACTGTGTTTGATTAAAAAGTTTCCTGGTGAGAATAATTTTTTTAAAGAAAAACAAAGTCACCAGCAAAAACAACCTTATTTCTGGAAATAAATAGGAATAGGAATTAATTCATTTCCTTTCTATAATAGAGAGTCTGGCTGACATGGTACAAATGTGTCATTTAATCAATTACAGCTTTATAAATGGCACAGAAATGATGCTCACATGCAGGTTTCAATTATAACCCACTCAATAAAGACAGAGAAAGGCATAAGAGAATACGCGGATGAGATACTGTAGCCTAGGAAGGCTATTCCCTGACAATTCCACCAGAGAATGGAATGAACTCTTTCTCAAACAGCAGATGTCCTAAAAGAACTGGATTCAAAGCAGCTTTCTGGTCAGCATAAAATGTTTTCTCTAACTGCATTTGTGTGGCATCTAGACTGTAATTTTGGCTAAGGTTCAAAAATATATGCTTTAGGTATCAGAGAAAATAGAGGTAAGTTGTTCATTATGTTGTAAAAAATGTACCAGCCTACCTGGCATTTTGCCTAGACAGGAAGCTAACCTGCTCTGTATGAGAGACAGACACCCCCTCCACAAACTGAACTAATTAAACACAGACTTGAAAACTTTCCAGGAATCTGCACAGGTTAGTTGTATAGTGCAGAAGAGCACTTGCATATGTAACAATTTATAGGAATCTTTTTATATTTTGGCTATAACCCTTGATCTGTGATTTCCATCCTGCTCTTTTCACACTATCATTTTGTGTCCTTTGTTATATTGTTATATTTATTTTTATATGATGAATTACATTGCCTTTCTTCTCTTTATGCTCTTAAGTTTTCTATCTTATTTCTGCCATGTTTCCTATTTTCTTTAATATTTTTTTTAATTTTGTTCCATCTGGAATTTAATACATATTGTGGAGAGAAGATTTTTGTTTTCTTCCAGACAGGCTGCTAATTAGGATAGCATCTTTACTAAATAAACTTGGACTGGGATTTTTTAATTTATTTATTTTTAATTGCAGGATAATTGCTTTACAACATTATGTTGGTTGCTGCTATACATCATGAATCAGCCATAGGTATGCATAAGTCTGCTCCCTCCTAAATCTCCCTCTCATCTCCTATCCCATCCAACCCCTCGAGATTCTTATAGAGCCCCAGTTTGATGTTCCTGAGCCATACAGCAAATCCCCATTGGCTATCTATCTTATATATGGTAGTGTATATGTTTCCAGTAGAGCGGTATCCCTTGGATTGCAAGGAGATCAAATCAGTCAGTCTTAAAGGAAATCAACCCTGTATACTCGCTGGAAGGACTGATGCTGAAGCTGAAGCTCCAATATTTTGTCACCTGATGCAAACACACGACTCACTAGAAAAGACCCTGATGCTGGGAAAGACTGAGGGTAGAAGGAGAAGAGGGCATCAGAGGATGAGATGGCTGGATGGTATCACAGATGCGATGAACATGAACTCCGGGAGATGGTGAGGGAAAAGGAGGCCTGGGATGCTGCAGTCCATGAGGTCACGAAGAGTCAGAAACAACTGGGTGACTGAACAACAACAATATGATTCCATGTTACTCTCTCCATTCTTTCCACCCTCTCTCCTCCCCCCATCCCCATGCCTGTATGTCTGTTCTCTGTGTTATATACTAACGCATATATATGGAATCCAGAAAGACAGTACTGATGAACCTATTTGCCGGGCAGCTATGGAGACATAGACATAGAGAACAGACTCATGGGATTTTATTTTAAATGTAAAAAAGGATATAACACTATCGGAATTTTTAAATTTTTTATGTAATTGACGCTTAGCTTCCCAGGGGAATATGGGCCCATAGACCTAGATGCTTCTTGAAACATTTTCTACTTACAAAATAAAATTATGTCATAGGCCTAAATGACAATAATTATCATTAAGCTTATTGTAATCTAAGATACTTAAAGACAGGAATCATACAACTCAATCAACAACTCAGATATTCAGATGATAACACTCTAATGGCAGAAAGTGAAGAGGAAATAAAGAGCCTCTTCATGAGAGTGAAAGAAGAGAGTGGAAAAGCTGGCTTAAATCTCAGCATTCAAATAGTTAAGACCATGGCAACTGGTCTCAAAACTGTACGGCAAATAAAAAGGGGAAAGTGGAAGCAGTGACAGATTTTATTTCCTTAGGTTCCAAAAGCACTGCAGATAGTGACTGCAGCCATGAAATTGAAAGACACTTGTTCCTTGGAAGAAAAGCTATGACAGTGTATTAAAAAGCAGAGACATCACCTTGTCGACAAAGTCCATATCGTCAAAAAAGGATTTTTTCATTAGTCATATGTGAATATCAGAGTTGGACCATAAAGAAGCCTGAGCACAGAAGAATTGATGCTTTTTTGAAGAACTGATGCTGAAAAAAGGTCTTGAGAGTCCCTTGGACAGCAAAGAGATCAAACCAGTCAATCCTAAACGAGATCAACTCTGAATAGTCACTGGAAGGAGTGACGCTGGAACTGAAGCTCTAATACTCTGACCACCTGATGTGAAGTTAGTTCAGTCGCTCAGTTGTGTCAGACTCTTTGCAACCTCATAAACTGCAGCATGCCAGGCTTCCCTGTCCATCACCAACTCCGGGAGCTTACTCAAACTCATGTCCGTTGAGTCAGGGATGCCATCAAATCACCTCATCCTCTGTCAGTCCCTTCTATTCCCACCTTAATCTTTCCCAGCATCAGAGTCTTTTCTAGTTAGTCAGTTCTTCACATCAGGTGGCCAAAGTATTGGAGCTTCAGCTTCAGCATCAGTCCTCCCAATGAATATTCAGGAATGATTTCCTTTCTGATAGACTGGTTGGATCTCCTTGCAGTCCAAGAGTCTTCTCCAACAAGAGTCTTCTCCAACACCACAGTTAAAAAGCATCAATTCTTCAACGTTCAGCTTTCCTTACAGTCCAACTCTCACATCCACACATGACTACTGGAAAAACCACGGCTTTGACAAGGCAGAATTTTGCTGGCCAAGTAATCTCTCTGTTTTTTAATATGCTGTCTAGGTTGAACATAGCTTTCCTTCCAAGGACCAACCGTCTTTTATTTCATGGCTGCACTCAGCATCTGCAGTGACTTTGGAGCCCCCCCTCCCCCCCCCCCCCCCCACACACACACACACACAAAAAAAAACAATTAAGTCTCACACTGTTTCCATTGTTTCCCCATCTATTTTCCATGAGTGACTGAACCAGAAGCCATGATCTTCGTTTTCTGAATGTTGAGCTTTAAGCCAACTTTTCACTCTCCCCTTTCACTTTCATCAAGAGGTTCTTTAGTTCTTCTTCACTTTCAGACATGAGTGGTGTCATCTGCATATATGAGGTTATTGATATTTCTCCCGGCAATCTTGATTCCAGCTTTTGCTTCATCCAGACTGGCATTTCACATGATGTATTCTGCATATAAGTTAAATAAGCAGAGTGACAATATACAGCTTTGACATACTCCTTTCCCAATTTGGAACCAGTCTGTTGTTCCATGTCCAGTTCTAACTGTTGCTTCCTGACCTGCATACAGATTTCTCAAGAGGCAGATCAGGTAGTTTGGTATCCCCATCTCTTGAAGAATTTTCCACAGTTTGCTGTGATCCACACAGTCAAAGGCTTTGGCATAGTCAATAAAGCAGAAATAGATGTTTTTCTGGAACTCTGTTGCTTTTTTGATGATCCAACAGATGTTGGTAATTTGATCTCTGGTTCCTCTGCCTTTTCTAAATCCAGCTTGAACACCTGGAAGTTCATGGTTCACATATTGTTGAAGCCTGGCTTGGAGAATTTTGAGCATTACTTTACTAGCATATGAAATGAGTACAATTGTGCAGTAGTTTGAACATTCTTTGGCATTGCCTTTCTTTGGGATTGGAATGAAAATGGACCTTTGCCAGTCCTGTGGCCACTGTTGAGTTTTCTAAATTTGCTGGCAGCAAATTTAGAGTGCAGCACTTTCACAGCATCATCTTTTAGGATTTGAAATAGCACAACTGAAGTTCCATCACCTCCACTAACTTTGTTCATAATGATGTTTCCTAAGGCCCACTTGATTTTTCATTCCAGGATGTCTGGCTCTAGGTAAGTGATCATACCAACATGGTTATCTGGGTCATGAAGATCTTTTTTGTATAGTTCTTCTGTGTATTCTTACCACCTCTTCTTAATATCTTCTGTTTCTGTGTTTCTGTCCTTTGTTGTGCCCATCTTTGTACGAAATGTTCCTTTGGTATCTCTAATCTTCTTGAAGAGATCTCTAGTCTTTCCCATTCTATTGTTTTCTTCTCTTTCTTTGCACTGATCACTAAGGAAGGCTTTCTTATCTCTCCTTGCTATTCTTTTGGAACTCTGCATTCATCTTTCCTTTTCTCCTTTGCCTTTTGCTTCTCTTCTTTTCCCAGCTATTTTTAAGGCCTCCTTAGATAACCATTTTGCCTTTTTGCATTTCTTTTTCTTGGGGATGATCTTCATAACTGCCTTCTGTACAATATCACAAACCTCTGTCCATAGTTCTTCAGGCACTCTGTCCATCAGATCTAATCCCCTGAGTCTATTTGTCACTTCGACCACATAATCATAAGGGATATGATTTAGGTTATACTTGAATAGTCTGGAGGTTTTCCCTACTTTCTTCCATTTAAGTCTGAATTTAGCAATAAAGAGTTCATGATCTGAGCCACAGTCAGCTCCCAGTTTTGTTTTTGCTGACTATATAGTGCTTCTCCAACTTTGGCTACAAAGAATACAATCAATCTGATTTCAGTATTGACCATCTGGTGATGTCCATGTGTAGAGCCTTCTCTTTTGTTGTTGGAAGAGGGTGTTTGCTATGACCAGTGCATTTTCTTGGCAATACTGTTAGCTTTTGCCCTGCTTCATTTTGTATTCCAAGACCAAATTTGCCTGTTACTCCACGTATCTCTTGACTTCTTACTTTTGCATTCCAGTCCCCTATAAAAAGCCCTGGTGGCTCAGACAGTAAAGAGTCTGCCCGCAGTGCAGGAGAGCTGGGTTCAATCCATGGGTAGGGAGGATCCCCTGGAGAAGGAAATGGCAACCCCTTCACTATCCCGTGCCTGGAAAATTCCAAGGAGGAGGAATCTGGTGGGCTATCCTCCATGGAGTCACAAAAAGTCAGACCCTGAGCGATTTCACTTTCTTTCTGTTGGAGAAGAAAATGGCAACCCACTCCAGTATTCTTGCTTGGAGAATCCCAGGGATGGCAGAGCCTGGTGGGCTGCCGTCTATGGGGTCACACAGAGTCGGACATGACTAAAGTGACTTAGCAGCAGTGTAAAGAAAAGGACATTGGGCTGGGGGGGGGGGGGGGGGCGGGGTGTTAGTTCTAGAAGGTCTTGTAGGTCTTCATAGGCTCATTCAACTTCAGCTTCTTCAGCATTACTGGTTGGGTCATAGACTTGGATTACTGTGATATTGAATGCTTTGCCTTGGAAATGAACAGAGATCATTCTGTCATTTTTGAGACTGCATCCAAATACTGCATTTTGAACTCTCTTGTTGACTATGAGGGCTACTCCATTTCTTCTATGGGATTCTTGCCCACAGTAGTAGATACAATGGCCTTCTGAATTAAATTCACTCATTCCAGTCTACTTTAGTTCACCGATTCATAAAATGTCAATATACACTCTTGCCATCTCCTGTTTGACCACTTCCAATTTACCTTGATTTGTGGACCTAACATTCCAGGTTCCTATGCAATATTGCTCTTTACAACATGGGACTTTACTTCCATCACAAGTCACATCCACAACTGAGTGTTGTTCAGGTTTTAAGATGGTGGAATAGAAGGACATGTGCTCATCTTCTCCTGCTAGAACTCCAAAATTACAACTGACTGCTGAACAACCGTCGACAGGGGAATGTTGGATCCTACCATAAAAAGATACACCACATCCAAGGGCAAAGGAGAAGCCCCATAAAGATGGTAGGAGGGGCAAAATCATGTTTAGAATCAAACCCCATACCCACCAGAGATACTCGGAGGGCTCAAACAAACCTTGTGCATAGCAGGACCTAGAGACCCCCGCACAGAGACTGAGCCAGAACTGTGTTTTAGTGTCTCCTGCAGAGGTACGGGCCAGCAGTGGCCTGCCACAGGGGCAGGGGCCCTGGATGCAGCCAACCTGGGTATGACATAAGCCCTCCTGAAGGAGGTCACCATGATCCCCACCATAGAGCCACCAGAACTTACACAGAACTGGGGAAACAGACTCTTGGAGGGCACAAACAAAACCTTGTGCACACCAGGACCCAGGAGGAAGGAGCAGTGACCCATAAGAGACTGACCCAGACTTGCCCGTGAGTCTCCAGCAGAGGAATGGGTTGGTGGTGGCCTGCTGCAGGGCTGGGGGCACTGAGTGCAGCAGTGTGTGCATGGGACCTTTTGAAGGAGGTCACCATTATCTTCATTACCTCCACCATAGTTGGGCCTCAGGTCAAACAACAGGGAGGGAACACAGCTCCACCCATCAACAGAAAATTGGGTTAAAGATCTACTGAGCATGGCACTGCCCATCAGAACAAGACCCAGTTTTCCCCTCAGTCAGCCTCTGTCAATCTCTCCCACTAAGAAGCTTCCATAAGCTTATCCTTATCCATCAGAAGGCAGACAGAATGAAAACCACAATCACAGAAAACTAACCAAATTGATCACATGGACCACAGCCTTGTCTAACTCAGTGAAATTATGACCCATGCTGTGTAGGGCCACCCAAGATGGATGGGTCATGGTGGAGAGTTCTAACAAAACGTGGTCCACTGGAGAAGGGAATGGCAAACCACTTCAGCATTCTTGCCTTGAGAACCACATGAACAGTATGAAAAGGCAAAAAGATAGGACGCTGAAAGATTAACTCCCCAGGTCAGTAAGTGCCCAATATGCTACTGGAGATTGGTGGAGAAATAACTTCAGAAAGAATGAAGAGATAGAGCCAAAGCTGATGTGAAGAGCCAGTCTCACAGGAAAAAGACCCTGATGCTGGGAAAGATGGAAGGCAAAAGGAGAAGGGGGCAGCAGAGGATGAGATGGTTAGATAGCATCACCAACTGAATGGGAATAAATTTGGATAAACTCTGGGAGATTGTGGAGGACAGAGGAGTCTGGCATGCTACAGTCCATGGAGTCTCAAAGAGTTGACCATGACTTAGTGACTGAACAACAATTCCACTATAATTCATGGATTACTTTTCATATATTAGGTTATTTGATAAAATTTATTCAGATTAACACTTTAGAAGTTCAGTTCAGTTCAATTCAGTCGCTCAGTTACATCTCACTCTTTGCGACCCTATGAACCACAGCACTCCAGGCCTCCCTGTCCATCTTCAACTCCCAGAATTTACTCAAACTCATGTCCATTGAGTTGGTGATGCCATCCAACCATCTCATTCTCTGTCGTCTCCTTCTCCTCCTACCTTCAACCTTTCCCAGCATCAGGGTCTTTTCAAATGAGTCAGTTCTTTGCACGAGGTGGCCAAAGTATTGGAGTTTCAGCTTCATCATCCTTCCTTCCAATGAATATTCAGGACTGATTTCCTTTAGGATGGACTGGTTGGATCTCCTTACAGTCAAAGGGACTCTCGAGAGTCTTCTTTGACTATATAAGTAGACCATGTATCTAACTTATCCAAGAGAATTGAGGCTATTTTTTAAATAAAAGAAGTTCAAACAGAATTGTGTATGTCCCCATAGAAGACTCATTTTGCATGTCTGATAATATGCTGTACAGTTACTACAGAGGAATGCATTATAACTGCTATACACCATGCAGATTTGTGAATAACAGCACAGATTTTAAGTCAAATCCTAGCCTTACTACATACCATTTTTTATACTGAGATTAATTTCTACCCAGTTTCTAACTGGTTTTGTTCTTCACACTGAAACTGATTCCAACCGAGTCCATTAATCAATGAAACAGATAATTACAAGCAAAAAAAAAAAAAAGGATGCATAGATATGTTAAACATATATTTGTTTCAAAATAAAATTGTATGATTTTTCTGCAATCTACAAAATGAGGACCAAAGGACTTTTTCGATTATGGAATCACTTACTGGAGTTCACATCGATATTATGGGTAACCATGTCATTTATCATTCAGATTAGGACTTTTGAAAGTGAAAGAGGTCACTAAAGTAATTAAAGTTGCATGATTTTTTGAAATATTTACATATTGACAGACTTTGAAAAGTAGCTTTTTAAAATTTTATTTCTTGCTAAAAAGTAATGTGTGTACAAATATTAAAGCAAACGTTTAAAAATTTTCAATGTAATTGTCTAATGTTTTAAAACAATAAACAGAACAACTAAACTGTCTTGGTTTGCATTCACATGCTTCAAGCGGTTTCTTAGCCGTATCTGTTTAATATTGGTCACTGGTATTTTTCTAACTAATGTAATATTTCTAATATGCTTTTACTGGCTTATTTGTTTTATTTTGTTTTTTATCTCACAAAATTGCTTACAATCATCTTCAAAACTGCATTTTATAGTTGATAAAGTTTAAAATATTGATACATTCAATGAACTTTTCTGTGTAGGTATGTTTTTTAAATTAAAAAATATTGTTACTCCCTACAGACAGTAATTCTTCACTTAGAAATCTGTAAATGTTTCAACACAGTATTTTCAGAGTATTGCTTTTTTACCTTCCTTCAGGGTGCCTTTCTTCAGTCAATATTTATATAAGATAAAACTTGTCCAACAAGTCATCTCTGTTTATTGCATACGCAACTCACACATCAGTAAAAAGGCCATGGCAGAAGCTTCCAACACAAAATAGAGGTCTAACCCACTCCAGGCTTAGATGCAAATATTACTGTTAGTACTTAGTTTTGGTAGAAGTGCTAAATAAATAGGACACTGGATCACCAATCATAAAGCAAGCAGTTTCAGGCAATACAAAATATGTAGTCACCTTATATATAATATGACATCTATGATTTTCAGTTTGCGCTTTTTTTTTAAACAGAGTAGAAAGTAAGTACTTTTTAAGTAATCTGAATGCATAATTTTTTTGCAGTTCATGAATTATAAATTCTTTTTACAGTTTTCCTCTCAATCTTTTACCCAGTTCAATCTTTTACCCAATTCAGCAAATTGAATTTAGCAAGTCTTTCCACAATATTAAGTTCAGCTTTCCTAGGAACCACTACTGTTTTAATACACTCAGGTACATTTTTATGAAACTTCTCTGGTAGTACAGTGGTAAAGAATCCATCTGCCAATGCAGAAGAAGCAAGAGATGTGAGTTTGTTCCCTGGGTCAGGAAGACCCCTGGAGAAGGAAATGGCAGTCCACTCCGGTGTTCTTGCCTAGGAAATTCCATGGACAGAGGAGCCTGGAGGGCTACAGTCCTAGGGTTGGGAAGAGTCAGACACGATGAAACACGCACACCCTACCAGATTGTTATAATACTTAATTAAAGCATAGAATTTAAAAACATAAGTTTAACCAGTAAAAACAGGTTTGAAAACAGATACAATCCTTCTTAGTCATCATCATGGAATCAGAAGCATAAGTCCCCTATTTGAGATAGAAAATATGCAATGAGAACTGTAAGTTCCCCCTCTAAGAAGAGATTTAGCTATAAAGAAAAATTATGAAGCCATTGCTAGATTTTTGTTTCATGAGAATTTAGCAAATTTCCCTTGCTTTGAATTATCTACTGTACCTAGTGATGAACAAACTTAATGTCTTTGCTAAGATTCTGATACAAACTATATTTTTCTATATTTTGGTGTCTTTTGCTCACAATATTTTATGACGGTGAATGTCTAAGGAGATGAGTTCTCAGACACAAACATATTTTATTTTACAACACAAACTCTAACTCCTTACATATATTTTTATTTTTGTAAAATTGTGGAAATCACCTATACACATCACCCTGACTAGTAAAGGAAAAGAGAATAGTTCGAACTTCTGCTCATGAGTATTTAAAATGAAAATAAACTTGCAGCAAGACAAGGTATTTCTTAATTTCTTCCTTCGTGCTTTATTCTGGGTCTTCTACTTCCCAATAATGTAAAAATTCACTATAATACACACCAATACCAGTATGAATAAACAACTGAATAAACAAATTAATGTGGGAAATTAGATAAATCTCCCACGCAGAAAAATTCCAAATAATATATATTGATACTCTGTCCTCGAGGCAGTAGAGTCTAACTTTCCACCTCTTAAGTGTCGGCTGCACATGGTAACCTTCTTTGAATAGTACCACATGGAAGGGGGAGATGAGGAAAGAGCAGTTTACAAGGGATAAACCTGACAAATCCTACCTTAGACATGCAATCAAGTTCCCCATCAACAGAAATAAGTTATGTTGATAGTAGGCAGCCCTGAATGTGATGTGATGAAAATAGTACATTACATCTTTCTCCAAATACCCATCACCCCAATCTAATCTTCTAGTGTTGAATAGTTTGGAAAAGTTTCAGTATTCAAAGAGAACATAGTTAACTTAATAATAATAAATCTCCTCAAATGTTTGCATGACCACCCAACAGACTATCAGCTTATCATTTAAGACATGCAGATGTATGGTTTAGACCATTTTTTCTGAACTATAAAGTTGTTTTTGTTTTTTTTCTTCAGGATTGGAGCCAGTTATTCAGGACAGTTTCTAAACACTGTCTGTAGCAAGAGACCTTCTTGGGGGCACGAGTTCAACTTTAAATGACAGACCAAGAAAAGGTGGGTGTGTGTGATGAATACCTTCTGCTAGCTTCTAGATGAGAAAGTGTTTGGGATAAATAATATGAGAGACAATTCTAGCGAAGACATCAACTTCTATTAACCTTCTCAGTCCATGTTACAGGATGGTCACACAGCTGAGCCTAAAGCATTTTGCGGATCCGTTATAAACTACTTGGGGTTTTGCCATTGTGTTAGGTTTTCCCTTGGGGAAGAATGGCAAAGATGGACAGTGCTTTCCCAGACAAGAGTGCTGATGGAGGTGATAATGATGTATGATAATTATAACAGACCACAACATCAAGCCAATAGTAATACGACTTAGTAAAAAACTCATCTGTCCCAAATACTACACTAGAAACTTTACGTTTAGCATCCCACTCAGCACAACAAACTTAGAAGGAGAATATTTTCCCATCTTAAACATGAAAAAACTGAAGTACAAGGTAAATGTTAAAAACCATACCAACAAAGATTGATTTGAATGGCTGGACTTTCTGTACTCTGTGGTACCACCTCTGAAAAGCATCAGCTTATTTCTGACATATGAGTGAGCCATGATTCAATGAGTAGCATACATGCATTAAAATGCATTGACCTTACTGGTACTTGGAGCAAAATTGGGGGAACTGCATTCTTTTTTACATGGGCCAGGTGGCACAGATATTAACTCTTGGATAATAACTAAAAATATAGTTGCTAACTCACTCTCGCCTCCTCTGAAGTTTTTGCCAGAGGTCAAGGCGAAGAAGTGAACTGAAATCCCAGACATTCTTCTCATGTCAACTAGACTGTAAAAGTCAGACAATAACATTGATGAGTGGCATCTTTGTCTTTAATCCCCAATCTGATGATGTCAATAAGGATACTTCAAGCTTCAGGAGGGTACTTTTCCCTGACATTTCATATTATTAAGGAATAAGCATGCCTAGAACTAGTTTCCCTTCCTTCCCAGTCTGGCTCAGACGGTAAAGCATCTGCCTAAAATGGGGGAAATCCAGATTCAATCCCTTGGTCGGGAAGATCTCCTGGAGAAGGAACTGGTAACCTACTCCAGTATTCTTGCCTGGAAAATCCCATGGACCAAGCAGCCTGGTAGGCTACAGGCCATCTAAGAGTACTAGTCACTGCAGCAAAAGTGATGAGCGTAGGGACTTCCTTAGTGGCCCACTGGTTAAGATTCTGCCTTGCGATGCAGGGGACGTGGGTTTGATCCCTGCTCAGGGAATGAAGATCCCACATGCTATGGAGGAACTGAAAACATGAGTGCTGCAACTACTGAAGCCCGCCAGCTCTGGGGCCTGCAAGCCACACCTAGAGACACCGTGCACCATTATGAAGATCCAGCATATGCAAGGAAGATCCCGGAGGCTACCGCCAAGACCCAGTACAGGCAAGTAAATAAAGCTGACAAATAAGAATGATGAGCATATCTATTTCAGAAGTAAGATGAAAGAGCTAAAGAAGCAATTACGACAATCAATATATGAGTGCAGACTCTGGCTAGACCAAATGATACAAAATGAGGGTCAGCCTGGGGGAAAAAAGCATCACAAACTAAAAAAAAAAAAAAAAAAAAAAAAGGAAAGAAAGAAACTTGAAAGAAAAATATACAAATACAGATAGAGAAGATTCCAAATTACACATATATTTACAGAGCATTGGTCTAACAGTTGTAATAACTGGAAACCTTGGGTGCCAAGTATCATCAAGGTTATACGTGAGAAATTCTACAGTTCTCAGTATTGTTCAAGTATGTCACATATGGTGAAATTAGTATTCTCTTTAGTCTTATAAAAATATGTAAAGAATTTAAGAAAAAGCTCTTCAAATTGCTTCAAACTGCAGGCCTCGAGAAATTCCTTCACAGAATCTCAGTGCAGCATTGGAGGAAATATGCAGCAGCCTTTGTAATTTTATGGAACTCATAAAAGGGCTCTGAAATGTAAATTGTGCCTCGGTTGTCATAGGAGATTTATGTTCACTTTTACTATACTATACTCAGTGGTAGCATGACAGTCACCATCCTAAGACCTTTGTGAATGTTTCCAAAATCAAAAACCTACAGCATTGTTTTCCCATTAGTATGCATGTTAGTTGTTCAGTTGTGTCTGACTCTTTGCGATCGCGTGGACTATAGGCTGCCAGGCTCCTCTGACCATGGGCTTCTCCAGGCAAGAATACTGGAGTGGATTGCCATGCCCTTTTCCAATTTCTCATTAAGAGAAGGGAATTAAAAGACAGCAACTCTAAGAGTCGCATTCTGATGATAAGCAGAACATTTATTAAAGTCGCTCCAGAAGTAAGAACAACTCAGTTCAGTTCAGTGGCTCAGTCATGTCCACTTCTTTGCAATTCCATGGACTGCAGCACTCCAGGGTTCCCTGTCTATCACCAACTCCCAGAGCTTGCTCAAACTCATGTCCATCAAGTTGGTGATGCCATCCAGCCATTTCATCCTCTGTCATCCCCTTCTCCTCGTGCCTTCAATCTTTCCCAGCATCAAGGTCTTTTCCAATGAGTCAGTCCTTTGGATCAGGTGGCCAAAGTACTGGAGTTTCAGCTGTAGCATCAGTTCTTCCAATGAATATTCAGGGCTGATTTCTTTTAGGATAGACTGGTTTGATCTCCTTGCAGTCCAAGGGACTTTCAAGAGTCTTCTCCAAAACCACAGTTCAAAAGCATCAATTCTTCAGCACTCAAGCTTTCTTTAAAAGAGTCCAACTCTCACATCCATACATTACTCTAAAAACCATAGCTTTGACTAGACAGACCTCTGTTTTTTAATACACTTTGTAGGTTGGTCATAGCTTTCCTTCCAAGCAGCAAGCATCTTTTAATTTCATGGCTTCAGTAACCGTCTGCAGTGATTTCAGAGCAAAAAAAAAAAAAAAAAAAAAGTCTCTCACTGTTTCCATTGTTTCCCCATCTACTTGCCATGAAATGATAAGACCAGATGCCATGATCTTCATTTTTTTGTTGTTGAGTTTTAAGCCAATTTTGTCGCTCTCCTCTTTCACTTTCATCAAGAGGCTCTTTAATTCTTCACTTTCTGCAGCAAGGGTGGTGTTACCTGCATATCTGAGGTTACTGATATTTCTCCCAGAAGTCTTGATTCCAGCTTGTGCTTTATCCTGTCTTGCATTTCGCACAATATACTCTGCATACAAGTTAAACAAGCAGCATGATAATATACAGCCTTGATATAATCCTTTCCCAGTTTGGAACCAGTCCGTCGTTCCATGTCCCGTTCTCACTATTGCTTCTTTACCTGCATACAGATTTCTCAGGAGGCATGTAAGGTGGTCTCATATTCCCATCTTTTGAAGAATTTTCCACAGTTTGTTGTGATCCACGCAGTGAAAGGCTTCTGCATAATCAATAAGGCAGAAGTAGATGTTTTTCTAGAACGCCTTGCTTTTTCTGTGATCCAACGGATGCTGGCAATTTGATCTCTGGTTCCTCTGCCTTTTCTAAATCCAGCTTGAACATCTGGAAATTCGTGGTTTACGTACTGTTAAAGCTTGGCTTGGAGGATTTTTAGCATTACTTTGCTAGAGTGGGAGATGAGTGCAATTGTGCAGTAGTTTGAACATTCTTTGGCATTGCCTTTCTTTGGGATTGGAATGAAAACTGACCTTTTCCAATCCTGTGGCCACTGCTGAGTCTTCCAAATTTGCTGGCATATTGAGTGCAGCAATTTCACAGCATCATCTTTTAGGATTTGAAATAGCTCAACTGGGATTCCACCACCTCCACTAGCTTTGTGTGTAATGATGCTTCCTAAGACCCACTTGAATTCGCATTCCAGGATATCTAGGTGAGCGATCACACCATCATGGTTATCTGGGTCATGAGGATCTTTTTTGGATAGCTTTTCTGTGTATTCTTGCCACCTCTTCTTAATATCTTCTGCTTCTGTTAGGTCCATACTATTTCTGTCTTATATTGTGCCCATCTTTGCATGAAATGTTCCCTTGGTATCTCTAATTTTCTTGAAGAGATCTCTAGTCTTTCCATTCTATTGTTCTCCTCTATTTCTTTGCACTGATCACTGAGGAAGGCTTTCTTATCTCTCTTTGCTCTTCTTTGGAACTCTGCATTCAGAGGGATATATCTTTTCTTTCCTCTTTTGCCTTTTGCTTCTCTTCTTTTCCCAGCTATTTGTAAGGCGTCCTCAGACAACCAATTTGCATTTTTGCATTTCTTTCTCCTGGAGATGGTTTTGATCACTGCCTCCTGTACAATGTCACGAACCTCTGTCCATAGTTCTTCAGAAACTCTGTCTATCAGATCTAATCCCTTGAATCTATTTGTCAGTTCCACTGTGTATTCATAGGGGATTTGATTTAGGTCATACCTGAATGGTTTAGTGGTTGCCCCTACTTTCTTCAATTTAAGTCTGAATTTGGCAATGAGCAGTTCGTGATCTGAGTCACAGTCAGCTCCCTGTCTTGTTTTCGCTGACTGTATAGAGATTCTCCACCTTTGGTTGCAAAGATAATAATCAATATGATTAGTATACTGACCATCTGGTGATGTCCATTTGTAAAGTCATCTCTTGTGTTGTTGGAAGAAGGTGTTTGCTGTGAGCAGTGCATTCTCTTGGCAAAATTCTGTTAGCCTTTGCCCTGCTTCATTTTATGCTCCAAGGGCAAGCTTGCCTTGTATCTCTTGACTTCCTACCTTTGCAATCCAGTCCCCTATGATGAAAAGGACATCTTTTTTGGTGTTAGTTCTAGAAGGTCTAATAGGTCTTCATAGACCCATTCCACTTCAGCTTCTTTGGCATTTGTTGTTGGGACATAGACTTGGATTACTGTGATACTGAATGCTTTGCCTTGGAAATGAACAGAGATCATTCTGTCATTTTTAAGATTGCACCCAAGTACTGCATTTTCAATACTTTTGTTGACTATGAAGCCTAGACCATTTCCTCTATGGAATTCTTGCCCACAGTAGTAAGTATGAGGGTCATCTGAATTAAATTCACCTATTCCAGCCCATTTTAATTCACTGATTCCTAAAATGTCGATGTTCACTCTTGCAATCTCCTGTTTGACCACTTCCAATTTACCTTGTTATGTGGACCTAACATTCCAGGTTCCTATGCAATGTTGCTCTTTACAGCATAGGACTTTACTTCCATCACCAGTCACATCCACAACTGGGCGCTGTATTTGCTTTCACTCTGTCTCTTCATTCTTTCTGGAGTTATTTCTCTGTTCTTCTTCAGTAGCATATTGGGCATCTGCTGACCTAGGGAGTTCATCTTTCAGTGTCCTATCCTTTTGGTATAGTAACTATACCAAACATAACTTTATATAGTAAAAGGTATGTCATATCTTTTTGGAATAGTATGGTATAGTAACTGTAAAGTCTAATACTAGGTAAGTAAAAATTAATAAATAAAAGACAAGATACTTATCAGAGCTCAGTTTCTGTGGTAATAAAGGCTATTAACATTTGGACTCAACTTAAGAGTTAAAATCAGACCAGCCAGCAGGGACGGGACATGGCACATTCAGTGAGGAGGTGGGCTTGGGGAGACACAGCTAGAGCAGGATTTAAGAAAAGGTCATTACAAGAAAGACTTAGCTAAAGACGTGAAAGCAGGAACATGAAATCAGACAGGAATTACAGCTGACGACTGGCCAGGATGATCAAAGAAAGAACAAGACAGAGTGTGTGAGCCATCCTGAATTTCCATGATATAAACTATCTGCTTTAAGAAACATAAACCACCACAACTAATTAAGAAAACCAGCAGAGTATTTTCAGCCTGCTAGCCCTTTAGTACCACGCGTGTTCAATAATTCACTTGACATGGAAAGACTTGACCTTTTGCTGAATATGACCTTACAGGAGCCCTTGGTGGATGGGGAATACTGTGTGCTCTCAAATCCCGGCCGGTGTCAGCTGAAGGTCAGCAGCATGCTTTGCTGGTACAAAAATACCACTAAGGTCATACCTTCAGCTGAGTGGCTCTTGATACATATAAAATCTTTAGTTTTAAAAGGTGATATTAACGTTAATATTTTATTTAACTTTACATACCGAGAAAGTATCATTTAGACTTATAATCAATATTTAAAATTAATGACATTTTATCTGTTTTAATTCTGTCATGAAATGCTGTGTGTATTTATACTGACAGCCCCTATCAGTTTGGACTAGTCACATTTCAAGTACTGTATAGCCCCATGTGGTTAGGAGCTGCCACACTGGACAGTGCAGAGATGAACCGTCACTCAAATATGCCTAATTTATCCTTCAACTGATATATGAGAAAACAAAAACAATGACAATTAGCTTTTGTAAATCACACTATAAATCTAAGAACTATAAACTCCTAGGACCCAAAACAATAATTTATGGTGTTGGTATGACAAATACTACTTCTAGTTGGCAGGTCACAGAATATAATATCTTAAATTTTTTCTAAGTTAGAGCATCATCCTGATAACTAACTTGAACCCCAATTGTTTTTTATCCAGAAAATAGGTTTCCCTGAGAGGTTAAATGAATTGCCAAAGGGCTTTCCTGGTGGCTCAGATGGTAAAGCGTCTGCCTGCAATGTGGGAGACCCGGGTTCAATTCCTGGGTCGGGAAGATCCCCTGGAGAGGAAATGGCAATCCACTCCAGCACTCTTGCCTGGAAAATCCCATGGACGGAGGAACCTGATAGGCTACAGTCCATGGGGTCACAAAGAGTCGGACACGACTGAGCGACTTCACTCACTGAGCCAGCATGACAACGGCAGAATGTAAGTGAAAATGGGTTTGGCTCCCAAGCCAGAGCTCTTACCACTCTGACAATATTGCAGAGGCCCTCAGACTTACAAATATCTTAAGGCTTTCTGTCCCTGTAATTGGTCTGAAAGTCAATACTAATCGCATTACTAAACTTTGGGTTCTTTGCTGAACTACTGATCAAAGGCTATTTGGAAGTGTGATACAATTCTTCAGCCCTCTCTTCTCATTTTTGTGGCACTGTTGTCACAGGAGTATTTTAATGGGTTCTTAAATTTTTTATGGCAAGAATAGGCAAGAATCCCTGTACAATTTGTAGAGGAAGGATTTGAGACAAATTACTAAAAGTATTTTTTATATAGTAAAATGCACTTGACTAAACATAATGTGATGCCATTTTGTAAAACAATCCATAATAAAGTGTTCCTCTGTAATTATGTTTTTGAATAAGTATAACACATATGCAGCATATGCTTTAATAATGATAATAGCATGCTGAAGACAACACAGCAGATTATTATTCTGGGATTCAGAAAACCATGTGGTGGAGGGTAAAGAACAAGTAGAGAAGAGAAAGGCAAATGAAAAGTAAGAAAGGAAAAGAACTGCATCTAATAATATGACCCTGTTGATGTAAAACAGAAGCTTGTCTGTGCACAGAGATAATTAAATATTTGTGTGTATGTATATTTAATATACATACAAATGTATATATTTCTTTATTTTTATAATACTGACTTTCTTTGTAAATACTATGACAATGTATTTACCACTATTCTGTTGACAGACATTTGGACTGTCTCCCATTTTTACAACCACTTTGGAGACCAAGCAGGCAAAATCTACATGTGAACGTGCAGATAGCCTTCAGCCTATAAATGAACTCTTTATAGTCGTGCCATTTGAATAGTTTCTAGCTGAGAGCTAAGAACCAAAATGATTGATTAGCTTTTTAAAACTGGAAGCAGCAACTTGACAATTTGATCTGTAAGATTTTCAGAATAGACATTTTTAATAAATCACAGGTAGTTTAATAATGACTGAAAAATTTCATAGGCTGCAATATTAATCAGAAGAAAATATCTATTGACATCCTACTGTGCACCAGGTACTGGTGCTGGGGACTCAACAGAGGGTAAGATAAAGTCCCTGCCCTTGAAGAGTTTACATTCTAATGTGGGGAAGCAAATGGTAACCATAGAAAATTAATTACAATACTTTGGGACCTTTTCAGTGTGCATAGTGACAATCTGATCTCGATTGGTAACACCTAAAATGATGAGATGTGGTCAGATTCAGGATATAACTCGGAAACATGGGCAACTGGACTTGCAGATGGGTTCAATGTGGCCAGAGAGGGGAAGAGAAGATTTAAAAATAAATTCCATGGTTTGGGTCTGAATGATCACTGGGTGGATGATGGTACCATTTCCTAACATGTGTAATGATTGCGAGAGGATAGTTTTTTCCCCCCAAGAAAATGAACACTTCTGTCTTGGTCGTGTTAGGTTCAGGCATGCTCAGTCTCTCAGTAGCCTCTGACCGTTTGCATCCCTGTGGACTGTAGCACACCAGGCTCCTGCTGTCCACGGGATTATCCTGGCAAGAATACTGAAGTGGGTTGCCAGTTCCTTCTCCAGGGGGTCTTCCCAACCCAGGGATCAAATCAGTGTCTCCTGTGGCTCCTGGACTAGCAGGCAGATTCTTAACCACTGAGCCACCTGGGTTAGGTTAAAGAAGCCTAAAAGATACCCAAGTAAAAATGTTGAGTAAGCATCAAGTAAACAGATGCACTTTTTTTTTTTAGTTTTATATTTTTTAAATTTTAAAATCTTTAATTGTTACATGCATTCCCAAACATGAACCCCCCCTCCCACCTCCCTCCCCACAACATCTCTCTGGGTCATCCCCATGCACCAGCCCCAAGCATGCTGCACCCTGCGTCAGACATAGACTGGCGATTCAATTCTTACATGATAGTATACATGTTAGAATGCCATTCTCCCAAATCATCCCACCCTCTTCCTCTCCCTCTGAGTCCAAAAGTCCGTTATACACATCTGTGTCTTTTTTCCTTTTCTTGATTTTCAGGGCAGAGTTCAGGGTGGAGCTGAAAATTTGGGAGCACTCAGATATTATTTAAAGCCATGAGACCAAACAGACTCTCCTGAGAACATGTAGCCAGAGAAGATAAGAAAGCTGAAAAACGCTGGGGCACTGTAACATTACTCTAACATTAGAGATGTGCTAAAGAAATGGCAGTGACAAGCTAAGCTGCAGCTAAGTTGCCTCAGTCGTGTCCGACTCTGTGCGACCCCATGGACGGCAGCCCACCAGGCTCCCCCGTCCCTGGGATTCTCCAGGCAAGAACACTGGAGTGGGTTGCCATTTCCTTCTCCAGTGCATGAAAGTGAAAAGTGAAAGTGAAGTCGCTCAGCTGTGTCTGACTCTTCGTGACCCCATGGACTGCACCCTACCAGGCTCCTCCATCCATAGAATTTTCCAGGCAAAAGTACTGGAGTAGGGTGCCATCGCCTTCTCCAGCAGTGACAAACCTAAGAACAATTTGAGAAAGCAAACTGATCAAAAATACAAGTCACAAGCAATAGAGGAGGAAGGTAGTATATGTGTCTATAAAGACAGGCAAGTAGTAGAAAAATTCGGTAGTTCTTGTTGACCGCATTTATTTTCTCTAGGAAAGATAAGGCCTTGTCATCAATTGAGAGTAAGAAAGAATAAGCAGTATGTCGAGTTTGGCAAGGGGAAGAGAAGGTATCAGATAGTCATCTAAAGAGGATGAAGGGGAATTTACCAGAAGGAAAATGGGAGTTTCTGCAGCGTTCAGTGCTTTTGAAATCTGGGGTCATAACTCTGAAGCTAAGCTGACCAGCATTGTAGTGTGACGTTATCCAACACTGTTCAGCTGCTCTGGTTTATAGAGCCAGGATACACAAATAACTGGGCTTAAGGAGGGCTAAAGTTTGGTCAGGTGCATACAATTGCAAGGGGTTAGAAAGTCAAAAGAATTTAAATGTTAGCAAGGGCATGGTTATGGTATCAAAATATGGAATTTAAGTTGGGTTAAAGGGAGAGGGAGGAGATTAAGGGGTTATGAATAACAAAAACATGGAGGGTCAGTTAATAAGTCTTTAAGAGTTTGAATTATCAAGTGGAGGTACAGGAGTGGGGAGTCAGGAGGCTGGGAAGAAAAGACA
Source organism: Ovis aries (assembly GCF_016772045.2). Lineage (NCBI taxonomy): Eukaryota > Metazoa > Chordata > Mammalia > Artiodactyla > Bovidae > Ovis > Ovis aries. The sequence continues at coordinate 100,622,953 of NC_056059.1, read as the reverse complement.
GAGGGGATGGGATGCTGGTGGAGGTGCAGTCCGTAGTGGTACCCAGGGAGGATATAACTGTACATATATATGGGTCAGGAAGGTGGAGAGGAAGGAGAGATCTTGGAACTAAGAAAGTCAAAATCAACTGAACAGAGCAGTAAGAGAAGTGGAGGAGAGAAAGGAGTGAACGTGGTTATGTTCATCCAAGAGTGAGAGGAAAAGCTAGAAGGAGAGTCATGGTACACTGAAGTCAGGAGCTAAAAAAGAAATGAGAAAGAAAGAAAGGTTTGTAGGCAGTGAAGAGAAAAAAGAGGTTGCCTTCTTACCTCCAGGCCCTAAAGTTCACACTGAATAAGAGAAAATGCAATTGCCCATGGAGTGATGCAGAGAAAGTAATATTAGTGCAAGCTGATGTCACTTGAACAAGACTATGATGGGGACAATGAGACTAGGGCTGGAGGATGTTGAGCAGTTTCCAGATAATAGACCCTGGGCTCCTGAGAGAAGAGGGGGAGGGTTTGGATGGACTGGGAGAGGCAGGAGATGCCATCAGACCAGGGTGTGTCCTGAGGAAGAAGAGGAGAATCGTTTTGAAATGATGGGTAATTTGGGAGGTCTTGTGGTTTAATGGTAAAACTCTAAGGTAAGCAAGGAAGTAAGGCTTGTTGGAACTGGTCTTGACACTTAGACGCTGGTTTCTGGGAGCATGCAGCGGTTCCTGCCCACAGCTGGAGAGATCGTACTAATGTCTTCAGGCCTGGCTGTCCGTTTACAGATAAACGCTGTCTTTCTTTCTTCAAAAGGGCCAAAAACTGAAAACCAAACAAGGCAATAACCTAGGGGCTGAAATAGAAGTAAGGAAATACCAAGGAATGAGTTCTAAGACACTGCTGCTGCTGCTGCTGCTGCTAAGTCACTTCAGTCGTGTCCAACTCTGTGCGACTCCATAGAGAGCAACCCACCAGGCTCCCCCGTCCCTGGGATTCTGCAGGCAAGAACACTGGAGTGGGTTGCCATGTCCTTCTGCAATCCATGAAAGTGAAAAGTGAAAGGGAAGTCGCTCAGCCTAGGACACTCAGTTCAGTTAAGTTCAGTTCAGTTGAGTTCAGTCTCTCAGTCGTGTCCAACTCTTTGTGACCCCATGAATCGCAGCACGCCAGGCCTCCCTGTCCATCACCAACTCCCGGACTTCACTCAGACTCACATCCATCGAGTCAGTGATGCCATCCAGCCATCTCATCCTCGGTTGTCCCTTCTCCTCCTGCCCCCAATCCCTCCCAGCATCAGAGTCTTTTCCAGTGAGTCAACTCTTCACATGAGGTGGCCAAAGTACTGGAGTTTCAGCTTCAGCATCATTCCTTCCAAAGAAATCCCAAGGCTGCTCTCCTTCAGAATGGACTGGTTGGATCTCCTAGTGCTTTCTAAATGCACAAATCGATGTAATTCGCAATTTAAAGGAAAAAAAGAAGAGAATGAGACCTCCTAAAGCCCTTTATTCAAGAGGCTTTTCAGTTCCTCTTCACTTTCTGCCATAAGGGTGGTGTCATCTGCATATCTGAGGTTATTGATATTTCTCCCGGCAATCTTGATTCCAGCCTGTGCTTCTTCCAGCCCAGCGTTTCTCACGATGTACTCTGTATATAAGTTAAATAAGCAGGGTGACAATATACAGCCTTTACGTACTCTTTTTCCTATTTGGAACCAGTCTGTTGTTCCATGTCCAGTTCTAACTGGTGCTTCCTGACCTGCATATAGGTTTCTCAAGAGGCAGGTCAGGTGGTCTGTTATTCCCATCTCTTTCAGAATTTTCCACAGTTTATTGTGATCCACACAATCAAAGGCTTTGGCATAGCTGATAAAGCAGAAATAGATGTTTTTCTGGAACTCTCTTGCTTTTTCAATGATCCAGCAGATGTTGGCAATTTGATCTCTGGTTCCTCTGCCTTTTCTAAAACCAGCTTGAACATCTGGAAGTTCATGGTTCACATATTGCTGAAGCCTGGCTTGGAGAATTTTGAGCATCACTTTACTAGTGTGTGAGATGAGTGCAGTTGTGTGGTACTTTGAAAATTCTTTGGCATTGCCTTTCTTTGGGATTGGAATGTAAACTGACCTTTTCCAATCCTGTGGCCACTGCTGAGTTTTCCAAATTTGCTGGCATATTGAGTGCAGCACTTTCACAGCATCATCTTTTAGGATTTGAAATAGCTCAACAATTCCATCACCTCCACTAGCTTTGTTTGTAGTGATGCTTTCTAAGGCCCACTTGACTTCACATTCCAGTATGTTTGACTCTAGGTGAGTGATCACACCATCGTGATTATCTTGGTTTTGAAGATCTTTTTTGTACAGTTCTTCTGTGTATTCTTGCCACCTCTTCTTAATATCTTCTGCTTCTTTTAGGTCCACACCATTTCTGTCCTTTATCAAGCCCATCTTTGCATGAAATATTCCCTTGGTATCTCTAATTTTCTTGAAGAGATCTATTTCTTTGCATTGATCAAAGAGGAACTAAAAAGCCTCTTGATGAAAATGAAAGAGGAGAGTGAAAAAGTTGGCTTAAAGCTCAACATTCAGAAAATGAAGATCATGGCATCTGATCCCACCACTCCATGGGAAATAAATGGGGAAACACTGGAAACGGTGTCAGACTTTATTTTGGGGGGCTCCAAAATCACTGCAGATGGTGATTGCAGCCATGAAATTAAAAGACACTTACTCCTTGGAAGGAAAGTTATGACCAACCTAGATAGCATATTCAAAAGCAGAGACATTACTTTGCCAACAAAGGTCCATCCAGTCAAGGCTATGGTTTTTCCAGCGGTCATGTATAGATGTGAAAGTTGGACTGTGAAGAAGGCTGAGCGCCGAAGAATTGATGCGTTTGAACTGTGGTGTTGGAGAAGACTCTTGAGAGCCCCTTGGACTGCAAGGAGATCCAACAAGTCCATTCTAAAGGAGATCAGTCCAGGGTGTTCTTTGGAAGGATGATGCTAAAGCTGAAACTCCAGTACTTTGGCCACCTCATGCGAAGAGGTGACTCATTGGAAAAGACTTTGATGCTGGGAGGGATTGGGGGCAGGAGGAGAAGGGGATGACAGAGGATGAGATGGCTGGATGGCATCACTGACTTGATGGACGTGAGTTTGAATCAACTCCAGGAGTTGGTGATGGACAGGGAGTCCTGGTGTGCTGCAATTCATGGGGTGGCAAAGAGTTGGATTAGACTGAGCAACTGAACTGAACTGAACTGAAAGCCCTAGGCTGTTCTTGAATAGTAAATCTTGGAGGAATCTGAGCTGGAAGGTGAATAAATCATGTATCAATTATGACCCATTTGTTGCTAATTTCCTGAACATTGATTACTTATATTGCTTATATCTGCTGCTGCTGCTAAGTCACTTCAGTCATGTCCGACTCTGTGCGACCCCATAGACGGCAGCCCACCGGGCTCCCCCATCCATGGGATTCTCTAGGCAAGAACACTGGATTGGGTTGCCATTTCCTTCTCCAATGCATGAAAGTGAAAAGTCAAAGTGAAGTCGCTCAGTCATGTCCAACTCTTAGTGACGCCATGGACTGCAGCCTACCAGGCTCCTCCATCCATGGGCCTGATATCTAGGATCTTTAAAATCTCAAATGCAAAAATAAGTATCAAAAAATGTATTAACTTTGGGTAGGAGGAGGCAAAAAAATAAAATGAGTGATGGAAAGAAAATATGGCATGCATATTTTAAGTAAACAATTTCCTTTCATAAAAAAATTAACCATTAATTCTATGTGTTTAAAGTGACATGATGAAAACTCCTATATTTATGTCAAATGAATTTGTTTTCCAGATGTAAAGGTCACTCATTTTCAATAGCTGAATTTTCTGACTTTTTCCAATTATCAGAGTAATGCATGTGGAAAATAAATAATTAAATTCCATTATGGTAATGTTATTATAACATGTTACAGGAAAAGCCAGAAAAAAGTCTTTTGGGAAAGTCAAACGGACAGCCTAATTAAATGATATTACATTTGTGTTATTGTCTAGGCAATGTTTTAAAGCTTTGGAAATGTGAAAACTAGCTCTAAAGACAGCTTATTTTCTAAATGATTTTAGTCATCAATTGCCAAATAATTATATTTAAGGTGATACATGCTCATCCAGATATACTTAAGCTGGAAAAGCCCACCATCTGCCCTACACACCGTTTGGAATTAGAATGGCTATTTGGGAATCATAATGACCAAAGGCTTCTACCCACACACTGCCAGGCTCACCTCCTCTCTCCTGTTGTTGAGAGGCAGTTTGATTACCCTAAAACTAATTCTTCTCTAAGTGACAAAGGACCTGATATCCTTAATACAGTCAATAGTTTGGGCCAAGGATGCTCTGGTTGTAACACACACACACCCCCCTAGATATTCCTATAAATAAACTATAAAGGGAACTTCTTGAGGACATGTCAAAAGTTAGTTCTAGGAATCTTGTTCTCTTAGAGCATTGTCAAGCATGTTTCTCATAAGCTGAGTTTACTACAGCTCAGGCAATAGCCAATTTCAAAAAGTAATTGTCCCGCTATTATATGAAACAAATCAGGGTAGATTCCTTCTTTAAAAATTCAGGAAGTTCACAATCTTCTAAAGGAGACAGACAAAATCCAAGTAATCATGAAACTGTGATTTCAATCAGCTGGGCATTCTCCAAATATATTGGGCTGTTCAGAATGTTATTCAAGTTTTTCCATAAGAGCTTAGAACTCAAATAAATTTTTTGGCCATGCCAATATTTTAGCTTAACTAGTCATCAGGTTAGTCAGCCTTGTTGCTGGGATAGAAAAATTGAATGGAATAGTGAATGTGAATTGACTGTTAAAACGGCAGATCCTACTCAAGCTATGGGGAGTGGAGAGTTTAAGATGACATCCTCAAAGGATCTAAGTCAGTCAGGATTCCTATGAATAATGTTGGGGAGTTTGTGATTTCCTCAGTTCTCTCATTACAACAAAAACTTGAAGAGACAGACGGACCAGAGTTACAGCCCTCAGATGGACCAGTGTTAACAGCTCCGTGTTACAGCTCAGTTTTATTTAGAAAGCAAAGGAGAATACATCCTCGAGGTGTGAGGGCGGGCCGACCCAAAAGACCCCAAAGAGAAGAGAGGCCCCCGGCCCAATTTTGGCTCCTCTTTTTATATTTTTTTTCTCCTCACCCTGGGCCTGCCCTAGTAAATTGGGCTAGCCAGGAGAGCTGTTTGTTTTACCTGAGGTTCTCACTCCAGTCCTCAGACCTTCCTTGCTTTTCCCTTCCAGGCTTTTCCCTTCCTTGTCTTTTAGCCACCATCATTCTGGACTCCTTTTTCCTATTTTAACTACCTAACAATAAGAATAAGAGAAGGCAATGGCATCCCACTCCAGTACTCTTGCCTGGAAAATCCCATAGATGGAGGAGTCTGGTAGGCTGCAGTCCATGGGATGACTAAGAGTCAGACACGACTGAGCGACTTCACTTTCACTTTTCACTTTCATGCACTGGAGAAGGAAATGGCAACCCACTCCAGTGTTCTTGCCTGGAGAATCCCAGGGACAGTGGAGCCTGGTGGGCTGCCGTCCATGGGGTCACACAGAATCGGACACGACTAAAGCGACTTAGCAGCAGCAGCAGCGGCAACAATAAGAATTGGACTTGAAAGCCAGTGACTATCACATATGCCGTGAGGCAGCAGTCAGATACGCATTAGCTCAGCCTCTCCTTCTTTCCTCTGCTCCCCCCTCTCCATGACTGCATGTGGCCAGCAAGGCCATGAGTCTCAAGCTTACATGATCTCCTGGGTCCGATGCCTACCACTGTTTATTTGAATCAAGCTCTGCATCCCAAATCCAAATTCCAGGCTTAGCCTGGGTCAGGGGTCCATCGATGTTACAGTCAGCCACAGCACGGAGGATGAAGTCATACTGCAGTACATAAGGCTGCCCCCTTCCAGGGATTAGAGGAAGGCAGACTCCCTAAGGAAAGGGTGTGTGGAGGGGAAGGATGATTGGCATCTCTACCACAAAGGCATTCATTCTTCATGGTCCCACATGCTCCAGTCTTTGTACTTGGACAGGTCCCAACACACCACAGCAGGCGTCAAAGATCAGCTCAGAGGTGAATGCACAGAGGTAACAATCAGCTTTGGGACTGCCTTGGGAGTGTAAGTAATAAAACCCCTCCATCATATGGCTGTGTGTTAATTAGCATGTGTGAGGTCACAGAAGGCTCTCTTTTGGACTCTTGGTGGTGCTATAAAATTCTTGCGCCACATACCCTGTAATTACCACAATGGGGAGCATATATCTCACATTCATAAGCAAGGCTTATTAAAAGCACATAAGAAAAAATAAATAACTTTACTACAAAAAGAAGAAAGCACACACAGTTACCTATATGCAGAATAAAAACAGATGGGTAAGCATTGGTTAGTGAGTGGTTTCCTATTTTCTTTGATTTTGCTCAGACACCTGAGGTCAGTTTTTCCTTCCTACCATTCTGAAGTCTGTAGTCTCTCAAAACCCCAAATATTTCTACATCTGATCCAAGTCTACTTTTCCTTTCCTGTCCCTCTTGATCTCTGCTATGATGGACAATCCTAGCAAATGTCTTTTCTGCTTTCCAGACCCTCCTACAGATCCCTAAGTTCTCTTTGAGCCATTTCCCAGGAACAAGAGCCATCTTTCTCCACTGTACAAATGAATCAGTTTATTCCTTTATTCATTACCAGCTCCTATTGCTATTAGTTATATATATTCCTATTGGCATAGATGCCAATATATACCAACAGTAATGCTGAGAGTAATTAAGCACCATATTTTACTGGTCTGAGTAGTAATTACACTAGGAAAATTTCATACATTGTCTTTAATTTATTGAAACTCAATGTTATCAGGTCAAGATCATCATAAATGGTCTGAAATTATTTTGTTATAACAAATATGAGCCTCACATTCTACTCCTCCTCCTAAACATTCAAATAACAAAATCCTTAAAACAATTGGACCAAGTGAGAATAAAAAGACAAAAGATCTTATTTTTCCTAAATAGAGACATGTTATTAAAAAAAATCTGAGAATAAATTCTAGATATGATAATAGGAAATAACAACTAAGAAAATAAGTTACTTTTATGCATTTCAAAGCAATGCTATTTATTCAGCATTCAGCACTTCAAATGATTATGATTTAAAGTAGGGCAGAGTCCATGCATCCATTAACACTATTCATAAATGCCTACCTTATGCAGATGTTATATAGGACAAATTAAAAATTAAAATCCTATGCCTTGGGAATTGTAAAGTCTAATTGAAAACAAATGCATAAAGAGAAATGACCACTTTCAACTTTTGGAGATCCTGAATACATTCTATCACATTTCAACCAACTAAAAGTATTATGCCTTTTTTCTGCCCTTTTGATTGATAGCCTAGGTGAGTACAGAATTACAGGCTGGAAATCATTTCAATCAGAATTTTTAATATGTCACTCCATTATTTTCTAGCATCAAGTGTTGTTCATGAGATGATATGTGCAATTTTGAATCCTAGCCATTTTTGTTTCCATTGCAAGTCAAGAAGCAACAGTTTGAACTGGACATGAAACAATGGACTGGTTCAAAATTGGGAAAGGAGTACATCAAGGCTGTATATTGGTACCTTGCTTATTTAACTTATATGCAGAGTACATCATACGAAATGCAAGGATGGAGGAATCACAGGCTGGAATCATGATTGCTGGAAGAAATATCAACAGTCTCAGATATGCAGATGATACCACGCTAATGGGAGAAAGCAACAAAGAATTAAAGAGCCTCTTGATGAGAGTGAAAAAGCTGGCTTAAAACTCAGTGTTCAAAAAACTAAGATCATGACATCCAGTCCCATTACTTCAGGGCAATTAAATAGACAAACAGTGGGAACAGTGACAGACTTTATTTTCTTGGGTTCCAAAATCCCTGCACATGGTGACTGCAGCCACAAAATTAAAAGCCACTTGCTCCTTGGAAGAAAAGCTATGGCAAACTTAAGACAACATATTCTAAAGCAGAGACATCACTTTGCCAACAAAGGTCCATCTAGTCAAAGCTATGGTGTTTCCAGTAGTCATGTGATGTGATAGTTGGACCATCAAGAAGGCTAAGTGCCAGTGAATTGATGCTTTAGAGTTGAGCTGCTGGAGAAGATTCTTGAGAGTGCCTTGGACAGCAAGGAGATCAAGTCAGTCAATCCTAAAGGAAATCAAGCCTGAATATCCAGTGGAAGGACTGATGTTGAAGCTGAAGCTCCAATGCTTTGGCCACCTGATGTGAAGAGCCTACTCAGTGGAAAAGACCCTGATGCTGGGAAAGATTGAGGGCAGGAAGAGAAGGGGATGACAGAGGATGCAATGGTTGGATGGCATCACAGACTCAGTAGGCATGAGTTCAAGCAAACTCCAGGAGCTAGTGAAGGACAGGGAAACCCAGTGTGCTGCAGTCCATGGGATCGCAAAGAGTCAGGCTTGACTTTGTGACTGAACAACATTTTTTTCCATGGAAAATTTTAGGAGTCTCTCTTTGGTCCAAGTTTTCTGAAATTTCATGTTGATGTACCATAGTGTGGATCCTCGCCTCACCCTTTGTTCTGAGGTCTCCCTGGGTCCCTAAACAAACTGGTAATTTATATCCTTCAGATATATTTTTTGTATCTCCCCAATTGTTTATTCTCTTCTGTCCTCTCTGTTCTCCCTGTTTATCCTATTATCTGGACATGGGACCTCTTGAGCCTACTTTTTCATTTTCTTATACTCTCTCAACTATTTCCCACCTTTTTGTTTTACTCAAAAAATGTCCTCAAATATACCTTCCTACTAGCTATCTATTTTCCACAAGGTAGTCCATGTATGTCCAGGCAACTCTCTCAGTTCATCCCACCCTCTCCTTCTCCCCACCCCATGTCCACAAGTCCATTCTTTATGTCTGCATCTATATTCCTGATCTGAAAATAGATTAATCAGTACCATTTTTCTAGATTCTCTATATATGTGTTAATATACAATGTCTGTTTTTCTCTGACTTACTTCACTCTGTATGACAGACTCTAGGTTCATCCGTATGACTACAAATGATCCAGCTTCATTCCCTGTGATGACCTAGAGAGGTGGCGAATGGGAGGGAATCTCAAAAGGGGAGGGATATGTGTGTACATACAGCTGATTCACTTTTTTGTGCAGTGGAAACTAATACAACATTGTAAAGCAACTATGCTCCAATTTTAAAAAGATAAAGGTTCTAAAATTTTAAAATAAAATATACTTTTCTAGCAGTCTATTGAATTTTTAAATTTCATAGGTTTTATTTCTAAGAATTCTAGTTTGTCTACTCAATTTTTTGGTTGTTGTTTGTTTCATGTATGGAAGATATTTTCCCATCTATTTAGGGATATTAACTGCAGCTTTCTTATTTTCCATTTTTATAATTTTATTTACACTATTTCTACTTCTTTGGTTTGGCCTTTGCATTTTAAGAAGCTGCCTTGAATGTTTCTGTCTTTGATTGCCTGCTCATCTCATTTTAAGAGTGAGAAACTGAAAGCTGAGTAGACACTCTTGACTTAGACGGGACCTGTTGGCTGCATGAGTGATGCGGATCTCACGTTGCCATTTCACCGGGCCTGCAACTGTCAACATCTGTTGGCAGACATTTTCTCTTGGACTGGTAAATTTTAGTTGAAGAACTGCCAGTTCAACTAAGAGTCTGGCAGTATCATTAGCGCTGACTTAGGTAATGAGAGGAAGGGAAGGTCATGGCACAACATTTAGGTTTTAGTTTGGTGTATTTCTCTGAACGCTTGCCCTGCTTTGAGTTGTGCCCACGTCCAGAGTCTGTTTGGTTCAACGTCTCCAGAAATTAAACCTCTAGCCTTCTATCAGCATGGTGAAGGGCTCAGTGTGGAAGAAGATCAGGAGGTCTCTTTTTGTATGGGCTTTTAACCAATCCTTCTATTTTCAGCCCTTCTTGTACCCTCTCCCTCTTTTCAGAAGTAGCTGAAACTCCTAAGCCTTTGTAGAGTTATGTGGCAGGCTCAGTTAACCTCTGTGTTTCCTTCACTGCTAGCATGGGTTTCAAATTCCTATCTTCTAAGTTTGTTATTATTCATATGTCTAGGTAATAGATTAACAAAGGTCATAAATTTTTGCCTCACTGGTATACTGAAGCTACTACTTGGACTAACAAAATATGGCAGAAATGCAGTGCTTTGGAACAACCCAGAAGGATAGGGTGGGGAGGCAGGTGGGAAGGGGGTTCATCATGGGGGGACACATGTATATCTGTGGCTGATTCATGTTGATGCATGGCAAAAAATATCACAATGTTGTAAAGTAATTATCCTCCAATTAAAATAAATTAATATTTTAAAAGAGAAAAAATATGGCAGAAATTGAAAATATGCCAGTTGTCAGCTACAGGCCTTAACACAGTGACACCTCCATGTCCTCTCTCTTGGAAACTCATTGTAGGTGTCCTGAGATGCCAGGTAAACAAGTCAACCATCTGCAGGAGAGGTAACATGCACGTAAGGGAAAGATCCAGCTGAGCCCAAAATCCCAGCTGCCTCTGCTAAGGTGCAAGAGTAAATTATTTTGGATGGTCCAGATTGGTCCTGTTGTTGTTCATTTGCTAAGTTGTGTCCAAATCTTTGACACCCCATGGACTGCAGCACACCAGGCTTCCCTGTCCTTCACTGTCTCCTGGAGTTTGCCCACATTCATGTCCATCGTGTTGATGATGCCATCCAACCACCTCATCCTCTGTCCTCTGCCAGATTAGCCCTCCTGCCAGATAAGTACCCCGGAGGGATCACAGTCATGCTATATAAAATGGAAGAATCACTCCACTGAACTGTGCCCAAATTTTTGACTGTAAAAAACTGTGGGGGTGGAATGTGGGGTGGGAGGGAGACCCGAGCGAGGGGATATATGTATACATATAGCCGACTCACTCAGTTGTACAGCAGAAACTAACACAATTGTAAAGCAATGATATTCCAGTGTAAAAATTGTGAAGGGTAAGATAGTTGTTTTAATCCATTAACTTTTAAAATAGTTAGTTGTTCAGCTATAGATAACCCGAACAATCTGCTTTCCCCTTCCAAACTATTAATATGCTGTACTTCTCCTTTCTCCTAGTCCTTTTGTCCTCGTGACTTACAACTTTTTTTTTTGATCTCTACAAAGTTTTCAGTGCAGATGGTAGTGAATGTATATATGCTATCTATCATGCTTAATGAGAAACTGCCTCATTTATTCTTCAATCTCTTTTTACCTTCTGAAGTATGATTTATTTTTACTATATTTCATTGTTAGATTTTTAAAATGTAAATGGGAAATTCTGATAGCATAAGCTATCCCTTCCATTAATTATACTTTCACAAACCAAAGTCATTCTGATAAAACAATTACATTCCTTCTGATCTACCAACACATTGGTGATATTAAGATTGAGTTATATTCCTAATAAAGTTTAGCATTCATTATTCTTCCCAGAAAAGCCCATGACAGATAGGAGCCGTAAATCTAATACCACATGTCAACTCATTTTACAGAACTAAAGAGACGGTCCTTTTTTGAAATCTAGTTAAAGAAAGGTCTTATCTCATCTTTTAGCCCTTTTCCCAACAGGATCCACTGGCACATGGTAAAACTTGGATCAAATTCATGCTTTCTGGCATGCATTAGCAGCCAGGAAGGCCATTCGTTAGTGTGAGAAATACACACAGCATCTCAAATAGGCAGAGGTGCTCCTTGAGAAGGGACCACATTACTGCTTCATTCCAACCCCTCCTTCACCCCAACCCCAGGTCTGACACATGATTTTATTCAGCAGGAGTATAACCAATAACAGGTACTCCAACTGCCATTTCCCTGGAAGTAGGCATGCCATTGACATGTGGCTAAACGGCAATTATAGTGAGTTAGGGGCTTATTTCAGTTGGTAACTCCTGCTACCATAAACCTGATTATAACAGAGAATCAGCGAGTGGGGGATGAGAATGGAAGGATGCCTGCATGCTGAGTTGCTTCCTTCATGTCCACCTCTTTGCAACCCCATGGACTATAGCTGGCCAGGCTCTTCTGTCCATGGGATTCTCCAGGCAAGAATACTGGAGTGGGTTGCCATGCCCTCCTCCAGGGGATCTTCCCCACCCAAGGATAAAACCCACGTCTCTTGTGGCTCCTCCATTGGCAGGGGGATTCTGAGCTACCAGGGAAGCCCCAAGAAAAGAGGGCTAACTATAAATTTATCTGTATTTCTAGGTAGGTGCTCCAAAGACAAGAGTTCCTCCTACCCTGTTGTTTTGTCCCCACGTGGAACTATCTGATGAGTACCATCTATGGAGCATATATGGAGCCAGTTCAGGAGAAGAGAAAAAATGATTCTGAAGAGTATGTTGGAGTCCAGAGCTTCTCAAATATGAGCTCTCAATATATGACTATGTGTGCATTAATCACCTAGGAGCTGGTTAAAATGAAGATTCTGATTCAGTATCCTCCTTGGTGCTAAAATTCTGCATTTCTTACAAGATCCAAAGTTATACCAAAGCTGCAGGTCCACAGAACACACTTTGAGAAGTAAGGCCACAGTCCAATGTTTATGTATCACTCTTCCCTTGTTAAATTTCACAACTTATCCTCCAATGTACCAACAAAATTCAAAAAAGGTTTTGCTGAAGATTTAGGGCAAAATACCATAGCATGCCAACTGAAAAGCTAGACATGTATGTATCCCTAAATATCTGATTATTTTGCTACAACTTTTTGAACTTTATAAAAAAAAATGTTATCATTTAGTATACAATCTCCTGAGACTCGCTTTTTTCCTTCATGTTACCCATACAGATGCAGCTTCAACAATGATATTGTTTTTATTCTTAGACTGAGTGATAGGTCCACAGGCCTCATTTTATTATTACACTTCAAAAATTAAACTATATATTCTTTTGGGCTTGCCTGGCAGCTCAGAGGTAGAGAATCCACCTGCCAATTCAGTAGACTCTTGAATTCAAACCCTAGGTCAGCAATATCCCCTGAAGAGAGAAATGGCAGCCCACTACAGTATTCTTGCCTGGGAAATCCCATGGACAGAAGAACTTGGTGGGCTATGGTCCATGGGGTTGCAAAAGAGTCAGATTCAACTTAGTGCCTAAATAGCAACATATAGTCTTTTATATGGATCAAGTATTACATTATAAAATAAAAAGTTTAATGAAATATTTGGCACTTCCCATTTAAAGGAATAAATTTGAGTCAGTTATACAGAGGTGGATGAACCTAGAGCTTATATACAGTGTGAAGTAAGTCAGGAAGATAAAAACAAATATCATATATTAATGCATATTTATGGACTCTAGAAAAATGGTACTGATGAACCTATTTGCAGAGCAGCAATAGAGACACTGACATAGAGAAAAGACTTGTGGACACAGCAGGGGAAGGAGAGGGGGACAAACTGAGAAAGTAGCATTGAAACATATATATTACCATCTGTAAAACAGATAGCCAATGGGAATTTGCTATATGATGCATGGGGCTCAACCTGGAGCCCTGTGACAATCTAAAGGGATGGGGTAGGGGGTGGGGTGGGAGGGAGGTTCAAGAGGGAGGAGGTAGATAGATACTTATGGCTGATTCATGTTGACACATGGCAGAAATCAACACAATATTGTAAAGCAATTATCCTCCAATTAACATTCCAAAAAATTATTTTACAAAATACTTGGCACCTTCATTCTTAAAATTCCCACTGCCATTAACACCTCCAGTAACATTTTATTTCTGATCATCCTTCCCATGGAGCCCAACTGAAGACCACTTTTTTTGGTTCCAATCTCCCTTCCTTTCTCCTTTCATTTGCTTTCCTTTAGTTCTAGCTCTTAACCTTTCAATGCCTATCACTGATTTTTCTACATGTATTATCCAACATTAACTTGTGACAGACAACCCCAATGTCTCATCAGCTTTATACAATAATACAATGTTCTCACTCTTACAAAATCCAGAGCTAAAGTTCCTGGCCATAAGATCTCTTGGGCTGCTTCTTTAAGCAGTCAGCTCAGGACTCAGGACATGGCTATTGTGTGTTCCACCATATCAAAAGCCTCCCTTTCCCACTATCTAGTTAGGGGAGGAAATCAGAGAAGACTGCACAGGGAATCATCTGCCTCCAGGCCTGGAAGTGGTATATCATTTCCCTGGTGGCTCAGAGGGCAAAGCATCTGCCTGCAGTGTGGAAGACCCAGGTTCAATCCCTGGGTCGGGAAGATCCCCTGGAGAAGGAAATGGCAACCCACTCCAATACTCTTGCCTGGAAAATCCCATGGACAGAGAAGCCTTGTAGGCTACAGTCCATGGGGTCGCAAAGAGTCGGACATGACTGAGCAACTTCACTTTCACTTTCCATTAGAAGAGCTCAGTGACACAGTGCTTAGGTTCAAGGCGTCACTGGGAAATATGTCTTCCTGTGTGTCCAGAGTAAATATAAAATAATTTCATGAACTAAAAAACAAATTTACCCATGCTCTCTGCCACCATACACAAAAGCACTTAAAAGCTAAGTTCTCAGCAATATTCAAGAAATGAATTGGCATGGGTAGTTATCCGTGAACAAGAAAATAATCTGACAACATACCCCTGGCTCCTAAGTAATTTTATATTTTGAAACTCCATTTTGTTGTATTGGTTTTTAAAAATGTGCCATATACATGCCCCTTCTCTATTAAGGGTTCAGCTCCAGATTATCACAATAAAGCAAATATTGCAATAAAATGAGCCACATGAATGCCTTGGGTTTTGAGTGCATATAAAAGTACATTATTAAATGTGCAAGTCTTTAAAAAGCAATTTTAAAATGGCTTATTGCTAAGAAATATTAATCATTACCTGAGCCTTCACCAAGCCATAATCTCTGCTGGTGGAGGGTCTGAAATATTGCAAGAGTTACCAAAAGGTGCACAGAGATGTGAAGTGAACAAATGCTATTGGAAAAATGGCACTGATAGACTTGCTCGATGCAAGGTTGGCGCAAACCTTCAATTTGGAAAAAATGCACTATCTGTGAAGTGCAAGAAAGTAAAAGTGCAATAAAGTGAGCTATGTCTAAAATTGAAACTCAATCAAATATTTATTGAGCACAACACTAGTAAAAGTGTGGAAGTCATGTCAAACTCTGCAGCCCCATGGACTGTAACCCTCCAGGATCCTCCATCCATGGAATTCTCCAGGCAACAATACTGGAGTGAGTAGCCATTTGCTTCTCCAGGGGATCTTCCCGACCCAAGGATTGAACCTGGGTCTGCCACCAGGGAAGCCTTGGGTAATACAAAAGGAAACCATAGTCCCTGCTCTCTGAAAGCTTATAATCCAGTTAGTAAGAAAAGATACTAGCTGTGCAATAATATATAATCTAAATACTGATTTTAAAATAACATAAGACCAATTGCCAAATAATTGTTGCAGATTATGGAGTATAAATTTTGATAAAGAAATAGTAAGTTATTGCTGGGGAAATCTAGAAGAGTTTGAAAAGATAGATATACAGAAAGAAAGAAATAAAAAAGAGAATCTTCTACCCAAAATGTACAAGGCACTCTTGTAATGCACTGAAAAGTACAAATAGACAAAACTTAACGTCTTTTTATTTTATTAGCTTGACCTATGCTGCAGGAGGCCCATTAATGCTATAAGCTCATCTCTAAGTATAGTTTATGCCCCTGTAAAAATAAGACACTATAATGTTCTACCCTAACTGTTATGCTTCCATTTTACATTAAAAATTCCCTTGGTAATAAGAAAACAGGCAAGTTCATTTATCCCACAGGGCCTCTAAATTCAGTAGACAACATCCTATATTGCCCTTAAAATTAATCACATCCCAGAGTGCCTCAAAATGAACTTTAGCAAATAATGCAACTGTGATAAAATTTGCATATCAGATTTACAGTGTATTCCATGCTTCTATTTCCCCCATCTCAGCACTTCTCTCCTAAACGAGATTGTACATAGCTGGTAAGAGCAAAGTTGATGTGCACAGCAAGTAATATCAGCCTTAATAAAAGGAACATATACGTGACATTTTGTTGTCCTCTGGGACCACTGTAACAGCATCACAGCAGATGGTGAAGCTGCAATTTGATTTCCAATTGCTATTTGAGGGTGGGACACACAGGTTACCTAGCAAGATCCTATTTTCTCTTTCTGGCAGTATCATAACAGGATGATGGAGACATTTAGAATGTTGAAGGGGAAAGCTGTGACATATTGCTGCTGCTGCTGCTGCTGCTAAGTCACTTCAGTTGGGTCTGACTCTTTGTGACCCTATGGACTGTAGAGTCAGTCTGTCTGTCTGTCCATGGGATTCTCTAGGCAAGTATACTGGAGTGGGTTGTCATTTCTTCCTCTGGGGGATCTTCTCAACCCAGAGATCAAACCCATGTCTCCTGCGGCTCCTGCACTGCAGGTGGATTCTTTACCGCTGAGCCATGATGGAAGCCTGACTCATATTAATCAAAAGCAGTATCATCCCAAATTATAAGACATCAGGATGAGACTAAGAAGAAAATCCATGAGAATCCATGCTAATCTTAGAATGACCTCCCCCATCCAGATACAAACTCTTCTCTCCTGTCCCTAATTACAAGCACCTGAGATGCTTGTAACATCTCAACAACACAAGAGATGACTCTAAACATGGACATCACCAGATGGTCAATACCAAAATCAGATTGATTATATTCTTTGCAGCTTTAGAGGGAGAAGCTCTACACAGTTAGCAAAAACAAGACCAGGAGCTGACTGTGGCTCAGATCATGAACTCATTGCAAAATTCAAACTTAAACTGAAGAAAGTAGGGAAAACCACTAGACCATTAAAGTATGACCTAAATCAAATCTCTTATGATAATACAATAGAAGCGACAAATAGATTCAAGGGATTAGATCTGATAAAGTGCTTGAAGAACTATGGGAAGAGGTTTGTGATTTTGTACAGGAGACAGTGATCAAGACCATCCCCAAGAAAAAGGAATGCAAAAAAAGGCAAAATGGTTGTCTGAGGAGGCCTTACAAATAGCTGAGAAAAGAAGAGAAGCTAAAGACAAAGGAGAAAAGGAAAGATATACCCAGCTGAATGCAGAATTCCAAAGAATAGCAAGCAGAGATAAGAAAGCCTTCCTCCATGATCAGGGCAAAGAAATAGAGGAAAACAATAGAATGGGAAAGACTAGAGAGCTCCTCAAGAATATCAGTTACCGAGGGAACATTTTATGCCAAGGTGGGGACAATAAAGGACAGAAATGGTATGGACCTAACAGAACCAGATGATATTAAGAAGAGATGGCAAGAATACACAGAAGAAATATGCAAAAGAGATCTTAATGACCCAGGGAACCATGATTGCGTGATCACTCACTTAGAGACAGACATTCTGGAGTGCAAAGTCAAGTGAGCCTTAGGAAGCATTACTACAACCAGAGCTAGCAGAGGTGATGGAATTCCAACTGAGCTATTTCAAATCCTAAAAGATGGAGAAACAATGGAAACAGTGAGAGACTTTATTTTCTTGGGCTCCAAAATCAGTGCAGATGGTGACTGCAGCCATGAAATTAAAAGACGCTTCCTCCTTGGAAGAAGAGTTATGACCAACCTAGACAGCATATTAAAAAGCAGAGACATTACTTTGCCAATAAAGGTCTGTCTAGTCAAAGTTATGGTATTTCCAGTAGTCATGTATGGAAGTGAGAGTTGGACCATAAAGAAAGCTGAGCACCAAAGAATTGATGCTTTTGAACTGTAGTGTTGGAGAAGACTCTTGAGAGTCCGTTGGACTGCAGGGAGATCAAACCAGTCAAATCTAAAGGAAATCAATCCTGACTATTCATTGGAAAGACTGATGATGAAGCTGAAACTACAATACTTTGGCCACCTGATGTGAAGAAGTGACTCATTTGAAAAGACCCTGATGCTGGGAAAGATTGAAGGCAGGAGAAGAAGGGGATGACAGAGGATGAAATGGTTGGATGGCATCACCGACTCAATGGACATGAGTTTGAGTAAACTGTGGGAGTTGGTAATGGACAGGGAGGCCTGGCATGCTGCAGTCCACAGGGTTGCAAAGAGTTTGTCATGACTGAGAGACTGAACTGAACTTAGCGGATGGCCTCAAGCTCTCTTTCTCTGTCAAAATGTTCTCTTAGAGGAAGATTTGCTGTCAGCAAATTGTCCACCTATACTCTAGTCCTGTCCTTTTCAAGGAAGAACCAGGAAAACGGTAGAGCAGCTGCTGGGGAACAGTGCAGCTATGGATAGACAGTCTCAGAGTAAAACTCAGGCCACACGTTGAGAACAACAACATGATTCAAAGCAAAAGACCTTCCTGGAAAAACAAGTACACAAGCAGAGTATCTGCTTTTAAATTCATTCTAAAAATAAACTCTCAGTGTAGGGTAGATTAGCTTCCTGAACCATATCACTGTTATGTCCAGTTCAGGTCCAGATGTATATGTTTACACTCCTCTGCCCTGATGGATACTTAGAAGGAAAATTTTGAGAAACTATCTCCACAATTGTACTATTTGGGGATGAGTTTACTTTTCAGTCTAGTCCTGTTACTCCTTCCAGTGAGTCAAGAGTCAGATCTGTACAGGAAGCTCTCTTTTTCACAGTGCAATGCTTCTCACAATTTTTCTACATGAATACACCTGGGTATATAACACTCTTCTATAAGTAACACAGAGAGTGACTCTCAACAGGGTGTCAGAATCTTGGCAAAAAGCTGATTTTAATCATTCCTGCAGAAGACAGTGTCTCTATTACCTCATCCCATATTTCTGTCTATTCATTTAGCCAATCAACATTTTTTTATAGAAGTACAGTTGATTTATAATGTGTTAGTTCCTGGTGTACAGCAAAATGATTCAGTTATACACATATATACATATTCTTTTTCATATTCTTTTCCATTATAGTTTATTACAGGATGTTGAATATAGTTCCCTGTGTTATACAGTAGGACCATGTTGTTTATTTTATATATAGTTTGTATCTGCTAATCCCAAACTCTCAATTTATCCCTCCCCCACCTTCTTTCCCCTTCAGTAACTGTAAGTTTGTTTTCTCTGTCTATGAATTTGTTTCTGTTTCATAAATAGATTCATTTGTGTACATATCCTACATATAAATGATATCACATGATGTCTGTCTTTCTCTTTCTGACCTTTCACTTACTATGATTGTCTCTAGGCCCATCTAGAGATGTGGCCCATCTAGGTCGCTACAAATGGCATTATTTCATTCTTTTTTATAGTGATAGTAATAGTTGCTCAGTTAAGTCTGCATGGACTGTAGCCTGCCAGGCTCCTCTGTCCATGGAATTCTCCAGGCAAGGATACTAGAGTGGGTAGCCATTCTCCCCTCCATGGGATCTTCCCAACCCTGGGATTGAACCCAGGTCTCCCACATTGAAGGCAGATTCTTTCTTATGGCTGAGTAATATTCTATTGTGTATGTAGCCCACATCTTCTTTATCCATTTATCTGTTGATAGATGTTTAGTTTGCTTCCATGTCTTACTCAATCAACATTTAAAGTCTGTTCTCTATAAGTGAAGTGCTATGCAGTCATTAAGAAACATGTTTTAGGTTGGTGCTAAGGATGACAGTGGACATTTCATTGTAACATAATGCAAACATCCAATGTATAGACCTTTGGAAAAAACAATAAAATGTGTCTGAAAACCAAGAAATAAAAAACACAATCAGACCCAGAGATGATTCATATATTGGGATTAGCATAAAAGTTCCCATATAGTCTTCAGCCCTTTCCTCCCTTTGTCTCAGCCCAGTCATAAGTAAGTCATATGGGAGACCAGGAAACACAGACCACAGAGAAGGTTCAGACCCAGCTTACAACACAGATCAGGATATGAATGAGAAGCAATCTGGGGACAGTTAGTCCTGGGACCAACACAGAAATCATATATAAAAGGACTATAGAAAGAATATTAGGTTTAACAAGTATGAAGTCAATGATGACTAATCTTGAGATAACTAAGAAGTACAGAGAGGAAAGAGAGAAGGCAGAGAGTAAAGTATACAGTCCTGGAGCAGATAAAGTGGATTTAAAAACACAAATTACAGGACTAACCTTGGGTGATAAAGGTCAAAATATGCAACCTCCCACTCAATTGTGCAAAAAGAAATTAATGTAAATTTATTTTATAACTGACTTTATTCTTTTTCGATCCTCCTTCCTATTCAGTAGCAAAACAAAACGAAAACCTTCATTTGACCATTGATGTTTTCTCAGTCTTTAAGAATGCTGCAAGCTCTTTCTGATTAGTCTTCAGGGTGTGTTCTCAAGGACCGCTTGTGTAGCTCCTCCCTTTTCTGCTTGATCTAAATCTTGGGGACCTTTCTTATTATTGCGGCACCAAGATAAGGGATATCTGATATACTCTTGTTTCTGCTTTTCAAATCTTCCTCACCTCCTTAAAAAATGTCCTTTATTTCACCTGATATCCTAGGTCTGCTGCACTGGTATCTGATAAAATACCACTGTTTTTCTAAAGCATCTCTAGGCCCCACACTGCATCCTCTTGGCCTCAACCATGGGGCTCTTCTAAGTAGACTTCCTTATCCTCCATAGGAAGCCTGATAATGTCAGGCTGCTCTCTTAGTACTACACTGAGTACCTTCCATCCTCAGGCCCAAGTCTAATCTATTGTAACGGTATCATGGTAGTTTGGTACCAAGCAGAATGTGAGAAGGGACTTAGTTTCCCCGTGGACACCCTGGAAAAGAAGAAGCAAGACATTCTTGTACTCCTTGCTCTGTCTTCTTCTCCCTCTCAACCCATAACAGAGGGTTTTCAACTTTCCTTTTTGACCTGAAAAGAACTCCAGACAAGTTCAAAAGTGAGTGGATCCCCGTCCCCTCATGGGTAAATAAAGTAGGAAAGCTACAACCAAATGAACTCAGTTGTTTTTGTTTTTGTTTTCATTTTTAATGTGTTTTTTTTATTTTTATTTTTACTTTATTTTACTTTACAATACTGTATTGGTTTTGCCATACATTGACATGAATCCACCACGGGTGTACATGAGTTTCCAAACATGAACCCCCCTCCCACCTCCCTCCCCATATCTCTCTGGGTCATCACCGTGCACCAGCCCCAAGCATGCTGTATCCTGCTTCGGACATAGACTGGTGATTCGATTCTTACATGATAGTATACATGTTACAATGCCATTTTCCCAAATCATCCCACCCTCTCCCTCTCCCTCTGAGTTCAAAAGTCCGTTATACACATCTGTGTCTTTTTTGCTGTCTTGCATACAGGGTCGTCATTGCCATCTTTCTAAATTCAACATATATGTGTTAGTATACTGTATTGGTGTATTTCTTTCTGGCTTACTTCACTCTGTATAATCAGCTCCAGTTTCATCCATCTCATCAGAACTGATTCAAATGTATTCTTTTTAACAGCTGAGTAATACTCCATTGTGTATATGTACCACAGCTTTCTTAGCCATTCATCTGCTGATGGACATCTAGGTTGTTTCCATGTCCTGGCTATTATACAGTGCTGCGATGAACATTGGGGTACACATGTCTCTTTCAATTCTGGTTTCCTCGGTGTGTATGCCCAGAAGTGGGATTGCTGGGTCATAAGGTAGTTCTATTTGCAATTTTTTAAGGAATCTCCACACTGTTCTCCAAAGTGGCTATACTAGTTTGCATTCCCACCAACAGTGTAGGAGGGTTCCCTTTTCTCCACACCCTCTTCAGCATTTATTGCTTGCAGATTTTTGGATCGCAGACATTCTGACTGGTGTGAAGTGGTACCTCATTGTGGTTTTGATTTGCATTTCTCTAATAATGAGTGATGTTGAGCATCTTTTCATGTGTTTGTTAGCCATCCGTAAGTCTTCTTTGGAGAAATGTCTATTTAGTTCTTTGGCCCATTTTTTGATTGGGTCATTTATTTTTCTGGAATTGAGCTGCAGGAGTTGCTTGTATATTTTTGAGATTAGTTGTTTGTCAGTTGCTTCATTTGCTATTATTTTCTCCCATTCAGAAGGCTGTCTTTTCACCTTGCTTATATTTTCCTTTGTTGTGCAGAAGCTTTTAATTTTAATTAGGTCCCATTTGTTTATTTTTGCTTTTATTTCCAGAATTCTGGGAGGTGGATCATAGAGGATCCTGCTGTGATTTATGTCGGAGAGTGTTTTGCCTATATTCTCCTCTAGGAGTTTTATAGTTTCTGGTCTTACATTTAGATCTTTAATCCATTTTGAGTTTATTTTTGTGTGCGGTGTTAGAAAGTGATCTAGTTTCATTCTTTTACAAGTGGTTGACCAGTTTTCCCAGCACCACTTGTTAAAGAGATTGTCTTTACTCCATTGTATATTCTTGCCTACTTTGTCAAAGATAAGGTGTCCATATGTGTGTGGATTTATCTCTGGGCTTCCTATTCAATTGTTTTTTAAAATGTGACTGTAAAATGGATTTTATATTAAATATTATTCTTTAACCCTTAGAAGTCTTAGGTGGCAGGTCAGATCCAGGTCTGCTGGAGGCCCACAACACAACAAAAAATAAAATACAAAAATATATGACTGAGGCACAGGCAAGAATGTCTTTACTAGCAGTAAGTGGACCACTGATGTTATCATGTCTCCATCTTCAGACTAAGTGTTTGAAAGGCAGAGAACAGTCTGAGGCTCCACATCTCCTCTGAACTGGTGGTTTTCAGATTCCCCATGGGCAACATTGATCACAGGGGCTAGGTGGCAGACCCTTCAGGAACAAGGGAGGCATCAGGTAACTGTATACATTCATTTATGTACTTTTCTGATGGACCTAATTTACGTAGTTGTCTGCTAGGTGATCAAAGTGAAACAACATAATTTATTCTCTTATGGTGTTAGAGTCCAGAATTATGAAATCAGTTTCACATAGCTAAAATCAATGAGTTGGAAGTGGGCTTTATCCCAGGGAGGCAAGGATTCTTCAATATTTGCAAATCAATCAATGTGATACACCATATTAACAAATTGAAAGATAAAAACCATTTGATTATCTCAATAGATGCAGAGAAAGCCTTGACAAAATTCAACCCATTTTTTATAAAAACCCTCCAGAAAGCAGTAATAGAAGGAACATACCTCAATATAATAAAAGCCATTTATGATAACCCACAGCAAACATAATCCTCAATGGTGAAAAAAGTGAAAGCATTTCTCCTAAAGTCAGGAACAAGACAAGGGTGCCCACTCTCACCACTACTATTCAACATAGTTTTGGAAGTTTTAGCCACAGCAATCAGAGAAGAAAAAGAAATAAAAGGAATCCAGATTGGAAAAGAAGAAGTAAAACTCTCACTGTTTGCAGGTGACATGATCCTCTACATAGAAAACCCAAAGACATCACCAGAAAATTACTAGAGCTAATCAATGAATATAGTAAAGTTGCAGGATATAAAATTAACACACAGAAATCCCTTGCATTCCTATACACTAACAATGAGAAAACAGAAAGAGAAATTAAGGAAACAATTCCATTCACCATTGCAATGAAAAGAATAAAATACTTAGGAATAAATCTATCTAAAGAAACAAAAGACCTATATATAGAAAACTATAAAACACTGATGAAAGAAATCAAAGATAATACCAGTAGATGGAGAAATATACCATGTTCATGGATAGGAAGAATCAATATAGTGAAAATTAGTATACTTTTCAAAGCAATCTATAGATTGAATGAGATCCCTATCAAGCTATCAATGGTGTTTTTTCAGAGAACTAGAACAAATATTTCACAGTTTCTATGGAAATACAAAAAACCTCAAATAGCCAAAGCAATCTTGAGAAAGAAGAATGGTACTGGAGGAATCAACCTGACTGACTCCAGACTATACTACAAAGCTACAGTCATCAAGAGAGTATGGTACTGGCACAAAGACAGAAATATAGATCAATGGAACAAAATAGAAACCCCAGAGATAAATCCCCAGAGGCTCAGATGGTAAAGCGTCTGCCTGCAATGCAGGAGACCAGGGTTCGATCCCTAGGTTGGAAAGATCTCCTGGAGAAGGAAATGGCAACCCACTCTAGTATTCTTGCCTGGAGAATCCCATGGACAGGGGGAGCCTGGTAGGCTACAGTCCATTGGGTTGCAAAAAGTCAGACAAGACTAAGAAACTTCACTATGGACACCTTATCTTTAACAAAGAAGGCAAGAATGTACAATGAAGAAAAGACAATCTCTTTAACAGGTGGTGCTGGGAAAACTGGTCAACCACTTGTAAAAGAATGAAAATAGAACACTTTCTAACACCATACACAAAAATAAACTCAAAATGGATTAAAGATCTAAATGTAAGACCAAAAAATACAAAACTCCTAGAGGAAAACATAGGCAAAACCCTCTCTGATATAAATCACAGGAGGATCCTTTATGACCCACCTCCCAGAGTAATGGAAATAAAAGCAAAAATAAACAAATGGGACCTAATTAAACTTAAAAGCTTTTGCACAACAAAGGAAACTATAAGCAAGGTGAAAAGACAGCCTTCTGAATGGGAGAAAACAATAGCAAATGAAGCAACTGACAAACAACTAATCTCAAAAATATACAAGCAACTCCTGCAGCTCAATTCCAGAAAAATAAATGACCCAATCAAAAAAGGGCCAAAGAACTAAACAGACATATCTCCAAAGAGGATATACAGATGCCTAACAAACATGAAAAGATGCTCAACATCACTCATTATCAGAGAAATGCAAATCAAAACCACAATGAGGTACCATTTCATGCCAGTCAGAATGGCTACTATCCAAAAGTCTACAAGCAATAAATGCTGAAGAGGGTGTGGAGAAAAGGGAACCCCCTTACACTGTTGGTGGGAATGCAAACTAGTACAGCCACTATGGAGAACAGTGGAGATTCTGTTCACATATGGAGAACACTATGGAGATTCCTTAAAAAACTGGAAATAGAACTGCCATGCTGCTGCTGCTGCTGCTAAGTCACTTCAGTCATGTCCAACTCCTAGCAACCCCATGGACTGCAGCCTACCAGGCTCCTCCTGGATTTGCCAGGCAAGAGTACTGGAGTGGGGTGCCATTGCCTTACAACCCAGAAATTCCACTGCTGGGCATATACACCAAGGAAACCAGAATTGAAAGAGACACATGTACCCCATTGTTCATCACAGCACTGTTTATAATAGCCAGGACATGGAAGCAACTAGATGTCCATCAGCAGATGAATGGATAAGAAAGCTGTGGTACATGTACACAATAGAGTATTACTCAGCCACTAAAAAGAATACATTTGCATCAGTTCTAATGAGGTGGATGAAACTGGAATCTATTATATAGAGTGAAGTTAGCCAGAAAGAAAAACACCAATACAGTGTATTAACACATATATATGGAATTTAGAAAGATGGTAATGATAACCCTATATGCAAGACAGCAAAAGAGACAGAGATGTAAACAACAGACTTTTGGACTTTTGGACATCCCACCCACAGAAGGTGAGAGTGGGATGATTTGAGAAAATAGCATTGAAACATGTATATTATCATATGTGAAATAGATCGCCAGTCCAGGTTTGATGCATGAGACAAGGTGCTCAGAGCTGGGATGACCCTGAGGGATGGTAAGGGGAGGGAGGTGGAAGTGGGGTTCAGGATGGGGGACACATGTATACCCATGGCTGATTCATGTCAATGTATGAAAAAAAAAAAAACACTACAATATTGTAAAGTAATTAGCCTCCAATAAAATTAATTAATTAATTTAAAAAAGAATAGTAAAACCTCAAAAATAAATAAATAGAATAAAGTCAAGGGGTTGGAAAGGCTCATTTCCTCTGGAGACTCTGGAGAGAATCCATTTTCTTGTGTTTTTCCTAGTTCCTAGAGGCCATCTGAACTCCTTGACTCATGACTCTTTCCTTGAATCACCTCAGTCTCTTGCTTCCATCATTACACTTACTTCTTCACAAAGCCCTCTCCACAGTCCTTTTTTGTTGTTTGTTTAGTTATGGCTGCATAGGGTCTTCATTGCTGCTTGTGGGCTTTTCTCTAGTTGCAGTGTGTGGGTTTCTCATTGCAGTGGCTTCTCTTGTTACAGAGCATGGCTCAGCAGTCGCAGCTTGTGGGCCCTAGAGCATGAACTCAATAGTTTAGGTGCACGAGTTTAGCTGCTCCATAGCATATGGGATCTTCCCAGAGGCATCAAACCTGTCACCCCTGCATAGGCCACCGATTCTCAACCACTGAGCCACCAGGGATGTCCCTCTCCACGTTCTCTTTATGAGCTCTCTTGTGATTACATTAGGGCCTTCTGACATAAGCCAGGATAACCTGGATAATCTTCCCATCTCCAAATGCTTAACAGAATCACAACTGCAGAGTCCCTTTTGCCATATAAGATAGCAGGCTCCAGGGATTAAGAAATGGATATCGCTGGGGTCATTAATTGGTCTGCCACAATCCCTAGTATAAAATAATAGAAAAATGTCTTATGTCAGCATCACCATGAAAGTAAAAGAAAATATTTTGATAACAATAAGAAAGAATAATTAAAAGAGTTATTTTTTAAGAAAATAACAATATTTTCTTGAAAGTCCTTTGGACTTCAAGGAAATCAAACCAATCAATCCTAAAGGAAATCAGCCCTGAATATTCATTGGAAG
Organism: Ovis aries; assembly: GCF_016772045.2. NCBI lineage: Eukaryota > Metazoa > Chordata > Mammalia > Artiodactyla > Bovidae > Ovis > Ovis aries. The sequence goes on along the minus strand of NC_056059.1, from coordinate 100,596,212 downwards.
GACTGATGCTGAAGCTGAAGCTCCAATACTTTGGTGTCCTTGGTGCTGGGAAAGATTGAAGGTAGGAGGGGAAGGGGGTTATGGATGGTTAGACACTGACTCAATGGACATGAGTTTGAGCAAACTCCAGGAGATAGTGAAGGACTGGGAAGCCTGGTGTGCTGCAGTCTATGGGATCACAAAGAGTCGGAAACAACTTAGCTACTGAACAACAACAATATTTACAATACAATAATTTTGACAATAATATTGACAATTCAACTCATTGAATTCATTTAAAGAGTTTCATAAAATTTTTACTAAACATCCGCTCAATGAAAAGTCACTTTTCTTTTCATTATTTAAAAAGTCTAACCTTTGTGGTGTTGGAGAAGACTCTTGAGAGTGAGTCCCTTGGACTGCAAGGAGATCCAACCGATCCATTCTGAAGATCAGCCCTGGGATTTCTTTAGAAGGAATGATGCTAAAGCTGAAGCTCCAGTACGTTGGCCACGTCATGCGAAGAGCTGACTCATTGGAAAAGACTCTGATGCTGGGAGGGATTGGGGGCAGGAGGAGAAGGGTACAACAGAAGATGAGATGGCTGGATGGCATCACTGACTCAATGAACGTGAGTCTAAGTGAACTCGGGAGTTGGTGATGGACAGGGAGGCCTGGCGTGCTGCTATTCATGGGATCGCAAAGAGTCGGACACGACTGAGCGACTGAACTGAACTGAACCTTTCAAAAAAATTAATGTAACAATTTCTATGTATCCAAGTGAAAGTGAAGTTGCTCAGTCATGTCCGACTCTTTGCGATCCCATGGACTGTAGCCTATCAAGCTTCTCCGTCCATGGGATTTTCCAGGCAAGAGTGCTGGAGTAGATTGTTATTTCCCGCTCCAGGGGATCTTCCTGACCCAGGAATTGAACCCGGGTCTCTCGCATTGTAGGCAGATGCTTTAATGTCTGAGCCACCAGGGAAGCCCTGTGTATCCAAGGTGTAATTCAAATAAAACCATGGAGTAACCCCAATAGGTCAATATGCTGTGTAGAGTCCCAGAGATAATAAGCTTTTTTTCTATGGCTTCTGATTATAATTTGTATAAAAATGGGTGGATATTATCAAACTAAAGTTCATCAAGTAGCAAGGGGAAATTAAGTCTCTAAACATAATTCAAAGATATCTTTCAGAAAATTATTAGGTTAAAAAAACATTATTTAAACAAAATATTTAAACAAAAATGTTTAAAAACATTTTGTTTTTAAACTACATCCTAATTCTTATGGTAAGTCAGCTTGTCAGCAAAATATAAGTGCAAACTTTCATAACAGCATTAAAAGATAGATTTCATGAGAAATATCACCAGGGATCCTACAAGGTATAAATATGTACCCTCTGTAAGAACTTGTCAAGCCCTGTGAATAACAGTCCTATCTCCAGAATCACAGGGCATATTGTGACTGGAGAGTTATATAACCTTTATCTCTTCTGTGCTTCAGTATCATCATCTATAAAATAAGGATAGTACCTACAGCTTAGAGCTGTTGAGCAACTTAAATAATACAAGAAAAAATTACTTAGAGTAGTTCCTGGCAAATAATACACTCCCAATAAATTTAGTTATTTTCATTTTCTCAGCTTTTTGGATTTACCAGTTTAATTTTTAAAAACATGAAAAATGTTTTTGACCGTAAACTATTGATCTTAAAAATAAGTCATTGTGAACTCATTTAAAGCACACTCACTCATCAAATTAGATCACGAAAAGAGACTTTTTCAGTAATAAACACATAGACCAATAAAACAAAATAGAGGACCCAAAAACGGGCCCACATAAATATGCTTAACTGATTTTTGACAAAATTACAAAAGCAACTCAGTGGATAGCCTTTGTAACAGATGACTGTGCAATAATTTGACATCCCTTGACAACGAAAAGTAAACCTTTGTTTAAACATTTTAACTTATACAAAACTTAATTCAAAGTAAATAATAGTATACAAATATTAACTGAGAGGAGATTACAGATTTAAATATAACACCTGAAGCTGTAAAGCTTTTAGGAAAAAAATACACAGAAATTATTTGGAATCTAGAGGTAGTCGAAGATCTTAGAATTGGTACCAAAAGCACAAGTCCTTAGAAAACCTGATAAACTGGACCTCACCAAAGTTTAAATTTTGCTCTATGAAAGCCCATGAGAAGAAAATAAATAAATGGCAAATAGAAAGAGGAGAGTGAAAAAGTTGGCTTAAAGCTCAACATTCAGAAAACTAACATCATGGCATCCGGTCCCATCACTTCATGGCAAATTGCTGGGGAAACAGTGGAAACAGTGTTATTTTGGGGGGCTCCTAAATCACTGCAGATGGTGATGGCAGCCATAAAATTAGAAGATGCTTACTCCTTGGAAGGAAAGTTATGACCAACCTAGATAGCATATTCAAAAGCAGAGACATTACTTTGCCAACAAAGGTCCATCTAGTCAAGGCTATGGTTTTTCCTGTGGTCATGTATGGATGTGACAGTTGGATTGTGAAGAAAGATGAGCACCAAAGAATTGATGCTTTTGAACCGTGGTGTTGGAGAAGACTCTTGAGAGTCCCTTGGACTGCAAGGAGATCCAATCAGTCCACTCTAAAGAAGATCAGTCCTGAGTGTTCTTTGGAAGGAATGATGCTAAAGCTGAAACTCCAGTACTTGGGCCACCTCATGCGAAGAGTTGACTCATTGGAAAAGACTCTGATGCTTGGAGGGATTGAAGGGGACAGTAGAGGATGAGATGGCTGGATGGCATCACTGACATGATGGACGTGAGTTTGAGTCAACTCCGGGAGTTGGTGATGGACAGGGAGGCCTGGAGTGCTGCAATTCATGGGGTCACAAAGAGTCGGACACGACTGAGTGACTGAACTGAACTGAGGCAAATTTTTTCAATATCATCAGCCATTAGGGAAATGCAAATTAAAACTAAATTAGGAATTTGGGATTAACAGATACACACTACTATATATAAAATAGTTACACGACAAGGACCTACTGTATAACACAGGGAACTATATTCAATACCTTATATTAACCAATGGCCTATAATGGCTAAAGAATATATATACATACTCTTATTCAGATTCTTTTTGCCATCACTTTGCTGTATACCTAAAACTAACTAAGTCGAATATATTTCCATTTTAAAATGAAAAAAAATACAGAAAAAAAAAAACTACCAGGTAATTTCACTGCACATCTATCACAATGGCTAAAAATTTAAAAAGTGACACCAAAGGCTAGAAGCTGGATCATTCATACATAGTTTGTGGGATTACAATCATTCAGTCATCCTGGATAACAATTTAGCATCTTCTTATAAAACTGGTTAGGGAGTTTGGGATGAACAGGTACATTCTGCTATATTTAAAATAGGTAACCAAAGAGGACCTACTGTGTTGCACAGGGAACTCTGCTCAATGTTACGTGGCAGCCTGAATAGGAGAGGAGTTTAGGGGAGAATGTGTGCATGCATGCAAACTCAGCCACTTGAGTCGTGTCTGACTCTTGGCAACCCTATGGACTGTAGCCCGCCAGGCTCCTCTGTCCTTGGGATTCTCCAGGCAAGAATACTGGAGTGGGCTGCCATTTCCTCCTCCAGGGGATCTTCCAGCCCCAGAAATCAAACCTGCATTTACTGCATCTCCAATACTGCAGGTGGATTCTTTACCCACTGAGCCACCTGGGAAGCTTAGGGGAGAATGGATACATGCATATGTATGACTGAACCCCTTTGCTATTCACCTGAAACTATCAGAACGTTGTTAATCAGTCAACTCCAATACAAAATAAAAGGTTTAATTTTTTAAAAATTAAGCACTCAAATATCATACAATCCAACAATTACACTCCTTGGCCTTTATCCCAGAGAAAGGAACATTTACAGTCACATGAAAACCTGTACATAAAAACATGAAGCAGCTTTATTTATAACAGCCAGAAATGACATCAGCTCAGATGTCTTTCAGCAAATAAATGGTTAAATAAGTTGTGGGATATTGCCAGCAATTAAAAAAAAAAAAAGAAAGAAACTGTGCATACATGAAACAACATGGATGCATCTCCAGAGAATTATACAGTGTGAAAAAATCCAAGTGCTAAATCCAACTGTGATATGTATGATTCCAACTATACAATATACTGGAAAAGCCACAACTGTGGCGACACTAAAAAATTTTAAATCATTGTTGTACAGCTGAAACTAATAAGTCTACTAGACCTCAATAAAAATTTTTAATGCATCCAAATAAATCAATAATGAGATAAAAAATAAAAATAAAATAAAAGATCCATGGTTGCAGGAATTGGAGAAAAGGAGGGGATGCAGAGCCAGAACACAGAGGATTTTTAGGACAGTGAAACTATTTTATGTGATACTCTAATGGTAGACATATGTCATTATACATTTTTCCAAATTCATAGAATCCATACTACCAAAAGTAAATGCTATGTAAAATATAAAAACTATGGACTTATAAACTATGGACTTTGGCTGATAATTATCTGTTAGCATAAGTTCATCAATTGTAATGTATTGATATGTGCCACTTTGGTGGGAGACACTGGTGATGGGGGAAGCTATGCATATATTGGGGCAGGGGGTATATGGAAACTTTCAGTATTTTCTATTCCATTTTGCTATGAACCTCAAACTGTTATAAAAAATAAAGTCTATACTGTTCTCCATAATGGCTGTATCAGTTTACATCCCCACCAGCAGTGGAAAAGATCTTCCTTTTCTCCATACTCTCTCCAGTGTTAATTATTTGCAGATTTTTCGATGATAGCCATTCTGACCAATGTCAGGTGCTACCTCCCTGTAGTTTTCTGATCTGCATTTCTCTAATAATTAGTGATGTTGAGCACTTTTCATGTGCTTCTTGGTCTTCTGTATGTCTTCTTTGGAGAAATGTGTGCTTAGGTCTTCCAACCATTAAAAAGGAAATATATTAATATGTATATGTACAGCTGACTCACTTTGCTGTACAGCAGAAACTAACCACAGAGTAAAGCAACTATACTCGGATAAAAATTTTAAAAAATAGAAAAGTCTATTTTTTAAAAGGCTACCTAGTTTATTATTCCATTTGTATAACATTATATAAATTGCAAAACATAGAGATAAGGAACATATTAGTGGTTGTTTAAGAAGGCTGCGGGCTTTCCCAGTGGCTTAGCAGTAAAGGATCTGCCTGCAATGCAGGAGATAAGGGTTTGTTTCTTTGGTCAGGAAGACTCCCCATTTAAAGCAGGAAATGGCAACCCATGTCAGTATTGCCTGGGAAATCCCATGGACAGAGAAACCTGGTAGACTACAATCTATGGAGTCACAAGAGTCTGACACAACTTAGCAACTAAACAACAACAACAAAGAAGGCTGTGGGGGCAGGAGGGAGGTGGATGTGTTTTAAAAGGACAACACGAGGGATCTCTCTGGTGTTGGACCTACTCAGTACCTAGACTGTGGTGGTGGATACATGGACCTACGAGGTGATAAAACTGTATAGAACTTAATACATACACATTCACTCAATACAAGGGCATGTCTCTGTGTGAACATAACACTGGGGAAATCTAAGATTTTCAACTCATATCCATGTCAATGCCTTGGTTGCCATTACACTATAGGTGTTCAGTTCAGTTCAGTTCAGTCGCTCAATCGTGTCCGACTCTTTGCGACCCCATGAATCACAGCACACCAGGCCTCCTTGTCCATCACCAACTCCCAGAGTTCACTCAGACTCACACCCAACAAGTCTGTGATGCCATCCAGCCATCTCATCCTTGGTCGTCCCCTTCTCCTCCTGCCCCCAATCCCTCCCAGCATCAGAGTCTTTTCCAATGAGTCAACTCTTCGCATGAGGTAGCCAAAGTATTGGAGCTTCAGCTTCAGCATCATTCCTTCCAAAGAAATCCCAGGGTTGATCTCCTTCAGAATGGACTGGTTGGATCTCCTTGCAGTCCAAGGGACCTTCAAGAGTCTTCTCCAACACCACACTTCAAAAGCATCCATTCTTCAGCGCTCAGCCTTCTTCACAGTCCAACTCTCACATCCATACATGACCACAGGAAAAACCATAGCCTTGAATAGACAGACCTTAGTCAGCAAAGTAATGTCTCTGCTTTTGAATATACTATCTAGGTTGGTCATAACTTTCCTTCCAAGGAGTAAGCATCTTTTAATTTCATGGCTGAAGTGGCCATCTGCAGTGATTTTGGAGCCCCAAAAAATAAAGTCTGACACTGTTTCCACTGTTTCCCCATCTATTTCCCATGAAGTGATGGGACCGGATGCCATGATCTTAGTTTTCTGAATGTTGAGCTTTAAGCCAACTTTTTCACTCTCCTCTTTCACTTTCATCAAGCGGCTTTTTAGCTTCTCTTCACTTTCTGCCATAAGGGTGGTGTCATCTGCATATCTGAGGTTATTGATATTTCTCCCGGCAATCTTGATTCCAGCTTGTGTTTCTTCCAGTCCAGCGTTTCTCATTATGTACTCTGCATAGAAGTTAAATAAGCACGGTGACAATATACAGCCTTGACGTACTCCTTTTCCTATTTGGAACCAGTCTGTTGTTCCATGTCCTGTTCTAACTGTTGCTTCCTGACCTGCATACAGATTTCTCAAGAGGCAGGTTAGGTGGTCTGGTATTCCCATCTCTTTCAGAATTTTCCACAGTTTATTGTGATCCACAGAGTCAAAGGCTTTGGCATAGTCAATAAAGCAGAAATAGATGTTTTTCTGGAACTCTCTTGTTTTTTCCACGATCCAGCGGATGTTGGCAATTTGATCTCTGGTTCCTCTGCCTTTTCTAAAACCACCGGGGAAACTAGACAAGTGTGCAAGAGATCACTCTGTATCATTTACTATAACTATATGTGAATTATAATTATCTCAATTTTAAAACTGAACCAAGACTATTGGAGTAGGTAGTTATTATCTTCTCCAGAGGATCTTCCCAACCCAGGGACTGAACACAGGTCTTCTGCATTGGAGGCAGATTTTCTTATGGTTGGAACCACCAAAGAAGCCCAAATACTTCAGTAAGTTTTATTAATGCCACAGAAACTAAACATTGCCTTCCTAATTTTTCCGTTTGCTGTCAGTGTTGACTCTGCAGCTGAGGTCACCAGCCAATCAATGTGACCTGCTCCTACTCTTTGAGAACAGAAAGATATACTGGCCTTAGAAATTGCTTATATCAGTTTGAGGCTTGTGCCACCTTGCCTGTGAAATTGTGCAGCCCTACCTTCCAGAAATTAAAAGAATCCAAGTTCACACGTCATGCCCTGCCAGTGTTTGGTGGCTCACAGCTCTATTGATGTCACTGAAACATGTGCTCAACTGGGTTGAAATGGCAACTTACTTCCAAGGAAAAATGATTTTACACCAAAGTGAAAAAGATGCAGCTAGCCACCAACCAAAATATTATTGTAGAAAGCAGTGGGTAATGAAAATTGGAAATAGCTGTAAAGAGAATTTCTTTCTCTTCAGTAACCAAAGGAGTGTACTTCTAGCATTCTCTCAGAAATAAAAAGAGAATCAAGCTAGATGGTAAGGTAGCCACTGCTGAAAACTGAATTTTGTTTGAACCATGAAATTGCATCTACTATCTAAAGTCTAAAATGTGAAGATTTTGTTGGGATCTATCTGACAAGAAACAACAGATGTTGATACCAATAGAAGAAAAATGCTGCATATTAAACTAAGAAACATTAGAGTCAGATTATAAATGAAAGACTAAGTGCAGAACAAGCAAGGAAAATCGAGCACGAAACTGGTTTATTGTTTGCCTTTAATCTTCACTTTCCTATTTTTTTTTCTTTTTTGTCCTTTCCTGCTTCTCCTTCTACTTCTCATCTCTTTTCCTCCTTATCATTTTGTATCTGTGTATGTATGTGGTGTTTTTAAGATTCCTCGCTCAATCCCATCACCCAGCTCTTAACTGACTGGTTCATTTTCAGACTTCAGGCATTACTAAACATTCTGACAGTTGGGGAAATGAGTGAAGGAGGGATATACAGAAACCCACTTACATTCAGGACTGAGAAGCAAGCCTCTTGAGAAAGAACATATTCAAAGAACATAAAGGACTTGGTCACAGACAGAGAAAACCTTAGTCACAGACAGAGAAAGCAAAGTGTATACTATAAGCCGTTGTCGTGACCCACTGACTCAGTCCCAGTCATGTTTACGTTCATGCATGATCTTCACCAAAACCTCTAAGCACTGGTCTGATATCTACATGACTAAACAAACCCAACATGGAAGAGAGACACCCTGCCACCACGACAGCAGCGGGACCTGGTGGTGGTGCCCAGTGACAGTGCCGAGCATGAGGCCATGGACGCGGGAAGCAGCTAGCAAAATACCTTTACATAAGCAGCACCACTTACTGATAAAAAGAAATAACTGAGATCACAGGAGACATTCTCTGTTGATGCCCAAAAATGTATAGACAAAATATGAGGGGCAATGGAAATAATGAAAAAGTAAATAGTAAAATATCAAAAGAAAGCATATTTTACTGTAATGAACTTAAGTAGGTTTGTACCCTTAAGCTGGATTAACTCAGGGAAATACAAGTTTCAGGTACATATGTGTGTGCTCAGTTGTGTCCAACTCTTTGTGACCCTATGAACTGTAGCAAGGGATTTTCCTGGCAAGAATACTGAAGTGGGTCGCCATTTCCTCCTGCAGAGGATCTTCCCAACTCAAGGATCAAACTCACACCTCCTGCGGCTCCTGCATTGGCAGGCAGATTCTTTCCCACTGAGCCATCTGGGATGCAGTATTACTGAAATGGAATACACTGACCTTGGTCTCCTCCCAGATCTATCTGAGTAGCCTCTGTGAATGTCTTCCTATTCATTCTACTATTAGTAAAATACAGCTTTCACCACTGGCAGGTTTTCTTTAACACTAGAATATAAATGTGCTTGTAAATAAAACCTTCAAAATAGAATTTCATATATACAATAACTGATTGTGTGCAGCTAATTAAATGTAGCATATAACATACTATCAATTGCCCCATGGATGTGATCTTTTACCTCTGAGCAAACTATAAGATAAGCTCTAAGACATAAAATAAAAATTCTTCATGAAAGACCATCCGGGTAATACTTGTAACACCCTCCAATTTGTTCCATGATTTTACCTAATTATCTAAAAAATTCCTTCTCCCTAAATGGAAAAGGGTGCTTTGGCCATGATTTCCACACCTGAACTACACTCTCTTAACAATATTCTTTAAACGTCAGTCCCTTCTTTGTTCTATTTCATGCCCTCCTGCTTTTGAACTACTATATCCTTGAAGAGTTTCCTTTTATATACTCTTTTTATGCTCAAAACTTTATCTGCATTAGTCATATTCACCTTTCATTTGCTTCTCAAGAATGAGCACTGACCTCATTTTTTTAGTCTCCACAAGGAGCTCTGACCTAAAGATCTTTTATCATTGTGTTTGTCTTTGCTGATGCTTCGTTACCATACCTGTCATATAAGGTTAGAATGAAGCTCCAAGTGGGATAAGTTCCTGACCCTTTGAAGGGCTTTTATAATGATGCGTACCTGAGTTCCATCCACTGTCCTGATCACTAAGATGCTATTAGTCAAAAAAAAAAAAAAAAGATGCTACTGATCTCTTTTTGTTTCGTCTCACCTATAAATGTTGTTACTAATATCCCCTTTAAGAACTATTTTCATATACATTTCTTTGAAAGCTTTGGTTTAATTCTTTTCTTCATTTTTCTACTAGTTTTCTATGTGGTTTCTAATATGAGATATAACAAATGCAGTGATAAACACATTTTATTTAGTATGAAAATGAATAATGTAATTATATTCTAATTAAATCAACTTGCATGAATGTTTTTATCTCACAAGAATACCTCCTAAATGGTTTCTAAGTGATATTTGTCCCAGAGGGAAAGGGAGCCAAGAGAAAGGAAAGGGCAGAAAAAATAGCATAAAGCTATCCCCCCTTTAGAAGAGGAACCCAAGAAACTAATTATTAACCATAATACCATATTACCAATTATGGACTGGTAGAGCCAATTCTATATAATGAGCAAATTATGTAGATCTTTCTGGAAGTATTTACATGACATGAAACTATTCACAAAACAGTACAAAAATACAAAATTTACAACTAAACAAAAACTTAACTCAGAGAAGCTGTACTTAGTTATCAACTTTAGCTTTTGATACTTTAATTGACTTCATTTTGGTATTACTTTTATTTTTACAGTTCTGAGAATTAGGTAGTGAAAAGCCCCCAAGCACTAATTGTTCAAAGTCACCTATACACTGATTACTCAACTGGACTGAGAAGTTTTAGCAGCCACATTCACACTGCTGCTGCTGCTGCTAAGTCGCTTCAGTCGTGTTTGACTCTGTGCAACCCCACAGGCTCCCCCGTCCCTGGGGTTCTCCAGGCAAGAACACTGGAGTGGGTTGCCATTTCCTTCTCCAATTCACACTGCAGATAATCTTTTGCCTTATTACCTTATAACATTTTGCAATTTTGCTTTCCCTGTTTCACGTTCCAGGAAAAATGACAATTAGTGAATTCTGAGATTTCTCATCTTTCTTTTTCCTTCCTCGCTAAACAGGAAGAAAACCACCATGCTCAAAGTTACCTATCATATACATATCTTATCTACAATGTTCAAAGAAGAGGTAAAAAAATTCCTTGGGCCCTATCCCAGAGACATAGAAATAAGCCACTAGTACAGGTAAAACAGGAACAAGTCTTCCAGTGATCATAACTATCCATCTTCCTGCTTGCTTCTTTTTATTTCTTGTTTTATATCATTTACCTTTTATTTCTTACACATCCCACCCCCCAGCTATACTTATCTAAGAAAGTTCCTACAGAGTTGTATCTCTGTTCACTGGAACTCATTTCTGCCATTCTGGAGAAATTTCGGCTAGACTCTAGAAGTGAGAATTGAAAGAGGATGGGCATATCTTATTCATATATTTAACCTCAGCATGTAGCAAAATCCTTGCCATACAATTGGTACTCAAAAATGTTGATGAATAAATTATAATGTGGGTATGCTATCTCCACCTCAAGCTTACACATGACATCTCACTGCCAAATTTTTGTAAATCATGTCAAATATAGATAGTGAAATAACTTTAGATGATTTGTTATTCTCTTTTCAGAGTTTACTATCATCTTTTTATCATTAAGACTTCTATCGCTTGTGGACGGAGGAGCGTAGTAGGCTGGAGTCCATGGGGTCGCAAAGAATCGGACATGACTGAGCAACTAGGCTTTCGCTTTTCACTTTCACCTGTGAGAGGCAACAAACTCCATAGGAACATGAGATGAGTTATGCATAGTATTGTGGGTCAAAGTGCTAACTCTGGAGCCAGGCTGTCTGGATTCAAATTCCTGCTCCACCATTTATGAGCTGTTAGAATTAGGCAACCCAGTTAATTACTTCATATCTTAGTACATCCATTTGGTGTAACACTATGTACTTTACCAAGTTGTACGAGTTATCAAGTGAGCTAATATTCATAAGCCATTTAGAATAGTGTTTGGTACATGGCAAAGATTACATAAATGTTTTTTAAGTTGTTTTCTGAAATACTACTGTCAGCCAAGAAGAATTTACTCAGTATTTGTTATAGAAAAAAAGTCTTGGTAAACTACTAAGACTACTAAGTATCTTTATGAAAATATCTCATTCTAAATGTAATATTTTAATTCACGGAGACTATTAAGACCTGAGAATAACTGACTGAATGACAACACGGATAAGTCACAAAATTAAACTTCTCCATCCTCCTCTCCCTGTTCATACTCACACAGAAATTTCACAGCAATTTCTCCTCTTAAAATTTGGAAATGCTCATTAAAGATTGTTTCTCCTTGCCAAATGAGAGGTTTTGGCCTCTGGCAACCTGGAGAAGACACCCTGGGAGGTCTTCCCAGACAAAGCACCAATATGATATGACTTGCACTACTGATTCTTTTAATACATAGCCAAGAATCTAAAAAGTAAACAGAAATACAGTGTGATAAATTGGTACCCAAATGACTTCTGCCCTGAGGATACATGCTGACCCCTGGAACTTAGAGCCTTATGTGTTAAGCTACATTGGATGGATTTTGAAATAAATTTGCCACAAGAAAGCAACTTTTATTATACAGCTAGATAAATACAACTGTTAATGCTGTAGAGACAGATAGATTATCAATGGAGTAGAAAAGCGTATCCAGAAATTAGCACAAAAATACAAATGACAGAGGCATTATTACAAGTCAGGGCAGAGGTTATTACAAATTGAGGGAAATGGGTGTTTCCTTTTTATGACAAAGGTATTATTATAAATAAATCGTCTAAGGTAACTGGGTATCTTTATTTTAAAAAGCTCTGCCTCCTGCCACAGACCAAGGTCACTTCAAAATAAGTTAGGATCTTTGAGAAAAACAAACTATAAAACTTTCAGAAGATAATATAGGAAAATATCCTCAAGATTTCAGGGAAGGGAAAGACATCTTAAGATACAAAAAATACTAACTATAAGAAAAAGGATACGTTTAACAACATTATAACTAAAAACTCATTAAAAGACACCATAGAGAGAGAAGGAAATGAGCAAAAAAGTGGAAAAGACGATTGTAACATGCATAATTGACAAAAGTGTTAGTGACTCAGTCGCGTCCAACTTTTTCTGACCCATAGACTGTACCCCACCAGGCTCCTCTGTTCATGGAATTTTCCAGGCGAGAATACAGGAGTGGGGTGCCATTCCCTTCTCCAGGGGATCTTAATCCAGTGATCAAACCTAGGTCTCCTGCACTGCAGGCAGGTTCTTTATTGTCTGAGGCACCAGGGAAGCCCCAAAGGACTAGCATAAAGAAGACGTAAGAACTGCTACTAATCTATGTGAAGGAAGCAAACTACCCAATAGAAAAAAAAGGGCTAAAGACAAAAGCACTTTTTCTTTAGAAGGAAAAAAAAAAAGCATCTTAATGGCCGCTAAATATATGAAAAGATAATCAGCCTCACTGCTGCTGCTGCTAAGTCACATCAGTCATGTCCGACTCTTTGTGACCTCATGGACTATAGCCTACCAAGCTCCTCCATCCATGGGATTTTCCAGGCAAGAGTACTGGAGTAGGTTGCCATTGCCTTCTCCAAATCAGCTTCACTAGCAATCAGATAAATGCACATTAAGACACCTTGAAATACCATTGCATACCTCTCAGATGACCAAAAATAATAGAAGCTAACCAATACCAAGTGCTGGTGAGAGTGTAAAGAAAAGAAAATTCTCATGCACTGCTGGTGAGAACATAATTGGTAAAGTCATTTTGAAAAACAGTTAAGCATCAGTTAGGGAAGTAATGATGCACATAATTTGATTGAAAGAAAATGGATTTTTTAAATCTTTATTTATTCAAAAGAAGGTAGCAAAAGAGAAAAGAATCATATAAAGACAAATAAAGACAATAAAGTAACATGGAGGAATTAAATCCAAATATGTCATAAATTGGACTTCCCAGGTGTTGCTACTGGTAAAGAACCTGTCTGCCAATGAAGAGCTAAGAGACACGGGTTCAATCCCTGGGTCAAGAAGAAACCCTGCAGGAAGAAATGGCAACCCACTCCAGTATTCTTGCCCAGAGAATCCCATGGACAGAGCGGCCTGGCAGGCTACAGTCCATAGGGTCTCAAAGAGTCGACACAACGGAAGCAACTTAGCACACATGTCATAAATTACATTAGGCATGAAATTCAAATTTAAATATTTAAGTTTGACAACAAAGATTGTCATGTTAGATTTATAAAAAGTGTTCAGTTAGTTGCTGTTTACAAGACACATAAATATGACCAATATGAAGATAGTTTTTTAACAATAATGAGCATGCTCCAGATAAAAATCACTCAAAGGAAGTCTAGTAAGGCTATATTAGTATCAGACAAAGACAAAATTAAGACTAATAATAATAATAATAATCAGGATTCACTACATAATGATGTTTCTTTTATTTTAAAGGAGCATCTAATATTTCCAAATATATGTCTTCCCAAAAACACAGTTCCTATGGCAGACAAGCCAGTTACTCACAAATGTGGCACAATAGTTGGACTATATTTTCCAGTCTCCTCTATGTTAGGTGAGGCCATTTGACCTCACCAACAGACTATAGTCTTTCATTCACATGACAAGAGGATGCTCTTATGCCACATAAAATCATTTATTTAGTAATTCACATTTATTTAGCACTGATTATGATTATTAGAGATACTTAGATATTAAGACCAAGTGTTAACTCTCAAAGAGGTTCAGGATTTTGAGAAGATGCATATAGAAATGAACAAGTATTGTGCAACTGTAACTGCTATAACATATTGGAAATTGTATACACAGAGTATCATAAGAACCAAGAGAAAGAAGCTATTTCAGTCATGGCTTCATATCACTGAGGAACCAACACTTATCACAGAGACACTGAACTAATTAGTGAGAGTAGATAAAATGAAGAGATTGGGAGGCCAGCACAAAAGCATGAGGGTCTATGGACAGAATAATTCAGAGTGACCAGAGCACAGGACCCATGTGGGAAAATGATGATCTGATCCACGGGAAGTGGTAAAGAGTTGAGAGAAGACCATGTTTCCAACAGAAATCAGTGACTTACTGAGAAGGAAGGAAGGAGGTGGCATGCAGGATTATTCACAGATAGATTGTAGTGGCATTATCCGAAAAGGAGATTAGAAAAGTAGGTTATGAAGCAGTTGTGTCTGAATTTCAGGAGAACCTTTTAACTGAGGATTATTTGTGTATATTTGGTAGCTGGGGCAATAGACGTACGTAAATTTGCCTGGAGAATGTTTAGAGTAAAAAATAAGAGTGCCAAGGAAGGCCTAGTTTTACCTCAGATGCTTGGCAACCTGGTAGTAAGTATTAATACCACGAGAATCTAAGGGTCCAAGTCAGAGGGTGACCAAAATGCTAATTACTTGCAAAGTTTCCTCTCCATAAATTAGTAAGCAGTCTGGAGTGGTGAAGCATTTCTAAATCTTTGCTACCAGATTCTCTGGGGGCATGCTAATCTTTTCTCACAGAAAAACAGTCTGGGCCAGGGAAAAAAAAAAGAGCAAGAAAATCCATTTTGTATTTTAATTATTTTTATTTAAAACCCGGCAGAGTGGAACAATATATTATATGCAGAATATCGAACTGCGCTTGGGCTCAATCCTTCGCGGAATCTCCCAAATCAATCTTGAGTGATGTCCAAGGCAAATTCGTCCCTGTTTCAATCTCTGTCATGGCCTGCGATATTTCCTCACTGTAAAAGTGCCAGGACTATTTTGCATGGAGAGAAAAAATAGTCAGTTCATCAAGGGGCTCAAACCACAACCCAGTCACCTGAGCAAGCTTGAGTTAGCACAGTAGAAATTCTCTCTCTCCCTCTCTCTCCCTCTCTCTCTCTCTCTCTCTCTCTCTCTCTCATATAGATATATATATATATACAGGGCTTCCCAAGTGGCTCAGCAGTAAAGAATCCTCCTGTCAGTGAAGGAGACTCGGATTAGATCACTGGGTTAGGAAGATTCTCTGGAGTAGGAAATGGCAACCTGGTCCAGTATTCTTGCCTGGAAAATTCCATGGACAGAAGATCCTGGTGAAGTATAGTCCATGGAGTCATAAAGAGTCAGACATGATTGAGCAACTGAGCATACGTGTATATATATATATATGAAAGTGAAAGTGAAGTCGCTCAGTCGGGTCCGACTCTTTGCAACCCCATGGACTGTAGCCTACCAGGCTCCTCCCTCCATGGGATTCTCCAGGCAAGAGTACTGGAGTGGGTTGCCATTTCCTTCTCCAGGGGATCTTCCCAACCCAGGGATCGAACCCTGGTCTCCTGCATTCCAGGCAGACACTTTAACTTCTGAGCCACCAGGGAAGTCTATATATATATACACACACACACACATATACATGGGAGAAGGAAATGGCAACCCACTCCAGTATTCTTGCCTGGAGAATCCTATGGACAGAGAAGCCTGGTGGGCCGTGGTCCATGGGGTCGCAGAGAGTCGGACACAACTGAAGAGCATGAGCATACTTACACACACACACACACACACACACACACACACACACACACACACACACACACACACACGGGCTTCCCTCATGGCTCAGAAGGCAAACACTCTGCCTGCAATGCAAGAAACCTAGCTTTGATCCTTGGATCAGGAAGATCCCCCGGAGGAGGGCATGGCTACCCACTCCAGTACTCTTGCCTGGAGAATTTCATGGACAGAAGAGCCTGGCAAGTTACAGTCCGAGGAGTCACAAAGAGTTGGACATGACTGAGGAAGTAACACACACACACATATGCATATATATATAATGCGTTCAGGTCTGAAGTTTTCTTACTTTAAAAGTCTTGGGGGGATTCCCTGGTGGTCCAGTGTTTAAGAATCTGTCTTCCAATGCTGGGGACTCAGGTGGTGGCTCAGAAGGTAAAGAATTTGCCTGCAGTGCAGGAAACCCAGGTTTAATCCCTGGGTTGGGAAGATCCCCTGGAGAAGGAAATGGAAACCCACTCCAATATTCTTGCCTGGAGAATCCCATGGACAGAGGAGCCTGGTGGGTTATAGTCTATGGGGTCACAAAGAGTCGGACACTGCTGAGCGACTAACACTTTAACTTTCAGGGAATTAAGATCCCACGTGCTGCAGGGCAACAAAGCCCACGTGCCACAACTGCTGAGCCCTTGTGTTCTGGAGCCCAGGAACCACACCTAAGATCGAACACAGCAAATAAATAAATATATTTTTAAAAAAATAAAAGGTTTGGGGTATATTATATAAAAACTGGAATTGTAAAATCTTTGTGGTATAAAACACATGCTTTGTGCTTATATTTGCATTCTCAAGACTATTTAGAAGATGGGAGTATACAGCATTACGTTCTTTGATATACTAGAACTACTAATGATGGTGGAGGAGAACACATCCAAAGAGATCTCCTTTGGGAATAAAATATCCTGATAAATTACCTACTTATTTGTTGATGTACAAAGACAATCATGAATAAATAGATACTAGCTATGTGATATCCATCAAGTATAGTTCAAGACCAAAAATAATAATAATGATAATAGTATATTATTGGAACTTGAGTAATACATTAAGACCCCATTTGCCAACAAGCTGGTTAGTTGAAATTCCCAACGTGGAGGCTCTACCTAGAAAAAGAAATGCTGATTTCAGAAGTTCCCTGTGCTGGATGCTTTCATTTGCCCCTCCACATTTATGTTCCAATTCCTCTGCCCCATTCTGCAGCTTGGGATGTTGATCTCTATGCACCGCATTCACAGGCTCCTCAGTGAGAAGCAACTCCAGGAAGCCAGAATAAGAAAGGAAAGGAAAACCAGAATATTTAATCCTGGTCATCCCCGATACACACCAGCAGCAGCAGTTTGGAGCCTCGAGTTTATAGTAACTGCCTTCTTTTATTTAAGTCTGAAGCTCCCTGTGAGAGGCCCTACTCCATGGCAAACGGAATAGTGATGGTGGCATCACTGTCAATAGTCCCAGGGTGGGTTCCTACCACTGATTGACATTCTCTTCACTTACCCCACTGAGTAGGCCTTCTGTTTCCTGTTCGAATCCTGATCATTCGAACCTCTATGCAAACACACTTTATCTGAGAGAGGAGAATGAAACAAAGCTGAGCTAGTGCTCCCATTAAATCCTGATCCCCATCCATACATGGGCACTGGCTTGTTCTGAATTAGCCAATACAAGGAAAGAACGCAAAGCTCTGACTGCAGGAGGGTGAAACACCGAACCGGCATGTTCTGACGAATGCAGAAGTAAAGAGAGTTTGCTCAGTGTCCACGGTGGTGACCACAGAGCAGCTGGGGAAACAGAAAAAGCAGCAGCTGGGAGAAGGGACTTTCCAAGAGCAAGTGGGGAAAATAGAGAGCTATCTATTTTGGTGCCTACAGGATACAGAGAGAGGGATTAATCCGCCACCCTGCAGTTTTGCCTGGGGATGACTTTACTTACCCCGTGATGCCCCCTCATGTTTTTAACTCAAAAGTGAATGGCTTCAATTAATAAAAACTATAGCTCTCTTTTTCTTTAATTGTTTTTAAACTAAGAGCTTGCTGCCTGTTTTTTTATATTATATGTATTTAAGTAAACATCCAAACAAAATTTATATTCTCCTTGGTGAGAGTTTCCAAGATTAACATATGTGTGTGCTAAGTCGCTTCAGTTATGTTCAACTCTCTGTCACCCTATGGATTATATAGCATGCTAGACTCCTCTGTCCATGGGGTTCTCCAGGCAAGAATATTGGAATGGGTTGCCATGACTTCCTTCAGGGGATCTTCCTGACCCAGGGAGTATACCGACATACAAAAATGAACTAGAGGGCAAGTAAATGTATCAGCTATTACAGTTCATATCTGGTAACACTATGGCCTTTCAACTTGCAACTTATGCCACCTAGTGATATAATTCGGTCTTACAACTTGACAACAGCAAGAATAATGATTCCAACTCTGAAAAAGACAACTTGAAATTCTTGGTTTCCTACTGAAATGATTTTAAGAGAACCTCTCACCTCATGCCATCATCTGTTAAAAGTCTTCCACAGAATGGTACCAGATAAAGTCTTGATATTTTTAGAATTACAGCTAACTAAAATTAAATATTAAAATAAAAACATGAATCTATCCTTTATTCTCTAAGGTAAGTCCAAGAACTATTCAAGTAAATTGAAGGCAAACCTGTTCGAAAAGTAACATCAGTAATTGACCTGTTTCTATCACAATTTTCTTATAACAGTGATAAACTCTCCAAGTTTCAAGTCAAATTGTTAGCATCCCCCTTTCATGTCAGATTTTTTAAAAAATGTTTTTTAATATTCTTTCATTCTGAGAGAGTAAAAGAAATAGCCCACATTTTATTTTTTCCATGTACAACATTCTTTCAAATTCAACACATATTTATTTTGTGCACGGTGCCATTTATTCTAGGTTAATGAATTAATGGCGGGAAAATAGACAAAATCTCTGCCTTTACTTATTCATTATATTCTTGAATACTCCTAGGATTATAGACTTGTATAATCGGGAAGATGCCTGTACAGTTGGGAAGACAGAATTAGTTAATTCAACCTAGTTGTTTTATTTGTGATTCAGTCCTTACAAAGAGGAAAATGCAAATGCAACTGGTAGGAACAGAGGTACACAAAAGCCTGCCTTTGAGCATTCACAATATTTTGGGTTTATAGCAAAGTTTTACTTTCAACCACACCTGGTACTTGTTATGCAAAAATAAGCCCTGGGTGCAGACTCCAAGTCACTGCTTACCCAGTTTCCATCCCCACCTGTACTGTCCCTTCCATATTGGACTCCTCCTTGCCACCATCCTATGCTCTTCCCAGTGAATCTACATGCTTTGCTAGTCTGTCCCTAGCACTCAGGTCAAAACTGAAAACCAGCCTCTTGAAAAGGGCCCTGAAGCCCCATCTAGTTCCTCCCAGCCTTTCCTCAGCTTCAGGGTCAGACCCTAGTTCACACCTGCCTTAGGTGGGCTTCCTGATGATACAGGAAAGAAGTTCTCCAAGTATACCTGGATTTGAGTAATACATACCTACTCAGTTATTTCATTCATTTGACAGTTCGGGGTAAAAAATGACAAGTGTTAGTTGTTTAGTCGTGTTCAACTCTTTGGAACCCCATTGACTGTAACCCACAAAGCTCATCTGTCCATGGGATTTTCAAGACAAGAATACTGTGGGGGGTTGCCATGTCCTTCTTCAGGGACTGAACACAGGTTTTCTGCATGGCAGGCAGATTCTTTACCATCTGAGTCACCAGGGAATCCAGAAATACTTTACAAACCAGGCATGAATGTGGCATTCGCCTTGGACACTGTGCCTTGAGCTTTCCTCATAAGGACCATGTAGACCAGTAACTCTAGCTCCATTTAATTTTCCAATGGCTTTACAGGAAAAGCTCACTTGAATTACAATATTTGCAAGGTATCAACATAAAGATGCTAAGAGATGTGGTAACAGTGCACAGGGATACCATGTAAAATATAGGAAGAGAAGCTGTTCAGTATTTCTTTGGGAGTCTATCTCACTCCTATTTTTAGGCCACATCCTTCAAAGAAAAAATATGCCCAAAATCCCAATTATGGGAGTTTGTGACCTAGAATGGAAAAGACTAGAGATCTCTTCAAGAAAATTAGAGATACCAAGGAAACATTTCATGCAAAGATGGGCTCGATAAAGGACAGAAATGGTATGGACCTAACAGAAGCAGAAGATATTAGAAGAGGCGGCAAGAATACACGGAAGAACTGTACAAAAAAGATCTTCACGACCCAGATAATCATGATGATGTGATCACTAATCTAGAGCCAGACATCTTGGAATGTGAAGTCAAGTGGGCCTTAGAAAGCGTCACTACAAACAAAGATAGTGGAGGTGATGGAATTCCAGTTGAGCTATTTCAGATCCTGAAAGATGATGCTGTGAAAATGCTGTACTCAATATGCCAGCAAATTTGGAAAACTCAGCAGTGGCCACAGGACTGGAAAAGGTCAGTTTTCGTTCCAATTCCAAAGAAAGGCAATGCAAAAGAATGCTCAAACTACCACACAATTGCACTCATCTCACATGCTTGTAAAGTAATGCTCAAAATTCTCCAAGCCAGGCTTCAGCAATACGTGAACCGTGAACTCCCTGATGTTCAAGCTGGTTTTAGAAAAGGCAGAGGAACCAGAGATCAAATTGCCAACATCCGCTGGATCATGGAAAAGCAAGAGAGTTCCAGAAAAACATCTATTTCTGCTTTATTGACTATGCCAAAGCCTTTGACTCTGTGGATCACAATAAACTGTAGAAAATTCTGAAAGAGATGGGAATATCAGACCACCTGAGCTGCCTCTTGAGAAATCTGTATGCAGGTCAAGAAGCAACAGTTAGAACAGGACATGGAACAACAGACTGGTTCCAAATAGGAAAAGGAGTACGTCAAGGCTTTATATTGTCACCCTGCTTATTTAACTTCTATGCAGAGTACATCATGAGAAACGCTGGACTGGAAGAAACACAAGCTGGAATCAAGATTGCCAGGAGAAATATCAATAACCTCAGATATGCAGATGACACCACCCTTATGGCAGAAAGTGAAGAGGAGCTAAAAAGCCTCTTGACGAAAGTGAAACAGGAGAGTGAAAAAGTTGGCTTAAAGCTCAACATTCAGAAAACAAAGATCATGGCATCTGGTCCCATCACTTCATGGGAAATAGATGGAGAAACAGTGGAAACAGTGTCAGACTTTATTTTGAGGGGCTCCAAAATCACTGCAGATGGTGACTGCAACCATGAAATTAAAAGACGCTTACTCCTTGGAAGAAAAGTTATGACCAACCTAGATAGTATATTCAAAAGCAGAGACATTACTTTGCCAACTACGGTCCATCTAGCCAAGGCTATGGTTTTTCCTGTGGTCATGTATGGATGTGAGAGTTGGACTGTGAAGAAGGCTGAGCACTGAAGAATTGATGCTTTTGAACTGTGGTGTTGGAGAAGACTCTTGAAGGTCCCTTGGACTGCAAGGAGACCAACCAGTCCATTCTGAAGGAGATCAACCCTGGGATTTCTTTGGAAGGAATGACGCTAAAGCTGAAGTTCTAGTACTTTGGCCACCTCATGCGAAGAGTTGACTCATTGGAAAAGACTCTGATGCTGGGAGGGATTGGGGGCAGGAGGAGAAGGGGACAACCAAGGATGAGATGGCTGGATGGCATCACGGACTCGATGGACATGAGTCTGAGTGAACTCCGGGAGATGGTGATGGACAGGGAGGCCTGGCGTGCTGCGATTCATGGGGTCGCAAAGAGTCGGACACAACTGAGCGACTGAACTGAACTGAACTGAACTGTGACCTAGGCCTGTTAATTCCAGTCCTTTCCCCACCTCCCTGATTAAGGTGATTAATTCAGGGAGGATTCCAGAACCCAAGGTAGGTCCAGTAAGTATCATAGCTAAGATATAAAGTAATCAGAAAAGAAATTATTTTCTTTTCACCAGAATTGTTAGTTATGAGAATCATGTAAGCCTAGAGCTGTCAGTGGTCAACTCCACATGGAGTCCACAGGATGGAGGAACAGAGCAGAGTCTATTGATGATTTTAGAGTCCATGAAAAGGCCCATCTCTACATAATCTGTTATTGTTTAGGCTTGTCTGAGTTGTGTTTTTATCACTAATAACTGAGTGCAGAACCTCAGGTAGCACCCATTTTTTTCGTATATGAAAGACAGGAACCCATGAAGTAATTACATATGATAGCCAAATATGTGTGAGAAGAAACAATGACGCTAAAGAATGTTATAAAAATGAAACAGGATTGTGAGATACACTATAGATCCAAAAAGTCCAATGTCAAAGAAAGGTCATCTGGCATGAAGATGAAGAAGAAAGGATTGGATTTGATAAATTAGAAGATAATAGGTGATTTGGGGATAAAAGTTATGGATATTCTGTGCTGTACTAAGTCGCTTCAGTCGTGTCCAACTCTTAGTGCCTCCATGGAATGTAGTCTGCCAGTCTCCTCTGTCCATGGCATTTTCCAAACAAGAACTGGAGTGGGTTGCCATGCCCTCTTCCAGCAGATCTTCCCAACCCAGAAATCAAAGCTGCACCTCTTATGTCTCCTGCATTGGTACGTGGTTTCTTTACTACTAGCACCACCGGGAAAGCCTGTGGATATTATAAAGCTGCATAATTATCATACTAAGTGAAGGAAGTCAGAAAGAGAAAGACAAACACCATATGTTATCACTTATATGTGGAATCTAAAATATGACACAAATAAACTTACCTATGAAACAGAAATCCAACCAGGGACATAGAGCATACACCAGTGGTTGCTAAGTGGGAAGGGGTAGAAGAGAGTTGGATTGGGAGTTTGGGGTTAGCAGATGTAAACTATTATAAATGGAATGGATAAACAACAAGGTTCTACTGCGCAGAACAGGGAACTATATTCAATATCCTATGAGAAACCATAATGGAAAAGAATATGAAAGAGAATGTAGAAAATTGTATAACTGAATTACTTCGCTGTACAGCAGTAACACGACATGGCAATTCAGCTGTATGGCGATTTGAAAAACAGTACAAAGAATAAATGGAAATGAAAGTGTAGAAATATGAAATGAATAAGTGTAGAAGTAGAAATATTGATTTCTTCAAAAGATTCGGCAGTTATGGGTGTGAGGAAGGTGGCTTAAAAGACAGCAGATGAGTTGGTACAAGGAAGGTTGGTAAACATATCTGAGCTCAGTGGAAAGAGCTGTGAAGATGAGATAGTAGAAAAGAGAGCTAAAAGAAGGATTAAGTAAGCTTAAACTTGAGGACTTTCATGGTGAGCCAGTAGCTAAGACTCCCCACTCCCAGTGCAGGGGACCCAGGTTTGGTCCCTGGTCAGAGAACTAGATCCCACATGCTCCAACCAAGAGTTCGCATGCTGTAACTAAAGATCCTGCCTGCCACAATGAATATCAAAGATCCTCCTGATAAAGCCAAATGAATAACTAAATAAATTTAAATGTTTTAAAAAAAGAAAGCTTAAACTTGGAAAAAGGTTTGAAGTCCTTTTTCTCTGCTTAAAAGGAAAAAGAAGAAAGTTTAAATAAGAATTAAATACAATTTGAAATTTTAAAAAAATACAGAGAATATGAGGGAATTCATACTTAAGAGCACCTATATTCTCAGTGGATATGTGAGAAAGCATTCCACTAAGAAGTGTGCTGGATATGTTAAGGAATCCACAAATATAAAGGTTTGAAGCCTGACCATGGGTAATGAAAGAGGGAATGAAATAATGTGTCATTAGAGACAACTATAAGAATATCACAACTGCATCTTATTAAATTCCAAAGAAATATACTAATGATCCAAAACTGATTGGTGCAAAACCTAACTACTTGCTATAAGAATAAAAAGGGAGAGTAGAAGAAAGAACAGTTGAGCACAAAAAAAAAACATGGAACTAGGCAACTTTCAAACAATAGCACAAAATGTATTTATATTCATTCATTTAACCAGATGATATAAAGAGCCTACTATGTGTTAGGCACTATTTCAGGCAACTGAGGATTCGTTGAAAACAAACTAGAAATGTCCCTGCTCTCATGTAACTTGCATTCTACTGGGGGAGACAGATAAACACAAAGTAACACTATGTCTACCTGAACCAGGGATTGAACCCTGGTCTCCTGAATTACAGGAGACCATTTGAGCCCCCAGGAAAGCCCTGTATGATGTCAGGTGATGAGACAGCTGAGAGTCTATGATGCACATTAACTGAAGAAGAAGATAGAAAGTGACAGGGGTTGCTCTTTTAGAGAAGATCCCCAGGGAATGACAAATGAGCTGATACCTGAACCAGTGAGGTAAGGGGCCATGTAAAGATACAGCAAATGAGCAGTCTCCATAAAACAAACAGCAAATACAAAATTCCAGAAATAGGGATGGTCTTAGTGCATTTGGGAAATAGCTAGAAAGTCATGTGACTGAAGCAGTTTGAGAGTAAGGAATAATAAAAGGAAATGAAAAGGAAGCCAGGATTCAGGTCATGAGGAGCATCATAGGAGAGAAGTGTGGTTTTTAATCCATATATGATATGGAGGACCCCAAACAGGAATATAACATAGTATGGCTCATGAGTAAAAAGAATTGAGCTGCCATGCATATGTACAGGCAGAGGATATATGGAGAATCTCTGTACCTTCTACTCAATTTTGCTATGATCCTCTAATTTCTTTAAGAAATGAAGTCTATTTTTTAAAAACTTAGGGAACTTCCCTGATGGTCCAGTGGCTAAGACTGCATGCTCCCAGTGCACGGGGTTCCAGGTTTGATCCCTGGTCATGGAACTATATCCCACATGCTGCAACTATAAGACCTGGCAGAGCCAAATAAATAAGTATTTTTTTAAAAATCTAAAAAGAATTGAATTGGCTGCAGTGTGGAGCAAGGACACAAATTAGGAGACTTCTGTAGAAATTGAGACAGAAATTTAATATATGGTTATCAGTTCAAGGAAGAGGCAGGAATAGGCTACACAAGCTATTACCATACAGGCGATATTTAAAACCAGGGAACTGAATGAGAAAACGTAGATGGAGAAGAGGTATAAGGACTGGATCTGGAGTATTCCATCATCTCAAAGGGAGCCCTATAGGAAAAATGTACTTTAGAGTAACAAAGAACTAAACAAGGACGAGCGTGAGAGAGCAAAAAGAATGCAAATAACTCTGAGACTTTCATTTCCAGTTAATGTTTCCAAAGAAAACTAGCAGTTGACTTTATACATTATAGTAATAGTATCACTGACAAAAAAACCATTGAAAGCTTCTCTGTGACCCCAGTTATAAAAGTTCAGATGAATTATATGATAAGAACTGATGTATGACTGATTTATGTCAATTATGCCATTAAATACAGTCTTTGCAATTTCTTCTTTACATTGTTTTAAAATACTTAGGAATATATCTACCTAAAGAAACTAAAGACCTATATATAGAAAACTATAAAACACTGATGAAAGAAATCAAAGAGGACACTAATAGATGGAGAAATATACCATGTTCATGGATTGGAAGAATCAATATAGTGAAAATGAGTATACTACCCAAAGCAATTTACAAATTCAATGCAATCCCTATCAAGCTACCAGCCACATTTTTCACAGAACTAGAACAAATCATTTCAAGATTTGTATGGAAATACAAAAAACCTCGAATAGCCAAAGCAATCTTGAGAAAGAAGAATGGAACTGGAGGAACTTACCTGACTTCAGGCTCTACTACAAAGCCACAGTCATCAAGACAGTATGGTACTGGCACAAAGACAGACATATAGATCAATGGAACAAAATAGAAAGCCCAGAGATAAATCCACACACATATGGACACCTTATCTTTGACAAAGGAGGCAAGAATATACAATGGAGTAAAGACAATCTCTTTAACAAGTGGTGCTGGGAAAACTGGTCAACCACTTGTAAAAGAATGAAACTAGATCACTTTCTAACACCGTACACAAAAATAAACTCAAAATGGATTAAAGATCTAAATGTAAGATCAGAAACTATAAAACTCCTAGAGGAGAATATAGGCAAAACACTCTCCGACATAAATCACAGCAGGATCCTCTATGATCCACCTCCCAGAATTCTGGAAATAAAAGCAAAAATAAACAAATGGGATCTAATTAAAATTAAAAGCTTCTACACAACAAAGGAAACTATAAGCAAGGTGAAAAGACAGCCTTCTGAATGGGAGAAAATAATAGCAAATGAAGCAACTGACAAACAACTAATCTCAAAAATATACAAGCAACTTCTGCAGCTCAATTCCAGAAAAATAAACGACCCAATCAAAAAATGGGCCAAAGAACTAAATAGACATTTCTCCAAAGAAGACATACGGATGGCTAACAAACACATGAAAAGATGCTCAACATCACTCATTATTAGAGAAATGCAAATCAAAACCACAATGAGGTACCACTTCACACCAGTCAGAATGGCTGCGATCCAAAAATCTGCAAGCAATAAATGCTGGAGAGGGTGTAGAGAAAAGGGAACCCTCCTACACTGTTGGTGGGAATGCAAACTAGTACAGCCACTATGGAGAACAGTGTGGAGATTCCTTTAAAAATTGCAAATAGAACTACCTTATGACCCAGCAATCCCACTTCTGGGCATACACACCGAGGAAACCAGAATTGAAAGAGACACATGTACCCCAATGTTCATCGCAGCACTGTTTATAATAGCCAGGACATGGAAACAACCTAGATGTCCATCAGCAGATGAATGGATAAGAAAGCTGTGGTACATATACACAATGGAGTATTACTCAGCCATAAAAAAGAATTCATTTGAATCAGTTCTGATGAGATGGATGAAACTGGAGCCGATTATACAGAGTGAAGTAAGCCAGAAAGAAAAACACCAATACACTATACTAACACATATATATGGAATTTAGGAAGATGGCAATGACGACCCTGTATGCAAGACAGGGAAAGAGACACAGATGTGTATAACGGACTTTTGGACTCAGAGGGAGAGGGAGAGGGTGGGATGATTTGGGAGAATGACATTCTAACATGTATACTATCATGTAAGAATTGAATCACCAGTCTATGTCTGACGCAGGTTGCAGCATGCTTGGGGCTGGTGCATGGGGATGACCCAGAGAGATGTTATGGGGAGGGAGGTGGGAGGGGGTTCATGTTTTGGAACGCATGTAAGAATTAAAGATATTAAAATTAAATAAATAAATAAATAAATAATAAAAAAAATAAAAGTCCTCTTTTACTGCTCCAACTAGTTAATCATCATAGTATTGACAGGCAGCTATTATACATCATTATCACTGACATGAAAACTTAAAATAATCCACTGACTTTAGTACCAGCATATTCTTCTAAAATCATCTCATGGAGTAAACACATAATCTTTACATACAGCATTATTCACAATAGCCAAAAGGTGGAAGCAACCCAAAAGACCTTTGACAGCTGCATGTATAAAGAAAACGTGGTGTACACATGTAATGGAATATTATGCAGCCTTCAAAGAGAGAGAAATCCTGTCACTTGTTACAATGTGGATAACTCCTGAGTACATGATGCTAATAAGACAGTCACAAAAGGACACATGATGTATGATTGCACTCCTATGAAGTATCTAAAGTATTCAAAATCATAGAGAAAATCAGTGGTTTTCAAGGGCTGGAGGAGTTGGGGAGGAAAAATTAGAATTTAATAGGTATAGAGTTTCAGTTTTACGTGATGAAAAAGCTAGACAGATGTTTTGCACAGTAGTGTGAATGTGCTTGGAGATGGAAATGGCAACCCACTCCAGCATTCTTGCCTGGAAAATCCCATGGACGGTGGAGCCTGGTAAGCTACAGTCCATGGGATCGTGAAGAGTCAGACACGACTGAAGCGACTTAGCAGCAACAGCAGTGAGGCTGATTATCTTTTCATGTATCTCGGTGTTCTTTAGAAGATACTTTCACATTTTCTGAAATACAGACAGGCTGAGAACTTTTCAGATCTTTAAATTCTGCTCCCTCTTTGCTAGCGCATCTTTCTTCAATCCATGCCTCTCTTCTCATGTTTTACTACAAGCAGGTAGGAGGAACCAAGGTTTAAGAAGAATCCTCTTACGCTCAAGCCCTGCCTTCCAGCCTTACTGGACTGACAGCATTGTCAGTACAGTTTATTTGGAGTGGTCCAAAGTGATATTTCCTTGTCCAGAACCTTACCTGGACTCTATCTACACACAAACACACACACATACAAGCATTTACATACTTACTGGATCAATTAAGAAATGAAGACTGAAGAAGATACTGATAACTAATTCAAAATTCAACTACAGTATGGCATCACATACACTTGTTCCTTGGAAGAAAAGCTATGACAAACCTAGATAGCATATTAAAAGCAGAGACATTACTTTGCCAACAAAGGTCTATATAGTCAAAGCTATGGTTTTTTCAATAGTCATGTATGGATGTGAGAGTTGGACTATAAAGAAAGCTGAGCACTGAAGAATTTGATGCTTTCAAATTGCAGTGCTAAAGAAGACTCTTATGTCTCCCTTGGACAGCAAGGAGATCAAATCAGTCAATCCTCAAGAAAATCATCCTTGAATATTCATTGGAAGGACTGATGCTGAAACTGAAGCTCCGCTACTTTGGCCACCTGATGCGAAGAGCTGATTCATTAGAAAAGACCCTGATGCTGGGAAAGATTGAGGGAAGGAGGGAAAGGGGACAACAGAGGACAAGATGGTTGGATGGCATCACTGATTCAATGGATATGAGTTTGTGCAAGCTCCAGGAGATACTAAAGGACAGAAAAGCCTGGCGTGCTGCAGTCCATGGGGTCGCAGAGTCGGACACAACTGAGTGACTGAACACCAACATGGCATCACAGTCGTAAGAACATATTTTATGACATTTGTATCAGTTGACTCTCATTTATTCCCATATTATTATTGACTGTTCTAACATTCGCCCATAGAATACCAAGGCGAACAGGGTAGGTTGGAGGGAATTGGAGGTATTTACAAACTGGCAGTTTCCCAGTGGTTCTGAGTTTTGAAATGTCCTATGTTCCTAGGAAACTGACAGCGTCACAAGAATTAAAGCTCTGATCCTATGACATCTCACCCTTAGTGACTAGTTCATCAATGTCAATGTGTGTCATAATGCTTTATTGATCCCAGAATGTTCAGAGAAAACAATAGACTCTTCCCAGCCCAGGTGCTCCATGGAAAATAAGTAATCTGGAGAAAAGAGCTCTGTGTCCAACATGTTTGGAAAGCGTAACCTAATCCCCTTTTGGAGTTTTACAATGCCTATTTGCATATTTAAGACTTTAAGAAATCCCAAATTAATATTTTTAATTGTGTTTAATTCATTTAACCCTTGTGGTTCATAATATCTGTTAGCAACTCAGCACCATTTCCCGCTCCTACACAAGAGAGGTTGAAGTCCAAGGAATGGTATTTCCAAGA
Source organism: Ovis aries (assembly GCF_016772045.2). Taxonomy (NCBI): domain Eukaryota; kingdom Metazoa; phylum Chordata; class Mammalia; order Artiodactyla; family Bovidae; genus Ovis; species Ovis aries. The sequence continues at coordinate 100,566,555 of NC_056059.1, read as the reverse complement.
ATCCCTTGGAGACATGGTTCCGGGTTATAATCTACCATGGAGAGATACTCACATGAGATTTATAAGACAAAAGAAAAACAGAAGTAACTGCTTCACTACCTTGTTTATGTGGGCAGATACATGAGCAGTGAAAGACACGAATCCCTTAGAGTTTCCTTGCAAATCACCCACTTCTTGAGGAGCTCATCAAGTAGTAAAAAAGAGACATAATAATAATTTAAAACATTAAGTCTTTACTATGCACCATCATTTTCTTGAAGGTTTTACATGTATTAACTCATTTACCTCTTACAATAACACTTTGGGGTAGGTTCTATTATTTAGGTGACAATTATTGGTATTTATTATATTGGAAATTTGAGCAGAGAATTTTATAATATTTTCATATTAAAATAAATTTTAATTTAAAAATCATAGATCTACTATATGTAAACACAGATTATACTGCTATGAAAATAATTATATTTTCCAAACATATTTTATAAAGGTGATATCCATTGACTTTCACCTATTTCTATATTACTATTGGCTGCTCTAAAATTTTCCTATGACATACCAAAGATGAACAGAGTAGAATGGGGATGGGAAAATTCAGGGGATGGTAGGTTATTTACAAAAAATGTATTAACATAAGTGCTACTGTTTTACAATTTGGCCAATCTCTATGTGTGTGCAAGCTTAGTCTCTCAGTCATGTCTGACTCTTCGCAACCCCATGGACTATAGCCCTCCAGGCTCCTCTGTCCATGGGATTTCCCAGGCAAGAATACCGAAGTAGGTTGCCATTTCCTCCTCCAGGGGATCTCCCTGACCTAAGGATTGAACCCACATCTCCTGTATCTCCTGTGTTGCAAGCAGATTCTTTACCTGCTGAGCCACTAGAGAAGCCAGTCTCTATAGAGAATGACCAGTAAGAGAGAGCTGAACCATCCCATCTGCTTCTGCATTCAGTCTACCGCAATACGTGCTTGTGGTTGGATATATAAAGATAATCCCTCATCACACAAATAAGCAGTCGAAAAAAAGGTGGAGGCAATTGTGGATACTACCTGAGTACTACCAGCAAAACTCAAAATGTGGTAATTTCTTAAAGGTTAGTTGCAATGTGAAATCTGAAATCATATTAATCAAGTTTTTTGAACTTGAATACACCTAATTTGGTTTGTCTTAAATGGATTTTTTTTAACCCATGCCTTATTTTGTAATGTCATGCACTGGCCCACTTGAAAAGTATTACTTCATGAGTTACACAGAGCTTCCAAATATTGACAAATTTCATCCTACACAATATAAATCACATTAGTTAATATCAATATTGATCTCTACAGAAACGTGTCTAAGTATTGGGAAGCTGTCAGCCTCAGTGTGGCAGATAAAAGTCTTCCAAATTCTAATTTTCATCTGAAAGCTCAAACTTTGTAATTGGCAACAAATATTGTCAGTAAGTCTTCCTTTAGATGACAGCCTCAGCTTGCTTGATTGTCTGTTTCCTTGATTGTCTGTTTGTTTGGTTAACCAATTTTATTTCTCCAGCTTTATTAAGGTATTGACAAACAAATGTGGTATACAACGTGCTGTTTTGATATATGTATACATCGTGAAATGATTCTCCCGATCAAACTAACTAATCATCCATTTTGTTTCTGAGAATGTATTTACCCAGTATCTCCTCTGAATGACCATAGTTTGCCTTTATCTCAAATAAAAATGATGTTTCACTTTTTAAAAAGTAGCTAAGCCAGCTTACTTAAAACAAGTACATTTCCTTAAGGAAGCCATGGTATTTCAGTATGCAGAAGAATGCTTAGTGCAAACTTTCCATTTTGTCACAAAGAACACTAAAAAGATACACACTCGAGTGAGGCGTAATAAAATTAATCATTTTTACAGTTTCATCAGGGACATTCATAAGCAAAACTGACTCTGTACATGTGTGGTGACTAAGAATCTAATAACTATTAGCATCTGTATCACCACCTTGATTCATGCAAAGATGCTACCCACCGTGGTCTTACCCATTCCTGCTTTGTATTATAAGCAAAAGTGTCAACACAGTGAAAGAGGTTAACCATAGCTTAGTATTATCATGAACAAAGATTTGACTTCACAGTTCACTGAAAAAAAAATATCTGGGACACGTCCAGGGTCTTGGGACCATACTTTGAAAACCACTGCTTTAGTCTTCTTGCATCCTACGGTTAGGTTTTCCTAAGTGATTGGTTGGTTGTTCTCCATCACCTATATTACAGAACTCCAACACCTGAGCCAGCTTTTAAACATGAAACCATTCTCTGACTTCAATCTATCTTTCCAATGTCGTCTCTCAGAAACCATCTACCATAACCAAACCCTATTCCATAAGTGAGTCTGATCTACTCCCTAGATGTCCACTCTGCCCTCACTTTAATATTGCACAAACTATCTGCCTGCATGAAATGCCACTGCTGCTGCTTCTGCTAAGTCGCTTCAGTCATGTCCGATTCTGCAACCACATAGACGGCAGCCCACCAGGCTCCCCCGTCCCTGGGATTCTCCAGGCAAGAACACTGGAGTGGGTTGCCATTTCCTTCTCCAATACATTAAAGGAAAAGTGAAAGTGAAATTGAAGTCGCTCAGTGGTGTCCGACTCTTAGTGACCCCATGGACTGTGGCCCACCAGGCTCCTCCGTCCATGGGATTTTCCAGGGAAGAGTGCTGGAGTGGGGTGCCATTGCCTTCTCTGTGAAATGCCACACCTCTTCCTCAATGGCCATAAAATCACTACCAGCTGAAATTCTTCCTCAATAATGCCTCCCTGATTTCTCTCATCCACAGTAACTTGTCCATCTTGTACATTCAGGATTTACTGTCTGAATCATTCCTTCAGCACTTCCTACACTTTGTTGAAGATATCCTTTGTAGTTTTCTTTTTAACAACTTAGTCACACTTTTATGAACTGACATCTTGTCTTTCCAGCTCCCTAATGGCAGAAACCATGTGTTACAAATATTTTATAGGCAATAGGGGATGCACAGACTCGAAATAATTTTTTAATAAAAGCTGTGGTTGCCCCAGTTAGTCTGCTAAAAGCCAGCTCCTGACAGTTCTTAAGGAAAATTTTGTTCTCTAATCACTGATGAATCTTTTATGAAATGTCCAAATGAAAAAAAAAAAAAGGCCATAAATTTCAGCCACAATAATATGTACTCCTCCAAAGTGGTTCCCTAGGCCTACATTAAATAATTCTTAAGAACTATAAGCTTGACAAAGGACATGCACATGTCAGTAAAATATCTGACGGCCCTTCTTGTTGATGATAATTCCTGTTATCCCAGTGCAATAAAAAAAAAAAGACTAATTAGTGCCTGTTCCAGTTTGTGTATTCTTGATGAGAGATAATTTTACTAACCCGATATATAAAAACTGGGCTGTTTCTGGACATATTCTATCAGCTTCAACTTGCTGCAGCTTTATTATAGAAGAAACAAAAGGATGCTCCAGCCATTGTAAGTGCTGAAAATGTCTTTTTTTTTTTTCTCCTTCTCTAGGCAACAGGTTGCATCGTATATTCAGCAAATGCTATCAAGAGGCCTTGAACTTCATAATACTTTGAGGTTCTCATCAAGGCTATAACACTGCACAATGGGAGTGTGTTTTCTAGTCATCCAAAAAGTGTGTTTCATAAGTCTAATCTTTCAAGTGAGCAATTATGAGAAAAAGAAACATTCTCCAGTCTGATTTTAGTTTCACAGAAGTTATCATTAAAAATCACCGTGTTGGTAGTTTGTCATCTCCACCTCGGTTCTAGCCTGAAGAATTAAATAAGGATGATTAAATGTGTGAAAGGTAGACAGATATAAGAGGAGCGGGCAGAAAGGTACTGAGACAAGATGGAAACTTAACATCTGTCTGCATATAATTTAATTTTCTTGATAGCATAGGTACTCATATCCTCCTTTGCGTAGCTACTATGAACCAGAAAGGAAGAAGAGGTATTACCAACACATAATCTGTACTTTCAGTCTCATGTAAAAGAAGCAACTTACACAAAATTGAGTCTTGCCCATTTACTAATGACAAGATCAATTATTTAAGATGAATTTTCCAACTTAAAAAAAAATCCCATTTACATATATGCATTTATCTGTTTTTAAATCCACACTTAAAGAGAATTTATATCATATAAGTGTTAAGGAAATTATGATAATCTATAAATAAGCCTTAAAAGATCCCAGAAATTATTTAACTCAAAGCCATGTGATTTCATGGAGACAAAAACAGAGGTTCAAAGGAGTTGCAATTTTTCCAGAGTTATTAAGTGATTATATGACTATATAAGCAGCATGACCACATGGTTGTGATCTAATCCCAAATGCAACTTTCACGTCATTAAAATAAATAGAACTAGGACTAAATCCCACACTCCTGATTCTTAGTCCAGGACTCTTCACTTCAGTACACTGCCTGAGTCATACCACATTTACCTAATGAAGTATCCCGAGGCATGATGGTTATTACAAATGCTAATATTTATTATCCACATTCTCAGTGTTTCCTAAAATGATATAAATTCAGAAACATGATTACTGCAAAATGAAGAAACAAGCTTTTCTCTTCAGCATAGTGATACCTAAATTACACTAAATTGGAAGAAATACTTGTCTGTACTAATAAAATTATGAATTATAAAGCATTCTGCATATGATATATCCCATTTCTCACAGAGTGTTTGGGGTTGCTTATATGAGTATAATTGCTAAATATGAATAAATATTTATCATCAGAACAAAGAAGTATAAGTTGGAAGAGGCAATTAGAGACTTCAGTGGCATGAAGGGAGGTTGATGTGGAGAAATCAGAATACCTGTCATGATCAAATTTATGGCTATTTTTCAGTTATCATTTGATACAAAGCTAACTGAGTGCCAAAATGGAAAGGGAAGCGTGGTCAGTGACACATTTTACATTATCCTCTATGATAGAATAATTCTCCAGGGAAAACAAACACTTCCTACATCTCACACTAAAATTAATTTCTCCTGTGAGTCATATATCTCATCTACACCAAAGAACAGCTAAAGTTGTCTGTTAGCTTGTTATGTTAGTGCACGCGTGCTAAGTCACTTCAGTCGTGTCCGACACTGTGCAACGCTATGGATGGTAGCCCGCCAGGCTCCTCTGTCCATGGGATTCTCCAGGCAAGAATACTGGAGTGGGTTGCCATGCCCTCCTCCAGAAGGAGGATGTTAGTAATGTAGTAGTAATTAGTAAAATTAGATTAATTTTATAATAGTATTAAAGTCCACGTATATAAAATCTAAATAGAAGCGTTTCTCAAAATATGATTGCAGTCATATCATCATCACAACCACCTGCTGCTTGTTAAAAATACAGATTCCTGGACTTCCCTGGTAGCACAGTGGGTGAAAATCCACCTGCCCATGCAGGGGCATGGGTTCAATCCCTGGTCCAGGAAGATTAACCACATGGCTCGGAGCAACTAAGCCCCTGCACTACAACTATTGAGCTTGTGCTCGAGAGTCCCAGGGCCACAGCTACAGAGTCCATGTGCCCTGGAACCTGTGTCCCGCAACAAGAGAAGCCACCACAACGAGAAGCCTGTGCACCGCGAAGGCTGCAAAAAGTAGCCCCCGCTCACCACAACTAGAGAAAGCCTGTGGACAGCAAAGAGCCAGCACAACCAAAAATAAATAAATAAATTTTTAGAGGAGTAAAAAAATGCAGATTCCTAAGTTCCTCTTGAAATCTAAAGAAACTGAATTTCTCCAAGTGGGGTCTGAATTTGACATGTTCCGAAGTTGTTTCATATATATTTTAAAGTTTAAGAACCACTGATGGAGACCTCTAGAGCTCTGATGAGCAGCTCTCCTTCCATAGGGACCCATGAAGCCTCTGCAGCATGACCACAGGGTTGCAATCTAATTCCACATGCAATTTGCACACATTAAAAATGCCGCAATCTGAAATCAGCCATTGCTCAGAGTTTCCCCTTGGGAAAACAGCTGATCATCGGGGTAAACAATCCTTCCATCAACTGGAGTCTTGGCAAGTGTTGGACAGTAGACCATCCAGCTATAGAATATAAGCTATAAAAGCAGCAGCTTGGCTTGGCTTACACCCTCCATGCCTAGAACAGGGTTGGGCCCAGAGAAGACACTCAATTAGTATTCATTCACTCATTATTTGTCAAGGGCCAGGAAAATGAGTATTCAGTGTTACTGAATGTATATTTTAGCTATGAATTTCCTTTTAGAAATTTTTTATTTTCCTTATGGGAAATTCTATTACCATTATATGAAGACAGAATAGAATCTTTTAGTGATGGCTGTTTTCATTAAGAATCATAAAATGAAAAAATTTAGGCTAAGTACTAGATTTAACCAGTATCTAACAATAATTCATAATTATTTGTAATTACCATTTGAAGTCATCAGCATAGCAAGGAGACTTTTCCTGTTTTATTATTACAATGTTTTCATTAAAATTGACTCTAAAACTACATGCTGCCTTAAGTAAGCATTATCATTATGATCTTATTTTATTCTTATATTTTATAGCTACTGGGGAGGTCAAATTACAAGAGATTTCAGAGATCAATAGTAAAAGAAATATATTGCATATAAATTACTGAGATTTTCCTTAGAGTTTCTCTTTTACATTACAACAAAAAATGCTAAATTAGATGGCTAGGGATGGCTTCTAAACTCCTTTTGCAAAAACAACGATGACTGTTGATACTAATGTTACTAATATTACTATCATTTTGTTGAAAACTATTTTGCTTTCCTGTGGAGATAATAGTAGAATCTCTCAGTTAAGGCAATAAAACTAAAGCAATGCATAAACCATGATACTATTTTACTACATTATAAAAGTTTCAAGCAAATTCTAAAAGGTACCCTGGCCATGTAATAATGGCAACATTTCCTCTGCAACATCTAAACATCACAACTAAAATACTCTGCATGTCTTACAGGAAGTAAAAAGAAGAATTGTCCATACAAGCCATTCACAAGACTCTCAAGTATAAACCTGAGTAAATACTACCTCTGTAAACTGATCACTGGACGTAAGTAGTTTACATTCTAAAATGCACTAGTTATTGCCAACTTTACAGCAACATAAGCACTTTCATGAAGCTAACAGACATATGTATGGCAGCTATCAAGAACAGTAAAATTGGAACTTCCTTGGTGGTCCAGAGGTTAAGAATCCACCATCCAGTGCAGGAGACATGGGTTTGATCCCTGTCTGGGAACTAATACCCCACACACTGCAGGGCTACTGAGCCCACCTGTCACAACTAGAGCGTTCCTTGAGCTGCAACGAGAGATCCCCCATGACACAATGAAGATCCTGCATGTGGCAACTAAGACCTGATGCAGCCAAATAAATAAATATTTTTAAAAAGGACGCTAAAATCACAACCAGAAAGAAGAAACATCAGCTACTCAACAAAACTCAAATAGAGTAATTGATGAAGACGCATGTAAATGTGTAGCATCAGTCCTCAGTAACTGTGGACTATACCAACCCTCATTATTATGAAATTCATCAGAAATTAATCCTTGTGTAACGATTATAAACAATTACCAGCAGTCTCTAGAAATGTAGGACTGTTTTGAAACTAGCTGTTGTGAGATGTACTAACGACTGTAGAACTGACCAATAAATCTTGGCCAAAGTACTAAGAATCCTGGGATTTTATAAAATAAATATCGAAAGCACTGTTTTAGTTCTATCACCTAGCATAACTGTACCAAATGAAAAAGAATAATCTCTAAACTAGTTTTGGAACTAAGTATTTATCATCTTTAAGGAAATTTTCAAAACTTTTAAACACTTGCATTTTCATGAAGAAATTTCTACCCCAAGAGATTGCTGAAATGTGTTATTAAGAATTAAAGTAACTTAACCCACATTTACATAATTAAAGATTTTGTGAGGTATCGTTATTACTTTGTATGGATCCTTTCAAATCAGTTTGGCATACATTATTAAATGTCTCCTATAAGAGATTCCTAAATGCTTTCCATAGGAACTAGCTCAGAAAAATATTATTCCTACTTCTTGACAAAAAAGCTAAAAGAAATAAATTTTGCAAAAGCTTTACTTGAGTTTAAGTCCAAACATCATCAGAATATTAGATGTAACCCAGCCTAAAGATCTAAATCCTCTAATTTCCAGATTCCAAACTCATGTTTCTATAATCAAAGAAATTTGGAAGGTTATTACAATTTACAGCTAATCCGAGTCATCTTTATAAAGCAGATAAAGAAACAGAAAGATTCAGTTAGAGGATTTATTCACTTAACAAAAATAGCTCCAGAAGTTACCTATAAACAGCATTTTATTAGGAAAAGGAAAGTATCAGATTAACTACGAACCAAGGAGGGTTTTAGGTATTCTTCATGTTTTTCCTAAATTTATTTTCCCATTAGTCCTGAGAGGCAAGTATTATGACACCGTTTTGTAAAAACTAGCTCATAAAGCTTCAGAAATGATGAAGTACTTTATCCACTGGCCTGCTGCTTCTCAGCCTAACCCCCAAGGTGCCTCTGAGGGCAGAGGTCAAGGGTTCCAAGCTAGGTTTCCAGCCTTGTCCCTAGCCGCTCCACCATCCCTAACATTCCTGGCACACCTCCACACTGTCTAGGCTAGCTTTCCACAAGGACACACAGGTCAATACACCAGACCTTTAAGGCCATTCAGACGCTCCAGGTCCATACACATACAGAGGGCATCGCACAACTCCAGGCTTCTGACCGCGTTTTTCCCTTCTGCTCCGGGGACTATTTCTTTCTTCATTACCCCAAAACCTCTTACTCCTCCCCTCAAAACTCAACTTAAATGTCACCTGCTGAGTAAATCCTTAAGCCTTTTTGACTCCTATAAACAGCGACCTACACAATTTGTTCATATGTATACCTGAAGAGCTGACTCATTGGAAGAGACTCTGATGCTGGGAGGGATTGGGGGCAGGAGGAGAAGGGGACGACGGAGGATGAGATGGCTGGATGGCATCACCGACTCAATAGACGTGAGTCTGAGTGAACTCTGGGAGTTGGTGATGGACAGGGAGGCCTGGCATGCTGCGATTCATGGGGTCGTAAACAGTCAGACACAACTGAGTGACTGAACTGAAATGACTAAACTGATACAAGAACATTAACTACACACTAACTACAAATCTTACTGTGATTTACTTCCTATCTATCATGTCACTAGGCTTTGAGCTCTCTGAAGGTAGAAATCTTTCTGATTCATCTTTATATCACTAGTGCTCAGCACAGTCCCTGGGATAAGACAGATTTTCAATCATATTTGCAGAATTGTCACTATTAGTGGATAAAATGGAAAGTTAATAACCACTGTGTTGACCGAATGCAAATATGCTTCAAAATTATTTCTGGGTAGAGAGTGAGTATGCATGGGTGCATGCTCAGCTGCTCTGGCATGTCTGATTCCTTGCAACCCCATGGACTGTAGCCCGTCAGGCTCCACGGTCCATGGGATTTTCCAGGCAAGAATACAGGAGTGGGTTACCATTTCCTCCTCCAGGGAATCTTCCAGCAATCAAACCCATGTCTCCTGAGTCTTCTGCATTGGCAGGTGGAGTCTTTACCACTGAGCCACACCTGGGAAGCCCCAGAGAATGAGTGAATAGTTTAAGATAGTGTATTCTTATTATTCATTGAAATATTCCTTCTACAATCTTGTTTTCTCCACCCACCTACTCTATCATTGATTTAAGACCTGGCTAGGAAAATTTTACCCACCCTAAACAATGACAAATTGCTAATTCATACCATCCAAGTTAATGAGGCGTGCATATTTCTAAGGGGAAAAGAGATACTAAAAACAACAATGCTCCAAAATACATAAATAGTTGTTTTCTTTTAATAGAATAATCAGATTTGACTAACCTATTCAACATTTCCTATCCTGTTACCATGGAAATACACTTGAATAGTCTCAGAAAAACAAAAACTCTAATCCATGGAACTGATTTTTATAGTTTTAAAAGTAGATGTCTTAAAAATTCCAAACATCAATGTATATCTTTTACAAAGTTTTGACAAAGCATACCAAGTGAACTTCTTTTGAAAGAAAGAAGTAGGTATCAATGTCCTCTTGTTACTCATTCATCTGTGCTTGCCTTAAGGAAATATGCATTTTCATGGAAATTACACACATTTTCAAAAACTGCAAAGCAATGACAAAATAACAAGATTAAAAAAAAGCTTTTCTCCACTGAAATCACAAGGCAATTGATTTCCTATACTTCAGCGTTTGTTTTTCCTTTTCTTTTTTTTTTTTTTTTTTTTTTTTGGTCTAGCTAAGATCTTTGCTCTAATCATTTCAACAGTAACAGCGTGAATAATATGTTACAAGAAGCGATATTCTTCATGGAGATTTGTTTCATTACAGAGTTCTCCCACCCCAAGAGCAGCAAATGACCCCCTGACCACCCAAAAACAATGGCAGTTTATGAACCTGGCAACAAGTACCACAGAGGGCTGGAGTAGAATTAGCAACCCTCAGACAGGAGATGGGGTGGTACTTAGCTCCTTTTCACTCTTTCTTGACAACCTACAACCAATCAGTGGTGGTGGTGGAGGGTGGTACCTACAACTGCTTCTGATTGACTGCTTTCACATCCTATGAAAGAAGGAAGGGGAATCAGCAGGTGGGTTTATAGGAACAGTTTCATAAGCTGGAGATGGGATGCTATATCTAATATAATTAATCCGGTAGATGTCCAAACACAAAGAAAAGAACAACCTTCAAAACCACGAAGGAAAAGCAGCACACTAATCCAAGAAATACTTACTGGTCTTTGAGTGCGTGTGGATGAAAGCTGTAGCCACCAGCCCTGGCAGAAGGGCTTCTTTGAGGGCAGAGTGAAGAGTCAACATTTTGGATACTAAGTAGCAAAATACAAAGGAAGGGAAGAAAGAGGGAACGCCCTCCCCTGTGGATTAATTATATTAGATATAGCATCCCATCTCCAGCTTATGAAACTATTCCTATAAACCCACCTGCTGATTCCCCTTCCTTCTTTCATAGGATGTGAAAGCAGTCAGTCAGAAGCAGTTGTAGGTACCACCCTCCACCACCACCACTGATTGGTTGTAGGTTGTCAAGAAAGAGTGAAAAGGAGCTAAGTACCACCCCATCTCCTACCTTTGCGGACAGGTTTAATACTGATCATCATTTGGTCACTGGCAAGTCCACCGGCAGCAGTGGCTACTTCCACCTTCCCTTTCACACTTGCATTTCAATTGCCTTCATACTAAGGCTGAAATGACTCAAAGCTTTGGTTTGCCTGACCTTGTGTAGATAACAAGGAAGATAACACTCTTCCTCATCAGTCACTACCTACCCTCTGTGTCATCCTTGAAGTGTGCTTGGGTAATATCATTTTCTCCCAAAAGATGTTCTAAAAATATTCAGACTACTGTTTTCTTTTATAAGCGGGAGCCTTTATAATATATACATGCAAAATATGTATATATGCCAGTATATGTATACATATACGCATGCGATCTGATTATATGTGCCTTTATTTGTGAACTGTTTGGTGATCATTCAGCTTTAAATGTTTTTATAAACAGCATATTTTCATTTTGACTAATGATGAGAATTTTAGTTCCATCCATAAAGGAAACTCTTAAATTGCAGCGTATTTATGGGCTGAGGCTCAGTAGCTAGGCAAGTTGAAGTGTGGGCTTCACAAACAAATGTGATCTGCCAAGTACTTTCATAATATTTGAGACACTAAATTAGGCGCTTCCTGCAGCCAGAAAAAAATGACAGTCTTTTCCCTTATTGGGTTTATATTCTCACAGATATCACCATCTGCTATTTATTCTCCTTATTTTGAACATGACATCAAAGACACACAACAAATTTAACTATACTTGTAAGATTTCATAGTTAACATATTCCATCCAGGGAACTAGAAAATTTAGAGGTTTTTAAATTTCACTTTTGTTGGAAGACATTCACTTAAATTGACGACTAAGAGCACAGACTACGGAAGCAGATTGTCTAAGTTTAAATCTCACCTAGCTCTACCATTTGATGGCTGTGGTAGCAGCCTACTTAAACTCTCAGTTTTTCTCATCCACAAAATGAAAATGATATACGTAGGTACTTCTCAGAGTTGTGGTTAAGAATTAAATGAGTGATTATATATAAAGATCCAGGTTCACAGAAAATACCCATGAGCTGGGAAGCTACCCAAAATGTATGTCCTGTAAATCCAATATTCAAGTCTACATAGCCACCATTTCTATATATTTAGTACATTTTCAGTTACAATCACAAGCCTACTTTAAACGTGAGTACAAGCCATTTCCTAAGTGTTCCAATACTGTTAGCTGCCTGTCCAATCCGCAATCCTCACTTTTTCCTTAACAACATAATCCTTTTTATTTTAGGAAGAGCAATATGCCCAGCTAAAAGACAGAAAACACATTTCCCAGATTTCTGTCCAGATGGGCATTCATGAGACACAATTCTGGCCAATGAGTTACAAAGGAAAGCTTTTGGCTGAGCCTTCTGAGAATTATTTTAAAGGGAGGCAACTTACTGTCATGTGGATTTTGCTTTTGTTCATCACCTTTTTTCCACCTGGAAAGCAGATGCAATTGCTGGAGCTCTAGCAGCCCCCACATGACCATCATAAAAGGCACACACACACACACCAAGGCTGGTTAAAACAAAGTGTGGGAAGAGCTTGGGTCTTGATTTCATACTAGACTTGCCAGGCAGCCCTGGACTATCTTTCTTCCAACTGACTTTTTATTAGGTAATAAAAGTAAATCTTTATCTAGTTGAACTATTCTTATTCAGGTTTTCTCTGATTGCAGCCAAACTTAAATTCTTGATATAACCACTAATGTAAGTGTGTATCATTGTCACCATTCACAGATAAGGTTAAAAAAAAAGTCCTTCCATGACACAGTTTGGAGATGACAAAACTGAATTTGGAACCGAGGCAGCCTGGTTCTTAATTATAAGATATATATCTCTTCGAAGATCGCCAATGGGATTAGATTCAGGAAACAAAATTTACTTTTTCTCCTACCTGTATGCTCCCTTTTCATGATCCATCATTCACCCCTTTAGATAACCAACAACCACCAAATGTATTAAGTGCCAACTACAAAGTGCTGAGCACCGGAGACACCAAACTGAACAAGCCAGACAAGGCCCCTGTCCTTGGAGAGCATACAGCTGTGCAGAGATATAGATGTGACATATGAGAGAGAGATGAGAACACAGACAATTGCAAAATTGTATGTGCAGTTATGTGGAAGATACCTTTGGGAAACAACAGGAGACGACCCATGGCTAGTTTCCTCTTCATCCCCCAAAATATTTAGTTACTAATTGCCCTGAAGTTCAGGAAAAATTCCACCACAGTCAACCACACTCGCTGATTCTCTCATAGATGATTTTCTCCCCAAGGGAAGTAGGGCAGGCTGGACAACTTTCTCTTACATCTCTTGGCTTGACATGGGATTCCCAAGACTTTTTCCACATTTACTCTGCATTCACTCTTTCTCCTACTGATAAGGATTCTTACTGTCATGGTGCAGAGGTGAGAAATGGTTCCCTATTCTGTTACTCCATTATAGGTGAGTCCTACACCTGTATGGCTACAAACTGTGCTCCTCCCCACACTAAGAGGTCACCTTTCAATCTGTCTCATCTAGAGCTGTCACCACTCAGCTTGCCCTTGCTCTTACCCATCACTCCTGGATGGAATGGCCATTGATACAGAACAATAAGGACATTCTTCATAAATCTTCAGCATCAGATCTCAGTAAAATAGTTCTCTTCTCTGGATCATAAAGCCAGACCTTTCCTTTTGGCCCCACTTCAGACTTGGTCTATGATTCACATACCTAATATGTAAAGACTCCCTTTTGTTAATCACCATGTCAAGAAATTGAATAAAATGATAAACCATTTTCTTTTGTTTTCACCATCAACATCCTTCTCTCTCAATAGAGCAATAGATCTCACAGGATTCTAAAAAGGAAAGGCAGAATGAGATTGTCAAACCTTCTACTGCATTTTGATCTTATTTTTATCTTGTTAAATTTGCACTCACCATTTGCCCTTTGAGTAGGAAACATGGAACATCATGGAAACATCGAGTTCTCTTTGATGGTTTCTACCAGTGACAGGAGCCACAGGGAAGTCACTTGACAAACCCAAAAGCAAGGACAGTATTCAGGTAATAGAGGCAGCACAAACAGCAACAACAATGAAAAAAGCAAATATGTAATTCTATTTTAGTTCTCCTTAGTGGCTTAAAACAGACTATGTCTGTTGCATGAAAAATGGCCCGTTTGCCTTCCAGCTCTTTGCATCAATGGACTTTTGTGCTTGCCTCATTTCTAACATTTTATCCGTGGTCACTCCATTTGTCACTATAATTATGTGACTCGAAGGACAATAATCTGGCAAAACAGGACTTTGAGTTCTTGTCCCAGCTAAACAAATAACTTCCCTTTATGACCTTGTAGGAGTCATCCAAGCTCCACATTCTCATCTTTCGAATGGCAGTGACAATAACCTGCTTCACAGGTTTATGTGAAAACAAGTAGATTATTTTTACATTATGATAAAACACTTCATAAACAAAGGCCTTTGAAGCTGCATTATCATTCTCAGGCTTGTACTGCATTTCCAATTACAAAGTAAGTCAGTTACTGATTAATCATGACTAGAGCAGTGGTCCCTTCCCAGGAAGTGCAGCCACAGGGCAGAAGAGTGTCGAGATGAAATATGCATCGAAACATTGCTCTCGAAACTTTAGATATCAAAAGATGCCATCAGACCTTTTCACTGTCACAAAAAGTACCCAAGTTTTTTGCATTCTCATAGAAAACTAAATGTGGGGGAAGCTTGATAGAGAGAAGTCAAGGATGAGAACACCGATTTCCATCATTTATCCTTGCCACGTTGGAGGAGAACCAGTAACAAACATGAACTCGGGACTGCTGTCTTGCAGTACACTCACCTGTTCTCAGTGGCTGGCCGTAGCAAGGTTTAGCAGGTTGGGCAGCAAAGGTAGATTCAGGTGGCAAAGTTGTGTTCATCTCAAGACCTTGCTTTCCTCATCCTTTTCACCCTCTTTCCACCATTCTTTGTTTATCCTGGAGTCGCCGACTAGATTTTCGTACACTCTAGTTGTTCAGCTCCAGGATTCTGGACCTTCTCCCTCTTCCTAGAATTTCAGGTGAAATTTCCACTTGTGAAAGCTTTATTTGTGGTCAACATTCATATTTATTAGAGACAAAAGATGGTAACAACCATTAAACTTAACTCTGCTGGAACCCTCTGACTATTTCTGTGGTTTTGCCTCAACGTTTCTGGCTTCTCCTAGCCCTCATCACTTCTGTTAGCTCCTTTCCCTTTTCCTTTGGTTTATAAACCCTTCAAATTCTCAGCTTCGGGTAAGATGAAAACTTTAGGAGCATGCAGGACGGTTGCCAAGCCCATATGTCTATTGCTTCCAGAAGTTGCCCCCTTTCCCCTGTCATGCTTTTCTCCATGCAACCACTAGGGTGAGCTGTTGAAACTGTGATTCAGACCATCTCACTCCTTTACTTAAAACCCAGGGATTGAACCCTGGTCTCTGAAGTTACAAGAAAATTCTTTACCATCTGAGACACCAGGGAAGCCCAGAACCCTGCCATGGCTTCCCACAACACTCAGAAATGCTAAGTCCAGTCCCCGACCCACACACGTCACTGGCAAAGGCCACAGGGGCCCCCAGGAAAAATAAGATGGAGAAGGTCTAACCTCTTCTTTTGTGCTTAGTCTGGTTTCACTTGGGCTTCCCAAGTGGTAAAGAATCTCCTTGCCAAGCAGAAGATGCAAGTTCCATCGCTGGATCAGGAAGATCCCCTGGAGAAGGAAATGGCACACCCCCTCCAGTATTCTTGCCTAGGAAATCCCATGGACAGAGGAGTCTGGCGGGCTACAGTCCGTGGGGTCACAAAAGAGTCAAACACGTCTGAGCGAGTAAACAACGACAATAACTGGTTTCACTTGCCCGTAGCAGGCCCGTGTGCGGAGGCTTGCACCTAGTACACTGGATGAGTTCCCAGCATAGAAGCTGCTGCACTGACATCCTAGCTTTGCAGAATATGCACAGAAGCATTGAGCACACTTCAATTCAAGATGGCAGCAGTGAGCGGTGTGTGAAAATGCTCCATGTGGCCCCAGGATCCGGAGCGTGGCCAGCACAGCTGCTCCAGTCCACGGAGAACTCTCCCCACCCGACCCCTACTCCAGGAGATCCCTCTAAAGTACCCTCGTATGCAGGGGAGGTCTAGTGCTCTAGAGCGGGGTCCTGCACCTCTCCATGCTCTGATCAAGGAATGAGAATAAAGCTTTCCTTTGCTTCGGAACTGAACTCAGTCTCAAAGGACACTGGGCGAGAAGACTCTTGTTGGGGAATGACCCAGGAGGGTGACAAAGTTTTGTGACTCTAGTGAGATGGACATTGGGCTTTTCACCCGCACCTGTCCACCAGGTAAAGATAAAGAACCCGCTTCCCAATGCAGGAGACAAGAGGGTTCTATCCCTGGGTGGGGAAGATCCCCTGCAGGAGGGCATGGCAACCCACTCCAGTATTCTTGCCTGGGAAATGCACTAGGCTCCAGGCTCACTCTAGCTCCAGTGAGAGGACGGTGGAAGCTTTGGGAAGTTCCCGTGAGGATGGCCGATCTCTGAGGACATTCTGGAGGGGTACAGTGGTGGAGGCCTTAGGTAAAATTCAGAGTGATCTCAGGTGGCCTCAGCTTACAAAGTCATGAAGCTAGGGCCTGGGTTTCCAGGCAAAGAGGAAGCTGACAAAGAGATCGGAAACAATACAGGTCACACTATTTTCAGACTGGGGAATCAAGTGGTCCCAGATAAGGAACCCAACTGGGACCACCAAGACGATGGAGAAGAGAGTGGAAGACAGAGGTTGACCTGCTATAAAAATATAATCCTAGAGGGAATCTAGGCAGCAGGAAAGAAACCTGTCAATTGGAATAAAATAAAGATATTTATCAGGAACCAACAGAAAAGCCTTAGGCATTCCTAGAGTGCCCCCAGGGAATGCCTCCAACCTTAGGAGTAAACTTCAGAAAATGGAAATAGAACCAGATACTCCTACCACCCACCTGGTCAAGGTTGCCAACGGGGAGTTTAATGGCCAAGATATAGAAGAAGTCAAGAAAGTGTGGCTGAAGTGGCAGGTCCTGGCCACTACCCTTGAAGACTGGTACTGCTGCTAAGTCGCTTCAGTCATGTCAAACTCTGTGCGACCCCATAGACAGCAGCCCACCAGGTTCCCCCATCCCTGGGATTCTCCAGGCAAGAACACTGGAGTGGGTTGCCATTTCCTTCTCCACCCTTGAAGACAGATGGTCCAAATACATGAAAAATGACAGGATTGGGGTCTCTTAAGCTGGCTCTCCAGTTGACCTCCAAGGAGCCCCAGTGGGCACTGGACATAGGAAGAAAGACTATGGAATTCTTAACCAACACCAGCACCACTTATTGGATTCTGAACACCAGATCAGGCAAACTCTGTCAAAAGAGTTGTAAAATGAGGAGGTTATCAGGGAAGACCTGAGAATGGGCATTTGCAGAGTCATTAGATGCAAATTGGACAAACACACACTCATTCCTTCCTGTATGTCCCTGAATGCCCTGGACCCCTACTCGGAGGAGATATTTTACAAAGATTGGGGGATGGGGTTCTATCCACTTAATGTAAGACAAACTGGAGATTGGTGTCCCCTTAGACAAAAGAGCACAAGACGATCATATTAATGGCTCAAGAAAAACTTCCCCAAACAGAGCA
Source organism: Ovis aries (assembly GCF_016772045.2). Taxonomy (NCBI): domain Eukaryota; kingdom Metazoa; phylum Chordata; class Mammalia; order Artiodactyla; family Bovidae; genus Ovis; species Ovis aries. The sequence continues at coordinate 100,548,668 of NC_056059.1, read as the reverse complement.
AGTCAACCATCCTGGAGCCACAGTCTGGGCCCAGGGACTGGCAGGGTGAGCTGTATTGGGTCTGTGGGCTCAGTGACACCAGGTAGAAGGACCTGCCTAGTATCATTGCTGGCGACCAACTTGAAAGAATCTGTGACATAAAGACTTTCCTGATGGAAACTTCCATTACCATATGTAAAATAGGTAGCCAATGGGAATTTGCTGTATGACTAAGAAACTCAAACAGCGGCTCTGTATCAACCTTAGAGGGGTGGGATGGGGAGGGAGATGGGAAGGAAGCTGCAAAGGGAAGGGATATATGTATACCTATGGCTGATTCAGGTTGAGGTTTGCCAGAACACAACAAAATTCTGTAAAGCAAATTATCCTTCAATAAAAAAAAATTTTTTTTTAAGACATATGATTTGGCCACTGGTTACCTCACCGATGTACTTCCATAGCCTTCTCTCTGCTCTGGTTGTCCTGTCAGCAGCACAGTTCCTCATATTCCCCAATGAACTCATGCCTGAGGCCCTTTGCATTTGCTCTAACCTTGCTGAGAAGCTCTTCCTGACAGTCACATGGCTTATTCTCTGCCTTATTTCACAGAGACCTGCCCTGACCACCTTATCCTTAACAGCCCCCTTACCTTCCACTATTACCTCCTTCTACTATTACCTTAACCTGATTTAGCTCCATAGATCTATCATCTGCTGGTATTTTTTAATGGAAGAAGTTGCAAATTTTTACTGAAGGGTATTAAAGAAGATCCCATCAAGAGATAGCCAGGCTTATGGATTGGAGGATTCAATATTGTAAAGATGACAATTGTTCCCTGATGTATTTATTTATTTATTTTCAGTAACAATAGTTGGAGGCGTCAATACACCCTTTTCAAACTTTTTAGTTGGAGGATGATTGCTTTTCAATGTTGTGTTGGTTTCTGCCATACAATATTGTGAATCAGCCGTAAGTGTGTGTGTGTGTGCACATATATATTCCCTCCTTCTTGATCCTCTCTCCCAGCCCCCATCCCACCCCTCTAGGTGGTCGCTAAGTACTCAGCTGGGCACCCTGTGTTGCATTGCAGCTTCCCACTTGCTATCTGTTTTACACATGACAATGTATATATGTCAATGCTACTCTCTCAATTTGTCCCATCCTCTCCTTCGCCTGCTGTGTCCATAAGTCCATTCTCCATGTCTGCATCTCCACTCCTTCCCTGCAAATAGATTCCTCAGTACCATTTTTCCAGATTTGCCTTAGATGCCTTAATATGCGATATTAATGTTTTCCTTTGTTGACTGACTTCACTCTGTAACAGGCTCTAGATTCATCTACCTCAGGTCAACTGATTCACATTCACTCCTTTTTATGGCTGAGCAATGTTTCATTGTATATACTTCTTTATGCATTTATCTGTCCAACCTAGATGGGCGTCTAGGTGGCTTCCTTGTCCTGGCTATTGTAAATAGTGCTGCAATGAATCTTGGGGTCTTTCTGATTTATGGTTATATTGTTGTTTGTTAGTCTGCTTGTTATGAACTTATTAAGATGTAAATTCCATGCGGGCAGAAATTTGCTCTCTTTTGTTCATTATTATATGTACCTCTAGCATAAGGAGCAATGCATGACCTTAAGGAAGTTTTCAATAAATACATGTTGAATAAAAGAAGAGGGAGCAAGAAATGCAGGAGAGCAGGCTGGCAAGAAACAAGGAAGAAGGGAAGGAAGAAAGGAGTGAAAAAGTGAGGACGGAAAAGCAGAGTCTGAGTGTTTAGATGCTGGTGGATATGTGGTGGACATTCTATGGAAGTTCTGCTTTTACTCCTTCATTTCTCATGGTGATGAAGTTGAGAGTGATGGCAAGAAAGAAGAGGGTTATGGTTTTGAAAGCAGAGGTGAAAATATGAAGTAGTTGTCTAAGAAAGTGGGCCAGGACAATTACCTGGTAGCATTAAAGTTCATATATCGATGTTAAAGTGATGGCACCCCACTCCAGTACTCTTGTCTGGAAAATCCCATGGATGGAGGAGCGTGGTGGGCTGCAGTCCATGGGGTCACGAAGAATCAGACACGACTGAGCGACTTCACTTTCATTTTTCACTTTCAGGCATCAGAGAAGGAAATGGCAGCCCACTCCAGTGTTCTTGCCTGGAGAATCCCAGGGGCAGGGGAGCCTGGTGGGCTGCTGTCTATGGGGTAGCACAGAGTCGGACACGACTGAAGCGACTTAGCAGCAGCAGCAGCAGCAGTCTTTATGGTCTCATTTTTCTCCAGCAATATTCAGATCCATGGTCCAGAGAAGGAAGGATTTAACCTAAATTCAGTTCCATGAAGCAGTGCAAAGAAGAGGGAGACAGGATAAGGGAATCAAGAATAAGTGTGAGGGAGATTATTATGCTTGCCTACGGTTGAACCTGGGTAAGAAAGGTAATGAAGATGTCACAAGCAGAGGGACAGTTTAAATGAACAAACTGTAGGTCCCAGTGGAGCCCCAAAGATGACTGGATGTGAGCTGGGAGAAGTGTTGGTTAGAGATTAGGGTACACAAATACTGAGATTATGAAGGATTTGCATTTATTGGTATTCACAAGGTCTAGGATATAACCAAAAGAGTGAGGGGCAGCACCAAGCTGGAAACAAGCTCTTTGAAGAAGAGTCCAAGGGACTAACAGATCAGGGTGTTGGAAAGATTCCTTCTGTCTATGTTAAAATTAGCAAAAATTTTGAGTGTCCTATAGGTAGCAAGAATGAGCCATGAGTAAAACTGTAGAAGATAAGAGGAAATGGCTGGAGAAGGTTGTAGGGCGGAAAAGGGAAGGAGGGTGTGAATGCAGCAATAAGGTATAAGAAAGAGATACCTAGGGACTTCCCTGGTGGTCCAGTGGTTAAGACTCTGAGCTTCCAGTAAGGGGATATGGCTTTGATTCCTGGGCAGGGAACTAAGATCCCACATGCTGTGTAGCACAGCCAAAAACTGGGGGGGGGGGGGCAGGGGGGGGGGATTACTAAACAGAAATAATTGCTAAGTAATCTATAGTAGGAATAGAAAAGAGTTTTAAAAAGACAGAGAGAGATACCTTCTCCACCCACAGCTCAGTGGTAGGATATTTGAAGAAGAAAAGCACCCATCACTTGGTGGGTCAAGTTTCTACTGTCAGGGAAGCAGAAACTTCAGGATTGTGCCAGATTTCTTTCACAGCAAGGAGATGAAAGGGCTATTCAGAAAACAGGTGGAGATACAGGAGATTTTCATTCTCATGGAATTAAAATCCTAGAGGGCACCATGGAAGAATTTTAGGAGTTGGAGAAGGGCAGGGAAAGAGAGCAGAGTGGAAGTATGTGGAACTCAGTGGGGATTTGAGTGTGGGAGAGGAGAGGTGACATGAACGCCTGGGGATCCTCTGGTAACTGACATAAATAGGCATGAGTGGAATAACAGAGTTACCCCGATAGATACGACGGAGATGCTGATAGGTTATGAGTATCGATGAGAAGGGAAAGATGGATGTCTAGGCCTTCCTGATAATAAGAATAGAAAACTAGGGGTAAAATGATCATAGTCTAATGCACCATTTCTCTCTTAGCCTGTGCTATATGCGTGCTAAGTTATTTCAGTCGTGTCCAACTCTTTGCAACCCTGTGGAGTGTAGCCTGCCAGGCTCCCCTGTCCATGGAATTCTCCAGGCAAGACTACTGGAGAGGGTTGCCGTTCCCTCCTCCAGGGGATCTTCCCAACCCAGGAATCAAACCTGTGTCTCTTACGTCTCCTGCATTGGTGGATGGGTTCTTTACCACTAGCACCACCTGGGAAGCCTCTGCCAGGGGAGAGGCAATTTTATTATAAGCTGATATCATCTTTACCCCTGTGGATGGACTTCGGGATTTGGGGAGAAGCCAGGTGCCAACCTAGCTGCATTTGTTCTCCCTTCTCCCATCTCCCAGCTTCATTATCTCGCCAACGTAATGACTCAAATAAAGAGAATTTTAAGAAGAGTAGAATAGAAAATGATGTCATGGAAGACAAGCAAGAATAAAAGTTTAGACCAAAGAGAGCCATATTGGGCACCCCTCAATCTACTGGGACTGTGCACTTAACTTTCTGCTAGGATGAACCCGGATGTACCCTGCTCTGTGAAGTTGATGGGATCACTTACGTTTTCCTTCATACACTTCAATTCCACTCTTCTTACTCTTTTCTTAAACTAACCATAGGAATGCAATTCTGAAATATATCTAGCCCTTTAGAATGTACACACACACACACACATACACACACACACACACACACATAGTTAGCTACAGCAGAAGCAGTAATAAAAACTTCCAGGGCTCCCCTGTGGCTTGGTGGTGAAGAATCCACCTGCCAATGCAGGAGACACCGGTTTGACCCCTAATCCAGGAAGATTCCACCTGCCATGGAGCATAAGCCTGTGCGCCACAACTATTGAGCCTGTGCTCTAGAGCCCGGGAGCTGCAACTGCTGAGTCCGTATGCCCGCGAGCCAGGCTTCGCACCAAGAGAAGCCGCCCCAATGAGGAGCCCAAGCACCACACCTAGAGAGGAGCCCCTGCTCCCTGTACCTTGAGAAAGCTCAGGCAGCAGTGAAGACCCGCCACAGCCAACAATAATAAAGAAATGAAATTATTCTTTAAAGAAACTTCCAGTTAAAATTTTCAATGTAAATGAAATTATTTTCTATTTTATACATAGTAACAACTAACATTCAAAGTACAAAAAGCTAATAGGTAATCAACCTATAATCTCCAAAATCAGAATTCACCTACTTAGAAATGAAGAGTCCCTTGGACTGCAAGGAGATCCAACCAGTCCTTTCTGAAGATCAACCCTGGGATTTCTTTGGAAGGAATGATGCTAAAGCTGAAGCTCCAGTACTTTGGCCACCTCGTGAGAAGAGTTGACTCATTGGAAAAGACTCTGATGCTGGGAGGGATTGGGGGCAGGAGGAGAAGGGGACGACTGAGGATGAGATGGATGGATGGCATCACGGACTTGATGGACATGAGTCTGAGTGAACTCCAGGAGATGGTGATGGACAGGGAGGCCTGGCGTGCTGCAATTCATGGGGTCACAAAGAGTTGGACACGACTGAACAACTGAACTGAACTGATGAATGAAAAATCTGCTAAATTAATGAATTACAGTCGACCATCCATATCCACAAGTTCTACGTCTGTGGATACAGTGAGTCAACCCAATACATCATTTTCTGTAAGCGACTTTGGCAATTGCAGATAACCAAAGAATGACTGGTTTTACCTAAACTAGGATAATGTAACTAAAAAAGTATCTCCTAAAAAGTATCTCAGTTTGAGCCAAACTGAATTTGCTGACATCCAGCTGATTCACTTTTTAAAGGTAAATTACTGATATACACACTGACAAGACAGGTGGAAATGCAACATGTGCCACAAAACATAATCTTGAGCAACTTGATCCTTATCCAAGCTTTACCTATTACCTATACTCTAATTCACTTATATTCTCAAATAGTTGTCATAATGGGAGAGTAAGCAGCAGTATGATCTCTTCTCAATGCATATGTTCATCTACCAAGAAGAAAACAACTTGGGGAACTGTATCAGTCAGGTTCTTCACAGACACCAAATAGCACCCCAAAAATGGACACTGAAGAGACTTTAACACATAGGTAATCTACAAAAGGTGAATCCAATCCAATAACGGAATAATGAAGCATCCTGGGTCAAGCAACTGTGGGAAGCAACTATTTTCCATCTGTCTGAAGGGACAAGAAGAAGGAGTAATTCCAAAAACCTACTTGTTATGCCTTACGAATACTTGTTAAGCCTCATAGGAGCTATGACCCTCTGTAAGGAAATTCAACCACTGCCCATACATGGCTCAGCAGGGAGATTTCCATAGGAAATAAATACATCAATTTGACCCTCTCCCTTCATTTCAATACCCTGCTGATGCCTCCCATTGTCCAAACCCAACTTTTAGAATCCAGAGGGCAATGAAGCTTATTGCTGTCATCTGTAGAAACCACCCTCCTGGGGCACACAGCATGAAGAAGGGTGGAAAGTGAATCTGGAGAGACAAACGAGGTTTAGCTCAAGGGCCAACACATGATATATTTCAACAAAGTTGCAGGAATCAGACATAGATGGGGGTGGGAACTGATGAAGCAGCAAGGAATAAAAGAACCAATTGAGTTTCAAGAAGAATGAGTGAAAAAGTACCCACACACAGTCCTGTCACCCTCCCCCCACTTCATCAGAGATACATCATTATGAATGTTCATGAGACCGAGAAGAAAAGTAAAATCCAGTGTTGTATGTCAGAACATAATGGTGCAATGTCTTCAGAGTTCTCAAGAAAAAAAAAATATTTTGATCTGATTACTAATAAAATGTGAGGACAAAATACGGACATTCTCAAACATGTGACAACTCTGAAAATGTACACACGCTAAACCTTTTTTCAGGAAGTTGTCTGAGGATGTGCGCCAACAAAACAGGGAAGTAAACCATGACAAAAGAAGAAATTGAGCCATTTGGGGAGAAAAGCAGTTAAGAGAACTTTCAAGTTGTTCAACAGGCAGAGAACATAAAGAGCTTAAGTTGGAAAAGGACAGTAGAAAGCTCTTCCAGGAGATCTCCAAGGGAACACGGGATGGGGGATAACTCAACATAATTTATAGTGTGGATAACAGCTGAAAAACCTCAAGACTATGTGCATTGATGCACATCACACAAGTAAAGAATGAGAGATAAATCAGCAACAGGAAGGAAAAAAACTACAAAAGAAAGGCAGTTTAAATTTGAAAGAAACTAAAATATGACATGAGTTTGAAGAAAAGGTAAAAAGAAATCTTTTGAACTTGATACTAGAGTTATTCTCTGGTGGATTACAGTGGATCCTGACATTGTAAACTTAGAGAAGGGAAGAAACATCATCATAGTGCATTACTTGGCTCAGAGAGCAAAACATTTTTTTAACAGCTGAAAGACTGAATGTTGTGTGCTGGCCTTCAGAGTTAAGAATTTACCTATATGCGATTCCTTTAGTCTTTAATTTTTCCAAATTAAAGTTTATCCATTAGAAAAAGCTAAGATCCAGCACAGCCAAATAAATTAAAAGAAAATAAATATGATTTTTTAAATGCCTTTCAAAATGAAGAAACCTAAAAGCAGAGCTGATACATTTTTGGAGATGAAAGGGAGGCAAAAGGTGAAGCAATGAGGGAAAAAGTGACAGTGCTTTCACAATACAAGATTAGTGGGAAAAACATGTGCTTTCTTTAGGTTATAGAATAAGAAATGGAGATTAGATACGCAGTTTGATATTTTGCAGCGTGACCAGTGGAGCAACTGAGGAAGGTGATATTTGTATCAAGGGAAGAAGGGAGGGAGGGATGGCATGGGAGAAATATGGAAGTGATGGAGGTGGTAAATGGTATTTGTTGTCTTTGCTTATTCACTCTGTCATGTCCGACTCTTTGCAACCCCATGGACTGTAGCCCACCAGGCTCCTCTATCCATGGGATTCTCCAGGCAAGAATCCTGGAGTGGGTTGTCATTTCCTTCTCCAGGGGATCTTCCTGACCCAGGAATCAAACCCAGTCTCCTGCACTACAGGCAGATTCTTTACCACTGAGCCACCAGGGTAGCCTGAGTGGATGATATCGAAATACACTAAATCTTCATTGTCTTAGAGTAGTCCATAAAACCATCAGGAAAACTAAAATAAGAATGTTTTAATAGTTTTTAAAATAATGAAAACTTGTTGCCTCTGGAGGGTGGCTTTAGTTTTGTAAGGACTAGAAAAGATGGTTATATTAGTCAGTGTTCCATCAAAGGGAACAGTTGTGTTCATCAGTTGTGTCCAAGTCTTTGCAACCCCATGGACTGTAGACTGTCAGGCTCCTCTGTCCATGAGATCCTTCAGGCAAGAATACCGGAGTGGGTTGCCATTCCCTTCTTCTGGGGATCTTCCCCAGCCATGGATCAAACCCAGGTCTCCTGCATTGCAGGCAGATTCTTTACCATTTGACCCACCAAGGAAGCCCATATCAGGAGACAGAAATCCCCTAGTATCTGAAGACGGAAAGTTAAATACAGAATGCTAATAACTATAATGGGATTGAAGTAGCAAAAATTGACAATAAGAACTGAAGAGGACTCTGAAAAATATAGGAATAACCAGTTTAAAAAAAAAAAATGAGCAGCCCCTCTGCCTAGGGCTGAGCTAGAGTGTTTTACAAAAGTCCCTGCCTTAGAGCTGAGAACCAGACTTTGAGGAAGAGGGCACAGCCATGGCTAACTGGATGACGGAGCTATTGCCATGGTGCCATGCCAGAAGAACTTTCTGGAAATCTGTCATCTGGTAAGTGAAATAATGGAAGTGAAAATCGCTCAGTGGTGTCTGACTCTTTGCCACCCCCTGGACTATACAGTCCATGGAATTCTCCAGGCCAGAATACCAGAATGGGTAGCCATTCCTTTCTCCAGGGGATCTTCCCAACCCAGGGATCAAACCCAGGTGTCCAACACTGCAGGCAGATTCTTTATCAGCTGAGCCACCAGGGCTAGCTGGAAATCTACCCTCTGTGGTGCCAAAGGAGGGCATTCATAGGCAAGCAGAGGCTCTGGTAGCTCAGATGGTATCTGCCTAGCCATGCAGGAAACCCAGGTTCGATCAATGTGTCGGAAAGATCCCTTGGAGAAGGGAATGGCTACCCATTCCAGTATTCCGGCCTGGAGAATTTCATGGACAGAGCAGCCTGGTGGGCTACAGTCCATAGGATCATAAAGAGTCAGACACGACTGAGCAACTAACACTTTTACTTTCCTTTCCTAGGAGATGCTCCACCTAAGAACTTGTTGCCAACCTGCCAGGGGAGGTGTCCCAGGAAGCTGCTGGCCACTGTGTGCTGGAGAGGCTACAAGCCCAGCGAGAGCCTGGAGAAGGCCACTCACGCTTTCGGTGCTGGAGTGCACCAAAGCCATCCACACTGCAGCAGTGGACTGAAGCAGCATCAGGAAGCAGCAAGAGAAATTCCTTCCTCTTCCAGTGTTCTTCCAGTGCCCTCTGCTGTGAACGCTCAACACCGTGCTTGCTGCAAAGGGAAAATGCTTCGAGGGTCTAGAGCCAGCCAAGGCAGCTGGATTTGGGGCTGAGAGGCAAGTCATCTGTAACTGCCACACTGTAATCATGTTTTTTTGTTTGTTTGTTCCTCAGCCATTACTGATCATTTGATGCATAACCATGTGTATGTTTTGATGAAAATTTTAAGTCAAATTTATTATCTAATATCCTATTTATCTATAATATAATTGTCTGATTTTCAGGTGTACCTGTTGAGGATTTCCTCTTATATTTCATCTATAAGTTAAATTTAGGAATGAGCCATCTTCTTCCATCACTCCCCCCAAAAAATCCTATTTTTGACTCTCCTCCTATCTTTCTTATCTCACTAAGATGGAAAGATAGCAATTAAACTCCCTCTACACAGTCACAAGCATTGCCACACCACACACACACACACACACACACACACACACACACACACACATACACACACACCCTCAACATCTCCTTTGTCACTAAGTAAAATCATCCAGTGTTCTTATCTGTCTAAATTATTCCTTCCTTTCCTTTCCTACTGCCATACTTTAGGTCCTCATTATCCTAATAGACTCCTAATGGTCTCTCTCACCAACACCCAACACATAATCTATATTTTACACTGCTGCCTGGGGGCTTTTTCAAAATCCATATCTGTGTGCTCTCTTTCAACTTTCCCTGTACTTCATTACTCAATTGCCTCTCTTTTGGATTAAAATCCAAATTCCTTAGCACAGCACACAAAGGTCGCCAGAATCTAGCTACTTGTCCATCCTCACTGTTGAAAGTAACTGCTCCCAGACATATTTTGTGCTCCAGTGACACCAGACTTCATATCTCCAAGAGAATATACTTTCATAATGGGGATTAGATATAGTGCATTCAACTAATTATGAAACCTACTTTGCATTGTGTAAACTGCTATCAATTTTAAGTCAATCTCTTGGGAATGAATAGCTCACTAGTAGGAGAAGCGAGGAGGCTTTCTAGATGACGCTAGTGGTAAAGAACCTGCCTGTCAATGCAGGAGATCCAAGAGATGTGGGTTCAATCCCTGGGTTGGGAAGACTTCCTGGAGGAGGAAATAGCAACCCACTCCAATATTCTTGCCTGGAGAATCCTATGGACAGAGGAGCCTGGCGGGCTACAGTCCATAGTGTCACATAGAGTCAGACACGACTGAAGCATCTTAGCACACACAAACACGTGAGGGTGGGGGAAACCCATGCAGAACAATGCCTGAAGAAAAATGATTGCTTTTGAGGGTATGGCCAAGTGCTCAGCTAACATCTTTCCATGGACTTCGGGTTTTTTTGGCTCTTTTGTTTACCTTTCAGTTCAGTTCAGTTCAGTCGCTCAGTCGTGTCTGACTCTGCGACCCCATGGATCGCAGCATGCCAGGCCTCCCTGTCCATCACCAACTCCCAGAGTCCACTCAGACTCACGTCCATCGAGTCAGTGATGCCATCCAGCCATCTCATCCTCTGTCGTCCCATTCTCCTCCTGCCCCCAATCCCTCCCAGCATCAGAGTCTTTTCCAATTAGCATCTGTTATCAAAGTAGCAAGCACAATTGTGAGGTCAGGACTCAGCAAAAAAGGAACTGAGGCTACATGGAGCCAAGACTAAATGAGAAACTGTTCTGCTTTCATTTGGATTTTGTTGTTGTTGTTTATAATATAAAAATACCCTTTTAACAATAAAGATCTCTTTATTATTGAAATTTCTACAGGAGAAAAAGAAACCTTACTATTACAGTCTTGAAAGTCTCTAACATCTTATCTTTTTTCATTGAAGAAGTTATAATGTTTTAATAACAAAAGCTTCTTAGGGATGCAGCCAAACTCTACTTCCTCTATTTGCCTAATTTCTGCTCCTCCTTGAAGTAAACAAAAACCTCAACTTTTGAAGCATATTCTCTGATTCTCTTGACCTAAATCTAGTATTCTTTGTCCCTGCTACCATGGCACCCTGAATATATCTCCAAGTGTGCTCAGCACTCTGCTACAGTTGTTACTGTTCTCTCCTTCCTGCATTTCTGTATCACAGTGGCCTTAAGTGGGCTTCTGTGGTGACTCAGTTGGTAAAGAATCTGCCTGCAACGCAGGAGACCAAGGTTCAACCCCTGGATGGAGAAGGTCCCCTAGAGAAGGAAATGGCAACCCACTTCAGTATTCTTGCCTGGAGAATTTCATGGGCAGAGGAGCCTGGCAGGCTACAGTCCATGCAGTAGCAAAGAGTTGGACACGGCTGAGCTTCTCAGCATGGCCTTAAGTGGTGTCTCACATACAATACATTCACAATACATGTTTGTTAAAAAGAAGCAGTAGATTAATTGTCTAATGGCTTGATTGATTATATGATTGCTATTCTTGTTTATTTTGTCAATTTTAAATGGTGTAGGTTCCCCTTCCTTCAAAATTTCCTCAGGGGCTCCAAATTTCTAAATTATAATAATTTGCTCCAGCAATTGTTACTGTAACTATAACTCACATGCAAATTGGGAAATCATTCTATTCACTTCATGTTCAAGGAGCTGGCTTATACTTAAACCATTATCCATCCTGTTGTTCAGTTACCAAGTCATGTCCAATTCTTTGCAGCCCCATAGACTGGAGCACAGTAAGCCTCACTGTCCCTCACCATCTCCCAGAGTTTGCCCAAGTTCATGTCCATTGAATCAGTGATGCCATCCAACAATCTCATTCTCCATCTTCCTCTTCTGCTTTCAATCTTTCCCAGCATCTGGGTCTTTGCCAGTGAGTCAGCTGTTTGCATGAGGTAGCCAAAGTATTAGAGCTTCAGCATCAGTCCTTTCCATGAGTATTCAGGGTTAATTTCCTTTAAGATTGACTGCTCTGATCTCCTTGCTGTCCAAGGGACTCTCAAGAGTCTTATTCAGCATGACAGTTCAAAAGCATCCATTCTTCTGCGCTCTGCCTTCTTCATAGTCCAGCTCTCACAACCTCACATGACTACTGGAAAGACCATAGCCTTGACTATATGGACCTTTGTCAGCAAAGCGATGTCTCTGCTTTTTAACATACTGTCTAGGTTTGTCATAGCCTTCCTGCCAAGAAGCAATCATTTTCTAATTTCATGGCTGCAGTCATCACCCGCAGTGATTTTAGAGCCCAAGAAGAGGAAAGCTGTCACTTCTTCCACCTTTTCCTCTTCTATTTGCCATGAATTTATGAGACCAGATGCCATGATCTTAGTTTTTTTTTAATATTAAGTTTTAAGCCAGCTTTTTCACTCTCCTCCTTCACCCTCATCAAGAGGTTCTTTAGTTCCTCTTCACTTTCTGCCGTTAGAGTAGTATCGCCTGCATATCTGAGGCTGTTGATAATTCTACCAGCAGTCTTGATTCCAGCTTATAACTCACTCAGCCTGGCATTTCTCATGATGTACTCTGCTTATTAGTCAAATCAACAGGGTGACAATAAATAGCATTGTTGTACTCCTTTCTCAATACTAAACCAGTCAGTTGTTCCATACAAGGTTCTAACTGTTGCTTCTTGACCAGCACACAGGTTTCTCAGGAGACAGGTAAGGTGGTCTGGTATTCCCATCTCTTTGAGAGTTTTCCACAGTTTGTTATGATCTACAGAGTCAAAGCTTTATTGTAGTCAATGAAACAGAGGTATATGCTTTTCTGGAATTCCCTTGCTTTGTCTATGATCCAGTGTATGTTGGCAATTTGATTTCTGGTTTCTAAACCCAGTTTGGACACCTGGAAGTTTCGGTTCACATAATGTAGAAGCCTAGCAAGCAAGATTTTGAGCATAACCTTACTAGCATGGGAGATGAGGGCAATTATCCAGTGGTTTAAACTTTCTTTAGTACTTCCCTTATTGGGAATTGGGATGAGGATTGACCTTTTCCTGTCCTGTGGCCACTGCTGGGTTCTCCAAATTTGCAGACATTCTGAGTGCAGCACTTTAATGGTATCATCTTTCAGGATTTTAAATAGCTCTGCTGAAATTCCATTGCCTCCACTAGCTTTATTGACAGCAGTGCTTTGTAAGGCCCACTTGACTTCACACTCCAGAATGTCTGGCTCTGGGTAATTGACCACACCGTCACGGTTATTTGGGTTATTACGATCTTTTTTGCACAGTTCTTCTGTGTATTCTTTCCATCTCTTCTTGGTCTCTTCTGCTTCTATCCATCCTACCTGATTAAAAAATTAAAAGATTAGCTGGCATGGTCCTCTACGATCTGATTCTCTTTCTAAACTGGGAAGAAGACATTTAAAAATCAATAACTCATAAAACATGCTAATAGCGTCAATTAGTGGATGTCACTGGGTGCCACATACTCTATCTATCCTCTTCCATACACACACACATCCAGCGTTAAATCACCAACTATGCCTATTTGTTTATTCATTTGTTTGCTTAAGATTTATACTCTACTTTCCTTAACATAATTTTATAGGAGTGATTAGCTAGGAATACCATTAACATTCATATTTCAGGGACCTTATGATTCATGAGCATGAGGCAGTAGCTAATAATAGCTTGGTTCTAAATCAGTAGCTTAGTTTTATGTCAGCTTTCACTAGCCTGTGTATCAGCAAATTTTTCAAGAATAGTTTATGGATCAAGAATATTGTGATATCACATAGCTTGTGTACAGAAAGTATGAAGGTATTTTGTATGAATCTGTGTTTATAGAAAACAAAGAGAACTTATTGAATGCCTTTGTATATAACCAATGATTGGTAAGGTTTTTTTAATTCAATAAACTATAGCTGAGAATTCAAGAGAAAACATAGAGACTAATTCTGAAAATCAATAGCTATAGCAAACTGCACACTTAAAATGAATGCTTTATCTTGTATGTAAATTATGCCACAGTAATTTAGGGGAAAAAATCAATATCTGTAGAGACAGAAAGTAGTTTGGTGTTTTCATGCAGCTGAGGAAGCGAGAACGATATAAAGCCACACAAGTGAATTTTTGGAGGGGATAGAAATGTTCTATTTCTTGCTTGTGGCTGATGATTATTTGGATGGATGTATTTATCAAAATTTATCACATTTAAAGAGGGCTTATTTAATTTTATGACTATCATACCTCAATGAAGTTAAATTTAAAAAATCAGTGACTAAGCAAAGCAAAATTCTTATTTTGTTCAAGCCCCATTCAATTGCTTTTTTGAAGATTTATAATCAATGGTGAGTTCTATTTATGGTGACTTTTCTTTGCCAAATATTTCACAGACACAAATAATGCATGCAGATCTCATTAAATTGAATAACATCATAAAATGTCTCTCTCTATGAAGGGAAATTATTAATGTTCAATAATGTAAAGCCACTGAGTTGCTTATATATATTAAAATGTGTTTAACGCTCCATATGTATAGCAACTTAACATTCAGTGCTGAGGCCTGTTCTAAAATAAAAACAAATAGCTGATAAACTTGTGAATTCACAAATATAGTTCACCTTAGGTTATATTTAGATGGAGAAATTGTCACTTCTCCATAGAGGAATTTTAACAGTAAGCTTTATCAAGTAGACAGTGTCTGGTCAGGAAACTCCCACAGGTAACAGTGACGTTCTGTAACTGGTAAGTGTGCACAGCACCTCATGGTGGAGACTTCCCACACCTGGTCTCCCACCACTTTTTAACAATATCCTCTGTATTGTATGAGTTTTTTCATTGTGAGTTTTGAATCCCCAGGATAAAATTAGGAAAATCTATTTTCTCACTATACTAGGCATCCAGGATACAAGCAAATGACCTTGGTTCCACCAGTCAGAGTCACCCACATGAGATTTCCATTCATAACAAGAGGAAACAGGCTAAATGTTAGGCATCTATTAATACTTCTGTAATGGCAAGGGCAGTTGGGTAACTTGCTTTAAAGGGTAAAGTAAAATCTCAATGAAGTTGAGTTCAGGTAGAGGGTAGAGTAGAACCTCAATGAAATTGCTAATGCTATGAAAGTGCTGCACTCAATATGCCAGCAAATTTGGAAAACTCAGCAGTGGCCACAGGACTGGAAAAGGTCAGTTTTCATTCCATTCCCTAAGAAAAGCAATGCCAAAGAATGCTCAAACTACCACACAATTGCACTTATCTCACACTCTAGCAAAATAATCCTCAAAATTCTCCAAGCCAGGCTTCAACAACACGCGAACTGTGAGCTTCCAGATGTTCAAGCTGGTTTTAGAAAAAGCAGAGGAACCAGAGATCAAATTGCCAACATCCACTGGATTATCAAAAAAGCAAGAGAGTTCCAGAAAAACATCTATTTCTGCTTTATTGACTATGCCAAAACCTTTGACTGTGTGGATCACAAAAAACTGTGGAAAATTCTGAGAGAGATGGGAATACCAGACTACCTGACCTGCCTTTTGAGAAATCTGTATGCAGGTCAAGAAGTAAGAGTTAGAACTGGTTGCAACAACAGACTGGTTCCAAATAGGAAAAGGAGTATGTCAAGGCTGTATATTGTCACCCTGCTTATTTAACTTCTATGCAGAGTACATCATGAGAAATGCTGGACTGGAAGAAACACAAGCTGGAATCAAGATTGCCGGGAGAAATATCAATAACCTCAGATATGCAGATGACACCACCCTTATGGCAGAAAGTGAAGAGGAACTAAAAAGCTTCTTGATGAAAGTGAAAGAGGAGAGTGAAAAAGTTGGCTTAAAGTTCAACATTCAGAAAACGAAGATCATGGCATCCAGTCCCATCACTTCATGGCAAATACATGGAGAAACAGTGGAAACAGTGTCAGATTTTATTTTGGGGGGCTCCAAAATCATTGAAGATGGTGACTGCAGACTTGAAATTATAAGATCCTTACTCCTTGGAAGAAAAGTTTTGACCAACCTAGACAGCATATTAAAAAGCAGAGCCATTACTTTGCCAACGAAGGTATGTATAGTCAAGGCTATGGTTTTTCCAGTAGTCATGTATGGATGTGAGAGTTGGACTATAAAGAAAGCTGAGTGCCAAAGAATTGAAGCTTTTGAATGGTGGTGTTGGAGAAGACTCTTGAGAGTCCCTTGGACTGCAAGAAGATCCAACCAGTCCATCCTAAAGGAGATCAGTCCTGGGTGTTCATTGGAAGGACTGATGTTGAAGCTGAAACTCCAATACTTTGGCCACCTGATGCGAAGAGCTGACTCATTTGAAAAGACCCTGATTCTGGGAAAGATTGAAGGCA
Organism: Ovis aries; assembly: GCF_016772045.2. Taxonomy (NCBI): domain Eukaryota; kingdom Metazoa; phylum Chordata; class Mammalia; order Artiodactyla; family Bovidae; genus Ovis; species Ovis aries. The sequence goes on along the minus strand of NC_056059.1, from coordinate 100,532,385 downwards.
GGAGAAGAAGAAGACGACAAAGGATAGATGGTTCGATGGCATCACTGACTCAATGGACATGAGTTTGAGTAAACTCCGGGAGTTGGTGATGGACAGGGAGGCCTGGCGTGCTGCAGTCCAGGGTGTTGCAAAGAGGTGGACATGACTGAGCAACTGAACTGAACTGAAGGCAATTTTAGAGACACGTAATCCAATCCTGGAGGTTTCCCAGGGGCTCAGTGGTAAGAATCCTCCTGCCAGTGCAGGAGATTCAGGTTTTATTCTTGGGTCAGAAAGATCCCCTGGAGATGGGAATGGTAACCCACTCCACTATCCTTGCCTGGGAAATCCCATGGACAGAGGATCCTGGTGGGTTGCAGTCCATGGGCTCTCCAAAGAGTCAGACAGGACTTAAGCGACTAAACAATACCAACATACCAATGTTAGAGAAGTCATGTTCCTTGCATCTAGAGTGTGTGCTGTGGTAGTGATGATGGTGGCAGTTTCCACATGAGGCAAGTTCTTCACTGTGTTTCTGGGGTCAGAGGCAGCTGCAACAATATGCTTATCCAGCCAGTGTGTGGCTGGTTCTGGATGCGATTCCTGGTGGTTTAACCTGGTGCCTATGTCTTCAGCTCTGCTGAGGGTTCTGTGAGCTACCTGACTGTTTGTGCCTGTGTTCAGTCACGTCCTGCCTTTGCGACCCCATGGACTATAGCCCGCCAGGCTCCCCTGTCCATGGGATTCTCCAGGAATAATACTCGAGTCGGTTGCCATGCCCTCCTCCAGGGGATTCTCTCAACCCAGGGAAGAAACTCTTGTCCATTGCATCTCCTGCACTGGCAGGCAAATTCTTTACCACTTTGCCACCTGTGAAGCCCTGATGGTCTCTACTAAATTCTTTGTTAACTTAAACAAGCTGGAATGGATTCTGTTTGTTTCTTTGACCAGCATGGACATCTCATACAGGCGTTTGATCAGCTCCTTAAGAAGTTAAGAACATGTGGAGAATATTCTAATCTGGTTTATTTAGAGGAGACAATTTTATAGTGCCACAAAGCGGAAACCATTTCACAAACTCTTCCCTGCCTACCCCTGACTGGGCAGTCTTCATGTTTACTCAGTAACATAGACTCTCTTTGCTGGTAGCTGATGCTAGAACTCTGGGCATGCACTGAACCCCATGCCATGTATAATGATTATCCTTCAGGACTTGACTCCTATGCTCTATTTCTGGGTGATTCCATAAAGTCCAGGTGATTTCATGAAGTCTAGTCCATTGCTCCCCAATGTTTATCCAATTTGATCTCTGCTCTAAAGTTCAGACTCATTTGCAGCTGCTTGTTTCCATTTGGATGTCTAATATGTAACTAAAATTTGACCTAGCCATTTATTAGATAAGACACTAAAAGCAAAAACAATAAAAGAAAAAAAAATAGATAAACTTGATTACATTCAAATTTAAAACTTTTGTATTACAAACAATACCACCATAAAAGTGAAAAGACAACCCAAAGAATGGGGGAAAATATTTGCAAATAATATGTCTGACTGAGGGCTTGTATCCAGAATATGTGAAGAATTTGTACAACTCATCAATTTAAAAAAAATGTTTTAATGCATAAGGGGGACTTCCCAAATGGCCCAGTGGCTAAGACTCCACACTCCCAATGTTGGGGGCCTGGGTTCAGTCCCTGACCAGGGAACTAGATCCCACATACTGCAACTACGAGTTCACATGCTGCAAATAAAGATTCCAAACGTCACAACTAAAAAGATTCTGTGTGCCACAACAACAATTTAAAAAACAAAAAAAAAACAAAAAAAACCACGTGCCGCAACTCAGATCCCACACAGCCAAATAAATAAATATTTTTAAAATAAAGGATTTAAATACATATTTCTCTGAATAAAGTATAGAAATGGGCAATTCTTGTTGTTTTTGTTGTTGTTCAGTTGCTAAGTTATGTCTGACTCTTTGCAACTCCATGAATTGCAGAACACCAGGCTTCCCTGTCCTTCACCATCTTCCGGAGTTTGCACAAACTCATGTCCATCGAGTTGGTGATGCCATCCAATCATCTCATCCTCTGTCATCCTCTTCTACTCCTGCCCTCAATCTTTCCCAGCATCAGGATCTTTTCCAATTAGTCAGCTCTTTGTATCAGGTGGCCAGTGTATTGGAACTTCAGCTTCAGCAGCATTCAGCTTCATTCCTTCCAGTAAATATTCAGGGTTGATTTCCTTTAGGATTGACTGGTTTGATCTCCTTGCAGTTCAAGGGGCTCTCAAGAGTCTTCTGCTGCATGACAGTTAGAAAGCATCAATTCTTCAATGCTCAGCCTTCTTTATGGTCCAGTTCTCACATCTGTACATGACTACTGGAAAAACCATAGCTTTAACTATGTGGACCTTTGTCAGCAAAGTGGTGTCTCTGCTTTTTAATATGCTGTCTAGGTTGGTCATAGCTTTTCTTTCAAGAAGCAAGCATCTTTTAATTTTGTGGCTGTAGGCACTGTCCATATTGATTTTGGAGCCCAAGAAAATAAAATTTGTTATTGTTTCCACTTTTTCCCCATTTATCATGCATGAAGTGATGGGATCAGATGGGACACATGGCCAATATGCACATAAAAACATGCTCAACATCACTAGTAATTAAGGAAATGCAAATCAAAACTTCAATGGCATACCACTTCACACCCAGTAGGGTGGTTACAATGAAAAATACAGACAATAACAAGTGTTGGCAAGAATGTGGAGGAATTAAGACCCTATTCAATTGTTGATGGGCAGAAAACAATGGTTCAGCCACTTTACAAAATATTTTGGCCATTTCTCAAAATATTAATCATAGAGTTACTACATAACCTAACAATTCCATTCTTGATTTTTTACTAAAGGGAAATAAAGACATATATCCAAACAAAAACTTGTCTACAAACATTCATAGCAGCATTATTCATAGCAGCCCAAAAGTAGAAACAACACAAATGTCTAAAGACAAAAGGAAATAATAACTAGTATATACCTGTTAGAATATTATCCAGCAATAAAAAGGATTCAAGTAATGATTGATTGATACATGCTACAATATGGGTGAAACTTAAAAGGGTTAAGGGAAAGAATACAGTCATTAAAGGTTCATATATTGTGGCATTTTTTAATATAAAATGCCAAAATTGGAGAAATTTATAGAGACAGAAAGTAGGTTAGCAGTTGCCTAGGGTCAGGGGAATAGGTAGAGGGTTTTTTTGTGAAGTGATAAAATATTCTAAACTTAGATGGTGTTGATGATCCCATGACTCTGTGAATATACTAAAAAGTCCTTGAATTGTACACTTCAAATGTGTGAATTATATGGCATGTGAATTACATGTCAATACAGATGTTTTAAGAAAAGACTTTACTCCCTCAAACCCAACCCTGTTTCTCTCCCAGCTTTCCCCTAGGTGTCTAGGCCAGTGGCATAGAGTCTTCCTTGATTCTTCCTTATACATTCCCACAGCCAATCTATGCACAAGTCCAATTATCCTTGCCTCAAAATATATCCCGATTCTGACATCCTCACTCCTTCTCAGCTCTAGTCCAAGTCACCATCATCTATAGCCCAGTGTCAATTCATTCTAACTGGTGTTTCAGCTTCTATATTTACCTCTATGAATCTGTTTCTTTATTACAGCTGCTGCTGCTGCTGCTGCTGCTAAGTCGCTTCAGTTGTGTCTGACTCTGTGTGACCCCATAGACGGCAGCCTACCAGGCTCCTCTGTCCCTGAGTCTCTCCAGGCAAGACTACTGGAGTGGGTTGCCATTTCCTTCTCCAATGCGTGAAAGTGAAGTCGCTCAGTCATGTCCAACTCTTCGAGACGCCATGGACTGCAGCCTACCGGGCTCCTCCATCCATGGGATTTTGCAGGCAAGAGTATGGGAGTGGGTTGCCATTTCCTTCTCCACTTTATTAAAGCTAGCTGACTTTTTTTCTTACATTTCTAAAAGTTTATTTTTAATTGAAGGATAATTGCCTTACAATATTGTGTTGGTTTCTGCCATACATCAAACATAGATGTACATATGCCCCCCCTCCTTGAATCTTTCTCCCACCTCCCACCCCATTCCACCCTTCCAGTTGGTCACAGAGTCCCAGTTTGAGTTCTCTGCATCATACAGCAAATCCCCACTGGCTATCTAGTTTGCATATGGTAATATACACGTTTCCATGCCACTCTCTCTATCCATCCCACCCTCTCCTTCCCCTCATGCCCACAAGTACATTCTCTGCGCATCTCCACTGACAGCTAGCTGAAATTTTAAAACTAGTAAATCAGACTATATCATCCACTGCTTCTACTGAATTCCTAATGCACTTAAGTAGAATTCAGTCTCCTTTCCACAGCCCACTAGGCCCTATAGAATCTAGTGCCGGCCTTCCTCAGCAAATTCACTGCTTGCACTCTGCATGCCACCTTCCTCCTCTTCCTTGAGCAGGCCTAATTTGTTTTGGCCTCATGACCTTTAGGTGGCGCTAGTCGTAAAGAACTTGCCTGCCAATGCACCTGTTCCACCCCTGAGTCAGGAAGAGCCCTTGGAGGAGGTCACAGCAACCCACTCCAATATTCCTGCCAGGAGAATCCCAAGGACAGAGAAGCCTGGTGGATTATGGTCCATAGGACCTCAAAGAATTGGATGCAGGATACCTAAAGCAACTTGGCAGGCATATGACCTTTGCGCTTAACCGTTTCTCCTGATACTTCTGGCTGAGGCTTGCTATCCTTCAGGTATTAAAAGTCATTCCCTTACAGGGGCTTTCTAAATAGCATTGCCTTTCTGGACCTCTGTTTTGTTACTCTGCTTTATTTTATTAAAAGAAAGTGAAAGTGGCTCAGTCGGGTCCAACTCTTTGCGACCCCAAGGACTTTACAGTCCATGGAATTCTCCAGGCCAGAATACTGGAGTGGGTAGCCTATCCCTTCTCCTGCGCATCTTCCCAACCCAGGAATTGAACTGGTGTCTGCTGCATTGCTGGTGGATTCTTTACCAACTGAGCTATGAGGGAAGCCCGAGGGGGTTGGAGGAAAAGCCAAAAGTTTTAGCAGAACACCTAAATTTAAAAAGTCCTTATAGAGAAGCAAAAAATCTGGCACTGGAATATTCACAAAAGATCAAAACTGGAAATAAAGAATCTCAGTATCTCTCCAGCAAAGATGGTGTTACTTTAAAACTGAATTAATGACCTAGCAAAATTAAAACATTGAGTTTTCTAACAAAAGCAAACTCTAACACTCCTAATGATTCTACAAAATTCTACCCACGTGAGATTTAACATTAGACTCAACCTCTCAAGATGATTGGGTTGAGACACTCATACAGGAGGGAATTCATAGAGAATGAGAGCGTATAAACATGGAGGAAAGAGGAGATGGATGATAAGGTTTAAAGTGATTGTTTTGCAAAGCCACACTTGCCCTGTAGACCCAAGATTACATTTCCCAAAACCAAACAAATAAACAGGAGTGTTCAGATGTCCCAAACCCAGTCTGAAACTTTCAATGGTATTTCAAAGATTTATAACCTGAAGCCTAGAGTGTGTTCTCTTTTCTTGTTTTGATAATCATTACTTTTCTCTTCTTCATTAAGCCTTTTTTTAATCTGCCACCCCTGGGATGTTGTTTCATGCTTGCATTCACAACCAGTTCAATGTTAATTACTCTTCAACACCATCTTTCAGATTTTCTTTTTCTAAATCATTATAGCATTGCATTGAGGAACTTGAGATTTTAAGGAAGCTGTAAAAAGGCGTAACGACAGTGAATAACGATAAAAAAAAAAGCTTTGTTAAACATGGCTTCCCATTAGGTTTTTCCAAAGTTGAACTTGAGTTTTATGTGAATATATTTGAATACATTACACTTTCATTTTTTTAAGTCTATCATTTACTGATATGATTGGTAAGCATGTGCGCACACACACATATATTCTTTTCATTCATTCTTTCATTTATTTATTCAACATTTCTTGAGCCTCACCCTATGCAGTAATCATTGCACTAAATGTTATTCCAGAAATATTGTTCTTCCTCATAGTATTATCTAATTTAATGCTTGTCATTCTCTAATATTCCTTTATATTTTCTTCCCCAAACTTGCTTTGTTACTAAAAATAAGAATATTATGACATTAATCCAGCTGTAATTATTAATGATATTCTATTAAAAGTTTGTTGTATTGCCAGAGCTGGTTTACCTTCAGAGGTTAATAAGCACCTACTATAGGTTCATATAGTCAAAGCTATGTTTTTTCCTATAGTCATAGATATGAGAGTTGGACCATAAAGAAGGCTGAGCACCAAAGAATTTGATGCTTTTAAATTGCAGTGCTGGAGACGACTCTTGAGAGTCCCTTGGACAGCAGGAGATCAAACCAGTCAATCCTAAAGGAAATCAACCCTGAATATTCATTGGAAGGACTGATGCTGAAACTGAAGCTCCAATACTTTGGCCACCTGATTAGAAGAGCCACCTCGTTGGAAAAGACCCTAATGCTGGGAAAGATATAAGGCAGGAGGAGAAGGGGACAACAAAGGATGAGATGGTGGATGACATCATCAATTCAATGAACATGAGTTTGATCAAACTCTGGGAGATAGTAAAGGACAGGGAAGCCTAGTGTGCTGCGGTCCCAGGGGTCGCAGAGAGTCAGACACAACTAAGCGACTGAAGAACAATAAAGCACATAGCAAATAGGAAGACACAGATCTGGAGGAGAACAGCACAGAAAAAAAATCCTAGGGCTATCACTTAACTAACTGTATGACCTCTGAAATATTAATATCTCAAAGCCCAGGTTTCCTAATCTGTAAAGTTTAGCTAGCCACACAGTGGTGGTGAAAGTTTAGCAAATGTGATCGCAGCCTTGTCGTGGCAAAGGGGCTTTCATAACTCAATGAAGCTCTGAGCCGTCCTGTGCAGGGCCACCCAAGACAGACAGGTCATAGTGGAGACAAACATGGTTCACTGAAGGAAGAAATGGCAACCCTTTCCAGTTTTCTTGCCTGGAAAACCCCATGAAAAGTATGAAAAGGCAGAAAGATGACACCAGAAGATGAGCCCCTTGGGCCTGAAGGTGTCCAGTATGCCCCTGGGGAAGAGCAGAGGGCAATTACTAATAGCTCCAGAAAGAATGAGCTGGCTGGGCCAGAGCAGAAACACCCTCAGGTGTAGATGTGTCTGATGATGAAAGCAAAGTCCAATGCTGTAAAGAATAATATTGCATAGGAACCTGGAATGTTAGGTCCATGAATCAAGGCAAATTGGACGTGATCAAGCTGGAGATGGCATGATGAGATAGTTAGATAGCATCCCTGACTCAACGGACATGAATTTGAGCAAACTCAGAGATTGTGGAGGACAGAGAAGCCTGGTATACTGTAGTCCATGGGATGGCAAAGAGTCAGACACAACTCAGTGACTGAACAGCAACAACAACAAAATAGAACATATAGAAGATAGTACTTAATAAGGAGAAGGCGATGGCACCCCACTCCAGTATTCTTGCCTGGAAAATCCCATGGACAGTGGAGCCTGGTAGGCTGCAGTCCATGGGGTCGCTAAGAGTCGGACACGACTGAGCGATTTCACTTTCACTTTTCACTTTCATGCATTGGAGAAGGAAATGGCAACCCACTCCAGTGTTCTTGCCTGGAGAATCCGAGGGATGGGGGAGCCTGATGGGCTGCCATCTATGGGGTCTCACAGAGTCGGACATGACTGAAGCGACTTAGCAGCAGCAGTACTTAATAAATGTTATCAAATACTTTGTTTCTGTATCTTCTCTGAGAAGATTTAAATTTAACTGTTACTCTAATATATTCTTATATGGGATATATATATGCACACACACATATAGGATATTACATATCCTCACATGAGATTATCCTTACAAGTGAGTAGTGTCAAGTGTTCTGCTTTAGGGAGAAAGGAAACAAAATGTCATTATTAATCTACAAATATTTATTTTCCTCTATCTAAAATAATAGGGTACTAACACAACATGTAAAGCAACTATACTCCAATAAAAATTTTTTAAATAAATAAATAATAATAGCTACCCTATTATTCCAAACTCTTCCAAACTCTTCATTGGGTATATTTATGTTATTGACTATTTTTATCTATAAAGGTAGCAGTTGTAACTGTACTTTTGGCCAGATTTGCACTGGGTAGGAGGAAGGAACTCAAATGTAAGCACTGCTTTGCTTTTCAGTACTTGTATTTTGCTCTTTGCTTTTGTTTGTACTTGTATTGTGTCTCAGTATTGTGTTTATTTGTGCCACATCCCATTTTTCAAACTACATCTAGAGTAAGGAATGCTGGCATCCAGTGAAAAAAAACTTTCTCTTTAACTTTTCACCTCCACCCTTACCTATTTCTCCAGAGATCAGAGTCCCAGTTTACTGATTGGTACATTACTCTAAGCCTCTACTGAATGCATGTATTTTCCCATTCTCTCTTTTTTCTCTGAAGAAGGCAAGTATGACCTTTCATTGAACTGAAATAATAAGATTCAAGACTTTGGTTTGAGTTTTGGGGTGGAAGTGGACCACATGAGCTTAATTTGAGGTTCCGTTAGTATACCTGGTATGATTGTCCATTAAAATGTTACCAAAGTGTTAATTTAGTGGATCTCAGTAAGATAAATTTAAGGTACTATTGCTGGGAGGGATTGCAGGTAGGAGGAGAAGGGGATGACAGATGATGAGATGGCTGGATGGCATCACTGACTCGATGGGCCTGAGTTTTAGTGAACTCCGGGAGTTGGTGATGGACAAGGAGGCCTGGTGTGCTGCAATTCATGGGGTCACAAAGAGTCGGACACGACTGAGCTACTGAACTGAACTGAACTGAACTGATGGTGGTCTTTACTGACATACATAAGTACCCAAACCTTCCTTTACCCACCTCTCCCCGCAGTGTTGGAAAGGAGGTATAAGAGCATAAGATGAATCAAAACAAAGTCACCTTATTATTAAATATTACCCTAGGTCCTGTTACAAACTCCAGTGTTAAACCCAAGTTTTCTAGATTAAATGAAGAAGAAACCCCTTGTCTACACCAGATGGGCCTTAGGAGCCCTGAATCAGAAGGTCTGCTTCACTTATCTCCATTGCAAAGTCAAACTCAAGTCTCAGATCTTATTTTGTCAATTTCATACAGAAAGCTGAGAAGGAGGACAAGAACATGCTGTCTAATTCATGCCTGTCCTGCTTACACTCTACTCTAAAAATGTGTTCTGGATAAGGCCTTGCTGTGCTGTGCTTAGTTGCTCAGTTAAATCTGACTCTTTGTGACAGCATGGACTGTAGCCCGCCAGGCTCCTCTGTCCTTGGGTATTCTCCAGGCAAGAACACTGGAGTGGGTTGCCACACCCTCCTCCAGGGTATCTCCCCAAACCAGGGATCAAATCAAGGTCTCCTGCATTGCAGGCAGATTCTTTACCATCTGAGCTACCAGGGAAGCCCAGATAATGCCTTCTTGAATCCCAGTCAACACCTCATCAGAGTGAAGTAGAAAAGGGTGGGTATAGGCAAGTGGCAACTGGGGCATATAGAAAATATTCCCCAAAGGGTGGGCAAGAGATTTTCTCATTAACTTTAAAATGTTTAATAAAATAAAATGACACAGATCTGCAAGCCTTCAGCTCACATGAATTAATTTCACTGTGTTTATGATCTTGCCAGAAAAATATGGAAAATTTGCCCAAAAAGTATGGAAAGATAAATATCTCTATATAATCCTAAAACAGATATTGATGCTCAGGGGCTCCAGGAATGTTGATGTTAAGTATGAATAAAAATGAAGTCAACTTACTAGAGTAAATAACTAACTGAAATCTTTCTTTATCCAGTCACACTGATCTCATGACTTCTTAATGTACAATCCATAGTCTAGCATATTAGAAATGATTGAGCAGTTAACTGACAGCATTTTTCAAAGCAAAACATGGTATGGTTAGTGGAAAATGGTGAATACAATATTAATCTTCAAAGAGGAAAGGAGAGAATTCCATAGTGATACAGTGGTTAAGACTCTGTGTTCTTACTACTGAAGTTCCAGGTTCAATCCCTGGTTGGCGAACTAAGATTCCACACAAGCCATGTGATACAGCCAAAAGTGAATAAATAATGAAAAATACTAAAATATAAAATACTAAAATCTAAAATAATACAAAGAAGAGAGGAAAATCCAGTTCAGAAAGGGACCTTATACCTATCACAGACATTTCCAGTCACTGCTATTTTTGTGACATATAGGGCCTAGGCTAGGCAAGCGTTGGCTGATCATATTTGAATTTCTTTTCCAAATACTATCACATGCCTTTATAATGTGATCCTCTCATGTTTAACACTTCATTTAAATACCAATATAAACTTAATAAAGCTTTTCTTCTCATCCTATAACATTTTCTCAAAAATAATGTCCCAAAAATCTGATACTCTGCTCTGATGATTGATATTTTCTATAGGAAATGACAAGAACCAATATACTATTGATTTGTTCAGCTAAAGAATTACAGATGATAAAAACTAATCTCAGGGCTTCCGTGGTGACTCAGTGATAAAGAATCCACCTGGCAATGCAGAAGACACTGGTTCAATTTCTGGGTTGGGACGATCCCTTTGAAAGGGAAATGGCAACCCACTCCAGTATTCTTGCCTGGGAAATTCCATGAATAGAGGAGCCTGACAGTCTACAGTTCATGGGGTCGCAAAGAGTCAACATTACTGAGCATACAAGCGTGCGTGCATACATGTATAAAAACTAATCTCCCTGACTGGAGTGGAAAGACCAAGCAGGAAGATGTCAGTGAAAACCATACATACCAGCGGTTATCAACTTGTCTCCAAAGAGAGCCTGCATCTTCAGCTTTGTCAGTAATATTGTATTAAGACAAAATTAACTTTTGAAAAGGAGTGGAAACATGGCAACATTGATAAGTGCCTAGGGAAAAGAACTAATAGTCTTCACCTTGGAATTCTGGCAAGAGTAAGTGAAGCTGCTTTATAAAGTTCTAAACAGATGTTAGCTTCCAGTCACATTAAGAGCACTTAATAAAAGTTTTTTGAAGGACTAATTGCCAATTAACTAAACAGTTTAAATTACTGTGAAGTGAAGGAGGCACATGAAATATGTTATACTGAAGCATGAGTTGTGTGACTTAGCCAATTTTCCCCATTCTTATGAAGGGTAAAATCATGACTCCCATTCAAACAGATTTTCAGCACAGCTCTCCAGACAACATTACTTTTATGCTCATAATATGACCTATGCAATTAAATCAGAAGAGCCAAGAAGCCATATTAACATTTTACATTGATCAGAGGAAATGAAGTTAATTGACTCATTTATTTAACTCAGCACAGCAACACCTCCCCTTGAAGTATTTCTCACTTGAGAATCTCAAGGCACTCTATAAACCTTTAGTGAGGATATTTCCTCTCCATTTTAATAGGAAGATGTGGAGGCACACTTAATTTTAATAAAACTTGTCCAGTGGGAAGTGATGGGTCTTCGCTCTGAATTTAACGTTAGAATGCTGTTGCCCATAGTGTTTCCAGCTAGTATGAAATAAAGCATTGCAAATAATGAAAAATTCTCCTCTGTAAGGTATAACAAAATGTCATTCCCTCAAGAGTATACTTCAGAGGATAACAGAAAAGAAACTTTCAAAAACATCTATTTTGAGCTTTGTGGTAGTTAAGGGCAAAGGCTTTGAGCCAGGTAGATCTGGGTTTAAATTCTAAAACCAAGACTTACAGAGACTTCCCTGGTGGTCCAGTGGCTCAGACTCCATGCTTCCAATTCAAGAGACCCAGGTTTGATCCCTGGTCAGGAAAATAGATCCTACATAAGGCAACTAAAAAAAAAAAAAAAAAGATTCCACATGATGCAACTAAAGATCCTGCGTGCCCCAACTAAGATCCCGCACAACCAAATAAGCCAATTTTTTAAAAAATCTAAAACTTACATATTGTGACTTGGACAGTTTATTTAACTGTTACAAGGTCTCAGTTTTCTCATCTCTATGATAACAATAGTAATCCCCTCATAGGGTTGACGTGAGGACTAAAAGGTGTACACTGAGTACCACAGTGTCTGGTGCACGTTAAGCACACAATACTATGTACCCATTATTGTCATCATCATTAACATCACCGCTCTAAGTACCTGTGATGGTTAACTTTAAGGTCAACTCAACTCAGAAGGTGTTTTGGGATGATATTAGCATTTGAATCAGTGGACTTTGAGTAAACAGTTTGCCCTCCAATTAGACTACACCAGGTCAGCTAAAGGCTTGCCTACCTTCCCGGGCAATAGGGAATTCTCCAGAAGACTGACTTTGGACTTCACCTGCACTATCAGCTCTCCTGGGTATCCATCCTGCTGCCCTTTGGACTTGAACTCTGCCTTCTGGTCCTCACTGCAGATTTGGACTTGCCAGCTTCCATAATCCTGTTCACCAATTCCTTATAATAAACCTCTTTCTCTCACTCTCTCTCTATATATATACAATGTGCTGTTTCTATTTTCTGGGATAACTTTGGTTAATACAGCACCATATACAAAGTTGAAAACTTAAATATAATATAGATTTGATAGGGCCTTCCCTGGTGTCTCTGGTAGAGAATCTGCCTGCTAATGCAGAAGACATGGTTTTGATCCCAGGTCTGGGAAGATTCCACATACCATGCAGCAACAAAGCTCAGGTGCCACAACTATGGAACCTGTGCTCTAGAGCCCAGGAACTGCCATTACTGAGCCCATGTGCCACATCTACTGAAGCCTGTGTACCTAGAACCACTGCAATGAGAACCCCGTGCTCAGCAACTAGAGAGCCCCCTCTCACACCAACTAGTGAAAAGACTGTGCAGCAACAAACACTCAGCACAGCTAAAAATAAAGTAAAAATTAAAATAAAATTATTTTTTAAATATTTGATGGTATAAAAGAGGGGACTATCATCATCATCACTTAGAATATGAGATACTTGAGGGCAAGGATTAACCTTTAAGAACTAACCTTGAAACATATATTCAGTAAATGTCTGAAGAGTACATGAATCAATCAGTATATTTTAGTATAACATGCAAATATAGTGTCATTTTTAAAGCACAGTGAACTGATAAAATACACTAGTCATAGCCTTACAGGATTATAAAGTTAAAAAGACATGGATGAAGAAGAGCTCGAATCACCAGCTATGCCAGATGGCTGTTGGAGTGCGTGAGCTGCCCCAAATGTCATCTGAGGGAACAGAAGGTCCCAAAGGAAACAGAAAACTAGGGAATGGATGAATCACATCTGCCGTTGTCATGGATACTGTTCATCTTATCTGTGTGAACTTGAAAACTGAAAGCACCATAGAATAGAGTGGCTAGCTATCTAATTGAAGCCTCATCTGTTACTAAAAGACCTAGTCCAACAGTGAAATCCTCAATATTTTAATGAGTGTAGTTGGCTTCGGGCAAAATGTCCAAAACGTATGAACATAGTTTCTATCCTCCTATCCAGTTGTTCTCCACTCTGGGTACTCATTAGAATCATCTGGAGAATTTTTTTAAAATATCTTGATGAAATTCCACCCCCAGATATTATGATTAAGTCCTAGGGGGTAGACTTGAGCATGAATAGTTTTAAAAGCTCCCCAGGTGATGCTAATATTGGGTAGCTGGGGTCAAGGACTATTTCTCTAGGCTCCTACAGTCTAAGTGATGCACCAAAACACATGTAACACACACACATATTAAGCCCTTTCACATATTAACACTCTTCATGATCATTCATATTTCTAACTCAAATATTCAGGCAATGGTTAGCAATGATGTTTTCTGTCTTAACGCTTGAGATCTTCTCTACCATCTAGTTATTTCAATGTTCTTTATTTCCCATTTCAGAGAGTAAAGAGAGGTAGGCATATAGGCAAATGGGAGGTAGCAAATGAAAGACTGAATAAAACCGAAGCTTGAAGCTAGTGGTTAATAAAGCAGTTGTGGTACTTATATACAATGGAATATTACTCAACCATAAAAGGAACACATTTGACTTCGTTCTAATGAGATGGATGAACCTAGAGCCTATTATACATAGTGAAGTCAGAAAGAGGAAAACAAATATTGTATATTAATGCAGATATATGGAACCTAGAAAGATAGTACTGATGACCCTGTCTGCAGGGCAGCAGTGGAGATGCAAATATAGAGAACAGACTTGGACACAGAGGGGGAAGAAGAGGGCAGGGCAAATTGAGAGAGTAGCATTGAAACATCTGTATTACCGTATGTAAAACTGAATAGCCAGTGGAAATTTGCTATATGGCGCAGGGAGCTCAAATCTGGTGCTCCGTGACAACCTAGAGGAGTGGGATGGCAGGGTGGGTAGTTCGAGAGGGAGAGGACATTACACTAAGTGAACTAAGCCAGTCACAAAAAGACAAATACACACTTACGTGAGGTTCCTAGAACAAATTAATAGAGAGAGGAAGTAGAATGGAGGTTGCCAGGGGAAAAGAAGAATGGAGAGTTGTTTCTCAAAGATATAGAGTTTCAATTTTGTACAATAAAAAGAACTCAAGGCAAATGGTGATCACAACTGCACAACAGTATGATATATTTAATGTTGAGTTGTACACTTAAAAATGGTTAAGAGGATAACTTTTATGCTATGTGTATTTCACCACAATGAAAAATGATAAAGAGTAAAAATACCATCATCAATTATTCTGCTCATGAACTCACAATCTGGATGGAGGTGCTCGTGGGCGGCTCTAACCTGGTCCACGTGGGGTCAGTGGGTGCAGTTCCACTAACACCTAGAGGATCCACTCCCGTGATGGCTTACTCACCTGCCTGACAGCCTTGGTGCTGCTATTGGCTGGGAGCTAACCCCAGGCTACTGATCACAGGCCTTAATTCTCCACATAGACTCCTCCATGAGCATTTTGGTGACATTGCATGTTGCTTACTTTCTAGAGTAAGTACTTAAAGAAATGGGAATTGGAAGCTAACAATCTCTTGAAATTCCCAAGTGACAAAGTGTCAAAGAATTTGCAACCATTTTTAATCTATAATACCAACTAACCAAGTTTTTTTTTTTTTCTCTACGTATTTTGGAACTTTTCTCCACCTACTCACTTCTGCTTATAACTCAGATTGTCCTGACTTTTCATAGAACTAAGTCTAATAGCTCATTTACAGCTCCAAATCTATCTCAAGAGCTGCCCTCTACACATATTTGGCTTCAAACCCACTATTAACTGATTCCTCTTTCCTCAGTCATGTAAGTGGGAATAAGAATATAATTGACCTAGATCACCAATTCATGCTAAGTCATGGTTACAGACAGATCTACACACCAGCTACTATTAGATCAAGTGCTCCTAACCCAATGTCTGTAGCCAAGGGGGGCTATTGTATATTATACGACTGCTTTGGATAATTTTTATCATATGTGCTGTGAGTATGGGAATGAGGGAGATGGTAGAATTGTGCAAGGACTGTGAATGCAGCAAGCACCGTAATTCATTTTCCTAGAACAAAGTAGAGAAGGAAATGGCAACCCACTCCAGTATTCTTGCCTGGAGAATCCCATGGATGGAGGAGCCTGGTGGGCCACAGTCCATGAGGTCGCAAAGAGTTGGACACGACTGACCAAGCAACTTAACTAACTAACTAAAATATTTAGCTACTGCTTCCCCGGTCATTAACGTATTGAAGATATAACTGCTTTACTGCTTCTCCTCTTTATACTTCCTTCAAAAACAATGCATATGGGGGCTTCCCCGGTGGCCCAGTGATGCAGAATCCACCTGCCAATGCAGGAGACAAAGTTTCGATCCCTGATCTGGGAGGATCCCACAACTAGGCTCTTGAGCCACAACTATTGACCTGTGCTCTCAAGCCAGAGAGCCACAACTGTTGAGCCAATATGCTATAACTGCTGAAGCCCGCATGTCCTGGAGCACGTGCTCTGCAGCCAGAGAAGCCACTACAACGAAAAGCCCACAGACCACAACTAGAGAAAAGTCCAAGCATTGATGAAGCTAGCACAGCCAAAAATGAAAAAAAAAATAATTTTTTTAAGAATGCATGTGTATTTCCTATAATATTTTCTTTTCCCCTTAAGATTGCCCTTAAGATCCACTTAATACTACTGTCTCTGAATAAAATCCTAGTGTGATTTGTCCTGGATTCTGTAGTCTACCCAAGATTAATGTTTTTTTACTCACATTAGCAGTGAAAAGGCAGCAGTACATTTGGGATCGCTTTTTCCTGCTTAACAAAAACTATCTGGCCAGACTTTGGTCAGGCTCTTCTAAGTCCTCTTCTCAATTAGGTTTTGACCTTAGGCCTCAGTGTCTATCCTGCCTGGACCTGCATCAACCAGTTCAGCAAGAGTCTCCCACCCTCCATATCTGATCAAATTCCTCATTTCTTACCAATCTCCAGGTGATATCTGCTCACCCTGGCCTGTCTTCAGCAAGAATCCTGTCAAGTCAGTTTAGTCAGAATCCTCCCTTATCCCCTGCTGTTTCTACTTCGTAATTTTCCATACACTGATCCCTTCCTTGCTCCTTGGCTTGTTGATGTTGTTAGTCACTCAGTCGTGTCTGACTCTGCGACCCCATGGACTGCAGCACACCAGGCTTCCCTGTCCTTCTCCAGCTCCCAGAGTTTGCTCAAACTCGTTTGAACCATTGAGTCAGTGATGCTATCCAACCATCTCATCCTCTGTCTTCCCCTTTGCCTCCTACCTTCAGTCTTTCCCAGCATCAGGCTCCTTAGCTATGTCAACTAAAAAAACACGTGCAACCTAAAAGTTGAATGTTGGGTTTTATTCAGTAGGAATGTTAGGACTCAAGCTGGGAGAGAGTATATCTCACGTGATCCTGAGAGAGCTGACTCTGAGGAGGCAGGGGAGGAGCCAGGCTATATATAAGTTTGCAGCAAGGGGCAGATAACCTGAAAATCTAAAGATTACTGTTAATTAGGAAAACCCAGATCTCTCACATGAAGAGATTTAGCAATCTTCTATGGATGGGAAGGGGCTTCCCTGGTGGCTCAGATGGTAAAAATCCACCTGCAATGTAGGAGACCCAGGTTCAATCCATGGGTTGGGAAGATCCCCTGGAGGAGGGCATGGCATCCCACTCCAGTATTCTTACCTGGAGAATCCCATGCACAGAGGAGCCTCATAGGCTACAGTCCATGGGGTCACAGAGAGTCGGACACAACTGAGCACAGATAGCTCATGGATGGGAAGATTCAAGCATCCGGGCTTGCTGAAATCATCTTTCATATGCATCTAGCTATCTGGGGCCAATCCTACTTTCTTGATTATTCACATCCTATTCCTTGATTACCGTAAGAGGTGGTGGATGATCACCTCTTACATCCTCCCGACTCTTCAGAACTTATTGCTTACTGGGGAGGAAGTAGCTGATGGCTTCGGAATAGGTGGCTTTGTTTCACCTGGGCTCAGAAATTTTTATTTGGAAAAGGCTTGTTTACTGGTAGAGCATAAAGTAGAAAACATTTCATTTCGCAGCTAAAAAATCCCCAGTTGCCCCTGCTGTTTCTTCAAATCATTCCTGGAACCACTATTGTTCATTTTGGTCCTCCACAAAGAAATGCTAAGATGAGATTAGATGTACAAAAGATTTATTGAGAAAAAAGCCCTGTGAAGGAATGGGCTTCCCTGGTGGCTCAGACAGTTAAGAATCTGCCTACAATGCAGGAGACCCGGGTTCGATTCCTGGATGGGGAAGATCCCCTGGAGAAGGGAATGGCTGCCCACCCTAGTAGTCTTGCCTGGAGAATCCCATGGACAGAGGAACCCAGCAAGCTATAGTCCATGAGGTCGCAAAGAGTCAGACACAAATGAGTGACTAACACCTTCACCTGTGAAGGAGAAGGAACCTGAGGAGGTAGGGAAAGCCTTCAGATTGCAGTGCAGGTCTACCTCCTGTGAGACAGAGGAGATGGACAAGGATTGTACAGTCACAGTTTTGGATGTGGCATAGTTCTGAGAAAGTTTCAGCCAGGCAGAAGTCAGGGGAGTCCTCTGGCCAAAATTACCTGTTCAAGGATCTGGTAACTCATAAGAATGGGCATGCATGCGTGCTCAGTCATTTCAGTTGTATCCTACTCTTTGTAGCCCCATGGGCTGCAGCCCACCAGGCTCCTCTGTCCATGAGATTTTCCAGGCAAGAGTACTGGAGTGGGTCACCATGCCCTCCTCCAGGGGATATTCCCGACCTAGGGATCAAACCCATGACTCCTGCATCTCCAGCCTTGCAGGTAGATTCTTTACCACTGAACCACCCAGAAGTCCCAAAGAATGGGCATGCATTAGAACAAATCCTCGTGCTACTCAGACTTTGGCTGAGAGAAGCCTGTGGGAAACTTGGCCTTTATGTGAACACAAGCATGAATCCAGAACAGCATTGGGGCCATCAGTCAGTTATGCTTCCTGCAGAAGGAAACCTGAGACCTGCATTTTCATGACCACAAATGAGTACTGGCTACAAATGAGGCCACAAAGTAGGCAGGCAATGGTCAGAGGATAAAGTGCCTTGTATTCAAAGTTCAAAATTTTATCCTCTAGGCCCTGAGGTATAAGAAGAAATGAAGTGAAGTGAACTGAAAGTAGCTCAGTTGTGTCCGACTCTGAGACCTCGTGAACTATACAGTCCATGGAGTTCTCCAGGCCAGAATACTGGGGTGGGTAGCCTTTCCCTTCTCCTGGGGATCCTCCCAACCCAGAGACTGAACCCAGGTCTCCCACATTGCAG
Source organism: Ovis aries (assembly GCF_016772045.2). Classification (NCBI taxonomy): domain Eukaryota; kingdom Metazoa; phylum Chordata; class Mammalia; order Artiodactyla; family Bovidae; genus Ovis; species Ovis aries. Next base: position 100,513,564 of record NC_056059.1, on the reverse strand, counting down.
GCATATTCTTTACCAGCTAAGCCACCAGGGAAGCCTCAAAATATAAGAAAGGGGTTGGGAAAAGGAAAACAGAGTCAAGAGATAACTGTGAAGTAGAATTAATAGGACATTAATGGCAAATTAGACTTGACAAGAAGAGAGCCTTCACTCCCAGGTTTCTGTCTCTTGGGACTGTATTATATCTGTTGCTTGAGGTCAATATTTTGGGGCAAGATGAACTAAAATTCATCACATGTTACTGGAAGGAAAACTGCACCCAGGCTTAAAGCATTGGTATTATTGCTGACCCAGTCCTACTAAACACTACTAAATACCTACGTAAATAATTCATCACCTCTGCGTTCCCTTAGCACAATAATAATAGCACACTATTAATAATATTAATGTACTCTAGTTAAAATATAAAGTAAGGGAGATCAAACTCTTGAGAAGCTTATTTGAGCTTTGATGTTGTTCAGTTGCTAAGTCAGGTCCGACTCTGCAACCCCATGAACTGCAGCACGCAAGCCTCCTCTGTCTTCCACTATCTCCCAGAATTTGCTCAAATTCTTGTCTATTGAGTTGGCTATCTAACCATGTATATTTTTATTTGAGCATACAGTGATTCAAATTGGGCAACACCAAACTGAAAATGACTAGGAAAGTGAAGTCGCTCAGTCGTGTCTGACTCTGTGACCCCATGGACTGTAACCTACCAAGTTCCTCCATCCATGGGATTTTCCAGGCAAGAATACTGGAGTGGGTTGCCATTTCCTTCTCCAGGAGATCTTCCCGACCCAGGGATTTAACCCAGGTCTCCCGCATTGTAGGCAGATGCTTTACCATCTGAGCCACCAAGGAAGTCCCAGCAGGTCGGCACTACCTTAAGCCTAGCTGGCTCTTTATGATTGGCTGTCTTCAGGTTGCCCTTTCTTGATCTTCAGACATCTGCAGAAATTGACTCTGGCTTAAGTTTTAGTTTGTTTACATAGGCTATATAGACTTTAGAGATACCTTGGTCTAATGGTCTCCTTGTTAATTATTCTAACAATACTACTTCCTAAAGCTTAGTATAGATGTTATATGAAAGTTATATGAATAATCTAAATTCTTCATATTTGGAATGGACTGGTTTCTAGAAGAAAACCAAGATATGTAAGGTATGCTTCACATCTTAGGTAAATTCTGGAAGAAAAGAGCCTTAGTCATAGTAGGTGGAGAGTCTGAAATGAAGGCAAGCATCTACCAACTCACTGTAGCTCTGGACAGCAGCCTCCCAAAGAAGATGTGGTACAGATCTACAATGGAATATTACTCAGCCATAAAAAAGAATGAAATAGTACCATTTGCAGAGATGTGCATAGACCTAGAGACTGTCATACAAAGTAAAATATGTCATAAGGAGGAAAGCAAATATCATATAATGTCACTTATATATGGAATCTTAAAAAAAATGGTACTGATGAATTCACTTGCAAAGCAGAAATAGAGACACAGATGTAAAGAACAAACATGGATACCAAGCGGGGAAGAGGGCAGGGGATGAATTGGGTGATTGGAATCAACATATATACACTACTATGTAAAAAATGAATAACTAATGGGCTTCCCTAGGTGGAAACCTGGGCTTCCCAGGTGGCTCAGTGGTAAAGAATCCACCAGCCAATGCAGGAGGAGCAAGAGATGTGGGTTTGATCCCTGGGTCAGGAAGATCCCCTGAGGAAATGGCAACCCACTCCAGGATTCTTGCCAGGAAAATCCCATGGTGGACCACAGTTCATGGGGTCACAAAGAGTCAGACATGACTGAGGATGAACATATAAACACACACACGAGCACATGCTACGTATTGATTTGTGGATCATTCATATGTCAGAAATAAACTGATGTTTTTCAGAGGTGATACCATAGAGTATAGATGGCCTAGACATTCAAGTCACTTATTCTTAGTACAGTTTTTATCAATTACCTTATACTTCAGTGGGCTTCCCTGGTGGCTTAGCTGGTAAAGAATCCACCCGCAATGTGGGAGAACTGGGTTTGATCCCTGGGTTGGGAAGCTCCCCTGGAGAAGGGAATGGCTATTTATTCCAGTGTTCTGTCCTGGAGAATTCCAATGGCCTGTTTAGTCCATGCGGTCACAAAGAGACATGACTGAGTGACTTTCACTTTCACTTTTCACTTATACTACAGTATTTTTTTCATATTTAAGATGGGAAAATGGTTCTCCTCACAAGACAGTTGTGTTAACTTTATTTTTTTTCTTTTTTCTTTTTTTTATTTTTTAATTTTAAAATCTTTAATTCTTACATGTGTTCCCAAACATGAACCCCTTAACTTTAAATGTAAATTCCTAGTATAGTGCTTGGGACAGAGGGGTTTTGTTTTTTTTTAATGAATTGTTTACTACTGGCTTGATACTGTGGTCTATAATAATCATCATACACCATTGTCATGACCAACACCACCATCACCCCTGCCTGGGAAAGCAGCAACTGAGCACACACACACACAATGAGAATCTACTGAATAACACAAGGAACTCTACTCAGTGCTCTTTGGTGACCGAGATGGGAAGGAAATCCAAAAAGGGGGTATATATGTATACATGTAGCTGTTTCATTTTGCTGTACAGCAGAAACTAACACAATGTTGTAAATATATTCCAATAAAAATTAATACAGATTTTTATTTAAAAAAAAAAAAAAGTAAGGCTCCTGGCAGCCAAAATCTGCTACAGGGAGCTGATAAGAGGCACTGAAATGCTCTGGGGTCTATCAGGTGTCCCTTAAGATTCTTCCATCTTTAAAAAAAAAAAAAAAAAGAAAGATCCTCTAATTCCATGGAGAGAGGAGTCTCCACAGGGAGGGTTCAGGACCCAAGAAAGAGAAGAACTTGATGAGGAGCCTGAGGGCAGGAAACAGAGGAGAGCAAATTGGGAATGAAGATGAGAATGGGTCTTAGAATAAGGCTTCATCAATCTTCGGTAGCACATAGGAGCCAACTTAACTAAAGTTAAAACTCTCACCTTCCAATTTTATACTGCTCTAGGATAAACATTTCACTTTTTAAAAAATAGAACAAAATTGTCTCACTGTATGTTGGTTCACAACCTCAGGACTTCTCCCTGATGAAATTCGAAACTGGCTGGGAACATGGAGGGCAAGGAGAGATGGAAGAATGAGACAGAATTTTTGTTGTTGGATGGCACCCTCGAGAGCTTCCCAGGTAAAACCTGAACTAGCAGCCATTCATGCAGGTCAGGGAGAGACCAAAGAAAGTGGCGGCCAGGCCAGGTATGTGGCATGCTTAATAAGCAAGGGAATTATATAGAGGCTTGTCTTTGGGCGGCTGCAGTCTTATCAACACCTTGCTCTCTCAAAGCTACACGTCCTTGAAAATGGCTCCCACTGTGGGAACAGTGGACAGAAGTTTCATCCCAAGGACCAGAAGCAGATGAAGAGCCTTCAACTGCCCACGGCCAGTTCACAAGTCAACCGGCAGTCATGTCCTGCTCACCTCCTCTGGCACCATGGTACACAGTAGAATAGTGAGAAGAGGGGTGGCACTCAAGAAGGCCACAGCCTGACTTCCTGCATATCTACTGTCTGGTCATCACTAACCTTGCTCTTTGGTACTAGTTCAGTTCAGATCTGTCACTCAGTCCTGTCCCACTCTTTGCAACCCCATGGATTGCAGCACACCTGGACTCCCTGTCCATTACCAACTCCTGGAGATTGCTCAGACTCATGTCCACTGAGTCAGTGATACCATCCAACCATCTCATCCTCTGTCATTCTCTTCTCCTCCTGACTTCAATCTTTCCCAGCATCAGGGTCTTTTCCAGTGAGTCAGTTCTTCGTATCAGGTGGCCAAAGTATTGGAGCATTAGCTTCAGCATCAGTCTGTCCAGTGAATATTCAGGACTGATTTCCTTTAAGATTGACTGGTTTGATCTCCTTGCAGTCCAAGGGACCCAAGAGTCTTCTCCAACACCACAGTTCAAAAGCATCAATTCTTCAGTGCTCAGCTTTCTTTATGGTTCAAATTTCACATCCATACATGACTACTGGAAAAGCCATAGCTTTGACGAGATGGACCTTTGTTGGCAAAGTAATGTCTCTGCTTTTTAATATGTCGTCTAAGTCAGTCATAGCTTTTCTTCCGAGGAGCAAGTGTCTTTCAGTTTCATGGTGGCAGTCACCATCTGCAGTGATTTTGGAGCCCAAGAAAATAAAGTATGTCACTGTTTTCATTGTTTCCCCATGTATTTGCCATCAAGCGTCTAGTCAAGGCTATGGTTTTTCCAGTGGTCATGTATGGATGTGAAAGTTGGACAATGAAGAAAGCTGAGCACCGAAGAATTGATGCTTTTGAACTGTGGTGTTGGAGAAGACTCTTGAGAGTCCCTTGGACTGCAAGGAGATCCAACCAGTCCATTCTAAAGGAGATCAGTCCTGGGTGTTCATTGGAAGGACTGATGCTAAAGCTGAAACTCCAGTACTTTGGCCACCTCATGTGAAGAGTTGACTCATTGGAAAAGACTCTGATGCTGGGAGGGATTGGGGGCAGGAGGAGAAGGGGACGACAGAGGAGGAGATGGCTGGATGGCATCACCGACTTGATGGACGTGAGTTTGAGTGAACTCCAGGAGTTAGTGATGGACAGGGAGGCCTGGCGTGTTGCGATTCATGGGGTCACAAAGACTCGGACACGACTGAACAACTGAGCTGAACTGAACTGAACTGATGAGACCAGATGCCGTGATCTTAGTTTTTTGAACGTTGAGTTTTAAGCCAGCTTTTTCACTCTCCTTTTTCATTTGCATCAAGAGGCTCTTTAGTTCCTCTTCACTTTTTGCCATAAAGGTTGTATCATCTGCATATCTGAAGTTATTGTTATTTCTCCCAGCAATCTTGATTCCAGCTTGGGCTTCATCCAGCCCAGCATTTCGCATGATATACTCTGCATTAGTAGGGCTACAGTTTCTGAAGAAGGTATTAAAGAATAGTGTCTGTACTTCTCCTACTATATGACATGAGAGGTTGACTGTCAATTTTAAATATTAAAGTACAATAATTGTTGTAGATGCTCAATTAAAATAACTCTTGAGTTATTTTTCTCCAAAGCTCATTTGAATTATAGCTTTGATTTAATTTTAAAAGTTAATAAACTTTTAACTTTTTATGCAACTATCATACACTTCATTTAAAATAAGGAGATTTGGAGGAAGATGTGATTGGTATGAAAATCAGATGTCAGTGTAGCATTTGTGTTTTGATTTTTCCAATATAGAGAGGGAAGAATTCTTAAAGAATGGAACTTGTCATGAGAAGGCTTTAAAGCTGCTTACCAAAACATACACATTGTTTTGCCTAATCTGCATAAAACCTCCAACAATGGCAATAATATGAGCCTCTCAATTGAAATAGCACATTGTATTTTCGGCAAAGAATAAGCATGACAAAAAAAAAAAAAAAAAAACCCTGAAGCAATTAGAATAAGAATTAAGATATAGAAAAGCCATTTAAAAAATAGCCATGATACTTTGCAATTTCAGTTGCAATTCTGCTGCTGATGCAATATAAATCATACATTAGACTCAGCCACCACAATAAATTCTTTATCAGCACCACAGATTTACAATATATAAAAACATCAGCACCATTATCCCATGTTACTGTCGTAATACCTTGGTTCAGTTCTCATGACTATGGTTCTGTTAAAGCAGATTTAGAGAATCACCAGAACAAATTTGCAATGTTGTTTAATAGAAGGCTTTAATAAGTTGCAAAATATAATTTGTTCAGTTCACTTGCTCAGTCGTGTCTGACTTTTTGTGACCCCATGAATCACACCACGCCAGGCCTCCCTGTCCATCACTAACTCCTGGAGTTCACTCAAACTCACATACAACAAGTCGGTGATGCCATCCAGCCATCTCATCCTCTGTCGTCCCCTTCTCCTCCTGCCCCCAATCCCTCCCAGCATCAGAGTCTTTTCCAATGAGCCAATTCTTCGCATGAGGTGGCCAAAGTAGTGGAGTTTCAGCTTTAGCATCAGTCCTTCTAATGAACACCCAGGACTGATCTCCTTTAGAACAGACTGGTTGGATCTCCTTGCAGTCCAAGGGACTCTCAAGAGTCTTCTCCAACACCACACAGTTCAAAAGCATCAATTCTTCGGTGTTCAGCCTTCTTCACAGTCCAACTCTCACATCCATACACGACCACTGGAAAAACCATAGCCTTGACCAGACGGACATTTGCTGGCAAAGTAATGTCTCTGCTTTTCAATATGCTATCTAGGTTGGTCATAACTTTTCTTCCAAGGAGTAAGCGTCTTTTAATTTCATGGCTACAATCACCATCTGCAGTGATTTTGGAGCCCCATAAAATAAAATCTGACACTGTTTCCACTGTTTCCCCATCTATTTCCCATGAAGTGATGGGACCAGATGCCATGATCTTCGTTTTCTGAATGTTGAGCTTTAAGCCAACTTTTTCACTCTCCTCTTTCACTTTCATCAAGAGGCTTTTTAGTTCCTCTTCACTTTCTGCCATAAGGGTGGTGTCATCTGCATATCTGAAGTTATTGATATTTCTCCCAGCAATCTTCATTCCAGCTTGTGCTTCTTCCAGTCCAGCGTTTCTCATGATGTACTCTGCATATAAGTTAAACAAGCAGGGTGAGGGTGACAATATACAGCCTTGACATACTCCTTTTCCTATTTGGAACCAGTCTGTTGTTCCATATCCAGTTCTAACTGTTGCTCCTGACCTGCATACAGGTTTCTCAAGAGGCAGGTCAGGTGGTCTGGTATTCCCATCTCTCTCAGAATTTTCCACAGTTTATTGTGATCCACACAGTCAAAGGCTTTGGCATAGTCAAGAAAGCAGAAAGAGATGTTTTTCTGAAATTCTCTTGCTTTCTTGATGATCCAGCAGATGTTGGCAATTTGATCTCTGGTTCCTCTGCCTTTTCTAAAACCAGCTTGAACATCAGGGAGTTCACGGTTCACGTATTGCTGAAGCCTGGCTTGGAGAATTTTGAGCATTACTTTACTAGCATGTGCGATGAGTGCAATTGTGCGGTAGTTTGAGCATTCTTTGGCATTGCCTTTCTTTGGGATTGGAATGAAAACTGACCTTTTCCAGTCCTGTGGCCACTGCTGAGTTTTCCAAATTTGCTGGCATATTGAGTGCAGCACTTTCACAGCATCATCCTTCAGGATTTGAAGTAGCTCAACTGGAATTCCATCATCTCCACTAGCTTTGTTTGTAGTGATGCTTTCTAAGGCCCACTTGACTTCACATTTCAGGATGTCTGGCTCTAGGTGAGTAATCACACCATCGTGATTATCTTGGTCATGAAGATCTTTTTATGTACAGTTCTTCTGTGTATTTTTGCCACCTCTTCTTCAATAATTTATACTTGACAAATAATAATTTGTTTTCTGACTTTTAATTTTGGATAGCCCAACTTATCTGCAACCATCTTTCCTCACTATTTCATTTTGTCAATTTCATTTTCCTTGTTTTTCTTTTTTAGGTTTAACATATCAGCATTATCTCTGATTTGTCTTATTACTATTAAATGTCTCCAATTTGCTGGATTCTGGCTCAGAAGGGTATCCAAAGGTATATTCTGCCGTCAAGGGTTTCATACTGTAGAAACAGAAAAATTGATAAAACATAAATCACTAATACTTTTGGAAAGTATTAATCTTCCTTCTCTATACGGGAAAAATCAAAGCACAAATGCTACACTGACATCTGATTTTAATACCAATCGCATCTTCCTCCAAATCTCCTTATCCTTTAATCTCAAATTAAGGGTTATAAAGGCAAATTAGATTAAAATTTATAAATAGTCAATATATTAATTTTTAATAAATCCTTAAAATACAGAGCCTATAATTTATCTTATTTTTTATTGAAATATAGCTGATATATACTATTATATTACTTTTAGGTGTACAACCTAGTGATTTGACATTTAAATACATTACAAAGTGATCATCATGATATCTAATCGCATCTGTCATTATACAAAATTATTACAGTGTTACTAAGTTGTGTATTATTTACCTCCCTGTGACTTTGTACCTCTTAAGTTTGGACCTGTAAGTTTATATCTCTTAATCCCTTTCACCTAAACCTCTGCCCTCCTCTCCTCTGGCAACCACCAGTTTACCCTCGGTATTTATGACTCTGTTTCTGTTTTATTTTGTTTGTTCATTTGCTTTTTTTTTTTTTAGATTCTACATATAAGTGATATTATATGGTATTTGTCTTTCTCTTGTCTGACTTATGTCACCTAGCATAATACCTTCTAGGTCCATCTATGTTGTCCCAAATGGCAAGATTTCTATCCTTTCACCTATTGATAAACTCTTGGGTTGCTTCCATTTCTTGGCTATCGTAAGTAGTAATGCAGTGAACATAATGGTGCATATGGCTTTTCAAGCAAGTATTTTTGTTTTCTTCAGGTAAATACCCAGAACTGGAATTGCTAGATCATATGGTAGTTCTATTTTAAATTTTTAAGGAAACTCCACACTGTTTTCCAAATTTACATTCCAATTTACATTCCCACCAACAATGGACAAGAGTTCCCTTTTCTCCACATTCTCACCAACACTTGTTGTTAATATTTATTGACTCTGATGATAGCCATGCTGACAGATAGGTATGCAGCAGTATCTGATTGTAGTTTTGAGTTGCATTTCCCTGATGACTAGTGATGTTGAGTGTGCCTGCAGGCCATTTGAATGTCTTCTTTGGAGAAATATCTATTCAGGTTCTCTGCCCATTTTTTAACCAGATTTCTTGGGGTTTCTGATATTGAATTATATGAGTTATTTATATAATTTGGATATTAATCCTTTAATGGCTATATCATTTGCAAATACATTCTTCCATTCAGTAGGTTGTCTTTTCATTTTGTTGATGGTTTCTTTCACTGTGGAAAAGCTTTTTAATTTGCTATAGTTCCATTTGTTTGTTTTTGCTTTCCATTTGTGGTTTCTCATTTATGGCATTCTACTTCCTGTCCCTTGCCAAGAACTTTTTATAGAACGTGTTGGGAACCAAATATAACCAAATGAGAAAAATACTGATATCTGTTGAAAAACTGGATGACGGCACATGAAGAATTTATTATGCTACTCTCCCAACTTTTGTGCTTGCTGAATTGCTAAGTTGTGTCTGATCTTGAGACCCCACGTAGTGTAGCCTGCCAGATCCCTCTGTCCATGAGATTTTCCGGATAAGAATACTGGAGTGTGTTGCCATTTCCTCTTCCAGGGGATCTTCCTGAACCAGGGATCAAAACTGCATATCCTGCATTGGCAGGTGGATTCTTTACCACTGAGCCACTTGGGTGAACTTTTGGGTATGTTTATATTTTTCTGTGATAAGAAGTTGGCCAGCTCTGTCTACTGAAAAGATCGAAAATCAGTGACCCAACATAGTGTCAGATTGTGAACACTAATTATCATCCACTTATTAAAAAGAAACTAGAGATCCTTATGGAAAGGGACAGATTCAGATCAAAAAATTTATAAGATAAGCCTTAGATATTCTATTGTGACCCCCAAAAAAGTCACCAAACTATACTAGGGTTCTATCAAAATGAGATAAGAGCCAGGTTGGCCAAAGATGGAATACTGTAATTTGAGTGCAAAAACAATAACTTCAGTTCACTGAAAATAATTTTATAAAAATGTATGAGTCATAACACTATTCCAGAAAAGAGAACAAGAGAGCAAAAAAAAAAAGTAGCAAGAACTCATCAGAACTCACTGGAGGCAATTAGAGCCCTGACTTCTTATTTTGAAAATGGCAATTAAAGAGAAAGAACCTTTTATTCCATCAACCCTGTGTCATATATTTAAAATAGTCCCAGTTGATGAAGGAAAGCTATTTAAAGAAAAATTACAGAAAGTAAATGTTAAAGAAGTGATAGAATGAGAAAAAGGTTATCAGGAGAAAAATCTAAGAGGAAAATTTAACAATGGGAGTATCAGTTTGTCACCACCAAAACCAAGGATCCAACTTAGCCATCACTAAAAGTTGGGCAACCACTTATTACAAGACTTTTGGTATAACATAATAAGAAATAAACAGTACAAATACTCTAGCAAAAAAAAAATTCAATTTGAATCTAATTGAAGCTTTCAAACTAACTTCTAGTTTAAGAAAAACAGGAGCTAGAGACAAGTTAGAGAATACCACAAGGAAATAAACAGAAAAATACAGAATATTAATCATTCCTCAAGACCTGAGACAAATGATCCACTTGCCCCAATAAATCAATGGCAAGAGGAAAAAAGAAGGTGAGACTGTTCTGGATTAAATAGAGCAAATAATATAATAAGTGATAATAACTGTGACTTTCATGTGCTTCCTGAGTCAAATAAATCAACCATGAAAAGATATTTTTTTATCAAGTTGGAGAAACTAAACTGTGGATTGCATAATAAATAACATTAAGAAAATATGTTAATTGAATTTAATATGATGTTAGCAGTGTCTTTATGTCAGAAAAAAAACTTTTGGTTCAGTAGTATATATTAAAGAGTTTATGGATAAAATCACCTGGTGCTAGGAATTAATCTTAAACATACTTCCTTCTCAGAAAAGTGTGTAAGTTCTCCAAGTGTAAATTAGAAAGATTTCAACAAATACAATCAAACAGCCTACTGTGTGATACTATTTTTTGTCCTGGGAACCCTCAGAACAAAAATAAAATCTGAAGTGAATTATAAAATTTGTGTAAGTTAGCTGACATTTGAATTTGGTTTGCTAATATTTTGTTGAGATGAATTATTGCATCAATGTTCATCAGAAATATTGGCCTGTAATTTTCTTTCTTTATGGTATCTTTATCTGGTTTTGACATCTGGGTAGTATTAGCCTAGCAAAATAGTTTAGAAATGTTTCTTCCTCTATACTTTTTGAGAAATAATTTGAGAAAAATAAGTATTAACTCTTCTTTAAATGTTTGGTGTAATTCACCTGTGAAATTATTTGGAACTGGACTTCTTTATTAAAAATTTAATTACTAGTAATTGCTCTATTCAGGTTTTCTATTTCTTCATGATTCAGGCTCATCAGTCAGTTCAGTTCAGTCACTCAGTTGTGTCTGACTCTTCACAACCCCATGGACTGCAGCATGTCAGCCTCCCTGTCTATTACCAACTCCTGGAAATTGCTCAAACTCATATCCATCAAGTCGGTGATGCCATCCAACCATCTCATCTTCTGTCATCCCCTTCTCCCCCTGTCTTCAATCTTTCCCAGCATCAGGGTCTTTTACAAGGAAGCAGTTCTTCGCATCTGGTGGCCAAAGAATCAGAGCATCAGCTTCAGCATCGGGCCCGCCAATGAATATTCAGGACTGATTTCCTTTAGGATTGATGGATTTGCTCTCCTTGCAGTCCAAGGGACTCTCAAGAGTCCTCTCCAACACCAGGGTTCAAAAGCATCAGTTCTTTGACACTCAGCTTTCTTTATGGTCAACTCTCATATCCATACATGACTACTGGAAAAGCCATAGCTTTGACTAGACAGACATTTGTTGGCAAAGTGATGTCTCTGCTTCTTAATATGTTGTCTTGGTCAGTCATAGCTTTTCTTCCAAGGAGCAAGCATCTTTTAATTTCATGGCTGCAGTCACCATCTGCAGTGATTTTTGGAGCCCAAGAAAATAAAGTTTGTCACTATTTCGATTGTTTCCTCATGTATTTGCCATGAAGTGATGGGACCAGATGCCATGATCTTAGTTTTTTGAATGCTGAGTTTCAAGCCAGCTTGTTTACTCTCCTCTTTCACTTTCATCAAGAGGCTCTTCAGTTCCTCTTCACTTTCTACCATAAGGGTGGTACCATCTGCATATCTGAGGTTATTGATATTTCCCCTAGCAACCTTGACTCCAGCTTGTGCTTCATCCAGCCCGGCATTTTGCATGATGTACTCTGCATATAAGTTAAATAATCAGGCTCATAAGCTTGTACATTTCTAGGATTTATCCATTTCTTCTAAGCTGCTTAATTTTTTGGTATATAATTATTCATAATATTCTCTTACAACACTTTGTGTTTCTGTGGTATCAGTTGTAATTTTCCCTCTTTCATTTCTGATTTAATTTATTTGGGCTTTGATGTTTATTATTTTCTTCCTTCTACTAACTTTGGGCTTTGCTTGTTCTTCTTCTTGTTCCTTTAAATGAAAGGGCTAGTTCAAAAAGGATGTGTATCACTATGTTCCCTGCAGCATTATTTACAACAGCCAAGACATGGAAGCGCTCTAAGAATCCATCAATAGATGAATTGATAAAGCAGAGGCAGTGTATATACACAATGGAATCTAACTGAGCCATAAAGAGGAGCAAAATCTTGCCATTTGCAACAACATGGATAGGACCTCAAGGATATTATGCTACCTGAAATGTCAGACAAAGAAAAATATCATTGGATTTCACTTATATGTGGAATCTAAAACAGAAAACAGATGAACAAACAAAGCAGAAACAGATTCATAGAGATGGAGAATAAACCAGTGGTTGCCAGAGGGAGTGGGAGACAGACAAAATAGGTTAGGAGCGATTAAGAGGCACAAACTTCCAGTTATAAAATAAATAAGTCATGGAGATGTAATGTACACATAGGGAATATAGTCAATAATATCATGGCAACTTTGTATGGTGACTGATGGTAAGTAGACTTATTGTGATGGTTATTTCATGATTTATAAAATATCAAATTACTATGTTGTACACCTGAATAATATATTAAAATAATATAATATTGTCTGTTAATTATAACTCAAATAACAAACCAACCAAATAAATTAACTTGTTTGCTAATGTGGGAAATGACTATAAAGATTAATTTGATAATCTATCTTTCCATATACACTGTTCCAAAAAATAACCAGATTTGACCAAGATGATCCAAGAGTTTAATTTTTATTGCTACAATTCCTCTACAGTATATCCCTTACAGATTTCTTCCATTCTTGAGAAATTATGTAGATGCTACCAAATGTTTATTTTTGATTCAATTTTTTCTTTAGAATTTTACTCCCAGATTTTAAACTGTGTGTGGCTTGAAGAAGTGAAGTGAAGTTGCTCAGTCGTGTCCAACTCTTTGAGACCCCATGGACTGTAGCCCACCAGGCTCCTCCATCCATGAGATTCTCCAGGCAAGAATACTGGAGTGGGTTGCCATTCCCTTCTCCAGGAGATCTTCCCGACCCAGCAATCGAACCCGGGTCTCCTGCATTGTAGGCAGACGCTTTACCATCTGCGCTACCACGGAAGCCCATGTGGCATAGTTATACTCATATATTTTCCAACCTTCTTAAAATTTAAAGTTCCTAAAATCTATTTCCAATGCCTTCTCCCCTCCCAAGCTGGTACCTATTTCCTCTGTTATTAGCAATGAGATTAACAGGTTTTTGTTATCCTGATTCTGAATCAGAAAACAATTATCTTTCACATAGTTCTCTCTTGCTCTTCAAATCTAAACGTAACAAAAATCCTGATAATTCATCCTTCAAAGCTTGTCTTCCATCTTCCCTACTTTGCTATTCTGCTTCTACCACTCTAGTGCTGGCCCTTCTTTCCTTTATATTTAAACTTCTTCACTCACCTCCTCTTCCTAAAGCACTGTTTCTTTTGTGTCATTCTTCTGTTACAAATGGTTCTAACTTCTTACTATCTGTAGAAGTGTTAGTCTCTCAGTGGTGTCCAACTTTTTGCAACCTCAGGGACTGTAGCCTGCCAGGCTCCTCTGTCCATGGAATTCTCTAGGCAAGAATACTAGAGTAGGTAACCATTCCCCCTCCAGGGGATCTTCCCAATCCAGGGATCGAACACTGGTCTTCTGCATTGCAGGCAGATTCTTTACCATCTGAGCCGCCAGGGAAGCCCTACTATCTGCAGAATCAAGACACAAACTCTTAAATCTGGCCTTCAATCTGGGATTCAAATTTGATTACATTCGATCTTTCCTAACATAGGTATTAAAACTTTCAACCAAACTGAAGAAATGCGCTTATTCCAAATGGGCTTTGCTTGTCCAGATTCCCTCTGTTTAATCACATCTTGAACCGACAGAAATGCCTTTTGTTCTCTGTTGCCAGTTCTTCCATGCATAGGCAAGTATTTACCCAATTAATTAAGTATTCATCCAATTAATTACTGAGCATCTCTAATTTCCAGACTTTTTATATAAATAGAGATGAACAAGTCATGGTCCCTGACTTTTTAATCTGGTGATTAAAAAATCATTGATGTGGGGCTTCCCTGGTTAAGACTTAACCCAGTGGTTAAGACTCCACCTACCAATGCAGGGAACATAGTTTTAATCCTTCGTCTGGGAAGATTCTCCATGCCGCAGGGCAGCTAAGCCTGTGTTCTGCAACTACTGAGCCAGCTCTCTAGAGTTCATGAGCTGAAGTTACTGACGCCCATGTGTCTTCGTATGCTGGAGAAGGGGTAGGCTGCCTACTCCAGTATCGCTGGGCTTCCTCCACATTTGGGGCTTCCCTGGTAGCTCAGAAGGTAAAGGGTCTGCCTGCAATGCGGGAGATCCGGGTTTGATTCTTGGGTCAGGAAGATCCCCTGGAGAAGGAAATGGCAATCCACTCCAGCACTCTTGCCTGGAAAATCCCATGGACGGAGGAGCCTGATAAGCTACAGTCCATGGGGTCACAAAGAGTCGGACACGACTGAGCGACTTCACTTCACTTCACTATGTGTCTTAGAGCCTGTGCTTCCCAACAAGAGAAGCCACCACAATGAGAAGCCCTCACACTGCAATTACAGAGTAGCCCCTGCTCACTGGAACTAGAGAAAGCCCGTGCAGCCAAAAATAAATAAATAAAATAAACTACCTTTTACAAAACAGAACAAAGAGACCCACTGATGTAATTAATAATCCTATAATGAAAGCATAAACAATGCTTAAACTAAATGACCTACTCAGTCAATTTCATCATATTTCTAAAATTTGAGAGGGATGCTTCAAATTATGGATTTAGAAGTTCATTTTGCCTCCATGAAGCCATGGTAAGGATGTGCTAAGTTGCTTCTGTCATGTCCGACTCTTCGTGACTCTATGGACCATAGCTGGGCAGGCTCCTCTATCCATGGGATTCTTCAGGCTAGAATCCTGGAATTGGTTGCCATACCCTCCTCCAGGGGATCCTCTGAGCCAGGGATGGAACCTATGTCACTTACATTTCCTGCATTGGCAAACAGATTCTTTGCCACTAGCACTACCTGGGAAGTCCAATGGTAAGGATAGCGAATATAATTGAGGAAGAGAATGAGTGAACAGACCTTCCTGTAGGTCAAACGGTAAAGAATCTGCTTGCCATGCATGAGAATAGGGTTCGATTCCTGGGTTGGGAAGTCCCTCTGAAGAAGGGAATGGCAATCCATTCCAGTATTCTTGCCTGGAGAATTCCACGGACACAGAAGCCTGGAGGGCGACAGTCCATGGGGTCACAAAGAGTCAGACATGACTGAGCAACTGACACACACGAGCACACATACACACACACACACACACACACACACAAGTGAAGCCAGTCTACCATAGCTAAAAACACCAAATGAATTAAAATTAATTAAAAAATCCAGATCTTCCCATTTCAAACATTTTAGAGTCCATAGCCTATCTGCTAATAGAATAATAGCAAATGGATAAGATATTGTGGCTACTACTATGACTGCTACTCTTTATGCTGGCATTGACCTCTTATTTCCTGATGGAGCCCCACACTGACCAACATTTAACACATTTGCAACCACTGTTAGGAGTTGGAGTCAGATGAAAAGAACACATTATTGACCCAATGGGCATTTTTCATGTTCCCTTTGATCAAGACAGTAATTTTTAAAACAAACAAACAAACAAAAAAATGATTGCAGATATAATAATGGTTGCTATAGACCTAAGCAGTGTTTGTAACTTAGTTGATGGTGGTGATCTATCACTTGTTTCATTTGCATCTCAGTGGAAGCAATCTAATAAGATGAAGTATTTACTTTCTCAATTTGTCATGCAAGAGTTTATCTGTTCCTTACTTATGCTTTCGGGAAGTCACAAATCTCATTATTTTTTAAATAGAGTCGGTAACCTTTTTGCATTATGCAGAACCAACCAATCAATCAACAAATATTTAGAGAGTAAGTAAGTGCAATATGTTGGGAATAACAACAAAGGAGAAAATTAGAGATTGAGAAAGAATAAAAGAGGTAAAGCTGATGCAGGGTAGGAGCAGATGTTTTTGCAATGCCCTCTAGGAACGGACAAAGGAAGCAGAGGAAAAGTGGAGTGGGTTAAAAAGCAAGCTCTCTTTAGATTCAAGAGCTGGACTCAGACCTGTGTAAGTGAGAGGCTAGTACCCTTGGATCAGAGAGTTAGCAGGCACCAGGGGACTTCTGTGGTGGTTCAGTGGCTAAGACTCTGCAGTCCCAATGTAGGGGGCTCAGGTTTGATCCCTGGTCAAGGAACTAGATCCCACATGCCACAACAAAGACCTGGCACAGCTAAATAAATTAATACTTTTAAAAATAGGAAAGAAAAAAGAAGTAGGGGGAGGAACACATGACCACCTGGCAGTGGCATGAGAGAAGTGGAAGGTGAGAATAGTGGGTAAGGATTCTTCTCTCAGTAGCCCCTGAGAAATAAAGTAGCTATGTGTTTCCAGTTCAGTAACTGTCTTTAGAGATGTTGTGGAAGTTCTCACTAATCATATAGCATACACAAAGAACCATAAATGTCTACTCTTCGACCCCCAAGAAACCCACAGCCCAATTAGAAAAACAATTCACGTTTAGGTGACAAACCAGCAACAAAAATCTGTCACTGCAGCAGTTATTCTTTCTCAATTCCAAGTTCATTTTGTGAAAGTTTTAACATTTTGTGTATAATTTCAGCAACAACTGTATCTCCATTTGACTGATAAGGATCATACCTTGATAAGAATAACAGAAAAGATTCTAGAGAGGGACTTGGTGGGTGGTCCGGTGGTTAAGGATCCGCCTGCCAGTGCAGGGGACCCAGGTTTGACCGCTGCTCTGGGAGGATTACACGTCTTGAGCAGCTAAGCCCATGAACCACAGCTACTGAAGTCCACGTGCCTAGAGCCGGTGCTCGGCAACAAGAGAAGTCACTGCAATGAGGGGCCCGTGCACCGCAGGTGGAGAAAGCCTGCGTGCAGCAACAAAGACGCAGGGAAGCAAAAAACAAATAAATAATTTTTTAATAAAAACAAATTTTTGAAGTTAAAAAATAATACAGTGACTGGTATTATTATCTCTATTAAAAATAGAGATAAAGTAGGCAGCACAAGAGTTGACCACATTTGAAGCCAAGTCTTGAGAGAGACAAAGTCGAAAGAAAGTAGGTTGGGGACTTAACCCGCACCCTGGTGGTAACTGTTGGGGAGAAGCACACTGAATTTACAGTCAATAAGTCTTGTTATTCACACAGAATAAGCGTATCTCTTATGTAGACTGACATACTCTAAATTGTTTTTACCAGCTGAGCATGTTAAATTGCCGGGGTCCAGCCTCGGTGGATCCAGGGTGATTCGAAGGTGGGGGACAGAGTCGGCGTCTTTGGAACTAACTTATTTAATTACAGATAGAGAGGGATTAGAAGATTAGCAGAGAAAAAGAGGCTGAATAACTTGGTTCACACGGGATACCAATCACCACCTACATAGGCCGCAGGCTTCTTCCCGTTCTCCCGAAGGAGAGGAGGCACTGAGGCCCCACCCCCCCAGTCTGATCTTAGAAGCCCAGGCAAAATTAATAGGCTTGGTGGGTACCCATGCACCAGATGGGAATTTGGCCAGAAAATAGTAGGAGAGAAAAGGGGCTGAATAACTTGGTTTACGTGGGATACCAATAAAATTCCAAGACAAGGAATTTGCACCATCTACATTGGGCCACTGGTGCCTCTTGAATATCGGAAGGCGCCCCTCCTTGGGCTCCTTCTCGCGTGGGCTTGAAAACCGGGACAAATAAGTAGACTTGGAGGGCACCCACGCTCCAGATGGGAATTCAGCCAGAAAAACGGGGAGCAGAAAAGAACAGCATGAAGGAATTGTCAGGCAGGCCAGACAGCTCAGTGAGGTGCATAGCACCAGGGACCTGAGTCATGATTCCTGTTAGCTGGGAAAAAACAGCATTCCTTGACCAAATTAGGAAGACTTGCCGTACACACCAACCAGAAAGAGACAGGACATGTGCTCATCCTGCCTAGCCAATCATGTAACGCCAGCTACTCCTGTAACTGAGACAAAGAACTGCCTGTATATAAGCCACCATACTCCTTTGTTCGGGGCTCTTGATTGATTCCGCTGCGTCGGATGAGGCTTAAGCCCTAGCGCACTAGAAATAAAATTCCCTTCTTACCTTTGCATTACTGTGGTGGACTTTTTCGCTCTCTCGGTCGGTTTGGAGATACAGGCTCGGTGCATAACAGGAATCAGTCTTTCTGTAAACTGATCCGATTTCTTTATTTTGGGGTTTGCCTATATACCTTTTGTTACACATAGGGATGAATACAGAGTCACACGGGGGTCAGCCGTCCTGACCTTTATCAAAATCAGGTGCTTCACATAAATGTATAAAAAAGGTCTTAGGAATATTACATCATCTTCTGGCCATGAGTGAGACCTGCTGACATTTTTATGATCCTTTCTTTCTGATAACCAAAAAACTTATTTCTTCCAAAGGTGTTTTTTCTTAAACCAGACACCACCCTCCAAATAAAGTTACATTCCTATAGGGTGAGGGTGTAGTGAGTTACAATCAAGAAAGGAATTTATTTAACCCAAGGTTAACATGATTAATCTTAAAGGTTAATGCTTGTTTCTCCTATATGCTTAAAGGTTAATACTTACTTCTTCCTATATGCTAGTTATATTCATTATAAGGGTAGGGAACATGGAGATTTAGCAGCAAACATCAGCCCAACAAATGAAAATCCTTTCACCAATGCTCCCCTTAAGATCTATTTAGTCTTAAGATAGTGATAAAGTTACATTTTTACATAGCAAGGACACAGTGATTTATAACAAAATACAGTGATCTATTACAAAAGAGAAAATCCATTAACTCAAAAAGTCTAGTATTGCTAACGTCAAAAACTACTATATTTCCTTTTCTATATTCCAAATACATTGATTAATATATTCCCAGGTGCCTAAGTATATGGAGGCCTGGCGGCAATCATTGACTCAACATGAAGAAAAAGCCCTATGCTAATTAAGACTCTCAAAATATTCCAAAACTCTCTGTGCTGTTTATGGTTAAGAGGTAGTAAACAATCATGTGGCAGGAGTATGGATAATCCTGTCACACAAGCTAGTCTGTCAGCAGAGAGGTTTGACCTGAGACATCCTTGTCCCACCCAGACCAGGGAATTAGTAGCAATTATTGACACAACAAATGAAAAACCCTTCACCAATATAATTCCTAACCAACCCACTATACTAATAATTTCTAACTCCCCAAAAGAATTTGCCTTTAGTAAGTCTAAAACATCTCATGCCTCTCAGATTGGGAGGCTGTAAACAATCACATGTGGCCGGAGGAACCTATACAGGTGGGCTAGATAACCTTCAGAGGAGTCCGTAAGCTGAAACACTCTTGTCACACTCAGGAATTTTTATTGCCTTGGAGCTGCACGTTTACTCCTTCTCCGAGAGAAACGGTTATGCGGGAGAGCCCCCCGTAAAGTCAGAGGTGTAGGTGAGAGCATAAAACAGACTCTGGTTTTGGGGCAGATGCTCGGGAACAGGGGGTTTCCTGAGGCTTGATCACGCCTTTGCGTATGCCAAGCCTCCTTCCTCATGACCTTTGCCATGGGCGGAGTCCCTCACGCTGGCCGCCGGCATTAAATAATACACAAGATATCTTTTAAATCAACAGTACCTCAGGAGCAAAATTTGTAAGTCACAGTGTCTCTAAACCTTTAACATTTCCTTCTTTTGTCATAGAAAGTTCACTCATTGAATCGCTAATATGTATATAATTAGCTTTTCTTCCTTCCTTCATAATTTTACCTGTTGTATTGCCTATCTAAAATATCCTCATTTCATACAAACCCAGCTTATCTTTTAAGACTGAAATCATATTACCCCTCTTGGTAAATTCCTTCCTATCACTCTGTGCTTCCCAGGTGGCATGAGTGATAAAGAATCCACCTGCCAATGAAGGAGACATAAGAGACGCAACATTGGTCTCTGGGTCAGGAAGATTCTCTGGAGAAGGAAATGGCAACCCACTCCAGTATTCTTGCCTGGAGAATCCCATGGACAGAGGAGCCTGGCGGGCTGTAGTCCATGGGGTCGCAGAGTCAGACATGACTCAAACACACATACACACACACACACACATCACTCTACAGTAATCTGATATTCTATGAACACCTAGAGCATATTTATATAATTTATTGGAAAAACTAATGTACTGCTTTAAACTATTTCTTGTACATATAATGAACTAGTATCATCTGACTCTCCAACCAGATCTTAAGATCCTTGAGGTCTGTGTTAGATATTTTATGAAACACTGTGATTTTTGTACTGAGCATGCATGCATTCTAAGTCCCTTCAGTCATCTCTGACTCTTTGTGACGATATGGATTGTAGCCAGCCAGGTTCCTCTGTCCATGGGATTCTCCAGGCAAGAATACCAGAGTGGGTTGTCGTGCCCTCCTCCAGGGGATCTTCCCAACCCGGGGATCAAACCCAAGTCTCTTATGTCTCCTGCATTGGCAGGTGGGTTTTTTACCTCTAGAGCCACCTAGAAAGCCCTTTCGGTACCACACCCCTTCACAAAGTGACTTGATCATTAATTTCTTGCTAAATTAAAAAAAAATTACACAAAAACATAGGCAAGTAACAAATATGTACCTTGCATTCCTGTGATACAACCTGGTCTATTTTTAAAATAAATTGTTAGCATTGATATATTTATTTACTATTATAAACATTTCAATTATAGCTAATAAAATGATCATTGATATGCTAATATTATCTACATTGTTTGCATATTATCTATATTCATTATGATAATTGGTAAAAATGGAACTCTCCAACTTTTCATATCTACTTCCTAAGAACAGTTTAAATAATTTGACGTTCATTTTTAGCCCACAAGTTCAGAAAACTCCTTTCCTCCTCAGTTTCCTATTCTAGTGGAAGCAGAGACTCAGAAGCACCAGGTTTTTAATTTAGGAAGTGAAAGGCCACGTCTAAGTTTAAGAAAATATTTTGACAGGGCATATACTTGGTGGCTCAGACGGTAAAGAATCTGCCTGCAATGTAGAAGACCTGGGTTCAACCCCTGGGTTGGGAAGATTCTCTGGTGAAGGGAATGGCCACCCACTCCAGGATTCTTGGCTTGGAGATGTCTGTGGACAGAGGAGCTGGTGGGCTACAGTCCAGGGGGTCACAAAGAGTTGGACATGACCGAGTGACCGACACTCAGTTTCACTGTTGATAAGCACAAGGAGTCTCCTGACCACCACATTCTTGACTCCAGGTTTCTAATAGTCTCTTGACAGGACAGAGTCTCTTCCTGTCCTCTCTCTGTCCACTATAAGGAGGACAGAGAGCAAGCAAGGTGTAGACATTGGTATGGTCTTCAAGAAAGCATCAAGTACTCCCCGACCCTCCCATGTGGACCCCATTCCAACCCTTAAGGTCCTACAGGAGAGAGGAGATGGTGATGATCTCCCAGGAAACATTATAGGCTTGAGACCAGAAGAGATCTGTGCTCAGCTTCAGGTCTGGTTGCACCTGAAAGACACTAAGCACAGAAGTGTTCCTCAGCTCTGCTTGAGGATATGAGGCAACTAGGTCAGACCTCTGCCCAATGTCTAGGAGGCCTGAAGTGAGTCGGACCCTTGGAGAGCCCTTTATAACCTAAGAAGCAATGAGACAGCCGCCAAAAGTATTTTTTCCTGGAAGTTTGAATACTGTGACGACTGGAGAGTTTTCACAGGTGAGAGAGGGATTTGGGCAGAAGACAGTAATAGAGTTAAGTGACCAGGAAATCAGATAAGGCCAACCTGGACCCAGCAAATGACAATGAAGAAAGACTGCCATAACTGGGAATTGAACCCCCAGGCAGACGCCAACCTGGGTGCTGGAGACAGCTCACACGGCTGTATTATGACTTTATTTAAGGCCTTTGAAGGTAAATGCTGTGCCAAGGAGAGGGAGAGAGAGAGGGAGGAAATGATAAAGGGAATTAGGTCCACATGACAATGATTACTTTTCTGCTATATAGTCGAGGCCCTGAAATAAGGTGGTTAATTGCATTGTGGTAAAGTTAAACAGCAGAAAAACAATGTGACGCTTTCACTATATCTCATAATGTGGCTCAGAAATTTTATAAATGGTGTGATATAGAATGATCAGTTCCTTGAGGATTTTACAGTAGTGGTTTAATAAATTAAGCCATATCCCTTTCCGAGGAGTGTTTATTTTCTACCAGGGGTACTGATACACTCAGGTTTCCAAATTCATTGCTGCATCAGTTTTAAATTATTAAATTTTCTTAGAAATATCCACCTCATTAAGAAAATGAAAATATCCATTTCATTAAATTTAATACCATCAAGGTACCATTTGTAGCATCATGGAGCAAGGATTTGTCATCTCCTGTGCTCAATAAGAGTCCCTAATCTTATACATTCATTATTTTACTTTTTAATCCACTTTGATGAAAGTTTTAAATTTGTATTGATCTTTATCAAATAAAGAACAAAAACAGATATTGAATGTAACAGTTTACAGTGCAAGTTCTAGAGTTAGAGATTAACTGTGTATGAATCCTGACTCAGCCCTTTACCATGAAACTTGGAGTAAGTTACTTGATCTCTGTACTTACTGTTCTTGCCTGTAAACTAGTGGTTAATAGTTGTACCAAACTTATTGGGATATTATGTAGATTAAATCAACTGATAGAGGTACAATTCTTAAAACAGTGCCCAGTATTACTGCTCAGCAAGTATTAGCTCTTGTGGTAGATATGGTTAACTAGTATTCAGCATCCATTCCAGCCTGCTCCACACATCACATTCTATACTGTAGCATCTGAAAGCCTGCAAACCACATTTTCCAGATCTATTTGGGGCAGGGTTCTGGGTAAAAATTAGGTCCCATCTAATCTAGTTGTTATTGCTGCCTGTCCCAGTCATACAGATACTGGGTTTTTCTTCAAGAGAAAAGCGAGGGGTGAAGAGCAAAGAAGAAATGATAGCAGGGGTAGCTTCCAAACCAAGATACTCGATTCCTGTATAAAATCTTTGACATTGTGTTCTTGGATTCAGGCACTCCTGTTGTCACCTCCTAAATCTCCGTCTTCATGATATGCAATGTTGACCCTGGAAGTGCAGTTCAGCAGTCTTTTTCAGCAATCCTTAATGACCCAGATGAAAGCCTGATTCTCCAGCTTTATCAATTATGGTATGCTGTAAGTACCAAACTCATTGCATTAAGCTTCTTTTGAAAATAGAATGGCTTGTGTTTCCTAAACTTAATTATTGATAATAATCCTTCTATTTTTTGCAGGTCAGGAAGCAACATTTAGAATTGGATATGGATCAACAGACTGGTTCCCAATAGGAAAAGGAGTGCATCAAGGCTGTATATTGTCACCCTGCTTATTTAATTTCTATGCAGAGTACATCGTGAGAAACGCCGGGCTGGAAGAACCACAAGCTGGAATCAAGATTGTCGGGAGAAATATCAATAACCTCAGATATGCAGATGACACCACCCTTACGGCAGAAAGTGAAGAGGAACTCAAAAGCCTGATGAAAGTGAAAGAGAAGAGCAAAAAAGTCGGCTTAAAACTCAACATTCAGAAAACGAAGATCATGGCATCCAGTCCCATCATTTCATGGGAAATAAATGGGGAAAAATGGAAACAGTGGCTGGCTTTATTTTTCTGAGCTCCAAAATCACTGCAGATGGTGATTGCAGCCATGAAATTAAAAGACGCTTACTCCTTGGAAGGAAAGTTATGACCAACCTAGATAGCATATTAAAAAGCAGAGACATTACTTTGTCAACAAAGGTCCATCTAGTCAAGGCTATAGTTTTTCCGGTGGTCATGTATGGATGTGCGAGTTGGACTATAAAGAAAGGTGAGTGCCAATGAATTGATGCTTTTGAACTGTGGTGTTGGAGAAAACTCTTGAGAGTCTATTGGACTGCAAGCAGATCCAACCAATCCATCCTAAAGGAGATCAGTCCTGGGTGTTCATTGGAAGGACTGATCCTGAAGCTGAAACTCCAATACTTTGGCCACCTGATGCAAAGAGCTGACTCATTTGAAAAGCCCCTGATACTGGGAAAGATTGAAGGCAGGAGGAGAAGGGGACAACAGAGGATGAGATGTTTGGGTGGCATCGCCGACTCAGTGGACATGGGTTTGGGTGGACTCCAGGAGTTGGTGATGGACAGGGAGGCCTGGCATGCTATGATTCATGGGATCGCAAAGGGCCAGACATGACTGAGTGACTGAACTGAACTGAACTACTATTTTTATTTAGTAATACCTAATTATCCTTCTTCATTTCATTTACCTATTAATACAG
The DNA here is from genome assembly GCF_016772045.2 of Ovis aries. Lineage (NCBI taxonomy): Eukaryota > Metazoa > Chordata > Mammalia > Artiodactyla > Bovidae > Ovis > Ovis aries. The sequence goes on along the minus strand of NC_056059.1, from coordinate 100,488,939 downwards.
TTGTCTATTGTTACTTTTCTTGGTTCTTAAATATATTTCACTTTTTTCTTTCTTCTTTCCTTTTTTCTTTCTCTTCTTTTCTTTCTTTCTCCCTTCTCGCCTTCCTTCTTTCCTTCTTGTCTTTTTGCCTTCCTTTATTTCTTTTCTTAAGAGTATATACATCAAACATTATACATCTTTCTCCAAGAAGAGCTTTGAGTTCAATCCCTATATTAATATGGGTAGTATTGTTAATATCTAACTAGTATATAATCGCTAGTTTCACTTCCTCTTTTAACCCATGATTCTTAGCAAAATATTATTATAAGGATTTAATAGTCCCTCTTTGTTTCTTTTTCATTACATTTTACTTGTTTAGCTTTATTGTATTATGGTAGGGGAAATGGTCCTGTATTTTTCAGAAATTGTTGAAAAAATTTTCACTTAATACACAATCCTATTTTATAGATATTGTCATTGAAAAATGAAAATTTTTGTTTATAGGGTACAAATCAATCTTATAATATCTTGTACATTAATTTTTTTTTTACCTTCAGTTCAGTTCAGTCGTTCGGTTGTGTCCAACTCTTTGCGACCCCTTGAATCACAGCACATCAGGCCTCCCTGTCCATCACCAACTCCCAGAGTTCACTCAAACTCATGTCCATCGAGTCGGTGATGCCATCCAGCCATCTCATCCTCTGTCGTCCCCTTCTCCTCCTGCCCCCAATCCCTCCCAGCATCAGGGTCTTTTCCAATGAGTCAACTCTTCACATGAGATGGCCGAAGTATTGGAGTTTCAGCTTTAGCACCAGTCCTTCCAATGAACACGCAGGACTGATCTCCTTCAGAATGGACTGGTTGGATCTCCTTGCAGTCCAATAGACTCACAAGCATCTTCTCCAACACCACAGTTCAAAAGCATCAATTCTTCAGCACTCAGCTTTCTTTAGAGTCCAATTCTCACATCCATACATGACCACTGGAAAAACTATAGCCTTGACTAAACAGAAATTTGTTGGCAAAGTAATGTCTCTGCTTTTGAATGTTATCTAGGTTGGTCAAAACTTTTCTTCCAAGGAGGAAGCATCTTTTAATTTCATGGCTGCAATCACCATCTGCAGTGATTTTAGAGCCCCATAAAATAAAGTCTGACACTGTTTCCACTGTTTCTCCATCTATTTCCCATGAAGTGATGGATGCCATGATCTTCGTTTTCTGAATGTTGAGCTTTAAGCCAACTTTTTCACTCTCCTCTTTCACTTTCATCAAGAGGCTTTTGAGTTCCTCTTCACTTTCTGCCGTAAGGGTGGTGTCATCTGCATATTTGAGGTTATTGATATTTCTCCCGACAATCTTGATTCCAGCTTGTGGTTCTTTCAGCCCAGCGTTTCTCATGATGTACTCTGCATAGCAGTTAAATAAGCAGGCTGACAATATACAGCCTTGACGTACTCCTTTTCCTATTTGGAACCAGTCTGTTGTTGCAACCAGTTCTAACTGTTGCTTCTTGACCTGCATATAGGTTTCTCAAGAGGCAGGTCAGGTGGTCTGGTATTCCCATCCCTTTCAGAATTTTTTTACCTACTCTAAATTAAATTCTCTCACCTGTATTTCTGCCAGTTTCTTCTCTTATTCAAGTAGCTTTTACCTAACACGTTATAATACACATGAAGTCTCATTAAGTTACATTTTTATTGTGAATTGTCTCTTTTTTAAAAATAAAATTTGTTTAATGTAGATAGCTTTTTTCAAATGTGTTCATTTCTTATGGTAATTATGCTTTTTTATTGCTTACATTTGCCTAGTATTCTGTTGCAAATATTTCTATAAACATTATATCATTTTATTCCATATACATTTCTTTATAAACAACATATACATGAATTTTGGATGTAGACATTTATTCAATCATTAATTCATTAATTTATGTATTTAGTTATTTAGTAGCAATGCTGAGCAACTTGTGGGATCTTACTTCCCTGACCAGGGATTGAACTGGCCCCCAGCAGTGAAAGTGCTAAGTCTTAACCACAGGACAACCAGGGAATTCCCTTACTAATTTATTTTTATCTTCATTCTATTTTTATTAGGTGTCTATATTATGTTTTTAATTGCATAGTAATTAACAAGGTTTATTTATAAGAAAATTTAGTTTTATAGAAGCAATGCACATTTATCATTTTAAAAATCTAAATAAGTAATTCATAAAAATACAAAGAAAATATGCAAAATGTATCCCAAGTTTTGTTGCCCCAAAGCCACCACAAAACTTTGGTTAGCTTACTTTCACAATTCTTCTTATGTAAATAGAATCTTATAAAATGGGGATTGAAGGATTTGATAAATTATTTAATTAAAATTTAATGACTGAAGTTGAAGAAATCGGTGAACTTGAAATCCTTCTTTATTACTACAAATATTCAATTTCTAGAAGTTTCCTCAAGAGTCAAGAAAACTATTAGAAGGTTGGCATCATGATTTTCTAAACTATATCTTGAAACTTGTCATAGTATCCATGGCCTTTTTGTTCGGAAGTTGAGCCGGGGGTGGGGGGTTGCACTTACAGGTTCTTGCAACATCCTCTCGCAGATTCTCATAGCATTAATTTCATAATGTCAAAGTTAATAACATTTACATTTTATTCTGCAACCAGAATTCTTGACGCTTTTTAGGAGTAGCCTTAAAGGGATTCAGTGTTCATTATCACTCCTTTCACTTCAGTTTCTTTTTTCTTGACTTCTATGTTTTATGCAGCTTTTAATTGAATATTAGTAAATTTCATTGATATCCCTTTTTTTAAAGAAGTATTATGGAACAGTGTATCCCCTGAACTTCTGTACTCTTGAGAGTTGAAGACACCTTGATTAGGAATAAATTTTAGAGTCACACTTTCTTTCCCTCAGAAATGTATAGACATTCTTCCTCTTTTCTGGCATTCAAGTATTACTACAGGGAAATTCAAACACAGCCAGATCTTTTTTTCGCCTTGACTGCTACTTGCTTTTCTACATAGATTTTTCCTAGAATTGTATCTTAATTCTTTAAATTCAACAATTTGAATACTTTTGGTACCAGGATCCTTTTTGGTGTATGTCATTGTGCATCAGTTTTTCGTTTGGACAAAGTCTACTTCTTCAGTCTGCAAATTCTGGTCTTCCTTTCCAGAAAGTATCATCTAATTATTTTTTTTTTCTTATTTACTTAGCTTCATTTGTTTAACTTCTATTTTCTTCTTCAATTTCCATTTCTGCTTCCAAACTGCTTCCTTCCTAGATGCCTATATGGTATCTTTTTCTAAAATATCAAATTTGTTATTTTTGTTATATTGCTCTAGTTTTCATTTGGCATTATTTGATTTCTCGAGATTCTATATTCAGTCAAGTTTCTTTTTTTCTTTACTGTATTTTACTAATGCGGTTTTATCTATTTAATTTATTTTCTGAGAACTTCCATCTCAATATTTCCTCCTCCCATGTCTAAAATTGTTATTCTGAACTCTTGACTTTCCTTCAAGTTCTACAGTGTTGTACTAGTTATCTATTTCTGCGTAAGAATGATAGCAAAACTTACTGACTTAAAGCAGCACATACTTCTCTCAATTTCTGTTGCTCAGGTGTCTGAGTGAAGCTTTAGTTGGGTTCTGTTCTTGCAAGTCTCAGAAGCTGCCATCATGGTGCCAGGGGGCCTGCCATCTCATGTGAGGTTTGGTCTGCTTTCCAGCTCAGCATGGTTGTTTACAGAATTTAGTTCCTTGCAGGCTGCCAGGCTGAGGGCCTCATCTTTTGCTATCACACCCTCACCTCTTTGCTTTGTGGCTCTTTCCATATCCCATGAAGCTCGCAACATGGTAGCTCACTCCTTCAAAACCAGTGAGACAGAGTCTCCTAACAAGATGGGTTATAATGTGTCTCACTGATCCAATCGTGATGCCAATTGTCTCCCTGTTCACACTTTCCACACTGTTTGCTGAACCCAGGGTCGGCAAGGAACGAGCTAAAAGGCTGGAAGAAGATGCAAGGAGCTACAGGAACTGCAGACACGTTTATTCTCTTCTGGCTGATGCAGCAGCTGTAGCAGTGAACATCCAATATTCTCTCCTCTCATGGCTGTCTCAGCGGACACAGCCACGACACAGCTTTAATGCCACCACTTTTCTAGGTGGAGCTCACATATCCACATAGGACACAACCCTTGACTGAGTGAGTACCTAGTGACGTGCATGCGCAGTGCTATAAATGATCTCAGCTGTTAAACAGCATTATTTACAAAATGTGGGTGAGAGAGCCTCAGCATGCCATCTTGGCTAATTTGCTCTCTCCCCACATAAAGTAATGTAATATAATCACATATAATAATCACATACATCTGATCCCATTTACTGAATTAAGTTAGTTGGAAGCAAATCATGAGTCCTTCCCTGGTGGTTTAGAGAACCTTCCTGCCAATGCAGGAGACGTGAGTTTGATCCCTGCATTGGGAAGATCGCTTGGAGAAGGAAATGGCAACCCATGCCAGTATTCTTGCCTGGGAAATCCCTTGGACAGAAGAGCTTGATGGGCTACAGTCCATGGGTTGCAAAAGAGCCATACACAATTCAGCAACTAAACAACACCACCACTTTCATTCAAGGAGAGAAGCTAATTCCAGGGCATGCGCACCAAGAGGCAGAGATCATGAGGGCTACCCTGGAATCTGTCCACCATGCTCATGCTGTATGTAATTTCTTGGAGACTGTATTAGTTTCCTGGGACTGCCATAACAAAGCAGCATGAACTGGATGGCTTGAAACAACAGAAATTTACTGATTCAGAGATTGGAGACTAAAAGACTGAAAACAAGGTGTTAGCAGGGCTATGATGGATCTAGAAAAGAACCCTCCCTAGCTTCCTCCTACCTTCTGGGGGCTCCCTGAAATTCTTGGCATTCTTTAGCTTGAAGATAATCACTCCAATCCCTGCCTCCAGGATCACATGAACTTCTTTGTTATGTGTGTCTCTGTTTGTCCTTCTGTTACTGTAAGGATATCAGTCATTTGATTCAGGGCCCACTCTAATCCAGCATGATCTCATGGTAACTAATTACATCTGCACAGACTTATTTCTCATTAAGTTCACATTCTGCGGTTCTGTGTAGACGTGAATTTAGGGGTGACACTATTCAACCTACAACAGAGACTATGAAAGTGAAAGTGTTAGTTACTCAGTCTTGTCTGACTCTTTGCAACCCCATGGACTGTAGACTGCCAGGCTCTTCTGTCTGTGGAATTCTCCAGGCAAGAATACTGGAGTGGGTTGCCATTTCCTTCTCCAAGGGATCTTCCCAACCCAGGGATCAAACCTGGGCCTCTTGCTTTGTAGGTGAATTCTTTACCATCTAAGCCACCAAGCCACACAGAAACCATGAAAAAGGCATGTTTTATCTCTTGGTCTATTTACTGGAGATTTATTTTGCACTGTATGCTCACTCTCTTTTTGTAGCTTATCTTCATTTTAGTTTTTTCCCCCTAGATTTTATCCTACTTCTTTTTCTTTTTTTGTAGTGGCACAAATTGAAGACGCACTCACCTTCTCCCTTGCCTGTCTCTATCCCAGACACTGTGATAGATGTGTGTTTCCCTGCCTTCCTTCAAGCTACGGTTGCCGTGACACAGAGTACTTGTCAATGAGTTATTGGCAGAGATCTGCTGAGGGGTGGGGAGGGAAATGAGGCTGCTGGCTCTTCTCTTCCTTTCCTCATTCAGCTTTCGCTCTAGCAATCACTCTGGCTTAGAGAACAGGCTGGAAGCTGTAAAGATGGCACACCAGCCTCGCCTCTTCTCTAGTTCCACCACCCCTTCACACTAAACACTCCACTCTTCCTGAGACTCCTCCAGGCCCAGATCTTGCTATTTAATCACAGAGTTTCAGGACTGTGCCTCTTCCTTGTGAAGAAATCTGTGTCCTACTCAAGGCCTGCTTTGGTTCTCAGCACCCAGCCTCTTCCCTCATTTCACTTCAATGCTTGGTAAATCTGCTTCCTATTTTACAATTTACACTTGTATCATTTCCCTATTTCATTGAAAATGATGGGTTTTTTCCCCCCTTCCAATTTTTTTTCAATCTTTTTATTATTGTTAGTAGTAGTAGTAGTAGGCATCTAGAAAGGGAACAAAATGCAAATCTCTTCATTTTTCCATCTTTAACTAAAGTAAGTGTTAGTTGCTTAGTCATGCCCAGCTCTTTGCAACTTCCTGGACTGCAGCTCACTAAGGCTCCTCTGTCCATGAGATTCTCCAGTCAAGGATACTGGAGTGGGTTGCCATTTTCTTCTCCAGGGGATCTTCCCGACCCAGGGATCGAACCTTGCATTTTAACTAACTTTAAGAATTTTAAATAATTATTTTACCTTACTTAGTATTTTAAGTTCAGAGTAAAATGATGTATTTCTAATTCTCTCTATTTGACACAATGAATTTAGTCAGTTTTTCTCAGTTTTGCTATTAATATATGGAATTTAGTTCCAAAGTGTTACTATATTAAGAATTTATAGCTCTTGAAAAATTACATCATATATTATAATTATATAATATATAATTATATGTTATATATATTCAGTTCAGTTCAGTTCAGTCACACAGTCATGTCCGACTCTTTGCGACCCCATGAATCACAGCATGCCAGGCCTCCCTGTCCATCACCAACTCCCGGAGTTCACTCAAACTCACATCCATTGAGTCAGTGATGCGATCCAGCCATCTCATCCTCAGTCGTCCCCTTCTCCTCCAGCCCCCAATCCCTCCCAGCATCAGAGTCTTTTCCAATGAGTCAACTCTTCGCATGAGGTGGCCAAAGTAGTGGAGTTTCAGCTTTAGCATCATTCCTTCCAAAGACATCCCAGGGCTGATCTCCTTCAGAATGGACTGGTTGGATCTCCTTGCAGTCCAAGGGACTCTCAAGAGTCTTCTCCAACACCACAGTGCAAAAGCATCAATTCTTCGGCGCTCAGCCTTCACAGTCCAACTCTCACATCCATACATGACTACTGGAAAAACCATAGCCTTGACTAGATGGGCCTTAGTCGGCAAAGTAATATTTCTGCTTTTGAATATGCTATCTAGGTTGGTCATAACTTTTCTTCCAAGGAGTAAGCGTCTTTTAATTTCATGGCTGCAATCACCATCTGCAGTGATTTTGGAGCCCCAAAAAATAAAGTCTGACACTGTTCCCACTGTTTCCCCATCTATTTCCCATGAAGTGATGGGACTGGATGCCATGATTTTCATTTTCTGAATGTTGAGCTTTAAGCCAACTTTTTCACTCTCCTCTTTCACTTTCATCAAGAGGCTTTTTAGTTCCTCTTCACTTTCTGCCATAAGGGTGGTGTCATCTGCATATCTGAGGTTATTGATATTTCTCCTGGCAATCTTGATTCCTGCTTGTGTTTCTTCCAGCCCAGCGTTTCTCATGATGTACTCTGCATATAAGTTAAATAAGCAGGGTGACAATATACAGCCTTGACATACTCCTTTTCCTATTTGGAACCAGTCTGTTGTTCCATGTCCAGTTCTAACTGTTGCTTCCTGACCTGCATACTGATTTATCAAGAGGCAGGTCAGGTGGTCTGGTATTCCCATCTCTCTCAGAATTTTCCACAGTTTATTGTGATCCACACAGTCAAAGGCTTTGGCATAATCAGTAAAGCAGAAATAGGTGTTTTTCTGGAACTCTCTTGCTTTTTCCATGATCCAGCAGATGTTGCAATTTGATCTCTGGTTCCTCTGCCTTTTCTAAAACTAGCTTGAACATCTGGAAGTTCACGGTTCACGTATTGCTGAAGCCTGGCTTGGAGAATTTTGAGCATTACTTTACTAGCGTGTGAGATGAGTGCAATTGTGCGGTAGTTTGAGTATTCTTTGGCATTGCCTTTCTTTGGGCATTGGAATGAAAACTGACCTTTTCCAGTCCTGTAGCCACTGCTGAGTTTTCCAAATTTGCTGGCATATTGAGTGCAGCACTTTCACAGCATCATCCTTCAGGATTTGAAATAGCTCAACTGGAATGCCATCACCTCCACTAGCTTTGTTCGTAGTGATGCTGTATAAGGCCCACTTGACTTCACATTCCAGGATGTCTGGCTTTAGATGAGTGATCACACCATCATGATTATCCGGGTCGTGAAAATATTTTCTGTACAGTTCTTCTGTGTATTCTTGCCACCTCTTCTTAATATCTTCTGCTTCTGTTAGGTCCAGACAATTTCTGTCCTTTATTGAGCCCATCTTTGCATGAAATATTCCTTTGGTATCTCTAACTTTCTTGATGAGCTCTCTAGCCTTTCCCATTCTGTTCTTTTCCTCTATTTCTTTGCATTGATCACTGAAGAAGGCTTTCTTATCTCTTCTTGCTATTCTTTGGAACTCTGCATTCAGATGCTAATATCTTTCCTTTTCTCCTTTGCTTTTCACTTCTCTTTTCACAGCTATTTGTAAGGCCTCCCCAGACAGCCATTTTTCTTTTTTGCATTTCTTTTCCATGGGGATGGTCTTGATCCCTGTCTCCTGTACAATGTCACGAACCTCATTCCATAGTTCATCAGGCACTCTATCTATCAGATTTAGACCCTTAAATCTATTTCTCACTTCCACTGTATAATCATAAGGGATTTGATTTAGGTCATACCTGAATGGTCTAGCGGTTTTCCCTACTTTCTTCAATTTAAGGCTGAATTTGGCAATAAGGAGTTCATGATCTGAGCCACAGTCAGCTCCTGGTCTTGTTTTTGTTGACTGTATAGAGTTTCTCCATCTTTGGCTACAAAGGATATACTCAATCCAATTTTGGCGTTGACCATCTGGTGATGTCCATGTGTAGAGTCTTCTCTTGTGTTGTTGGAAGAGGGTGTTTGCTATGACCAGTGCATTTTCTTGGCAAAACTCTATTAGTCTTTGCCCTGCTTCATTCCGCATTCCCAGGCCAAATTTTCCTGTTACTCCAGGTGTTTCTTGACTTCCTACTTTTGCATTCCAGTCCCCTATAATGAAAAGGACATCTTTTTTGGGTGTTAGTTCTAAAAGGTCTTGTAGGTCTGCGTAGAACCTTTCAACTTCAGCTTCTTCAGTGTTACTGGTTGGGGCATAGACTTGGATTACCGTGATATTGAATGGTTTGCCTTGGAAACGAACAGAGATCATTCTGTCATTTTTGAGATTGCATCCAAGTACTGCATTCTGGACTCTTTTGTTGACCATGATGGCTACTCCATTTCTTCTGAGGGATTCCTGCCCGCAGTAGTAGATATAATGGTCATCTGAGTTAAATTCACCCATTCCAGTCCATTTTAGTTCACTGACTCCTAGAATGTCAACTTTCACTCTTGCCATCTCTTGTTTGACCACTTCCAATTTGCCTTGATTCATGGGCCTGACATTCCAGGTTCCTATACAATATTGCTCTTTACAGCATTGGACCTTGCTTCTATCACCAGTCATATCCACAACTGGGTATTGTTTTTGCTTTGGCTCCATCCCTTCATTCTTTCTGGAGTTATTTCTCCACTGATCTCCAGTAGCATATTGGGCACCTATTGACCTGGAGAGTTCCTCTTTCAGTATCCTATCATTTTGCCTTTTCACACTGTTCATGGGGTTCTCAAGGCAAGAATACTGAAGTGGTTTGCCATTCCCTTCTCCAGTGGACCACATTCTGTCAAACCTCTCCACCATGACCCACCCATCTTGGGTTGCCCCACGGGCCTGCCTTAGTTTCATTGAGTTACACCAGGCTGTGGTCCTAGTGTGATTAGATTGACTAGTTTCTGTGAGTATGGTTTCAGTGTGGCTGCCCTCTGATGCCCCCTTGCAACACCTACCATCTTACTTGGGTTTCTCTTACCTTGGGCGTGGGGTATCTCTTCACAGCTGCTCCAGCAAAGCACAGCCGCTGCTCCTTACTTTGAATGAGGGGTATTTCCTCACCTCTGCCCTTCCTGACCTCCTGTGCCCACGCAGCCACTGCTCCTTGGACGTGGGGTGGCTCCTCCCAGCCACCGCCCCTGGCCTTGGGTGTGGGGTAGCTCCTCTCGGCCATTCCTGCGCAGTTGCAGCCTGGCACTCTCGCCACTGCCCCTGACCTCGGACGTGGGTTAACTCCTCTTGGTGCCGCCCTTCGGGCATGGGGTCCTCCCGGCTTCTGCCCCTGACCTTGGACGTGGGGTAGCTCCTCTCAGCCATGCTTAGTATGCCTGTGCTTACATATTATATATATAATTATATATTATATAATATAATAATATTTGTTGGAGAAACATTTAAGGCATTAATCCTTAAAAATCATATAAAGGTTGTCAGATAGGACTTGTATATCTGAGAATATCTGTTGCCTTTGTACATTGTTAATTACATGAATGATGATACAATTCTTTGGTTAAACTCCTCCAGTCCTGGATCAGTCAGCATAGGCTAGAATGTATTATGTTAACAAATGACCCCAAACTTCAGTGACTGTAATCTTCAAGTTTTATTTTCGGTCATGCCACTTTGGCCTCACCTTCATGCCAGCACCTGAGCTGATGAAGCATCTAGAGTATTGATGACTGTACTGGCATAAAGCAAAAAGAGCATGGCAAAGTGTGTTCTGGCTCTTAAGTGTCTGCTGGGAAGTGACAGTTTTTATGCTTGCATTTTATTGGAGGGCTGGGATGGAGGCTCAAGAGGGAGAAGACATATGTATACTTATGGCTGATACCCATTGTTGTACGGCAGAAACTAGCACAACATTGTAAAGCAATTATCCTCCAGTTAAAAATAAATTTAAAGGACTATCTAACAAGTAATTGGATATGAGGCTAAAAGTACGGGGAATGGCCTAGGTTGGGGAAATCAAGTTATGTAATCAGTATATAGAACTGAATTCATAAGAAAGACCAAAAGGACAAGTGGAATGACAGTGTCACTTTGGGAAGCAATGACTATAAAGATCAAGCAGAAGAAATAGATGTGGTAAAGGAGGGAAAGAAGGAGGGGACAATTTGAGAGGAATCCAGGAGAAGCAGACTCATATAAACTAAAGAAGATAGTGTCAGGAAGACAAAGTATCAGTGTTTCTAACATAAGGGCAGAGACGCTCTTGTTGAAAATGGAAATCATCTGATGTTGCATTGGGAGATCACTGGTGATTTGGGTGAGAGTAGTTTCAACAGAGTGTTAGAGTAACAGGCAATTGAATGACCACTAGGGATTTGAGTAGAGAAACTGACTTAGCACGCACACACAGAGTATAAATAGGACACTCCTTTGAAAAAAGGAGGAGGTTGGGAGATTCCTTGCTCCCTTCTTCTGAATAATGAAGAGACCTAGAACTAAAGGACTAATGACTGTGTGTGAACATGTGTGTGTGTTCAATCTCATTTTATAAGTAGATGGATATGCAAGATGACATTGCATGGAATTTAAAACCAAAGTCAATCAACATAACTGTTTAAATAGTGTTAAGATCCTTGCATTAATAGATACCTCTTTAATGTCATGATATGTGATTAGTCTTGGTCCTCCATACATATATATATATATGAATACATATATATGAAATACATATATACATATATGTATATATATGAAGAGATTCAGTGTAGGGGATTGATTCATACTTTTGTGGAGGCTGAAAAGCCCCAAGAGCTGTAGTTAGTAAGCTGGAGACCCAGGAGAGTCAATTGTATAAGTTCCAGTCCAAAGGAGGAGAAGGATACTGTCCCAGCTTGAAGGTTATCACACAGAGGGCAAATTCTCCCTTACTCAGCCTTTTTATTCTGTTAAGACCTTCTACAGACATGGTGAGGTTCACCTGTATTGGTGAGGGCATCTGCTTTACTAGGTCTACCAATTCAAATGTTAGCCTCATTCAGAAATACCCTTACAGGGTACCCCATGGTTCAGTCAAGCTGACACATAAAATTAGCCATCAATATGTCATTAAATTAAATTTGATTTATTTAGAGAAACATTGATATGTTATTGCATTGACTGATGTCATGTAGCCTCAACTGATTTTATATAACCTCAATTTGGATCTGGAATGATTTAATTTCTTGACAAGGCAAGAAAACAGAATTTGATTTGTTAGTGATTGATTCTATCTGAAAACCCAAGCTATTGAAAAAATTTAAAAATAAAACAAAGACGCTGTTGGTTGTGTTTTGGTTGATTTGTTATTGTGTCCTGCTGAAAATGTTAGTCACTCAATTGTGTCCAACTCTGCAACCCCATGGACTGTAGCCGGCCAGGCTCCTCTGCCCATGGAATTCTTCAGGCAAGAATCCTGGCGTAGGTAGCCGTTCCCTTCTCCAGGGAATTTTCCCAACCCAGCGACTGAACCTGTGTCTCCTCGACTGCAGGCAGATTCTTTACTTCCTGAGCCACTAGGGAAGCCCCATGTCCTACTACTCCCATCCTATTGGCTGGAAATTTCAAAAGTTCAGTAAAAAGGAACTTGATTTCGAAAGGCATAGAATGAGAGCAGAAATGTCAGGAGATAAGGAAGAATAAAAGAGGAAGCACAGAACATTTCAGTGACGGAGAATATCTAGAAAAAATTAGGTCCATATTCAACTTTGCAGTTCCTTCCCCAGTATAATATTGTCTTGAAGATAGCGCACTCCCAAATTAGCAAGCATTCCGATTAAGATAATCAGACTCAGTAGGCAAAGCTTAAAGAAAACAAATATAGTTTCTAGTCTTATTGTGACATACAGGAAAGAAGCAGGGAAAAATAATAAACTAAATTAGTGTTTCAATAAGAGAAAATAATGTGCCTTTGGAATCAATAATCCAGCTTATTTTATTCATCCTTTTTTTTTGTTTGTTTACTTTTTAAGTTATGGTAGTCCTTAATTGCATGAGTCAAAACTTTCTACATGAATTGCAAAGTTTTTATAATGAAAAATGATGTTTTTATATCAATAAAAAATGATGCTTTTTTTATTGATAAAACTGGAACAATAAAGAGCCAAAACAGACACAATCATTGTTCTCATTGAATTGACAGACATGTCACTTAATAACATATTAAACAATAAAACTGCATCTGTGATGAGTGCTGTGAAGGAAGGCGAGTGGTTCTAAGGAAGTTTTTAATGGTGTTGATTGCGTAACTTAGGTAGTGAAGAATAGAAGGACCAGGAATAGACTATTCAAAGGCCCTGTGGCAGAGGGAACATGCCAAGACAGAGGAATTGAAACCAGGCCAGGATGACAGCAGCAGAGAAAGTGCAAGAAATCATGGTGTGAGCTGATGATGTTAGGTGGGTGGGTGGTCAGCCAACCATGCCAGGTCCTGAAAGGCACTGAAGATTTTAAGCAGGAACCATGGATTGAAAGGGATTCAAGCAAATTTATGAGATTAGATGAAACATTGCTACAGTTGTGATAGTGAGCAGTTAAAGAAAATGAAAGAAGATTAATTTTTAAGAGATGCTTACGGAGTAAAATTGCCAATACTGAGCAGTAGACTTGATGTAGGGAGTGAGAGACACTCAAGTGTTAAGGCTGTTCCCTTCGGAGGTTTCTGAGTAAAGCAATAGGACAAAAACACCACCTGAGGACACAGTTTTAAAATAAAGTTCTTGTGCAAGTCAGGGGATTATTTATCACAACTGACCACAAGAACAAATGCTTATTGGGAACCTCCCTGGTTGTGGTCCAGTGGCTAAGACTCTGAGCTCCCAATGCAGGTGACCTGAGTTCAATCCCTGGTCAGGGAACTAGATACCACATATTGCTTTTAAGAGTTCGCAAGCCGCAACTATGGACAGAGGAACCTGGTGGGCTATGGTCCATGGGGATGCAAAAGAGTTGGACAAGACTCGACAATTAAACAACAGAAACCCCAACTAAAAGATCCACAAGGAATATAGAAGATCCTACCTGCTACAGCTAAGACCTGGCACAGCCAAACAAATAAAGAAAAGTAAGTATTTTTAAAAAAAGAACAAATGCTTATTATATCTTAATGTATATGAATTTTGATCATGATATGTGCCCAATTAGAGAAGAATGAGGCATTTCTGTACCATCCTCTGTTCTGTATATGCTCTGTTATCGTTCTTAAGACATTATAATTTTTGGTGTACATTTGTCTCCTTCACTGGACCATGAATTCCATGAGGGCATACACTAGGTCTTATTTATATTTCTTGCAGTCAATCAAGTTTCTGGCCTAGCAGCTCCTCACATACTTGCAAAGTGAAATACTTAGGTCAAGAATCCAACTTTAAAATTTTCTATTTTTCAAATTATTTTTAGTGTGATTGTACATTTAGAAACAAAAATCTTTATATAAAGTTTATCAAATTCAAAATTCCAAGTTAATAACGTCATGTACTCATTCACATTTTATTCATAAAATTAAATGTGGTTTTAGCCAAATGGCCACATTACTGGTAGGATCAGATTTAACTGTTGGCTGGCTTTCGAATAATATTAATAGCAACCACAAGCTAGAATAGAATATAATCTGAAATTTCTGTATAAGAGGCTTATTAATTTTACATCATTAGCACAGTGATTTATAGTATGATTAAAAATATGTGGAATAAATTAATATTAATTTCTTGAATTTTTCTTCTTAGAGATGTGTCAAAGACAAGGTACTTTTTTCATTCTGGTCAGCAGATGGCACTGTTTTACTTTATTTAACTGATAGAGGGTTGTTACTAGGAATCCTTGGACTTATAATTTAGACAACCTATTAAATTATACTTTAGAGAATTAATTTTATTTAATTGTACTTTGGAGAGTTAATTTTATACTTTTTGATCTGAAAATCAATATAGAATGGGGATGGTTCAGATAAAAAATAATTCACACACTTTGTTTTAAAGTCAACCTGAACTTTCTTGAATCCTACTTTTTTTTTTCCAAATGTTCTCATTTTTATAAACAACAGGAAAACTCAGTATATTCTACTTTGTCCCTTAGCTTTATTTCTGAGAAAGATCAATATTGAACAGTACTTCTGGAAATAAATTTAAATTATTTTTAAACTAAGGTGACATGGTTAAACATTTCATTGGGCTTCTGTTTCTTATCTGTAAGATTATGCCTTTCATTTCTGAAGTTTTTAAACTTGAGAGTGCGTCAGATCTTGGTTTTATTCAGGGTACCACCAAATATACACTATGTGACCTGTAATAAGCCATTTGAATTTTTTGCCAAATTCTTTTAAAGAGTAAAATAAATCTAGTCCACAGACTACTATATTTAACCTGTATAAACCTTGTCAAGGTACTGTTTTAAAAGTCTAAACTCTCTATAAAGAAATATAAGGAACTGAAAATTAAGAGAGCTTTCAAACTAAGTAGAAATACAATTCATTAACAACGAAGTGTTCAAAATACCCTATTGCTATTATAATTATGATCATTATAAAGAGCAACAGCAAAATTGTTACTATTCAATTTCCTCATGTGGTTATGTGACTCTTCAAAATTTAAAGCTTTACCTTGTATTACTTATTATTTGTATAATCTGAGTAAAATTACAAAAACAATGCTCCAAGCTACAACCTGACCACCCCCCTAAAAAAACCACGCAAAACAAAGGATTCCAGTACCTCTTTTGAATGTATGTATAAGAACAGAAAAAGTCTCTAATTAGAACTTTCTAAAAGCATTTCTCCCCAATTAGAGTGCAGTAATGACTCTAAATGGCACTGTCTGGAGGACAGCTCATCAGTTAATTATAAGGAGTTCTCTAAATTGAGGAGTGAAGAATGATACCAAATTTCAATCAGTGCAGATAAATATGGCTTGTCATTATTCACTTGAGAGTTTAGACAGTCCATCTAAAGAGGAAGAGGTGGAACAGAAATACTGTCTTTTCTAAAAGAACAGAAGTTATGAGAATAAAACTGAACATTTGCCCAAGACCATATTCTTGTCTAGGGTATGTTTTTTATAGTCATTCAATTCCCCTGATCCTGAGAGACTCTGATTTGCTTGCCCAGTTTATTTTCCATCTGGCTCTGTCAAGCAAGGGAAAACAATATGGCATTTCTATTGTTGTATCTAATAGCCTGGGAAAATGGACATATATTTTAAAAACAGTAGTTACGTAATTTGAAAACATGCTGACTAAAGCTTCAATTCCTTAGCATTTTTATGTTCCAGCATAATTAGCCTTCTAGTCTTCTAGTAATAAACATCTTAAAATTCTATAACTTAGTTTCATTTATCTCTGGGATAATTCTACCTGTTCAAGTTTATTTAGTGTTAAATGCAAGTGTAAAGAAAATACTTGTTTACATAACAAATTGTCAAGACCCATTATTTATTCTAACAATTTTCCAAAATTCTACTATTTTTCATTTTCCTCTTCTTACTTTTGCATCAGCCAAAGTTACGCTTTGGTTATTCATGTTCGTAGAATTCTCAATCATGTAAAAAACAAATATGGGTCTTATTTGTCACAGATATCCTCTTGATTACGATTCTCCACAATCACTTTATTCATGAATAGTAAGTCGGGGACCAGCCTCTGCTTAGAAATAGCCCTTCGTGTTTGCTCTATTCCCAGAGGACTTTGCTGCACATGCCTCGATCTCCTTCCATCTGGCCTCTGCACAAAGGGTTTCCCTGACTTTAATACAATTCTTTGTTTTATAGAAGACCTTGAGTTTATCTGAGAGTGAATACATGTGCAACAATAGCCATGTTGCCGGAGAACCTGATCTGACCTTTTTTTTTTTGTTACCAAACCCTAAGATGACAGAGAAACTATTAGCCAGCAACAAAGACTAAAGAAGGTAAGGGCTGTAATGATGACGGATTTGAAACAGAGCTGCAAAATAGTAAATATGAAGGGCCTGATTTTTCCTGGGCACTATCCCCGTTAATTCAGAGCTTATGTTTATATGGCTTCAGTAAAAGTGGAGAAAACTTGCTACATTTTTATCACTTTTTTCAAGATTTTATCTGTCAGTATTTATTTTCTATCAGTGAAAAACCTTCGTGAGATTTTGTTTGTAAGACATTAACAAGGGGTGTATTTGTATACTATCCATACACATCATTGCCGTGTATTTTCTTCAACAGAAAAATGCTTATAATTGAAGTGTAAATGAATGTAACTTATCAGTGTGAATAAAATCTGATAAGTTCCCTGAAACCTTCTATATAACTGAAAATCCTTTTAAAATGCATGCAGGTCTCATGTTTAAGACAACTGTCTTTCTTAATCAATGTTCATGTTATCCATTTTATTGTCTAAAAACAGTCACTCATAAGGAAATAATCAAGAATTTTGTAGTAATTTTGTCTAGTAATAGACTGGAGAAACACAAAATCTAAATAAACACCTAAAGACCAAAAAAGAAAACACACACATACACATATCACCTTACAAAATGTAGGTGCTTTGTTTTCAATAATTTATTCTAAACTGTATTATGGGAAGATGTCTCAAAGACTTTACTTGGGTTTAAAAGTTTTACATGCTTATACACGTTGTTGATTTCAAATAGGAGAATTACTAGTACTGAAAGATGGCAACTGAAATCTGAAATCTAACAAGGTACCAGTTACTCTGTAAAGATCAAGGAAGATTAGAACTCCACCTCCCAAAGCATACCAATATTTTTTATTAAAATTTATTTTTAGATTTGTTTTGGCACCGTCTTTTCAGTTTGAAACACATTTTTATAATAACGTGACATTTGAATTTTTAAAAATCACTTTAAATTATAAAACTATATTTAAAAACATTTTCCCCTGTAATTGGCCTATTGAAGGGAATAACCTTTGAATACACCTCATCCTCTTATTGGGAAAGGGCAAGGTGCTTTTTTTTTTTTTGGATAGGCACTGTGACCCCACCCCCACCCCCACCCCCAAGTGCTCACATTTAATATCCCTTGTATTTGTCAACAGTGCTGAATCTTGAAGTAATCTGTGAGTGAATCCTTACAAATGGGTCCAATTTGCCAAATGCCAAGTGGCTAAACAGAAGCAAACAGCAAGTCCAGCTTGCTTCATCTTTAGTAGAGGAAATTCACAAGCTTCTGTAGATTGCAGTGTTAGGAAAAACAAGTTTGTCATTAGAACGATGAGGTGACCACTTCCCCCCTCTAAGCCTGTCCACTCAGAATTGCTGACTCAGTTTGTCTCCACTGCCAGTAAAGTATGCCCCACACTGTCCACTGGGTTGATTAGCAACCAAACACAGAGGGGCAAACTGATAATCGCTTAGCAGTTCTAAGGTTTACCAAAACGTGCTAATTGGGTCTAAACACTGTGTATGTTAGGACTGCAAAGGTATCCATGATGCCCTTTAGAGGAAGGGGAAAAATAACCCTAAAATCTTAAGGCGACCAGTTCAAGGTCACTGAAGGAAGGCAACTGAGATGGGGGTCTTGAATTCCTCTGTCCTCTACGGGGTCGAAGCCCAAACACCACAGCCTCCAGGAGTTTCAAAGCTGCCTAGTAAAACAGCTTAGCGTGGGCAGTCCTTTTGTACTCCAGCGGGAGTAAAATTAACGCAGCCTGCCGTCCGTCTGACAGCATCCAGCAAATGGGTGTAGGGTTAAGGAGAGCAGCGCCCAGCTGTCCTTTCTCAGCTGAGTCTTTTTGAGAAATTGGGACCGAGGCGGGAGGTGGGGAGGGAGCGCACCGCCGGCGAGGGGCAGGGGCTGCGAGAGGGGAACGGGAGTCGCTGGCTGCGGGCAGGACGTGGGGAAGGAAGGAAGCTGGGGTGTGTGCCTCTGGAGAGGGAAGGCTGAGGGGAGAGGGACCAGAGTGAAAAAGAGGGGGGAGGGCAAAGTCAGGCTGAGAGAGTCGAGCGCCCGCTGCCAGCAAAAGGGGGAGACGAAGCCAGCTGGTCAGAGTGAGGAGGGGGAAAGCGGGAAGCCGAGGGAAGGGAAGGAAGTCGGGAAAGAGGAAGGAAAGGCAGGAGGGTTCAGAGGAAGGAGCCGCTGCAATTTCTGCGGCCGGCTCAGTAGGAGGAGCAGGAGGGGAAAGAGGAGGATCCAGAGTCAGTCAGTCAGTCAGGCAGCAGCGGGAGGTGGAGAAAGGAGGAGGATTAAAGATGGCCACCAACCGCTGCGGGGAACGGCAGCAGCCCCTCACTTCCCGGGATGGTCCCTGCGGGGCGGCCCGGCCTTGATGGAGAGAAGAAGCCCGAGAAGCGCCGAGGCTGAGGCGGCGGCGGCGGCGGCGGCGGGGACCCAGCGAGGAGGAGGAGGACGACGCGGGGGAGCAGGGAGTGGGGCAGGAGAAGGCAGAGGAGGCGGTGGCGGCGGCGTCGCTGCCCCGGCCGCCTAGCGCCGCTCGCTGCACGGCCCCGGCCGACCGGCTCCCGCACCCCGCGGCCGCAGCCTCGATCGCGGCCCGCAGCCCCATCTTCCCCCCGCGCCGTGGGGCTCCCGGGCCCCTCCGTGGACGCCGCGCCCGCCGCCCCCTCCCCGTCGCCAGCGCGCCCCCCGGCCCGCCACGGTCCCCGCTCCCGGCCGGGCCAGCCCGCGCCCACCCGCCGTCCGGTGAGTGCCCCCCGGCCCCCCGCCCCGCGCGCCGCGGCCGCTTTGTTCGTGCGGGGCGGAGGCGCTGCCCACTCGCGGCCCTGCGCACGCTGCCCCTGGGGGCGGGGGGGGGGGACAGGCCGCGGCCCAGCTGCCATCCTCCCCCGGGATCGCGCTGCCCCGGGGCCGCCGCCGCCGCTGCGGGGCTGGCGGCCTGGCCTGTGTCCTCCACCGCGGCCTGGAGAGGGCGCCGTCGTGGTCCTGTCGGCGTCGGGGTCAAGGGCTGCGGGCGGTGGGGAGCGATGCTGGGGGTGTTTCGGGGGGTGGGGGAGGCGAAGCCCGGACGTTACCGCGTTTAAGCAGTGGGGGCGTAACCTGGCGGTCCAGGGATCCGGGACCGATCCGGCGCCCCTCCGCCAGACCCCGCGGGGTCTCAGCTCGCGGAGCCCACCCCCCTCCCCCCCCGCCCCGGGCACTGCCGGGCGAGGCCTCCATCCCTCGGGCGCTGTCTCCGAGGCTGCGGGCCTCTCCTGGCTTATTTTCCAGCCCTGCTCCCCCCCCCCCCCCCCGCCAAACCCCCACGCCCTGTGCTGGAAATCTTCGTTTGTGCAAGCAACTGGAGATGCTCCCGCGGAGCGTGTTTGCCTTTTTTTTTTTCCTCTTGTACCGGGGATGCAGTGGCATCGCAAACATTCACGGTTACGGTGGGCTTTAAATAGCAGTTGTGACCTTTTCGACCAAAAGCCATTTAGCAGACCTGGTCAGTGTTTGATCTTCAGGGGCAGCGTTTCATTGATTTTTTTTTTTTTTTCATTGAATTCCGAAATCCACGCTATTAGGTTTTCCTTTTTCTGAAATAATCTGATAAAACCGATTGAAAGGATGTTTACTATATGTGAACCCTTGTCTGTACTTCCAGTGCCTTAAAAATGGTTGTTTCCTGTGGGAAAATGGTGCTGCTGCATACGAAAAACTATTTTTTGTTCCGTGATGGGCATGAGTTGGTTAGTGCCAAGTGGCTTCTGTTGTCTGAAAACCAAACAATTAAAAAAAGAAAGAAAGAAAAAAAAACCTTTTGCGTTGAGATAGCAGCAGATTTCCAGGTTGAAATTACTTGATAGCAGGTTTGGAACAGTTTCCACCATCAGACGCTGTGACAAACAACATAAAACAGGACCAAAAATATGTTGATTAAAAAACAAAAAAAAGCTTGATGTGCTAGTAGTGCTTAGGTCAAGAAAAATATAAATCTGATTTGAAAATAAAACTTTAACGTGAACATGGGACTCTAAGCATAGGAATTAGTTTGATTTCTCTAAAAGATATTTAAAAATACGTATTGTATTAGATTGATTTGGGAACCCTTCCTACAGTATTTGAACATCAGTGGTGCATGTTAATGCTTGGAACCTTTCATTCTTCTGCTGGTAGGTTTCTACTACTAGTGTCTTTTTACGAGTTTATATTGATTCATGTAAAAAATGTTATGCTTCTAGTTTAAAATTTCTGTAAAAAGGAGATATGAATTACAAACATGATGTTCTGGTCTTACTTGCAGAATCTTTTTCTTTCTTTTTTAAGAGTTAATGACAGTGTACTATTTCAGTATTATTTGGGTTCTCTCCTTTGACGATTCTTAAATTCCACTACTCAGCGTTGCAATTTTAAGAGTTTACATCAGGCATTTTCAATTTCATGCATGTGCTCTAGAAAGTCCTTGAATCCTTGGAAATCATATGCAGAATGTAGCATATATTTGCATTTTTTCCTGGGTAAAGAGTCCAGAGTCAACACATTTTCAAAAAGATCTGGCTCTGCAAAAAATTATAAGCCACTGGATATATAATTAAAGAATAAATCTGTATTTGGAAAATTAAAAATCTTAGGATTAGATTTGATCATTTGTTATCTTTCCCTTCCAGTTATGTCTAAGAAATGCTTGTTATTGAGGATTTAGCTCATAGAAGTCTTTTTTCCTGCATTCTTACTGAAGCCTTAGGAAAATGTTGATCCCATTTTACAGATGTGGAAATAGATACTGAGAGATGCTTGTTCAATCAAAGTGACAGCCAACTGGTGGGCCAACAGTTCAGCCCAGACTATAACACCAGAGCCAGCACTCCTAATAATAAGGCTGTACTCCTCTCTATGTCAATGATAGCATTTGCTTGATGTTAAAATTAGTATTTGATGCTTGACTACCATAGAAAAGTGGATCTGCTGTTATCATAACACAAAATACTATGCAGTTTTAGAGCCTCTGACTCTGCGTAGGAAGAGACCTTAGTGATACTAACCTCTCTTAATAGTACTAGTCTGAAATGACACTCAAAGTAGGGCCATTTCTACTGTGTCTTTGGCAGGATTATCCAGACTCTGTTTTTAATACTTCCTGTGACCACAAGTTCACGTTTTCAAAAATGTTTTGAAGTATTTTTTCTGTTTATGTGAGTTAAAATCTGCCTTCTTGATATTTCAACAGATTAGTTTCCAGTTCTTCCTTTGTATCATTTGTCATCCATTAAAGGATTAATAGATAAATAACTCCTATTCCTACATTTTTTTTGTAGGCAGGTTTTTGAGATTAATTTATATGTGGTGAAAAGTCTTGGCAGACATATACAGTTGGCTCATCACCACCACAATCAACATATGAAACATTTCTATCACTCCAAGCAGTTCTCCCCTGCCCCTTTGTAGTGAATCCTTTCCCTCTGCCTCTGCTGATGCTAAGTCACTTCAGTCGTGTCCGACTCTGTGGGACCCCATAGATGGCAGCCCACCAGGCTCCGCCGTCCCTGGGCTTCTCCAGGCAAGAAGACTGGAGTGGGTCCCTCTGCCTCTGCCGCTGCTGCTAAGTCGCTTCAGTCGTGTCCGACGCTGTGCGACCCCGTAGACGGCAGCCCACCAGGCTCCTCTGTCCATGGGATTTTCCAGGCAAGAGTACTGGAGTGGGTTGCCATTACCTTCTCCGCCCTCTACCTCTAGCCCCTGCTAATTGTTAATCTAAGTAATATCCCTGTTATCTTGTCTTTGTAGACAAGAAATTTATGTCTATATAACAGAAATGAAATCATACAGTATGTAGTCTTGATGTCTTTCATTTATCGCAATACTTTGGATATTCATTAAGTTGTTTCTTGTGTCAGTAGTTTCATCAATGGAATGCTGATAAACTTGTAACAACCTGTCCTCCAAAGGAAAAAAATCCCAGATTGGTAGCATCTGCTAATTATTGCAGTGTAAACATGCTCATCTTGGCCCACATTGAGCTACCTAAATCAGCTTGTAAAACTGAAAATTTAACAGTAGGCTGTCCTAAGCTGTACCAGTTGGCCCCAGCACACCACTAAATTTGTTCTTTTGTGCTGTTGAGTCCCTCTCCATTACAATAAGGTACCACAGTTTGTTCATTCATTCATGAGTTAGACATTTAAGTTGTTCCCAGTTTTGGACAGTTATGAATAAAGCTGCTATAAACCTTTATGAACAGGTCTATGGACAGGAGAAATGTTTTCAGTTTTCTTGAGATGCACCTAGGAATGGGATTACTGGGTCCTATGAAAGTGTATATTTTATCAATATTAGTTACTTCATATTGAACTGCCAAACTGTTTTCCAAAATGACTATACTGTTTTGAATTTCTATCTGTGTCAATGTAAGAGAATTTTGGTTATTTCTGTACCCTTGTTGGCATTTAGTATTGTCAGTTATTGAAATTTTAGCTCTTTTGTTATATGTGTAAAAGTCTCCTTTAATGGTTTCGACTTTTTAATTCTTACTTTCCGCAGCATTTGAACCAATATAGAAAGTTTGTGACAGATACTGCTAAATAATTTTTTGGCTTGGTCATCAGTCACGTTCTCAATATGAAGGCGGTAACACTTTAAGGCTGTTTCTTTGAGTTTCTTATTGTACAGTTGGCTTTCATGTATTAAAATTCCTTTTATAGGGACTTTTCCTTATAAAAGTCCAGTGGCTGGGACTCTGCGCTCCCAATAACAAGGGCCCTGGTTAGAAAGTTGGTTCCCACGTGCCACAACTAAGACCCAGTGCAGCCATATAAGTAAATAAATGAGTTTTTTTTTAATAAATATTTTTTTAAAAAAGTTTTTATAATGAAACCATCACTGAAGAATTCTAATACTTAACCCATAACATTTTTTAAAATGTGACTTTAAAAAAACTAGGTGAAGTTTTGTTTCTTTAAGGAAAATTTAGGGTTAAAAATCCTCAAAATAATCATAAAGCATTTCTTCAATTTTTAGCTGGACTTAAAGGGAAAATAGTAGACTGAAATAATTTAAACATGTGGTCTTTGACGTCATCCCAGGTGTTGTAAGGAGCATGAACCCATGAATAATTGTAGCATGACTTCAGTCTTTAGAAAGCTGAGTTTCAAGTAACATTATGATGTGCGTTACCCTCCCTTAAGGTGACTTTTGAGCAGAGACTTGATGCATTTAATGGAGTGAGAGTTTTAGAGCTGGGGGAATAGCAGGTGCTGAGGCTCTGAAGCAGGAGGATGTTGAAGTGTTGGGAGAACAGTCGGGTTGGCTGGAGGGAGGTGAGAGCTGAGGTCAGGGTGGTGGAGGCCCACAGACCGCGTAGGCCAGTACTCTAAGGACTCTGACTTCTGCTCTCGGTGAGTTTGAGCCTGAAGTGTGTCCAGTGCGTGAACAGAGAAGTGTTGTCTCCTGCTTGAAGTTCCTACGGTGTGCCACCCTCTCCTGCCTGCAAGCTGGTCCTTGTCCAGGAATGGTGCATGGTCGGCCCTCCCCTGTGGGTCCCCTTGGCACCCTTTATCATACCTCTACTTAAAAGCTGCTTTATTTGTCTTTATCTTCTCCCCCTAGATGGAGATCTTAGATTTTTCTTTTAAACCTCTGAATTCCTGTTTCATTAGATGAATGCCTGCTGAATTATGGAATTGCTGAAAATGGGGTTAATCATTGAAAACTGGATAGGAGATACCCAACAGTATTGCTCACATGGAGGTGGATTCTGTTTTGCTGACCGCTGTACATTTAGTGCTGGGGCAGTGAGCTGTGCATAATAGGTGCTCAGTAAATACTTGGTGAATGCTTGAGTGCACATCCGTGTGCTAGCCTCTGCTGGCTTTTTCCTCTCTTCCTATAAGCCCATGGGCAGACTTCCTCCAAATCCCTTAGCATGTTTCCCTATGGTCTTATCCTTCCTCTGATTGCATGCTCAAGAAATGCCAAATACATAGGAAATTCACTCGTTCATTCCTTCGAAACAAATGTAATAATAAAGCAGTGTAGACGATTTCTCTCCAAGCTAAATAGATAGGGTTCCTTGTACAGTGTTTTGGTTCATTCTAATGTAGAATGAAAACATTCGCACTTCTGTTTTCCTTTCTTTAGTGAGAATTTTTGAGATTACTTTATTACTGGGCCCCCAGATCTTTAATAAGCAAGACACTGATTATTTAATAAACAAGACACAAGGTCTAGAATATCACTTCTATAAACAACTGAAGCAGGAGCCTTGCAGAGTGTGAAAAAAGTAGTATCAGAAATAAAGTCAATGGTATTTTGTAGTGTGTTTTATTTGGTTGAACAGGCAGTTGCGTTTGCTATATTTACCTGACTGGATGGATGTAGAGCTTTGGGGTTTTGTACTGAGTTTATAGAAATGTCAGGCTCCAGAACAGAGACCCTCAACTCTGAAACATCTACGTTAATCTTTTTTGTTTGTTTTAGCTGAGTCTGGTCTGAGCTGTGGCCTGCATATGGCATCTTAAACATGCAATTGTTAATAGTATTGATAACTCCAAATATCTCCATCCTTACATCTCAGGATTCCTTGTTCTGTCTGATACTCCTGCATGTCTTTGAACCTGCAGGAGAGGGACAATGGGAGATGATAGGTATTGTACCTGCAGAAGCTGCAAGACCTGAGGCAGAAAATTTAAAGTAATGTCTTTTAGTGATATGAGTCATTTTTCTTCCTTTTTTTGTTAAGCCAAAAAATTATTGTGTACTTGGGCTTCCCTTGTGGCTTAGCTGATAAAGAATCCGCCTGCAATGTGGGAGAGCTGGGTTTGATCCCTGATTTGGGAAGAACCCCTGGAGAAGGGAAAGGCTACCCACTTCAGTATTCTGGTCTGGAGAATTCTATGGACTGTATAGTTCATGGGGTCACAAAGAGTTGGACTCTGCTGAGCAACTTTCACCTCACTTCACTTCATAGATTTTTGTGTGTGTAAAAGATCATAAATATTGGATTACTGATCATCATAGTGTTGTAATCTATCGTGGCAAGTCTAGTGATAATATGCCCTGTATTTTTTTTTTTTTTAATATATGAAATATTTTGTGTATCTTAGCCCAGTTAATGGGGATACTGTTTGTATTTTGATCAACTACACTGTGATTTCAGTAAGTGCTGAAATTTGGTTTGGGTTTTTTTGTTGCTGTTTTAATGGTTATTTATGAGTTGGGCCTTGGTTTTACTTCTCTAGAAAATGGCAACCCACTCCAGTGTTCTTGCCTGGAGGATCCCTGGGACGGGGGAGCCTGGTGGGCTGCCATCTATGGGGTCACACATAGTCGAACACGACTGAAGCGACTTAGCAGCAGCAGCAGTGGAAAGATATGAGTATTAAATTTGCACATTGGTTTCCTTAAAAGAAAATTATTAACAACTTAAATTTGTTTCTTTCCCATGAATTTTCTTTATTAAAAAGAACATTTTGTCACCTGCATCTATTCGTGTGTAGTATATTCGAGTATGACTTGCTGTGCTAAGTTGCTCAGTCGTGTCCGACTCTTTGCAACCTCATGGACTGTAGCCCGCCAGGCTCTTCTATCCATGCAATTTCCCAGGCAAAAATGCTAGAGTGGGTTGCCATTTCCCTCCCCAGAGAGTATGACTTGGTACAGAGTTAATGCAGTTAGTTATTTTAAGTTCAGTATACATTGTTTTATGATCAGATGCTGTTGTACCTGAGCAAACTTGAGACTTGTACTGCGGCAACCCTTTTTATCATTATGCCAACTCAATAGCAGATACTCCTAAGTATCTACTGTTGAAAACAGAATCCCTCCTCAGTAAAGAGACCTAGGCAGTACTGTACTTATGCGTCTTGATAAGACTTCAGGTCCAGATTAGTAACTTTGAGTCAACTAGACACATGTGAAGCCACAATGGATTTAAAGCACTACTGATAGATGGTGGAGTTTAAAAGGCCAGTGAACCAGGACTTTTTTTTTTAATAAACTAATCATGGTTGTTTGATTCTTTTGTGTGTCACCTAATCCCTTTAAAGTATTTGTTGTTACTACTTATAAAAGATAAGTCCTTTTTTACAATGGTACTTCCAAGGCCACCAAATTAAGAGATTTGAATTCCTATTCTGCCTTGGCCTCTTTTTAAAAAATAATGTGTATTTATTTATTTGGCCTCATCAGGTCTTAGTTGCGGTATGTGGGCTCCCCAGTGATCTGATGCGGGATCTTTTCTGTGCCTCTTGGCTTGTTGCCCTGAGGCATATAGGATCTTAGATCCTTGAGCAGGCATTGAACTGCACTGGAAGGCGGATTCTTAACCACTGGGCCATCAGGAAGCTGTTGCTGTGCTGTTTGGTTCTTCATCTGTTGGCAGCCCTCATTACTGCAGGTCCCTTAGATAACAGTGATCATTGAGTTCTGACACTTCTTTAACTTTCCTTGTTTCTTTTTTTTTTTTTTTTTCACTTAATTTTTTTTTATTTTTTTATTTTTTTAGTTTTTATTTTTAAATTTTAAAATCTTTAATTCTTACATGCATTCCCCCCCTTGGTACCAGTGTTGTGAGAATCATCATGTTACATTCTGATTTTTTGACATGTGTAATAGGTATATCCTCAGCACTTGATGAATCTGCCAGGCCCAGCTTCCTCTTCCTGTATAATGTTTCTTCCTAGCTATGTCCCTCTGTTCTCCAGCCAGTGTGGTCTTCAAAGAGGCCAGTTAATCAATGGCACCCCACTCCAGTACTCTTGCCTGGAAAATCCCATGGAAGGAGGAGCCTGGTAGGCTGCAGTCCATGTGGTTGCTAAGAGTCGGACACAACTGAGCATCTTCACTTTCACTTTTCACTTTTATGCATTGGAGAAGGAAATGTGAACCCACTCCAGTGTTCTTGCCTGGAGAATCCCAGGGATGGGGGAGCCTGGTGGGCTTCCGATGATGGGGTCGCACAGAGTCGGACACAACTGAAGCGACTTAGCAGCAGCAACAGCCTAAGAAAAATAGGAATATGGCTTTTCGGCCGGAACCGCCATCTTCCAGTGATTCGCCAAGATGACCAACACAAAGGGAAAGAAGTGGGGCACCCGCTACATGTTCTCCAGGCCTTTCAGAAAACATGGAGTTGTTCCTTTGGCCACGTACATGTGAATCTACAGGAAGGGTGATATTGTAGATATCAAGGGAATGGGTACTGTTAAAAGGAATGCCCCACAAATGTTACCATGGCAAAACTGGGAGAGTCTATAATGTTACCCAGCATGCTGTTGGCATCATTGTAAACAAACAAGTTAAGGGCACGATTCTTGCCAAGAGAATTAATATGTGTATTGAGCATATTAAGCACTCTAAGAGCCGAGATAGCTTCCTGAAACGTGTGAAGGAAAATGATCAGAAAAAGAAGGAAGCCAAAGAGAAAGGGACTTGGGTTCAGCTGAAGCGCCAGCCTGCTCCACCGAGAGAAGCACACTTTGTGAGGACCAGTGGAAAGGAACCCGAACTGTTGGAGCCCATCCCCTATGAATTCATGGCCTGATGGGTGTAAAAATAAAGACCTGGACTGTACAAATGTTTCTCTTGAGTAGAGTTGTTGTGTCCAAATTCAGTGGGTAATGTCTTTTCAAATTTAGTGTTTTTTCTTCCTGAAAGGTATAAGATAGTTTGTTGTTCAGTATTTTTTAATAAACTGCCAGATATTATTTAAAAAAAAAAATAGGAATATGATACACAGTCATTATCTGATGTTAGAAAGTCATGCCAAAATTATTTTGTATCTTTTTTTCCTTCCAGGTGTCGGGGGTGGCAACTAATTTATTTGCACAGAATCTTTTAGTTTTATTGCCTTGCTCTAGGTAATGCATCCATACACATACGTTTTGCTTTATAAATCATATAATTTAGGAGGTGATTAAGTATTGTCTATAGGACTCAATACTGTAAAAGAATCTTACAGGTATCTTCTCAAAATTTCCAAATTTCTTAGTACATTTTGAGTGTTTGAGTTTGGATGGGCACCTTACTGTTTTAATTTCTCTAACATTTATTTAATTTGCATTACCTTACTGGTATGTATATTATATAAACATATATACACACACATATTTTATTTTGAAGAAATAAACTCAGGAAGTTGGGGAAATAGTAGAGTCCCACATACTCTTCACCTGTCACTCTTGGCCACTGGTAATATCTTATGTGAGTAAATTACAGTACTTATTTGAATTTCATTACTAAAATCACAGTGATTTTGCTATTCTTAAAATGTTGACAAATATAAGAATGTTGATATTGTGATATTCATTCCTCAGGCAGTGAACAGGTTAGGTTCTGGGCTTTGTTTACATAGGCAGCAGAATCCAGGGAATTTCTTCCTTGAATTTTCTATAAAAAGAACAACCGGTAACTAGGCAAATGGCTGATTATTTTCAACCAAGTAGGTCATTCACAGCCCTGGCTCTAGTCAGATAAAATCAATCACATGTCATTCTTCTTAATTCCTTTTGGCTGGGCTTTTTTTTTTTTAATGGATTTGTCAGTTTTTATTTAACTTATTCTCCATAGAAAGTAATAGGTCATCATGTGAACAAAAAATTTTCATAAGGAAAAATTTCATAAGGCATAGAGGATATGAATAACAATGACTTGGCATGATTATATAGACATAGTTACAAAGTGTTGTACCTAGTTTATGAAAATACCTATTCTTCACAAATATGACTTAACTACCATTGGCAATGTCTGATACCTCAAAGACTCTCAGTAAAATTCCAAAATACCCCCGGATCTTATAAAGTGGCCTGGCTTTTTAAAATCTAATCACTACTATATCTGCTTACTGGAAACTTTCATTCTTACCAAGTAATAGAGTAGTAAAGAAAGAAGTACTGGGCAGTTAGTCAAGGGATGGTGTTTATTAACTACCTGCTATCATTTTGTTGAATACAGAGGAGATTTCAGAAATAGAAGGGATGTTCTTAGTATAGTTGAATAAACAGCTGTAGAACATTACCACACATTATTGTATAATATATTTCAGCAAATTTTATTCTCTCTCTAAATACACACACACTGGCATGTAATTGGCCTTCAGTATGCACTGAGTGAATGAATGTAGTTAGGTAATAAGCATGTTGTCAGAAAATGATGTAAGTCTTAAGAAAATAAATGTTTACTGTCACTCCTAGGAATTCTAAGACTATTCATTATCAAGTGAAAGAATGATAATATATGTTTTATTATGTTTCTTTATTCTCTTTGTCCTAGAAATCCCTCAGTAAATTCATAATCAGATCTTCTTGATTAAAGCCTGAATCTCTCTGACTCGAAAGCCCAAGTTCTTTTCCTGTGGCACACTGCTCATTAAAACACAGTGATTTAGATGATATATGCCACAGTTAAGTAAACAAGTATGAAATAAAAATAAACTCAGTTATTTTTAGAAATATCATTGTGTGTTGATTGCCTAATAATTTTATTCAGCCTGATTTATTTGTGTGATGCCTCTAGTGACTAAGTTAATCCAAATATAAAGGATTCAACTTGCTCTGGGAACCTAGTTCTTCTTTCCCAAAATAATACACTGTAAATAGGTTCTCAGATGATGCTGTAGTGTTTATTAATAATTGTATACTTTTTTCATAATTACTTATTAAATGTTTTATTGTTTGCTGTCCTGGGTGCCCTGGTATTTGCATGAATGTTTAAGACATGGATACTTATGCTCTCAATAACTTTATAATATGATGATAAGATAAACACATAAATGTTTGAACAGTATACAGTTAGTCTGTCTGAGGGGTACAGAAGTTCTGTGGATACTTAGCCGGTAGAAAGATTACTTGTAGTTGAAATGATTCAGATAACCCTAAGATGAGGTTTGATCTGAATATCAGGGGAATTGATTGAATTTCCTTGGTGAATCCTGTGAGATTTACTTCAGAATTATAGAAAGTAATAAAATCAACTGATTTCACCATTAATGAGTCAGATGAGGTCTCTTGGGAAAAAATTCGCCTGGATTTATTATTTAAGAAATGAGGAGAAGGGATAGGGATAGTCAAAACACATGAAAGCCTTTGTTTTGCTCCTGAAGCTTTTTACAACTAGGTCACCATGAAAATTGTACTAAATGACTTCTATAGCTTATATTCTTTTAAGGATAATTTGATCTGTTGGATTGATGACAGTTGTGCTTTATATATTTCATTTGCTACATTCTGAAATAAATTAGATGTTCTCTCTTTGGTCAAGATGAAAACTGATGTATTGCTGTTTTATTATTTCTGATGTCTGGCTGTGTTCAAAGTATTTCTGTTGTCTTGGAGTGAAATAGCATTGAGGATTTTGCCATTGTGAAGTTCAGTGTGGCTAAAGAGGTATCTCACTGGTGGCAAGCTTAAAGGAAGGCTGGAGAAGGAAGAGAAAGGACAGTGGTGGGGAGGGCGGGGTGGAGGCAGGGGTTGGGAACGCCATCAGGGGAACATGGAGAGAGAAAATAGAAAAAAAACACTTCCCTGTACAGGGCGCTTGTTCTGTCCAGGGTCATTTGGTATAGCAGATGTTGACCTGTACCTAGGCAAACCTGGAACATTTCCTCCCTTTGTCAAACTTTATGAAAAAGCAGAAAGCGTTGAGTTTGCTTTAGTTATACAATAATTACTAATGAAGAATGGGGTCATAACATGCAGTTGTGTTCTCCACCTCCTTCCCCACAGAGACCTAGATCTAAAATCTGAGTCACCAGAGTAAATAAGTTCGGTGATTCCCAGCTCGAGTTAGCTTGCATAACCACCACACGCGCTGGCATAGGTGTTGATATTTTCAGGAGGGTATGGAGAAGCCTGACAAGACATGGCAGCTGCTGGAAAGGCCTTTAGGCCACTGTAGCACCAACACACACTTGTGTAGTTGGGAAACAGAAAGGGGGAAATGTGTGCTGAATAGCATTTCTGAGATGATAATACTGTAGTGATCTCTATTCACAGCTAGGAGTGTTATATCTTTCTTACAAAGCTTATTCCTTTTTCAGATGCACTTTAATTTTTTTCAGCCTAATACATTCATCAGAAATGAGCCAGTTATTGACTGTTGCCAGTATTAAGAGGGCTTCCCAGGTAGCACTAGTGGAAAAGAACCTGTCTGTGATGCAGGAGACATAAAGAGACGCAGCTTCGATCCCTGGGTCAGCAAGATCCCCCTGGAGAAGGAAATGGCAACCCAGTCCAGTATTCTGGCCTAGAGAATCCCTTGGACAGAGGGGCCTGGTGGGCTACAGTCCATAGAGCTGTAAAGAGTCAGACACTGAAGCATGCATGTATTATTAAGAGATCTTTAAAAGGATCCCCATATTCTAGCCTTCCTTCTTCCTGTTCTGCTGTTGACACCCACTTCAGTGCAGTGGTTAATAGTTGTTTCACGTATCCTAATGTCATCTGACAAAGCATCATTCCAGTCCAGTGAAGTTCTCTTAAGCAAGTGCTATTTTACTGGAAGGAGACGGGTTGCATTCCAGTAGCTAATTGTTACTTTGGTCTTGTTATTTAACAACAGGTATGCGATATAGATAGTAATCATACCTGGGTATGCCTTCTTGCATTTTTGTTAAAGTTTAGAAATGCTCTTTCATACCATAGTGGTGATACTGATTTGTATTTGAAAAATTTTAACCTTATTTTTCTAAGCAAAGGTAAGTACTGTGCACAGGTTTTGAGTTAGACATTTGCATTTTGTCAGCTATTATCATTAAGAAATCAATTTTTTAAAAGCCCTGTTTTTATTTTTAAAGAAGTTTAAATATGGCAAAGTAGTAAAGAATGCTGTGGCTTATTGGAGTTACAATTAAAGCTAAATTTCATTATTATTTTCCTCATGAGACTTGAATTCACTAGAAAATGTCAATGAACAGCAATTTAGAAGATAAATTGGCCAGATGCCTGAAATAGAGAAGTTCTACCAACATAAACAAGCAGTGAAGTGAATTTTTAAAAGATAGATGTTAAGCATAGTGTTAGATTGAGAAAAGTGTTCTAATAGTATAAAATTAGAGTAGAGGAAAATAATTTGCCGGGTGAAAAGTTAGAAGTAAATGAAATTAATCTATCATGTGAGATGCATTTTGCCTTGTTTATCGACTAGTAGGGGGTGTTTTGGGCTTCTCTGGTGGCTCGGTGTATAGAACCCGCCTGCCAATGCAGGAGATGCAGGTTTGATCCCTGCGTCAGGAAGATCCCCTGGAGAAAGACATGGCAACCCACTCCAGTATTCTTGCCTGGAGAATGCTATGGACAGAGGAGCCTGGTGGGCTACAGTCCATGGAGTCGCAAAAGAGTTGGACACACCTTAGTGACTAAACGCCACCACCACCTAAGCTACAGGTGTTGAGGAAGAGTTCCCTTTGGTAGCCTGTGTCAGGGACAGAACAGGCAGAAAGCAATCTTCTTGATCTGTTGTTAATGGAAATTCAAGGTGAAGAAGCACATGGAATTGTAGGGGGGACGGAGAGAGAGAGAAAAATGAATGAATAAGTTCATAAATGTATTGTTGTGTTATTCAGTTGCCAAGTCATGTCTGACTTTTTTCGACCCTGTGGATTGGAGCATGCCAGGCTTCCTTGTCCCTCACCATCTCCCAGAGTTTGTCCAAGTTCATGTCCATTTAATTGGTGATGCCAGCCAGCCAGCTTATCCGCTCTCGCCCTCTTCTCCTTCTGCCTTCATATCATAAATGTGTACATATACTTATATGACTGGCTGTCAGAGAATTCTGTCTCTGGGTACTGGGCTACAGATAATGGCCAGTTATCAGTCCTTGGGGTTGGAACTGGTAATCGAAAGTAGGCATCCCAGGCCTAGGAAGAGACCAGACAGGGGCCAGACTGGGAATCTCCAGAAGTGTCAGGTCAGAGGCCTAGTTACAGTAAGTAAGGGATAAACAGGCCTGAAACAGCAGAGAGGGCCAGAGTAGAACACAGTGGGAACCAGAAGCAGCTCGGAACCCCAGTTATCTCGTCCGGGGTATAAAGGCGGGGTGAGTTAATGTTAATAGTGACTCCATCCAGAATTGAGGATTAGGGCTGAAACTTAAAGCATCTCCTGTCAGAAGTCTGTATTGGTGATCTAGGATTTAAGTGACAGGAGAAGCAGAAACAGGCTTGGCTTGACTTTTTTTTTTTTTTTTTAAATATTCTGTTTTATATACCATCTTTTAAGGACAGAATTCATTTCCATTGTTAATCAGTAATCATTCACTTTGCTTTGCTGGCACTCGCGTGGGATCACGAGATGCAGAGAACTGCTGACACTTGAGAGCAATGTCTTAACAGGGAACTGGTGCTAAAACGAACAGACTGAAGCTTTGGGGTAAATGTACTTTCTTGCAACATAGGAGGATATGAAAAAGCGTGTTAGGCATGAGAGTTCTAATGTCACAGTTCTGAAGGCAAAAGTACACTCTGTTTAGTTTTTGAGCAGGGTAAGAGGAAGCAAGGAAAATGTACAGTTAGGGTCATTAGATGTTAAAATGAGAACCTTCCATACCTTTTTACTTGCTAGAAGAAGTCGTAGTAGCGTTTTGGGGGTTTCAATCAGCTGATACCACCTAAAGGGGGACTAAAAGGTACTTTTGGAACCATACTGGAAGTTGAATAATGAATTGAATGAATGGGACTTGAGCAGAAGAAACCAGAGCAGCTCTTGGGAGCCTAGCAACAGCAGCAGTTTTTATACCTTCTTTCCAGACCCCTGCCAAGGGGAAGTCAAAAGGCGGGCAGCCCTCCTAGCTGGTGTCTAGAAGGTCACCCGTTAGTAGCTTAACTACCCCTTTCCCTTCTCTGGTCTTTCCCCTCCCTTCCCTCCCCGCTTGTATAAATGTCAAGATAACCCTATTTATCCCATCCACAGAGGCAACTTCTCTAAATGAGAGAAAGTCTAAATGCACGCCAGAGACAGTGCCATAGGGCTGCCGATTCTGGGTGATGTCATGCTGCCCTGGTTCCATGGTGATTCTTTCTTGATATTTTACAACTTGAATTCCTGTGAACTTGCTCTGTGCATGTTTGGGGGAAAGGACACAAAAAGAAAATATATTTAAAGGGTAAGATGGCGGGTACTTACCAAACACCAGGGATTAGGAAGTTAATAAAGTGATAGTGGCTAGAGTCCTTAATATTGCATCAGTGCAGACCCCCTAACCTGTTTCACTTCCGATTTCATACCTTGTGCGAGCATCTCAGCTTATCAGCGTTCTGTTCCTCACACACTGACCCAGCCCCTAATTCCTGAAAGGCTCTGAGCTCCTGGTGGTTCTGACTGGATGGGATTGTGATAGCTTCCACTAACCTTAACACCACACAGCACTTCCAGAACATGCTGCAGTGGATTCCCCTGAGTGCTCCTCATGGTCTTTCCAGCCCCCACAGGTGGAGTAGCAGCCACTCTTCCCCTTGTTAGTCATGAAGTGTCCTTCTTTTTTATCTAATTTTTAAAATCTTTTGGCCACACCATGCGGCATGCAGGATCTTAGTTTCCTAATCAGGGGTTGAACCCATGCCCCCTTTGTCGGGAGTGCTGATGGACTATCATTCTTATCCCATCCTGTAGCCTTCATTTTTGCTGTTTTTTTTTTTTTTTTTTTTTTGCTGTCATGAGGAAAT
Source organism: Ovis aries (assembly GCF_016772045.2). Classification (NCBI taxonomy): domain Eukaryota; kingdom Metazoa; phylum Chordata; class Mammalia; order Artiodactyla; family Bovidae; genus Ovis; species Ovis aries. The sequence goes on along the minus strand of NC_056059.1, from coordinate 100,453,575 downwards.
CACCCTGAACTTCATAAGTTCAGCTTGCAGTAAAGTTTGTGTTTTTCTTTTTTTTGGTCTCCTGGTAGAAGTATTTCTTGGTTATTAAAACTTCTAGGTCAGGATACAGGATGCTTGGGGCTGGTGCACGAGGATGATCCAGAGAGATGATATGGGGTGGGAGGTGGGAGGGGGTTCAGGATTGGGAACTCGTGTACACCCGTGGCGGATTCATGTCAATGTATGGCAAAACCAATACAGTATTGTAAAGTAAAATAAAGTAAAAGTAAACATTAAAAAAAACTTCTAGGTCAGCAGACTTAGAAAGAATTTTTGTTCATAAGACAAAAAGCAAAACTTTGCGAGAAGAAAAGATACCACTCCACTATTACTGTTTGGTTGCTACCTCCAGGATATTTTGGAGGTGAGAGATGGCATATATTGGTTGGTGGTTCATAGCCTACTTTATATCCTGCAGGACGGCACCCCAGATTCAGAATCTTTTAGCTCTGGCAACTATTACATCAGACTTCCAGGTGTAAGCATTGCTTCCTACTATGGGGACAGCTGTGTCTGAATAAATACCTACTTGATAAGACTTACCAGGCCCTGTGTGTCCACCCATTGCCATTTGAAATGAACTCCTGGATCAGAGGCCATGTGGTTTATTTTATTTAGATAGTCCTTTTTGCTTCTGAGGTGGCACAGTGATAAAGAATCTGACTGCAATGCAGGAGACACATAGATGCAGGTTCTGTTCCTGGGTGGGGAAGGTTCCCCTGGAGGAGGAAATGGCAACCCACTCCAGTATTGCCTGGAAAATTTAGCTGTGCTGGCTCTTGGTTGCTGCATGAGCCTTTTTCTAGTTGCCGTGAGTGGGGGCTACTCTTCTCGCGGTGTGCTGACTTCTCATCGTGGTAGATTCTCTTGTTGCAACTCCAGGGCTTTAGAGCACAGGCTCAGTTGTTGTGGCGTTTTGTTGATCTGTGGCATGTGGGATCTTCTAGGACCAGGGATTGAACCTGTGTCGTCTGCATTGACGGGCGGATTCTTTACCACTGAGCCCCAGCCAGGAGATTTATAGGATGCAGTTGGTTATTCCTACGTAGTGGTGCTGGCAGAGGCAGATTCAGAACTGCTGTCTCTTCCAGCGAGGGTCAGCCATCACTGTGTCTGTAATCCAAGGAGCCGGGTGCCTGTGGAGAGGTGGTGCCTGTGGGGGACTCACGCCAGTGGCTTCTCGACAGTAGAGCAGTGAGGTCCGTCTTAGTGAGTCAGCATCGTGGTCCCTTGCGTAACTGCTTCTCCTGCCACCTGATTGTGATTATTTTCATGAAATCTCTGAGCATGGACTAGGCTGGCTGGAGAGGGAGTGTGACCTGAGCGGATGAGGGTCATCTTACCCACCCAGTTATTAATAGGCTTTACATTTTTGTTTGCATTGGCACTGGCAGAATTCTGGTGAGGGACGTTTTTAGACTGTGGCCCTGTTGTGAGAGGTTCATTCAAATAGTCATTCCCTTCATGACTGTCCCTCTTAGTTTTTTCTCTGATGTTTTTCTTCAAGGCCATTGATCATGGCATAGAAAAGGGAAGGATTGCAGGCTCTCTAGTCACTCTAAAAAGTGTCTGCTACAGAAATAATATATTCTACGAGTTCTCAAAATTTAAGCAAGATTTCAAGTCACATCCAATGGCTGTATTAAATTTTAGCCTATTTTTGTTTTACTTGACTGAGATCTTTTCCCCTTTTGATTTCTTGTTTTATAGTCCTTCAATCATAAAGGCCTCATTTAGAAACTTTGAAATGTTGGTTTATAGAATTCCAAAATGCCATATAGCCTGTATTTGCGATGAAGTGTGTGTGTGTGTGTGTGTGTGTGTGTGTATTTACATGTACTCATTTGAGGAAGAGAAAATGTCTAAAAAACATGTATATTCTAATATCCTAGTAGCGTGCATGTTTAGTCATGACTCTTTGCGACCCCATGGACTCTAGCCCACCAGGTTCCTCTGTTGGTAGGGTTTTCCAGACAAGAGTACAGGAGTGAGTTGCCATTTCTGACCCCAGAGATCTTCCCGACCCAGAGATCAAACCCCCGTTTCTTGTATCTCCTGTGTTGGCAGGTGGTGTCTTTACCACTAGCATGTCCTGGCCTGTTAATGATCAACTTTGGGGCCTGGATTAGGAGAAAAGAAGAGTTAGTGTTGTGGTGGAGAGCAATGTTATTGTTTTGCTTCAAAAAATATGTTCTACTTGACATTTTATATTCTAAAAAGTGTGTATTTTTATTAATATGAAAATGCCAGCATATTTTTATTTCTTATAATGATAGAAATAATTTGTGGATGATTAAGGGTTAATAAACAGTAATTACATATAAAGCTATTTGTGCTGCCAACAAAAGCATATACATGTCATTTTTAATTGAAGTATGAAAGTGAAAGTCGCTCAGTTGTGTCCAGCTCCCTATGACCCCTTGGACTATACAGTCCATGGACTTCTCAAGGCAAGAATACTGGAATGCTTAGCCATGCCCTCCTCCAGGGGATCTTTCCAACCCAGGGATCAGATTACCCAGATCTCCCGCCTTGCATGCAGATTATTTACCCCCTGAGCCATAAGGGAAGCCCAAGAATACTGGAGTGGGTAGCCTATCCTTTCTCCAGGGGATCTTCCCAACCCAGGGATCAAACTGGGGTCTTCTGCATTGCAGGCAGATTCTTTACCAACTGAGCTATCAGGGAAGACAGCTGAATTTAAATCTTTTGTAGCTCAGTCGGTAAAAAAATCCGCCTGCAATGTGGGAGACCCGGTTTCAATTCCTGAGCTTGGAAGATCCACTGGAGAAGGAAATGGCAACCCACTCCACTATTCTTGCCTGGAGAATCGCATGGACAGAGGAGCCTGGGAAGCTACAGTCCATGGGGTTGCAAGAGTCAGACACGACTTAGTGACTAAACCACCACTGTAGTTGATTTACAATGCTATGTTAGTTTCAGGTATACAGCAGAATGATTCAGTTATATGTGTGTTCATATATATTTCAGGTTGTTTTCCATTATAGATTATTATAAGATATTGAGTATAGTTCTCTGTCCTATACAGTAAATCACTGTTGCTTATTTTTTAAGTACATGTAATGTTTAAAAAAATCTTCAGTGTATGTATTTGACACTCAGGTTTTTATTGAAAGTCATTGCAGGAATTAGTTTTTTAATGTAATTATACTAAAGTTGAATCTCTTTGCTTATCTCATCAACATAAAGTTTCCATTTACAGCTATAATTGACAACAAGTACAATGTATCCTAATCTGAAATGTCTAGAATTCAGAAGTTGATTTGCAGTGAGGAATTGCAGGAGAGAGTCTTTATATATATTATTTCCCTTTGCTAATTTTAGGTTTCATGCCTGAGCATCTGATAGGACCCTGATGCTATGACGGGCTCTTAAACAGGAGTGTATGGGTGTATTTTCCAATTTTTAGTATTTGCAGACCATGTACGTCATCTTTAAATTACTAGCTGCTGCTGATTTTGTCATCCTTCAAAGGGCCCTTCAGTATCTATCTCCCTCTCTGTCTTTTTAAATGAACCTATTCCTTAAGTTGGAGAAGGAACTGGCAACCGTCTCCAGTATTCTTACCTGGAGAATCCCATGGACAGAGGAGCCTGGTGGGCTACAGTCCATGGGGTTGCAAAGAGCTGCACACAACTGAGCAACTAATACACATTCCTGAAGTATATACTAAAAGTGAAGAAATTGTAAGTATACGGCTCAATGAATTTTCTGTAAATGAACATGCTGCTGCTGCTGCTGCTAAGTTGCTTCAGTCGTGTCTGACTCTGTGCGATCCCATAGATGGCAGCCCACCGGGCTCCCCCGTCCCTGGGATTCTCCAGGCAAGAACACTGGAGTGGGTTGCCATTTCCTTCTCCAATGCATGAAAGTGAAAAGTGAAAGTGAAGTCACTCAGTCATGTCCGACTCTTTGCAACCCCATGGACTGCAGCCCACCAGGCTCCTCCGTCCATGGGATTTTCCAGGCAAGAGTCCTGGAGTGGGTTGCCATTGCCTTCTCCCTAAATGAACATGCTGAACCGTTAAAAAAATAAAATGGAAAGTCTAGTCAAAGGCAGGGAAAAGTACTTGCCAAACATGTATCCAGCAAAACATTTGAACCAGAGTATCTGAAGAACTCTCATAACTTAATAAGACAAAGAACCCTATCAAAAAATGGGGAAGAATTTGCACTGACATTTCACCGTGGACATATGAATGGTCAGTACATTACACACAGAAAGATACAAGTACATAGAAGATGCTCAGTCAGCATCACTAATCATCAAGGAAACGTGGATTAAAACCATACAGTGAGACTCTTAATACCATACACTCACTAGAATGGCTAAGAATCGAGTTTCACAATGTTAGCATTAATGAAGGTGTGGAGTTTCCTCTCATACTTCGCTGATAAAATGGTAGTGCCACTTAAGCAAATAGTTGGTTAATTTCTATACAGTTTAACTTATTCTTTATGAGCTGTAAATTCCGTTTCTAGGTATATATTTGAGAGAAGTGAAAGCATGGTCTTTGTTTGCTTTTCATGAATAATGACATTAATACCCTTTCATCTGCTTGTTTGCCATCTACATCTTTTTTTTTGTTTTAGATGTATTGACATCTGTTGCTCTTATTAAAATTAGGCTACTTGTTTACCATTGAGTAATAAAGAGTTCTTTATATGTTTTGGAAATACTTGTCTTTTATCTGGTATTTGTTTCACAACCACCATCTCCCAGTTTGTGTCTTCATTTTTGAAACAGTGTCATTTGAAGCACAGAAGTTAATTTGATAAAATCCAGTTTCTCCAGTTAATTTCTTTCACAGTTTGTGCTTTATATCTTATTAGATTTTTTTTTGCCCAACCCAAAGTCACAATAGAAGTTTAAGGTTTTACATTTAGGTCTGTGATACATTTTGGTTCAGGATTGGATGTGATGTGATACGGGTTGGTTGAGATTCTTTTGTTTTGGATTTTTGCATGTGGATGCCCGATTGTTCTAGCACTGTTTGGTGAAGGTTTTTCCTTTCACCATTCAGTCGCTTGAGATCCTTGTCAAAAATCAATTGATCACATATGTTTGCATCTGTTTCCGAAATCACTTCTTTTCCATTGATTTAGGTTTCTATTCTTTCACCAGTACCACACTGTCTTTATTACTGTGGGTTTATAATAAATCTTGTGATATCACATAATATGTAATATGAGTACTTCAGTTTTGCTTTGTTTTGAAATTGTTTTGGCTATTCTAGTTTCTTGGCTTTGCTATGTAAATTTTAGAATTCTGATGGTTACCCCCACTCCCCCAAAAAAGCTACCTGAGTTTTAATTGGCATTGCATTGAATCTATAGATACATTTTGGAAGAAAGAGTGAATCTAAGTAATCTTTTGACGTATTTACTCTCAGCTTGGGTGGAGGTAAGAGGGAGGGATTACACACAAATCTTGAACTCTTTCCTATAGTGTTTATTTTCTGTGGCTAAATAGGTAACCCTGGTTAATCTTTCAGTGTGTTATGGATTGAGTCAGTGTTTTCAGGTTTTTGAAGCTAGGACCTGAGGAAGGAGGGACATACCCATACGGATTGAGAGAAGGCAAAAATGAATCCTGTGGGTATGGATTGAAATTGAAGGTATCAGTGCGAATGTATTATTTTTGAAACCAGTATGTGTATGTGCACATGGGTATGTGTGTAAGAACAAATGTGTCTATATATATTTATATGCATGTATTTCATAGTAGTTCTGTCCAAGAAAAAGATGAAGAACAGTGGGCATAGCTAACTCCCCATTGTGGTCTCTGATATTAATCTTATGCCCAACACAAAGGAACTGGAGTTTCTCAGAGGAATGGCTTATTACAAGAGTACATACCAGATGAATCTGTATCTTTGTATTTTTTTTTTTAAGCAAGAAAATAGGAAGATGTTTTCGAAAAAAAAATGGGAGCATGTTACAAGCCTGTTGGAGGTCCTACTTTCTCAGTCATCAAATTAGTATAATAATGAACTGTGAATCATTAAAAAAGCAATTTGTTATCCATAATGTTAATAAACTGATTAATAAATGAATAAATAGAGAAGGGAGGTCTCTTGCTTATAGTAGAATTCTAAATCCTAGAGGGAGAAAAATCATCATTTTACAGCCTTATAGTAAATGACAGATAAGAATCATAACAAAATCTAGGGAGAAATATTGGTGAGAAGCAGGTGTCTCCCCACACATTATATACAAGGTATAAAATAGGGGTAATATATATTGGTGAAGTCCTGGTGAATCTAGATATGATGCCCTGAGGGATACAATGTCATCTATGTAGTATTCCAGCCAAGACTATGTAACATGAGTCTGGAGGAACCACTGGACAAACCCCGCACGAAGAACATTCTGCTTAATAAAAAGGGGAGTAGTTTATGTTCTTTAAACAAAAAAAATCATAAAAAATGAACACTGAAATCATGGGCAGCTTAAGAAAGATAACCACTAACCGTAGAACCTGGCCCTGGACTAGATTATATACCAGATGCAGAGAAAAATACTATAAAATTATACCATTGGGTCAACTGAAATAAGTTGGAGTACTGATCTTAAATGCAGATATTGCAGCCATGAAATTAAAAGATGCTTTCTCCTTGAAAGAAAAGCTTTAACTAACCTAGACACCATATTAAAAGCAGAGACATTAATTTACCAACAAAGGTCCATATGGTCAAAGCTGTGGTTTTTCCAGTAGTCATGTGTGGATTTTGAGAGTTGAACCATAAGGAAATTTGAGCACCAAAGAATTGACGCTTTTGAACTGTGGTGTTGGAGAAGGCTCTTGAGAGTCCCTTGGACTGTGAGGATGTCCAACCAGTCCATCCTAAAGGAAATCGATCCTGAATATTCACTGGAAGGACTGATGCTGTACCTGAAGTTCCAGTACTTTGGCCATGTGATGCAAAGAGCTGACTCATTAGAAAAGACCCTGATGCTGGGAGACTGAAGGCAGGAGAAGGGGATGACAGAGGACAGAATGGTTGGATGGCATCACCAACTCGATGGACATGAGTTTGAGCAAGCTCTGGGAGACGGTAAAGGACAGGGAAGCCTTGCGTGCTGCAGTCCTTAGGGTCACAAAGAGTTGGACACGAATGTTCAAATTACTGACGAGAACTGTACTTCGGTTATGACAGAATATCTCTGTTGTCAGGAAATGCACAGTGAAGCAAAGGAGCAAAGGGCCATGAAATACATAATTCATCCTCAGTTGCTTTAGGAGGGGGGAAAAACAGCTTGAGTCTGTCTATGTGAAGGGAAAGAAAGTGCAAGAAAAGAGGACAAATGATAAATCAAGGTAACATTAACAATTGGTGACTGAGTCTGAGTGTTTATTTTTGTATTCTTGTATTTGGAGCTTTTCTGTACATTTGAAATTATTTCCAAACAAAATATTTGAAGCACTTAAAAAATATCTGTACTGTATTTTTAGGCTTTCCTTATTTATAAAGGGCTCAGTTCTTTGTCTGGAACAAGTTTGGAATGAACATTTTTATAATATTTTCCTACATGTTGGTGTTGCGGCTCTGCACACTAACCATTGTTGAATATGGTAATAGATGGGAAATAAATCTCACCCTGTGGACAGCCAGGGGAGGGAAACCATTTACTGTGGTTGCTGTAGGTTTATGGAAGTGTTGGCTACATCTCCTGAAGTCTTTGAATTGTTATCTCTTACCTGTTGAAGAAATACTCCGATGATTCTTTTATTGACACATCAGGAATCTAGCTATTTTTCTCTGATTATTTAGATTATTTTCTTTTGTAAACCCAGAAAGATTGTCTTGTTTCACCCTAAGGGTGTTAACTATTCATTTCTTCATTCAAAAAATATTTATTGAATGCCTATGTGCTGGCCCCACCCCTTCCAAGCAATGAAGATGTAGCACTAAGAAAAACACAGCTCTTGCCCTTGTGGATTTTCTGTTTTGCCAGGGAGGAAATACACAAGCAGGAATAGAAGTGAAATAAGTGAATGTTAGTGACGTTGGAGAGAAATAAATCAGGAAAGTGTATTAGGGATGCTGGGAGTGGAATTGTTACATAAGTAGAATGAATAGCAAAGAGTTCACATGGGAGACCCTTGAGCAAAGATCTGAGAATAGTGAGAATGTGAGGCGGGGTTGGGGGGGGATACTCATCTCAGAGTAGTTTTGAGGCAGGACAGCAAGTGTGAAGCTCTGAGGCAGGAGGATGCCTACCTGTATAAGGAATAGCAAGGAGGAACTAAGTTACCTAAGTTCCTTTTTGCTATTTTAAAGATTTTGGTATTTATGAGATGAGAAGCCATTGGGAGATTTGGGGTACAGATGTTACATTAATTAATATGACTTTTGTAAGATTATCAGGATCACTCTGGCTGCTTTGATGAAAAAGGACTGAAATAGGTCAAGGGTAGTAGTTGGGAGGCCAGTTAATAAATTATGGGAAAAAAATCCTAGTGAGAGATGAGAAAGATGATAGTTACTATTATACCAAGTCTCCAGGTAGGTTCGGGGAAGACAGTGACAAGCCACTCCAGTGTTCTTGCCTGGAGAATCGCTGCCGTCTATGGGGTCGCAGAGTCAGACGCGACTGAAGCGACTTAGCGGCAGCAGCAGCTAGGTAGATGATATGAAGGGTAGTCAGATTCTGGATATATTTTGTAGATAGAGCCAGTAGTTTTTGCTGATTGGTTAGAAAGAAGGTGGGAACTTGAGTGGTCATGGAGAAAAGGAGAAATTCAGCAAAGGAAGCTGATGAGTGGCCAATGAGATAGGATGAAACCAGCAATAACTAGGAGAAAAGCCAGGTAAAGAAAGTGTATCAGGGCTTGATGAATCATGCCTGTTGCTGCAGATAGGTTAAAAAAGAGGAGATCGGACTGGTTTTTTAATTTTACAAGATATATGTCAATAATGGGTGACTTTGGAATTTTCAGTGGTGTGTTGGAGAGCAGTTTGTACTAAAGAATACTGGAAGACAGAACAAGGACAACTGTTTTCTTAACTTTCACTGATAAGGGAATCAGACATTGGTCATAACTGAGAGTGTGGGTGGGGTCAGAAGTTTTGCCACTGATGTTTGATTTCTAATGATTAGAAATTGACACATATACTCCGGTGGTTTTGCTTTATTGGGTGGACAGAATTAGGAAATTTATGATGTAGGAAAGAGAAGTGGGACTTAACTAGAGCAATGTCCTTGACTAGTAGGGAGGGGCATAACAGCTAGTATTAAATTGAAAGAGTTAGACTTCGAAGTGGTTTCAGAAAGTTTGGCTTCCCAGGTGGCTCAGTGGTAAAAGAATCCACCCGCCAATGCAGGAGATGCAGGTTCAATCCCTGGGTCAGGAAGATCCCCTGGAGAAGGAAATGGCAACCCACTCTAGTATTCTTGCCTGGAGAATCCCCTGGACAGAGTAGCCTGGCGGGTTACAGTCCATGGGGTCGCAGAGAGGTAGTTACACCTGAGCACACATGTGCACACACAGAATGTTTAGGCATAGTAGAAGAGTGCAGATTCAGATAAGTGGGTAAGTGTGATTCCAGAATTATTTTGGTTGCTTATATAGGAATCATGGAGAAGGAAATGGCAACCCACTCCAGTATTCTTGCCTGGAGAATCCCATGGACAGAGGAGCTTGGTGGGCTACAGTCCACGGGTTGCAAAGAGTCGGACACGACTGAGCGACTTCACTTTCACTATATAGGAATCAATGGCAGCACTGTAGAGTGATTCAAATTACGTGGCTTTTGATTGTCTTCCTGTATGATGCTGTCTGTCAGGTGATCTGCCAAGAATCCTGAGAGGCCATAGGAGGGCTATAGCCCTGCTTGTTACAGTTCCCCCCCTCCTAGATATTTAGCTTTCTGTTACTCTTTTTGTTATTTAACACCTGGAAAGAGATTCCTAAAATTTTGGAAGATATCTGGAAAAAATTATTTTCTTGCAGATCTTTAAGCCAAAGAGTATAATTGAAAGGTCCTTAGAATTTACTAATACCAGCACATTTTCATGTTATAATAAAACCAAGTTAAAGACATAGTTAGGCCAAGGAGGTATAGCTAATTGTCTAGTCAAGGCTAGAATGCAGGTCTCTGGTGTTCGAGTTTATGTAATTTAGTTTTGAAATTCAGTTTTTATACTTATGTGCATATACATTCAGACCCAACCTTTTGACAATAAATTTACTGTAAATTGGAGGCAACCAAAGCATGCAATAAAAACACCTAAAATGTCAGAGTCAAATGAGAACTGTCTAAAATGTCACCTCAATTGTGATTTATATAAAATGGATACCTAAAATTATATTGGATATTGTAACTAGCATACGCTAAAATCATATCAAAGCATTTACTCTTGACTGAATTTTTATCAAAAGATTACAAAACAGAATTAATAGTATACCATTTAAAACCTCTGATACTTGAAGACATCTGTAGATTATGTTAAAATACAAACATGGGCTGAGCAAAACATTGGTATTCTAGCTCATTGTTTCCGGTTCTGTCCAGCTCCCTGCTATTTTTGCTTCTGTGTCTTTATCTCAATATTTGCCTGTATCCATTAATTCAAAACAGGTAAAATCAAATAATCAGCATACAAAACACATACATAATTTCTATGAAATAATAAGTAAAGGGCAAAAAACTGAGGTGGAAATGGCTCATAGAAATGAATAGGCATTTCATAAAAGAGGAAATATGAGTTAGCCAGTAAACCTGAGGAAATGCTTGGTATCATTAATCAACAGGGAAATACAAAGACTACAGTTAGATGGTTTTATACCCCCAAGTTAAGAGCATGGCATTACTAAATGTTGAAGAGAACGTGTGGGTCAGTATGGACTACGTAGTGCTGGTGATAACTACATCAGTCCTGGGTGTTCATTGGAAGGGCTGATGCTGAAGCTGACGCTCCAGTCCTTTGGCCACCTCATGCGAAGAGCTGACTCACTGGAAGAGACCCTGATGCTGGGAAAGATTGAAGGCGGGAGGAGAAGGGGACAACAGAGGATGAGATGGTTGGATGGCATCACCGACTCGATGGACATGAGTTTGAGCAAGCTCCAGGTGTTGGTGGTGGACAGGGAGGCCTGAAGCGCTGCAGTCCATGGGGTCGCAAAGAGTTGGACACGACCAAGTGACTGACCTGAACAGAACTGCGAGCTGGTGAGATTATATATTGCTAAACTCACTTTAGGGAAAAGAAAACTTGGTGACCTCATGAAAAATTCAAAATACACATATTCCTCAACTCCTATGCAAATCCTTAAGAGAAATTATGCCACATGTGGAACAAATGCATATGAGAACTTTCATAACAGTAATGTTCATAATGGCAAAACAAAAACGCAAAACCTTGGAAGAAGACAAAATGCTATTGGAAAGAGAATGGATAACTCAATTCATTTACACAGTGTGGAATTATTCTGCCTTGAGATGAAAGAACTACAACTGTATGCAACATTATGAATTCAACTTGAAAACATAACCGAGTGAAAAAATGAAACACGGGGTTGAAGGATATGTTCGTATGTGGTATGCTTTCTGAAACTCAAAAGAATGATATGAGCCTGATGCTGGAAAAGATTGAGGGCAGGAGGAGAAGAGGGTGGCAGCTGATGAGATGGTTAGATAACATCACCGACTCAATGGATATGAGTTCGAGCAAACTCTGGGAGATGGTAAAGGACAGGGGAACCTGGTGTGGTGCAGTCCATGGGACTGCAAAGAGTCGGACCTGACTTAGAGACTGAAAAACAGCAACTACAAAGCACAGAATATAGGGTAGCAATTACAGAGCACTGAAGAGTTGAGAGATGTGGGTGGAGTGAAGAGCAAATCAGTGAAACATTACCAGTCACTTATATTTAGGTTCTTGAGTTGGATGGCAGGTACATGGATATTCATTCTATGCAGTTCAGTTCAGTTCAGTTGCTCAGTCGGGTTCATTCTATTACTTGCTTTAAATTTAAAGCATGTTACAAACACCATGTTTTATGGAAGTCAGTAGTTAATGTATTTTTTTAAAAAGCAGTGAAGGCATATTCTGATGTTGGGATTTAGGAGACATGTCATCACTTCTGCCTACTTCCTCACTGTCACTTGAATTCCTAATGTTACTTACCATTTCACTGGAGGGATCTTATTTAAAAATCTTAAATCTCATTAAGCCTGTGTCTGCCATCTGACAAGCCACTCAGTAATAGCTTGGATGAATGACAGAATGAATGATTTGAGAAAATAATTCAGGATTTTTCTTAGAAACCACCAAAGAAGTAGATTTAAAAAAAAACAAAAAACTTTTTCATAAGAAGTGAGACAGCAAAGCTAGATTTCTGTTCCATAGGTTTTTGAATGATAATTAACTGTGTATTTGAGGGCAATATTACTGATATTTGAGCTGTTGTACTAATATGATCACAGAGATTAACAAACATGCCAGAACACATAGTTGATCAGAAAAGGAAAATGTCATTGAAGATGAAGCTATTCTTAGGCATAACTATTTTAAGAGTTAGAAGGCCCATACGATTAGTCCAAGCTTCTCATTTTTGAGTGAAGGAGCTTTGGAATTGAAGAAGTAATTGAGTAACAAAAGAACTTGTTGAGAGCAAAGTTAAGAAAGACCAGAATGATTCATGGTGCTGGTGTTTTCATATTGAAATACTGAATGGTAAATAAAAGAAACAGTTAAATATCCTGTAAGTGTGTGTGTGCATGTGTGTGTGTGTGTGTGGTGTGTGTGTGTGCATGCATAGTCACTCAGTAGTGTCCGACCCTTTGCGACCCCATGGACTGTACTCCTTGGGATTTCTCAGGCCAGAATATTGGAGTGGGTTGCCATTTCTTCCTCCAGGGGATCTTCCTGACTCAGGGATCAAACCCAGGGATTGAACCCATGTCTTCTGTGGCTCTTGCTTTGCAGGCGGATTCTTCACCACTGAGCCTCATGAGAAGCCCTAAGTATCCTATAGAAGGCAAGCTAAATATCTTGAGGTTGGATTATATCTATTGGGTGAGGAAGCAGTGTTTTTTATTTGGATTTAGAACATATCAATTTAGCTGTATACCACATTTATCTTCAGATGCTTGACAAATACTCCTAGAGAAATAACATGATTTTTTTTTCTTTTTTGCTCATATTTAATTCTCCAAAAAGAGACATTGTGATCTATGATGTACAGATGAATACTGGACTAAAGTGTCAAGAATTAGGTTCTGAACTGAGCTCTACCACTAAGTAACTGTTGTCATTAATGCATTAAGTAACTTTTCCAGATATCGGCTTCTTCACCAGTAAAATGAAGAAGCTGAACCAGATGGAGCTTTGAATGACTGTATTCTTCTTTGGATTTTGAAATATTTATTTGTTTGGCTGTGTTGTGTCTTCGTTGTGGCACGTGGGGTCTTTGTTGCAACAGGCTGGCCTAGTTGCCCCACAGCATGTAGGATCTTAGTTCCCCCACCAGGAATCAAACCACGTCTGCTGCATTGCAAGGCAGATTCTTAACCCCTGGACCACTAGGGAAGTTCCTCTTCTTTGGATTTTGAATACCAAATTTTATCTGTTTTTAAATGCTGTCATATCATTAAACTATTGGCAAGAAATAATGAGGTAAAAAGAAAATTAGTAGGAAATGAACTACTCATAATGCGAAAACATTCTGAAGACAAACTAGGTTTTCTCTTTTTTTCCTTTCATCGCAGGTATAATACTTCTCCACATCTGCTTCAGGAAGAAAGTGCCTGCCACTCCTGTTGTTTCTACGCAGGTTCATGCCAGCCCAGAACGCAAAATCAGGTCAGTTTTAGGATTGTTTTGTCTGTTGAACAAGAAGCCAGGAAGGGCTTTGCTGCATTGTTGTATTGTAGCAAGACCACTCGGAGAAGGCAGTGGCACCCACTCCAGGACTCTTGCCTGGAAAATCCCATGGACGGAGGAGCCTGATAGGCTACAGTCCATGGGGTCGCTACGAGTCAGACACGACTGAGCGACTTCACTTTCACTTTTCACTTTCGTGCATTGGAGAAGTGAAACTCACTCCAGTGTTCTTGCCTGAAGAATCCCAGGAATGGGGGAGCCTGGTGGGCTTCCGTCTATGGGGTTGCACAGAGTCGGACACGTTTGAAGTGAGTTAGCAGCAGCAGCAAGACCACTGAACTATGACTCTAAGGGGCTGGGTTTTAATCCATCTTTACCACTGATGATTAGGTGAATGAGGCAAGCCTCCTTTCCTGGATAACTTTGTTTTATGCACCAAAAAGAAAAAAAGAAAGGAAAAAAAGGAAAGAGAAAAAGAGAATGTATTAGAATCAATTATATTTCAGTTTCAATCCTGGCTTTAAAGCATTATACTTTTATTGTAGACATCTACATAAAATAAAATTAAGCTTTGCAGCATCATTTCCTTTTTATCCTGGGAAAATCTAGTTGTAAGCACAGGCTTTGGAACTCTTCATTGTTTTGTAGCAACTCTGAGTGACTAGATTGAATAATGAGCTATATTGTGAGGCACTTGAATACTTTCACTACCTAGTTGCCAGAGTTTTAGTATTTTACTTTGCTCTGTTGTTACTGAAAAATTTTAATTTTTATCGTAGTTTGTAAACAGCATAAATTGATTTTCTCACAGTTCTGGAGGCTGGAAGGTCAGGATCAGGTAGTCAGCATGATTGGACGCTGGTACAGGCTCTCTTCCAGACGTGCAGGTGGTCTCTGTCTAGCTTCGTCCTCACAAGGCAGAGAGAAGGAGAACCAGTTGGAGAGCTTCCTTAACCTCTTCTTATCATTTTTGGTTTAGGGCCCCACTCTTATTATCTCATTTAACCTAAATGATCTACCAAAGACCCTGTCTCCAGGTTTGGTCGTGTTGGGAGTAAAGGCTTCAACATGTGAGTATTGGGGGGAACACGTTTCAGTCCATAGTAGCCACCTAGTAGTAAACTTGCTGGATTGTGTGAAATCTGCATCTTCACCTTCTCTAGATATTTCCAAATTGATATCTAAAATGGCTTTCATAATTTACATACCCACTAGCAAGTATGTAGGTTATGGGATATATATATATATTTTTTGATGGAATATTCTTTACTAGAACAACAGGGCATAGGGTCTTTCCAAATCACAGCTCCTTTTCCCTGTTCCACCAATATCTGGGAAGCCTTCCATACAGCTGTTTAAACCTTGGCTTCTTCCAGTCAGTTCTTGTGTTTGTAGCCATGGTGCTGTATTTTACATGGAAGGTTCCTAGTCCTTCAGTGATGTTCTTCAGCTGTAGAGAGGTTATCTTTTTGATCATGTGAGTTCTCTACTGATTGCACGTGACTCAGTTCAAGTAAAATGCAGAAAGGGGATGTTATCAGACTTGTGGATGTGTCCCAGGGCACACAGAAGGACCCAGGGACAGCTGGGCTGTGCAAAGAGAACCCAGGAAGCAAATGCAGTCAGGCGTCTCTCCAGCAGTATGCCTCTCTTGCACATCCATCTCACTCTGCTTGCGTTCGGCTTTCTTCACATTTGAACTCTCTCATGGAAGCACGGTCACCATACTGCCCACGATTTATATCTGTTTGCACTTGTATCTTGTAATTCAAACTCCCAGAAAAAGGCTTACTCTTAAGCACCTAATCCCAGATAGTCCAGAAAAGAAACTCTGATTCCCTGGAAAAGTTGGCACTGGCTGTTTTGCGATCTTTGTTTCTCTGAAAAGGAGCTGACATGTTCTTACTAAAATGTAGATGACTGATAATATGGTACAGTAGTGCTCCTTCTAGGTATATTTGTATTTTAATTGGATCAAATATTAAGCTAAAGCTGTATTTCCAAACTCTGCACAAGTGAAGTCTTGGGTTCCAGTATATAAAAATGATTAACCCAGATGCATGAAAAGCATTAGGAATTGAAAGACAGTGCTTTAAGGTTCAGGGAGTAGAAAAGAAAAATGAGTAACTGTGTAGTTAGGGGAGGAGAGCAGATAGAGATTAATAGTCAAATATATATATATATTTCTAAGGTAGCAGTGTCACAAAGATTGAATATAGCAAGTGAAAGAAAAGCCTTTTCTATTTAACTTTTTGAGGAAAGATTTGAAGGTAGAAGAAAGGACCGTTTGGTTTAGGCTCACCTCAACTACTAACTCGGATAAGGCAATGGCACCCCACTCCAGTACTCTTCCTTGGAAAATCCCATGGACAGAGGGGCCTGGTAGACTGTAGTCCATGAGGTTGCTAAGAGTCAGACACGACTGAGTGACTTCCCTTTCACTTTTCAGTTTCATGCATTGGAGAAGGAAATGGCAACCCACTCCAGTGTTCTTGCCTGGAGAATCCCAGGGACAGGGGAGCCTGGTAGGAGGCCGTCTATGGGGTCGCACAGAGTCGGACACGACTGAAGTGACTTAGCAGCAGCAGCAGCAGCAACTACTAACTATGATTAGAGATAAGTCACTTATTCTCTGTGTGTGTGCTCGGTTGTGCCCAACTCTTTGTGACCCCATTGACTGTAGCCCACCAGGCTTCTCTGTCCATGGAATTTTCCAGGCAATGTTTTTATAGCATCATTTCCTTTTTATGCTGTAAAGAATTTCTCAGATGAGAATACTGGAGCAAGTTGCCATTTCCTTCTCTAGGGGGTCTTCCCAACCCAGGGATCAAACCCACATCTCTTGTATCTCCTGCATTGGCAGGCGGCTTCTTTACCAGTGTGCCACCTGGGAAGCCCCATTCTTTCTGTACTTTAATTTGCTGAATCCTGGCTCCTTTTCAGCTGTATGACCTTAACTTCTAGACATCAATTTCCTCATCTTAAAAATGACAATTGATGATAGTGGGACCTCAGGGTGTTCTTGTGAGGAATTAATATATGTTAAGTGTTCAGAATAGTTTCTGGCATATCAGCAGCAGCAGTGACAATTTTTGAAATGAGTCAATTAGATTTATGATTGTAGGAGTCCCAGCTAACTTAAAAAATTCTGTGGTCCAAGATCCTCTATTATGACCTCATGTCTTTTTTTCAGAGTAAAGACTTAGAAACTTCAGCCATCTACTTGGGTCCTATTGAGGCTAATTTTGGTATTGTCCATAAAAGTTATTTTGAATTCACTATGTCTGTTAGTTCTCTTTTGCTACATGTATTAATTTGTTAAGATTGCCACAATAAATTAACACAGACTGAGTGGCTTAAACAGCAGAAATTCATTGTCTCAGAGTCTGGAGGCCAGAAGTCTGCAGTCCAGGTGTTAGCAGGAGTGGTCGCTTCCGAGATGAGTGAGGGAAGGATCTGTTCCAGGACTCTTTCCTTGACCTGTAGATGGCCTCCTTTTCTCCATGTCTCTTCACATCATCTTCCCTCTATGTGTGTCTGTCTCTGTTCAAATTTCTTCGTTTTGTAAGGTTACCCCGTGTTTGCTGTTGCTGTTTAGTTGCTATGGTATCCAACTTTTTGCGAGCCCATGAATTGGAGCCCACCAGGCTCCTCTGTCCATGGAATTCTCCAGGCAAGAATACTGGAGTAGGTTTCCATTTCCTTCTCCGGGGAATCTTCCCTACCCAGGGATTGAACTCAGGTCTCCTGCTTGGCAGGCAGATGCTTAATGACCTCACTTTAACTTGATTACCCCTATAAAGATTGTGCCTCCAAATAAGGTCACATTCTGAGGGGCTAGGAGTTAGGCTTCATCGTATGAGTTTTGAGCAGACACAGTCCAACCCTTAGCACTGCGTAACAGATTACCCCAAAGCTCAGTGACTTAAAACATCAAACGTTATTTCTCAGGTCTTGGGGTGAGTGTAGTTTGCTGGCCCTCTGGCTCAGGGTCTCTGGCAGAGCTGCATTCTGCACATGTGTCTACCAGTGCTGTGGTCACATCTGAAAGCCCCAGGGGAAGATCTGCCTCCAGCTAGTCACAGGGCTATTGCTGTGTTCAGTTCCTCATTGGTTGTCCATCGTAAGGCCCCAGTTCCTTATGTCGGCTGTTTGCCAGCAGCCTACTGGTTCTTGTCACATGAGCCTTTTATTTTTTTGTTTGGTTTTGTGATTTTCCCTGGTGGCTTAGACGGTAAAGCATCTGCCTACAATATGGGAGATCCGGGTTCAATCCCGGGGTCAGGAAGATCCTCTGGAGAAGGAAATGGCAACCCACTCCAGTACTCTTGCCTGGAAAATCCCATGGACTGAGAAGCCTGGTAGGCTACAGCCCATGGGGTCGCAAAGAGTTGGACACGACTGAGCGACTTCACTTTGTGATTTAAACTGGCAACCCATTTGTAATTTAACTGTAATTTAAAGTGGCAACCCATCGCTTTTCCCCTATTCTGTTTCCTAGGAGTGAGTCATTAGGTCCAGTCCACACTTAAGGAGAGAGGGCTTCCCAAGTGGTCCTAGTGGGAAAGAATCTGCCTGCCAGTGCTGGAGACACAGGACACTCGGGTTCAATCCCAGGGTCGGGAAGGTCACCTGGAGAATGAAATTGGCAACCCACTCCAGTATTCTTGCCTGGGAAGTCCCATGGACAGAGGAGCCTGGTGGGCTACAGTCCATGGGGTTGCAAAGAGTCAGACTCAGGTGAATGTTTGAGTGCGCACATGTGTGTGCATGCACACACACACGGACACACACACACTCAGACACACTTACACACTCTCTCTCTATATATCTCTCTCAAGGAGAGAGGATTACACAGGGATGTGGATTCCTGGACGGGAGGTCATTGGAAGCCACTTTGAAACTCCCTGCATAGTATTGATATACAAGAATGAAGAAAGAAGAAAATATGCTAAGAGGAAAGATACATAAATTTTTTAATATTATTCAGGACACTTTAGTCTTTAAGCATAAGTTTATCTCCTTTGTGCCATATAGTTTTGTAATAAAAAAGTACGCCCTGACCCTTAAAAAAAGGAGAAATGTAACTCTTATCATTTCCTTTTTTTTTTTTAAGCAAAAAGGAATTAATTCTGTTTCCTTTCATAAAATTTGTTATTTTCTTATCCTGTGTAGAATTCAAGGGGTACCTGTCTGTACGCTTTGCTGAGTTGTTAACCTGCTATTTCTCGTACAATATCCAAAGGCCTATCTTTATTTCCCTAAAATATTTAAGAGTAGGAAATCGTTGTTTATTAAGATTACTTTAATTTTGTTAGCTTTTCTATGGTCACTTTCTGCAATTAGGTTATAAAGTGTGAGAAATTATCCAACATTTGTGAGAATACTTAGTATACCAAATCGGTTAAGGGAAATGCCCACTTATACAATGTAGTCCCACAGTCATATAAACTTCATTTACCAGCTAGCAGTTCTCAATATTTATATTGATGGAGAAGTAATTGAAAAGTATTATTATGGATTCATTTTTGTAATCTTTGTTTTGCAAGGCAGTATAGTTGTTTCTGGAAACGAAATTTGACCTAGTTGACTTTATCAGTACTAGTTAATATAAGCTGGGTGTGTATGTGCGTATGCATGTATTTAGCACATGGAATAACAGTATTTTAGTAAATTTAGTCTAAGAAAATGTCAAATTCATTGAGAAAAGATGGTCTTAACTCCATTAGAGTAGATTGTACTTCTAAAGCATCTGATTATGTGACTGGATTTTATGTTTTTAAATTATAATTATTTATGAGTTACTATAAATACAGATTAGTTTGGTTTAGTTGTTAGGAATGATGAGACTTTTAAATCTCAGTAGGCTTGGAAGTTGAAGTCCTCTCATGAGTCTGAATTCAATAGGCCTTCTATGTGATAGCCCTTTTTACTTGTTAGTGGGATGTAGTTTAATAGAAATAATACAAAATTTTCAATTTAAAACTTCCTTTTGATCACGTAGAGTAGACTGGGGAGTGAGCTTTCATAGTTGAACAAATGGTAATGTTCTTTGCTTAGAACAGTTCTATTGCATTGATTATGGCAAAGAGGAAGTTTTAAACTTAAGCTCTTATGATTTTGCATTATGAGGACGTTGAGCTAAGAGTTTTGTTTATAATTTGCTGCCTTTATGTCTTAATTTTGTCTGAGAATAGATAGATTTATGACCAGATTTTGGGCTTTAGACTCAAAAAATAGTGTAGTGTTTTTATAGTTTACAAGATTGTTGCCCACTATTGAAAGTCTATAGAATGTATTCTTTCTAGAAATATGTATTAAGAGAGTTTAAAAAGTTCAAGAAAGGGAACTCAAAGCATAATAAAAAGTGCAGATACACTTAATGTGAAACTTACATTATAATATTTTAAAAGTTTGTTTAATCAGAAAAAATAAGTTGAAAAGTAAAGTAGCACTACTCATTGGAGTATTGGGATTTAAAAATTTAATGTAGTTTTTCTTTAAGAAATGATACTTAAAGTTTGGGACTTAGAAATACGAATCATTTTAAGCATGCTCTAACATGTGGTGTGAAACTTCTCTTTTTTTTCTTAGACTTTTGGTTTGTTGTCTATGACTACATCAGTTTCTATGACTATATCAGTTGAGTTTATTTTGATCCTGAATATCCTTATTTAGCTCCTGTTTTGAGGTCAAATCATGCATGTCTTTATTAACAGTATGATTTAAAAATTGTATGAAATATTGAAAGCAGATATGAGAGCAAAACTGCAGTGTGTAATATGTATTCAGTTTCCAAACTTGGTCATATTTCCTGGTTTAGGTCTTGGCTTCATTGCTTACAGCTGTTTGCCCTAGTACAAATTTCTTAATTTCTCTTCTTGTGTCCTCATCTGTTAGATGAGTTTCTAGCCTTGCCTAGAGAATTCCATGAACAGAGGAGCCTGGAGCTACAGTCTGTGGGGTTGCAAAGAGTTGGACACAACTAAGAAACTAACACTTTTACTTTTGTAAGGGTTAAATGAGATAATACTAAAGTGCTTACTACTGTGCCTGGCATGTAGTAAGTAAAAGCTAAATTCATGTTAGTTGCCATTTCTTGGTACAAGCATTGGCCTTAAGTTATTTTTACTTATGTTTTTGAAGGTTAGAATACAAGCAAAAAGATGTCTTGTTAATGATAATATAGAACCGATAGTATTCAGTTGATTATGTATTTTATTAGCGTATAGACTTTATTTTTGAAAAGTAGAATAGAGTTTACATAAATGGCTGTGAGTTTTGAGCCATCACTAAAATTATTGACTTGAAAGAAGGGAGAAAAAAGGTCATGGAGGAGGTGGGTATGCCGTTTTTGCTGGAGGTCTTGAAGAGAGGTTTTGTAGTCACTAAATACATATATATATATATTTTTTTTTTCCCCACAAAATTAGGAACACTAGGATGTCAACTTCATTTTCATTTTCTTTTTAAACTTTAACTACCAGCCACTCTGTTCTTTGTTTTGTTTTGACCTGGGCGAAAGGAGTGGGAGAAGGCTTGCCTGTTTTTTTCCTAGTCTCATAAAGGACATAATCCTGTTGGTCTTTTTCCACCTCAGTTGTTTGTTTGTTTGTTTGTTTTAATTTTTTGCATAATCATTTTGGGTTTTTAAATATATATTATGATGTTTCAGTTCTTTTGCCTTCCAGATTGCTGAAATTATTTGTAACAGTGTTCTCTCTTCTTCCTTCCACCCTCCTTCTTTTCTTTTCCTTGTTTCCATCGAAATAGTTTTTGACCTTTCATTTGGCTGTTCTGTTTGGTTGTAATGCATGTTTTGTAGGAAGCAAACTCTGTGTCATGTGTTCATGGTGTAAGAACTATTTCTCTCTCTATAGTATCACTAGCTTTTTCTTAACTGTATAATTGTCTAGCCCCAATCCCCTCCTCCCCTGCAATGAATTTTTGTAGTTACTTCTGAACCAGTCAGAATCTGCACTTTATGACAGCAGAGTTAGTAGTTGGTTTATTTTTTTGAATATTTTATAATTAAAAAAATCTAAAGATTTTTGCCTTCCTCTAACAAAAGTAGATTATCTTGTGTTTTGCTGTATCTGAGTGAGCATTCAGGAAAAGTCGGGCTTCCTTTTGTGGTAAGAAGTTGTTGAAGGAATGCTTTTATAAAAGCTTTTATCCAAAGACAAACTGTATCCCCCATGAAAGAATTAACTCTTAGTTTATTGTACAGAGGCCCTAATAAAGAGATTATATGCTTTTCAATGTGGACTTATCTTTATCTCCCCTTTTTTTTTAGGTTTTTTTTTTTTTCTTTTAAGATTTTTTTCTTTTTTATGGACCATTTTTAAAAGTCTTCATTGAATTTGTTACAATATTGCTTCTGTTTTACCTTTTGGTGGAAGGCTGTGGGATCTTAGCTCCCTGACCAGAGGTTGAACCCACACACCCTTCGTTGGAAGGAGCCCTAACCACTGGACTGCCAAGGAGGTCCTTCCCCTGGTTTTTGAATCATACATTTTGATGTTTTTCCTTTCCTAAGCCTGCTAAAGAATGGCCTTGTTCAAGGAACTCAGTTTTATACATCACGGATATAATAAAACATCCCTTTCCCTGAATAATAATGAAAATAATAACATCTACTGTTTCTTAGGGGTTTTGCATATATGACATCATTTAGTCTTTGTAACACTCCTGTGAGTTTGCTTCTATTATTATACTAATTTTATAGGTTAGAAACAAGCAGGAGAAGTAGCTTGCCAAAGGCCACAAGATTAAGAAATGGCACAACCACGATTTAAATGTAGGAGTCTGACACCAGGGCTCAGACTCACCTGCTCTTCTATCCTGCCTCTCTTATACATGAAGAAAGACATCATTCAGTTCTTTTCCCTGGAAGACTGTGAAGCATTCTTATAATATTCAAATTTCTATTTGAAGACAGTAGTCTGTGAATGTTCATTATATCAACCATAGCCATCAAATATTCTATTGCTGAGAAAAGTAAGAAAATACATATCAATAAATGTTTGGAGCAGAACAATTTGTTCTGTCTTCTCAGGTGACCTTGTATAAACTTAATATTCTATTTGGGGAAAGAATCTATTGATTTTTAAGTAATTGAATCCTAGGCTTTGCTGTGTCCTAACCATATTTTTGATATTTAGTATGCTAATTTTACTTAGTGATTTCCTTTGCACATTTTGTACCTACATAGAAGTCCATATTTATCTTTTTTTTTTTTTTAGGATTATGTCGAGAACAATTATCTAGTATCAGATAGTATAGAACTCAAGTACAGGAAGGGCAGCTGGGCTTCCGGGAAACTGGAATTTTTTTGGTTATTTATTCACCATTTCTTTTTCCGGAATTGCTTATATTCTTGTTTTTGTGTCTCTCTACCAAATGGTTTATTCTGTTTTCTTAACATGCAGTGGTCAGTTGTGGGTGTGAGGTTCAGCAAGCTCTCGGCCCCCACAGCTAATTATCCTGGTTCTCATATTCTAAATTCTAACTTGCTAAGAGAGAGGATTCATTTGTCTCACGTTATGAACGATGCCCAACACCCGTGCAGTCGTTCAAACAGCCCAGCTATGTGTTCACAATAGCATTGCCTTTTCAGTGAGTGGGGAAAGGGCAGATTCTCCAAGGGCTTGTGTGTAGGAAGAAAATAAATATCTTCAGTAACTGAAGCAATCCGTTATCCACAAGAACATTTTTGAGATTTTAGTTACATTTCAAGGTTATTGATTTGAGTTAGTTCCTTGCTTTTTCTTACCTTTGTAAATGTAGGGACTTTGTGGCAAACTTATTTCCCACAGTTAATAGTTTGAGTCCGGAATGGGGAGTTTCAAGTCTCATTTAATAGTGGAAAATAGTCTATTAATTAAATGAATTAATTTTTCATGTCTTTCACAAGTCATATCTTGTAGCTTAATTTAAAGAAGCATAGAACCGTGGCCTTAGCCATTCTTTTTTATATTTTCTTTCAGTTTATTATACTTCCTTCTGTATGATTTACCTAAGAGCAGGACCTTTAAGAGTGGTTGAACGTTTTAAGAATAAGAAAGTATCTACCACATAATTAACAGAAAAGTGAAGACCATATATGAGATTGTGTAATATATATGCAAATAATTCACAGATTTTAATTAGAAATATATAGTTTGATCCTTTACCCATTTGTTTACCTTGGTATATGATGTTCTGATTGTGACAGTAAACTCCCATGGTTTAAGAAAAGATTTGTACAGTACAACCACAATTTTTCATCTTTGGTAACAACAGAAAATCACATGGTTTTATGTTTAAAGTATTAATATAAAATACATTTGTTTTAATTTTTTTTGTTGTTGTTTTGGCTACATCAGCTGGGGGATTCTTAACCATTGGACCACCAAGGAAGTCTAATGTTTTTAGAGGAGAAAGAAACCATGATAATTTTGTATATCCTTCTTACAACCTGGCTGGAGTAGTAAACCAATCTAATATTTATCAGTTAGCCCTTTGTAGATCAGCGGGAAGTTTCTTACTTCTGGTCTAACAAAAATACTAGAAATCTGAAAGCAAGTTGAGACTGTCCAGTGGCTTTGTGTCCTTCCTTTTAAACTGAACTTTGAGTTTTGAAATTTACAGTGTACAGAAAAGCTCAATGAATGAATGCAGTGTACATCCAAATACCTTTAACCTTAATTCAACAATTACCAGTGTTTTGCCACTTGCATTCTCATTGTGTTTGTATATATTTCACAGAGGAGTGAGGCATCACTGAACCATTTGAAAGTAATTTGAACCATTATGATGCTTCACACTTGTAAATACTTCAGCATGCACCTCCTAGAAATAAGGACATTCTTCCCTCTGACTACTGTATCATTATCACATATTAGAAAATAATAATCATCCCATACTGTCATGTTTAAATCTAGCCCATATCCAAATTTTCCAACCATCCCCAAGGTTTCTTTTATACTTTTTTTCAAACAACAGGTTGGTTTGATCTACACTTTCAGTTCAGTTCAGTTCAGTTCAGTTGCACAGTCGTGTCCGACTCTTTGCGACCCCACGAATCACAGCACGCCAGGCCTCCCTGTCCGTCACCAACTCCCGGAGTTCACTCAGACTCGCGTCCATCGAGTCAGTGATGCCATCCAGCCATCTCATCCTCTGTCATCCCCTTCTCCTCTTGACCCCAATCCCTCCCAGCATCAGGGTCTTTTCCAGTGAGTCAACTCTTCGCATGACGTGGCCAAAGTACTGGAGTTTATGTCTTTTTGTTCTTTTAAAAATCTAGATTAGTTTCCCTTATCCTTTTCTCTGTTTTTTTTTTTTTTTTTTTTAATGATAGTGACCTTTTGAACAGAGTCCAGAACAAATTTTTTATAGAAATCCACCTTCTGCATTTGTTTCTTCCTTGTGATATTGGAAAATATTCCTGTCACAGGAGTAGGAAGCTGCACAAGATACATAATAACAATCTCCAGGGGAATTAAATAGTGACTGGAAGTAGTTATTACTGGGTTAAAGTTAGTAAATGAGAATAATTAAGAAAGGTTTTTTTCAGGTTAATGGAGCAGAAGTTGGGAAAAGAAAGATGTTAAAGGGAATGCATATGGCACTGAGGTGAGGGTTGGTGTCAGATAGTTACTTGATAAACAGAGAGGAGAGGGTTAGGGAATCACAGTCCCCAGCTCCTAGAGGGTTAGGTGTTCAATTCTGTGCTGAGTGGTTGAACAAACTAAGAAGTCTTTTCTGCGAAGTAAGCCCACGTCAGCTTAACTGAGGTTGGAAAAGCAAAGAGAGGTGTGTGCATCAGACCTTTTCTATGTTACAAGGTTTTCAGTGAAAGTACAGATGTCATATTAATGTGTGCTGCTTCTTACAAATTTTCGGGGGGAAAATTTGGAGCCATGAGTTTATACTTTGTCCATCAGTTCAGTTCAGTCGCTCGGTCGTATCCGACTATTTGCGACCCTGTAGAGTGCAGCACGCCAGGCTTCCCTGTCCATCACCAACTCCCGGAGTTGTCTCTATCTCTCTGTATTCTCTCTGTATTAGAATAGTTGTCTAGGTCCTGAAGTGGGAAGTACCAGGTACTGTAGTGACAAAAGTTTCAGAATTAGAAATCTTGGGTTGAAATCTTGTAGCTAAGCAGCCTGGTTTGAGTCCTTTGCCTCTGACTGTTTCCTCCTTCGTGATGGCGCAGCAGCACAGCGTGAGGGAAAGGGCAGGGCAGACGCATTTCTCCAGCAGCCTCGATCTTCTGCTTACCGCCATGTGACTTTGGGCTACTTCTCTTATTCTCGGTGTTCTCTTCAGTAGAAATGGGATTGATATATCAATTCCATGTGATTATTATTAGAGTTAAGGAGATATTCATATAAAATGCTGAATGTGGAGCCTGGCATATGGTAAGTACTTACACATGTTGCTTTTCTTCACAAAGAATTGTTGCAAGGATCCTGTTAAATGGTTAAAGGAATGTGAACTATCTTTGTTCAGCATGAAGTCCTACACAGGAAACTTAGCTGGTGCCTAGGAAATAGAATGCAGACATAGCATTTAGTTATTTTTGCTGCTTTTTACATTGATGAAATCTCTGCCATGATGATTTCCTAGGAAATATTCTGTACATGCTATAAAATAACAGTAAAGGAATCTGCTTTTTAAGAAAGTCGAATAAGTGTAAACATTTTATAATAATTTGTGCTGGTGTATATCTAAAATGATTCGCTGATCTCTCAGGGCTCTGAGCTAAAATCAGTGGGGCTATGAGTTATTTGTAGCCTGAATGCTTTGGCTTTTGATGTAGGCTTGCAGGAATTTGTTTTATTTTCAAAGTTTTTTTTTTTTTTTTTTAATGAAAGAATAAAAATAAGCTAATTAAAGTTGCAGTTTGAAGGTAGAAAAAATAATATCTCACTCAAGAGTTAAGGACTGGTCATCTGTTAGCCAATTGGAATATTTATTTTTGATAAGTTAAGACATGGTATAAGGCAGCAACTGCTAAGAGCACCCATCATTAGCATTACAGATTGGTAAGGAGTTCAATAAGAATCTGATTATCTTTTCATCAAAAGTCTAAGATGATTTTTCCCTTCCCCCATTATTTATAAAATGGAAAGTAAAAGTAAAGTAAAGTCACTCAGTCGTGTCCGACTCTTTGTGACCCCATAGACTGTAGCCTACCAGGCTCCACCCTCCATGGGATTCTCCAGGCAAGAGTACTGGAGTGGGTTGCCATTTCCTTCTCCAGGGGATCTTCCCAACCCAGGGATCGAACCCGGGTCTGCCGCATTCCAGGCAGACGCTTTAACCTCTGAGCCACCAGGGAAGCCCTATAAAATGGAAAGAGGTGCCCAAACTGCCTTTGTGAGTACAAAGACCTCAGAGGATATCTCCCAGTGGATATAAGATAGATCAAACATTTCAGTGTTTAGATGTCATTTAATTCTTTAAGCAATATGTATGGAGAGTAAGTTAAACAACTTTGTTGCAAATAATAGTTCTTGCTATACTACTGGCCATATATTTACATGCTCGTGAGCTTAGTCGTGTCCTATTCTTTGCGACCCCGTGGACTGTAAGCCACCAGCCTCCTCTGTCCATGATTCTCAAGGCAACAATAGTGGAGTGGGTTGCCATTTCCTTCTTCAGGGAGTCTTCCTGACCCAGGGATCAGACGGGGTCTCCTGCATATCCTGCATTGGTAGGTGGATTCTTTACTGCTGCACTACCTGGGAAGCCCTTATTTACATAAGAAAATATGTAAATAGAAATCCAAGCAAAAGAGCCCATCTGTCAACTGACTTGACCTTTGATATTATTAACTCTATCTCTTTTTCCTCCCTACCTTCCTCACCTCCACACCCATAACAAACACACGCATGTGAGTGCATGCACAGCTAAGATTTTTAAATTAAAGTTTGAAGGACAAATGTTACTTGTTACTAAAAAGCTAAATGTGGTAATTAAAACATTTTTTTGTGGGGAGGGGAGACCATGCTGGGACTTACTAAATCCTCAGTACTTCTATTCAGTTTGTTTTCTTCCTTCTTGATTTTGTTTCTACTGCCTTAAAGAAACAGGTTCATAAAAATGTTCCAGTTCTCGGAAAAAATGATAATTTTTATAAACTGGAAAAGAGCTTTAAGAAGTAAGATTTTTGCCCTGGAGGAATTAAATGGTGTAGTGAACTCTTCAATGTATATTTTTCATCTGTTGTATTTTATATGCTTAGTACAAAATTACAAGAAATGTTTATATTTATACAATAAAATGTTTTTATTGTGCAGCTTAAAGTGCAACATGAAAGTTACTTGAATCTGTTACTGACATCTGAAATCTACAGTATGGATACAAAAGTGGGCTCCTAGAATCTAACTATAAATATATATTTTATAGTTTTTGATTATAATATACATATATGTTATATATGTATATGTTATATGTGTAGTTTTATATAGTATACGGTTCTATATTTTTGCCTTGAACTGAGAAATGAAAAGAGTCTGTAAAATGAAAGCACTAAAAACATGATTCCATGTTTCCTTAGGTTTATTTTGTAGTACTCACAGGTTATTATGAATAATACTGCCCACAAGTAACCCCTGATAATGTCAGCTATTCATAAAGACCATAGAATTTCATAAAGGAATTACTCCACTAGGAGCAGTTAAGAAAGCTAGTTAATTCTCAAAAGGTAGACATCGTGCTATGAGACCAATCTATGTTTCGCACTGAAATCTTAGAGAGCAAACTTTTTCTTCTCCCTTTCTTTCCATTACTGTCTCTACTTTTCCTTCCTCACTTTTCAGTACTCCACCCTTCCTCTCTTCCATTCCTTCCCTTTTCTTTTCATTCATTCCTTTTAGGGATCTCTTTTCCCAGAGGTTCCATCTCGTGTTTGTGTAAAATAGACACTGAATATATTGTTCAATAGCAGTTTCTTTAAGATTGGGTCCAAGAAGGCTCTTGCAGCTGTTTCATGACCAAGTTCTTTTTTTTTTTTTTTTTTTACAGTGTATTCCTTATCTTTGGTTTATCTGATGTTATCCCTTGATAAGATTCTGGTTATGCATTCCTGGATGGAATATTACATAAAGGATTGTGTCTTTCTTAGCACATCTTATCTGGAGGTACACAGTATCCATCTGCTGTTCACTTGTGATATAAAGTTGACCACCTGTTTCCTTGTCTGATTTCTCCACTGTGTTACTGTAGTAAACTGATAAAGCGATTGGTGAGGAGATACTTTAAGACAAAATATCCTACTCTTCATCAAAACTTCATCCACTATACGTAGGATCCATTGATGAAAGCTCGCTTGAACTGATCTTGTCTATTATGGTTCTAAAATTATTTTTTTCAAACTCCAACACTCCTATTTTTATCAGCTGTTATTTAACATCCTACTGTAATAAGAGCCCTTTTATTTATCTATCTATATTGTTTTATTTATTGTTGAACTCATAGATACCTGTTTTTTCTTTTCCGACAATTTATTACTGTCCTTGAATATTTCGGTCCTCAAATTATCTCAGATTTCACCAGGGGGAGCCTCTTTTATCATGCTATCCAGAGTCAAAACATTACACAGAAAACACTCAAAAATTCTGACTTGCTTAATGCAATTTTCACTGGAATTATATTGCTTTCATTTGATAGCTTCGATGGAAATTGTTTTATTAATTCAGTATATTCATTTTCAGTTTATCGAGAGGCCATGATTAATTTGAAAGAATGAGTGGAGATCATGAAAGCTCTGGGATTTTTTTCATTTCATTTTAGTTTAAAGCTCACATTTAGCTTCCTTTTTCACTGAGGATAACAACGGTGGGACTCGTGACAAGAGGGAAAGCTTGTAGGCAAGAAGTGGATGAAGAGGAATGGATTGATCACAGGGCAACATTGCTGCATGGATGTACTTCATTGTTTTCCCTCTACGCACTTCTGTGAACTTGTCTAAATGGACTGTTATCTTTTGTTTGTATTTTGTATTTCTTGTCATTTTTTTCTTTCTGTTTTGCTTTAGTTTATGATGTTTCTCATCCCTCTTATAAAATCAGAGCTTGTCCACAAAAAGATGATTTTGTTATACTATCCAGCATTATGATATTTTTATAATTAATACCTAACCCCTAAATATATGACAAGCCTCTACTTTAGTGAATTAGAAACAGCAAATGTAATTTCAAGATTGTTTACCGTGAAACAGATTCTTTTTTAGTTTTTGGAAAATAGTAGCATTCCTGATTAGAAAATAGCATATTAAGTGATTGGTTTTGTGCTGCTTGCCAAAAGCATGTAAGGCCTTTTCTCCTAATTCTTGTTAATTGAGATTAGCACACATGAAAATTATACAGTTTTGATTATTAAAATTTTAATACATATATTTTTTCTTGGGAGTCCCATTTTTAAACAAGTTTAAAGAGAGGGTTGTCCATGTAGAAATAGAAACAAAGTAAAAATAGCCAACTCAGGACTTCAAGCCTACAGTGAACTTGGCTTTTTATTTCCATGCAGTATTTCTGAGTTTAGCTCGTGTTGAATGCCAGGTTCTTTCTATAGAAACAAAAATGCCTTTCTTTGGGTTAATTTATAAATAAGCTTCGTTTTTAGTATGGCCAGTGAAGTTAATGGCCATACCATTAATGTTGGCTATATACCTTGAAGGTAGTACTGTATCAATTTGTATTAACCTAAAATTTTTGTTGTGATAAGCATTAGGTCTAATTAAACTCTGTATTTCAGGAATAATATTGAATCTTATATGCTTTAATATTTTTAAATTATGAGGTACATAACCTAAAATTTGCTATTTTAACTACTTTTAAGTGTACAGTTTACATTATATATATTCCAGATGTATAACCATCACCACTATCCATTTCCAGAACCTTTTGTCATCCCAAATGGAAACTTTGTACCCATTAGGCAATAATTCCCCATTCTCCTTTCTCTTGGCCCCTGGTGACCTCTATTTCTGTCTCTAAGAATGTCCGTATTCTAGATATTTTATGTAAGTGAGATCTTACAAAATTTTTCCTGTTTGTGTCTGACATTTCACTTCATGTGTTTCCAAGCTTCAGTCCATGTTGCAGCATGTAGCAGAACTGTATTCCTTTTTATGGGTCAATAGTATTCCACTGTTATATATATTCCACTTTTTGTTTATTCATTAACCTATCGATGGACATTTTGGCTTTTTCCACCTTTTGCTGTTGTAAACACTGGTGTGTAAGTACCTGTTAGAACCTCTGCTTTCACTTCTCTTGGATACACACACAGTGCACACACACCTACTCACCCAGGAGTGGAGGTGCTGAGTCATGTGGTAACTCTGTGGTTAAATTTTTGAGGCACTGCCATACTGTCTTCCACAGTGGCTGAATTATTTTACAGTATCACTGGCACTATGCAAGAATTCTGATTTCTTACATCTTTGCCAAAACTTGTTATTTTTTGACAGTCACCATCCTTGTGGATGTGAAGTATTATCTCATCATGGTTTTGATGGACATTTTCTTGATGACTGTTGATTTTGAGCATTTTTTTGTGCGTTTATTGACTGTATGTCTTTGGTAAAATGGCTCAGTCTTACTTTTTTATTGGGTTGTCTTCTTGATATTCTTTTTATATTCTGGTCATTAAACCTTAATCGCAGATAGGATTTGCAGGTGTTTTCTCCTTTCTGTGAGTTCTTTTCACTCTTTAGATGGTGCCCTTTCATTCTGAGGAAGCCCAGTTTATCTGTTTTTCTAGTTCTGGTATCATATTTGAGAAACGTAGCTAAATCCAAGATCATGAAAAGTTGCTCTTATGTTTTCTTGTAAGAATTTTATAGTTTTGGCTTTCAGATGAGGTGTGTGATCCACTTTAAGTTTATTCTTATATGTGGTATAACATATATGAAGTCTTATATGTAGTGTAACATATATAAGTGAAGTCCAAAAAAAATGAAGTTTTTTTTGCATGTGGATTTCCAGTTTTCCCATTACCTTTTTTTGTTTGTTTGTTTTTAAAGTTCTTTCTCTATTGAATGGTCTTGACTCCTTTGTGGAAAAGCAACTGGGCATATATGTGAGGGTTTATTTTTAGGCACTCTCTGCTATTCCACTGGTCTTTATGTTCATACTCATGCCTGAACAAGGTTATTTTGATTATTGTGTTAAATATTTTGTTTTTAATGTTGACTAATTTATTATTCTCAATGTGTGCCTTTTAAACTATTTCTACTATAGCTTTAGATTTTGCATTTAATAATTTCATTTAGTTGACAGTACTCCAAAAAGAACTGTAAATATCAACTTTATAATGAGTTCTCTTGAACTTAAAATACTAGAAAAATTAATATTAAAGTAAGCAATTGGGGTTTTTTAATTGATATTGCACTTTCTTTGGAAATTCGAGGGAAAAGTATAAAGACAAAAAATGAAATGTTAATTGTACTTGCTCATAGAAAGAATAAAAAAATGAGAAAGACCAATTATTCATATAATCTATTAACTGATTCTTTAATTTTTTGTTAAATGTCACTTTTATCTTAGTTCTGGAAATAATCTACTTAATGAAGTTCTTTAGGAATTTCATAAAAGAAAATACTGGTATTTTGCAAGATACATTTTTAATAAAGACCTGGTATTGACTTAATCATTAAGCTAGGTCTAAATGACTGTTTATTAGGCTTTTCTTTAATGTTATGAATATCCAACCTAATTTTAGTCCTTTCAAACTGCAAAAACGTTGAGAAAATTTGAACATCAGCTCTTATTTTCCTTCTCTGTTGAGATACAGACTTTATTTTCATCACTTTTTTCAGAGTAAATTTGAATATTGAATAATATGTTCCCCAATATTTCAACTATAGTCCTTAAAATAAGTTATTTGGGATTTAGAACTGTGAACTAAAAATATTTTGTAACAAGAATACTGGGCTTTAAATTAAGGACAAGAACATCTAAGAAAGCAAACTTAACCTTTAAAAGTTTGTTACAACGTAATTAATTCTATCCCATGAATCAGTACACTAAAGAGATACACCCTCCCTCAATAACTCAATTATTCAATTTTTTCTAATAGGTCTCACAATTTTTTAAATGTTATGTAATAGCCAATCTTGTTTTACCTGTATCCTCATATACTTTATTCTATCCCTAAATTACATGGAAACAAATCACAGACATCATTTAATCAGTAAATATTTCAGTTGTGTGTGTGTGTGTATGTAGGTGTAGGAACAGACTGCTAATGTATAGTTTAGGGCAAATCCATTCAATAAATAATATTTAAATTTCTACTGTGGTTACGATACAGTAGGGAATAGAAAAGACAAGATCTCTGTTCTAAAGGAACTTATTTATAATTTACAACCAGTTCTTAAGCTAAAATTTTTGGGCACTGAAATCCTGAAGAATTTGAGTCAAGCCTTAGAAAAACAAAATAGAACTCTTGAGCTGTATTCTGACATACTTGAGTCTCATACTCAAGGAGAGGTAATACAATATCCTTTTAGTCCTTTTATCTTAAAAGGGGAAAAAAATAGAACTGTACTTGATATCAGCAATAAAACATGTTAGAAATATACAAAGAGTTGGGCTTATCAGTTATAAATGACTTAAAACTTTAGACTAGGTGAATTAGAATGATGTGAAACCACTGATGCTTTCATCATATTGACTTTATAGCTCCTGTTTATTTGGACAGTCATGATTTTGAAATTCATGTCTATTTTCAGAATGTGCTGGTGAATTTTATTAATTTGGTATGTAACATACCAATTAAAATTTTTATTTGTTCAAAATACTTTTATAGTACTGTTATTTTTCCCTGTTTTGAGTTTTGAAATGTTAATGACATATGATTTCAAATAGAATCCCAAAGTTCTGTTTTTGTACCTTTTTATCTGTTGATTTCATACTACTTTTGGTCCTTCGTTGCTAACGGTTTTCAGGCCATCATCCTACCTAAACTAAATGGCTGCGCTTTCCTGTCTGGGTTAGAGAGACCTCCTTTGGAGCCCTTTTCTACTCTGCAGCCTCTGTAACCTGAGTCCTCTTTGTAGAATGACAAACTAATTTTCTTACTCTCCTTTTGGAAATTCTTCATGTCTCCCTACTGCCTTTAGGTGAAGGCCAGAGTATAGGATATCACGCATTCCTCTACTCAACTGAAGCTTATATATTCAGTCCCTCTAAGTGTCCTCTCCAGCGATTTCTTCACTCTTTACATGTAGATATTTATACCCTCATCCATTCTTGCTTCTGCAGCAACTTCTCATCTCCCTCTCTGTTTTTTGAAATCTGACATGTGCTAGGTACACAGGTAGGGTCTTGTTATTTGCCCTTTTAAAGCACTTTTACTGGGACTTCCATGGTGGTCCAGTGGTTGGCACTTCCCTTTCCAATGCAGGGGGTGCAGGTTCAGTCCCTGCTTGGGGAGCTGGGATCCTACATGCTTTGTCATATGAGAGAGATAGTGTCTTATTTGTCCTCTGTGTCTATGGGGCCTGGTAACTGGGACATAATAGGCACAGACTGATAATTTATTGAATGAATGAATGTGTACCTGTTGCTGTGATATAAATTACCCTAAAACTTAAAAAAAATTTTTTTTTTTAAATTATCTTATAGCTTCTGTAGGTCAGGCATTCAGGAGTGGTTTAGCTGGTACGTTCTGGGTTAGAATCTCTCATGAGGCTGTAGTCATCAAGATGTTGGTCAGAGCTATTGGAAGACTTGACTGGGGCCCCAGGATTCTTCTGTTATAGTTGACTCATATAGGTGTTAACAGAAGGCCTGTCAACAGGAAGCATCAGTTCCTGTTGACATGGACCTCCCCATAGGGCTACTTGAGTATCCTCCTGACATGGAAGTCAGCTTCCTTCAGAGCACGTGATCCAAGAGAGGGAAGAAGGAAGAAGCCCACAGTGCCTTTCATCACATGATCACATACAGTCACTGCCATTACAGTCTGTCCTTAACTCACAGTTAAGAAGAGGCTCTGTCTTTGAAAGGAGCATCAAAGAACTTGTGGGTATAGTTTATAACTCACCACTACAGAATGGAACAGTCATTTATGATTCTCCCTTGTTCAGTCTTGTTCAGTCGTGTCTGACTCTTTGCAACCCCACAGATTGTACCCTGCCAGGCTCCTCAGTCCATGAGATTCTCCAGGCAAGTATACTGGAGTGGGTCGCCATTTCTTCCTCCAGGAGATCTTCCCAATGCAGGGATCTAACCTGTGCCTCCTGCAGCTCCTACATTGGCAGGTGGATTCTTGAGTCACTTGGGATTCTCCCTTGAAGGTGACCAAAGTAAGTCATTTTTCCTCCCTATGAAATACATTTGTTCAGATGGAAATAAATTTTAAAAGTATTCCCTTAGAGCTTCCTTGGTGGCCCTGCAGTAGAGAATCCGCCTGCCTGTGCAGAAGACAAGGATTCAGTCCCTGATGCGGGAGGTTCCCGCATGTCGCGGAGCAACTCAGCTCAGGAACTACCACCCATTGGCCTGTGTGCAGAGCCTGGGAGCCACAACAACTGAGTCCATACACTGCAAGGACTGAAGCCCCCACACCCTAGAACCCATGCTCTGCAACAAGAGAAGTCACTACAATGGGAAGCCTGCATGCCCGTAGCTAGAGAAGAACCCTTAAAGCAGCAAAGACCCAGCACAACCAAAAATAAAATAGAATATTCCCTTAAAATATTTTACTTATTTTTGATGATACAAAGTAACTAGATTGTAAATTAATATGACTACTGAAATGAGCTAATTGTTTTCAAATATTCATATTTTTATTGTAACTCTTTCACTTAGATTCTGGAAGTAAAGTCATCTAAGTTTCATGTTGTGTGTAAAATGAATGTGCCATGGAATTCATTACTTTAAGGCTTATTGGGTCTTCAAAAAAACCAAACACCTCTATTTGCAAGCCATAGTTACATATGGTTAAGAAAATGAGAATTTTTAAACTTGTAGCTGAAAACAGTTTAAATTAATTGTACAATAATTAGTCTTTTTAGCCTAGTATATGTATATAACTTGGTCATTCAAGAAAAATTTGAGTCTGTAATATGAATCAGACATTTTACTAGGCTGGGTATGTATCGGTGAGTAGAATAGACGTTTTTCCACTTGGTGTTTATCTGTTGGAGATCAGGTAATAGATAAATAGACATCTGTGGAGGAAATAAAGCGAAGTGATGGAGAATTATGGAGAGACAGATTCTGCCACACTGTTAGAAAAAGGTTGTCAGGGGAAGTGACCTTGAAGCTGAAAACTGAAGGAGTTTTCCCTGCCAGGAGCTCACAGGCAAAGGGATTGCCCTGCAGTGTGAACAGTTGGTGTGGAAAGGATGCCTGGGGATGCCGGGCGAGAGTGGAATGAAGTTTGAGAGGCAGAAAGAGATCATACTATCTAGTTTAAGAGACTATAATGAGGAGTATGGGTTTTATTCAGCATATTGAAAACCGTGGAAGGATTTTGAAATTACAGTTTTCACTAACAGCAACAAAAAAGCCCCAAACTTTTTGCCTGCAGAAAGCAAAGTCAGTAGAGGAAGTGGGAGAACGGAAAGGAGGTCATTATAGTAGTCCGCATGAATGAAGATGGAGGTGTGTTCTACAGTGATGGGAGAAAGTGGTGGGAGAGACGAGGACAGGTTTGAGGTCTAGTTTGTAGGTAGAACCAGTGGGACTTGGTATGAAGTGTGAGGGACAAGGGGAGTAAGGACAATACTCAGATTTTTTTTTTTTTTTTTTTTTTGGCTTGAGCAAAACCTGAGCTCAGTGAGGAGGAAAATTGAGTTTATTTTTGATAGTGTTAATTTTGCGATGTCTGTAAGTCATCTAGTGGACATGTCAGATGGCAGACGGTTATGCAATCCTGGAGCTCAGAGGTTTGAGATGAGATATACAGATGGTATTCAAAGTTGTGGAATGAATGAGATCATTTCTAGGGAGGGAATGCCCTAGGAACTCTAGCTTTCAGAATTTGCATGTGTGGGCAACATTCTTGCTTTGCTTTGTAAAAAAAAAACAAAAGATAAAACTGCAGCACAGAAAGTTTGGTTTATTTCTAGCATGTATTAAAGAGTGTGTGCTTTTTTCCCTTTCAATTTGATGGTAGTATGGTATATGATCATGACATCTGGTCCCATCACTTCATGGTAAATAGATGGGCAAACAATGGAAACAATGAGAGACTTTATTTTGGGGGGTTCCAAAATCACTGCAGATGGTGATTGCAGCCATGAAATTAAAAGACGCTTGCTCCTTGGAAGAAAAGCTGTGACCAACCTAGACAGCATATTAAAAAGCAGAGACATTACTTTACCAACAAAGATCCCTGTAGTCAAAGCTGTGGTTTTACCAGTAGTCATGTATTGATGTGAGAGTTGGACTATAAAGAAAGTTGAGTGCCTAAGGAATTGATGCTTTTGAACTGTGGTGTTGGAGAAGACTCTTGAGAGTTCCCTGGACAGCAAGGAGATTCCGTCAGTCAATCCTAAAGGAAATCAGTCCTGAATATTCATTGGAAGGATTGATGTTGAAGCTGAAACTCGAATACTTTGGCCACCTGATGTGAAGAACTGACTCATTGGAAAAGATCCCGATGCTGGGAAAGATTGAAGGTGGGAGGAGAAGTAGATGACAGAGAATGAGATTGTTAGATGGTTGGATGGCATCACTCACTCGATGGACATGAGTTTGAGTAGCCTCCGGGAGCTGGTGGTAGACAGGGAGGCCTGGCGTGCTGCAGTCCATGGGGTCGGAAAGAGTTGGACATGACTGGGCAACTGAACTGAATGGTATATGAGAAAAAAGTCTAAAGCTCCACCCCACCACTTGTTGAATGAATAACTAGCCACCTACTAGCTGTATGACTTTGGAATTCTACCTCTCTGAGTCTCAGTTTTTTATCTGCTAAAAGGAGTAAGAGGAGAGTTGTTTTGAAGATTAAATGAATTAAGTTTTCCAAAGTGCCCAGGACAGTGTCTGATACTTAGTAAATACACAATATTCCCTATTTTCCCTTTCCTTGCTCTTAATTCGTTGGTGTGTGTATCTTTGAGCAGGCAAGCCACTCTGAAACAGGTGTTATCTTCAGTGCTCTTACCCCATTCTCATCAGTGTTATGGAGAAAGGTAGATACAGACACATAACGCAGAAACATAGGAGTGTCTAGCATGGTATCTTAAACCCTTCTATGCTGAATGTTCATACACTGTTTTTGTTCTGCTTTTCTTAAACTGTTATAACTCTGCTGCTTTCAAAGAAGATTATCTGTTAAATAATGAAACACTGAGATAAAGGTTTGTTTTGAAATATGTTTGAACTCTAATGAGCAGGAGGATGAATTCAGTTCAGTTCAGTTGCTCAGTCATGTCCGACTCTTTGTGACCCCATGAACCACAGCGCACCAGGCCTCCCTGTCCATCCCCAACTCCCGGAGTCCACCCAAACCCATGTCTATTGAGTCAGTGATGCCATCCAACCATCTCATCCTCTGCCGTCCCCTTCTGCTCCTGCCCTCAATCTTTCCCAGCATCAGGGTCTTTTCAAATGAGTCAGCTCTTCACTTCAGGTGGCCAAAGTATTGGAGTTTCAGCTTCAACATCAGTCCTTCCAATAAATACCCAGGACTGATCTCCTTTAGGATGGACTGGTTGGATCTCCTTGTCTTTGCATCAGGTGGCCATAGAATTGGAGTTTCAGCTTCAACATCAGTCCTTCTAAGGAATACCCAGGACCTGGACTGGTTTAGGATGGACTGGTTGGATTTCCTTGCAGTCCAAGGGACTCTCAAGAGTCTTCTCCAACACCACTCTTATGTATTAAAGCTTTGTAATTATTAACACAGAATTCTCAATTGTGTATTAAATTGTTCATTGTCAGATATAAAATTGGATAATCTAATACTTTGAAGGCAAAGATAGAGTGTTAAATTTGAATCTGTGCAGTCTGCCTCTAATTCATTGGCACAGTATTACAGAAGAACCTCAAGTACCCTGTGATAAACTGGAAAATCCCATTGAGTAGATTTATCACAACCCAGTTACCTTTCATTTATGAATTTATATCATTGTGGAATGATACGCTATATTCCATTAATTCTAAAAAATGTTTTTTTCTCATTTGTAGAATTTTGAAACTAGAATCATCTTACAGTAGATATAACAGGAAATTATATTTTCCTATTAGGAAATTATATTTTTTTTGTAATTGGCAGTGTATTTTCTTGGTGGTACATAAGATAACAATTGTCTTATAATTGATGGAAAAGCTATGACCAACCTAGACAGCACATTAAAAAGCAGAGACATTTCTCTGCCAACAAAGGTCCATCTAGTCAGAACCATGGTTTTTCCAGTAGTCATGTGTGGATGTGAGAGTTGGACTATAAAGAAAGCTGATTGCCAAAGAATTGATGCTTTTGAACTGTGGTGTTAAAGAAGACTCTTGAAGTCCCCTGGGCTGCAAGGAAATCCAACCAGTCAATCCTAAAGGAAGTCAGTCCTGAATGTTCATTGGAAGGACTGATTCTGAAGCTGAAACTCCCAAATAATCTCGCCATCTGATGTGAAGAACTCACTCATTGGAAAAGACCCCAATGATGGGAAAGATTGAAGGCGGGAGGAGAAGGGAATGACAGAGGATGAGATGGTTGGATGGTCACTAACGCAATAGGTATGAGTTTGAGTAAGCTCTGGGAGTTGGTGATGGACAGAGAAGCCTGGTGTGCTGCAGTCCATGGGGGTGCAAAGAGTTGGACATGACTGAGTTACTGAAATGTACTGAACTGTGATTGATGATAGCTTGATTTTGATGATATTTTGTATTTAGCTGCAAGTCTCGAGCCTAGAATAAATTTGATATTCATTAATGCTTATATAAAGTACGAATCACTTTTTTAAGATCAGATCATGTTTTTTACATTTATTTTCTACTTAATATTGTTAAGTATAACACACCAGCTCAGCAAACTTTCTGTAAAAGGCCACCATGTAAATATGTTAGGCCTTGTGGGCCAAAAATCTGTTGAAGTTATTCAACTCTGCTGTTCCACAGAAGGAGCCTTAGACAATACATGTGAACATAGTTATGTTGCAATAAACCTTTATTTACAAAATAAATTTGGTTCACATTTAACCCATGAGCTGTAGTTTGCCAATCCACAGTTGAACATTATAATGATCAAAATCACTTCTCAAACATTCATTCCCCAAAATACTTTTTCTGGGTCATCTTTGATTCTTTGCATGTGTATTCTATACCAAATTTTCTTTTTGTTCCTATCAGTTGTTTGATCTCTTGTGTCTGTGTCTAAATCAGGGTCATCACACTAGTTCATGAACCAGTAGATATTTTGTCTTTGTCCATCTGAGTGATCTTTGGTTCAGATTTGTTACCCACTTGTAACAAATGATTTGCCAGTTTGTTTTTTGTTACTCCATGCAATAAGCTAAGATCAATGAAGAGTTATTTACGAATTAATGAGTCAGAGATTTTTAAATACTGTGCCTGAGAATAGAGTTGGTACCAGAAAGTCGGCTGCATTTGGATCCATGCTAATCAAGTTGCATCTGAGAGTTTGTAATGAAGTTGAATATGAGAGACAGAATGATAAAGTCACTAGGAACACTAACTCTGGAGCCAGACAGCCCGATTAACTCTAGGCTCTACTACCCCTTACTACTCTTGCGACCTTGGGCTAGTTATAGTTATATAACCTCTCTGCGCCTCAGTCTCGTCTTCTGTAAAATGTGGACAGTAGTATTTATAGAGTTTGAATATTCAGTGAGTACCTAAAATTTAACTCATAAATAAGATATGAATTGGATTTTAAGCATAGGATATATGATCTTTAGAAATAATTCCATTACTATCAAATGTAATTAAGTCAGAATGCTGCTGCTGCTGCTGCTGCTAAGTCACTTCAGTCGTGTCCGACTCTGTGCGACCCTGTAGACAGCAGCCCACCAGGCTCCCCCGTCACTGGGATTCTCCAGGCAAGAACACTGGAGTGGGTTGCCATTTCCTTCTCCAGTGCATGAAAGTGAAAAAGTGAAAGTGAAGTCGCTCAGTTGTGTCCAACTCTCAGCGACCCCATGGACTGCAGCCCACCAGGCTCCTCCGTCCATGGGATTTTCCAGGCAAGAGTACTGGAGTGGGGTGCCATTGCCTTCTCCAGTAAGTCAGAATACTTGCCATTTAAAATGACAAATTAAAAGGAGCCCATAATGAGTAATATTTTCTCCTTTCTATCATGAATATAGTCAAATTACCAGTGTTTTCTGTGTGTTTACCTAGATGGCAACATCCGGTATCTGGCTCTTAAGGAATGTTAATTAAATAAATGAGAATTTGTATTTTTTTTCAAGGTGCTAATTTTCCAATTATAAGATCCATCTTTTGTCTGATTTTGAGAAAGTGGTCTCTTGCTTGTTGAAAAACGTGTTTTATATTGCACTATAATCTAAAATCTGTGAATTTTTCTTAAGGCATTTCTGTAAGCCATTATTTCCCTCACCTTTAATGCCTCCTAGGGATATTTCTGCTAAGAGAATGCTGTAACGGTATACAAATATATTTAACTTTTGTTTGATCTCAGAATAGGCTGGATTAATAACTGACATTAAAATGGTGATGAGAAAAAGATTGACTAGTTCATTACATGGCAGTCTTGGCTTCTATTTTCCTTATGTTATAACTTGTGAGATATAAATTTATTTCAGTCTTCAGTAATAAGAAGACATCTTTTCCATAATGTTTCTTTGCTTACCCTTTTCTTTTGTATAACTGCAATAAGGATTTTTTTTTTAACTATTTACTCTTTATTTGACTGTGCCAGGTCTTCATTGAGGTTTGTGGGACCTTTAGTTGCAGCGTATAGTATCTAATTTCCTAACCAGGGATTGAACCCAGGTGCCCTGTATTTGGGAACGCAGAGTCTTAGCCACTAGACCAGGAGGGGAGTCCCTGCCAGTGTTAACCCTATGAAATTGCTGATACTCTACCCTTTCTGACATAACAAAAATGGCATTTTATTTGATTCAGCCTAATAGAAAGAAGGATTTTTTTTCCTGAAAATATTTTACTCTTTGTAGTTTCATTTGATTTCAGCAATTTGTCACTTTCATTCATTTAACTACATAATAAACTTTTTTCATCTTTAACTTTTGATAATAGCCACCTTCCAGGAGCCTTTGTGAACTGTGAATGGTTGGTTAGAAGCTATCTGTTGAGCTTTTAATGTTCTGGCACCATGTAAAAGGCTTTTCATGCATTATCTCTAATCCTAACAATAGACCTGAGAGAGGAATTATTAATAATATAAATGGCAGGGCTAGGATTTGAGTTCTTTTTAATGACCTAGTCTTGGAAGTTACATAGTGTTCCTTCCAGCATCCTATTTGTCAGTCGTTCCCCATCAGAAGAAAGGGAAATGGGCTCTTCTTTTTGAAAGTATCTTAAGAATTTGTTGGCATTTTAGTTTTTAATTTTTAAAAAATATGTATTTATTCGGCTGTGCTGGGTCTCAGTTGAGGTTTGTGGGATCTAGTTCACTGACCAGGGATCGAACCCAGGCCCCCTACATTGGGTCCTCAGAGTCTTAGCCACTGGACCACCAGGAAGTCCCATAACTTGTTGACATTTTAAAGTCACTGGAAGATTCTGGAGACTTTTAGATGTGTTTTCTGTCATGATGAAAATTTTATTTTGCCCTTTAAAAATGTTTTTACTCTTTGATGTCAGTGTAGATGATTTACAATTAATGGTCATTCCTGAGTTCTTTGTCTTCCAGATTGTAACTTGAGACATGGTCTATTAATTATACACAATGGAGGCACTTAGTCTGACTGTTCTTACTGGTACAAGGATTTTAATCTTCCAGTTTTTTCCTATTTAATAACTTTTTATTTTATTGGCTTTACAAAATATATAACTATTTTATAAGCTGTCTTTATTGTTGAGCCTGTGAAAGAACTAATTACCATGCCTCTTATTTACACTGAAAATTATTATTATTATTATTTTTGCTAGATTTATCTTTTGATTAAATGTAGGTGTCAGTTAGTTTACACACTACTCACAGGCAGTCTGCAGGACTGACTGCCCTAAAGAAGATTAGAAACCTCATGCAGAACTAAGTCTGAAATACAGGAAATGTTCAGGACAACACAGGATCATTTCCTGTGTTAGGAAGAGTCCCTGGAGAAGGACATGGCAACCCACTCCAGTATCTTGCCTGGAGAACCCCATGGACAGAGGAGCCTGCCGGGCTGCAGTCCTTGGGGTCACAAAAGCGCTGGACTTGACTGAGCGACGAAACGACAGCACTGAAACATCTCTGATAGAATCTCCAGTGTGTGTCTGAAAGAAGATGCCAGATTTTCTAGAGAGCTTGAAGATGTTGAGTGTGGAAAAAGGGCTGACAACTCTGATATAAAACACACCTGTGTATTTATGGCTAATCTGGGGAGCTGAATAGGGTACTCCAAGGTAACGTGAATTGCAGTATATCTTCATGTGACGTGTTGTATTTGACAGGGGAAATAATTGCATTGAGGGTTTTATGTTCATCTTCAGATTTCACCTGTCAACTTGTGTGCACAAAAATCAGAGAAGTCCTCTCTCTGATTTAATGCTTTATAGTGAGTCAGTGATAAAAACTAGAACTAAAACCCAAGAGTATAGTGACCTAGACCATACTTGATGATCTTATCTTCCTTAGTAAGCTCTCACTCTTTGGCCTAAATTTCTAGAGACTGTTTCTTTATGAGTTTCTTGTTTTTCTTTAACCTACCATACTGTTTTTTAACATTTTTATTTTTCTAATTATCACACAGTAAACTATATCTTTCTTTGGTATATAGTTCTATGAACTTTGCTAGATAAGCAGATTAGGATAACCTATACCGTAGTATAGACATAGAACACTTTTATCACCCTTAAAACTTCCTTATTCTGCTTATACACATTGTCTCCAACTCTAGCGCCTGGCAAATGCTAATGTCTTCATCAATAAAGTTTTCTCTTTTTAAAAGTACCCCATAAATGGAATCATGCAGTACGTGACCTTTTGAGCCTTTTCTTTCATTCAGCATAATGCCTTTGTTCAACCTATTGTGTGTATCAAGGGTTTATTCCCTTTTACTGTTGAGTTACATGTGTGTGCCGCAGTTTGTATATCCATTAATTCATGGAAGGACATTTCGGGTGTTTCCATTTTTCTGGCAATAACATAGAGTTTCTGTAAACTTTTGTGTATGGGCTTCCCCGGTGGCTAAGTGGTAAAGAACTCGTCTGTCAACGCAGGAGACTCAGGTTTGATCCCTGGGTTGGGCAGATCCCCTAGAGAAGGAAATGACAACCCACTTCAGTATTCTTTCCTGGGAAAGCCCATGGACACAGGAGCCTGCTGGGCTCCATAGGGTTGCAAAAAAGTCAGACACCGGTTAGTAACTAAAGAACAACAGCAGACTTTTGTGTATAGTTTTTGTGTCATCATAAGTTATTTCTCAAGTATACACATTGGCAAAGTTTTTTCTGTAAAGGGCTAGACAGGCTATATTTTAGGCCATATGATCTCTGTTGTGACGACTCTGCTCTTGTACGATGAAAATAGCCATACACAATACATAAATTTTTGAATGGATGTGGCTGTGTTCCAATAAGACTCTTTTTGCAAAACCAGAATGGACACATGGCCATACTTTTCCAACCCCTGTTTAGTGGCAAATGCCTAAGAG
The DNA here is from genome assembly GCF_016772045.2 of Ovis aries. Taxonomy (NCBI): domain Eukaryota; kingdom Metazoa; phylum Chordata; class Mammalia; order Artiodactyla; family Bovidae; genus Ovis; species Ovis aries. The sequence continues at coordinate 100,408,928 of NC_056059.1, read as the reverse complement.
CCAGATTTCCAGGTACATGATGAGCATACTTGATAAGAAACTTCCAGCTTATTGATTTTTCAAATATTTAGTTTAATAATATTTGAATTATGGAATTTTAACGAACTCAGACTTTAGTGTTCACACATCAGACCTACGTAATTTATGGTAAGACAGGCTTTGGTTTTGTCTTGTACTGAGGATGTATTTTGCCTCCTACTTTTTAATTTGTATTCATGTGAGGTTTTTACATGGATGAATCTTGTCTTCCTAGATAAAGTACAACCTGAATTTCAGTAATTTTTATTTGGCTTATGGAAGATATGATGAGATATTGCAAGCAGATTGTTTCTCTCAGTGATGTATTAAGAACAGAGAATCATAGTGAGAGCTGCTAGATTTTTAAATCAAACAGTTTATTTATTTTTTTCCTAAAAATTGAGTGTGACTGCATAGACAGCTATCACACCATGACATCTAGTCTCTTTATATGTGTTTGTTCATTTTTTCATTATTAAAGCCAGACTGTTTATCCACAGTGGAAGCTCATCTGGGAGATCATTGTCTTTATTTTGTGTAAGCTCCAGATGACAAATTAGGTGTTAAATCTTAGGTTTATGCTCATGTCCCTGGAGTTCTAAGGGACAACATTCTCCAGTTGCTGTTGGAACGCTGTTGTTTCTGTTTGTTTTGTCTGTGGGATGCAGAATTAGCTTTTTGCTAGTAGTATTTCTTTGTGATTCCCATGGCCACAGAGCAGGAGTGTGAGGTTCAAAGGAAGGCAAAGAAGCTCGGATATATCAGTAACTAATGAAACTGGAGATGGTGAATAAAACAAAGGAGGTGCATCTTTCTGGTTATGGTTTGCAATTAGTTATGCTCTTCTGAAAAAGCAGTGAAGCCCTAGGACAACATCAAAGAGGTAGAAGAATGTTTTGTACTGATCGTTTTCCTCCTACTTGTCTTGATGAGACGGTTGGAATATTATATCCGTGAGTGGGAAGTGATACTGTTTATGTATGCTTTGTTATAAAGTATGGCTAATGACTGCCATATTGGACATCACAGGTTTAATTTCTTCCATGTTCGCTAGATTAGAATCCCTATAAAAGAGGTGTTGAATATGCAACTTCTTGGTAGTCTAATATTCTCACTTCGCTTCCGACTTTTTGCAGTCAAGCAGTAGTCACTCTCTCTGGCTCTTCGGTCATTAAATTTTAATACAAGTCTGATTATCTCTAAGTATGTAACTTCTTTGTAAGCCGAGGAGAGTTAAAGGCATTTCCACGATTCAGTCCTGTTTTCTTCCAGAATGCAGTTATCCAGAGAACTGTCCTGTGCTGTTAGGCTTATCCTGGGAGCGTAAGATGAAACTCCACTGAGTGCTGCCCTGTGAGATTTCCTGTGTCACGTTGTCCTGTCTTAGCAACACCCTGATGGTTTGCAGCCACCTCTGCCCAAGAGTTTTAAAAAAGTACATTTCCCAGACCTGAACATTATTTACTAACAAGATAAAAAGGTTAAGAGTGCCTTCCATAAAATCTGACCTCATTTCTATGGCAGTGGTTCTCGACCCTGGGTGCCTGTTAGAATCACCTGGAGAACCTGTGAAAGCAGTACTTGGGCTCCAGCCCCAAAGATTTCAGCTCAAATGGTTTCGTCCTGGGCATCAGAGACCTTTTTCAAGGTCCCTAGTTAACTCCTGTGTCCAACCAGGGTTGAAAATCCCTCTTTGTGTAAGAAAATTAGTGGACCTGGCCTAGCCATGTCGAGTAAAATATTCTGAATTAAGAGACTAATCCATAATCTTTTCTGCCCTCTTTCTAGTTGGAGCCCAGATTTCAAGTCTTGAGTAAAAATACCAACAGGGGAAAGGGCCCTATTGTGTTCACACATTCAGAACCTGTCGTTCAAGGAATCCCCTAAAGGTCAGTGTATGGGAAAAGAAATTAGTGGGCTTTTATTTTTAATCTATACTACCATTGAGTTTATTGGTAGATTAAGATTGAAAATTACTTGTGAGTAGAAATACCATTTTTAATTGACTAGATTTTAAGTGCTACCATTATAAATTGATTAATATAATATCATGTTTAAGAAGTACATATATATATCTTCTCATTTATTTTTAATAGGCTATTAAAGGAGCATACATATTATATACTTCTCTTTGTGCTTATACTCATATAACATAGCTTTGCAAAAATATTCAAGAAATTAAGCACAATGATTGATTCTGGGAAGGCCAACTGAGGCCCAGTGGTGGGATATTTATTATTTTTACTCTGTCTTCTTCTTTGCATTATTTATTTTAACCCTAGTCATACATTAAATTTCACAAAATCTTTTTCGGTAGATAAAAATGCTTTTTTAAAAAAAGTTTTGCAAGTATGCTTATAGTTTTTTCTATTTGGAAAGTTAAAAATAACATCATAGTCATTTAACTTGAAGATTTCTGCTTATTATCTGGTACATTACCTCTTGTTTTAGATTTGCTATTTAAGTGTATATCTGCTCTTTCCTCTGCGCCCACCTCCCGGGTTTCTGTTTTGCCTTACATTTTCTCATGGTGCTTTCATATGCTGTATATAAAAGAATGGGCCCTACCTAGATGATGACACTGCCATTCTTCCAGTACCTCAGGCTGGAAATCTTAATTCTTCTTTGTCTCTTTCATTTGATCCTGAAAGACATCTCATTCCCAGATTGCTAACCCTGCGCTGGTGACATTTCCCATCCAATCGCCCCTCCCTCCCACTTCCGCTGGCACTGCTTTATCACTGAGGGGTCATTAAAGTAGCCATTGCACACTTCACTCTAGGCTTAGAAGTATTCTCTCAACATACATTACTCTCTTGCTTAACGGGCATTTTTTGTTAACCGAGACTGAATGGCCTTTTATGATCTGCCCTTGTCTACCTGTTCTACGCAAACCTCACTTCCGGCTTTTCCCCTGTGCTCCAGCTCTGCTAACCTACTGGAGCGAGACAGCAGCATGTCTGTGCCCTCTCTTGAGTACGCATATGATCTGTTGAGTATGCACATGGTCTGTATATGGCCAAAAATAAGGGTAGGCCTATTTGTCAGCTGAATGAACTCCTATTCAGTGTCCAAGATTAAGTTCAAACGTCATCATCTCCATTGATTGTTAAATGTTCCTTTGTGTTCTCATAGCATCTTGTTTACTTATTGTTTATTATGGTAGCTCTCACATTCCTCTGTAATATCTTTTAGCTTAACTATGAACCCTTAGAAGGTGATCTGTTTGACTTTATGTTACTAACACTTAACAGAGTTGCTGGATGTGTTAGAGGAAGTGTTAGAAATGAACAAGGAAATGAAAGTTAACACATACAAAATTTCATACTATTTATAATCACTGGAACTCACTAATCAATGTTTTAATAACTTAGTAAACTATACTTTACATTTGGAGATCAGCCCTGGGATTTCTTTGGAAGGAATGATGCTAAAGCTGAAACTCCAGTACTTTGGCCACCTCATGTGAAGAGTTGACTCATTGGAAAAGACTGATGCTGGGAGGGATTGGGGGCAGGAGGAGAAGGGGATGACAGAGGATGAGATGGCTGGATGGCATCACGGACTTGATGGACGTGAGTCTGAGTGAACACTGGGAGTTAGTGATGGACAGGGAGGCCTGGCGTGCTGCAATTCATGGGGTCGCAAAGAGTCGGACATGACTGAGTGACTGAACTGAACTGAACTGAACTGAAACTGAAACTTTACATTAAAGACAAGAGTTATTTACTAAGCTGAATGACTGAGCTCGAGAAAGATATTTGCCTTTAAAAGAGCTGACATTTTTAAAGTACCTTTGGATGATTCAAAAGAGTACTTTTTATGCAGATAGATTTATACTAAGTACAAGGCATTTTGACAGTTAATTATTTAAATCAGAAACCAAGTCAGCCTTTATTAACATAGCCAGAGCTTATGTTCTTGGAAGTAATAATGCTATATTTACTTAACATTTATTTCTGTTGTTTCAACATTTACTTACTTTCACTGCATATTCATTTGGATATTGGTACCCATTGGTTGGCCTTTTATCATTTCTTAACTTGAATATAAGTATCATAGTAGAAAATCTGGAGAAGGCAATGGTACCCCACTCCAGTACTCTTGCCTGGAAAATCCCATGGATGGAGGAGCCTGGTGGGCTGCAGTCCATGGGGTCGATAAGAGTCTGACATGACTGAGAGACTTCCCTTTCACTTTTCACTTTCATGCATTGGAGGAGGAAATGGCAACCCACTCCAGTGTTCTTGCCTGGAGAATCCCAGGGACTGGGGAGCCTCATGGGCTGCCGTCTATGGGGTCGCACAGAGTCAGACACGACTGAAGTGACTTAGCAGCAGCAGCAGTAGAAAATCACTGTAGTTTACAATGTCATATTCCTTATAGATACTTTAATATGTATTAAAATTGATTCTGTGCTAATTTTTTTAAACAACAGTTACCAATTTTTATAGATCTACTCTTAATGCATGTCTTAATTTATCTACAGTAGATAAAGGATTTCCACATAAAGATAATTGAGTAAAAGCATTTGTATTCTCTTCTCCTTCCTAATGCTAACTAAAAGGATGAAGACTAGGGAAGAATTCTTGTAACTTGAGTGAAGTGAGGAGAAAACTAAGCCTCAGACTGCAAGAAGAGCTGTAACCTTTGGAACAAATGGAGACGTGTGCAAACGTCTTAAACAGAGCTCTCCTAAAGTAGGTGGCATAGAGGTCTCAGAGTGGCAAGCCAGGTGAGGCTGCAGGAAAAGACACAGATGCACTTTTTATGCAGAAAAGAGTAGGAAAACCTAGCTGAGTGGAGGAGAGAGTGTACAGAAATGTCGCTTTGGTATCAGTGGATTCAGAGCAGCCAGAGAAGTAAACACTGAATCTCAGTGCAGACAATCAACAGTTTAACACTGCCCCCCCTCCCCCACTTTAACCTCGCAGCTTCATTAGGATTCTCCAACCATGCTAAGCACGTTCTCCCCTCCAGCCTTTGATTTTGCTTGTCCTTCAGCCTGGAAAATTCTTCCCCTAGAAATTCTTACGGATTACTCCCTCATTCATTCACGTTTCTATTCTGCTGTAAACTCAGAAAGGCATTTTGAGTTGACTGTGCATACTCAAGCAAGCAACCTCGGAGCATTTTATTTTCAAAGCTTGCTGCTTTTTTCCTTGCAGCCATCACCACCAGACTTGTGTATTGATTTATTTAGTTTTTCTTTCCTTCATGCGAATCTGAGCTCCCAAAGGACACATACTTATCACAATGCCTGTGTTCCACCTCTCTATTCCAAACACCCAGAACACTGCCAGGCACATAATTGTTGCTTAATAGATGAGCACACAGTTCTTCCCATACGCAGCGGCATATACCCTGTACAAACTGGCAAATCCCATGTGGAGAGACTTAAAGGATGTCATCAGCCATTAGCAGTAATTCCTCTTTATTTTGATCCTGATTCATATAAAATAATTGTAAAAATAATGACATTTATAAAGTCATTGAACGTTTGACCACTGGATGCTTGATACTAAAGAATGTATAGTAGTACTGTGAATCAGTCATGATTTAGTTGCAGAGAACAGAATTCATTTTAGCCATTTTAAGCAGGAACAGACTTATTAAGGGTGTATGTGTGTGCTTAGCCGTGTCCAAACTCATTGTGACCCCATGGACTATAACCTACCAAGCTCCTCGGTTTATGGAGAGATAGAAAGGCCTGAAGAAACAGATTTTAAGCTCACAGTTGGCCTTTTACAAACATCTCCCGTGCAATACAATGGAGCTGTACCATCAAGGGAGCTGCTAGTTTCTCTGTAGATCAGGATGCGATTGTAAGGGTTAATAAACTGTGGCCAACAGGCAAAATCTGGCTTCAAGAGTTTATCTGTGTCCTTTCAGTTAAGAAGAGTTTTTGCAGTTTTTAAATGGTTGAACAAGTCAAAAGAAGAATAATAGGTTTAAAAAAAATTATTATTGAGGTATAATTGATGTCCAACACTTTATAATTTACGGTGTACCACTAATGATTCAGTATTTTTATATACTGCAAAGCCATCATTACAATAAGTCTTTTTAACATCCATCACCACACATAGTTATGTTTTTGTTCTTATGATGGTAAACTTTAAAGATTTACTTTGTTAACAATTTTCAAATATATAATACAGTCTTATTAACTACAGTTGCCACGCTGGTCCTTAAATCCTCACGACTTAACTCATGTTATAGCTGGAAATTTGTACATTTTGACTTCCTTCACCAATTTGCCCACTCCCTACCCCTCACCTCTGGCAACCAACACTGTTTTTTGTACCTAGGAGCTTGATTTTTTGTTTGTTTGTTTGTTTTTTAGATTCCACTTATAAGTAGGATCATATGGCACTTACCTTTCTCTGTCTGACTTATTTCAGACAGAGGCACTGAAAGCAATTAGCATTTGCCCATAAGGCTCACCCATGAAGTCGCAAATGGCAAATTTCCTTCTTTTTATGGCTGAATAATATTCCATTGAGTTCTTATACACATTTTCTTCATTAGTCAGTGGACGCTTTGATTGTTTCCATATCTTGGTTGTATATAATGCTGAGGTAAACATGGGGGGTTTATATGTCTTTACTTGGTGTTTAGTTAGTGTTTTAATCGTCTTCAGATAAATACCCAGAAGTAGAGTTGCTAGATCATATGATAGCTCTATTTTTAATTGTTTGAGGAACCTCCATTCTGTTTCCTTACTGGCTACACGATCTTACCGGAGAAGGCAATGGGCCCCCTCATGGACAAAGGAGCCCGGTGGGCTGCAGTCCATGAGGTCGCTAAGAGTCAGACATGACTGAGCGACTTCCCTTTCACTTTTCACTTTCATGCATTGGAGAAGGAAATGGCAACCCACTCCAGTGTTCTTGCCTGGAGAATCCCAGGGACGGGGGACCCTGGTAGGAGGCCATCTATGGGGTCGCACAGAGTCGGACATGACTAAGTGACTTCACTTTCACTTTTCACTTTCATGCATTGGAGAAGGAAATGGCAACCCACTCCAGTGTTCTTGCCTGGAGAATCCCAGGGACGGGGGACCCTGGTAGGAGGCCATCTATGGGGTCGCACAGAGTCGGACACGACTGAAGTGACTTAGCAGCAGCACACCATCTTACATTCCGACCAGCAGTACACAAGATTGGAATAGTGTTTTGTGTCACCTGAAAATTTTATGAAATTTCAGTTCCATACATAAACTTATTAGGATGCAGCCATACTTTTTAATTTACCTGTTGTCTGTGGTTGCTTTCACACTACACTGGCAACAGAAACCACTTGGCAAAAGATTTGTTATCCAGCCCTTAAAGAAAAAGTTTGCCGAACTCTGCTCTAGAACACACACAGTGTTATGGGCAGCCAGATGTATGTGTCGCACCCTGCCTCCCAGCAACCAGAAGGTAATGACTGAATCTTGAAATCTCTGTAGCTTCACAATGTGAATGTCAGCAAGAGTGTGGTTTCTGCTTCACTTCTGCCTTTCAGAATCTTGGGCGAGTAGATTTGATTGGCTGAACCTATGTTGCAGCAAGAACCTATTTGCAAAGGAGTCTGTGGAAACCCTGCTCTTTGTTTCCCAGCCCCTGTGATTAAACATTCTGCCTCATTCAGTTCTCAGTGCCTTTATAGAAGTTGCAACCATCTTGCTTCAGTAAAAGCAGACTAATAGCCTTTTACTAATAGACTTTTAGTCCATGTGTGTGTTAGTCACTCAGTCGTGTCCAAAACTTTGCGATCCCATTGGCTGTAGCCTGCCAGGCTCCTTTGTTCATGAAGTTCTCCAGGCAAAAATACTGGAGTGAATTGGCGCTTCCTTCTCCAGGGTATCTTCCCGACCTAGAGATCAAACCCGGGTCTCCTGCATTGCAGGCAGATGCTTTACCGTCTGAGCTACTAGGGAAACTTTTAGTCTATTAGTCTTTTTTCTTTTTGGCATTATATTGCTTCATACTTAATGCAGGTCTGTCATGTTCAACACTGTATCATTTATTATTTTCTTAGACAAAAAGACTGTAGAATTTTTAGTATTGATACATTTATATTTTATGAGGAACATATATATAAGCTTCAAGCAAAATATTCATATCAGAATAAAAATTTACTCTTAGCAATCTCACAAGAAATAGATTTTGCCTTCAAAACAGCAGAGTAGCTAAATCAGGCCAATCAGATAAGGATTCAGGGAGACGTTTCCTGTGAGACTGTTTTGGTGAAAGAATATTTTTAATTTAGATCCTTAGTCATGATATTGTAACTCTTTGAGGTTAAGTCTAAATATTTTCAGGGGTAGGCTTTGGGAAAAAATAAATAAATAGAAGCAGTAAGTTGGAGTTTAAAAAGAGATATAATAAAGTAAATACAAGTATAAACTCCCAAAGTGCTAGTAAGGCCTGAGCATGGTAGTCTGCTGATAAATGTTTAGCAACTGTCTCTTCAAGAAAAGACCCCACGGAGCCCCCATTTTTAGTGTTTGGTGACTTCTTTGGTAAAATGTTCTCACCATGGCTGGTTTTAGGCTATTACAGTTTGACACTGACTCTCTACAATTTCTGAAAATTTGGCCATCAAGCTTTCACGAGCTGGCATAAGCTAGATCCATCTAAGCTGAGCCTAATAACAGGATTAAGGAACAGAGGAGGCAGAAATAGTTGACATGAACATTTATAGTGAATATGCAGGGAAAACATTCCACGACACCTGAATTTCTCCTCAAGTCAAAAGTCATCATCTTTTAAGGATAATATAACAGTATATTATTTTAATCATAAAAGAATAAGATGAATAGTTTCTGATGTTGGAGTAGATTTTTTTCTGAGGTTATCATCTTATTTTTCTTTAATGGAAAGAATTGCTCAGAACACGTTAAACTACATAATACATTGTTGTATTTAGTTGCTAGTAATATATTTTTATTTGTAATTTACTTCGATGCATTCTTCTAGGAAGTTATTTCTTTACTATTTCTGAATATGATTCCATATTTGGCATTATGTGTTTGAGTGCCTGGCATGAGGACTGGGAAGGACTTGAACCTCAAATGAAAAATGTGATTAGGTGTATGTAACATTTCCCTGGTCTGTCAGATGTGCGATGCTAAGAACTCTCAGCCAAGATATTACTCATGAACCATATTTCTTGTTGCCAGTCTGGTTACACCCTTGGTGGGAGATACACAGAGTAAACATGGATTTTGTGTGTGCATGTTTTTTTAACTTCTTGTGGACAAAAATACTTGTGTTAATTTTGTCCAAATGTCTTTAGAGAGAACAAATAGTACTATCATTGCTAGGAACAGTTAGAAAATAAAATCACAGTTGCTTTCATAAATAAAATTATTTCATCAAGGCAAAGAGACAGCTTCTACTTAATAAGAAGAGCTTTTGTCTTCAATGTATGTGTCTCAAATTCAAATTTCACCTGATGCTTGTTATTGGATCTTTTTGGCAAGTTGCTTTAACCTCTCTGGATGTCAGTTTCTTAACCTATAAATTAGGCATTGTACCACTTGTGGTAGGAAATAAATGAATACATTTCGGTGAGCATAACTAGCATTGTACTTGGCTATGGATCTTAACTCTATTTCCTAGACAAAAACTGACGCAGAGGCAGGAAATGGGAGTTCCTTAGGGATTAACCGCAGCCCCAGTTGCTAATTGCCAAAGCTGTCCCTCTAGACTCTTAAAATGATTCAAGGGCAGAATGGCTGGTATTTTCCACTTGGAAAAACTGATTATAAATCATGTGTAGAAAAGTTTGTGTGTGAAGAATTAACATGCAGACAACAAAGCTGCAAAAACCTGATTGGCTAGAGTAGCCTATGGATGAGCAGGGAAGTCCATTCATTTATTTTTTTCTGTTGTTGAAAATCTTTAAAAAAAAGAGTGCTTAGTCCTTCCTGATCCTCTTCCTCCCTACAACCCTGCCACTCTGCAGCTTGATTAGGGTTCCCTGCTGTACTTTCTTTCCCCTAGTATCTTATCAATACTTCCCTGGTATCCCATGCCACACCTGTATCACACGCATGGACTCTAAGCTCTGTGAAATCAGATATCCTAAAAGAGCTGTCATTTCACAACAAATTAAATGCTACATGTGCTAGTTGTTGATATAAACTGCTGTATCCCAGGGATCCACCCAGAGCAACAGTAGCTATTTTACACTTTACTCTTGATTCGGAATATTATAGGGCAGAAGGCATCATCCTGAATCATAACTCCATAGAGATAAAGGTAGATTATGTCAAAGTTGTAATGACTGAAAGATACTAATTGAAGGTTGCTTTTTTTTTTTTTTAATTAAAGCCAAATCTAAGTTATCAAATACTACAGAACCACCTTGGTATTCCCAGTGTGATTTTCTGTTGATGGAAACCATGCGTAAGCTTCTCTGAGGACTAGAAGAAGCTCAGATTTATTTTGTTACTAAAAACTGCACAGTTGATTTGGACGTAATAAAGAAACCAGTTTTATCTCCCTACCCCATCCCCGTTTTTTTCCCTAATAGTGGATCTGAGGGAAGTTGACTGGTTCGCTTTTCCCTCTCTTGAGTTAGGTGCTATTTCCTTATAGTTTATCATATAATATGTGGTAAGTTATCATCACTGGCCACCCTAGGGCCAGCCTCTTCCTCAAGAGGATGGAGGACTCTATCCAGGCTTTATTTTGTTTTGACCGTTCAAACAGTCACAGATAATAAAACAAATAAAAACCAAAGAACCCAGAAAACTTTCAGCCGAATATTCCTACAGATACCAGCTTTTTGTTTTTTTTCTTGTTGCTTGGGGAGGAGATGAAGTTTCCTTTAAGGAAATTTTTTAATGTCAGAGGAATAAAAAAACTAAATTGAGGAATAGCTAAGAATCGCTTTAGGGAAAAAGCATAAAATATGGTTTCATTGAGAGTCATTCAAGATACGAAATAGTTATTTAAGTAATTTCAGTTATAAATACATTGTTATTATATAATTAACTGATTTGTTGGACTTATTTTAAATTCAAAACTACTGCAAAGTAATTATTTCCTTTAAAGAGCTGTATTTTTAGTGAGGGACAGACAAAAACCCTGTTGAAACAATAGTCTAATCATTCATTCATATATATTCTTGTAAAATATTTGTCTTGTGTGTATTTCTAGTATTCAAGAACTGGTATGTTATATATATTTCACCCTATTTCTTAGTTCCTTTCACTCATCATTATGTTTTTAAGATGCACTCATGTGAAATATATACTTTTTAACTGAATATGAATGATTCTACGTCTTTGTCAATCCTGTTCTTTTTTAAAAAATTTCTTCTAATGAAGTCTTTCTTTTTTTTTTTTCTTTTTTTTTTTTTTTTGCCACACTGTGCAGGATGTGAGGGCATGTGGAATCTTAGTTCCCCAACCAGGGATTCAGCCCAGGCCCTCTGCATTGGGAGCACAGAATCTTAACCACTGGACCACCTGGGAAGTCCCCACCCCTGTTCTGCTTATTCAGTTTGTTAGTGATGGGCAGTGATAGGAACCTCCAGAGAGCCTCCAAGTCCCCAGGCATCATGCATACAGTTCAAGTTCTCACCCTCTTGAGTTTCTTTGGTGTGTATGCTGAGTGGCCGAATGCAGTGCTGAACAGCTTACGCCTTTAGCTCCTCCACCTCTGTGTTTCCCCATCAGTCAGATACGTGCGTCCTGTCCACATCTCCAGCGACACGGGGCATTTTCCAACTTTCTGCCTGTTGCTAATCTAATAGACATAAAGTAGCATTTCCGTATTTTAGTCCGCATTTCTTTTACTGAGTAAATTAAAATATCTCTTGATATGTTTGGCCTTCCAGTATGCTTGCTCATATTTTTTTTAATTTGGATAGCTATGTTTTTCTTATTGATTTGGGAATTTCTTGTAAATTCTAAATTTTAATCCTTTCCATTTTAGACATTTGAAATATCTTCTCCCGTTGTATTACCTATCTTCTGCTTGATTCACAGTGCTCTTTACTCAGCCGAATCATTTTATTTTTATGTAACCACATTCATTATATTTTTGCGTATCGCATACAGCTTTGAATTTCTGCTTAAGAAATTTATACGAATTCATAAAGATATCCTCATATATTTTCTTCTCTTTGTAATTTTACCCACATTTTGTGTATGGCTATAGGTATGAGTCTCGTTTATTTTATTCTGAGTTTGTCACTTTCCGAATACTATAATACTATCTACTTAACTATCACACCCTTTCCTGGGACCTTTATAATGTATTAGGTTCCCAATACATTTACGGGTCTCTCTCTCATCTTTAACTTAGTTTTTTGTTACTAGGTCAGTAAGAACTAGTTTTATCACCAAGGTTTGGTGAAGGACTATCTTTGAAGGCTTCTCAGGTGGCTTAGTGGTAAAGAATCCACCTGCCAGCGCAGGAGCTGCAGGAGATGCGGGTTTGATCCCTGTGTTTGGAAAATCCCCTGGAGAAGGATATGGCAGCCCATTCCAGTATTCTTACCAGAATAATCCCAAGGACAGAGGAGCCTGGCAGGCTACAGTCCACGGAGTCACAAAGAGGTGGACACTACTGAAGTGACTGAGTACACACACACACACACACACGTCTTTGAAATTTGAAATTATATGATTTAATTTGCAAGCTTCATGAAGTTTCAGCAAGTTTCATTGTTACCTCTTAACTTCCTTAAATATATTTATGTTATGTTTAACTAGTAGCCATTATGATCCTTGAAACAAATATGTTGGAAATTCTTGATCAATTTCTTTAAATATTATTGTATTCAAATTAAAACTCCATTTAAAAGTATAATTAAATTGTTTCATGGTCTCTTCTTCCTTCATTTTGTTTAAAGTGTTAAATTCCGCTTTTTAGTAGCAATCTAGATATGAAATGAAATGAGTTGTTATCCTGTCTGAAGTTTGAGAGTATATTAAATACTTTAAAAAATTAATCATTCAAAAATTAAAGATAAGTAAAATTTTAAAAGACCTAGATAAATAATAGCAAGTTTCATTGTAGGGATAATTACTTTGAAGAACCAGTCCAAATATTTCAAGTACTCAAGCCTGGTGTAGCTCTCAGTATTTTTGAATGAATTAATATATATTTTAGAAGCATAGATTATGCATAAACAAAAATTAATTAAAATGTCTTGGAATGACTCAGTTTTGACCATAGGGTAACTTTCCCGATATAATTTCAAAAAGAAAAGTAAATCTGAAAAGGAATCTATATTTCCTTGAATCTCAAGTCTGTGCCTGCTGCTATTCCCTACCTACCATATTTTGCTTAGTACAAATTGTAATTTTTAGAATGTTATATGGACTTTCTTCCCCAGTGGTTCAAGTCCCATCTGCCTGCAATATAGGAGATGCAGGAGACTCAGTTAGATCCTTAGGTTGGGAAGATCCCCTGGAGGAGGAAATGGCAAGCCAGTGCAGTATGGGATCCCATGGACGGAAGAGCCTGATGGGCTGTAGCCCATGGGGTCACAGCAGTCAGACACGACTGAGCAATTAAAAGTACACGTGCACATATTCTTTGCCGGGGGAAGGTGGTTAGAAAAATGAAACTTTATACCCTTCATTTATAGAAAGTTTTATTTTTTATAGCTGATATTTTCTGTTTTAGCAATTGGATTCAAAAGCCTAGACAATTGAGATGAGGTAGCTAGTATTTATGTATTTAATTTTAACCTCCAATGCTAAATCTTTTAGTAGATATCTGAACTAGGAGATTTTAGTTGTATGCTTTTTACCCCTGTTCTCCATCTCTAGTTGAGATGTTAATTGTGAAATATAAAAGGAACAGAATGAGAATAGCCAGGTGTGTTTGATCCTCCAGTCCGAAAAGAAGCATCAGTGCTTTTTTTTTTAGATTGTTTCCCCAAAACATTTAGAGCTAGACTTTATTACAGAATGTTTAAAAAAAAAAAAATCAGTTCAGTTGCTCAGTCGTGTCCGACTCTTTGCGACCCCATGAATTGCAGCACGCCAGGCCTCCCTGTCCATCACCAACTCCCGGAGTTCACTCAAACTCACGTCCATTGAGTCAGTGATGCCATCCAGCCATCTCATCCTCTGTCATCCCCTTCTCCTCCTGCCCCCAATCCCTCCCAGCATCACAGTCTTTTCCAATGAGCCAACTCTTTGCATGAGGTGGCCAAAGTATTGGAGTTTCAGCTTTAGCATCAGTCCTTCCAAAGAACACCCAGGACTGATCTCCTTCAGAATGGACTGGTTGGATCTCCTTGCAGTCCAAGGGACTCGCAAGTGTCTTCTCCAACACCACAGTTCAAAAGCATCAATTCTTCGGCTCTCAGCTTTCTTCAAAGCCAACTCTCACATCCATACATGTCCACTGGAAAAACCATAGCCTTGACTAGACGGACCTTTGTTGGCAAAGTAATGTCTCTGCTTTTGAATATGCTATCTAGGTTGGTCATAACTTTCCTTCCAAGGAGTAAGCGTCTTTTAATTTCATGGCTGCAGTCACCATCTGCAGTGATTTTGGAGCCCAGAAAAATAAAGTCTGACACTGTTTCCACTGTTTCCCCATCTATTTCCCATGAAGTGATGGGACCAGATGCCATGATCTTCGTTTTCTGAATGTTGAGCTTTAAGCCAACTTTTTCGCTTTCCTCTTTCACTTTCATCAAGAGGCTTTTTAGTTCCTCTTCACTTTCTGCCATAAGGGTAGTGTCATCTGCATATCTGAGGTTATTGATATTTCTCCCGGCAATCTTGATTCCAGCTTGTGCTTCTTCCAGCCCAGCGTTTCTCATGATGTACTCTGCATATAAGTTAAATAAGCAAATATAAACATAAGAAATAACTTTCTCCCTAGCATCAGGGAGTCCTTATTTTGTATTTTATTACATGGCATTCCTTCTAAGAGGAGGATAAGACTGTAAGAAAAATGTAGTAAACTGGGTTGCACTGTGCAATTATTCACTTTAGTAAGGTACTTCCCAAGAATAACAGTATATTTTATATTATGATTGTTAATGTTTCAGATGGATTTATAAATTCTGTTAAATAGAAAACTAATAAGAATAGCATTTCTCCTCTCATTCTTCCCCAAGGGCATTTTTTAAAATAGGCTACATGTGATCAACAGTGAAATGATGTAATTAGGACATGGCTATTTGTGGTACTCATTCTTAGGTTTTACTGTGGTGGAAGAATAGAGAAATGTAGCTTTCTTATTCTTTTCTTCCTTTCTTTTCAGTTTCTTAAATCTTCAACCCTCATCCCTAAACTCTGTAGTGAGAATGCACATGTACCCCTTAACCATGTATTTCACTTGGAGAAGATCTAATGCCAAAAATTATAAGGAAACAATAATACTCTGATGAGCAGAGGGTTATGTCTGGTAACAAGTACTATTTTTAGTCCTTAAG
Source organism: Ovis aries (assembly GCF_016772045.2). NCBI lineage: Eukaryota > Metazoa > Chordata > Mammalia > Artiodactyla > Bovidae > Ovis > Ovis aries. Next base: position 100,393,502 of record NC_056059.1, on the reverse strand, counting down.
ATTTTTATCATCTAAGATTTATTTGATGTTTTAATATGTGTTTCTTTAAAAATTTCATAGGTTTCTTAGTTGTCATTCATATACCTCCATTAAGTGAATAAAGAGTATTTAAAATAATGATAATAGCAGAGTTTCTGGAAAAGTTAACAAATAAGGTGTCAGCAAGATTTCCTGCTTTGCTCCATCAATCCAGCTATTCTCCAGCTAGTCATAACACATTTATTATGTTTCAGGTACCACAGCAAATACTAGAAAGTTGAACATAAATAACATAGGTCAATGACCTTACACTAGGTTGATTCACTTTCAAGGAATGGTGGAGGAGCTTCCTGTTCACTGGAAATACCCCCCGTAAATCCTAAGATGTTTTTACTATATGGAGTAGGTTGAAAAATAGCCTTAGATGGGCTTAGACTAGGTCGTTGGCTATCGATTGTTAGCATAACCCTTGTGGAAACTCTCGATGGTAGCTATTGTGTGCTGAGTCACTCAGCCGTGTCTGACTCTCTGTGACCGCATGGACTGTAGCCCACTAGCTCCTCTGTCCATGGAATTTTCCAGGCAAGAACACTGGAGTGGGTTGCCATTTCCTACTTAAGGGGATCTTCCTGACCCAGGGATCTTCCCGACCCACACCTCCTGCCTTGACAGGCAGATTCTTTACCGCTGTGCTATGGGGGAAGCCTTTTGTGGATATCAAGTACATGTTTTTCTAGGTGACAGGGGTGAGTATTTGTGGAATTGGGATAGGGCAGAAATATATGCTCACAAGGTAAATGAGCAGACATTCTTAAAAGGAGCAAAGAGCAGACAGAAAATTATAATTTCAATTTCCTTCATTTACTGATAAGATTACGCAGTCTTTGACATGTTTGTAGTCATTCATTTCCCTTTTGTGTGAAATACCTGTTTGTCTTTTGTCCATTTTTCTTTGGATGATCTGCCTTTCTTTCATTGATTTGTAACCCTTCTTTACATATTTTGGATCTGTTGCTTTTTTGTTATTTATAGATGCAAATATTTTGTTCCCTATTTGTGGCTTGTGTTTTCTGTTAATCTTTCATGTACAGAAGTGTTTAATTTTGAGAAGAACATGTATGTTTGTGTATAACGTGTGAACATGTGTGTATTTTTTTTTAAAGACATTCTTTCTTATCCTGAAGTCATAAAGATATTTTCCAACATTTTCTTCAGATTAATGTTTTTAATTGTGTTGGTGGCAAGGACATGGTGAATATAAACTACTGAAAGCAGAGCTAGGTGGCTGGAGCAGAGAAAGATTGAGGTGGGGTGCGGGGTGCCTGCCTTGAAAAATATTTCTTTGAATCAATGATCAAGTTGCTTCTGTAGAGTTAGGTTTATATTGTTTTGGAATTAAACATGGTCCTGAACTATTCATGATAGATTGCCGGGCAATAAAAAACATCTGAGTAGGCCATTTCAGGAGGAGCAAAGACCAGGTGGGAAAACCATCAAGAGTTTGAAATTGCATGGCCTATTCAGGGAATAGCAGTTAGGTGATGTGGTGTGAGCCAGGGCTGAAAGGAGGCATGGTGCAGAAAACAGAGCTTTGGAACTGGATGCACAGCAGACTCTGAGGAGTCTTTTATACCTTGCAAAGGGTTTTGACTCTGTCTCCTTGTAGGCAATTGTGTCACTTTTGTGGAAGGTTGTATACTGATCTGTTTGGAATTTTGGAAAAAAATATAGCTACACCAAAGAGGGATTAAAAACTGGAATTGATACCCACACAGCAACTTGCACATAGTAGGCAGACACTTAAAATAAATGTCAACAATAGCATCATTCTGAAACTGTGCAGAATTTTTTTCCCCATAATCAGCTGCAGAGTCTTTGGTGCATTCTTTTGATTCTTAGTGGTGAATTTTCAGTCTTTTTGAAGGGATCTGATATTTAGTAATCTACAGAAGTTACATGGAGGAAGTTTGGAAACTAAGGCAAATGAGTAAGCTGGGCCATGGGGTATATCCATTTTTGGTGAAGCATGTATTTGATGACACTGAGTTTTAGATGTAGCTTATAAAACGCCTTGAAAGCAGTCTGTAAAGAGGAATTTTTAAAAGTATTTTGAACCATGTCAGCATAATTATGTGGACATAGCCCTCTAAGATAACTAATTGGTAGGGCAAAATTTATCTGAATATGTAAATGTTGTTGTTTTCATAAAAATGAAAGTATAAGAATTGGCAGTTTAAACCCTCATGACCATTATTATTTTTGTTGATATCTGCATTTTATTACTTTTTAAAATTTGTGATGTATTGCTAATATAATTCTGCATCAGCTTTCGCACTCGTCATTTTCCTCTCATTGCCTTTAGAACACAGCATGTCTTCTAGTTCATTCCGTGGTGATTTGCTACTGGTACTGGGGACCTGCTGCTGCTTTTGGATATTCCTCATCCTCGGCTTGTTGTTGATGCCCAGTTCCCTGTGGAGGATTCACTTATTGCCTTTTGTTTTGTCATCCTCTGTTTACCAACCAAACCTAGTTCGTAGTGAATTTTTTTCTCTTCTGTTTCTGCATTCACATTCATAGTTCTCACTTTCTAAACTTATAGTAGTTTCTTCTGAATTTTTTTTTTTTTTTAATGCTCCCAACAAAAATGGTCTGATGTAATGGTTTACTATTTTTTCTTTTTCTGTCTTGTTTCTGTTGGCCACGCTTCGTGGCATGTTGGGTCTAAACCAGGGATTGAACCCACGCCCCCTGCAGTGAAAGCTCAGAATCTTAACCACTGGACTGCCAGGGAAGTCCCCTCAAGTAATAAAATGGATTTTAAACAAATCATAAAGAACAAAGTGGTCTTGTAAGCCTTCTTGTTTTAGAGTAAATAGATAAGGAATTTAGAGAAAATTCTCCTCTTTGGCCTATTTTAAATTATTTTGGTTATTATTATTTTCAGTTTGAGCTGCCTCTAATTCATTCCTCATCTAAACTTTATTCATCACTTTTTACTCATTTGGTAATCATATATTGCTTGTTTTGCCAGGCACCATGTTAGACATTGAGGAAAGAAGTTGCATAGAAATATGATCTTTGCCTTCCATAGTCTTATATTAGTTGTCTGGTGTTGGAAAAAGGCAAAATGACAGTTACATAGCAAGGTGAGAAGTGCTATGATAGAGATATGCACAGTATTGTATGTATCTCTCTTATTAAACTGAGATTAGGGAGTGCTTTCTAGACGAGGGACAGCTGAGATTTGAAGGATGATTTTTTGTAGAAGTGCAAGGGGGGCAGGGCTCCTCACCCCCATCCCCACCCTAGGAGGAGGTGCAGGGTCTGTGAAGGTGCAGCAGGGAGACCTGCAGGAGGCAAAGTCTGGGTGGAATAAGGAGGGGGGTCGGGTCTTGGGGCCAGGTAATGAAGAGCCTAGAAAGTTGACCTTTCCCTTAAAGCTGTGGGAACTGCTGCTCCATTCATTTGTTCATTTCTAACTCTATTCTAAACCCTCAAGTAGTTGTTAAGGATTTGGAGAGCATAGCCTGCTTTTAGGAAGTTCATAATTTATTGAGAGATACTGCTAATTAAGGAGAAAGCAGTAATCTTTATTTAAGCAACTTGGTTACTTTTCAATTAAGAACAAATGGTTGGCTGTCAGTGTAATTTTTTTCTAGAGATTTTCAAGAACATCAAGGTTTATGAACTCTAAAGACTTTCTATACAATGAGAACTCAGACACAAATTGTAAAAAAAATTTTTAATTTTCTGTGTACTATGTAATTTTTTGTGAGGGATAGTAAAGCTAGCATTTCTGGAATTCAGAATGTCTGTACATAAAATAAAGTACTACCATATACTCAGCGTGTATGTAAGTTTTTGTGAGGAATAGTAAAGCTAGCATGTCTAGAATTCAGTATGCACGTAAAATATAATACTACCGTATACTCGGTGTCTATATAAGTTTTTAAACTTTTACTTACCTGTCATTTACTACGAACTGGGGATACAAAGTTAAATAATATCTGGTTCCTACCATTGAAGACATTCTAAGTTAATGGAAGTAAATAACCACTAATTGGTCTACACTTGTTACAGTAGAATAGCACTAATAGCTGTTGCTTGCTGAACCCTCGTGCCAGACCTTACCCTAAAGTGTTTTCTGGATAGTACCTCGTTTGGTGAATTACACTGCAACACCGCTCTGGGGTGGGTTCTGTTAGTCACTCTCGTCTCACATGTGAGGAATCTGATGCACAAGGATGGTGAACGACCTGCGGAAGTTACACAACTAGTGAATGGTGCAACTAGGATTTGAATCTTGGACAGCAAGGGGATCCAACCAGTTAATCCTAAAGGAAATCAACCCTGCATATTCATTAGTAGGACTAATGCTGAAGCTGCTTCGATACTTTGGCCACCTGATGCGAAGCGCCGGCTCATCAGAAAAGACCCTGATGTTGGGAAATACTGAAGGCAAAGGAGAAGGGGGTGGCAGAGGATGAGATGTTTAGATAAGCATCACTGACTCAATGGACATGAATTTGAGCAAACTCCAAGAGACAGTGAAGGACCCGGGGTGCAGTGTACTGCAGTCCATGGGGTCGTAAAGAATCGTACACGACTTGGTGACTGAACAGCACAAAGGATTTGAATCTAGGCGATCAGTTGCAAAGCCTTCTTAACCAGTATGCTATACTGTCTTTCTTAATGACAGACTATAATAACTAAAGAACCATGGTAGGATAAAGCAACAAATTCTGCTTGGAGGCTTGGGAAAGAAGGGAGGCTTCTCAGGTAGCTCAGTGGTAAAAGCATCTGCTTGCCAATGCAAGAGAAACAGGAGACAAGGAGACTCGGATTCGATTCTGGGTTGGGAAGATACCCTGGAGCAGGAAATGGCAACCCACTCCAGTATTCTTGCCTGGAAAATTCCATGAACAGAGGAGCCTGGCAGGCTACAGTCCATGGAGTGGCAGAGTCAGACATGACTGAGCACACATACACTCCCACTCTCGGAGAAGCTCACCTTAAAGCTTATCTGCTAGGAAAAGTGGAAGAGGGGCCGTCCTTGGTGAAGGACGACACACACATACATAGAGGGCTGAAGAAGCAGAATTTAGCGTGAAGCCGGTGGCTTAGTGAAAGAGGAGTCTGGAAATATAAATGGGGCCAGAGTGTTTAAGAATTTAGATATCAGATTAAGGTACTTTGGCTTATTTTTAGACAATAGGGGATCAGCAGAAGTTGTAAATCAGAGACGTGGTATGATACCTGCTTTGTTTTTCAGAGAAAACTGAGAGCTGTAGGGAAAATGCACTGCAGATAGGATACCAGCTGTAGGGTAGATGGAGACTAATTCTATCCATCGTTTCGGAGAACCAGACTTTGTTGTTTTTGATTTTCTTTGTTCTTATGTTTTCAGTTTCATTGATTTGTTGCTAAAATTTATTTCTTTCCTTTTGCTTCCTTTAAGCTTAAATTGCTTATTTTTCTAGTTTCCTAAGATAAAAGGTTAGGCTACTTTTACATATTTATTCTCTTAAAATGGGCTTCCTATGTGCTGCTAGTGGTAGAGAACCTGCCTGCTAAGGCAAGAGACACAGTTCAATCTTGGGTCAGGAAGATCCTTTGGAGTAGGAAATGGCAACCCACTCCAGTATTCTTGCCTGGAGAATCCCAAGGACAGAGGAGCCTAGAGGGTACAATCCATGGGATCGTAAAAGAATTGGACATCACTGAGTGACCGAGCATATTCTCTTATATGTTTTCAGTGCTTCAAATTTCCCTCCAAGAACATCTTCCACTGCATTTTATGCATTTTGATAAGTTATATTTTCATTCATTTTAAAATGTTTTAAAATTTCTCCTGACACTTCCTTGACTCATGTTATTTAGATGCATGTTGTTCATTTTCTTCCAGCTGTCTTTTGTTACTGACTTCTAGTTTAATTCCATTGTGATCTGAAAGCATATTTTGCGTGATTTCTTTTCTTCTGAATTTGCTAAGGTGTGTTTTCAGCCCAGTATGCGATTTGCCTTGGTGAATATTCCATGTGAGCTGGAGAAGAATGTGCATTCTGCTGGTGTTGGACGGAGTGTTTTGAAAATATCAACTCTAGTTCTAGTCAGTTGGTAGTACTGTTCAGTAAGCTATGTCTGTACTGATTTCCTGCACATTTGATCTGTCAGTTGTTGTATGAGACCTGTTGAAGTCTCCAGTTCCAAAAGTGAATTTGTTTTTTTCTCCCTTCAGTTCTGTCCATGTTTGCCTCCTGTGGGATTTCGGTGTTAGGCTTATACATGTTAAGGATTGTAAAGTCTTCTTAGAGAATTGACCCTTTTGTCAATATGTAACTATCCTTGAAATTTTTCTTGTAAAGACTACATTGTCTAAAATTAATATAGTTAACCCAGCTTTCTTTTACCTGAAGTAACATGGTATACCTTTCTCCATCTCTTTAGTTTCAATATATCTGGTTATTTATCCAATATATTTGAAGCACCTTTCTTGTGGACACCATAAAGTTGAGATAAGTTTTTAAATTTGCCTAACATTCTGTCTTTTAATTGATGTGTTTAATCTAGTCACCTTTAGAGTGAGTTTCGATATAGTAAGATTAATATCTGTCCTGTGTGTAGCTTTCATATTTGTTCCATTTGTTATTTGGTTCCTTCTGCCTTCTCTGGTTATAACTGAGTATTTTACATGGTTTCTTTTTAACTCCTTTCAGTTTTAGTGGTTGCCCTAGAGTGTACGTTTTTGACTAATATTCATCTGCCCTCCAGCTTCCCGCATAGCTTTGTCAGTAAAGAACTCGCCTGCGGTGCAGGGGTCTTCCCGCGATAAAGGAGACACAGGTTTGATCCCTGGGTTGGGAAGATCCCTGAGAAGGAGATGGCAACCCACTCCAGTGTTCTTGCCTGAGAAATTCCATGAAGAGAGGAACCTGGTGGGCTATAGTCCATGGGGTTGCAGACACGACTTAGCAACTAAACCACCATACTATGGATATCTTACAGGAGTATTCCCAATTCTTATGACATTAATGTTACTCATCTTACTAATTCATAAACTATAATCACCTCCTGCATTATTACTATCATTACTTTTAAAACAATCTTTTAGATCAGTTAAGGATCGTAAAAAATATTTTTTTACCATAATTTATTCCTTCTCTGATACCTTTCTCTTTATTACATAAATAGAAACATACCCTGGAGATATTCCAGACCACTTCAATGAAGCAAATATTGCAATAAAGTAAGTCACACCAATTTTTTGGTTCCCCAGTGCATATAATAGTTATAGTTACACTATACTGTAGTCTGTGAAGTGTGCAATAACATGTCCAAAAAATGTACACACCTTAATTTAAAAATACTTTTTCCTGAAAGACGCTAACCATCATCTGATAACACAGGGTTGCCACAAACCTTCGCTTTGCAAAAAGTAACTCAATTTGTGAAGCATAATAAAGCATAGTATGCCTGTACAATTTTTCAATCTATATTAATTTTTTTCTCCCTGAACAACTTTTAATATTTCTGACATGGCATATCACGTTACAATACATATGACATTTTTTGATTGTCTGAGGAATTTTTTATTCTTTCTTCACTTTTGAGGGTAATTTTGTTGCAGGAAGGGGGACCCCTTCCAGGGCCCGAAACTGGGCTCTTGTCTAACACTCAAAAATGAATTGTCTGAGGAGACATGCGCTGACAAAGCAAGAGATTTTGTTGGGAAAGGGCACCTGGGTGGAGAGCAGTAGGGTAAGGGAACCCAGGAGAACTGCTCTGCCACATGGCTTACAGTATCAGGTTTTATGGTGATGGGATTAGTTTACGGGTTGTCCTTAGCAGATCATTCTGAGTCAGAGTCCTTCCTGGTGGTGCACACCTTTTCAGCCAAGATGGATGCCAGAGAGAAGGATTCTGGGAGGTGGTCGGACATGTGGTGTCTCCGTTTGACCTTTCCCGAATTCTTCCAGTTGGGGTTGGCTTATTAGTTGCATATTCCTTAGCAGGACCTCCTGTCGTAAAACAACTCATGCAAATGGTTACTATAGTGGCTGGCCAGGGTGGGCGGTTTCAATCAGTATGCTTCCCCTAACAATTTCATTGGATATAGAATTCTGGACTGGTTGGTTTTTGTTCCAACACATTAAATATTTCCCTCCATTATCTTCTTGCTTGCACATTTTGGATGAGAGGTCCACTGTAATATTTGTCCTGGTTCTTTTAGGTAAGTTTTTCCTATTCCCCCTCACCCCCTAATCCCACTCCCTTTCAAGAGTGTCTCCTTGTCTTTGACCTTGTATGGTCTGAATTTGATCTGCCTAAATGTGGTATTTGAGGTATTTAACCTTCCTTGATATTCTCTGAGTTTTCTGTATCTGTGGTTTGGTATCTGTCATTAATTTTGAAAAGTTCTTAGACATCATTAGTTTGAATATGCATGCCTCTGTTCCCTTTGTTCTCCTTCCGGAAGCTTTTCTCTTTCTTCTCCTTCTGGAATCTTCTAATTGATTTATATTCAGGCTTACTGATTCTTTCCATGGCCTTATTTGGTCTACTGTTGAGCTCATCAAAGCATTCTTCGTAATTGTTGTGGTGCTTTGATTTGTTGCACTTCCCTTTGATTTTTTTTTTTTTTTTTTACAGCACAGTTGGTGGTTGTAAAGTGTGGAAGAGGGAACAGTTTTGTAACCTGATGATTAAATCTCAGTGGGTTTGTAACTCTGGGCTGTGACCTCCACAAGTATTTCTCCCAGGCTGTTTCTTCCTTTAACCCCCTTAGGTAAGACTGGAAGGCTAGGGGTGGTGGAACTGGGGGAGAAGGAGAGTGAGATATGCCCTTCCCTCAAGTGAGACAAGGCTAAGATAGTCTTTGACCCTGGGAAGTAGGGCTTTCTTGTGAAGTTGCTCTGGGAACATTTCAAAGCGATTGCTCTTCTCCTCCCTCGGCCAGAGCCCGGAGGGCATCTTTCCCAGATCATCGCTGTGAAAGAGTCTGGAGGGGTCAGGAGTTTTGGGGAGGGCCTGAAGACTGTGGCCCTCGATAGCCCACTGTTAACCCCTAGCCGTTCTTCACAGTCAAGGGCTCCAGGGATTTCTGTTCCAGATTAGCATATTCCACCTGCGACTTTCCGGATTGACTTGTCTCCCGAGATTGAGGGTTAGTTTGCTGTGTAGTAGTCCCAGTTCTCTGAGGGTTCCCGGGAAAAAATCCTTGGTTTCCGGTTTCTTCAGCTGTTTCTTCTGTAAGTACAGGAGTGATGACTTCGAAACTCCTTACATTTAGGTGTTGAAACCCTGATTTTGTCAAAATTTAAGTTCTTTTTTCCTCCTAACTTTTGGGAACTAAACTTATGCCATAGTATAGATATACCAGAAGTTGCCTGTTTATCTACTAAAGGTCTAGGCTATTTCTGATTTTTTGTTACAAACAATTATAAAATATATAATGCAATAAATCATCTTGTACTGTGAGTACTGTTATCTACTCTTTTGCTCACTAGACTCCTCTATCCATGGGATTTCCCAGGCAAGAATACTGGAGTGGCTTGCAGGGGCTCTTCCTGACTCAGAGTCTAACCTGTCTCCTGTGTTGCAGACAGATTTTTTACCACTGAGCCACCAGGGAAGCTCATGTTGGGTATTGGTCTTAAGTAATTGTATTTTGCCATATAAATGAGATGGCTGATGTTGTCATGTCTCATACTTGGGCCTAAACTCTGATATGGCTGTTCAGTGGCAAAAACAGTGTTTCAGTAGGTAGAATTTTAAAATTGTAATTCAGGACAGTATTAATGGTTCTTTTTCAATGTATGGGTTTAGAATACCAGGTTATATATACAGTTTGTTGGGAGCCTGTCAGAATTTTGTCTTCTTTTTTTCAAAAGTGTAGGAAGTTTTGCCTTCACAGTGCAAAAACACAATTTTTTTTTTCTCCAGAAAGTTTAAGAAAAAACCTGTGGAATTATAATTCTTGAGTTTGGGTGGACTCTGGGAGTTGGTGATGGACAGGGAGGCCTGGCGTGCTGCAATTCATGGAGTTGCAAAGAGTCGGACACGACTGAGCGACTGAACTGAACTTAATGAAACTTTAAGATTTTCCCTAAGTCCTGTGAGCTCTTTATTTCTTCTCTTGTGAAATTAAGGAGTTTACTCAGAAAAAACACTTTTCAGTTTTTAGCTGAGCTACTCAAAGGCCATTAGTAACTTGTCAAATGTATTTTTGCAAGTTGAAGCTATTTACTTTTTCTACCCTTTCATAATTTAAAAATGATAAACTGTTTAAAAGATTTAAACAGTTCTTCAAGCAATTCCAAAAGATTTTCAAGCATTAACACAAGAGATTAGAATAAAAAATACTGTCTGGGCTCATGCAGTAATTATCTGATTGCTATTTAAATAACCCTCTGTTGGCAGCACACTTTTCTCTTGTGAAACTAAACAGAGTTTGCATTAGAAAACTAGTTCTTATGCACAATAATCTTTGTAAATATTTTGAAAATCCCTAATAACTAACCCCCAAATAATCATTTTTATGATTTGTTCTTAATAGTACTACATTTTGCCTGTCTCGTCTTTATTGCTTTATGAACCTCTTTTTGAGCATTTAAGAAATAAATTTTTCCTTTATTTTTTTTTTTAATTTTTTTATTTTTTTTATTTTTATTTTTTTTAGTTTTTTATTTTTTAAATTTTAAAATCTTTAATTCTTACATGCATTCCCAAACATGAACCCCCCTCCCAAAATTTTTCCTTTATTTTTTATTTATAGTTTTGTACATCTCTAATAAAACATAGTACTATAAGGGCCTGTATTGTTTCCCTTCCTTTTGTTGTTTTCCTTAAATAACTAAAATGTAAATGAAAAGGAATTAAATGTTTCATGATCAAGCTGAAGGAAGAAATTTAAAAATTGTTGAACATAGTGTGCTTGACACCTCATAGAAATGATGCTATTTTATGTATGCATTTCAGAAAGCCTATGAGGAAAGATTTCATAGGTCAGAGAAACCCAAGATTCAAGGGAATTAATAATCTTTCACCTCAAGTTAACTAACTTACATGGACATGTGGGTACAGATTTGACCAAAAAGTACCCGTTCTTCTCTGCTCTTTCACTGCTGAAGAGTACTTTAAACAAGATAGTTCTGTATCTGAATTATACCTTAACTTAAAAAACACTGAAGTACAGACAAAGCTATGAGTCAGCAATCTAATATGATAGGCTTAAGTGTTTCTTGGTAAATTAGGAGAAAAGAGGAATCTGATTTTTTTCCCCCCAAACTGAGATTATCTGAGTAATCAAGAAATACCAGTAAATCTTTAGCTGACTGACTCTGACAGAGATTAAATAACAGTGGTACAATAGCTTGATTACATCTAGCTAGTTTCTGTCTTTGTGTGATTATTTGTGTGTTTAGTGATATTTATTAATGTATCTTCAGAAAAGTCAAAAAGATTTCTTTACACCCTAGTTGCCTCTTGGTGCAAAATAAATATTCTAGAGTCAGAGTTCCCAAAATTCTGTAATTTGAAATAGGCACATGAATACCGGTAAGCAGAAAGGGCTGGATCAGGAGGTCAGAGTCTTAGGTTCTCACTCAGTTCTTTTTCATTGTGTGTTTTCAGCAAGTTGTTCTTGTCTTGGGGGGGGCGGGGGTCTCACTCATAAGCAGAATTAATCCCCTCCTTGGTTCACTTGCTTAAATTGGAATGACGACCAAAGGAAATGGTCAGAAAGTGCTTTAATGCTGTATAAATAAGGAATGATGCTTGACTTTTTAATGACATAGACGCCTTTGAAAGCTGGAGACTCTTAAAAATGTGTTTTGCAGTGTTAAAGGATCGTGAATCCTCTAAATCCTATCCGCACACTTTAGATTATAAACTGCAGCTACAGGTTAAAGAAACAGAACAGATCTATGCATAATCTGAAATGTTACCTAACTAACATTTACGTAGTGGGCTACTGGAATGTATTTGTTGAAATATAATTTACATTTGGAGAACTTAACACATTTTTCTGAGAATGAAATGTGTCGAGCAAGTTTGAACCAGACTGACTTTCACTTGTCATTTTGTAGTTCAGAGGGCCTCCTCGGCCCTGTGCCAGTGGTCTGAGCACTTTCCCCACGACTGGATAACTTAGTGGTGTTGAGTGCTCCTTGAGTAGAGGGCCCTTGGCACAGACCAGCCTTGAGTAGAGTGTCTTCCTGCTCCTTACCTGTGATGAGTCACAGGTGACCTCCTGGTGTAGTGCAGCTAGGCTGCATAAACATTTGCCCACAGCCAAATGTGGAATCCACTCAAAATTCTCAAGGACAAACATGTTTACTAGTTCTTCTTATGGCTTAAAAAAAATCAATAGATGTTTGGTAAATAAAGCAATGATTTCACCTTTCTTAAGAAATGCCATACTGGCTTATATGGCAAAATTGCAAATTTTCAAGTTATTCCTGCTTTTCTACAAATTAAAAAGCAAATTGCCTTTTACCCAAGTTTGGTATATCCATAATGTCCTCCCAGCCCTCCTGGTTCCTTTTGTAAGATAATCTTGTTTTTTGTGTCTGAGGTTAGCTAATAGCTGGCACAGTTCATGGTTGTTGAAAAGGGCTGATGATGCTTTCTGAAAGCTTAGTGTTATTGATTTTGGTGTGTGTTCTAACCCAGTGGTTGGTTTATTTATTTCTTAACTGCAGCTCTAGCCAGGGATACATTTTATATTGTGATTCAATACACATGAATGCACCCTTACCTAAAATAAATTTTATGAAATAATTATTGCTCTTTCTACATGTATTCCAGTATATTCTATTTCATTAAAAATATTTTTATTGAAGTATACTCAATTTGCAATATTACATTCTCTTTTGTTAATTGATTGTCATAATCTGTTAAAGGAATTAACCTGACCTGGCAAAGGGTTTCAAGGTATAGTCTAAAGAAACAGTTTAAAGTTACATGTCAGTTTTCACTTATGATTTATAATATATTTAGAGGTATCATTTCATTTCATTTGCATATTTCAAACTACCACGTAAACTCCTCAGTGAGTATCCCAAGTGTAATCCTTCATCTACAAAAATGTTAAATGATTAAAAATAGAAAGCTTTGTGGATTTGTTTGTTTCAGTTAATTGGGAGAGTGTGGATGAATTTTAAGTTCTTTTCATCTTTTTCCATATACTCAACTATTAAGCCACATATTAATTATAAAATTTATGATCCTTTTATTTGTTGAACTTAATATGACTGCCTTAATTGGAAATGTTTATTGCTCATCCAGCAACAATTAATTTTTTACATTTAATGCTTTATAGTTTATCCAAACTGGGGCCAAGTTCACAAAGAACATTTGAGTGGCACAATTTGTAATTTGTCATTTAGAGAGATTTATCTAAATCAGCTCTGCCTCTATTTTTTCTGTTTAAAAAGTAGAAAAAATATTTTAGACAGAATTTTTTTTGTTTTCCTGACTTTTTAAGAAGCTCTGCCATGCATGCTGAACTTGGTCAAGATGATATTTTGACAATTTGTGTATGAACATCTCCCTGCAGATTTAGAAGAGTTTATCACCACCCAGCCAAGATGAACATGGTGAAAAGGATCATGGGGCGGCCGAGGCAGGAGGAATGCAGCCCGCAAGACAACGCCCTAGGACTGATGCACCTCCGCCGGCTCTTCACAGAGCTGTGCCACCCTCCTCGGCACATGACCCAGAAGGAACAAGAAGAGAAGCTGTACATGATGCTGCCAGTGTTTAACAGGGTGAGTCCAGGCTGCCAAGCACCTGGCTTTAGGATGGGGTGGTACTGCAGGAATCTTGAGATTACAATAAGTCATGTTGTTGTTGTTGAGTTGCTAAGTCATGTCCACCTCTTTGCAACCCCATAGACTTCAGCACGCCAGGCTCCCCTGTCCGCCACTATCTCTCGAGGTTGCTCAAAGTCATGTCTGTTGAGTCAGTGATCCTACCTAACCATCTCATCCTCTGCTGCCCTCTTCTCTTCTTGCCTTCAATCTTTCCCAGCATCAAGGTCTTTTCGAATGAGTTGGCTCTTCTCATCAGGTAGCCAAAGTATTGGAACTTCGGATTCAGCACCAGTCCTTCCAGTGAATGTTCAGGGTTGATTTCCTTTAGGATTGACTAGTTTGATCTCCTTGCAGCCCAAGGGACTCTCAAGAGTCTCCTCCAGCACCACAATTTGAAGGCATCAGTTCTTTGAATTGACAATAAGTCATAGGTAGGGAAATAAATGATAGAATGAGTTCATTTTTGAGAAGCTTGATGATGTTCATTCTTTCCTTTCAGTTTGCTATAAGGTGATTTGATGTGAGATCTGGTCAGAATGAAGTCCTTTTATTTCTAATAGATCAAAGGAAGATTGTGAACATTTTGTAAAATGTTCCTCTAATGGTTGATCCTTGGGAGAGAGAGAGGTTGTAAATGACCGCTTATGTTATTTCTGTTATCTTTTGAAGTGATGGTTTATGGCATCAAATGGTGCAGTTGCCACAGTGCTTTGGATACTTTGAAGAGTCATCACAGTTTACTTTGTTGTTTGGATTTTCTAGAAGAGATATTGTGATAGGATAGTTAGTCCAAATAGAACTAATGTTTTAATGTGTTTTGTCTAGTTGATCACATGTAGCAGTCTTAGTGGGGACTTTTAGAATAATTTAAAAGTTTTTATCAAAAATATATATGAACATAGTGTAAAAAGTCAGATACTTCCACAGGCTTATAGAGTCCTCTCCACTGCTAGTTGCTGCTGCCACCTTTAGCTCTTTCAGCTTTTGCATAGCATACTGTTACAGCTATTTCTTGATTATTCAGTTTTAATTGACTTCTTGTTGAGAAATAGAATAATTAGCTTTTTTTTTTTACCTCTGCATCCCTCCAAACCATGCACACATGCTTTCACTCATCCATGCTACCCTGCTCCTTTTTCTTCCCATACGAGTATAGCATTCACTTAAGGAAGATTCAGTGTTTATCCTCTGTTGACCCTGGTGTAAATATTATTCATAGATGAACCTTATAACAAACCACCACTATTTTCCATTCTTGTTTTCGTCAGACTTTGTGAAGTAACTGTCTCCGTTTCTGCCTTTCTTCGTGTCTCTTTTTCTTCCCCGTCTCTCTTTGACTCTCCTTTGATCTTTGTCCTCCTCATGTCTTTCTCTGCTTCCCTCTCTGTCTCTTTCTCCGCATCTCTGCCTGTCTCTCCCTGTCTCTCTATCTCTCTTCCCACCTCTCTCTCCTGTTTCTCTCTGTTCCTTTCTTGGCCTCCCCTGCCCCCTATTTCTCTCTTCCCTTGTCTTTCTTTTTTCCTGTGTCCATGACTCACTGTCTCCCCTCACAGTCTCACTGATCTCTTTATTGTGTGTTCTCTGTGTCTGTTAGTCTTTCTGTGTGAAATTTTCTAGATTATTTTTCTCATTATTTTGAAATTTTATGGAGGCTTCACGTGAATTTGCAAGCTTGTCCTTTTTATTTCTGGGAAAATATTTTGAAATATTTCTTTAATATTCTTCCCTTTGTTTTATATGTTCCCCTTTTCTGCAACTCTAGCAATCAAGTATTAACTTTTGGGGATTAACCTTGTGCTATCATATTTTAATTTCCTTGAACAGTTTTTTGAAATTGTGCAATATCTCCTTGTCCCTCGGAAAATATTAAAGCTTTTTCAAATTTTCTCATGCCTCTTTCCTTGTTATTTGCTCCAAATTACTGTTTTTCTTTGTTTATATTAGTTTCTTTCATATTAGAGTAATCTTCAGATGTCTGATGATAATTGTCTTATACATTGATATTTAAGAATGAGGTGTTGAAACACTTATTGAAAAGTATTTGTGCAATGGTGAGACTTTCCCAGTGGTAAGATGATCTGGCTGGATAAAATGTGGAGACCCGTTAGCCTAGGATATGTTGATATTCCAGGAAAGCGTAGTTTTCAGTCTCCTGCCTGAAGCGTTATTTTGCTGTTATTCAGTCCCTAAGTCGTGTGCGACTCTCTTGTGACTTCATGGACTGCAGCACTTTAGCTTCCTCTGTCCACTACTCTCTCCTGGAGTTTGCTCAAATTTATGTGCATTGAGTCAGTGATGCTATAACTGTCTCATCCTTTGCCACCCACTTCTCCTTTTGCCTTCACTATTTCCCAGCATCAGGGTCTTTTCCAAAGGGTGGGCTCTTCTCATCAAGTGGCCGAAGTATTGGAGCTTCAGCTTTAGCATCAGTCCTTCCAATGAATAGTTCAAGGTTGATTTCTTTCAGGTGTGACTGCTTTGATTTCTTTCCAGAGTATATACCTGCTGGTGTTTCCTTAAAGCTAAATTGAAGAACAAGACTGATGTTTCATGCTCAGTAGATAGACTTTCACTTAGTCTCCAGTTTGTAGCTGTCAGTATTCTTGGTTGTTCCTCTCTGCGGTTTAGACGTTCAGGTGTCTCCTGGCCTTGAGAGGGGCTGTCACCTTCAGTTTCTGAGCTGTAAATAAGAATATCCACCTTGTGGGGTTGGTGTAAGGATTAAGTAAGAAAATATACTTAACGCACTTAACAATTGTTTGTCCTAGGGAACTTTTGTGTCTGTTATTGTTTTTATGACATTACAAGATGAAGGAAAGATTATAAACTATTTATGCTGAAATGATTTCATATTGAATATATGCTGAAATATATTCAGTTTATGTGTTATTCATACCAAACTAAAGGCTAATTTGACAGCAGAGAGGAGGGACAGACTCTACACGTTCTGTGTTCATTTGTTTGCTTGTCTCTTCGTGTATTTTGTTACTGTGCGTTACTGAGTCATTCCATGAATATGTGTCAGACAAATAGAAGTTGTGCTATACACCATACTCTGCACTGGAGTTCTGAGATAAGATAAAGTCCAGCTCTGTGAATCAGAAGTATCATGAGGAAGATAAACATGACATATAATTCTGTTGGAGAAGAAATGAACACATAAACAGATAATGGAATAACAAAGAAATATAGTATTAGAGACACAGAAGAATCTTATGGCACCCCTGAAAGGAGAGTTACCTGAAAGTCTATGGGGGAGTCAGGGCAGGGAAATGTCTTTTGAGAATGTGATGTGATTCTTGAATCCTTAAAAGGCAGGCATTAGCCAGATCGGAACTAACTGGGCTAAATTAACCAAGAAGGTGGATAGAGTAAGAAATTCAAGCCTGAATCAAAGTAAATTTCACAAACATGCTGATGTGTGCGAGCATCTGTAAGTGGTCTAAGAAGTTGATTTTATGTCAAGGAGGGGTAAAAAAAATGACTATCAAGATTGATAGGAGCTACATCATGACAGGTTTTATGGCATATTAAGAGCTGCCTCATGCAAAGAGTTGACTCATTGGAAAAGACCCTGATGCCGGGAGGGATTGGGGGCAGGAGAAGAAGGGGACGACAGAGGATGAGGTGGCTGGATGGTATCACCGGCTCGATAGACATGAGTTTGAGTGAACTCTGGGAGTTGGTGATGGACAAGGAGGCCTGGCGTGCTGTGATTCATGGGGTCGCAAAGAGTCAGACATGACTGAGCGACTGAACTGAACTGAAAGAGCTAATACTTTTTCTTGGAGGTGTGCAGAGCCAATGAGGTATTCTCAGCAATAGAAAAAGGAAGAAGAAAGGGCCAAAGTGAGGCTATTTCTTATGTTTCTAATTTGAGAAACTGGGTGGATGTTTTCCTAGGAGCTGAGAAACAGAGGTGTAAGTGATAGACTCAGTTTGGGGCCTTGAGTCCACACTGTGAGCTTCCCAGGTGGAGGTATTCAGTAGGCAGTTAGAAGCTCAGGTGAGGGGATGTGGCTAGGT
The DNA here is from genome assembly GCF_016772045.2 of Ovis aries. Lineage (NCBI taxonomy): Eukaryota > Metazoa > Chordata > Mammalia > Artiodactyla > Bovidae > Ovis > Ovis aries. The sequence goes on along the minus strand of NC_056059.1, from coordinate 100,375,680 downwards.
ACTTACTTTGGGGACCACTTCAGAGATGTGGTCGTTGGAACCCTAGAAGGGGACCAAACGCTACTCATGCCGCCCCCTACGCCAGGAGCAGTAGGCGAGGATGAACCATGGAGAACATGATTGTTTAATGAAACAAGGGGGACCCATAAAGGACACAGCACAGGAACTGGTCAGTAGCAGTACAAACAGAATCAAGAGAGGGTGATTATGGAACTCAAGAGATAATAGTTGCGAGAAAAAGCATTCATCTCTGTGCAACAGAGAGACCAGCAAATGGAGACCTAAACATGTGCTTGAGGTTTGCCAGTTGGAAAGTTACTAGAATGGCAGCATCAGAAAGCAGTATGTTGAGCAGTGAATGGGAGATGAGAAGAGACTATGGATTCAGCTTGTGGAAATGTGAAGGAAAATGAGGATGGAAGAGATCAATGGAGGTGACTCCTGCAATAGGGAGTTTGTGTTTGTATATTTCTGGTGTTTTGCTGTGTTGTTAAAAGTGGGATAGATCCAGGCATGATCATACAGAGAAGGGAAGAAACAAGCATAGGGGGAAGTCCAATGTTTAAGAGAGTGAAGTTTAGTGAAGAGAGTCAAATTACAGGTGGGTGAGTGAGTCTTGACAGTGATAAAGAATCCGCCTGCAATGCAGGAGATGCGGGTTGGATCCCTGGGTTGGGAAGATCCCCTGGAGGAGGAAATGGCAACCCATTCCAGTATTCTCCCTAGGAAATCCCATGGGCAGAGGAACCTGGTGGGCTACAGTCTACAAAGAGTCAGACATGACTTAGCGACTGAGCACGTACATGTGAGCTTTGAACAAGAGAGACACTGTGCTGTAGGAAAGCCCATAGTTTTGTTGGGTGTGAACACAGATTTGTAGTGAAGGTGGTGGAAAGTTGAATAAGATTTTGCTCCATGACCTCTGTTTCCTATAGTTTTCAATAGAAGATATCTGTGAAAACTTTGGAGTCAGTGGGTTGGATAGGGGACTTTAGGAAATTGTGATAGTTTGGAATATTAATGAAAAGGAATCGAGAAAGATAGTTGAAAAGGGACAACAGAAGACTTAGGGCCCAGTGAAGGTTGGAGATAGTACCTTTGTACTGGATCTTACCCATGCAGGCGTGTGATTTTTCTCGTTCACTTAAAAAGCAGCATGTGTGTGGAAGCAGAGAGGACGGACAGCTGTGTGTGCTCTGTTGGGGCTGAGCTTTCACTGGGTTGATAAAGCAGAAGGGCAGGAGTAGAGGGACAGAGAAGAGTAAGAGATCTAACTCACATATCACCCTTGACATTGGGTGGGATGAAACAGGAACAGAGCCTGATCGTTTTTTTGCTCTCCGAGATAAAAGGCTGAGGAATGGAAAGAGATGATGATAGAGTAGGAACACAAGGAGAGGTGGGGAAAGGTTTAAATTTTAGATAGCCGTTTTGAAAATGAGAAAACTGATTACAGAAAAGCTATTGTTTTAAAACCCTGTTGAGGTAGCAGTCATTAATTTTTATTACAGCCAGTTCTGGGAAGTTGGCTTTATTTTGAATGCTTTTGTTTTTGTTTTGTATCATTGTCACAAGGTACTTACTATTGGCTACCAAGGAGTCTGAGGTCATTTCCTTCTCTCAGACTTAAGAACATTGACAAGGTGATGATAATGTTATGAGTAGTTAGCACAATTGTTATTCTCAGCTGTTAACATAAATTTGTAAGTCATATCGTGGATGTGTGTCCCATGCATTTCATCAGTTAAGCTTCCGCAGTCAATTAAGTGAGTCTTAGACTAGAATAATCTAAATAACTTGACTTTTTTTTTTTTTTTTAAAGATTGAGATTCTTTAGTGGTTATTCTTTATTGCTTAGACTGTTTGTCTTAGTTTTCTTGGTTCTGCGCTGCCAAGAAAAAGAAAGTCTCTCTTCTTTCAAGCCAGAAGTTTTTAGTTGGTTAATTAAAAGCAGATATATATGTATGGGATTTCCCTGGTGGTCCAATGGCTAAGACTCTGAACTCCCAATGTAGGGCGCGCAGGTTCGGTTTCTGGCCAAGGAACTGTATCTCACGTGCCACAACTAAGACCTGTTGTGGTCAAATAAATTAAAAATAAATATTTTAAAAAATTAGGTCAAAAGCACATATATATGCCCTGCCTTAAAGCTCTAATACAGTGAGTGATTTAAATATCATAAAGGTTCATTCAGCTCTTTTTTTTTTTCCTTCTTTCTATTGTACTTCACTTGATTGCATTTTTTTACAAATTGAAGGTCTGTAGTAACCCTGCATGGCCAGATGCTGCTTAGCATTTTTATAAATTATTTTTTTATTGAAGGACACGACTGAGCGACTGAACTGAACTGAACTGATAGATGATTAGCAGTGCTCTTAATTTCAGGTGTATAGCTAATTCAGTTATATGTTTGTGTATAGGCATAATTTTCTTCAGAGTCTTTGTACCAAATATAAATAGAGAGAAAGTTATTTTTGTACCATTGTGACCAGTTTTAAAAATACATATAGGTTGTATTTGTATGTTCTATTGAGTTCATGGCTTATCATTTACAAACTAAAATTGTCCTTAGATATTATATCTGTTAAATTTGGAAATCGATAACCATGTTTATTTAAATAATGTTTGGCCATTTGTACATGAACACCCTCCACTAGTAAGAAACAGCTTGGATGAATGAATAGCTCAGTAAGGCTCCAGACTTCCTACCATGATGGCCAAAAATGAACTGTGTTGTTGATTTTTGAGGCTTTGCTGGATTCATGCTAAATGGCAAATAAACCACATTACAGTTAGGCACGGACCTTTATCTGCAGAATAGTTTCCAAAGTGTGTTCCCTAGTGTTATTTCAGTGTGTGATTTTGGCCTTGAAGAGACACACAGTTGAGAAGTGGCATGTGTTGAGTCCTTTTCCTGGGCCAGGACTCATGCTGGGTTCTTCAGCTGCCTCCTGTAGTCATCATCACAGTCCGGCAAAGACACTGCTGGCCTCCTCCCTCTCACAGATTCTCTCAAACTGAAGGATTATGGTGAAGTCTGAGAATAGCTGGGTAATATTTAATCAACATTCTCAAAGATAATTAACCTTTAGTCCCAAGAACAAAAGCTTACAGAGAAAATATTTCATTTAAACTTATTAAAAAATGAATAGCCTTTTAGTCATCTAAAAATGAACTACCATTGTTAATTACTCTGGTATGTGTTATCAGACTTCATTGTGTGTATTATAATCTTTTCCCTGGATCTTCTTTTAGAAACTCCCCTTGTTTTTAAATTTGCTTCTGAATTATAGTCAAGAAACATCTAAGTTGAATCCAGTGTCTGTTTCTTATCCTTCACAACTAACCTTTTCTGCCTGCATTGCTGGAGACCCAGGTTCTATTTCTGGGTGATCTCCTGGAGAAGGGAATTGGCTACCCATTCCTGTATTCTTACCTGGAGAATTCCATGGACAGAAGAGCCTGATGGGCTATTCATGAGGTCCTGAAGAGATGAAAATGACTAGTCACGCTCATGCACAATAAAACTTTATTGAATAGCTGCATTCAGTAACAAATACATGCTGAGCCTCTGCTTTCTGCATTCCATTAGAAAACACCATTCATTTGTTCTCCCCAAGTATACCAAAAATATTTAGTTGAGAAGCAGCTAGGAAATTTTCTGAAGTTTATTTAGATGGATGTTAAAAATGACCCTTCTAAAAACAAGTCAAGCCATGGTAATTCCCTCTTAAGATGAACACTGTGCAAAGTTGTAGTGCTAGGGTTCCTGTGGAGTTAAATGAAGACAGTACAGTTCTGAGTGACTAAGAGCACAGCTTGGGATCAGACAGATCTAGTTTTGAATTCTCTTGCTACCGCCTCCTGCTGTCTCCCCTCCTTATCTGTAAAAGGGGAATAATGTGCAGGATTTAATGAGATTTGAATGTCATTATCTGTCAAGTATTTGAATAATGCCGTGCACACTGTAAAGGCTCATTTTATGATAATTATTGTTATTTTTTTTTTAATTTGCCAGAAGTTTTGTTCCTTGTATTGTTGTTTTCATCTGGGTATGAATGTCTGTTCTATAGGACCATCCCTCTGAGGTGGATGTACTGCCAACCAGTTCTGTCTCTCAGCTCTCCGCTTTGATAGATGAGGGAACTAAGAACAGGAAAATTTTGACCAGAGACTTCGAGGGCATAAAGAGAATTCCAGCTGTGACCTTCCCTCTCTATGGCACACAGGTGCATGATTGAAGCATTGTCTGTTTCCCACTATTTGTGGAAGGTGGTGAATATGTACCCAGTATTTTAAGATTTGATTGTTAAAGTCAGTCACCAAAAAAATCTCTTTACTACCTGACACTTTCAGTATTATCGAAAAATAAAGCTCAACATTCAGAAAACAAAGATCATGGCATCTGGTCCCATCACTTCATGGGAAATGGATGGGGAAACAGAGGAAACAGTGTCAAACTTTATTTTTTGGGCTCCAAAATCACTGCAGATGGTGATTGCAGCCATGAAATTAAAAGACGCTTAGTCCTAGGAAGTAAAGCTATGACCAACCTAGACAGCATATTAAAAAGCAGAGACATTACTTTGCCAACAAAGGTCCGTCTAATCAAGCCTATGGTTTTTCCAGTGGTCACGTATGGATGTGAGAGTTGGACTATAAAGGAAACTGAATGCCAAAGAATTGATGGCTTTGGAACTGTGGTGTTCGTGAAGACTCCAGAGAGTCCCTTGGACTGCAACCAGTCCATCCTAAAGGAGACCAGTCCTGGGTGTTCATTGGAAGGACTTAGGCTGAAGCTGAAACTCCAATCCTTTGGCCACCTGATGCGAAGAACTGACTCATTTGAAAAGACCCTTATGGTGGGAAAGATTGAAGGTGGGAGGAGAAGGGGACGACAGAGGGTGAGATGGTTGGATGACATCACCTACTCAATGGACATGAGTTTGACTGAACTACGGGAGTTGATGATGGACAGGGAGGCCTGGTGTGTTGAGGTCCATGGGGTCACATACTGTCGGACACAACTGAGCGGCTGAACTGAGCTGAATATATATATGTCAGTCTCAATCTCCCAAGTCATCCCACCGTATTTCCCCACTTGGTATTTATACATTTGTTTGTTCTCTGCATCTGTGTCTCAGAGAGCTTTTATGACAACCTTGTCTCCCTCCAGGCATTCCCTTTCAAGCGCCCTGTTTACTTCCTTTATAACACATCACTAGCCAACATAATTTTCAATTGTGAGTAACTTACCATTCATCTCCTGTACTAATGTGTAGGTTCCATGAGCACTTGCCTTGTTCACCTTTATATCCACAAGTCTTTGTTTACCCTTACATTCGTGGCTCTGAGTATTGCCTGTGTATATAGGAGACCAGTAAATATTTATGAATGAACAAATGAAAGAGTGAATTAATCGGTAGTGTAGGATCACTAGACTAAAGATAGCTTATGTCAAAGAAGCAACCATTTTTCTTTTCAGATGAGGAAATACGACATGGTCCTTTCTGTATAATATTGACTTTGGTTTGGTCAGTTCAAGCAAGATAGCTTTTGAAAGAAAAAATTTCCTTGTGGAAATAACAGCGGTAAATATCAGGATTTGTATGAAAAGTTAGTTACGTTTTTTAACAGTATATTATTCACTTAGCATGAAAACTGCTTGAATATCATTTGCTTATACTATCCCAGAAATGAACTATTTTATGAAGTTGCATTAATTACTCTTAGGAATAAAATAGTGCTTATTAATTCTTAAGAGCAAAATATACATCAATTTATTTTGAATAGTTTGAATAGTTATCTACTTCAAATCAGTTTGACGAAAACTTAAGTTTGCTTAAGCATTGCCTGAGCAAAATATATGGTTATTTTATAAACATCTTTAGTAGGCAGTTACATATTCATTTCTGGGTGCAGGTAGGATGGCTATTCAAGCTTGTGTTGTTAGGCTTCTCAATTTCTAATCTATCTCCAATTTTTTTTAAAGAATACGGGTCTTATTTAACAGGCATCAGAGAGTTACTATAAGCACATATTATCAGAATTCCAGCAGAAAAACAATTTATTAAGGAGTTCCTAAAGAGAACAGTTTATTTGTTCTTTGAAATAATTTAAAATTTTGTGTCAAGTTAACAAACAGACTACCTGCATAAAAGTATACCCTGTAGAATTGATTTATTATTGTTTGTTAGGTACTTCCTGCTCTATTTGAGTGTGATTGTAAGAAACATGATATTTATTGTAATAATGTAAGAAACATTTCTATTACAAGGATATTATAAGTTATATTCTTTTATTAGGATCCTTGGAAGGAAATTTTTATAGTATGAAAAGTAGAAGTACTTTCTTAAGTATGTGTTTTTCTTACCCAAGGACCTCATGGACCGTATAATTCACTAGGTTTTTTGCCTGTGTATTTGATCCCAACTTCATGACTAAAACGTGGCAAACACAGAGGTCTTTTTCCAGTTCATGTGCCTAACCTTGATTTTTTTTTTAATTTGCATATTTTTTTTCTTACTTTTTGTTTATTGTGCTCAGTCAGTAAGACGTGTCCAACTCTTTGGGACAGCATGGACTGTAGCCCACTAGACTCCTTTGTCCATGGGATTTCCCAGGCAAGAATATTGGAGTGGGTTGCCGTTTTCTCCGCCAGGGGATCTTCCAGACCCAGGGATTGAAGCCACGTCTCCTGTGTCTCCTGCACTGACAGGCGGATTCTTTACCACTGAGCCATCTGGGAAGCTTTTGTTTATAATTTGTGTCCTTCCATGCTACCTAAAGAGTTTCTAGAATTTGGTTGTACAGGCAGGCAGCATGTAAACAACCATATTTAGGGAACATCCCTTTAAAAGGCAGGGTACTGGCTTAGCAAGGAATACAATGCTGAGTGAGATATATTTCCTCCCTTTTAGTGACATTTGAAGAGAAAATAAGAATACAAAATATTGTTTAATTTTTTAATAGAGAGCTATCATTATAGTGATAGGAGATACAGAATTCCCCTTTAACTATAAAGATATTTTTAAAAAATAATATTCCAGACGCATCCAGTTATATAGCTATTATAGTACTCTTTCTTTACGTATTACAGTCTGTTCAGGTTTTGTTTTCTTATTGTCTTTGCTGAACCTTACCAGTTTAAGAGTGATTTATTATTTTTTTTAAATAATTTTATTTATTTTTGGCTGTGCTGAGTCTTCGTTCTGCGTGAGCTTTTCTCTAGTTGTGGCGAGAGGGGCTGTTCATTGTTGGGTGTGTTGGCTTCTCATTGCAGTGGCTTCTTTTGTTGTGGAACATGTGCTCAAGGGCCTTAGACTTAAGTAGTTCTGACTCCCAGGCTCCAGAGCACAGGCTCAATAGTTGTGGTGTGCGGGCTTACTTGCTCAGAGGCATGTGGGATTGTCCCAGATCATGGATTGAACCCGTGTCTCCTGCATTGGCAGGCAGATTCTAATCCACTCAGCCACTGGGGAAGCCCTGGTTTATTCTTAAGTACATTTATTGTAGGTTTTTTTTTAAAGTATATTTGATGACCTCATTCATATTCTTATTCAAATCTTTTGGCTATCTTGTTTTGGGAATTATTGAGGTTAGAATTTAGAAAGTCTGATATTACAAGTTTAGTGAATTCTTTATTTTAGCCTAGGACTTAGTCACACACCGCTTCTCTCTAATTTCTTAATCTAGATTTCTTCAGAGAAATTATATTTTCTTAAGTTTATTAGTAAGATTAATTCAAATTTGATAGATAAGTGATTTTTGGCTTTTAGATTTCGTTTATTTACTCATTCATTCCACAAATTATTTTACATGCGTAAGGAAATGTGGCTAGGTGTGATTTGCTGAAAGAGTTGTATTTTAACCTTACTCAGATCTGAAATAACTGTGCAAGCATATACTTTTTTTAAACTAGGTTTTCCAAGTCACACCACACTTTTAAAAGCACTTTTAAAAATAGAAGATAAAAGTTGACAGGGCTGTGTTAAAAATGTCTTTGTCATCCACAGGTTTTTGGAAATGCTCCACCAAATACAATGACAGAAAAATTTTCTGATCTGCTGCAGTTCACAACGCAAGTCTCACGACTGATGGTGACAGAAATTCGAAGGAGAGCATCAAACAAATCCACAGGTATTTGTCACAGAAACCACCAAAAACTGATTTATTTGAAGGGACAGTTTGGTAAAAGTACTATTAAAACCAAGCAGAAAACTGACCCAATGCTAAGCTCAGAGGTATTAATACCGTTTCCTGTTCCCTTTCTTACAGTCACAGGCTTCTGTTGGTATCAGCACCTGCTGCTCTTAAGTGGGGTGGTCTGCTTCCCATGGACCACTTCCACCCCAGCCCTCACCCTTTTAACACACTCTGTTTCCTTCTGAACAAGATCCAAATTCCTAGCATGACATTCAGCACACACTCAGGGTCTGTAGATACACACACACACACACACACACACACACACACACACACACTCTCTGGAAATACACACACACTCTGGAAATACACACACACACATACACAAACACTCTGGAAATACAGGGTGCGCATGCGTGCACTTGCCTACCCTTTTTATTTCTTGTTATCTTTTTCTGTTCTATTTCTGTATATTTCAACCAAACTGAGTTGCTTATAGTCCTGTGTGTGCTCTTTTTTTCTATCCCTGTGATGCATCACCGAGGAAGAAGCATCTCCCCCATCCACCTATCTTAGTACATCTAAATCTCAGCTTGGATTAAGTCACACTTCCTAGACAGAATGTTTCTTGATTCCCTTAATCAAAGAAACAGTTCTCTCTTCTTATCTATTTAGCTTCCCAAGTGATGGTTATGTATGTATCTTTCTAGTAGACCATCTTTCTTCTTTCCAATAGACCGTAGCCTGCAGTCTTTACCACAGGCCTTTACACAGTAGGCCTTTTGTAATCGCTGCCTGAATAACTGTTCTTGCTCATAATTAGGTAATTTTAAATTTCATAAAGTATTATTCCTTTTAATCAGAATTAAAATATGCTGTTTTGGTTGTGATTACTGTTAGTCATTTTCTAAAGCAGCAATATGTTTGAAGGATTTTACCGTAATTTTTACCTCGTTGTTTTGGTTTTGTAGCAATTGTTTGAGTGATTGCTTTCCTACTGAAGCATTAGACCAAGAAATCAATAATTTAAGTTTTGCTTCTACTATCTGTTTGGAATATCACTTACCTTTTCCATCCATTGAATTACTATTTTTCCAATAATAACAGTACTGTCTTTGCTATATAATACTATTTTTAAATTTGGTTTCTATTTTTAGTTTGAAAAGTATACAGATGCATGGTTTTAAGGGTCAAATAGTTTATAGATTTATTAAAAACAGTATCTCCCTTCCACCATGCTGGTTCATCCTCATTTTTCACTCTTAAGATGCAGTGACTTTTTATGTCTCTTAACTGCTTTTGATATTTACTTCTCTGTCTATAACATGCTTACAATGGGTGCCCTTGATTTTTCATATTTAGATTCTATCTTCTGACTTCCCACAAGAGCAGTGGGACTTTGAAGCTCACCACCAGTACCCCACAGATGCACACTTCTGTATCCTCATATCATTCTATCACAATTTGATTAGCTCGGTATTCATTATAATATTGTGTCTGAAAACACTATGCAAAGTTGAGCCATATGGTATTCTCTGATTATACTGCCTTTCTTGAAAACTTCTCCACCTCTATCACTAGTTTATCATTGCCCTTTTTTTAAAAAACAAACAAACTAGGCTTTCTACATTTTCATTAATACATTCTTCCTCCCCTACTCCTATGTTTTCCTGAATTTCCCCTTAATATGACTGAGGTGTCTGATGTTTTGTCAATTTCATCTTGCAAATAGCTCTTCCAGAACCTTCTGCCTGCTTTGATCTGTGGTAGTTGCTCTTTTGGCCAGCTGGACGGCTGTCATTTTTACATCTTAACTCACATCATCCTGGGATGTCTTTCCACTTCTTTGAGATAGAGACTTGGTTTCCCGAATCTCACGTCTTTTTTTCTCAAATTAACTTCCTCATTTTTGGTAACATATCTTTTCCAGCAGCTTCCTGAGAAAAGATGCATTACAGTTATCATTTTTGATTTGGGGTTTTTTGTTTGTTTGTTTTTAGAAATCTGTGAGTGAAACTTTGTTTGACTCTTGCTGTGTAAGATGAATTCCTTCCTCTTATCCAAGGAAGGTGATAAATTTAGGGGGACAAGCTTTCAGGTACCAGGGCTTCGAACAGACCTTATCACATCACATAGGATGGCTTTGTTGCAGAAAGGGGGAAACTCATAGAACCAGGCTTCAACAGGACAAAAGAAGTCACAGGTCCATCACCCTCATCACCTCACAGAGAAGTGTGAGTGTGATATTCCGCCTGCCCAGAGCATAAATGCAGTCTTAACGGTGAAGATGCAAACTGTGATCTAAACTTTGAGTTCTGGATGTGAGTCCTTCCTTATTCCATGTTTGTAGGAGTTGTGTGAGAATCCTAGCTGTCTAATCCAAGATATTTGGGGGCCCAGAGGAGATTACAAGCCCTCCTGCGGAGAATAGAAGCTGCGAGGGTCCTAGGATGTTGAGCTTGGGTGCAACACCTCTGGGAGCATGGGCAGTGGTAGGTCTTAGCTGGTCCTTCTCCAGGCAGCCCAGGGTGATGCCTCAAGGTCATTTTGGAAAACCTCATGGCTCGCATGACATTTATCCCCCTTTCAGTGGATATGTCAGGTTCTGGATTCAAAATCATTTTATCTCAGAATTTAAAAATCATTTCTCTATAATGTTCTAGATTCCTGTCCTGTTGAGAAATCTGAAGCTATCTAGATTCTCAGTTCTTTCTCTGTGGCCTTTATTTTGTTTTTGTTTTGATTCTGTTTTTTATAGAAACATTTAAAATCCTATCATTGACCCTCCTGTTCTAAAATTTCATGATAACATGCCTTGGAGTGGACTTATTTTTGTACATTATGCTGAGTACACTGGACCTGGGAATACATATCCTTTAATTTTGAGAAAGTTTCATGAATCATTGCATAATAATATCCTCCCTCCTCTTTTTTCTTTCTTGTCAGATGAACCCCTAAGTCTCTTCATTTTCTTATCTTTCCTCGCTTGTTTTCAATCTTTTTTTTTTAACTATTTGCTAAAAGAGCTTTTCCATTTTGCCATCTATTCCTTCTATGAGTTTGTTTTCTTGTGACATGATATTTTTAATTTCTGAAAGGTTCCCCCTTCCCCCACCTTTATTGTGCTGTTTTTCTCTTAGCTCTCTGAGGGGTTTTTTGTTGTTGTTTATTTTTTTAAGGTTTGCTTTTCTTCCTCACTAGTCTGTTTCTTTCAGGTTTTTTGTTGTTGTTTAGCTATTTTTGTCTCGGTCTTTTAAAGAATGTCCTCACATGTCTCACCCTTGGCCCTCTGCTGCTGTATTAGAATGGAACCTTGGAAAGTTGCCAGGTAGCTTGTGGGTGGAGCCTGCAGCAGTAGCCTCAACCCAGGGTCATCTTGCTGAGCCATTCTCTAGACCATCTTTCCCTTGAGCTAGACAGTCCCTGGGAAAGTATGTCCAGTCTTTACTTAGACAGTATATATCTGACTCTGAACTCTTGAGAAGCTAAGTAGGAAAAAGGTCTGAGGACCCTCAGCTTTTAGTACATGAGCTTTCTACTGTTTCTGTGATGCACCCACAACTGTGCTTGCTGTAATGTCATTGTCCCCCTTCCACCCCAGTCCAGACGTCCTCTGTTTTTCCCTGTAGTGACTAAGTCTCCAGTCCAGTACCCACACAGCGAGGATCTGGGCTCTGGCTGCTCTTACACATACTATTACTTCTGTCCAATCCTTCTGTCCCCCATGCACTTTTGCTTCTAAAGGTGCTTAGTGCCACCAGTTCTTTAGCCTCTGGAAAGTTCTGTTGTAGTAAGTTGCTTTTGTATTTTCCTTGCTATTGCTTTACAACAGGAATTTTTCTTCACAGTTCTAGAGGCTGACAGTTTGGGATCATGGTGCTAGCATAATTGGTTTCTGATGAGATCTCTTGTGCTGGCTTGCATATGGCTTCTTTCCCCACGTGGCCTCACCAACAGAAGAGAGAGAGTTCTCTGATGTCTCTTCTTATAAGGGCATTAATCCCACTGTGAGGGCCCCACCCTCCCAAAGACTGAACCCAGTTACCTCCCAAATGCTCCATCTCCAAATTCCATCACATTAGGGGGTTAAGGCTTCAAATAAGAATTCTGAGGAGACACAATTCAGCTTATAGCAGCAAGGTTTCAGGATGGAAAAGAGATCAGTGCGTGTGCTCAACCTTTCATCTTAACAGGGGGCCCATTGTGGAGTCTTTGGAGCAACAGCCATTAAAGTACTTTTAGATTGAGAACAAAAATCTCTTATTAATCAGAAGCAGTACGTTACATGAATTGATGCATAGCTTTTAAGGTGAGGCGGTTTTAATTATATTTGTACTCCTTGAAGCAAGTCTAGTGAGATGATTAAAATAGTTTAAGGTAACCTTTCTGTCTGTTCGCTTCCTCCACCCAAAATGGAGTTGCATACTTTTTTTTATCTTTATCGATTTCAGTTGCTCCTATGGAAGTGAAAAGTCTGTCTAAAATATAAGATTTGTGTTTCGTATGCCTTTTTGGCTATTTTAATTAGGTAGTGTGAAGGGAAATTTCTTAGTCACGTGTTGACTCCAGTCATTGCCATTTCTTTCTGGTGTGATGTTTCTAGATTAGAAAAAAAAAACTCCAAACCTTATTTATACTCTTGTCTGTTGCTGTCTTTATAAAAACTTAATCTGCATGTCTGTGGAAAAACATTTTTCTGCATTGGAGATTTGTTATTCCTAAATCTCTTTACAATTTTATATCTGTAGGGCTATTTTTTAGAAATAATGAAAAATATCTTAAATGAACAAGAACATGTCTCATTGTTAATTACAGTAGTCATTACACAACCTTTTTTTCTTTTTGAACTCTATTTTGAAATACTTTGGGACTCACCAAAAGTTGCAAAATAGTACATAGAGCCCCTTTTTCCCTTCCTTTGTCCACATCCTCCACTGGCGACATCTTGTTTGCAGGTATTTTATGGTATATTTTTTTCATACTGTGTAATTCCTTGTCATTTTCAGTTTTAAACTCTTGAAATTAATTTCAAATTAATTTCAAAAATTAATTAACTTTGAAAATTAATTTTGAAATTAATTCAGAATCAGTGAGATTCAGTGCAGTTTTGTAAGTTTTACCTGCAGAAGAGAAACCTTTTCAAATTACCCTTTCTCGATTGATCTTTTGTCCTCTGTCTCCATACCAGTTAGTACTTACTCAGTCATCTTAAGTGCTTCCTTTAGAGCTTCCATCATCATCTGAAAGTGTCATGTTTATTTAGCTATTTAACTTTATTGTCTGTTGTGTTCACACCTTTATCACCTAAAAAGAATGCACGTCATAGACTTGTTCAGCCAGTCAGTCGTGTCCGACTCTGCCACACCATGGACTGCAGCACACCAGGCTTCCCTGTCCATCATCATCTCCCGGAGCCTGCTCAAACTCATGTTCATAGAGTCAGTGATGCCATCCAGCCAACTTGTCCTCTGTCGTTCCCTTCTCCTCCTGCATTCAATCTTTCCCAGCATCAGGGTCTTTTCCAATGATTCGACTCTTTGCATCAGGTGGCCAGAGTATTGGAGCTGCAGCTTCAGTCCCTGCAATGACTTTTCAGGATTGATTTCCTTTAGGATTGACTGGTTTGATCTCCTTGCAGTCCAAGGGACTTTCAAGAGTCTTCACCAACACCACAGTTCAAAAGCATCAGTTCTTCAGCGCGCAGCCTTCTTTGTGGTCCAACTTTCACATCCATACGTGACAACTGGAAAAACCATAGCTTTGACTGGATGGACCTTTGTTGGCAAAGTAATATCTCCGCTTTTTAATATGCTGTCTAGGTTTGTCATAGTTTTTCTTCCAAGGAGCAAGCGTCTTTTAATTTCATGGTTGCAGTCACCATCTGCAGTGATTTTGGAGCCCAAGAAGATAAAGTCTGTCGCTGTTTCCATTGTTTCCCCATCTATTTGCCATGAAGTGATGGGACCAGATGCCATGATCTAGGTGCTCAGTAAATTTTTTACTGACTTTGCCATAGGATTTCTCTGCTCCCCCTCCCTCCCCATCATGCTTTGAAAATTGGAGGAGTGTTAGAAAAGCCAGCTAACGAGAGAAAAGCATAGTTTTGGAGTACCTCCTAAGTTAGCCTTGAAGTAAGAACTCTTGCTATTGGAATCTTTCTTCTTTTCTTTCATTTTCAGCCTTGAACATTGGAAGTTTGATCAATATTGTTATCCAAAGTACTTTCATGAAGATTTTTTTGATCTTTTCCTAGGAAAGAAATTCTAGATTTTGAGGTGCTAGGTGCATGCTGAATAATTTTCTTCTTGCATATCCTGTTCTGGTTCTCTGATTGATTGATCAGTTGGTTTTTATTGGTAAAAACACATAACACGAGATGTGCCCTCTTCAAAAAATTTTACATGTGCAATACAGTTAATTGTAAATACAGTGTTGTACAGCAGGTCCCAAGAACTTTTTCATCTTCAGTAAGTAGCTGTAACTTCATACACATTTATCAGCAACTTCGCTTCCTCGTCCCAGCCTTTGGCAACACCATTTGACTTTCTGCCTCTGTGAGTTCAGCTGCTTTCAATACCTCGCGTATCCTTTTATAGGAAGTTATCATTGAAAGTAATTTTATTAAGATATACATGCACGTAATTTTTGTCCAAAAAAAGGCAGATAGAATGAACCCTCTGTTCTACTTTTGAAGATCGGGTCTATTTCTTGTGCATCAGAGCAAGTTTATTTTTCCAGGACTCTGAACTTGGTGTGAAATACTTATTTTGTTTGTTACCTAATCACCTTTCACATATCAAGTCTTTTTACCAGATCACTTGCTACATGCATTATAGATATATCAGGAGGAACCATGCTTATCAGCAATTCTGTTGTTTAGACCTGTCCATCAGAAGTTAGTAAAAGGTGAAAGTTTTAGGTAGATCAACATGCAGAATGAGTACGTGGGCTGATTTGTAATACATTAGTCCTCTTCTCTTGGTCTCTTAATTTTGACTTAGTTATTGCCTTCCTGTAGTTTTGTTAAAAAATGTAGTAACTCTCATCTAATTTGAGAAAATACATACTTTTGTGGCCATATTGTGTACAGGGCATGGCTTAAGACTTTCCTCTGTCTCTTCTAGTTCAGCCTACGCAGCTACTTAATTCTTAAGGTGCTTAACATCACGTGGTCGATTTACATCACTGGAACAAAAAATTCCCACCAGTGTAAAAATAGTATCTTCAGCTTATTATTAAGGACTTTGCTGCATGCTAGATGCCACTGTCACTCCCAGTGGTGCAGTCCCCACTGGGCAGTAGCCCAGTGATCGAGAAGCCAGGGATGCTGACCTCAGTTGGCACCTTGTCCAGCATCTTGTGGCATGATTAGTAGAATGTAGTGAATCCCAAAGTAGACAACCTAGCCTTTTTTTTTAAACAGAAAAACAGAGTGTCCCGCTCTCCTCCAAGGATTTCAAAGCCACAACACCTTCAGGTAATTTCATTCCCAAGATGTGGTTACGTATTATCAAATGGAAAGATGCATGGAAGCTATGAGTTCGAATACTGTTTTCTTACTAACATGAAAGTGGGTTCCTTTTTTTTTTTCCAGAATGGGGGATGGTGGAAAGGGGCTTTTAAGGCTTGGTTACATTATTAGTGAGAGAAGTGTAATAGTACTATTGATGTGCCTCACATTATCATCCTGAAGCAAAAATTTGAAAATAACTATGCTTTAAATGGACTTTAAAGGAACAAATTACTGCATTACACTTACTACTAACATATTTTGTGTTCTGCTTGTTCTGAATGCTGTCTGATTGAGTTTACTTTTATTCTGTCAGTGTAGACTGGGAACTTATATTTCCTTGAAAAGTGTCTGCGTTCTATTCTTACTTAATCTAATAATGAGCTCTATTAACTCCATTTCTGTAATTTTTAGCCTAACTATATGCATTGAAATGCAGGATGAAAGCTAAAGTTTAAATCAAATGATTGGCAACTCTCAAGACGGGCTAATATTAACATGTTCTTTCCATTAACTCTTATAATCTTAAGTCAGCATTTAAATTTGCATTTGTTAAGAATTAGAGCAATTCATAGTTCATAATAGTAGTAGTAATGTTAGCCAATCAGTCGTGTCCAACTCTGTGACCCCGTGGACTGTAGCCCGCCAGGCTCCTCTGTCCATGGGATTCTCCAGGCAAGAATACTGGAGTGGGCTGCCATTCCCTTTCCAGGGGATCGGCCCAACGTGGATATTGAACCCAGGACTCCTGCATTGCAGGTAGATTCTTTACCATCTGAGCTACAGGGAAGCCCCATAGTTCGTTATACAGCATTTCGTTGACTAAGAGTGTTTTTCTTTCAGAATTTTAAGAAATTCTGTGGTTTACAGATGTTTAATTAAATTTACAGACGTTTCTAGTCTACATAGTTATTTTAAAGAGAACACTAAATATTATGTACTTTTACAGTGAGCTTCTTGACTTATTTAAAATAAAAACTGAGAGATCCCATTAAGTTGTTTTGAATAGCAGTATACTGAAATTCTGCAGTTCATGGGGTCTCAAAGAGTCGGACATAACTTAGTGACTGAATAACAAATAACTGAAATTAATAGGTAAGAGTACATTAGTTCTTCTGAGTACATTTGTCATGTGAAGACATGTCATGTTTATTTGTCAACAAGAGTTTCCAGTCTCACCCTATCATTCAGCCACAACCACTATCCAGACCTCTTTGTGCTCAGTTGCTACTCAGTCGTATCCCACTCTTTGTGACCCCATGGACTGTAGCCCACCAGGCTCCTCTGTCCGTGGAATTCTCCAGCAAGAGCACTGGAGTGGGTTGCCATTTCCTCCTCCAGGGGATCTTCTCAGCCCAGGGATTGAACCCACGTCTGCAGTGTTTGCTGCATTGGCAGGTGGACCCTTTACTATTGAGCCACCTAGGAAGTCCCCAGACCTTTTTGTACACTCCTATAATTCAAATCCAGATAACACCGTTATATGCTATTGCTGATGTAACTCATCTTCACCATCTTCTTCTCAAAAAGAGCAGTGATTATTAAAGCGGTAAAATTGTTAAATGGATGCCATTAATAATTAGACTGCCTTGATCCTTTTCAAGGTTTATTTTCCTAATTAGTATCTCATTCAGTCAATTCAGCAATCTACCAAACTGTTGTAATCTTTGATAACAACATTTTTTAAATACATTGTCTTTTTGTATGTTCTTTGTCAATGAAAATGAAGGAAACCCCACACATACTTTTAAATGCCAATAATCAGATATATGGAACTGTTTGAAACCAGGAAACATTTTTGGTATTTTGTGACTTAAAATAAGCATAGGCATTCATTGTTGGTAATTGGCAGCTTACTGAAGAGCAGTGAAAATACATTTGTCCAATCATTGTTAATAGTGTTAAGTAATATAAGTGGAATCCAGAGTCACTCAAAATATGTCTTGTCTATAGGTTTCTAGATTCTGTACCAGGAAGATAACTTCCTTTTTTAATGTAGGTTTAGTTCTTCAAAATCTTTTTTCTCTCTGTGAAAGACATAGGTAGTGTTGACAAGTTGGTTTGGTAATCAGTGTTTTTTGTTTTTTGTTTTTGTTTTTGTTTTTTTTTTTTTATGAACTAGAAATCTATTACATTGGTTTAACTGTGAAATAATCAATTTGAACACTGCAAGTATTTTTTAAAGATATTGAGTTATGAAATAGAATTGCACAATTTAAAACCAAAGTTGCCTAGTTTTGAAGAAGCCTAGGAAATGAAAGCATAGCATGCCAGCTTTTGATTGAGAATTTTAGCCAACTGGGAAGGAGCGGTCTTCCTTACATGAGCATTTAATTCCTATCAGGGAAAGACTCCTCCTGTTACATGTAATAACAGATGCCTGGGTCCATTGTAGGCTTGCAGGAAAAATTTGCAGGTTAGTTTTTACCAATGACCTTAAACTCTGATAGCTCAGTTGGTAAAGAATCCACATGCAATGCAGGAGACCCTGGTTTGATTCCTGGGTCAGGAAGATCCGCTGGAGAAGGGATAGGCTACCCACTCCAATATTCTTGGCTTCCCTTGTGGCTCTGCTGGTAAAGAATCTGCCTGCAATGCGGGAGACCTGGGTTCAATTCCTGGGTTGGGAAGATCCCCTGGAGAAGAGAAAGGCTACCCACTCCAGTATTCTGGCCTAGAGAATTCCATGGACTGTATACTCCATGGGCTTGCAAAGAGTCGGACACCACTGAGTGACTTTTACTTTAAACCATGATTGCTAAAATGATTCCTCAGTGGTATTCTTTTGTTTTCTTCTTTCTCTATTTAATCAGCTTTGAACATTGCTTTTTATGAATTACTCCCCCTTTAAATCCAAATTATCCAAACCTCCTAGTGTTCATGAGAAGTTGGATTCCATGTGTCCTTCTTTGATCTCCCTGGATTGTTTATTCACTCATTTAACAGGTGTTTATTGAGCTCCTACTTAGTGTCAATAATGCGCTCCATACAGGGGATCAGGCTCTGAACAGTACAACCAAGGGTCGACTCCCATGGTTTTATTTTCCTAGAGAGGGGCAAGAGACTAAATCAGTGAGCATGAATACAATAACTTCAACACTTATGAGATACTGAATATCAGAAGTAAGCCAGGCTTCAGTTGACTTCTCTTTTCCAATAAAAATTTTTTATCACTGTCTTTATCTTTACAAGCTAGACAGCCTGGATTTGAATATAAGTTGTCCCTGACTAGACAAATTACTTATCCTCTCTGTTTCTCAATTTATGTTGCAATAAGGGGTAGCTCAGTCGTTAAAGAATCTTCCTGCAATGCAAGCGACACAGCTTCAGTCCTTGGGTTGGGAAGATCCCCTGCAGAAGGGAATGGCTATCCACTCCAGTATTCTTGCCTGGAGAATCCCATGGACAGAGAAGCCTGATAGGTCCCCAGTCCATGGGGTCACAAGGAAAGACATGACTTAGCAACTAAGCAACCACCTCCACCAAGGGGTATAAGAATAGAAAATAACTTACTGGGTTCTTGTAAAGATGAAATGAATTAAATCTACAAGTACTTAAAACAATCCTTCTTATACAGTTAAGAGTCAATACAAATAAGTAGCTAAAAAATTTTCCCTTTAAAATGTTCTTTCAAATGGCAGTATATAAAGATGAAATATGCTGAGCGCAGTTTTATACATAAGCTTCATATTATTCCCTTATTGAATAAAACTCTTTTATCTTGATTATCTTAAATGGAAGAAAACAATACCTCTAAAGTAATCTGTGAGTGAGTGAAGTTGCTCAGTCGTGTCTGACTTTTTGCTGCCCCATGGACTATAGCCTATCAGGCTCACCTGTTGATGGGATTCTCCAGGCAAGAATACTGGAGTGGGTTGCCATTTCCTTCTCCCAGGGGATCTTCCTGACCCAGGGATCGAACCCAGGTCTCCCGCATTATAGGCAGATGCTTTACCATCTGAGCCACCAGGGAAGTCCTAATCTAAATTCTATCTATTCTGCATCCTACATCTTTATGACACGTGTTCAGTAACTTAGCATGTTGGCTTAGAGTGAACAGATTGGATTTATTTTCTGACTTTAGTTCGTCTTGTATATCAGTATGAAAATTAATGAACTTTATACTGATAAAATTAAATGCATGGTTTGGGGTTTATCCATTTTCCCTTATCTTTAAAAATATAATCAGCTAAGCTGACTTTCAGAGATTCTTCCAACAGTACAGTTCTGTGAATGACTCCCTCGTTGTTTCTATCTTCTTAATATCAGCTGCTCAGGTCACCCCTTGTTTGTCTCACTGAGCGAACCTCCTAGTTTGTTTTCCCCATCAGTGTCTTTGCCCTTCTAGTTTGTCGTACACATCACTTTAGATTAATCATTTTAAAATAATCCTTTCATCATCGACTTTGTTAAAGAAACTACATTCGCTCCCTCTTGCCCAAAGTCAAGTACAGATAGGCCCTTAGCTTACCTTCCTTCATAAATAGATACTTTCTATCACTGCTATTGATATTAAACAATATTCTCAGCATATGCTCTTCTAGAATGTGAACGAACCCTGTGTTATTACAGTTCTTTATCTTGATCATTCCTCTGGCCACACTTTGGTTTTAAAGCAGTATGCCTAATCTCTGCTTCTCTCCCTTCCTCTGTTTTCCAGACAGACATGGACTTGTTTTCCAGGCAAATTTAACTCAAATTTCCCTTCTTCCATGACTATTTTTGGCTAGTTTGTGACATACTTTTTCTTAAAATCTATCAGTTGACTTTTTATTTTTCTGTACTTATATGATAATATCTGCATATACCAATAAAATATTACTCTCTTTAACATAATTTACATGTCATTTATCTCCACCTAATGATTTTCCTTTGGTTTTATAGAGGCTGCAAGTCGGGCCATAGTCCAGTTCTTGGAAATCAATCAGAGTGAAGAAGCCAGTAGAGGTTGGATGCTTCTGACAACGATTAATTTGTTAGCATCCTCTGGTCAGGTGAGATCTTGCTTTTCGTGTTTGAAGCATCTCTCTTTATCCTCTTGGGATTTTGTCGAATTAGATTTATCATCATATCTAAGTAAGATTTTATGATAATCATTGTATTCTCCTCCTTCACCTTGCACATTTTTCTGTGCTTCTCACAAGACCTCTGTAAGGAAGTTAACATTTCCATTTTACACATGAGGAAATGCTTAACTTAGAACAGTGTTTTCTGTCTTTGTCATTAGAGTGTGTGGTCCCGTTTGTACAGCACACTGGGCAAAGAGATGAACTCCCTGCAGCTGGCCGGAAGGAGCCCAGGAACTCTGGCTCCCCAGGCCCAGCGCAGAGTTTCTGTAACCCATGTTAGGGAAGCTTCGGCTCAGAAGAGTCATCTGAGATTCATCCAAGGTCACTTAGCTATTTTCAGCATAATATGTATTACCTTTCCACTTGATTTATCCCAGAGTTTGCTTTTTTCCCCTTTAAATCAACTTTAAGCATCTGTCATGATAGATATGGCACATAGTCATTTATGTGCTGTTCGAATACCTGATTTGTGACCTGCGATGTTTTGGGGGTGAAGGAAGTTTATTCAACCTTCTAAAATCTGGAGTAGAATTACCTATCAAAGTTCAAACCAATCTTGAGAACGACTTTTGTCTAAATTACAGCGGGCTTTCAAATACCTCGTGGATCACAAAAGTAAGTGTGACATTGATCAGACTACCATGACAGGCCATGGGAGAAACAGTGCGCATTTCTTGGTAACGATGTCCTGAAACCAGTTACTAGCCCGGAATAATTACTAGCCCACTGGAATAATTACTAGCCCACTGGAATAATTGCTAGCCCACTGGAATAATTACTAGCCCACTGGAATGTTTTCTTTTGGAATACCCTGTTTCCCTCTTTGTTTGCTGGATTCTGTTTTGTTTTTTGTTTATTTTATTTTGGAGCACAGTTGATTTATAATATTGTGTTGTGATTTGTTTTTTAAAGCAGAAAAGGAGTAAGACTCAATTTATCCTGATTTACCTAAGGCTTGACCGAGTTTCACCCTAGTTTAGCTTAGAAGGCCCATACCCCAGGAAACTCTTCAGTCCTGCACACATGGAGATGTTTATTCACCCTGAGTACTAAGTAACCTTTCATATGGTCCTGAAGTAGACCATTGTTTTCATGTATCTGTGGCCATACCAGATGACTATCAAAATACCAGTTCTGCTTGCTATTGATGATAGCTGTACATGACTCTAAATTACTCTACCAAAATGTGGTTGGGCTAAGCATAACATGTAAAATAATTGTGTTTAATTGGAATATATGTAAGTTTTATTCATTTTTCTGTAGATGTTCCGTTTTCCTTTCTCAATTGTGAGCATGGACTGTGCTCTACCATAACACCTAGAACATGGTAGAAAGTCAGTAAATGTGTATTAACTTACATGTGCACACATGGATAGACCAATTTATAAGCATAAGAAAAGAATCAGAAGAAAAGAATCACTTAAGAAAAATTTACAGGTGTTGCCAGTTACCAGTTTGGATATCCAGTTGTACTTTCAATCGGTCTTGTCATAAGATGAAAATGAAAAGTGATGTCATTTTACTTGATACAAAGGGGCAGCCAGTGATAATCTGTCAAAAGAGACCTTTTGAAAGAAAACTCAGTGTTACACTTGGAGCTGACATTTTGGTCTGCATCCTGTTTTTTGTTAGCAGCAGTGAGTTGCAGAGATGACTCACACATGGTCCTGAGTCAGCAGGTAGACGACAGAGATGCAGTGGATGAAGCTAACACTGTGAAATGCAGCCGTGGGCTGCATGTAGTAGTGTGAAAAGGGAACTGTGGGAGTTGTAAATTTTGCAGGTGAAAGGAGGAGGAAAGATGAGGACTTACGTTTCAGGTATGAACAGACGTTTAAACTGAGAGTCAGATGGAGACATGGGGTGTCTAGAAATAATAAAAGGTAGGTGAGAACAGCAGAGGACTTTGGAGTGTTGGCGGAGGGAAGTGATGGTGGGTGCATAGAAAGGGGCCAGATCGTAGGCAGGATTGTTCCTTAGGCGCGCTGCTCCCCTCATCTGGCTACTGCGGTAGCTCAGGCCCCATCTGTCTTGTGGGGTTTTCTGTACTAGTTTCCGAAGTACTCTTGCTTTTCTGCTCTTTAACCTATAGTCTGTACTACCAGCAACTGATTTTCTGAAATCTGGTTCAGTTACTCCTTTATTTGGAACACTTCACTAGGTTTCCAGTGCCCACCTGCAGAGGGCATTGAGCATATGCCCGCTCCCCAAGCCAGGGCAGGATATGTGAGTAGTGAGCCTTCCTTGTAAATCAAGGCTCACGCAGTAATAAAATCTATCTTGTAAGGTTGACTTGAAAAACAGATGAGAGCATGTATTTAAAGTGCTTAGCCTTAAGCCTATTATATAATAAACACACATTAAAGGTGAGACATTATTGTGGTTTTTCAGGAGTCAGCAGTTTTGAACTCCGGTTCCTGAAACATGTTGTACAAAATGGCCTTACCTTCTGTGTATCTTCCAGGTGACCTTTCCCCTCTTGTTTCAATTCCTATCCTTCATGCCACTCTTGGCCCTGTCGATTATTCCCTTATTTTACTAGCCTGAATGTACTACCATTGTCTACTCGAGAGTAAATCATAGTTATTGATGAACTTGTTTCTGCTGGTAGACTACAGCCTTGTGAAAGTCAGGATTCCTTCATCATTTCACGCCAAGTTCCTAAAACACTGGCATATGCTATGCGTTCAGGAAATGTTTAATAAAAAAGTTAATAGACTAATCAACACATGATGCCAGCGTGTTGATTTCCAACATGGAAAAACTTACTCCGAATTGTACCATGGAAAGATTTTGATAATTTTTATAGCATGCTTCTTTTTTTCCTCCCATACTTCTTAACAGTACTGAAATGTTCACCATAAGGTCTAAAATTTCTTCCTCTAGCAATCTTTGGAAATAATGTACAAATTTTCTGTGTCAGTGATGGATATATCCTTCAAGTGCCCTTCCAACCTAAGAATCTGCGATGAGAATAAAATAAAAGTACTAGTAAAGGAACTGATACATAGTTTAGTACATTAATGTGTCTTTGCATTTGTTACATAAACCTCATATTAACCCTAAGCGATATATACCATTATATAGATTTTATAGGAGAGAAAGATGAGGCCTAACAAAAGTTAGTTTCCCCAAGTTATGGTTTAGCTCCTTTATTCTAAATCTTAAAGCTAATGTTCTCTGGAACATGCTGCCTCTTAATAGTCAACTTAATAGATACCTTAGTAGGCAACAAAGTTCTCAATATTTGATGAAAGCAAATTTGTCCAGATAGGAAATGGGTATTTGTCATTCATGGAGTATTTTAAATATTTTTTCAGGCGTTTGAAAAGGTATTTTGAAGTATAATTTTCTGGCTTAAAATTTGTGAGCTTATGTAGCTGTACCAAGTACAGTTACTGGATTCCTGTGGCTCAGATGGTAAAGAATCCACCTGCAATGCAGGAGAACAGGTTTCAGTCCCTGGGTGGGGAAGATCCCCTGGAGAAAGGAATGGCAACCCACTCCAGGATTCCGGCCTGGAGAATTCCGTGGACAGAGGAGCCTGGTGGGCTGCAGTCCATGGGGTCGCGAAGAGTCAGACACAGCTGAGCGACTTTCACTTTCATAGTACAGTTATGTCTCTCTGTCTGTTTACTCACTTTATTTATCCATTTGTTTTCCAGAAAACCGTGGACTGCATGACAACAATGTCAGTGCCTTCCACCCTGGTTAAATGTTTATATCTGTTTTTTGACCTTCCACATGTGCCTGAGGCAGTTGGAGGTGCACAGAATGAGCTACCTCTAGCAGAACGTCGGGGGCTACTCCAGAAAGTTTTTGTACAGGTATGAAAGGTGCTGTGTGTCTGTTCATCTAGACCACCTTATTTCAGGTGTAACAGGTACAGTCTAAGTAGATGTTCTGCCTGTCCCATTTTCTATAGTGTTTCTTGCTGTTTATTATAAATTGACTTTATTTCATCTAACTGGCATATTTCTTGAATTTGCCCATTTCTTTTGAGGAATATTTGGGCAAGGGATTCACAGGTTTGTTATTCTGAACAGATTCGATCATTAAGATTACCTTTCATATTGTAAAAGCATCTCTAAAATGAACAAAGCAAGGAACACTTTTATTAACAATGCTGTTAACTTTGGGGTAATATTTCTTCTTGTGTCAAGCAATTCTGTCTTGTTGCTGTCTAAATATAGGAAGTCCTTAGCCAGTAAGTACTTAACTTAGAAAATACAGTTTATTTTAGTGGCTACTGCCACCTTTTCTGCTCCCTGTCTGTGAACCTTCTTTCCCACTGTGGTCACTCTTCTTTTAATAATTACATTAGCAGAGTAAGTGAACCTTTGTTAGCTAGTCTGGAAATACTGTCATCATTTGATATCCTTTCTTGGGAGAAAATTCTCACAACAAACAAACTATAAACATTTACAATATAATCTATCCATGGGAAATATGGTATTTAAAAAATATATGTTTGACATAGAAAGATGAATACTGCATGATTTTATTTATAAGTTAAGAGGTCAGACTTTTAAAAGTAGAGTGTTGGTTGCCTGGGGCTGGGAGGTGAGAGAAAAGAGAGTTGTTTTCCAGGGGATCCAGAGGGTCAGTTCTGCGGGAGGAAAATGTCCTACAGATGTTTTGCATGACAGTGTGCATGTAGTTAACACGCTGTCCATAAAAATGATTAAGAGGGTTAAATTGTTACGTGTTTTTATGCCTCAATTTAGAAGACTCACACCTGTTTGAGTCCCATTTTATGAAATAAGATGCCAGTTTCTCATCTCTAAAATGAAAATAATACCTGGCTAAAGGATTTGGGGGAAGAGTCAGTGAAATAATACCTAAAGCTGTGCTTCTCTGCTTTAGACATGGTAGACCTGAAATGCAAAAAGTCATTTTTCTGATAAATAAGTTTGATTTCTTATAAGTGTTCCCTCCACCGCTTTCAGCATCGATGAGAGCAGGGAGAAAGAACAGAGAGGACACTGGATCTGCATCAGGTGCAGCAGAGCAGGGCACAGGTGATGCTGGCACCTGTTACACTCGGGTTGTTGCTCCAGGAACGACTGGACTTTGCTGAGGTCTGTGTGTGCTAAGTTGCTTCAGTGTGTGCAACTCTCTGCAGCCCCACGGTCGGTAGTCCGTCAGGCTCCTCGTCCATGGAATTTTCCAGGCAGGAATACTGAAGTGGGCTGCCATGCCCTCCTCCAGGGGTTCTTCCCAACCCAGGGATCAAACTCATGTCTCTTATGTCTTCTGCTTTGGAAGGTGGGGTCTTTTACCACTAGATTTCCCAAGTGACTCAACTGTGAAGAATACTCCTGCCAACTGCAAGAGACAAGGGCTCAATCTCTGGGTAGGGGAGATCCCCTGGGGAAGGAAATGACTACCCGCTCCAGTATTCTTGCCTGGAAAATCCAATGGAGACAGGAGCCCTGTAGTATATATTCCGTGAGGTCGCAAAGAGTCAGACTCATCTGTGCGACTGAGCCCCTACACAGCAGTGAAGATGGGGGAGAGTAAGACAGATTAGAAATGAAAAGACAGGATTATCAATAAAATGCTAATTCAATGAATATTTATTGAACACTTGGTTTATTAAATACTTTTGTGCTAGCAGTTAACATCCCTATCTTGTTTGCAAGACCTTCCATGACTTCAGAGCTCTTGTTTTCCTCTGAAATAATAATGTGATGCAGTGGCAGAAATGGGATTAGAACTCAGGTTTATCTAACCTCTCAATTAGAATGGAAGAGAATAGCAATGGGAAGAAGTAAAAGAGTAAACCACCTAGGAATTAAAGCTGTTTTAAGACATGGCTATTGAAGAGAGTGGGTTGAGACTAGAGCCCTGTTTCAGTAAAGTCTGTCTGAAGAAGTAACACCTTAGACAAACAGAAGCTGGTAACTAAGTAGCAAAGATTTCTTCTAAAACTTAATTTTTTTCTATATCTGAAAGCAGTGGGTGCTGACTTTGAACTGAATGTAGGATTCATTTTACCATATTGGAATCATTGGATGTTAAAGGCCAAATGGGATGCAACAGAGAATTTAAGTGAAACGCTTCATTTACACTTACGGAAACTTATAGTCATGTCTCTTCCACAGCTGGTGCCCGGCAGTGATCAGAACCCTGCTCTCCCACCGTCTAGTCCAGGGTTCCTTCAGTGCATCAGCTTAGCTTTTCTCATTTGTTATCACGGTCCAGACATTGTTTTGTCTAAAAAACCCAATGGACACGAACTTATTAAATGCTTTCAGAATGCAGTGTTTATTATAGACACAAACTTATTAAATGCTTTCAGAATGCATAGTGTTTATTATAGATAAAATCCCTGTGTTTATATTTTGTGACAGATGGTTTCCTGGGACCTTAGCAGTTGGTAGTGCTTCACGTAGGCTTTTTTTTTGTATTTGCATTAATGTGGCCAATTACTGCTCTGCCGCACTTGGCTGGACATTGTAACAGAATCCCTACAAATAGAAGTGCTTAGTGTAGGGGCTGAAGAGGAATGAGTAGATTCTTCAGTTTTCTCCTGCGTAAAATAAAAAGGTTATTAATACTAGATTATCTGTAAGAATTCTTTTGACTTGGAAGATGAATTAGTTATTTTAAGGGTCAACAGCAAGGAATTAAATCCAACTTATTTTTGAGCACAAGGATTTGACTTGGAAGAAAACTTTTTTTTTTTTAATTTTCAGGTTTCTTTTTATGTTACAAATTAGAGAAATGACATCTGTCCCTCTAATCACATATGGGCATGTGAATACCAGTGAAAAGTATAATCAACAATAGACTGTTATGAGTATATATACATATGTGAATATATATATATATTTGCTGCAGTTATCTTTATTTTCATATACCTTTTTGTTACATTTAATACATGTGGGAAGAGGTACACATATTACATGTATTAATAAAAATTTGGTATTCAGCAGTGTCTCTAGGCAATTTTTTTGGGGGAAGGGGGAATGCCTATACTTAATAGAGTTTATAAATATTTTGTTGTTCACTGAGTTCTTAATCTTTTTTTCCCTGATATTTATCAGCTATGAATTAGAAATTCTTATATTTGAGTAAAATTTTGCACTGAAAGAAATAGGAAAAGGCAGACCTAGCTTTCTCAGATGAAATATGATACTTCAAATACTTTTTCTATATAATAGTTTCCCCCAGATATTAAAATACTCCAGTTTTATTTTATTTATTTTATATATTTAAAAAATATTTAGATGAGAAAATATAGCACAGAGAAGGAAAGTTAACTTTTTCTGCCACCAAACTGAGATTAGAAGAAGAAAGGTTTTTGGAGGGCAGAAACCGTAGCTTCATTCCCCAAGTAGCAGGCCTTTAATGCCATAAATGGTTGTGCAATGTGTATTTTCCAAACCATAGGTAAGGAATAAGTTTTCATTCCAGAGTTTAAGAAGTGCTGAGTTATGCTTTAGAAGATTTTTGGCTGCTGCTGCTGCTAAGTCGCTTCAGTCGTGTCTGACTCTGTACGACCCCATAGATGGCAGCCCACCAGGCTCCCCCGTCCCTGGGATTCTCCAGGCAAGAACACTGTTGCCATTTCCTTCTCCAGTGCATGAAAGTGAAAAATGAAAGTGAAGTTGCTCAGTCCTATCTGACTCTTCACAACCCCATGGACTGCAGCCTACCAGGCTCCTCCATCCATGGGATTTTCCAGGCAAGAGTACTGAAGTGCCATTGCCTTCTCCAGATTTTTGGCTACTAGATACAATTAATAATTCTGAATTAAGATGACTGTATTATTATAATGTCCCCTTCTACTTGCATAGAAGTTGGGAAAAATTGAAAATACTCTTACTTTTAAAAACATGTTATTTTCTTGTCTCCCTAAAAGTGTCCTTTTTAGAGAAGAAAATTACAATTCACCTATGGCAAACTAAGAATTAACATTCTAAAACTGGAATGTTGACCTTGAAAGTTACTGTTGATTTATTCCATTTCAGGGTAGGGCAAAAGAGTACCCCCCCAAAAAAAACCCACCATGGTGAAGTAAAGATGGTAAACATGTAACTTAAAAAAAAAAAAAAAAGCTGATAAAAGTAGAGGTGGTTAACTGTCTTACCATAACACAGTTGTAAATTATAGGTGTCTTTTTTAATGTTGCCTAACTTAGAGCGCTCATCATTGTGGCTTTAATGATAGCACTCAACACTGACCCTGAACTTGCAGAGTTTTGAATAATCAGATCTAGTCCTTTTCTAGCCCCTGCCTTTCCCCCAATCATTCATTCATTTATGTACACATTTTCTTTGTTCTTTAGATCTTAGTGAAACTCTGCAGTTTTGTTTCACCGGCCGAGGAGCTGGCTCAGAAAGACGATCTCCAGCTTTTATTCAGTGCAATAACCTCTTGGTGCCCTCCCTATAACCTGCCTTGGAGGAAGAGTGCCGGAGAAGTCCTTATGACCATATCCCGTCACGGTCTCAGTGTCAACGTGGTGAAGTATATTCACGGTGAATATCTCGTAACGTATTCGTTCTAGATGTTCTGAATTTTCTCTGCCTTTCTCTCCTCATATGATGGCTCATTTGTTTCTCTTGTTCAGTTCTCCAAAGATTCTATTTTAAATGAAGAACTATATTTGCCAGGAGAAAACAATTATTTGTGAAGTGTTTCAAATGTAAAAAATTCTCATGTTCTCAATAATGGATATCCAGGAGAGTTAAAATAACCTTACCTTTAAGTAAATGATGTCGTAATAATAATGCAGATTCCACTTCATTGCCTCTTCTTCCTGCCTCTTTTGCTGAATGAAAAGAGATTTTTTGAGATGCTATAGTTCAAACTCTTTCTGAAGATATTTGTAAGTAGACAGATAATCTGTCCAATGAGGCATGAATAAAATTAAGTAGATTCTTTATCAGCACCAAAAAGAAATTGTCCATTTTTTTAGCTCATATATATAAATATGTGTCAACTGTCCTTTAAAATAGGTCAATAAGAGAAATAGGAGACAATTGTAGCATCTCAAATAGTCCACTTACGTGTGTATATATATATATATATACATATATATATACACACACACACACACAAATTGAAAAATCTTTCAAAATAGCTTTTAGTACATCTATTCATTTACCTAAAGTCCGTCAGTCATTAAATGTTTCTTACCTCTGTTCTTGTGTTAAATCTTCTTAGTTATTGTTATGTGACCCTGGATTTCTTGAGACAAATTTTTTTAAAGATAAAAGAGGGAAAGTCTTCTTTGAAATGCCTCCAGTCCCAGAAGTCATGGGATATAACTATGTTTTAAACTAGTACATATATAGTACAGACAAAAATTTGAAATATTTATTTCCTGGAGTAGTTCTGTATCTTATGTTTCTCCATTTTTTATTATATTAATATAAAGGTCAAAAATATCATTTGGCAGCAGGCAATCATCTTTTTTAATAATAAAACTTCTAAATATAATGTAAAAACTGTTATAAATGTCAACTGATTTTCAACACTTCCTGTATTACTCTTTGTTTACTACTTAGAGGTATAGCTGCCCTAGTCAATTTGAATCTTACATTTGCTTTCAGAATGTGTACCATTTATCTTACCATATTTTATAAATATACTAAAATTTAACGTTTCATTAAATACCAGTTAAGAATGAAGTTTTCTTAAGCAGTTGACGTAAGTTATATATATACACACACACACATATTTATTCAGTTCTTTATTTTCTTTGTTTTTACAGAAAAAGAATGTTTATCTACGTGTGTTCAGAATATGCAGCAGTCAGATGACCTGTCTCCCCTAGAAATTGTTGAGATGTTTGCTGGGCTTTCTTGTTTCCTCAAAGATTCCAGTGATGTTTCCCAAACTCTTCTGGATGATTTTCGGATATGGCAAGGATATAATTTCCTTTGTGATCTCTTGCTTAGGTAAAACCCCACAATATAAGAATGTATTTTAATTGTCTACTTAGTCTTCTCATCAAAGGAAGTGAAGTAGTTTGGGCTATAGGGAAAAAGAAATCAGCCAATCACTTATGTAAGGTATACTTTATACTCTTAGCTTTAATCACTTCTTTTTATTCCTATTCTGTCAAGAGAGTACAAAGAGTGAATTTAGAGTTAAATTGGAAAATGTAGGTTGCACAGGTGGATTCAGTGGTTAGATGTGAAGAAGAAATCTGCTCTTCCTTAGCAGCTGAGGGAGAAGAGTTTGGGTGAACTAATTAACATCTTCCTGAAGTGTAAACTCTTTGTGCTTAATTATATTTTTGGTTTTCCTTAATGGTAATATCAATGCTATCAAGCTATTAATACAGTTAGTAGCAAGAATAATTTTGCAGAATGAATGAGATGCTGAAAATGTATATATAAAACATAGTAGTCTGAAGCTACTTAGCAGCAGCAGCAGCAGCAGCAGTCAATCTAAAAGTGTTTTACTAGCCTTCTTTTTCATCCCAAATGTTCCTTGCATATACTGGAAAAACAGCTGGTTACAAGTTTATTAGGAAGAGGATATTCATGCTAGTCTTTCCCAGGCCATTAATCAGTTTTAAGTTGTTTGATTTACTGTAAACCACCACTGTTTTGTAAACTTTTAAGTTCTAACACCAGTGTGCCCTAGTTGCTGTTACTTAATAGTAGGCAACCCCTAAGAATATAATTTTGCACATATATCCTAATTTACAAATGAAGAGATGTGAAAGTTTATGAAATAACTATTTAATATTACTAATTGATGCTGTCCTTTGAGAATTCCAGAGTCTTAAAAATGTTCGTAACTTGTTGCAATAATTTCAACGTGTGTTTATTGATCCTAAAGATACAATTCTAAATGCAGACCAAGTTTTATGTGTATTAGTGCTCCTGAATTCTGATAGCTACTAGCTGTCCCACTCTCCACATCTATGGTTGATTCTTCATGGCCATTAGAAAGCATATCTATGACGAGTTTATACTAACATGGAGAAGCATGTGCATAACACAAATTAATGAAAAAAACAGGTTACAGCATTCTGTGTATAGTATAAAAATATTTATTGTTAAAACATAACTTTTCACATTAAGAAAAGACAAATTTAAAGGAATTAAGTTTGTTTTAAAAAATTGTTAGACTCTCAGAA
Source organism: Ovis aries (assembly GCF_016772045.2). Taxonomy (NCBI): domain Eukaryota; kingdom Metazoa; phylum Chordata; class Mammalia; order Artiodactyla; family Bovidae; genus Ovis; species Ovis aries. The sequence goes on along the minus strand of NC_056059.1, from coordinate 100,343,849 downwards.
CTTTATTTAAATGTACTGTAATGCCAGTATTTGAGTTAATTAATGAAATGCAGATGAAGTCTTACAAATATTCCCCTAGAATTCACTGTTTAAAATTATTAATGGAGAAAACGTCTTAGGAAAGAAATGGTTAATAAGGTTTTTGGTTGTAAATAATGAAACTTATAACCTTAGAGCCTTAGGGAACTTAAGAGATATTTAATCTAATCCTTTTATATTAAGAAACTTTCTACCAAAGATTAATGATTTACCTAAAATAATACTGTTAATGGCAAAATCAACATTTATCAGGTGTTCTGACTATTGGCATAATTTCTTTCAAATACACCATCATATCTCATAATTAAATTTGTAGCTTTATAAAAATATCATGTGTTTATATAGGAAAAAATATAAGAAGAAACTTCTTATAGTAGTCTGTACATTTATTTATTGCATATAAAATTGAAATTTTCTTTCTGTATTAAATTTTAAAGTACAACACAAGAGAAAACATATTTGCTAAATCTTACTTTTCCTAGATTGGAACAAGCAAAAGAGGCAGAATCCAAAGATGCCTTGAAAGATCTGGTTAATCTGATAACTTCCCTAACAACATATGGTGTCAATGAACTAAAACCAGCTGGTATTACCACAGGGGCACCCTTTTTATTGCCTGGATTTGCAGTACCTCAGCCTGCAGGCAAAGGTGAGTTTTCCCCCAACCCCCACCCCCACCCACCTGCCCCGTTCTGAGCCACTCAGAGAAATAAGGAAAGAATAAATGTATCCAACTGATTGCTCTTTATTTATGTTATTTATATAAAGGTAATATGCTGTTTTTCATTAAAGTTGGTGCTTTTTATGGTATAATTTCTTGAATGACATTGTCTTTAGCAGATAAAATACTTGAAAATAATATGAAAATATCATAAAAACAATGAAATTTATATTTTAGTATTTCATTTCAATATTCAAACAGTTTAATAATTCAAACATGCCTCTGCTGAATGTTGGCACCCCACACATTTCTGCTTTTTGTGCCTGGAATGCGAGTCACTCTCTCTATGCCCATCTCTGTAAGATGTATATAGAAAGCACAGGTGCAAACAGTTAGCATTTTCCTAAGGAAACCTAAGTACAGAGAAATTACATTACATACTTTCAGGTCAGAGAATACATTTTATAGTTCAGATTTCCTAGCTTTGGCTTTTCTCACCTAGTAACCTACTAAGAAAACTTATTGTATATTAATAACATTTAATTATGTAAGAGTGCAAGTTTTATAGTTTATGTAGTTTTTTTAATGCATACTAACCATTCTGAGCTTCCCTGGTGGCTCAGAGGTCGGGAGAGCTGGGTTCGATCCCTGGGTCGGAAACATCCCCTCGAGAAGGAAATGGCAACCCACTCTAGTATTCTTGCCTGGAGAATCCCATGGATGGAGGAGCCTGGTGGGCTACAGTCCACGGGGTCGCAAAGAGTCAGATACAACTGAGCAACTTCACTTTCCCATTCTGAAAGAATGTGAACCCACAGGCTTCTGATAGTTCTTTTTGCATTATTGTTACATACTAAATATTCAGTACTGTGGTGATATTTGCATGTAAAATTTAGCCAGAAAATATCATCATATCTGGTTATTTCAATTTCACAGCACATTATCTGTGTATTTTATAATGTAGAACCCAGCAGTTATAAATTCTTAAGCCTACGAGAATAAATAGATATACCAGAATACACTAAATTTAATTTACTGGAGAAAATTATATTGAAAAGTCATGACTTAAATTGAAGTTGTTGTACTTACTTCCATAAGATGTGCCCTCAGTTTATAGGTTATACAGAGCTTCTTAAATAAATAAAATCTAAAAGTATTTTACAGAGCTGTTCAATATTTTATTTAATATTAAGGAACAATATTAAATTAATGCTTCTAATTTATAGACTTGAGCTTAAATTTTCCACAGTTAACTCTTTCTGTGCATTCATCTAAACATAACTAAGTAATATAATTTTTCTTTTAGGTTTCATTATTTTATTTGGTTAATCAATCTGATTGTGACACTGAGATAATATTTAGTTACACAGTAGTATAATTTTGTAATGAGAGAATTAATGCAGCTAAATTAACCTTCCTCATATTTCTGCCTGATTTTTCTCATCTATAACAGAGATGATTCACATATAACCTAGCACCTCTAGGGATTATTTTGAGAATTCAGCGACATATGTCTATGAAAACAAGGTTAACTAGAAGGGACGTTGCCCTGAGTCAAAACTCAGGTTACCTATAAGTGGCATAACCTTTCTAAATATCAACTTCTTCAGAAACATTGATGTAATATTCAATAAAATGAATAGATCAAGCTAGATCATTTTGAGTTTCATCTATGACTTAAAATTATCTTTCTCATGGCTTGTTTAAACTCAAGGAGATACTAATGGTTTTATTTCACATAAAGAGATTATGAAATATGGGTTTTTTGCCAGCAGTATTGAAGTATAATTTGCATATATTAAAATGTTGGGTGTTGGGTTTGAGTTTAGGTAAATATTTGTGGTTGTGCAGTCACCACCATAATCATGATAGGGAATATCCCATCCATCTAAATCTGATGCTGGGAAAGATCGAAGGCAAGAGGAGAAGGGGAAGACAGAGGATGAGATGGTTGGATGGCATCACCGACTCTGTGGATATGAGTTTGAGTAAGCTCCTGGAGTTGGTGATGGATAGGGAAGCCTGGCGTGCTGCAGTCCATGGGGTCGCAAAGAGTCAGACACAACTGACTGAACTGATCCATCTGAAAGTTTCCTTGTTCCATTTTATATTCAGTCCCCTCTCATCACTCTTATCCTGGTAACCACTGATTTGCTTTGGTTTTGCTATTTCTAGAATTACGTAAACTAGACTCCTAAATTACGTAGTTTTGTGTATCTGGCTTTAGTATTTCTCCATGTTGCTGGATGTATCTGAAGTTCTTTTTTAATATTGGATAATATTTCATTGTTTAAATATCCTACAGTTGTTTATCCATTCACCAGTTGATGTTTATTTGACTATAATGAATAAAATATTAGGAACATTTGTATAAAACAAGTCTTTGTGTGGACATACATTTTCATTTCTTTGGGGTGGTAACCAAGCAGTGGAATTGCTGATTCATATGGTCAGTGTATATTTAACTTTATGAGAAACTGCCAAACTATTTTCTAAAGTGGCTGTACCATTGTGCATTCACATCAGCTCTGTAATGAGAATTTGTTTTATAGTCTCAAAACAGTTGGTGGTATTAACCTTAATTTTAGATATTTGAGTGTGTAATAGTATATGTTGGCTTTCTGTTTTGTTTTGCTTCGTTTTTTTTACTTTTTTCTAAATTATTACAAGCTTTTTTCATATTCCTATTTGCTGTCTGTGTCTCGACTTTGGTTCAGATCTCTGTGTCCAGTGTTTGATAGCTTTGTTGGTTTTATTGGAATTTTTAGAGTTCTTTAGATAGTCTGGATAAGTCCTAAGTATGTTCTCTTAATTTTGACATGCCTTTTCTTGGTAGTATCTTTGAAGACCGAAAGTTTTAAATTTGATGAAGTCCAGGTTAGCACTTTTGAATTATTTTATGGGTTTTGCCTCATATGTTAGAAATCTTATTTAACCCACATTCACAATTATCTTCTGGTTTCTTCTAGGAGTTTCACATTTTTAACCCTTATGTTAAAGTCTATGATACATTTTAAGTTAATTTTTGTATATGGCTGGAAGTAAGGTTTATTTGTTTTCCCAGTACAGATATGCGCATGTGCTAGGACTCTGTCGAAAAGATTGTATAGCTATATATTCTGGAAGTCTTTTCAATTCTGCTTTGCTAATGTGTCTGTCCTGAAGCCAATGCTGCTTCAGTTTTGATTCCCATATCTTTATAGTCTTGAAATGGAATCAATTTAAGTTGTCCAAGTTTGTTCTTTTAAAAATTATTTTGGCTATTCTAGGTCCTCTGAACTTCCACATAAATTTAGTAATCTTCCTATCGGTTATTGAAAACAGAAAAAGCCTGCTGAGATATTTATTGGGAAGTAGTAAATAAATATGGGGAGAATTGACATCTTAACAACATTGCATCATCCAATTCATGAGTATACAGCTTTCCACTTATTTGGGTCCTGGTATTTTCTCTCAATCAGTGTTTTATAAATGTCCACTGTAAAGAACTTTCCTTCTTGTTCTTAAATTTATTCCTAAATATTTTTTGATAATGTAAATAAAACTGTTTCTGTTACTTCATTTTGGATTGCGTGTTGTTAGTTTATAGAGGAGATGATGGTCTTTTCACAGGGATGGAAATGCGGAAATATGGTTGTGACAATGCTGTGTTTATGTAACATTGCTAGAATAAAGCAAGGATGGTCATTTACAAATTTTAACTCTTTGGCTTGGACTATTTGTAAGTTGGAGCTGTGTATATTCTGATATAGGTGATACTATTTATCTTACTTTTTGTCAATTATTTCTTCAGGCTACTTTGGGGCATGTTTTCTTCAACTTCACTGGTTTCCCTTTCATTATTTATGAAAAGAAAATTCCTGTTACCAAGGACGTTTTTTACCCATTCAGTGATAATTACTTTTAAAAGAGAAAACATGAATATATCTACCTTATGTTGCTCTATACGTGGATACAATTTAGCTACCTTATTTTTATTGCTGATTTTAGATCAAGTGAAACAATATAGAAATATAAAATTTAAAAGAAAAAAGTAAACTGAGTTATTAGTGAAGTTGGTAAATATATCTGTTTGTGTAAAAGCTTGAAAATGATTCCTGTTTCTATCTTACATAGTAGAAACTTTATAAACCTTTTTATCCTCACCAGCTGATAGATTTTTTTTTCTAAAGAAGAAAATTAAAGAAAAATGGAGTGGTCCTATTTAGTAACCACTCCATGGTGGTGTTTTCTTTACCTTAACTATGCTAGTAACATCTTTGCAAGGTGGTACTCTGCAATTCAGAGCTCTCTATAGCTTCCACATTTGTTCCTTAAACACAGAGTGTTTTAAATATATGTTTTAATAGAGAGTATGTCTCTTCATAAAAAAAGACGATACCTATCTTTTTCAGAACTCTTCTGTGACTTCACCGTTACAAATGTTTTCTCATAACACATCAATTCTCATGACATATTAGGCAATGTAAAAGGATAATGTATTTTTCCTTTTCTTCATTTTTGTTCACACTAGTAACCAGAGTGCCCTGCATTGTTCATCACGGGATTACTTTGAAGGGATTTTTATCTATGCTGGTTCTATCATGGGTGCAGATGAGGCCAGGGCTGATGTTCAGTTGGCTTGCAGGAGTAGAACCCTGAGGGCTGTTTACAGCCAGGCGCCATTTTGATTGGTCAGTCACATGTATCATTTGTTCACTATTTTCTGTCTTACACTTCCTAAACGTTTATTAGTTTCCTTCCTCTGGTAACAGCCCTATTGCCACCACCTTAGTTGAGGCTCTAGAGATCACTCACCTGGATTACCATAGGTGTCTTTTTTGTTTGTTAATAATTCACTCATTTGGCTGCATTGGGTCTTAATTGCACCATGTGGATCTTCATTAAGGCACACAGACTCTAGTTGTAGAGCCCATAGGCTCAGTAGTTGTGGAGCTCAGGCTTAGTTGTTCCATAGTATATGGAACCCTAGTTCCACAACCAGGGAATGAACCCATCTCCCCTGCATTGAAAGGTGGATTCTTAACCACTGGACCACCAGGGAGATCCCTTGTAAGTGTCTTTTTTTTTTTTGCCCTTTCAAATTTTATTTATTTATTTTTTATTTGAAGGATAATTGCTTTACAGCATGCACTGGTTTCTACCAAACATCAACATGAATCAGCCATAACTGGGACTCGATAACAACCTAGAGGGGTGAGATGGGGAAGGAGGTGGGAGAGATGTTCATATAGGTGTCTTGTTAACTGCTGACCTTTCCATTCATTTCTGTTCCTCAGCGCTATCCTCTCAGTGTTGCATGGAATCCTAACTCCTGTGACCTGGAATCTGAAAAACAATATTCAGTGTGTTTACTAAATGAGTGTCTACGTTTCTTTATTCTTGATTCATTTTGCATTTTGCTTATGCTTGTACCATTTAGACTCTTTTTTCAAACATAAACTTTTACATTTTACATTAGGTTCTGAATATAGGAAAGCTCTATTCTTTCTTGTATATACACTTACTCTTCTAAACCTTAGAATAATTCATATCTTTTGTTTCTGCTTGTATAGGCTTGAGCGTAATGAGACGGTGATTGTCATCTTTTATAATGATTTCCTTACTTTACTCTTATTTTAGTTATTTGTGTGCCAAATAGATTTTAATCTGTTAATGCAAATTTTGAAACTTATGCAGGATACATCTGTTTAATTAAATTATTAGAGCACATATGTGTCAATATTTAAGGGATTTTCCTATCTTATGTAGAGCAGCCTTTTTAATCATCCTTTAGATCTAAGTATTCCCCCTTCCCCAAATTAAATATTGTAGTAGTTTAATGGCTATGACAGTCCTAAATAACTACTCCTAATATCATAAGCATTTAAAGTAAACTTCAAATTTGTATGCCACCAGTTTTGGAACTATAACTAAGTCATTCGTTTAGATAATGTTTCCTGATAGAAAGCCATGTTATTAGATTCTGTTTAGTTTCATTGTATATGTGCTGCATGCTTAGTTGCTAAGCTGGGTCCGATTCTTTGTGACCCATGGACTGTGGCCCTCCAGGCTCCTCTGTCCACTGAATTCTCCAGGCAAGAATGCTACAGTGGGTAACCATTCCCTTCTCCAGGGGATCTTCTGACCCAGAGATCAAACCTGGGTCTCCTGCATTGCAGGCAGACTCTTTACTGTCTGAGCCACCAGGGAAGCCCATTGAGGTTAGTTGGTAATGTACCTTATCTTTTGTCAGTGACATCACTTAAAATTAGGTTTTAAAGAAAAAATCAGATAATGAAAATGAAACTTGAAAAGATCCAGTTTTTTCGCATTACATCAAGTTCATCTCCTTTAAACTCTTTTCTTAAAGCTGAGAATTGATATTGTCACATAGCCAAAAGATGCAAAATATTGATTAGTGGTATTCTTTAACCTTATTTATCACATGTAGTCAGATTTTTGCATTTGTATGTTCATCATTCTATCTAAGCTTGGTTTTTAACTACCTGCGTGTAATAAAAAGTTAGTGATATCCTCAATAAGAACAAGCATAAAATTAGTAAGGAACTGGAAATGAAGATTTGGCATTTGCCACACCTGGAATAAGGTTATATGTTATAAACAAACAAAGTTAAAAACCATATATAGACTGAAGAGATTTTTTAATCTTTGCCTTTTCAGATAATGTTCAAGCTACAGTGTCCTGGCAGTCTTTCTAACCCATTTGATTGTTTTTCCTAGCTCTGTGTTCATCCTCTTTCAAAAATCCAGCTTATTCTGTAAGGCATTGTGTTAATATTTTGATCACTCTTGCAAATGCTCTATATTCCTACCGGTTGTGAACCTGAGGACAATTTTTGTAGGCAAAGGCTTGTTTTCATTTGCCTTGCATACTTTGTATGTTAATTTCTTTATAAGTATTTTCAGTGATTTGCCTTATAAGAGCTATTGTATACATATTTTTTTTTCCAGTTGATGTGTTTGAAAATCAGGTATTTATAAATATAGCTAGTAGCTGGCCATAAATTGCTTTAACAAATGTATATGTAAGGAAATTGTACTTGTGGCTTGAAACAGTAAATTTCCATGTTAAAATTTATGAAAGCTGTAGTGTTGTAATTAAAAATGGAAGCTGGAACTCAAGGGTATTTTCCTCTCCTGTTTCCTGTTGCCATTCTTGCTTTTCTCTTCAGCCTAAAAGTCTTTTCAGATTGAGAGGTAACTGTCCTTATAGTCAAGGACAGTGTTACAGATAGTAAAAAGCAACACTCCTGCACATTTCCAAACTCTGAAGCCTAGGCCTATAATTTGCTTTATTCTTTTGAAAACCGTCTGATGTTTCAGTGTATACTCTTCTGGAATCAGAATATTGATAATACTGCATTAAAAGCTTAATCAGTATTACTCATTTTTAATTAAATGACTGAACTAATGAAGAAAAAGAAGACCTTTTGTGAAAACAGGAAGTGTTCTTAGCAAATAGATGATAAATGTTACAGTTCATCATCTGCTTAAATAGATTACTTTGCCATGATGAAAATATCATATAACACCTACTTTTGTGTTCTGGTTTTCTACTTTAGGTCACAGTGTGAGAAACATCCAGGCCTTTGCGGTTCTTCAGAATGCATTTTTAAAAGCAAAAACCAACTTCCTCGCCCACATCATTCTCGACGCCATCACAAATATTTACATGGCCGACAACGCCAACTATTTCATCCTTGAATCACAGCACACACTGTCACAGTTTGCAGAAAAAATTTCTAAACTCCCAGAAGTACAAAACAAGTACTTCGAGATGCTGGAGTTTGTTGTTTTTAGCTTAAATTATATCCCTTGTAAAGAACTTATTAGTGTTAGCATCCTCTTAAAGTCTAGCTCTTCTTACCACTGTAGCATTATTGCGATGAAAACACTTCTTAAGTTTACACGACATGACTACATATTTAAAGATGTGTTCAGGGAGGTCGGCCTTTTGGAGGTCATGGTAAACCTTTTGCACAAATATGCTGCCCTCTTGAAGGATCCAACTCAGGCACTAAATGAACAAGGTAAAGCATTTTCCCTATGTTTAATTTTATTTGGCAGAGGAGTTTGGGCAGGGTGTTTTGTTCATGTTTTGTCTTTCATTTGGTTATAGATTTGAATTACTTGATAATCTGCATAATTGTGACATCCTTGTGAATATTCCCCACAAGTTAAAATTTGTTCACTCAGCCTCTGTTAGGGAATTGGGGGAAGGCAGGGGAGGAGACAGAAATAAGTCATGGTGGAAGAGAATTTAAGGGAAAACTGAGAAAACCATTTATGATCCACATAATTAGTGTCTTCTACTTTGTTAGGGAATAACAAAAAGCTTCTAGAAACAATTGGAATGTTTAGGTGCCTCAAAATGTTTATTAATTATAGAGAGCACATTAATTTAGTATATCTTTTTAGTGATGTTTATGCACATATTTTTTAAGTACCTTAAATTTGATGTTTGTCCTTTCTGATAAAAGCGTAGTAGTGTCTGGCACTTAGTATTAAATGTATTGAATGAATTAAATTGAATAGACAGTACTACTTACAAACTTTTTTTTTCCTCTTTGGTGCATTAAAACCTAGCATTTTTCTTTGTTGACACTTCTTTGTTTAGGAAAGCGTCTGTGAGAAGGATACGATTTACTTTGTCATTTTCCCTTTTAATATTTTTTAGATAACTGTAGCTTTGTAGCCATACCAAAATAAAATCTATAAACATTGACTTTACTTTTGGTAGCTGGTAGTTTAGACATATGTGTCATTTTTTTAAAGGTTATATTGAGTCAGCCCAAAAGTTCGAGTTTTAACATCTTGTGGAAGAAACCAAACGAACTTTCTAGCCAACCCAATGCTGTGTCATTTGTATTCGTGGTAAAATTAATAGAAATACAATTTTAATTTGTTTTAAAGAACCTAAATCCAGAAAGAAATAAGCTGACAAGTTTTGTGATTCGGACCTTTGATTCTTTTTCCCAGGGGACTCAAGAAATAATAGTTCATTTGAAGACCAAAAACACCTGGCTTTGTTAGTCATGGAGACTTTGACAGTGCTTCTTCAAGGGTCAAACACAAATGCAGGTAATTAGAGAAGCTGCTTCTAGCAAGTGCACTGGTAAGATAGTACCTGTGGTTACGTCTTCTCTAATGATTCTTACTTCTGAGATGCTCTTGCCACTTAGAGAAAATTCTATTGATTCAGTGATGGTACTATCCCATCTGTAGACATGAAATACTTTTGACCTTCCTAAGTTTATGAATGATAAAATATATACTATTATTATTACTTCAAAATGTATTCTTATAGTTTTATTGCTTTTTATAATATGCCTTGTGTTATTTGTTTACTTATATAATGCAGACTCTTTGTCGGATAACTTTGCTTATTTAAATATTTTCCCAAAACATTTGCTTTGCATTGTGATTTTCTTAATTATTCAGTAATTCAAATCAGAGTATTATAATGTTACAACCTTAGGGAAATACTGAAAAGAATAAAACTTGCTTCTCTCAGGGGAAAAATGGATTTAGTAAATCTTTTGCTTTATCTTAGGGCTTCCCTGGTGGCTCAGACGGTAAAGCGTCTGTCCGCAATGCTGGAGACATGGGTTCGATCCCTGGGTCGGGAAGATCCCCTGGAGAAGGAAATGGCAACCCACTCCAGTACTCTTGCCTGGAAAATCCCATGGACAGAGGAGCCTGGTAGGCTACAGTCCATGGGGTCGCAAAGAGTTGGACACGACTGAGTGACTTTACTTTACTTTTGCTTTATCTTTAATCTCAACTTCTCCTTAATCCTTTTTTTACCTGTCACTAATGAACAGTCCATTGGAAGGACTGATGTTGAAGCTGAAACTCCAGTACTTTGGCCACCTGATGCGAAGAGCTGACTCATTTGAAAAGACCCTGATGCTGGGAAAGATTGAGGGCAGGAAGAGAAGGGGACGACAGAGGATGAGATGGTTGGACAGCATCACCAACTCAATGGATATGAGTTTGAGTAAACTCTGGGAGTTGGTGATGGACAGGGAGGCCTGGCGTGCTGCAGTCCATAGGGTGGCAAAGAGTTGGACACAACTGAGTGACTGAACTGAACTGAAATGAACAGTCCAACTGTATTTATAAAATATCCCTCCTGCTTTTTAACAAATAAAGCTAAGACAGTTTAAGATGAGCTATTATATTAGTGGCATATACGAGGTACTCTAAAAGCATAAAGGACAGAATGCTGTTACTTTGGAGGAAATACTAACTGATGATTTGGATCACTTGGTCTGTGTGTTTTTCTTATACTTGAAGATGGTGTTTGATGTAAGAACAGTATCATCTATGGTCAAAAGCATAGGCTATAGAACAGGGCTGTATAGACGTATATTCTGCTGGCTGCTTGCTGTCTCTATCACTGACCTGACACCTTACTCAACTTCTGCATGTCTCATTTGCTTATCTGTAAGCAGGTAAGCGATGAGGAGATTAAATAAGTCAATCTACATAAAGCCTTTGGAACAGTACAGCAACCAATGCTTTTTATTATAGAGTTAATTATTATTATTTTTTAATGAATAGGGGCTCAGCCACCTTTATTTATCTCTTTTTTAACATTTTTATTGGAGTACAGTTGATTTACAGTGTTATGAGTTTGTCATTTTTGTGTCCGCTAGCAACTTTAAACATGTGATTCCTTACAATTTTTTCTCACTGTAAGAATCACTTATTCCCTTTTTTCTTTCTACTGTTTTGGAAGCCTTGTTTTCAGTTTAAATCTCATTTGTTTGTATATTGTTCATCTAAAAGCCTTTTACTAAACTGATTTCAAGTAATTCTTGGTAAAGCCTCTGCATAAAAATACTGGTCATTTTGGTAACCACCTATGAAATTTCTGAATGGTTGAGATTTGGAGAAATTGGGCATGTGGAACGTATCAGGGCATTCTTACATAAAGGAAACCTAGAGAAAATTTGTATGTGCCTTTGCTGACATCCCACAGTTTTGTATTGTAATTGTAAATTTAAAAGGAGATTTTGTATTTTACTTTAAAAAATAAAATCGCTGGGTAGGTTTTATGTGCCTTCTTTTAAGTTACTCTTTCTACAAATGGATCAGATTTGAGTTCGTCTGACTTAGAATGTTTTAAGTTAACCTGTGTTGTTGTTTTGTCTCCCTCCTCCAAGGAATTTTTCGAGAATTTGGAGGCGCAAGATGTGCGCATAATATAGTGAGGTACCCACAGTGTCGGCAGCACGCCCTGATGATGATCCAGCAGTTGGTGCTCTCTCCCAATGGGGACGATGACATGGGCACGCTCCTGGGGCTGATGCACTCGGCCCCACCCACAGAGCTGCAGCTCAAGACCGACATCCTCAGAGTAAGTTTGAGAAGTGTGTTCTTTTTTTGGGGTGGGGTGGGGTATAGGGTACTTTTATTGATGGTACTTGACAAGGCAGGGCTCCCTAAGCCCCTCCCCTTCCTCAGGGCCTTGGGGATGGAAACATGTGGAGGTCGGGAGATTCTCACTGTGTTGGAGGTGGGACAGGACTCCCCAGCAGCTGAGGAACTCTCTCTTCCTCTTGTGCTCCTGCTGGGGCTGGGGGTCCGGGGACCTTACTCCTTGGAGGCCATGTGGACCAAGAGGTCCACCACCCTGTTGCTGTAGCCGAATTCATTGTCGTACCAGGAAATGCACTTGACAAAGTGGTCATTGAGGGCAATGCCAGCCCTAGCATTGAAGGTAGAAGAGTGAGTATCACTGTTGAAGTCGCAGGAGACAACCTGGTCTTCAGTGTAGCCTAGAATGCCCTTGAGAGGGCCCTCTGACACCTGCTTCACCACCTTCCTGATCTCATCGTACTTGGCAGGTTTCTCCAGGCGGCAGGTCAGATCCACAACAGACACATTGGGGGTGGGGATGCAGAAGGCCACGCCAGTGAGCTTCCCGTTGAGCTCAGGGATGACCTTGCCCACGGCCTTGGCAGGGCCAGTAGAAGCAGGGATGATGTTCTGGGCAGCCCCTCGACCATCACGCCACAGCTTCCCAGAGGGGCCATCCACAGTCTTCTGGGTGGCAGTGATGCGTAGACAGTGGTCATACGTCCCTCCATGATGCCAAAGTGGTCATGGATGACCTTGGCCAGGGGGGCCAAGCAGTTGGTGGTGCAGGAGGCATTGCTGACAATCTTGAGGGTGTTGTTATACTTCTCGTGGTTCACGCCCATCACAAACACGGGGGCATCAGCAGAAGGTACAGAGATGATGACCCTCTTGGCACCACCCTTCAAGTGAGCCCCAGCCTTCTCCATGGTAGTGAAGATCCCAGTAGACTCCACCACGTACTCAGCACCAGCATCACCCACTTGATGTTGGCAGGATCTCGCTCCTGGAAGATGGTGATGGCCTTTCCATTGATGACGAGCTTCCCATTCTCTGCCTTGACTATGCCATGGAACTTGCCGTGGGTGGAATCATACTGGAACATGTAGACCATGTAGTGAAGGTCAATGAAGGGGTCATTGATGGCGATGATGTCCACTTTGCCAGAATTAAAAGCAGCCCTGGTGACCAGGCGCCCGATGCGGCCGAATCCGTTCACTCCAACCTTCACCATCTTGTCTCAGGGATGCGGCTGGCACAGCTTGGAAATTATGGCTGTCTGTCGAATGGGCAGGAGCAGAGAGCCGAGAAGTGTTGTTCTTAACAATTTTCACTACTAAAATCTGTGGTGATTGTTAAATGACTGAGAACTATTATGAACTATCCTTGTGATTTTTCTTCAAGTCTAAAATTATATCAAAATATGACAAAGGAGGAGGCAAGAATATATAATGAGTCAAAGATAGTCTTGTCATTTGTGCTGCTGGGAGAAGTGGGCAGCTACATGTAAAAGAATGAAATTAGAACACTTCCTAACACCAAACACAAAGATGAAACTCAAAATGGGTTAAAGACAATGTAAGACTATAAAACTCTTAGAGGAAAATATACTCAATGACATAAATCACAGCAATATATTCTATGACCCACCTCCCAGAGTAATGGAAATAAAAACAAAAATAAATAAGTGGGACCTAATTAAACTTAAAAGCTTTTGCACAACAAAGAAAACTATAAACAAAGTGAAAAGACAAACTTCAGAATGGGAGGAAATAATAGCAAATGAAGCAACTGACAAAGGATTAATTTCCAAAATATACAAGCAGGTCTTATAACTCAATATCAGAAAAACAAACAATCCAGTCATACAGTGGGCAGAAGACCTAAGCAGACATTTCTCCAAAGAAGACATACAGATGGGTAATAAACACATGGAAAGATGCTTAATATCACTCATTATTAAAGAAATGCAAATCAAAATTACAGTGAGATATCACCTCACACCGGTGAGAATGAAAGTGAAAGTGAAGCCACTCAGTCATGTCCAATCTTTGCAACCCCATGGACTATAGCCTACCGACTCCTCCATCCATGGGATTTTCCAGGCAAGAATACTGGCCATCATCAAAAAATCTACAAACAAGAAATGATGGAGGAGGTGTGGAGAAAAAGAAATCCTCTTGCACTGTTGGTGGAAATGTAAATTGATATAGCCACTATGGAAGACAGTATGCGGATTCCTTAAAAAATTAGGACAGATGAATGGATAAAGAAGCTGTGGTACATATATACAATGGAATATTACTCAGTTATAAAAAAAGGAATGCATATGAGTCAGTTCTAATGAGGTAGATGAAGCCAGAGCCTATTATACAGAGTGAGGTCAGAAAGAGAAAAACGAATATCATGTATTAGCACATATATATGGAATCTAGAAATACAGTACTGATGAACCTGTTTGCAGGGCAGCAAAGGAGACACGGAACAGACTTATGGATGCAGTTGGGGTGGGGGAGGAGGTAGAGGGTATGATGTATGGAGAGAGTAACATGGAAACATTACCATATGTAAAATAGGTAGCCCATGGGAATTTGCTACGTGACTCAGGAAACTCAAACCAGGGTTCTGTAACTACTCAGAGAGGAGGGATGCAGAGGGAGATGTGAGTTAGGTTCAAGAGGGAAGGGACATAGATATACCTATGACTGATTCATGTTGATGTTTGGCAGAAACCAATACAATATTGTAGAGCAATTACCATTCAATTAAAAATAAATGAATTTAACTATAAAAAAGTAAAATAATGTCAAAATAATAATAGCTGAAGAAAAGCCAGTGTCTCTAACCTGGCCTCCAAGAGCCCTTGGAATGCCCACTTTCTCTTTTCCATCTGACTTCCTCTCCTGAGACCCCTGCCCTTTTCTTGCCACAGACACAACAGGAAGTATAGTTGCCTTCTACAATCATGCATTTCTTTTATTAAACTTTCGCTTTATGCTTCTCATCAGTAATGAGAAGTTTGTGGTTTTTATCTTTGTGCTGTTGTATGTTTCATTCTGTTTTGAGTGTGACTGTTTTAAATATGCATTTTAACTTTCAAGCGTGATTAATCTGACCACAATTTATCTCTTAGACAAGGAGGAAATCTACATGCTTATCAGTATTGGGGAAAATCTGTGTATTTGAAGGGATCACCTGGGAAAATACAAGTGCCCTCAAAAGCTGTTAAGGTTGCCAAGTTTTTAAGCATACATTTTCCTCCTTTCTTGGTACCATTATAGTTCAATTTATAAAATATTGGTAGATAGAGGCAACTGACTGATCTGTAATTGTAAAGCAGTGTTGTTCTAGTACGTGGTAATAACTGCCTCCCTCAGGCTGGAGGAAGGCAAGAGAAGGGTCCTGATGAGCAGCATGAGTGATTCCCATGGAGTGAGGACTCCTGCTGTGACCTATTTCAGGCAACTGATATGTTAATGAATGTGGCTTGAGAAGAGATGTACATTACCACCCCATGGTATAGTATTTCAAGAGCACAAATAATACAATGCAGAAAATCAGAAGTACTGAGTTCTGAGGATTTGCTACTTTTGGTTTTAAAACAATTTATTCAGTTTTTAATTTATAGAACTTAATTTTTAATTATGGTTATGTTTTTAAACAACTGGTAGGCAATATTCCAAAAAGAAAACAGGTGGCTCTTACGACCGGTATGAGCTGGCTCCAGCATTCCACCACTTTAAAGGAATAAAGTTGTGTTGGAAGACAGGGAGATTTGGGATTCTGGTTTCAATTTCTGTTTTTGCTCCACTCAGAATTGCTTCTCACTTTGCTGTTGTGGTTCGGTCATGAAATTGTGCCCAACTCTGCGACCCCATGGATGGCAGCACACCAAGCTTCCCTGTCCTCCCCTATTTCCCAGAGTTTTCTCAAGTTGATGTCCATTGCTTCTCACTGCCTCCATTCGGTTGACACAACCACAGGCCTATGTGATTTAGTTTGTAATTATTTGGAAACAAGGCTGAAATTCCATGAGATGTAGTATTTTATAATTCTGCTAATGTAAAAATTTGAAGTTTAAGGATTAGATTTTTGCAAATGTGGGTAATATATAGCTGATGATTCTGTCTAATGAACCCCCTAGGACCTACAGCTCCTTTTAACTTTGGTATTCACTGCATTATCATTAATTATTGACTTGAAAAGGATAGTAGCTTATACATGGTATTTGAAATTTTCAGATACTGAGATTATGCTGTGATTATGTCAAAAGTACCTAGGAATGGCAGTTTTCAGGCAGTAGGAGGTGGACTTATCCGAAAGAATGTAACATAGACTATTTTCTGTCTAAGGATTAATAAGCACTGTTTTTCTGACCCTTATCATAATTCTAACCATTGATATGTTTTTGTACGTAACACTTTGATTCTTAACTCATACTTCCTCATATATAAAATAACACGTGTCCAGTTTTTCCCAGTGTGTATTTGAAGACAGTGATGAACTTTTATGCTAGGCACTTTGCTAAGGGTTTTACATGTATTTCCTGTGAAGTAAGTTGTTATTGTTTAGGTTTTACATAAGAGGAAACTGGCGTAGAAGGGTTAAGTAACTGACCATAGTGAAATGCTTTTTAAAGTTGGAGTAGAATTTCTACCCAAGGGTTCTAACTCTAAGCCCTTGCATTTAGCCTTCAGGCTAGGTTATATGATGCTTAAAAATATCAAAAAGTTATGAAGTCTTGTGTTAATACAAGTTGGTATTACGAGTATAGTTTATTAAATTTGAGAAAATACAAACACAAAATGGAAACTTACTAGTTGCTGAATAATGGAAGGATTACACTGTATTTCTAAATTTTATTTACATGTACAGATTGCACATTATTATTTTTTTTAATAATAAAATATGCGTGTTAGTTGCTTACCCGTTTCCAACTCTTTGCTACCCCATGGACTGTAGCCTGTCAGGCTCCTCTGTCCATGGGATTCTCCAGGCAAGAATACCGGAGTCAGTTGCCATTTCCTTCTCTAATAAAGTATAGGTATGTACAATGAAATTTCATAATTTCTAAAGTAGTATACTTGAAAAAGGCCTATTTAGTCTTTCCCTTTTTCAAATACTATTAAAAATAAAATGACCTTTTCAAACGTAACAACTGGGAAGATTTAAATTGTCTTAAATAATATTAGGTTCCTAAATAATGATATTATATTTCAGTTGCTGAAACAGGGAAAAGGAGCCTGTGTATCTGCAAACAGATTTCAAATTGCTCTCTGGGGCAGTATAGTTTCATGGTTAAGTGCATGAGTAGAGGAATCAGACTGCCTGAGTTTAATTCCTATCTCTGCCATTGTATAAGCTATGCAACTCTTTGAGACCCTATGGACTGTAGCCCGCCAGGCTCCTCTGTCCATGGGATCTTGCCAGGCAAAAATGCTGGAGTGGAGATCGAATCCACTTCTCTTGCGTCTCCTGCTTGGCAGGCAGATTCTTTACCACTGTACCACCTAGGAAATGTTATAAACTGGGTGGTCTTGGAAAATTATTTAACCACATGAAGCCTCAATTTTTCGTCTGTGAAGTGTGAATAATAATAATGCCCATTGCATAGGGTTATTTAGAAAGTTAGATAAGCTAATGTATTAAAACACTTAAAGAAGTACCTAATACAGGGCTTCTCTGGTGGCTCAGCAGTAAAGAATCTTCCTGCAATGCAAGAGACACAAATGAGTTCAATCCCTGGATCAAGAAGATCCCATGGAGGAGGGAATCGCAGCCCACTCCAGTGTTCTTGCCTGGGAAATCCCATGGACAGAGGAGCCTGGTGGGCTACAGTCCCTGGGGTCGAAAAGAGTCAGAGATAAGTTAGCAACTAAATCACCACCACCAATACATAGTAAGTGCCCCAGAAAATGTTAGTTATTTTATAATGTTAGTTATTTTATTATTTTTAATAATGAACACAGTTAAAAGTATGGCAGTTCATATAGTAATAGTGTCCAATGCATAGGATTATTGATAGTTATAAAAGATTGTCTTACCTGTTTGGCCTTGTAGCTATTCTGGGGATGAACATGCTTTCAGCCCTCTGGCTGTAGTTCACTCTGCAAGTAACTCCATGAAGTGACTCCTTTTTCAAAAGGATCAGGATATGGTCATTTTATATGAATTGAAATACTGCAGGTCTTGGCTGCCTGATCATCTCTCTCATCCTTTCTAGAATAAATCATTTTATATACACAGAGTCATAAGTTTTCATGATTGTGTAATATTACTGCTGCTGCTACTGCTAAGTCACTTCAGTCATGTCCGACTCTGTGCGACCCCATAGACGGCAGTCCACCAGGCTCCCCTGTCCCTGGGATTTTCCAGGCAAGAACACTGGAGTGGGTTGCCATTTCCTTCTCCAATGCATGAAAGTGAAAAGTCAAAGTGAAGTCGCTCAGTCGTGTCCGACCCTCAGCAACCCCATGAGCTGCAGCCTTCCAGGCTCCTCCATCCATGGGATTCTCCAGGCAAGAGTACTGGAATGGGGTGCCACTGCCTTCTCCAATATTGTACTAGAACATGTATTTTACTTACTTAGCAAAATTACTTTGTAAAAATGAAAAATGACTTCATTGATATCCTTATTCATCCAATACATAGGAAAAGCTTTTTCACCCAGGATTTGGTTATAGCCATTATTCTATCAAAAGCAATATGTGGTGTGTTTTCTAAAATTTTCTCCTGCTTTTAATATGGAATTTTTTAATTAGCAGAATATTTTACATGCTTCATAAAATTGCTTTTTGGGAAAATAACAAAAATACTCTTATCATATATTCACAGAATGGCATTCCCCTTTGACATTCATCTGTGGGGGTTTTTTTTCTTTAATTTGAATTATAAGTTTGTGTTGTTTTTTGTTCTCCGTAGGCCCTCCTGTCGGTCCTTCGAGAAAGTCACCGTTCCAGAACAGTCTTTAGGAAAGTTGGAGGCTTTGTGTACATTACGTCCTTGCTCGTGGCTATGGAAAGGTCTTTGAGCTCGCCCCCCAAGAATGGGTGGGAGAGAGTGAACCAGAACCAAGCGTTTGAACTTCTCCACATGGTGTTCTGCACACTGACTGCAGCGATGCGCTATGAGCCGGCCAACTCACACTTCTTCAAAACAGAGATTCAGTATGAGAAGCTGGCAGATGCCGTTCGATTTCTTGGCTGCTTCTCAGACCTAAGAAAGATCAGCCCCATGAATGTCTTCCCTTCAAATACTCAGCCATTTCAAAGACTTTTGGAGGAAGACGTCATCTCAATGGACTCGGTGTCACCCACTCTGCGGCACTGCAGTAAACTCTTTATTTATCTCTACAGAGTAGCCACAGATTCTTTTGACAGGTAGGACTCTGCTCCATACTCTGAATTTAAGGATGTGTTATGTATGACTTCAGCATTAAGGCTTGAATTATATTTTAGCTTAAAGTGAAAACACGTGGATCTTCTCTCTCATTCACTTACTTTATATGTGAACATTACCATTGCCCTGATGTTAAGCCTTTCAGCACGGACATCTGTGTAATATTTGTCAAACCAGGGTTAGAGTTAAGCTCTCAGGGCACCTAATAGAACAGTTTCTATGATGTTTATGTCTCATGGTAGTGTTTCCTGTGTTCTCTTTTTCCTCAAGAACAGTAGGTACATCCAGACTTAATTGATGTTAATTATCAAGAGAACGTGGTTATGATTAATGTATTTTCAGACAGATGATGTAGTCTCAACATAGAATCTACATTTTATAATCTTCAAAAAGTGATGTGTCTTCCTGGGAGATACTGATAGTTCAAGAGTCTATGAGTTTAATTTGCTTATTCCTTCATTAAACAGTTTCTTAACGAACATCTACCACATGCCACGTGACGATGCTAGGCATTGAGAGTTCCGCTCAGCACAAGGCTTCTCTGTTTGTGTCCATCCTTTAGCTTCAGTACAAAAATTCAAACACATAAATGAACGATTAAAATATATCAAGATAAAATCTGAGGGAAATCTAGGGTTCTAAGATCATAAGCCTGCTTAATCTAAATCCCTTATTTTCAGGAGTGTGTTTTCCATCAAGTTCTCACTTTGAAAATAATGTAAGAGTGATTGGGCTGCTCATTTTCCCCAAGCATGATCACTTTTAACAGTTAACATTTGTTTTATCTTATGAAACAAATGAACTGTTTCTGTTAATATAATGTCCCTGTCAATAAAGCAAGTAACTCTGTTATATCCCTAACTGTAAAATTATCAACTCTGACCTACCTACTGAGATGTTTCTTGTTTCTTAATATTTCTTAGACCTTAGTATTTAGATAGAAAATACAGGTAATGTAAAAAAAAGTTTTCGAATTTTTCCTGTCTTGAAAATAAAAATGCATATTTATTGTTATATATTGTTAACTTATAGAAGACATGGGAGAGTGTAGTGTTCAGGGAATAAAATGTTTTTAAAGTTAAAATCTGTGTATTTAGGTTCAACCTCTTTTCCCCTGTTTTCTAACTTATCCTAGTTAGCATACCTTATTTTTAGTTTGCGTTGTCAAAAAAAACCAGGCCCGCAGCAGTCTGTTTAACAAACATGTTAAATGTTAACCTTGATGGATAAGCATCTGCCTTAAGCATGCTTCTCTGTCTCCCTCAGTGCATGTGTTGTAGTCTTGTTCCTTGTTCCCCTGAGTATGGAGGTTGTTCCCTATTAAACTTTTACTGGTATTGCTTGTGAAACTAACCAGCTGCCCTCCTGGTGTTTTGCTCTAACCTCTCTGACCACCCCCCTGTCTGTTTTGTTGTCTGTAGTCGTGCAGAACAGATCCCTCCTTGCCTGACAAGTGAGTCTTCTCTTCCCTCTCCTTGGGGGACTCCAGCTTTGTCCAGGAAAAGGTACTGATCTAATAATAGCAATCCATCTTTGTTTGCATGGGTTTTTTTCTCCTGTGCTTAATGATATATTAATGTGGATTTCGTGCTTTGTGTTGAGTAACTTGGAGCTTCCCTGATGGCTCAGTGGTAAAGAGCTCGCCTGACAGTGCAGAAGACATGGATTCAGTCCCTGGGTCAGGAGGATCCCCTGGAGAAGGAAATGGCAACCCACTCCAGTATTTTCACCTGGGAAGTCCCGTGGACACAGGAACCTGGCAGGCTATGGTTCATGGGGCCACAAAAGAGTTAGACACCACTTAGCCACTAAACAACAGCAACAGTTGAATAACTTTGATTTTTTTTTCCCCTTTCTATTTGAGTTCTTTGTTTTTAAAATTTTCAGCTTCAGCTGAGTGTATTTATGAGAGTAAAGTGTGTTAATGCTATGAAGATATGAAGGGCATGTAGAATTTTGTCATCCAACTGTAGACTAAAATGTGCCTTTTAGAGCAAATATGTATTTTATTAATATTAATTTAGAAAAGATAATATAATGCATCTTTAGGTAGGATACTTTTCTGCTGCTTCTTTTCACTTTAAACGTGCATGGCATCATTCTTTGGTTTTTAGTATTACTCCAAAATGAACATGCCAGCCTTGGCTGAGGAAATGTGTATTTTCTCAATCAGGTTCAACCAGTTGAAATGTGATGCTGTTATGAAGACTGAACTGGCTAACCTTTGAAAAAGTGAACAAAAAAACCTGCCCTAGCTCCTGCTTTCATCAGTTGTGTGTAAATCTCTTTCTAAGCTGATGCAGTCTACCGCATACTTAAATCTTATGACTGAAAAGTTCCCCAGTGGCTCAGGGCTAAAAAATCTGCCTGCAATGCAGGAGACTGGGGTTGGATCCCTAGGTCGGGAAGATCCCCTGGAGGGGGAAATAGCAACCCACTCCAGTATTCTTGCTGGGAAAATCCCATGGACTTTATCATAGCTTTATCCAGGCTAGGGTTGCAAAGAGCTGAATATGACTGCCTGGCTAGGGTCGCAAAGAGTAGGACAGGACTGAGCAACTGAGCACGTACACGTAAAGAACCAGCAGTTGATTGACAAAAGTATAGTTAAGATTCATCTGATATTCCATTTTTTAACCTGTACTTAAAATGATCATAGTCTGTGCACTTGGCACCAGATTTTCTTCCTTCCCTTGTTTCCTCATAAACAAGTACTAGTCCTTAGGTCTTGTATTAATATTCTCACATTGTGGCTTTTAAAAAATGAGCCTGAGGCTCTGCTGTGCTGTTTAATTTTATTTCTGTGGTTCATGTTTTAAAAGTTGAATAGAGTTGTTGATTATTTAGTACTATAGTATTTTAAGATATTTTAATAGTAATATTCATTAGGTATATGGGCTTATATTTTCCTTTTTCTCTTAAATGTCCACTGGAGTTTACAGCTCATTTTCTTCTATTAGCTCATGAATATTCATAAAGGAATTTAGCATTGTTCAATGTACTTATATTTAAAAACTATTTCTTTTTTGTTTTTTTAAAGAGCAGTTTTTAATTCAAGAAATTATAAAATCAGTTTGAGTTGGTCTAGCGTGTTTTTCTGTTGTTAAAGTAATTAGCATAAAAGATATTATTTATGTTGGAAGATTCATGTGTGCCCACTGTCTCACAGAACAATAGTTTAAGTTACCAAATAGTTTTAATTAGTTAAAAAAAAATTACATTTATGACTCTGTCATACATGGTGAAGGCTTAAAAACTGCTGTGTTTAAAAACATTTACATCATTAAATATTAACCAGAATTTACAAAAAACTTTGAATAGAAATTCACAGATTAAAGGAACAAGTATTTAAAAATTTAATCAGATTTTACTGTTCATTTAAATAGTAGTTTGACAAAGGGAAAAATAGCATTTTATTTTGTATGATAGGTATTTAAGGTCTTAGATCAAAAACATTTTGTCACCATTTGCAGGACGGCTACATGTAAGGATGCGCTGTCTTTGACCCAAGGGGAAACTCACTGAATTGACAGTTGTAGCTTGAGTTGTATCTCATCCATGAGAATTCTAATCCAGTTTACAATCTGATGTTACCCTCAAGGGTTCCCAGTGCCATTCATACTAATAATAAGATCAATATTGACATTTTCAGGTTGCCATTCTAGTCAGGTTACATACATTTGCTCAGTGGTAAAAATCATAAGCTGAAAGAAATCTTTTTATTTCACAACATAGTAACTTTCAAAGTTAGAATATGTCAAGAACATCTCAGATTACATCAGTTTATGGGGATCTTTTTTCTTGTGACAAAACTTTTTCTTTTCTTTTGGCAAAAGGGAAAACCAACATTGTGTTAGTTTTATAGCTTGCGGAGATTAAGATACTAAGGAAGATTTGAAATTGTGATACTTGTCTGGCATGTAAAAGCTTCAGGAGTCTTCTCTAAATATTTTAAGAGTTGAAGAACTAAGAAAACTTATTTTGGAAAACTAAAAGCATAGTTGTTTTCATTATTCAGAAGGAATAATGAAACAGAACTATAGCTGAACAGTATCTAATCAGAGTTAGAGGAAGTGAAAACAAAATATAAAATAGTAACCAAGACTCTCAGAATACAATCTACAGTATGGAAAACAGTGGCAAATACTAGCTATCATTCAGACATGATTCCCATTATTCAGTGCCTATACACACTTGATGATAATTGATGTAGAGCAAATTCAGAATTTAAATATTTAAATATATATTCCTCAAAGAGGTAGATAAGTCTTAGGTGTATATGAGAATTTAGATTGAGATGTTAAATTGCAGTTTCTTTAGTCCTTAAAAGTAACTGCAACATAAAAAATAACAAAATCTTAAAATGTTGTTTTATCCTATTCTTTGTAAATGGTTAGGTCTTATTTGATAATTATCTGTTTAATAAGTTTACCATAATCTCTAAATTTAAAAAGTAGTGTAATACCTGTGATATACTTAAGTGACTTAGTAAGAATTAATTGTTATATAATGCCTGTTAAAATAGACCCCATTTTACTTAATATATATCATGTTTTAAATTTCTATGATGTTTACAGTATTTTTTTTGTTTGAGAAGAATAAATGCAATTCCTGTTTTAGAATATTTTATAAAAGATTGAAAGTTTACCACTATAATAGTTAATATTAGTAAAGAGTTCAGTTTCCAAAGGCATAAAGGACTTCTTCCTAGCTAGGGATACATATCCATAATTTAAGTTCTAATTTATATCAGGCACCTCAGAAATAATTTGAGAAGGCCTGTAATTAGAATATACAATTAGAATCTGTGTTTCTTACCCTCACATTTGGGCTACTTTTTGTGTGTAATGAAAGCAAGTTTTATGAAATTCTTAAGTTTGGAGTCCCTATTACACAGTGGAGAAATCATGGATCTTTTTTTCCAAGTGAAAAGAGTAAGACTAAGGGGAGAAACATAAGAGGAGTATACCTGTTGGTAATGAGCATTTAGAAATATACCTTAGTAAATTTAGAAATTAAATCTTTCTGAACAAAAACAGAAAAAGAAAAAGAGAATGAAAAAAAATGAGTAGGTGGAAGATAATGCTGACTTTAAATAAATGGGAGAGCATGTTTTTTTAAGTGAAGCTGAATACTTTCCTAGAATCTCTGTTAAAAAGAGAATGGTACTTAAAAAAAAAAAACCGTGGCAGTGCCAATTCTTTGCTACTAAATCAGTGACTTAAAGCATCTGTTTCCCAAGCTGCTCTTGTGCCAGAGAACTGAAACTGCACTGCTCTTGGTGACAGAGCTCAGCATTAGACAAATTATGCTGAAACCGGTTCACTAGAACAAAGAGTCCCATAGGTTGAAGCCACAAGCATCTGTGTCCTTGTGCCAAGACACAAAATGTGCAAAATTCATGAATTGTAGAAGAAGAATATGAACTAGAAGGAGGATATCATTGATGAGATGAAATGGGTATTCGGGACATATCCCAAGATTGAAAAAATTGTAATGAATATTTTCAGTGGTAGGGAAGATAATGCAAAAAAGGATGCTGCTGCTGCTGCTAAGTCGCTTCAGTCGTGTCCAACTCTGTGCAACCCTGTAGATGGCAGCCTGCCATGCTCTTCTGTCCCTGGGATTCTCCAGGCAAGAATACTTGAGTGGGTTGCCATTTCCTTCTCCAATGCATACATGCATGCTAAGTCACTTCAGTCGTGTCTGACTCTGTGCAACCCCATGGACAGCAGCCCACCAGGCTCCTCTGTCCACGGGATTCTCCAGGCAAGAATACTGGAGTGGGTTGGCATTTCCTTCTCTGAAAAAAAGGATGAATGTAGTGTTAAGTAACCTAAAGTAAAACTCCCTTGATGCTTAATACATATATTGCCAGGTAGCCAGTCTTCCCAGAAGGTGCTTTGGTAAAGAATCCACCTGCCATTCCAGGAGACACAAAAGACGGAATTTCTTTCCCTGGGTCAAGAAGGTCCCCTTGAGTAGGAAATGGTAACCCACTCCAGTAGTCTTGACTGGAAAATCCCATGAACAGAGGAGCCCGGCGGGCTACAGTTTATGGGGTCTCAAAAGAGTCAGACATGTGAGCGCACATGCACAGAGCCAGGATTTGAAGCCAACCTTGACTCAGTGGAACCAGTTATAGAGTAGGCCATCTTGTTTGATCGTGTTTGTTCTTGATTATATTGCCCTTGGTTCAAGGAAAGGTTAAAAACACATAGGTAATTAAAAAGAAAACAATCTCACTGAGACATTTAGTATAACCTGTACTCTCATCATAAATTATCAGAACTGTCATCTTTTCTAGAGCTTTCAATCACTGTAATTTAACCTGTTCTTTATATCTTCTGGTGCATATGTTATCCTTTTTTTTTTCTCCTTTGTTTTCTTTCAGTTTTACTGAGATATAATTGATGTACTACACTACATAAGTTTAGGATGTGTATTCATATGGCTTGCAAAATGATTAACACAGTAAGTTTAGTTAACATCCATTATATAGATTCAAGGAAAAAATACTTGTTTTTCCTTGTGATGAGAACTTTTAGGATCTACTCTTAATAGCAACTTTGAAGTATACCTTAGAGCAGTGTCAACTAGTCATCATGAGCCATTCTTGAATGAAACAATTCCAATAGTAAATGGTAAAAACATATAAGACCCAGAAGAATTGATAGTGAAATTGTCTGTATGTGACTCGCTAAGAATTATTAATATATAGGTTTTTAAATTTCCCAACCTTAAAGTAATAGAAGATGAAGAAAATGAACAGAGACTGTGATGGAAATTAAATGCCCAATTACCCTTCTTTCTTTTTTACAGGCACGCATATCATTCTGTTTCTACTCCCCCTGTCTACCCTCCTAAAAACGTTGCTGACCTGAAATCACACGTGGCAACTTCATCTCTCTCGAGTTCTGATGCCGTCATCATCCATCCTGGAGCCATGCTTGCTATGCTGGATCTCCTGGCCTCTGTTGGGTCAGTGACACAGCCAGAAGTAAGCTTGTGTATATTAGTACCTTCCTGTCTTTAATAGTGAAAGGTGTGACTGCACAAGCAAGGGGATGGGGCCAAAAAAGTGATACGGAACCTTTCTGTGTCACATACTGAAATAGATAAAGGGGAAAAACAGGATTCTTCTATTTGAGTCTTAACTTTTTTAATCAATAGTAATAACATATGTTTTAGAGTACAGTTTGTTAAATGATACACATGCCTGTCTGTTTGTTGGGCTTCCCTTGTGGCTCAGCTGGTAAATAATCCGCCTGCAGGACAGGAGACCTAGGTTTGATCCCTGGGTTGGGAAAATCCCTTGGAAAAGGGAAAGGCTACCCACTCCAGTATTCTGGCCTGGAGAATTCTATGGACTGTATAGTCCATGGGGTTGCAAAGAGTTGGGCATGACTGAGCAACTTTCACTCAGTGACAAATGTTTTAGAGTACAGTTTATTTGTTAAAATGCTTGTCTGTAAAGCTTTTGAATTATCCTTCATATTTGAATGAGATCCTTTCTGGGTACAGTAATCTGGGCTGTAGGTTTTTCTCTTTCATCACTTTAAGTATGTCCTGCCATTCCCTTCTGGCCTGAAGAGTTTCTATTGAAAGATCAGCTGTTATCCTTATGAGAATCCTTTTGTGTGTTATTTGTTGTTTTTCCCTTGCTGCTTTTAATATTTGTTCTTTGTGTTTGACCTTTGTTCATTTGATTAATATGTGTCTTGGGGTGTTCCACCTTGGGTTTATCCTGTTTGGGACTCTCTGAGTTTCTTCGACTTGTGTGACTATTTCCTTCCCCATTTTAGGGAAGTTTTCAACTGTTATCTCCTCGAGTATTTTCTCATGGCCTTTCTTTTTGTCTTCTTCTTCTGGGACTCCTATGATTCGAATGTTGGGGCGTTTCACATTGTCCCAGAGGTCCCTGAGGTTGTCCTCATTTCTTATAATTCTTTTTTCGTTTTTCCTCTCTGCTTCATTTATTTCTACCATTCTATCTTCTACCTCACTTATCATATCTTCTGCCTCTGTTATTCTACTGTTGGTTCCCTCCAGAGTGTTTTTTATCTCGTTTATTGCATTATTCATTATTAATTGACTCTTTTTTATTTCTTCTAGGTCCTTGTTAAACATTTCTTTCATCTTCTCAATCCTCGTCTCCAGGCTGTTTATCTATAACTCTATTTTTGTTTTCAAGATTTTGGATCATTTTTATTATTATATTCTAGATTCTTTTTCAGGTAGACTCCCTATCTCCTCCTCTTTTATTTGGTTTGTTGGGCATTTATCATGTTCCTTTACCTGCTGAGTATTTTTCTGCCTTTTCGTCTGGTTTAGATTGCTGTGTTTGGCGTAGCCTTTCTGTATTCTGGCAGTTTGTGGTTCGTCTTTATTGTGGAGGTTCCTCCCTGTGGGTGGAGTTGGACAAGTGGCTTGTCAAGGTTTCCTGGGTTAGGGAAGCTTGCCTCAGTGTGCTGGTGGGTAGAGCTGGATTTCCTCTCTCTGGAGTGCAATGAAGTGTCCAGTAGTGAGTTTTGAGATGTCTGTGGGTTTGTTGTGACTTTGGGCAGCCTGTATATTGAAGCTCAGGGCTACGTTCCTGCATTGCTGGAGAATTTGCGTGGTATGTCTTGCTCTGGAACTTATTGGCTCTTGGGTGGTGCTTGGTTTCAGTGTAGGTATGGAGGCTTTTGGATGATCTCTTATCAATTAATGTTCCCTGGAGTCAGGAGTTCTCTGGTGTTCTCAGATTTGGGGCTTAAGCCTCCTGCTTCTGGTTTTCAGTCTTATTCTTACAGTAGCCTGAAAGAATACATCCATCCATACAGCACTGATATTAAAACTTCTAGGTTAATGGTGAAAAGATTCTCCACAGTGAGGGACACCCAGAGAGGTTCACAGAATTACATGGAGAAGAGAAGAGGGAGGAGGGAGATAGAGGCGACCGGGAGGAGAAGAGGGGGAATCAAAAGGGGAGAGAGCAAGCTAGCCAGTAAACAATTCCCTATAACAGTCACAAAAAGTATAAGAAATATATATGAAGTTTGCTTTAAAAATAGGGTCTGTTTTTTTGCAAGGTAATAATAGGTTATAAAAATGAAAATTAAAGGAGTAATAGAGGACTTAAAAAAGAGAAAAAAATTTTTTAATTAAAAAAAAATGGTAACAGTAAAAATCTATCTAGGAATTTCTCTGGAGTTGTTGCGGGCAGTGTGGGGTTAGTTCAGTTTCAGATAGTTCCTTGTTCTAGCTTATACTTCTCAATATCTATAGGCCCTGTCCGATGTAGTCGGTGTTCACTACAGGGATTTTAACCTGTTGCACTTGTCACTTCCAAAGTGGTTCCCTCTGTTTATTCGGCTTCTTCTGTTTGCTGGTCTCTTCAGTGTCTAATTTCCGCTCTGACACAAGAGGGCAAAGGTGGTCTCTTGTTTAGGCTCACTTGTTCAGTTGTGCTGTGGGGAAGAACACTGTAAACACATATCACTGGCGTGTGTGGGGAGTGCTCGCGGTGTCTCGGCCGCACTTGGGTCTGCCCCTGCTTGCAGCGTGTGTGCTTTCCCAGTCTATACTGCTCAGGCTTCAGGTTGCTCTGCAGGGAGCAGGCCCAGAGTTGCACTTCCCAGGTCTAAGCCGCTCAGGTTCAAGTTCTCCGGTACTCCACAAAGGTGCAGACTGGGTTGGGCCTGCGTTTTATGCTGTTCCCCGGTCCCAGCCACTTGGTTTCCGGGCACGCCCATCTCCGGTGTGCCCCAATGTGCCCTGTGTGTCTTCTGGGGAGCTGATCTCTGGCTGCAACCCTCCCGGTGGATGTCAACCGTCCAGAATCTCAGGAAGTCTTTGGTTAGAAACTGGAAGCCTGTTCGCAGTTTGGTAGGGGATGCCCTCTCTGGGGCTGAGTTTGCCCCTTTCTGGCTCTGGCTGGCGCCTGCCTGCCCCCTGCCTCTGGCAAGGGATGGGCCCCCAGTCTGCAGCCCGCTAGCTCTTCCCTGGTATTCACTCAGTCCTGTTCTGTGAGCAGGCTTGCAGTACCTTAGGTTAGGGCTCACGAGATAGTTCTCTCTCTTTCTCTCTTTTTTTCTTTCTCTCTCTCTGGCTATCCCCCAGTTTAGGTTGCTATCTCATGTTAGCTCCCTCAGATTGCCCTCAGGGCAATCAGGCCTGCTCCTCTCCGTTCAGCCCCCGCTTGCTGGTGGTGGATACGAGCATCTGGGGTACTTCTCTGCTGGGAGTTGCCTTTAGGCATATAATCTGTGGGCTTTATTTATTTATTTTTCCTCCCGGTTATGTTGCCCTCCGAGATTCGAAAACTTTCCCCAGACCTGCGGGTGAGAGGGTTTCCTGGTGTTTGGAAACTTCTCTATTAAGACTCCCTTCCGGGGACAGATCTCCATCCCTAACTCTTTTGTCTCTCTTTTTATCTTTTATCTTTTGTCCTACCTCCTTTCGAAGACAATGGGCTGCTCTTCTGGGTGCCTGATGTCCTCTGCCAGCATTCAGAAGTTGTTTTGTGGAGTTTGCTCAGCGTTCAAATGTTCTTTCAATGATTTTGTGGGGGAAAAAGTGGTCTCCCCGTACTGTTCCTCTGCCATCTTTGGACCGCCCATTTGTTAAAATGCAAGACGATTACTTTTAGTGCTAAAATAATTCTGTTTCTCCTTGTAAATCCTGCTCAGCAGTGATAATTGTTAATAAGACAGGGAGAGAAATAACTGAAGATACCATTTTCAGGCTGTTGATGTATTTTTAGTTGTAGCACTCGAGTTTGGGTGAACTAGAGTTTGGGTGACCAGTTTTGTTAAAATGCTGTATGGTCTCAGGCCTAAAGTGTCACGAATGTTAACTAGAGGCTTTTAATGTGATTATTTACCTACCATGAAAAAGACTTTAGACAAAAGTACTGTTACTTGTATATAGTCATGTAATATGATAGACTTGAAAAAGAATGTAGTCTAGCTGGATATGCTTCTAAGAAAATGAAGATTGGAAATATTTCCTTAGTCCTGTTCTGGGATTATTTTGTGCCTCTGTGCCAGCTACTTAATCATCTAAATGTAATTCGAAGCATCTAGAGGCACCTCATATTGAAAGGTGTGCTTCACCTTTTAAAGGGAGAGAACTATCACGTATCTTATTAAGAGTGCCCTGGTATGGATTTCTTTGTTAACTCCAGCATGCCTTGGACCTTCAACTTGCTGTGGCCAATATTTTACAATCCCTGGTGCACACGGAAAGAAACCAGCAGGTCATGTGTGAAGCTGGTCTCCATGCACGACTGCTGCAGCGGTGCAGTGCTGCTCTGGCTGACGAGGACCACTCGCTGCACCCACCCCTCCAGCGCATGTTCGAGCGATTAGCCTCTCAAGCACTGGAACCCATGGTGCTCAGGTCAGTGCGTTCTCCTCTTCACATTCAGTTAAGATGCCATGAGTGATGGTCGTTTGCAGAGTCTTTGTAGTCAAGAGTTCTTGCTTTATAAACATATATTCAGTTACCTGTGGGCAAAACCAGAACACCACCAAAATGGGCAAAATGCTCAAAATATAGAAACAGATAAGTCTGGTTATTAGTAAAAGAGATGTGTTTGTTGTTGGTTGTTTCTCCTCCTAGAATCCAGCAAACTCACCTTGCTTTAAAAACGAAGTCATGTTATATTTATATGACTTGCATTTACTTGATAGTTATGAACACTTTATGAACTCTTTTAAAAAGCACTTTTTAAATTTTAAAATCATTACAGATTCAGAAATAGATGGGGAAAGAGTAGAAACAGTGTCAGACTTTATTTTTGGGGGCTCCAAAATCACTGCAGATGGTGATTGCAGCCATGAAATTAAAAGACGCTTCCTCCTTGGAAGAAAAGTTATGACCAACCTAGATAGCATATTCAAAAGCAGAGACACTACTCTGCCGACTAAGGTCCATCTAGTCAAGGCTATGGTTTTTCCTGTGGTCTTGTATGGATGTGAGAGTTGGACTGTGAAGAAGGCTGAGTGCCGAAGAATTGGTGCTTTTGAACTGTGGTGTTGGAGAGACTCTTGAGAGTTCCTTAGACTGGAGAGACTCTTGAGGGTTCCTTGGACTACAAGGAGATCCAACCAGTCCACTCTGAAGGAGATCAACCCTGGGATTTCTTTGGAAGGAATGATGCTAAAGCTGAAGCTCCAGTACTTTGGCCACCTGATGCGAAGAGTTGACTCATTGGAAAAGACTCTGATGCTGGGAGGGATTGGGGGCAGGAGGAGAAGGGGACGACAGAGGATGAGATGGCTGGATGGCATCACTGACTTGATGGATGTGAGTCTGAGTGAATTCCAGGAGTTGGTGATGGACAGGGCGGCCTGGCATGCCGTGAATCACGGGGTCGCAAAGAGTTGGACACGACTGAGCGACTGAACTGAACTGAACTGAACTGTGAAGAGAGGTTCTGTGGTCCATCCTCCCGTTTCCCCCAGTGGTGACGTATTGTGTAGCTACAGTTCAGCATCAAAACCAAGAAACTGACATTGGTACTATGTATCTATGTACACTGTAGTTCCCTGCCATTTATCACTTGGGTCAGATTGATGTAATCATCACACAATTAGGGCTTCCCATGTGGCAGTGGTAAAGAATCTCCCTGCCAATGCAGGGGACATGGGTTTGATCCCTGGTTGGGAAATCCCCTGGAAGAGGAAATGGCAACCTGCTCCAGTATTCCTGCCTGAAATCCCACAGACAGAGGAGCCTGGTGGGCTACAGTCCATGGAGTTGCAGAGTTAGACACAACTCAGTGACTAAACAACAACAGTCACACAATTAAGATGTCACAAGGATCTCCCCAGTGCTACACCTATATTATCATATTCACTTCCTTAACCCCCGCCATCTCTAACCCCTAGAAACCACTAATCTGTTCTTCAGCTTCATAATTTTGTCACCTTGAAAACGTTACATAAATTAAATCATACGGTTTATGACCTTTTGTGATAAGCTTTTTCTGCTTATTACAGTGCCTTTGAGATGCATCTAAATTTTTGTTTATCAAGAGTTTCTTTCTGTTGCTGAGTTGTGTTCCATGGTATGAATGTACCTTGCATAATTTAGCCATTCAAGAAATAGGTATATTTGAATAACTTTTTTAATATAAAAAAGTTATTTTCATCTGTGTTTTACAGGTAAAACAACATTTTTTAAAAAAAGACTTTCCTTTAAGTTACTTAACCAAACATATTTAATGTGTAAATCAACTTGTCTCACCTTAAAAAAATCCACTGATATATCTTATTACTTTCAGAATATTAGTTGCTCTCTTTATAAAATAATTTTTTTCTGCTGTTAAAGTACCCCTTTTTCATAAACTTTTAAAACTTTCTTAAAAATGGTTGGACTCTGTTTGTAATTAATATTTTTTAACTGACTCCAAGCTAATGGTGGATTAAGAACAACCTTTGTAGTTAATATTTGTTAAACAGTATTGTACCAGGCAGTGTGGTAGTCCTTATTACACTAACTAATGTGTACAGTTCATTATTGTACTAATTACACTAATGAGACAGTCTCTGCTTACTTTGACCATCACATTATGAATGTATTCAGAGACCTAAAGTTTTGAAAGCAGCATGGAGATTTCCCCTGATCCTTTTTGGTGATCTGCTGCTTTAAAAGTAGAGAGAGTGAATGAGTGAGTGAGAGAGACTATCTCATACCTAATACTTGTATTTACTAAATGACTTATATTGCCTACTTAGATAAACAGAGTAAGCAATGGAAACCAACCATTTCGACAGGCTTGGTTTTCACAGTGAATGAATTATCAGAAGAGAAGGCTGCATGGTGGTACAAGCACCTACCTGTCAATAAGCCATAAGTTACAAGCTAATTATATTGCGCTCTCTCTGTGAAAAACTGACAAAGGGTACCTGACTTCTAAATGTTTGGGTATATTGCTGTAGGGACTTGAAAATTCAAAAAAGTCTTTTTTATTTTATTTTTTTCCTGTTACATGATGCCATAAATGACTAGGTATAAAGGGCTTCTATTTGTATAATCCCGTAACATTTCACTATATTTGTACCCATCACATTCCAGGAGAACATGCTCTTCAGTTTTGATTTTCTAAGTTGGCACAATATTTTTTGCTCTTTTCAATGGTTTGTGATTAAAACATAAAATTAACATTGTGTATTATAAAACTGTTTGGATTGCTTTAGCATTTTTGGTTTGTTACAATTCATTAAATCACTTTTTTGTGTGCTTAGCTTATAAATCATATAATGTTCTCAATCAAGGAATAACTTTGCTTTTCTCTTCTTTAGGGAGTTTTTGCGTTTGGCAAGTCCATTAAATTGTGGTGCCTGGGACAAAAAACTGCTAAAACAATATAGGGTCCACAAACCAAGTTCACTAAGTTTTGAGCCAGAGATGAGAAGTAAGTTGACTTTTGAAATTCCCTTTCCTGGGTTTATCTTATAAATGAAAATCCTGTAGAGGATGAATATTATTTCAAGAGAAGTTCGACTGTGGAATAAAAGGGTTTGTTGGGTTTTGTTCATTGTTATTTAAATAGAAAAAACATAAATCTCATTGATTGACTGGAGAAGCAGTTGATAGGGATGGCTGAAGAAGCATTGATGCAAGCAACATCCAGAGAAGATGAGAACTATGTAAAGAAAAACCCTTGGTTTGGAAGAGGAAATGCCTCTTTCTCAGAGAGTCCATAATTTCTCTGCCTTTCTCAATTAACTTTTGCTGCCTGGACCAGAGTGGTTGATTGGACTATTAAAGGACTGAGGCTTTGCAAGACAATTGGTGCGGGAGGACATGGAGAACAAGAAATTTTAAATGCTAATAAAAATAGTTGAGGAGTTACACCAAGGAGAGTAGGATAGATAGAGGAAGAAGCTAGTGCGAGGCTGGGAGAAGAGGAACGATCACTGGGAGGGAGAAGAGTGGTTTGGCTGAAAAGCAAATGTAGTGAGAGGGTCGGAATGGGAGAACTGGAAGAAGGAGATGGGATAATAGCAATCAAAACTAGAGTAGTGAGACAAGCAAAGAATAGGAGTGTGCCCAAATTTTGGCTCTGGAGTGAAGCAGAGGCGAAGCTCATTGGAGGAAAGGTGATCATAGAAGTGGGGTATTAGGTTGACATCCCCCAGTACACTGGCAAGAGTTAGTACAGGGAAGAAGGGGGAGTGAAATGCCAACAGTAGTAGATGGGGGACTTCCCTGGTAGTCCAGTTGTTAAGACTTCACCTTCCAGCGCTAGAGGTGCAGGTTCAATCCCTGATGTGGGAGCCAAGATCCCTCATATCTCATGGCCAAAAAACCAGAACGTAAACAACAGAAACAATATTGTAACAAATTCAGTAAACACTTAAAAAATATTTTTTTAATAAAAATATACTTTAAAAAAAAAACTGGCGGTTTCACAGAGAGGGCTGTGATAGGATTGCTAATGAAGAGCCTCCAAGGAATAGAAGTTTTTGATAGAAGGATGATGGAAGGGTGTGTTAGCAGAATGTAGGACCTGCCTACCTGTCCATCATGGACCAGGGAAAAGCACCAGATTCCATCCACACAAAAGCTCTGGGGGAGAGTGTTCTCTAGAGAGTTCAGTTGCCCTGGGTTTCCACCCAGCATTAGTTCTGTAATTTGTTGGGTTTTAATATTACAGTTTATTTTGTCTGATTATTAGCCATAGGTAAGGCCTCTGTGTTGATGAATTGAAGTGACCATTACTAGTGAAGCAGGAAAAAATAAAACTTAGAAGAGTGGAATGCCCTTTTTTTCCCTCTTTTTCTTTTTTTAAATTAGAATACCCATTCTTAAAGGATGTAGTTCAGCCCTTTTTGCAGGTGAGAATCAGAGACTAAACAGCCTTTAATCATTATTTCAACCTTAATATTTCCTGTGGTTTATCAGTGATGAGCAAATACTGTGTTCTGGAAACCTGAAGATCTTTCGAGTTCGAACACAGTTTTATTGGAAGACGAGAGTATTTCAGTTTTTCTTGTCAATTAATATACATCCCCTGCATGTATATATATATTTTTTGTTGTTTTTGTACTTTACATAATTCCTTAGAACTGACAAATATAGTTCCTTTCTCTAAGAGAATACTGAAAGATGTTTATGGTTGCCTGAATGGTTAGCACCCTTAAGAGGGAAACAGGTAAATTCATAGGCTTCATCTTGAGAGGGAATATTTTCTCCATGACATTTGTGATGTATTCCTAAAAGAATAGAACAGCTTGTATAAAATTTTTTGTTGTTGTTCTTTAAATTGTTTACCATTTGCATGCATATAGGGATTTTTCAACTCAAGTATTTTTGTGATCACATGTTTAATGGTTAGAAGAATCAAAAATGGGGAGAAAATGGAAGGAGCAAGTTTCTGCTATTAATGTCTGGTTTTGTTTGTTTTTTTTTTTTAAGAAAAATGAACTGTTTCCTTTATAATGCTTCTCAAATATTTTCTTCTCAAAGATAAATAACTTTGTGGAATAAAAGTATAATCTGGTTTCTATGAACATCATTAATTGTAGCTTATAATTAAATTTTACTGTACCAATGGCTTAGATAGTGATCATTGGTGATTTTTATTCTTTTTCTATCTGATTTATACTTGTACTCTGTAGTTTCCAACATTTCTGCCGTGTTTTTATTGCTTTAGTAATAAATAACAAAGTAAAAAATGATGATATTTAAGTTTTACAATGAACATAAATGAAATTAAAACTTTAGACTTAAGTAAAATTATTTTGTAGATTGAAACTGAGTAGTATTTAAAAATTAATCAGTCTTGTTAAAGTCATTGTTTTAGAAATCTACATGATATTCTTCTCAAGAGATTTTCTTTGACTTGCAGGTAGTATGATCACATCCATGGAAGGTCTGGGTTCGGATAATGTTTTCAGCTTACATGAAGATAGCCATTACCGGATAAGCAAGAGCCTAGTGAAATCTGCAGAAGGAAGTACTGTTCCCCTGACCAGAGTGAAATGTCTGGTCTCCATGACAACCCCACATGACATCAGACTTCATGGGTCATCAGTTACTCCAGCTTTTGTTGAATTTGACACATCCCTTGAAGGGTTTGGGTAAGAAATTTGCAAGGTAGCCAAACCTTATGTTATTTTATGCCTCAGTCTTGCCTTTGACAAATAGACCTTTGGTTTTAAATTTACTCAAGTACAATACAGTATATGCTATATATTTTCAAAGTTCTTGAGTATGTTATTTTAAAGTTTTTAGATTTAATTATTTTTAATTATTATGCTAAATAAGTAGGTATGGTATGGGAATCAGCAGTCTAAGGTCCACAGTCCAAATCTGTATTTGAAAATTCTTTTTTTCTTTTTTTGTAGATTATGTTTCATTTTAACATAGCCATATTCATTTATGTATATATATTATTTATAAGTGGAGAATATTTTCATGCTGGAGTACAAAATTGTGATAGAGACTATCTGGTCTGCAAAGCATAAAATATTGATGTTCAGGCCTGCTCAAGAAAATGTTTATCAACACCTGATTTAGTACAGTAAAGTTACAGATAACATACAAATTAAAATTATTTTAAAAGATCTTTGGCTAGGTTTTGTCATCATTTTTTTCCCTCAAATGACCTAACTTACTAGTTTACATATTATACATATTCAGTTACTATCACATTAAATGAGTAAATACTTGCAAGTGGCAGAAAAAAAATATAGTAGTGGAAGTAACAATAAAGAGTCTAGGGGGGGTTCCTTGGTGGCCTAGTCGTTAGGATTCTGGTTTTCACTACGCTGGCCCAGGTTCAGTTCCTGGTTGGGGAACTGAGAATCCTGCAAGTTGCGAGGCCAAAAAGAAAAAAAATAGAGACACTCCTCTGCTTATAGCTTCTAGAATAAAATATATTAATCATTTTTTAAAGAGAAATCTATAGCAAATCTAGAAGAGTATATTTATAAAGTCTCTTAGCCTCAAAACGGATATAAATGCTAAAAGATCTATATCTGTGCTAGTTTTTTGTGGGATTCTTATACATAAATTGTGTTTTAAGAACATTGTTGTGGATTATTGTCAGACAGTGAATTAAAACACGTTTGGGACTGGGCGAAAGTAATCAGAACAGTGTTAGCAGAGGAGAGTGACTCACTAGGAAGGGCCACAAGGGACTTTCTCTATAAATATGATGATGAAATTGTTCCAATATCTTGACTAGGGTTATACATTGATGCATTTTACCATGTGCAAATTATACTGATTTTTTTTTTAATTTAAAGTGTCTTTGGATATTCTCATAATTAAAAGAAGGGAAGGACTTTGTTAGGCATCCAGACTTATTCCATAATCTCGTCTCTGATTACCCTTAAATAATGGTAGTTTATTTCACTGTGGTAAGTACATAGCAATAAGAGAAGAAAACAGTTGCCCTCTAAAATGTACTTTATCTTTTACTTAATAGCTGCCTGTTCCTGCCCAGTCTGGCCCCTCATAATGCCCCTACAAACAATGCTGTCACCACAGGTCTTATCGATGGGGCCGTGGTCAGCGGCATTGGTTCCGGTAAGTATTACTTCCTCTGCTTATGAGATTCTTTTTTTTTTTTCCAGCAGACTATATATTATCTAGAGATTTTGCTCTTTCTGGCACCTTTTTCAAATACAAATATGAGTCAACACAAACGCTCTCATTGTTATTTTTCTATTTTCACTTTAGGCGAACGATTCTTCCCTCCTCCATCTGGCTTAAGCTACTCCAGCTGGTTTTGCATTGAACATTTTAGTTCTCCTCCCAGTAACCACCCAGTCAGACTCCTTACTGTTGTTCGCCGAGCAAATTCTTCTGAGCACCATTATGTATGCCTTGCCATAGTTCTGTCTGCAAAAGATCGGTCTCTGATTGTCTCCACCAAAGAGGAACTACTCCAAAATTATGGTCAGTATCTGCCTTTTTCTTTTTGATTCCTGGCAATTATTAAAAGTACCAAACTTCATTTTAATATTCAGTTTTGAGGTCCAGTGGTAATTCTTCTCTCATTTAAATTTTTATAGAATAGAATAGGTTCTGTGATAGCTTGAAGATTGTTTACTGGTGAAATTTCAGGGCACTTTCACTTTCAAAAGAGACTTAGATAGAAAACAGTGGAGAGAGGTCCTAAAATAAGGATTCATCTCTGCTCGCCAAGAAATCACAGCTTTTGCTAGGAAAGCAGGATGCTTATTTAATACATTTTAGTAAGGATTTTCATTGGCTGTGAATTCTGCTTGACTAATGAATATTCATTGAGCACCTGCCTACCATATGTGCCACTCTGTGCTAGACACAATAACATTTTAATTACTTTATTCACTGCTAACCTTCAAGGCTTAATACTGACCATTTAATAATCCTAATTCTCTTAATTCCCTCCAACATGCCATACCATTACATTGCTGACTTCAAACTCAAGGCATTCATAAAGATCTTCCAAAAGATACAAATAAAATAAGATCAAAATATCAGTTCACTGAATTTTCTTTGCTCTGAATGTAAGCATTTGTCTATAAACATACCTCTTTTTTATCGTCTAATTTTGTCTTTTAACTAATTAAATACAATAATAGCATATATTGCTTCACCTGTAGTCACTATTCACTTATTAATTGAATATGAATATTAACTCATCAGTTAGATAGTAAGGCTTCTTGTCTTAGGATGCTTAACCACGATCAGCACAGAGTTAGGCATCAATACAGGAATTGCTTTAAAATCCTTTATTTGCCCATTTTGTGGCATTTGATTCTGTTTCTATTTTCTTCCTAAGTAAGACTACCTCCAGTCTTCAGATACCTACTCCCTCTGTTCTTTCACTACGTCTCTGACCTCTCTTGCAATTTCCTTCAACAGCTTTCTCTTCCACCTTCCTATTCTTCAAGCTTTTATGTTTAGTCTTTGTACTCAACCAGCTTTTCATGAGAAAACATCAATTTTCTGTTAGCATTATGCCTTTGTAACTTCAGGGACACTGTGAAGTTAAAATTATTTAATTTGTCTGTATTCCAGGCTTTGTCCTCATCTGTTCACTGTGCACTAGACATCTTAATGTGAATAAAAGTCAACAGAAATATTCTTAAAATCTGTATTTCCTTCTGTTTTCCTGTCTTGCTAAATAACAGCCTCATTAGCAGTTATGCTGTCTTTTGTTGTTCATTCGCTGGTTGTATCAGACTCTTTGTGACCCCATGGACTGCAGCACACCAGGCTTCCCTCTCTATCTCCTGGAGTTTGCTCAAGCTCATGTCCGTTGAATTGGTGATGCCATCCAACCATCTCATCCTCTGCTCTCCTCTTCTCTTCCTGCCCTCAATCTTTCCTTGCATCAGGGTCTTTTCCAGTGAGTCATCTCTTTGCATCAGGTGGCCAAAGTATTGGAGCTTCAGCATTAGTCCTTCCAATGAATATTCAGGTTTGATTTCCTTTAGGATTGATTGGTTTGATCTCCTTGCTGTCCAAGGGACTCTCAAAGAGTCTTCTCCAGCACCACAGTTTGAAAGCATCAATTCTTTGGCACTCAGCTTTCTTTATGGTCCAAGTCTCACAGCTGTACATGACTACTGGAAAAACCATAGCTTTGACTATATGGACTTTGTCAGCAAAGTGGTGTCTTTGCTTTTTAATATCTTGTCTAGGTTTGTCATAGCTTTCCTTCCAAGGAGCAAGCTATCCTATCGAAATACCTCAAATCATCCTTGAAACTTCAGCTGGGAAGCTACCCCTCTTTCTACTCAGTCTTACTCTACTGTCCCTCCTTAATGTTGCTTGAATTTTCCTTTCTACCCTGTGCCCACTGTCATAGCCTTTGTTTATATTCTTTACCACTTACCTGGACTTCATAGATTTTAAGTTTTATTTTGTTCTTGTCCGTTTATCCTACCAGAAGTCTTAAGTTCCCACTCATGATACTTCTGTTTTTGTAATCTGGACCCTACCACCTAAAAATTGAAAAGGGAATAATGAGTTAAGTGAATAATAATGGAGAATTTGGAAAGAGGATAGAATTTAATAGAAAAGTTTGGATTGGGTCTGGGGATATTTCAATAAAAAATGTTTTGTAACTATATCATTCACTGAATATAATTTATAAGACTACAGTAGTTAATATATCATTGGAAATTGTAGTAACATATACATTAGTGATATTAACAATATTACTTTTATAAGCATCTATCCTCTGAATAGATACAGTTCATTAAGATGCCTAAGTAACTTAAAGTTGTCAGAACCAGTTGGCTCACTAAATATCCTGAAACACCACTGAATGCTGGGTATATCTTAGTTTAAGCCTGAGTCAGAATGTGAAGCTCTCAGAAAAATTTTTCATCTTCTACAACTCTCAAGAGGATTCAGTCTATTAGCCAGGGAAGGGAGAGGGAAGAGTTCTTGGTTTCACCCATACCTTTTCTCTTTATTTTTGCATCCCTTAGTCCATGACACTAGACCTCATCAATAGATGTATACTCTGAATCATCATTTAAAAATAAAAGCTTGGCTTTTCAGTGTATGGAAATATTTTAAGATTCCAAAAGTACGATGTTTTATTTGTGCTTGTTTCTTCAAATAATACAAACTTTTAATTGTCGGTATATTATATGAGTTTGTCCTGAAAACCACTGGGTCTGCATTAAGGTAAATGGTTAAGATTAGCTCTTTTTTTAAAAGTTTTCTTGGGTTGTGGGGAGGAATGAGTTTTTAACATCTGGATTTCTGCTGCTGTCCCATCTTCTTTTGAATTCTTATAAAAGATAAATTAATTTTAACTACTTTAGCATTAAGTTAGTACTTAGCCCATTATATCCTGGCATGATTTGGCAACATACTCGGTAGCAGAGGCAAACCAGACTAGAGTCAAGAAATGACTGCAAATGTTAGCAGATCCCCAGAGCAAAAGAAAATATCTTTCCAATTAAAAAAGAAAAATTTTTTCACTCCACAAATCACTTTGTTACCAACAGTCATCAGCTAAAGGTCAAGGCTGAACAACTACAAAGTAAGAACAAATAGTTGCACCCCTTGTATCACTGAACAGAACAGAAAGCAAAAATAAACTGTTTAATTTTCTTTTTTATTTTTCTAACCAATTCTATAATCGAATGCATGTTAAACTATGTAAACTATGATTTTAAAAGATGTTTTATAACAGACTATGATGGGTAGTATTCAACTAATCTCTTTTTTATCTGTCATAAATTTACCTTACAGTCTATTTATTTTTCATGTCATTAGTTATCATAACTTTAATTATGACTATGTATCTTGAGCAGAAATGAGCGAAATATATCCCAGGTTTTACTTTTTACTACAGTTAAGTTGTTCAATGAATAAGGTATTTTTATTTACATCATCATCATCATAATAGTCTGGGCTTCCCAGGTGACTCAGTGGTAAAGAATCCGCCTGCTGAAGCAGGAGACATGGATTCAATCCCTGGGTCAGGAAGACACCCCCTGGAGAAGGAAATGCAACCATCTCCAGTGTTCTTGCCTGGGAAATCCCATGGACAGAGGAGCCTGGCAGGAAACAGACCATGGGGTCACAGGAGTCAGATGCAACTTAGTGACTGCACAACAGCAAGATATTAGCCCAACAAAGAATGGAAGTCTCAATGTGAATAACTGTTAGAATGAGGATGATGATGAATTTTCAATTTCTTCCCTCTCCTCCTTCAGTTGATGATTTTAGTGAAGAATCCTCTTTCTATGAGATTCTGCCATGCTGTGCTCGCTTCCGTTGTGGAGAACTGATCGTTGAGGGACAGTGGCATCACCTGGTTCTGGTGATGAGCAAAGGGATGCTGAAGAACAGCACTGCAGCTCTCTACATCGACGGCCAGCTTGTCAGCACTGTGAAGGTGAGCGTGCTCGGAAACCCACTTACAAGACAGTTCAGTGGTGTGTGCAGAGCATGTATGTGTATGTTTACAAAGGTATTTCTTTTTAAATACTGGCTTAATTTTAATTTGTCCTTCAGTGCCCATTTAAAACAGTATGTGAGAGTCATGTGGCTGGCTAATTCATGTCACTTTGTTAGAAATAAAGGAGGTGTTACAAGGTGCTGAAGATGTTAGTGAATAGCACAGTGCTTGAGCGCTGAAGGACAAGCACTTGCCGGATTGGTAAGTGCTTTTTCACCGTAGAGAAACCAGCTGGATGGCTGGAAACCAGA
Source organism: Ovis aries (assembly GCF_016772045.2). NCBI lineage: Eukaryota > Metazoa > Chordata > Mammalia > Artiodactyla > Bovidae > Ovis > Ovis aries. The sequence goes on along the minus strand of NC_056059.1, from coordinate 100,301,212 downwards.
GTTGTTATTCTTGTTATTCAGTCGCTAAGTTGTGTCTGACTCTTTGCAACCCTCTGGACTGTAGCCCACCAGGCTTCTCTGTGGGATTTCCCAGGCAAGAATACTGGAGCCAGCTGCCATTTCCTTCTTCAGGGGATCTTCCCGACCCGAGGATCAAACCCTCATCTCCTGCATTGGCAAGTGGGTTCTTTACCAGCTGAGCCAAGAGGAAACCCCTAGATGTCTCAATAAACAATGAACACACTATTTTGTCACTTCATTTTTACTACTGTGTGCAGTCCAGTAGATTCTGTTTTCCTGTAGAGTTTGAGTTGTTTTTATTTATATTTATTTTCAGATCAACAGGATTAGTCCCTGAAAATAATATTGGGTGTTTCCTTATTGTTTGTTGAATGAATGAATGCATACACATTACTCTCGATAGCTGTCCTACAGTTTTCAGAAGAGAGGCCAGAGAGTTGATGTAACCAGTAAAGAATCCAAAGGTCCTTTTTTAAGTCAGGATGAATTTTGCATGTTACTTTCTACCGAACTGTGTTTCGCAAGCTCTTAAAGTTCTTTAACTTTGAAAAGATGGTATCCATTTTTATAGAGATATCACTTGAAAGAAGCAACAAAGATGAATTCGGCCTTTTTCTGAATTGAAGTTTAAAAAGTAGTGAAATGGGCCGCCTTTGAATACATTTCCTTCCTTAATGATATTTTACTGTGACATTGTTTCAACATGATAAATCCTGAGACAAACTCTTTGGGAATAGTCATATGTTTTCTTTGTATACAGGATTGCATTTGAAATGGGCTTGTAGATTCTTTAGAAGGTTGCTCCTTCATTATTTTTAGTATTAATATTATTGAAAAGAAAAATGTCTAACTTCTTGGATTGTGAAGTAGGATATTTATTATTGATATATTGATATCATCATCACTATGCCTATGGGAAGTCACAGTCCTCTGAAGCTAACCTTTAGGTCTTCATACTCATACTCTTAACATCACAGGGAGCTGTTCTTTAATGCACAGAGTAATAGATGTGATCTGAAGCTGGGACAGTGTTAAGACAAAACGATCTATGGAAATGTTGTACACACTTGTCAACAGATGAGAACTGCCTGTACTGTAAGAAGCTACTTGATTTCCTGATCTCTTACTCTCTATGATTATATGTTTATTGTAATAATTGAATGACAGTTTAAGCATCTTGTAAGTAAACAGTAGTATAATTTAAAATCTAAAAATATATTTTTCACTGAGATTAAACTGTGTGTATAAATTATAACCCCCTTCATGGATCACAGCCTTGTCATGGAGAAGGGGCTCGCATAACTCAACGGAGCTATGAGCCATACCATGCAGGGCCACCCAAGACAGATGGGTCATGGCAAAGAGACGTCAAGGGAATATTTTATGCATGGATGGGCTTGATAAAGGACAGAAATGGTAAGGACCTAACACAAGCAGAAGAGATTATAAAAAGGTGGCAAGATTCCACAGATGAACTACACAAGAAAGGGCTTAATGACCCAGATAACCATGATGGTACGGTCACTCACCTAGAGCCAGACATCCTGGAATGTGAAGTTAAGTTGGCCTTAGGAGGCATTACTATGAACAAAGCTAGTGAGGTAACAGAATTCCAACTGAGCTATTTAAAATCATAAAAGATGATGCTGTATTTGAGGGTGGGATGATTTGGGAGAATGGCACTGAAACATGTATACTATCATGTAAGAAATGAATCGCCAGTCTATGTTCGATACAGGATACAGGATGCTTGGGGCTGGTGCACGGGGATGACCCAGAGAGATGATACGGGGTGGGAAGAGGGAGGGGCGTTCAGGATTGGGAACTCATGTACACCCGTGGTGGATTCATGTCAATGTATGGCAAAACCAATACAGTATTGTAAAGTAAAATAAAGTAAAAATAATAATTAAAAAAAAGAAAATTGGACATTAAGAAAAAAAAAAACTATTTCCCTAGAAAAGCATGAATGGAATTCATTCCCTTAGAATGAAATGGAGAACTCATGGAAAAGACCTTTGAAATATAAACTAGGTAGGATTTACTACAGACTATGAATAATTTAATCAACATGTTATTAAATGTTCCATCTATATTAGTACTGGTCTCTCTTCTATGACAGGGTGTTGTGTGACAGAAGGAAAGAGGTTTAGGGCCCAGACAGCCCTGGGGTGAAATCTAATTTGCAAACTCACCAGAGCAGAACTTTACCTGGAACAAGTTAGATGCACTCAACCTCAGTTGTTTCACTCAAAAAATGTCTTTCCATGGGCTCCTTTGTATATCATAATTACCGAAAAGCTCTATGTCTCCTGTCATCCAATTTAATTCAAAATAAAAACAAAAAAAAGGAGTTTAGGATTAACATATATACTGTTTTATATAAAATAAATAATCAACAGAGACCTACGGTATAGCACAGGGAACTTACTCAATGCTCTGTAGAAAAATAATCTGAAAAAGAGTGGATATATGTATGCATGTAACTGAACTACTTTGCTGTACACCTGAAAGTCATACAACTTTGTAAATCAGCTATACCCCAATATAAAATAAAAATTAAATTAAGGAAAAAAAATTTATAAATCATAAAAGATGATGCTGTATTTTAACAGCATTTAACATTTTAGTTACACTCAACATGTCAGCCAATTTGGAAAACTCAGCAGTGGCCACAGGACTAAAAAAGGTCAATTTTCATTGCAGTCCCAAAGAAAGGCAATGCCAGAGAATGTTGAAACTACTATATAATTGTGCTCATTTCACATGCTATGCTCAAAATTCTTCAAGATAGGTTTCAGCAGTATGTGAACCAAGAACTACCAGATGTACAAGCTGGATTTAAGAAAGGCAGAGTAACCAGAGATCGAATTGCCAACATCTGTTGAATCATAGAAAAAGGAAAGGAGTTCCAAAAACACATCTGCTTCTGCTTCACATCGGACTGCACTAAAGCCTTAGACTGTGTGGATCACAACAAGAGGAAAATTCTTAAAGAGATCGGACTATGAGACCACCTCACCTGGCTCCTTAGGAACCTGTATGTGGGTTAAGAAGAAACAGTGAGAACCGGAACTAGTAACAACAGACTGGTTCAAAATTGGGAAAGGAGTACAACAAAGCTATATATTGTCACCTTGCTTACTTAAGTTATATGCAGAGTACATCATGCAAAATGCCAAGCTGAGTGAATCACAAACTGAAATCAAGATTGCCAGGAGAAATATCAGCAACCTTATATATGCTGATGATACCACTCTCATGGCAGAAAGTAAGAACTAAAGAGAAGACGAAGAAGCTGGCTTGAAACCCAGCATTCAGAAACCGAAGATCGTGGCATCTGGTCCCATCACTTCATGGGAATTAGAAGAGGGAAAAGTGGAAGCAGTGACGGATTTTATTTCCTTGGACTCCAAAATCACTACAGACAGTGACTACAGCCTTGAAATTAAAAGATGCTTCCTCCTCAGAAGGAAAGCTATGACAAACCTAGACAATATATTAAAAAGCAGGGACATCACTTTGCCAACAAACGTCCGTATAATCAAAACTATGGTTTTTCCATTAGTCAAATACAGATGTAAAAATTGGATCATAAAAAAAAGGCTGAGCACTGAAGAATTGATGATTTTGAGTTGTAGTGCTGGAGAAGACTCTTGAGAGTCCCTTGGACATCCAGGAAATCAAACCAGTCATTCCTAAAGGAAATCAATCCTGAATATTCATTGGAAGTAGTGATACTGGAACTGAAGCTCTAATATTTTGGCCACATAATACAAAGAGCCAGCTCTTTGGAAAAGACCCTGATGCAGGGAAAGACTGAGCTGCAAAAGGATCAGGTGGTGGCAGAGAAAGAGATGGTTGGATGGCATCACCAACTCAATGGATATGAGTTTGTGCAAACTCTAGGAGACAGTGGAGGCATGCTGCAGTCCATGGTGTCACAAAGTATTGGAGCAGCTGAATGACAGTAACAACATAAATTATTTAATACTCAATTTTCTAATATTTGTATAGCACTTTACTCATTCTTAATAAAACACTTAATATAATTTTATTCAACAGACTCACATTGCAAGTGTTATAACTAATTGTAAGACTGCCTACCTAACCATAGTTGGAAAGTTCTTTTTATATCAACCTGAAAATTCCATAACAGCATCATTAATTTCATTTGCAAACCAGAGAGTAGTAGGGTCCCTATATTTGTCTGTTGCCCTTTCTAGCGTTAGGTGGTTTATCTGTTTTACAGAGTTCAGTTACAAACTTCCATCTTGCGCGTCAGTTTCTAGAATCTTGGCCTGCTCTTACCTTTCCCAACTCAACAGCATTTGTATATTTGTAAAGTTGTATGGCCCTGGGATAATGAAAACCTACATTTGAAAAGTGGTTATTTTCCTAGAGACAGTATTTGGGGTTGAATCTCACAAATTTGCTTTCGTTTCCTTTACAGCTTCATTATGTTCACAGTACTCCCGGGGGCTCAGGCTCTGCCAATCCACCAGTGGTTAGCACAGTCTATGCCTACATTGGTACTCCGCCTGCCCAGCGCCAAATTGCTTCATTGGTTTGGCGCCTGGGACCTACACACTTTCTAGAAGAAGTATTACCTCCTTCAAATGTTACTACCATTTATGAACTAGGACCAAATTATGTGGGAAGCTTTCAGGCCGTATGTATGCCATGTGAGTAACTTATTCTTTGTTCTTAAAATTGTCTAAGACTTACCTCCTGTGATATAAATGTGTGAATAAGTGCATACGTGTAGATAAGATTATACATTACGTTTGTCTAGTAAAGGGGCCTTCTCCTCTGCGTTCAGCATGAAACTGTTGACCTCTCTCTGCTATTCAAAATGCTCTCCTCCACTAATCATCCCGTCCATCATTGTTTCTCATCTTCATGTCTGATCTTCACATCTGATCTAGTTTTCCAGTTTCTCTTCTTGGCTCCAAGATGTGGGTGTATACTTCTAACAGTCTAACTCCAACCTTCTTCTCTCTGTCATTTCTCCTATTACGTGAAGCCATTTGAAGTGTATGTACTTTGGGAAAAGGAAGGAAGGAAGAGCCTGACAAACACACACATAACATTCTTTAGCTTGGACCAGTTAGCATCAGTTTGCCTCGTCTCTTTATTCCTGCAGTCCACTCCTGTTATCCTTTATTCCAAAAGGAATTTAGAATCAGAGTGCTGATGTTAAGCTCAGTTCTTTGGTAGCACTCTTTCCAGATGCTACCTTCCCTTCCCTCGTTCTCATTCTGCCAAAGTTCTAAGTAGATTTGGGTCAAGTATACTATGAATGATGATAGTACTATGACTACGTAATTGTACTTTCGCTTAGTTTCTTGATTCAGATAATAGCTAACAATGACTGAGCACTTACTATGTGCTGCATAAATTGATACCCAAGAAGGACATAGCTGTTCTGGGCCCCTCACAAGTATCCATTCGTCTCCTCAAAACACCAGGACTTAGGGACTGTTGTTACCATCCGCATTGTACAGATGAGGAAACTGAGGTGCAGAGATGCATAGGTCACTCAGCTTCTAAGTGAGAAAGCAGAGGCTCACGCTGAGTCACCTTCTTCAGAACTACTCTGCTGTGTCTGCTGGAGGAGTAAAGAGAGGCGTGTAGGAGAGCTCTCATTGGGAAGGAGACCTGATGCTGCTGGAGGAGTAAAGAGAGGCGTGTAGGAGAGCTCTCATTGGGAAGGAGACCTGATGCTGCTGGAGGAGTAAAGAGAGGCATGTAGGAGAGCTCTCATTGGGAAGGAGACCTGATGCTACAAAGTTCACAGGTGTTCCACGCATCCCCTTGTTCCTTGAAACCAAGAGAGAGTGTTTTGTGATTCCTTTGGTAATACTTAGAACTCTTCTTCTTCCTTTACATTGTGCTACATATTAAGTATATTTTAAGAGTAAAACTTGGGATGCAAAGCTTTATGTTATTTAGTTGCTAAGTCATGTGCAACTCTTGAGATCCCATGGACTGGAGCCTGCCAGGCTCCTCTGTCCATGGGATTCCCCAGGCAAGAATACTGGAGTGGGTTGCCATTTCTTTCTCCAGGCAAAGCTTTGTGACTGGGTGGTTTTTCCTTATTTTCTTAAGAGCTGGAAATTAAGTAAAACAGTTTCTAAATTTTAGCTCCTTGTTCCACTTTAAAAGATTTTCAAGGCTACCCATTTAAAAATGGTGATAAGAAAAAGAATAAATATATAAAAAATGATACGAATTAAAAAATTGTCTTAGGATCAAAGAAAAGCTGATAATTTTGAAAAGGATTATTCTTCTTTTGAAGGTAAAGATGCAAAATCTGAAGGTGTGGTCCCGTCTCCTGTGTCATTAGTACCAGAGGAAAAGGTGTCATTCGGCCTCTATGCACTGTCCGTGTCCGCCTTGACAGTGGCGAGAATCCGGAAGGTATACAACAAGCTCGACAGCAAAGCCATCGCTAAGCAGGTAAGCAGAATGATTTCCCAGGGGGCCGCGGCTAATACTCCCTGCAAAGGTGTTCCAGAGCTTTCTCTGGCACCCCCCAATCAGGAGTGGTTGCTAAAAACAGCATTTTTCATCTATTACTTTGGTTTATTTTGCTTTGGATTTAAGCCACAACATTTTTAGCCATTTAGTGTAATTTGGAAGGGTGAGAATTTCCTTCCAAGTGTCCAGTTTATATTCTTATATTTTCATTGGCAATTAAGAAATTGAACCTTAGGAAACTAAAGAACATAACTGCTATTTTAATTTTTTTTTGGATAACTTACTAAATACCGGGCACCATTTTGTTCAGGACACAGCAGTAGATGAAGAGTAAATCCCTGCCTTTACTAACGTCATTCTAACGGAAGAGACAGACAGTAATAATGACAGAAATAACCTGATCATAGAGTATGTTGGAAGACGAAGAGTGCTAGGTAGAAAAACCAAGCCGGAAAGGGGAGAGAGAGAGAGGCTGATAGTTTCAGTGGGAGGGTCAGAGGAGGCTTCCCTGAGAAGGTGAAATTGGAGCAGTCTTGAGAGAGAAGGCAGCAAAGAATGATGTATGTATGGGGGGAGGGGAGGGGAGTGTGCATTCCAGAAATACTAGTGCTGAGGCCCTGAGGGGACAGTACATGCCTGCCAGAGAGGCAGGTGTGGCCAGAACTACAGGAGAGAAGGCCTGGGTAGTAGGCCAGGCAAAAATGGAGTCCCTTGTGCTGATCCGAAGAAAACTGTAGGAAGAGTAGTTTGGGGGGCGGTGAGGGAGATGTTGAGAATTATGTTTTGGGAAACTTTGGTGTCTCCATTAAGAGGCTTCTCAAAGCCACTGAAAATAGGAGTCGGTTCAGGGGAGAGATTTGAATGCCAGGGTTGTCCCTAGGTGGTGGTAAAGCCACGAGACCAGGTGCAGTCACCAAAGAGAGATGCAGGTAGAGAAGAGGAAAGGTTTACAGACAGATCTGGCACATTCCAGTGTCCCGGCCCCCGGGGGGCTGATGGAAGAGCCAGCACGAAAGGAGGAAGCGAGCAGAGTCTGGTGTTGAAGACAGTGATTCACTGTGGCGGACGTGTCAGAGCAGTCAAGAAGGGTGAAGGCTGAGGACCACCGTCAGGTTTAGGAAGGTGGAGTCGTCAGTGACCTTGACAAGACATTTTGGCTGTTGAGGGGAGGCAGAGCCGAGGGGAAGGAAGTCAAGAGGCTGGAAGGAAAGGATTTGGGGATAGTAAGTATTGACAAGTATTGACAAGCTCTTAAGCCAGAGGCTTGCCTGTGAATAGATACATCTCTCTTCTGAGAAACATAAACCACATGAATTTAGTTCTACAGATAAGAACAGAATTACGTCTATGAATTACATTTTTTTGCTTTAAAAGCAAATTGTGTATGTCTGTGCAAAATACATTTCTTTTGTGTGGGCATGTTGTATCCATAAACTTTTGAGCAATTTATGTGACATTTATTTGCATATGGTGTGAAGCAATTTTTTTTGCTTTCCTCTCGAACTCGTAAACTTTCCCCTTGCCCCTGTTAGGGTGGACATGGACAGTGCCTTATATTCATTATATGATATTCACTGATCAGAAATACTGGGAGGCAGTGAGTTTACATCACAAACGAGTTTCATTCAGAAGGACTCCAGAGCTGTTCCCCAAGACCCCTTCACCACCTTTCTCTCGGTGGATTGTATTAATATTTCACTTGCTTCCTCCGAGTTTCCACACCTTTGCAAGTATTTGCACGTTTTTAAAAAATGAACACTCATGTTTTTTAACACTCTGCGAAGTCGAGAGAGCAAAGTTATGTTCCCCATTCGTGTTCTTTTTTCTTTTCCAGTCAGAATGTTGAGACCATTCCTCTCTCGTGACATTTTTTCCTTTCCTGTTTGTTCTTCAGTTAGGCATTTCCTCCCATGAGAACGCCACTCCTGTGAAGCTGATCCACAACTCCGCAGGACACCTCAATGGGCCCGCACGGACAGTTGGGGCTAGTCTGATTGGATACTTGGGTGAGTCGCGTTGCCTTTTCCTTTCAGGCTTCTTTGTGCTGGTGGTTTAGTCACTGAGTCACTCTTTGTGACCCCATGCTCCGTAGCCCGCCAGACTCCTCTGTCCATGGGGTTTCCAGGGCAAGAATATTGGAATGGGTTACCATTTCATTCTCCAGGGGATCTTCCCAACCCAAGGATTGAAACCATGTCTCCCGCATTAGTAAGTGGATTCTTTACCACTGCGCCACTAGGGAAGCCCTCAAACTTCTTTATTTGCCTTCAGATCCCTTTAACTTTCTCATTTGAGTGTGGTGTCCTAAGTTCATATTCTATACTGCTGACCTGTCATGTTCTTACAATATTCAGAGATTAATGTCAATCCCAAACTCCAGTGAACTTTAAAAATTATAACCATTTATAAAATTCCATCAACTTACCCCTGTCTTTCGTCAATGCTGATGAGCACTGATTATATGCTGCTATATAATTTCAAGGTGATAGTCACACTCCATTGAGGGACAGATATAAAGACTTGGAAATACTGATGATTGCTACATGATTTGGTGCCACAGTGAAGACACGTGTGGTGCTTCTGTTTTTGGAAATGAGCTAGAAATAAGAGCTTCAGGGTAGGAGCCCTGTGGATCCAAGTATAATTAAAGTCAGAGCTACAGAGCCTCAGATCTCATATCTTCTTAGAAAGAGTTGATCATTTTGATTAGGTAGAATTTTGAAACATAACCAAATCAGGCCATCCAAAATTCAAAACTAGCAATTATGTATTCTAATCTGTAAATCAGTATGTAATATCTAAGTGTTAGTCTCTAAGTCATGTCCAGCTCTTTGCGAGTCCACCAGACTCTTCTGTCCATGGGATTTCCCAGGCAAGAATATTGAAGTGGGTTGCCATTTCCTTCTCCAAGGGATCTTCCCAACCCAGGAGTAGAACCCAGGTTTCCTGCATTGCAGGCAGGTTCTTTACTCCCTGCGCCACTAGGGAAGCCCAGTATATAGTGTGGATTCCTTTTAAAATTAACAAGAAGTGTTATGCCAATCAGTGTCCTACATGTTTATCAGTCCTTGGCAATTATTGTTCAATCAGCGTCCACGTCTCTGAACTTTTTCTTTTTTGACCATATTGTATTGCTAAAAGTTTCCTTTATGCTAAAGCCCATGGTAATTCTTTGTTCAGCTCAGGAGATATTTCCTGAGCTCTGCTCTACATTCTTTGCAAAAATACGGCAGCACTGTTGTTGTTGTTCAGTTGCTCAGTTGTGTCCAACTCTTTGTGACCCCATGGACCACAGCACGCCAGGCTTCCCTGTCCATCATGAACTCCTGGAGCTTGCTCAAACTCTTCAGTGATGCTATCCAACCATCTCATACTCTGTCGTCCCCTTCTCCTCCTGCCTTCAGTCTTTCCCAGGATCAGGGTCTTTTCCAATGAGTCAGCTCTTCACATGAGGCCAAAGTATTGGAGCTTCAGCTTTAGCATCAGTCCTTCCAATGAATATTCAGGGTTAATTTCCTTTAGGATTGACTGGTTTGATCTTGCCGTCCAAGGGACTCTCAAGAGTCTTCTCCAGCACCACAGTTTGAAAGCATCATTTCTTCGGTGCTCAGCCTTCTTTATGGTCCAACTCGTAGATCTGTACAAGACTGCTGGAAAAACCATAGCTTTGACTATACGGACCTTTGTTGTCAAAGTGATTTCTCTACTTTTTAATACCTTGCCTAGGTTTGTCATGGCTTTCCTTCCAAGAAGCAAATGACTTTTAAATTCATGGCTGCAGTCACCATCCACAGTGATTTTTGGAGCCCAAGGAAATAAAATCTGTCACTGTTTCCATTTTTTCCCCATCTATTTCCCACAGTGATGAGACCGTTTGCCATGATCTTAATGTTTTGAATGTTGAGTTTTAAGCCAGCTTTTTCACTCTGCTCTTTTGCTTTCATCAAGGGGCTCTTTACTTCCTCTACACTTTCTGCCATTAGGGTAGTGTGTCATGTGCATATTTGAGGTTATTGATATCTCTCCCTGCAATCTTGATTCCAGCTTGAGCTTCAGCCAGCCTGGCACGTCAAATGATGTGCTCTGCATATGAAGTTGAATAAGCAGAGTGACAGTATATAGCCTCCATCTATTCCTGTCCCAGTATTGAACTAGTCTGTTGTTCCATGTCCAGTTCTAACTATTGCTTCTTGATCTGTGGTATAGTAGAAAAAGCAGTGAGTGAAGAGCTCAAAGATTTAGGTTCTAACCCTTCACCTGTCACTGTGGATTTATGCCAGACATTGGAACTCTGTGGATGTCAATTTTTCTTATCTATAAACTGGTAATGCTGGCCCTAATTACCTTAGACGGTAGTTTTCAAAATCCAACTCCATGCTATATAAAAGCATTGTGAATGCTACAAGACACACAGAAATATAAAATGCATATTGGCTTTGTTTTTTTAAGAAACTCAATTTTGATCAGTAGGCAGATGACATTCAAACAATGCCTTAAAAAAAAAAAGTTAAGAACGTAGATAATTATT